>NC_050444.1:161776802-163181802 GCF_903995425.1 Onychomys torridus
AAAGTTTAGCAGTGTTTTCAAAGCAAGTCATGCTGGAGAGATACTTAAACTATCTTTACTGACCTAATGATTAGTTTGTACCTTAAATACCCTCAACATAACCCTTTTTTAAATCCATTGTTCAGTGAGTGAGTGAGTGAGTGAGTGAGTGAGAGAGAGAGAGAGAGAGAGAGAGAGAGAGAGTGTGTGTGTGTCTGTTTGTGTGTATACATATGTTATTCTCTTGAAAACTTTTCGCTGAGTATGGAACACAGTTGAATAAACAAATGAGTCAACTTTGTTTAAAAGCATCCATGATGCTCACAGCAGTGTATAGTGACACACATATGTAATCCCAGTACTCAGGAGACCTAGGAGGCAGGAGTGTCTGCAAGTTTAAGGCCTTCTGGGTTACTTAACAAGACTCTGTTTCAAAAAAAACAAAACAAAATTTATGTAAATTTCTTGAAGCCAGTCAGGTGATGTGGTTGCTTTTTCTTATAGTTTAGTATATTTACAAAACTGTCACTTCTTAGTAATATTTCTTATTTATGCCTGCTAAAGCTATAGTGACTGGATTCATTTGTTATTATTACTTAGATTTTTATTTTTCGAGGGGGGTTTGAGGGGAGGGCTCATTACAGTTGCAGAGGGCCTAAATGTTAACAGTCTTGTTAGCAGGTAGCAAAATGTAGTATAACCTGCTCTATGAAGAAAACAAATATAGGACACCAATAGACTACTCAGGGTCTGAGTGCCCGTGTGTCTCTGGGCTGGGCTGGCAATGCACACAGCACAACAATTGAGTTTTATGTGAGTGCTGGGGGTCTGGACTCGGTCCTCATGCTTATGTATCAGGCTCTTAACTGACTTATTCATAGCTTGAGCCCCTCAGTAAAAGTGTCTCAGTGAAGGTCCCCCCCCCCTTTAAAAACAATTTTGCAGTACTTGTGTATGATTCCCTCTAGTGCTGTGATTCTAACCTGGGGGTCAATCCCAGGCTCAAAGCATATAAGCAGGCATCTACCGGTTAGCTACACACTAACCCCATCAGTAATTTATTGTTTCTTCAAGTAGGTAAGATTTTAATTTATTTATTTTTTTTCAAGACAGGGTTTCTCTGTGTAGCCCTTACTGTCCTGAAATCTTTGTAGACCAGGCTGGCCTAGAACTCACAGAGATCCACTTTCCTATTCCTCCCAAGTGCTGTGATTAAAGGCATGTGCCATTGCTACCCAGCTTAATAAATGTGCTTAGATTAAGAATCAAGCCATGGATTGGGGATTTAGCTCAGGGGTAGAGCGCTCACCTAGCAAGTGCAAGGCCCTGGGTTCGATCCTCAGCCCTCCCCCTCCCCCCCAAAAGAATCAAGCCATGCTGGGGAGGGCCCTGATTCAATTATGAGTACCTACATGGTGGCTTTTTACAACCATGCATAGTTTCAGGGAAGCCAGCCCTTCTTCTAGAACTCTTCAGGCACTAGGCACACCCACTGTATACATACATACATGCAGGCAAGATACTCATACACATAAAAATAAATAAATCTAAAAAAAAAAAAGGTAAAATAATCCAGCAATGTTGAAAGGTTTATTCCTGATCTATCTCTCCCATTCTGGGGTTAACTTCACAGGGACAACTTATTTTAGCTTTTATTAAGGGGAGGTGATGGGGAAGATAGTATTGCTAAACTATGTTATACAGGTCAACAATCCTCCTGCCTCAGCCTCCCAAAAATCTGTAATTATGGGTATGTTACACCATTCTAGTCCATGTTTTAACTTCAGTCAATTTATGTGTATGGATGTTTTGTTCAAGTATGTGTCTCTGCACCAATTGCATGCCTACAGAGGCCAGAAGAGAGTATCAGATCTCCTGGAATTGGAGTTTCACATGGCTGTGAGCTGCCATGTGGGTGCTGTGTATTGAACCTGGTCCTCTGGAAGAACAGCCAGTGCTTGTATCCTGAGGCATCTCTCCTTGCATTAACTTGAAAACTAATTTTTTTTTTTTTTTTGCTTATTTCAGTATTATTAAAGGACACTCTTATGTTTTATCTCTACTTACATACTTATTTTCTATTACTTGTTGAGTTCATTCATTGAGACACCTAGTTTTTTCCTCTTCTTTCTTCCCAGTATGGTTACCTAAGCACTGTGTGGTTAGTCAGTATTGAATAGTGATGTTATTAGCAGGATGTACAGATTACTATAATGGGAACACACTTTGCAGTTGATTTCATTTTCTTTCTTCAAGGCTAGATAGGTGGCTCAGTGGTTAGGAGCAGGAACCACTCTTCTAGAGTGCCTGGGGTCGATTACCAGCACTCACGTGATGACTCAGAACATCTGTAACTAGTTTCAGCGGACCTGATGCCCCTCTCTTGGCCTCTGCAGCTAGCAGGCATGCATGTGGCACGCGGATATACATGCAAGCAAAATACCTATATACATAAAATAAAATTGAATTCTGTTTCTTCTAGAGCTTGTCATTACCCCAGCATATATTGTGGAGTTTTTATCTGCCACTATCTTCAAATGAGCCTTGTGTTTTCCAACAGAACTCTAGAAAATGTCTTTCAATGTGATGGAAACTGTTAGGTGATTGTGGTCACTCTGAGGTTTCTGCCTAGAAGCCCTTGCTTTGCTTTAGCTTTGGTCCCTAACTCCTCATTGTGAGAGAGCTCTTCCTTCTGAGTCCTATCGACATCCCTATAGGAGTCATGTTTTGTTTGATTTTTCTCTTGTGAGTATCTTCTGCAGAAGTGAACATGAGAAGTAAATTCTTTAGGTCCTATATGCCTGAAATGTCTTTATTTTCATTTTTAAGTTCTAAAATTTTTATTTTTTGTATGGTAATTTAAAAATTATTATGTACAGAAAACTCAGCCATGTAGATTTAACCTGGTTTGGTGGCTTCTTTTCCAGCTTGGTCTGTGAGCCACAGATTTTAGATGCAGGTGGCTGTCCCTCAGTGGCAACTGTGCATGTTGTGACTGGTCCTGATAACTTCTACCATTTTCCCTGAGCCGCCTTTCTTTTTGGTATCTTGCTTAGTTGCAGGAGAGAGAGTTGTATTTATTTTGCAGGGGACAGGATTTCCTTGTCCTTGGAAATAGAGCCTTGGCTATTCTTGAACTCGATGTAGACTAGGTTGGCCTTGAACTCACAAGAGTTCCACTTCCCTTAACGATGTATTTGTTTTATACTCATTTGAGTCAGTTTGCCTGGCTGTGGAATTAATTCCAGGGCATTGTTCAGTGTCTTCCAGTTTCAGGAAGACTAGCACAGTGAACATTGATTTATAAGCTGGTACGAGCCTGTTGAGAGTCAAGTGATGCCTTTGGTCAGATAGTCTATTAGAACTGACCTTCCGAACCTTAAGGAAAAGGTAAAGTTGAGGGAATGCCAGTTATTCCTGTATGCTAACGAAGGTGGCTTAGTTCCATGTGACAGCTATCTAGGAGGTAAATGTTTGCATATGCCAGTATTCTCAGCACTCTGAGTGAAGGCAGGAAGATCAAGAGCTTCAAGGTCTTTCTTGGCCACATAGGGAGATAGAGAGTTCAAGGCAATATGCGATACAAGGTCTACAAGCAAACAAATACTTGTATAATGATTATTAAAAATACTTATTATTTTTGTCTATGTGTGTTTGCCTGTGCCATTTATGTGTGCAATAGCCTGCAGAGGCCAGAAGAAATCATCAGATTCCCTGGAGTTGGAGATACATGCAGTTGTGAGCCTCTGTGGGTGCTGGTTCTCTGTAAGATGCAAGAGCAGTAAGCTCTCTAAGCCCTTTATTTTTTAATTTTGACCCCCCTCCCCAGGTTTCTCTATATAGTTTTGGAGCCTGTCCTGGATCTTGATCTGTAGGCCAGGCTGGCCTTGAACTCCAAGAGATCCACCTGCCTCCAAAGTGCTTGAGTAGAAGACGTAAGCCACCACCACCCAACCCTCTCTAAGCAATTATAATGATTAAAATTAGGTAGTATAAAACATGTATCAAGTGGCTAGTATCAATTATTTCAAGCCGTAGTGTTTGTTACTGTGATTCTTCTTTAGCTTTTATCATAAAGACAGCTGTTCCTCCTCTATTTCACATTGAAGACTATCTCCCCTTTTTTTTGGATCAGACTGGGCTGGAACTCACAGAGATCTGCCTACCTCTGCCTCCTGAGTGCTGGGATGAAAGGCTTGTGCCTGGCTCAAGGACTATCTTTCAATATTTATGATTTAGGTTTTATGTGTCTTGTTTCTGGATGATGTGCTGCTCTGGCTATTTAGGCATCACTTTAACTGTTCCCCTAAGTATGTCAATCCTTAGCTGGGGGAAAGTTGCTGGTACCTGACCGGGTTGGGACCATGAGGCCATGTGCTGTTAGACGTTTCTCACCTATAGCACCAGACTTCCTATTTTGTGGTGTTTTCTGAGACAGGGTCTCTTCCCCCCTCACTTCTACTCTCTCTCTCCCTTTCTCCCCCTCTCTCTTGTCCTCTCTCACCCTGGCTGGCCTTGAACTCACTATGTAGACCAGACTAGCCACCTGCCTATGCCTCCAGAAAGCCAAAATTAAAAGGGTACACCACCACACCCAGTGACTTCCTTTTTGTAAAGCTTTTATGAAAAATGTATAGTTATGGTTACATCCTGTGGTTATTTTCATTAAAAATCATAACAAAATTTGAATTTTCATAATGCTCTTGAGTATAAAAATAATTAATACAAAAAAAAGTAAATACCACAGGACTGGTCTGATATTGGCTAGGTCAACTCTTACCACGTGTTTGTGTGTCTAGTACTAGTCTCCTACATTTGGGATGTCAGGAGATCTCATGTTAAGGCCTGCCCTGATCTGGAGAGATTGTAAAGGTAGCATTTGGCAATCATTTCCTTTCACTCAGGACTCGGGGCATGTTTTACATTGCAGTCCTTTCAATATACACCAGTCAGTGGTAGTCGTTCATGGTTTTTCGTTGTGGTCAGCTTGCTCTGAAGATTGGCGGGAATGATCAATGTTTGGTTTTGTTGTTGAAATGGTGTAAACAACTAGAAGTTAGCTTGAGTCTTCCTTTGTATGAAACTGGATTTCCTGTGATTTAAATATTTGTCTTTTCTGATTGATTAAAATTAAACTCTCAGAACAGGGATTAAGTGTTTGTCTTTGTGACCGTCTCACTCGCCTCATGTTCTCCAGAGGAACAGACAGAAACTGTCCTGTTGTTTATGCCAAGCACCCTTATCCTGGGTTTGGACTTTTGTTATAATCTGTGTATCCTAGCTTGTGTCAGTACATGGTTTAAATTAGGCTACTTAGACATTTTTCTGTAGGGAAGTAATTGTTTTTTTATGCATAAGATTACTGACTCAGGAATGCTCCCTGTGATGTTGAACCTTGTAAATAGTACTCATTTAATTTTTTGAAACATTTAATAAGTATTTTTCTTGAAAAAGATGAGTCCGATTAATTTTAAAGGAGGTCAGTTTATTAGAGGCACAATACTAGAAAAACCACAAGTCAGAATAACAATAAAAAGGCCAAGCAGTGTTTCAAGTTTATATATGTTATTTTAATTTTACAAGTATCTAGTTAATATTTTTTTCAGTTCTTGGTATGGTGATTCTGGTTGGGGTTTTGTCTTCAGCTTTTTTCCAGTTAACCCAGCTGGATCTCCCGTCTGAGACACTGGAGGGTCTCCATTCTAAACATCTCAGCCAAGTGCTACGCCCGCAGTGTGCTCCCAACCTCTCCTCTCAGCTGCATTTTGTATTTATTTTTCTTGATTGAAACTAAAGTTTCCTTGTTAGACATTGAGACCTTAGTGAGTTTAGAGTGAGAATATCCTGAAGTCTGTCAGACATAAGCTGCTGTAAGTCTGCTTTAGGACTTTGCTCCCCTGTCTGGGAGATGCACACTTTTGAAATCTGTGCTTCCAGTTTGGCCCGTGGTCACATTTACTTCTCCTTTTTTGTATATAGATAAGGTGATAACAAGCCTAAAGGGTGTTTTTCTCTTCCAGAGTATGTTTTAGTAATGTTGATACTTTTTTAAAGTTCTGGAGGTAATACTTTTAGATATTTAGTAAGAAATTGTTTAAAAAACAGAGAAAGGCTATTGTCTAGATTGCAGTATTGTTTATCTAATTTTAAATTTATTTACACGTTTTATTTGCTAAAAGTACATAAACTTTAACTTTTTTTGTGGCAGGTATGTTCATGGTTCTCTGTGGATGTAATTATTACCAGTGTAGTTGAATTCATGCATTATTTTTTCTGCTCTTAAGCACCTTTACCTACTAAGGAGCATGTGTGAGCAAATCATTATGTTCTGGCTCTATGGAGAGATTTGATAAATGAATGCATAGGTCACCAGGAAGCTTCTTTGAGAGTTCATGCTGGCTGGTGCCTGACCTTCCTTTGTTTTTAATACTTTGGGGCAACGGCATAGGTTAGAGTTACTGTCAAAGTGTGACTCATCCAAAAGCTCCGAGAGCTAAAGGAGTATTTGATATTAATGTATCAATCGTTGTTGTTGTTGTTGTTGTTCTTCTTGTTCTTCTTGTTCTCCTTCTCCTCCTCCTCCTCCTTCTCCTTAATTCAAGGCTAGCATGGAGAACCTGCTATGTAGAAATCAAACAAACGGCCTGTTAATTTTACATGTACTTTAGGATAATAATTTTCTTTCCTCTTTCCCCACCCACTTTTGGAAACAGGGCTTCACTATGTAGTCTGGGCTTCCTTGGAACTTACTATTATAGTCCAGGCTGGCTTTGAACTCAAGAGATCCACCTGCCTTTGCCTCACAAATGCTCGGAATAAAGGTATGTGCTACTGTGTCAAACCAAGGTTTTTCTTTAAAAAGGAAGAATGTGCTATTATCACTTAGGGTTAGGACAGTAGGGACTCTGGAACCTTATTGGGGAAACTAGGACCTACAGAGCACTTTGATTTGGGTTGGGCTAGCTCGCGAACGTTCACAGCACTGCAACACTTGTACTCCGGAGTCTGTTGCTAAGCAGTAAGCACAACTGGGAAAACAAAATTTTGGAATTTAACACCAAAGTGGCTTCATAGTGAATTTTTTCACTCATAAGAGATGCCAGAATGTGTTCAGGAAAGGCTAGGCATGTCTAGGATTAATTACATTAGGGGGAGTCATCAAAAGACACCCTCAGAAGGGTAAGAGACTGAGAGTTGCCCACAGCTGGCAGGTATGTGCCATCCTTCTGTGGCTGGCCAAGCCTTCAGGAGGGTGGTTCAAAGCATTGACTGCACTAGTAGGGTGGGTTAGCAGTCCCCCACTGTAAGAATACAGTTGTACCCCAGACAGAATTTCTCATGGAAGTTTGGTGTAATAGTGTTTATAACAGGAAAAAACAAACTAATAAAACCCCGTGTCCACAGCCTCAGGGAGGAATTTCCTAAGTACTGTACTTCTTACTCCCACACAGTAGAATTTTGTGCAGCGGGGATGGAACATTGATGGCCAGGTGTAAGACTAGAGAAACAAATTGCTGTAAACAGTAGGATTTCATTGCTTTGAAATAAAAGTCAGCAGAATGAACCATCAAACAAATAAGCCCACATGGTCTTAGGCATGTGTGCAAATTTGCACACAGAAGAAAACCTGGAGAGACTTATGCCGTTGAATAGAGCATTTGGATTTTTTATAGGAAGATAGAACATTTTAATTTAAAGAAATCTAAGAGAGCTTTAAAAGAAACAAAGTTTTGTGTTTTCTTTTCTATGGAAAACTGTGGTGGTATTATGTTCCCCAAAATATTGTGCAACCTAATAAATTTATCTGGGGTCAGAGAACAGACAGCCACTAGACAGACATAGAGGATAGAAAATGGAGGCACTCACACCTTTAATCCTAGAATTCCAGAGGCAGAAATCCCTCTGGATCTCTGAGTTCAAGGCCACATTAGAAACTGCCAGGCATAGTGACAAAAAAAACTGTGAAGATTATACTACCTGGTGACATTTTAGTGGGTTGGGAAGGAGAAAAATACTTTATATAAACTTAAACATAAGACCATATAATAGAAAAAAAAATATTTCCTAAAATATATACAACTTTTCTAGGTTAAAAAAAGACTTCATGGGGTTGGAGAGAGAGCTCAGTGATTTAAGAACACTTGCTGCTCTGTGGAAGGATCCAGGTTGATATAGCACCTGTGTCAGATAGCTGGGTCTCTCACTTCAGAGAGAGCTGATGGGCATTGCACATACAGACCCCTATACATATATGTAATCAAGCATTAAAATAAAAAAGACCATAATCTGGGGAAATATTTGCAGTAAATAATCAGTTCTCCCTTTAAAATTATTCATTAATTAACTAATTAGTCAATTAATTTGAGACAAATCTCACTTTGTAGCACAGGCTGGTCATGAACTTGCAGAGTTCTTCCTGCCTCTAAAGTGTTGGGACTACAGACATGTGTCACCATTCCTGGCTCCTTTATATTTCTTTTTTAATTTTTAAAATTAGCACCATTAAGTCCGTATTTTTGATTTCCCTCTCTCCTTCCATTCCTCTCTCCCTCTTCTTCTCCTCCTCCTCCTTTTTAATTTAGTTTTTGAGGTAAGATATCTTTGTGTATCTCTGGCTGTCCTGGAACTTGCTATGTAGACCAGGCTGTTCTAAAACTCACAGAGATCTGCGTGCCTTTGTCTCCTGAGTGCTGAAATTACCATACCTGGCAGTAAGTCCATATTCTACATATTCATATAAAACACAAATCCCTTACTTACTGGTACTTACAGAACTGATCATTACTTGTGTGCATGACTTTTTTCCTTTTTTTTTGGAGACAGGGTTTCTCTGTGTAGTTTTGGTGCCTGTCCTGACTCTTGCTCTGTAGACCAGGCTGGCCTCGAACTCAGAGATTCGCCTGGCTGTGCCTTCTGAGTGCTGGGATTGGGATAAAAGGTGTCGTGTCCCGTCCCCCGTCCCCCCCCCCCCCCCACACACACACAGTGTTTTTTTTGAGACAGGATTTCATGAAGCCCAAGTTAGCCTTGAACTTGTGGTCCTCTTGCACACACCTTTCAAGTGCTGGGACAACAGACTTTGATTACCATGATGGTGGTGGTGGTGGTGGTTGTTATTATTATAGGAATGATTGTTTAAGATGTCACATTGTAAAGTAGAACCTTTGCTGGGTGGTGGTGGCGGCGAATGTCTTTAATCCCAGTAGAGGCAAGTGGCTCTCTGTGAGTTCTAGGATAGCCGGAGCTACACAGAGAAAACTCTGTCTCAAAAAAAAAAAAAAAAAAAAAAAAAAAAAAAAAAAAAAACAACAACAACAAAAAAGTAGTGTTTCTGCTTCCTTCAGTGGTTTCAGGAGGAGCCCAAAGCTCCCATCTTCCTAAGATGCAGCTAGGGTTCTTCTTGGCAGAGGCAGAGTAAGGGAGGGCAGACATAGTAATAGTTTGAGGTTGAGGGCTTTAATAATGTGGGCCTTTTTAGCTGTTGATGGAGTGTGTTTCATGTTTTCCCTGTGGGCAGTCCCTGGTCATCTCTTTAATGTTGGTTTAGTAGACTTCCGTTTAATTATAACTTGGGTAAAGTCAGATGTCAGCTCACTTATCTGCATGCTGAGGCCTGTAGAGTATGGAGTGCTTTGCTCCTAATCACAGGTGTTATCTTCTCTCACTATCTGTTAATGGCATTCTACTTGACAGAGTGGTTTTGGTAAATGAAGGTTATTAGGAAATCAGGAGCTGGTTTTTGTGTGGAATGGAGCTTAGGGCAAAAGGAGGTGTTACCTGTAGGAACCAGGTGCTGCCATGTGCTATACTGACAGTAATTATGGAGATGAGTTTGGGGTGAGACTGGGCATATCTAGCGATGGCTCATCCACTCCATGAAATTGGTCTTTTTCATGTGCAAAACACCTGAAAAAAATGCATACCTTTGTTATATTAGTTGTTATTTCTCTCTGCAGATCCCTTAATGACAAACTCATATCAATAAAGTTTAAGGCAAAGTCTTTGCTTTGAAGCATTTGTAGGTAGGTTGGAATGGTCTGTGACTACTACTGGGAGCTCTTAGTTGGAAGAGCCCTTGGAAAATAGAGGCTCCTTGTTTGTTTTATAATTTATGTGCATTGTTGTTTTGCCTGCATGTATGTTTGTATAAGGGTGTCAGAGCTTGGAGTTACACACATTTTGTAGGTGCTGGGAATTGAACCCAGGTCCTCTGCTGAGTCAGTGCTCTTTACTGCTGAGCCATCTCTCCAGCCCTGTTTGTTTTAAAGAGATGAGAAAGTGAAAATTAAGTTCATTGCACTCCTCTTTCTTTGAGCAGAATTTGTAAAACTTTGATATTCAGAGAATGTGCTTTCAAAATTTTGTTTTGTTTACATTGCTCAGTGTGGGTACCTATTGCCTAAATGTCAGAAAGCAGGAAGAGCTGGGCTTGAATTGATGAGTGGTGGCTTGTGAACCTCATTAATTCTGAGAAAGGATCTCACTATGTAACTCTACCTGGCCTGGAATTCACTATGTAGACCAGGTTTCCTGCCTGCCTCTGCCTCCCTAGTGCTGGAGTTAAAAACATATGCCATCTCATCCAGTTCTCATTAACTCTTAAAGGATCTGTAGCTGGCAAAGAGGGCACTAGTTGGATCTCAGAGTTTGTCTAAATCATCTTAAAGAACAGTGCTTTTATCTTTATGACATGGATAGAAAAATCTTGCCTTTTATTAGGTATCTCCTCCTTCTCCAACATCTTACTCTATGTGTGCACACATATTTGTGCCATATGTACACTTGTGGCGGTCAGAAGACAACCTGAGTGAGTTCTCTTCTATGTTTGTCCCCAAGTATTGAACTGAGGTGGTCAAACTTGGTGCAAATCCCTTAGCCACTAACTATCTCATCAGCACCTTTATTAGACATCTGTAGGCTGATAGAAGATATGATATTTATTCGCATAGAAGCTGGTTATTTGAGATGCTAGTTAGTCTACTTGTGAAGGGGGCATCAGGGAGATTATTTCTACTACAGTGGAAGAAGCAGTGTAGGCTTATGGTAGCAATCCTGATGCCTAGAGAAATGGAAAGACAGGTATAACTGGAAGGCCATGCTTTGGGTGTGGGGTGGATGGGGAGAAGCTGTGAAAGAAGAGCTAAATATTTGTTCCATCAAATTCTGTAAAGGGCTAGCGAGATGGTTCAGTGGTATCTGCTGCCAAACCTGATGACCTAATTTCCATCCCCAGGACTTACATAGTGGAAGAAGAGAGCCACCTCCTCCCAAGTTTTCCTGAACTTCCTATATGTGCATGTGCACCACTCCCCATGCAATAAAATTCTAAAATAATGGGTTATCAAAGCGTTTAGAACTCCTAGAGGCTAGTGTTAGTATGAGCCTGGAGTATAGCAGTTTGGTTATTGTTAGTGTTTCCCAACTCACTATGAACCAGCCCTTCTAGACCCTTCTGGTCTGTCAGAAAAGCTTTGTTTGCCCTTTATACTTGGTGCTAAGCACACAGATGTCTGTTGTGAATATTTGATTTATGGGCAGTGACTGTTTTCTCATTTTGTATATTCTCTGTAAATTTTTAGGCGGAGAAGCTTAATCTCAGTGGTCTGTGTGTTGGTGGGAGGTATGAAGAGCACATCCTCTCTAGGCTTTACCATGTGTCTGGATTTAGCTGGCTAGAGAATTGGAAGTATGATTAAGTAAGGAACAGCTTTTGTAGATAGACTTTGGACTTGATCTCTCACATGTACAGAGTAATCTCAGAGGCTCTTAGTTATAAAGCACATTTTCAGATCTCACAATGGTCTCATTAAGGAATGGTGTTTAGTAGAGCTTGTGGCAGAAGTAGATTTACATGGTGGAAGGCCTCCCTCCGGTTTGTACTGATCATGAACACCTTGCAGGGGTGGCAGAGGCCTTAGGCTTCATCACCTCTCAGAAGTCATTTCAGTTTCTTGGAGCAGTATTTTCCCTTTAAAGGAAGATGTCTTTTTTTTTTTTTTCCTATAATTTTTTTTTTTTTTTTTTTACAATTTATTTATTTTCACTTTATGTGCATTGATGTTTTTCCTGCAGGTA
Organism: Onychomys torridus; assembly: GCF_903995425.1. Lineage (NCBI taxonomy): Eukaryota > Metazoa > Chordata > Mammalia > Rodentia > Cricetidae > Onychomys > Onychomys torridus. Next base: position 161,788,857 of record NC_050444.1, read on the forward strand.
TGCCTGTATGAAGGTATTGGATCTCCTGTAATGGGAGTTACAGACAGTTATGAGCTGCCATGTGGGTGCTGGGAATCAAACCTGGGTCCCTTGCAAGAGGAGTCAGTTCTCTTAATTGCTGATCCATTTTTTCAGCCCCAAAGATGGTCTTTCAATATATACATGTCATCTTAATTGGTCATTCCAACAAGCCAGGACCTGTGGGTCCTGTTAACTTCCTTTTCTTTTGTCTAGACATTTTGGAAAAATTTAATTTAATCTTGTCTAAATTTCTCTGCCTAAAGAGATACCAAGTAAATCAGAAAATTTACCTTCAAAAGTCTAATTAACATGTATAAAACCATGTGAGAAAACTTGCCTGCGGGTGAAAGGTACACACCTGTGAAGACACTGAAAGTGATCATTTAAATGTTGATCCTGGCTGGGCAGTGGTGGCGCATGCTTTAAATCCCAGCACTCGGGAGGCAGAGGCAGGCGGATCTCTGTGAGTTTGAGGCCAGCCTGGGCTACAGAGTGAGTTACAGGAAAGGTGCAAAGCGCTACACAGAGAAATCCTGTCTCGAAACCTCCCAAACAAACAAACAAACAAACAAACAAAAATAAAAAAATTGAGCCTGCAACTTGGGCCAATACCAAGGTTACTACTTTAAATTCATACTCTCTCAGGAGTTCTTAAAAATTCCTAGAATGTTTTATTTAAAAAGACCAAATAATCTTGCTATTACTATTAAAGAGTACATTGTATAAATGTAGTTCGATTTAATTTTAATAAAATTTAGTAAGTTGATATATTTTGACCATACTTCATTGTGAGATGGGTAAGAAACTAATTTGAATTTATCAGTAGATATTTCTCTTTAGATAAACTTACAAATTGAGTTAATGAAGTCTAGAATCTAGCTGATGAGTTTACATGTGAATTTAAAGCCACATGACAAAGAATGTGCATTTCATTGGCTTTCTTAGGTGAATTTCAATCAAGTCCAACTTAACCTACATTTTGTGTAACAGATGGATCTTTATTTTCTTCTGGAGACAGTTGGGAGAGATTTAATCAAGTCACTTAGAGAAATTCTTAAATTATAAGGAACTTTGGGATCAGAAATGGTCTACACCAAACAGTGATGCTCTCTTGTGGTCTTTGGTGGTGTCTGTGGTCCCGGTTGTGTCATCTGCATTTGTTAGATGTCAGAGGTGGTTTAGCATTAGTATTCCTGGCCGGGGCAGAGGCAGTACTAGCATGTGTGAAATGCTGAGCACAGTTAGGGATACACTGCCTCTTTAATATCTTGCGTGCAGATGCATTTTCTAGCTGACCACGCTGTTAAGAGCTGCTATCAATCACGCAGCCTCTCAGTTCCGGCTGTTAGGAACTCTGGGAGGATTGGGGGATGAGGGTGGAGGGGCAAAGAAGAAGCTACAGTTGTGGCCGGCTTTGTGTGTGCTAGTCCCATGGTGGCAGCCTGGGCGCGCGCGGAGCCGGCCTTGTTCCAGCCCGGGTTTTGCTGGCCGCCGCCGCGCGCAGGCTGCTCTTTCTCTTTAGTCTGGGTCACAGGCACGTGGCAGTGCTGGCCCCGCCGCCGCCGGGGCTGAAGGAGTTCGAGCGAGCGCTGTGGCCGTGGGCCCAGCGCATCCCCAGCCCAGGGCCGGCTGCTGTAGCCCGGACCCACCCACACGGCCGGCGCCCGGCCTCCTTTTGTTTGGAGGTGCAATTCACCGCCCAGCCTTGCGGGTCTCCCTGGCTCCGCCCGCCCAGCGCTTGCCCTGGAGTTTGTGGGACCCTGCGCCCCAGGAAGAGGAGGACTGGCCCTCGTGCAGGCAAGTGGCCAGCGGCCTTGTGCTGTGAGGGGGATGCCGGGTCTCGGGCTGGAAGTTGGACAAGTGGTATATGGGCTTCCGGAGATAGGTGTGTGAACTGGTGAGTGTTAGGAATGGGGAGTTGGTATTTGAAGTGCCCCATTACATTCCATTTGCAATTGTTTCTTAACGTTACAATAGTTGGCAGGCAGCACTAGAAATTTCAACTAAAGTAAACAGAGTAAGAAACATCTTTGGGGCAGAGAAAGGACAGTTTTAAAATAATTTGTTGGGTATGTTTGTTTTTTCTTACTGAAAGTAAAACCTGTTTAAAGATGAGCAGCATATAATGCAAAAGTAGCAATTTGATCTGAAACTTAACTGCTTACTGGGAAGTAAATTTAAGTTGAAAAATAAAATGAATTCATTGGAATGCTGATCACCTTTGATTTGACTCTTGGCCAAAATAGCTGAAGTACAGGGTTAGTCTTGACAACAATTACATTTAGTTTAAATTGGTGTGTGTGTGTGTGTGTGTGTGTGTGTGTGTGTGTGTGTGTGTGTGTGTGGGTGGTGGTGGTGGTGGTGGTGGTGGTGGTGGTGGTGGTGGTGGTGGTGGTGGGTGGGCTTCCCAGCTCCCTCTTCTTGTTTACTCGGATAACCTCTGCTGCTCCAAGACCTGTTTTATCACTTTGTTTGCTGGAAACAAATGCCTGTACTAGGCTACTTTGTCTTACTATCAGCCTTTAAGAGTTCCTGGCACACATGTGGCACTGACTCCGAGGGGGCATTGTTTGGCTGCAGGCCTCTCAGCCATATGGCCAATCTAAGAAATGGTATGTGAATGAACATGGGGTAAATGAGATTACATTTTCCCTTTGAAATTGTGCTCCTGTATGCTTTCAAGATTGAGACATTTGAGGAAAAGCTGTGAACAGAGTTGACAAAGACCTTCAACGGAGTTCTTGTTCCTTCTTCCCAGGGCACTCTAGATTTAAAGGAGACATGATTTGAAACCTTCCTCACACATGGGAACAATATCCCATCCGTTCTGTGGGCAATTATTTCCAGCAGCACAGCTAGCTCTTGTTTTGAAGCGGCTGTAGACTCAGGCCGGAAAAGACGGTTGTCTTTCTGGATGTTTACATTGCCTGGGAAGATAACAGGAGGCAGGTGTGCGCCCAACAGACTCCACAGGAGTGCAGGGCTGAGTTAGGACTAGGTTTGGTTTTTGCCAACTCTGTAATTTAGTAGTGTTGAAACTATTTTGTGTAGATCTCTGGGACCAGTAGATGATGCTCTTCAGTCCACAGTGTTTGAGAGCTCATTGTGCTCTGGCAGGGCTCGTGCTTGGCAGGCTGTTCTGGAAATGTTATTTGATCTCCTTGCATGATAAAATTGACTAAGATTACACTTTTCCCCTCCCCTTGGCTTTTGAAAGTGATGCATCAATGAGACCCGTTCAATAACATACTTAAAGACTTAACCCACGTTCACTCACCCTAAGGTTTCAGAAAAAGCCTTTTTAGATTTTTGCCTTGTTCTGCGGTTTTGCGTTTATGAATTGAGATGAGAGCTGATGTAATGTGGTTCTTCCTTTGTGTACTGTTTTTATAGTCTACAGGACATGCTCCATCTAGTCTAGATGGCTGTGATAATTTCTGAAATGCTCATGATTGTGTGTGTGTGTGTGTGTGTGTGTGTGTGTGTGTGTGTGTGAGAGAGAGAGAGAGAGAGAGAGAGAGAGAGAGAGAGAGAGAGAGAGAGAGGGAGGGAGGGAGGGAGGGAGGGAGGGTGAGTGAACATTTAGGCACCTTTAGCTATGTGCTGATTTTCTTTCTACATAGCAGGGCCGGGCAGGGCAGAGTGGTGGTGAACCATGACAACTTGCCAGGAGGGGTTTTGAATTGCCTGTGTGTTTTGCAGACTAGCTTTTCATTTTAATTAGTGCGACTTGTACGGCTGTTAGGGCAGACAGCACTGACTGTTCCTGTAGGGTAGTTTTACCTAATATATTAGAGGTTTTGTGTATTTGCCTGGCTGTTTCTTAATCCCCTTGTCCATTTCCACCATGACTGATTTTCAGCAAATGATACAATAAAACAAGCTCTTGTTTATTCTTGTAATAGTTTACTTGTGAGAAATTTATTTTTGGTTTTGAGGAAACTGGTAAACCATATAATATTAATATATACTTACCATGATTTTCCAAGGTCAAAGAGTTTTTTTGCTTGCTATTGTGTAGTCCAAGAAACCAGTGGAAACATGCTTTTATAATAGGAAGCCAGTATATTGTTTAAAAAAGAGGGAGGAAGGGAGTCTTTGTTCTTTATTCTAGTGTTAGTTTGTGGAACTCAAACAAATGTCAGTATCACTGGCATTGACTAGAGTATTTCCTCTTTGTCCTTTATCCCCTTTCATACTGTCCCCAAAGTGCTTTGGCCTGGGCTGGGTGATAGAAGGGTTTCAGATGTTTCTGTTGAGGGGCATGTGCTTACTAACATAAATTTAAACGTTTCTGGTGCCAAGTTATTAGAAAGTATTTATTCAAGATTGAAGATTGACTAGACATAAATCTTTGGACATAGGCCCATGATGAAGTCAGGCTCTGAAGGCCGAGGAACAGATTATAATTAGACTGGTGCCATTTCTCTGCCCATGGTGACAAGAGAGGATTGTTCAGCACTGTTATCACTGACATGGGCTTTAGAGACTGTGCAGGGAGTAGTGGCCACAGAAACAAACCTGATAGGCATGTGTTCATAGAGTGAGTGTGGGATTTTCCTACTGGTGGAGTGGTGTTGGAACTGCTGTGGTCGGGTGGAAAAGATTAGCTCAGATAGACCTTTTTAAGTGATCAGAGAAGCGGATTCTTTTGGTTTGGTTTTTCGAGACAGGATTTCATTATAGTTTTGGTGCCTGTCTTGGCTCCCGCTCTGTAGACCAGGCTGGCCTTGAACTCACAGAGATCCACCTGGCTCTGCCTCCTAGTGCTAGGATTAAAGGCGTGCGCCACTGCTGCCTGGCGAGAAGAGGATTCTTAAAATAACTTGGGGTGAGGAAATACAATGTACTTTCTAGAAAATCTTATGATGTATCTGATTAAGGAAAATTGAAAGGTTTATTTTGGCAGCTAGAGACTGCTGTATTAAGATGGAAACTGAAGTAGATGTGTCATAGGTCCAGGCTGAACAGGGAGGGTATTGACAAGTTTTTCTCTTAGCTGTTCCATTATTCCTAACACAAAGTTTTTGATTCTAAACATTAAAGGTGAGTAGAGTCTTAGCCTTGCCCTTTTAAGTGCAGTATCTATGATGTAGGTGACAGATACATATTTGTAATGAAAAACATTGAAAACAGTAATACTGATATTTAATTATCAGGGAACTCAACAGACTCTTACTCAGTTCCAATGTGGCAAAACATCAAGTCTACCTAAAGGGTGTGTATCATGCTTTGCTTCTGCTGCAGATTGAATCATTTGCTTACATTTTTTCTTCCTTTTTTAAGATTTTTCAGGGGGTTGGGGATTTAGCTCAGTGGTAGAGTGCTTGCCAGGCCCTCGGTTCCAGTCCTCAGCTGGGGGGTGGGGGGTCCAGTGTGGAGGTGTTTTGCTGAAATGTGTCTGTACGAATAGGGCATTGGCTCCTCTGGTACTGGAGTTATAGATAGGGGCCACTGTGTGGATGTTGGGAATTAAACCAGGTCCTTTGGAATAACAGCCAGTGCTCTTCATCAATGATCCCTTACTCCAGCTCCAACTTATTTTTTATTTTATTTATTTTTTGTTTTTTGAGACAAGTTTCTCACTGTAGCCCTGGCTGTCCTGGAACTCACTCTGTAGACCAGGCTGGCTTTGAACTCAGAAATCCGCCTGCCTCTGCTTCTGGAGTTCTGGGATTAAAGGTGTGCACCACCACCGCCCTGCTCCAATTTATTTTTTAATTAATTATTACAAGTTTTGAGCCAGAGTCTCATGAAGTATAGGCTATCTCAGAATTCCTGATCTTCTTGCCTCCATCTCTAAGGACTGGCATTACAGGTATGTGCCATGGTGCCTGGCTTAGACTGGGTAATTTAGAACATTTAGAAGTTTATTTGGCTCATGATCCTGATAATGGCCTTGTTGTGTAGCTGAAGGCCAAAAGGGCTGGAACGCAAAGTGAGCAGTAGGGTGTCTTCAGGACACCAGCCTGTTTCACATTGGTCCACTCATGCATAACTCAGTTACTTCCTACTAGACACTTGCAGCACCGTGGCACTGGGGAGTAATGTTCTAATACAGAACCCTATCCAAACTGTGCCTCAGATGCCAACCCTAGCACTCTGTGGAAGTGCTCAGGGTAAACCTGCACTTGTGCTTTGTGCAGGGAGGACTAGTTATGTACTGGCCATGCACTAGTCCCTGTCTTCACCACTTACTACAGTAGAAGAAGAAGAAAAGAAGAGGGGTAATAACGCAGGAAGTATGAGGAGATAACCTGGCTGGTGGTGGTGGCTTATATTTGTTATTTCAGAATTTGGAAAAGGGAGGAAGGAAGCTTCTGTGTAGTTTGAGGCCAGCCTGAGCTATATAGCTAGAGTTGAGACTCTGTTTCAACAAAAACAAGTCAGTGAACAAACAATAACAAAACAATGTTTTGAAATATAACAAGCTAAACATTACATAAGTGATCTGCTTTTCCTTGTGGGGTAAAAAGACATTTCTCATGTCAATGGGAGGATTTATTAGCCACTGTTAACACACTCTGGCTCATCTCTCGAATAAAGAGCAAGAGAGTATTTGAGAAGAAAAATAAAAATAAAAACAACCACCAAAAAAGACATTAAGTAAATGTAGTGATTTGTCAGTTTTAAGCATCTAATATTGGAAAGGGAAAGTTTGAATCATGACCCATTTCTGCAAGGAAGTGTGCAGCTATTTAAATCATTACAAATCGAGATGGCTCATTGGGGAAAGTGCTTGCTACACAAGCATGAAGATCTGAGTTCAAGCCCCAGCACCCACATAAAAGCTGAGTGCATGCCTGCAACCCTGGCACTGGGGAGCTGGATTCAGGAAGAACAACCTAGCAGCTTGTCCACCACCCAGTCTAGCCAAATCACTGAGGATTTGCAGGTTCATTGAGAGAGATCCTGACTCAAAATAAAAGGTGGAGAGTGATAGAGAAAAACACCCCAACTTCAACCTCTGGCCTCTATAGTGCATATGTACACTAACACATACACATGTGCACACCTCTTCTCTACTGTAATGTAAGAGCTGGGGATATAGCTCTGTGATTGAGTACATACACAGAGGGAGGGAGGGAAGGGTAAGGGGGTAAACAACAGCTGTTTACCTCCATGCAGTATGATCCCAGTAACACAGCAGTGTCTACTCAGCAGAGACTAAGAGGCCAGAAATCAGTACAGCAGAAGTGGTTGTTGCCTTTCTCTGGACAATAGGGTTGTGGATAATTCCATTTCTTTAATGTTATTCTTTCTTTCCATGAATTATTTAGACCTTGTGGGTATGAGATAGATATAGGTCAAAGGGAGGAAGCTGAGGCATCAAGAGGTTGAATATTTGGCTAGGATTCCAAGCCTAATCTTTATCTTCTGTCTTCTTTTAAAACTACATTTATTTTATTAATCAAATAATGTTATTTAGCATGTGTTAGTATGTGTATGCATTGACACATATGGAGGTCAGAGGACAACTTAGGGAAATTAGTTTTCTCCTTCCACCATGTAGGTCCTGGGGATCGGGTTGTCAGGCTTGGTTGCAAGTACTCTTAGCTACTGAGCTGTCTCTCTGGTCTTGAAAACATGACCATTTCTCCAGTTTGCACTTCAAAGACTATGATCAGTCGTTTCTCCAGTTCTGTGATGATGGACACTTTGATTGCAACATTATTGTTGTACAGATGCAAAGAAGACTTGTATATCCAGTTCATTAGCCATTCCTTTCTTGTTCTCTTTTGTGCACAGGTATGAATGTGTTGGTTCCTAATGTTGTTTCATTGGAAGTTCTATCGATGAGAAAATTAGGCAAATTAGGTTTTCTTGAAGATACCTGAGGTTGGAGAAAAATCAGATATTTGAATAAACTATTTGAAACATTCCTTCAGGTAGAATGAAGATGGATGGAAAAAACCTTTTCATTTGTGCCTGATTGTCTCTGTGTGTTTTGTGTGTTGCATGTGTCATGGAGCATGTGTGGAGGTCAGAGCAGAGGACAACTTTCAGGAGTTGTTCTCTTTACACTATGTGGATTTGGGAGATGGAACTCAGGTTTGGTGACAGGGTACCTTTATCTGCTGAACCATCTTGCTGGCTCCTATCCCCATTCTTTTTCTTTTTATTTATTTTTTTTAAAGTTGATGCTTGTGGTTAATAATATAAAGGATAGCTAGTGAGTGATGTGCAGAAGTGAGAGGTTTGGCATCAATCAGAGCAGGAATAAAAGAATGATACCAAGAGACTGCAGCTTAATACTGCTGACTGGTAGTGCATTACAAGGTTGTGTCGGATTTCATGGTGGTCATAGGCCAGCTGTGTTTGGGTTTAGTGGGTAAAATGAGGCAGTCATTTTAATTTTAAAATTAATTGTAAGTTCTGTGTGGGTATTTTAAAGAATGTGGGTATGTTTAGCATATCTTTATGTGAAAGCAAAGCATTCATGCCATTAACATTTGAACTAATTGCTCAGTCTCAGCAAACAGATCTGTTTCCATTGCCCTGCTTTTCCAAAGCCAGTGATATCCCCTAGAGCTCTGGTTTTTAAAGGGGAAAGTTTATGTGTGGTGGCTGCTGAGCTTTAGAAGAACAAAATAGAGCACACACTCATTGTGTATTTGAGCCATTGCTCAAGTCAGAAGCTCCCAGGTGATGTGTGCTGTTTTTTCTTTTTCTTTTCTTTTCTTTTCTTTTCTTTCTTTCTTTCTTTTTTTTGTTTTGTTTTGTTTTGTTTTGTTTTTGTTTTTGTTTTTCAAGACAGTGTTTCTCAGCTTTTTGCGCCTTTCCTGGAACTCACTCTGTAGCACAGGCTGGCCTCGAACTCACAGAGCTTCGCCTGTCTCTGCCTCCCAAGTGCCACCACCACCCGGCTGATGTGTGTTGTTCTGTTCACAGCTTCTTTACCATGAGTTCACCAGATTATCTACTAATAATTTAAAGATAGATGGGTGGAAATAGGTCTCTGCAGCAGTAGTGAATTGTGTGCCTTTGAATAAAATGACAATTGAAATTAGGCCCTCTAGCATGGCCTTTAGGATTTCTCAGACTGATTTATTCTTTGCATAAAGAACAGAGGAGTTAATTAGGTTCTTTTTATCTGACCTTTCAGGATCAAGATTGGGAAAAAAATTTAATTTTTAATTTTATGTGTATAGGTGTTTTGCCTGCCTGTATGTCTGTGTACCACATATGTGCCTAGTGCCTAAGGAAGCCAGAAGAAAACATCAGATCTGCTGGAAGTAGAGTTAGAGCTGATGGCTGCCTTGTATGCACTGGGAATCAAACCTGGGTCCTCCTCTAGAGTGCTCTTAACTGCTGATCAGTCTCTCCATTTGATGGGTCAAATCATTCAAAGGTGGTTGAACTAGTTTACTCATTAGTCTTACCATTTAAACATCGAAACACATTCGTATATAGTTGACATGTCATGCATGTGAAGTATGTGTTGAACTTCTCTGTCAATGGTTTTTGGTATTACCAACCAGCCAACAAAGACAGAAAGTTTAATATTGGGCTTAGTTTCTATTCCTGTGTTGTGATGAAATATTGACCAACACAACTTGAGAGAGAGAGGCTTTATTTTGGTCCACTGTTCGAGGTTACAGTCTACCATGGTGGGGAAGTCACAGCAGCAGAAATTTGAGGAAGCTGGTTCTATTGTGACCTCAGTCACGAAGCAGAGGAAGATCCAGGCAAGCAGCTGCTCAGCTTCCTTTCGCCAGTTAAGCAGTCCTGGATTTTAGCCAAGGAATGGTGCTACCCATTGTGATCAAGATAATCCCTCACAGGCATGCTTAGAGGGCCACCTCCCAGGTGATTCTCATAGTCAAGTTGATAGTTCACACTATTACAGTGTCCAGATCTATTCTTCAAAATGAGTGCTTTTTCTACTAGTATGAAGATATTTTTTGAGGGGCTCAAATTACTAAAGCTTTTTTTTTTTTAACTATACATATTAATATCTGCTTAGTAAAAAGAACAATTTAGGGCCAGGTGTGGTGGTGTACACCTTTAGATATTAGTACTTGGGAGGCAGTCAGGCGAATCTCTGTGGTTTATGGCCAGCCTGGTCTGCATAGCGAGTTCCAGGCCAGCTAGGACTAGTACTAAATTAGTGGAGGAAAATAAAAGACTAGACCTGGTTTGACCTTAAAATAGTTAAGAGCTAACCTTTATTGATCTAAGAGGTTGGGAGAATGTGTCCTGTGCTCCAGAGTCCTGAGGGGTAGATTGTGTCCTCACCAGGCCCAGAAACTGCTCTTCTGAACTGTAGGGTGGGAGATAAATTAGGTTCTGTTTCTGTGACTTCAGGACTTCAGGGAGTGTCATAGGGGTTGGCTACTTTCTGGAATTCCACGGGTGGCAACTTTATTGAAGGCTTGGTCATGTCTTTGGCTCTGAATTTGGGGTGGGATATTTTCTTTAGTGAGACATTGTCTCAAAAACAAAAAAATAATAAAACAAATAGTTTGTTCAAACTAAATGTAAAATAGAAAAAATAGTTTCAGGTGTTGTCCAGGAATTTTGTTTTATTAATTAATTCTCTTGGCTATTTTTGTATTGTTGTGACACCCAGACTAAGGCAATTTACAAAAGAAAGAGTTTGTTTTAGGATTACCATTTCAGAGGGATACAAGTTGATTACACTCACACCAGGAAAGCATAGCAGCGGCAAGTACAGTAGCAGGAAGGAGCTAAGAACTCACCCTATAACCTCAAGCATTAAGCAGAGAGTGACAATTTGAAGTGGTTCTAGTTTAAGTTCTCAAAACTTGCCCTCCAGTGACACCTCCTCCAGTGAGGTCACATCTCCCAGTTCTCTCAAACAGAGCCACCAAGTAGTAAAAAAAAAAAAAAACAGCATTCAGATGCCCACGACTAGAGAGGTAGAGCCCTCATTCACATCAAACCAACACCTCCTACTGGAGAATGGGGCACAGGGTGTTCAGGGAATTTCAAATATGGGTAGGGTGCTGGGTTTAGTGGTACATGCCTCTGATCCCAGCAGTACTCAAATAAGAGGCAAATAGAACTCTGGAGTTGGGAGCCAGCCTGTGCTATGCAACGATACCCTGGGGGGGGGGAGAGAGAGAGAGAGAGAGAGAGGGTGGGTGTGGGTGTGGTGGGTTGATTAAAGATGAATTAACTCTATAGTTATTCCCCCCCCCCCCCCCCCCCCCCCCCCCGCCCGCCCGCCCTAAAGAGGCATTTAGTTATCAGGGAAATTATAGGAGAATGTTTACTGGTAGGGCAATACTAGGGATTGGATTTAGGATCTCTTGTGTGAGAAGCAAGCAAGTCTGTCCACCTGGTCATGTTTCTTTCATAGGCTGTGCTCTGTCTACGGAGTATCCTCACATTCAGCAATGAAATGTTCAGCTTTCCTTGTATTGTTGGCTTTATTTACTAGATAGGTATAGATTTAAAGAATTACATCATTTTCTTTATTGAGGACCATTTATCTGAATAATAAAGACTGAGAAATGAAACATTGGTCTCATACTTGTAGTATATAATTAACATAATTATTGTAACAGCGACTGTGTGCTAGACACTGTACACTTCTTGTTTGCATTTTAAACGCTTAAATCTTTACAATTCTGTAGGTGTGTGTATTGTGGTCAGAACACAACTCTGAAGTCAATTTTCACCCTTCACCTTTATATAGGTTTCGGAGATGGACCTCAGGCCTTCAGGCTTTTGCAACAAGTTTCCTATTTTCTTTACCCTTCAGCATCTCTCTAGCCTTTGCTTTTGTTTTTGAGACAGGGTCTCACATAGCCTAGGCTGGGCTGGCACTGGCTGTGTAGTAGAGGATGGCCTTGAACTCCCCCTGCTTCTGTCTGGTGAGTTCCACCACACCTGTCTACCTCAGCAGGTTAGAGCTATGTTTGGCTGTGCTTATTTAAAGCATTTTGGCTCTGCACCGGTCCAGCTTCTGTCACTACCAGCATATACTATTACCCTCTTTGTGTTCTGTTAGTTCCCAGAGCCATAGCTTCTTCATTTCTGCTTTATGTGTTTGCTTTTTTGAGACAGGGTCTTAACTGTGTAGTCCTGGCTGGCCTGGAACTCTATGAAGACCAAGCTGTCTTAAAACACGGGATCCTTCTGTACCTTCCAAACAGTAGGATTAGAGGCTGTCCAAGCCTTTCTTGTGCATGTGCGCTCTTGCTCCTCCTTCCCTTCTAGAGCATCCCCTACAGGCACTCCAGTAGCGATCAAACTATTTCTTAGCCCAGGTTCTTTGTTTTTCTTTAGAGGCATCTTTGAGTATTTCTATAGGGTGTGACCCATGTCCTGGGTCACATAGTATATAACCATCTGAGTACATCCCCACAGTTTACAGTTATCAGTGGCTTATGGAGCCATGGTAGCCCAGCCTTAAATCTGCTACTCAGAACCCTAAAGTTGAGATTAAATTACTAGGAAGCCTTTGTAGTTCTTAGTTTGGTCAGATTTGCTTGCTCAGCTTGAATCTTTCTATAGCCCCTAACTTGTGGAGACTTGGAGAACAGATCTTGTATGTGGAATTGTTTGAGGGACTCCCTAGGCTGCTGTGCATTTTGTCATACTGCTCTCTGCCTTTCACATCTTTTGGTACATAAGAATCTCACTTCCTGAACTAAAGGACTTAGCACCCTTATAACTGATCAGTTTCCCCTGTGTCTTTGAGCTATTTGCTCATGAATTTTTGCTCATAAATACAAGGTATAGAATGAAACATACATTTATGTATCATGTCATCCATGGTTTCATATTATTCTCCTTCTTGCCCTTCAGTTTTCCTGTGTCAAGGAAAATGGAAGCGATATAATACAGTGAAAGATATACAGACAGTGGACCCCCTTCTCTTCATACCATCTTTACTTTTCAAAGGTGAAAAGGAACATTTTATAGCAGCACCTGGTACAGGGGAACCCTGAGTAACTCTTAGTCACTGCTGTCACCTCAGAGCCTTATCTGTCTGAAATTTTACTTTATCTTGTTTGAACTTCAGTAAGTAGCCTTTAACCTTGTTTAAATCATCTTTAAATCTTTTACCCACCCTGTCTCTCTGTAGATAAAGATATTAATAATAAATACAAAGATTTCATTTCTGCCAAAGACAGTCAGTAGAAAGTTTGTATAGGCAGAAAACTATGGATTGAATTGTTCAGATCTAACCCCTAAGGTGATGACATTCAGAGATGCTGTTGTGATGAGAATAGTGAAGAGAAGAAGTGAAAGGGGTGCAGAGAGAATAGCCACCACCCCTGGATACCAAAGCTCTTTCTCTGCTCTGAGGACAGCGCCAGGAAGTATCCATATGCAAGGCTGGAAGAAATCACTCACTGGGGTATTGAGGTGAGAGGAATTTCTCTTTTTAAAACCACCAGCCTATGGAATTTTGTTTTAGCAGCTGCACCTAACTAATACAGTGTAAATTTTATGTAGTCAATAGTCAAGGCTCTCAGTAGCTTATGGTGGAAACTGAGCTTTGACATGATATTTCTGTCAAGAGAAGGCTTTATACTAACTAAACAACCTTCACTGAACTGAGACCTCATGACTGCCTTGTAAAGGAAGCAGGACATAGTTGGTTCTGTGGTTGCAAGATGAAAACTGTGGGCCAGTGGGATGACTCACCGGGTAAAGGTGTTTGCTGCCAAGCTGGATGACCTGAGCCCTGTAGCTGAAGTTTTCTCCGATTCTGCCCAGGCCCACGGACCCCACAGCCACTTATAAAATAATCACTCAGAGGCTTATATTATTCAAAATTAACCACTGACTAGCTCTTCATGTAAAGTTAGCCCATTTCTGTTAATCTATATGTTGCCACGTGTTCTGTATCTTTACCTTTTGCCATTACATCCTGCTCCCTGGACAGCGGGCTGATGTCTCCTGACTCAGCCTTCCACTTCCCAGAATTCTCCTTGTCTGTTTATCCTGCCTATACTTCCTGCCTGGCTACTGGCCAGTCAGCATTTTATTTCTCAACCAGTAGAGCAGCACATTCACAGCGTACGCACATCCCACATCAGAGCTCCTCCCCAGACACAAACGGTGGAAGAGAGAGAATAGCTCTCACAAATTGTCCTCTGACTTCATGTGTGCATGCACATGTATGCACACACACAAACAAAAACGTGATAAGATAAATAAAAAGAAGATGAAATTTGGGTCTAGAGAGGTACATTGATTGGATTGCCCAAATGCATCAATTACCATTTGAAAGTGGTTAAACTCCTATATAGGTGTGCTTTCTGACTTTTTCTACCCTTTGGTCCTTCCATGGATAACTCTATATTTGTCAGCCTTCCAATTCCTTTGCCTAGAAGAACAGAACATTTCTCTTTAGTCATCATAGTTGTCCTTCTTGTCAGGGTTGAGAGATCTTCGATGGCTTATACTTATACCTGGAAGAGGATCCTTTAGTGATAGAGATACTGGATTTATCATTAAACTCTTTGATCTGATAGTTAGATTGAAATGTAAAGATTCCTGATACGTGATATTTGGGTTAAACTCTAGACACTTGATCATTTTATTTTGGCCCAGGTGGTGCTGATGAGTGGTGGGATGTAGGAATACTTGTGTCCACATGATTGCTGTTTATTTAGTCAAGGTGATTTAAGGACATTTTCTCAAATGGATAAAACAGGAACATTAGAAGATAGAAAATTGGAGCAATTATAGAGGGGGAAAATCCTACAACCAGAAAACAAAACCTTTTGTAACCCCAAACCCCAATGTGAATGTTGCTGTTCATTCTGAGAGAATTTGGATCTCTACAAAGTCTGTAAGCTGCCAGGACATTTGCTCTATTTTCCATTGAAATTTTAACAAAGTAAACAGCAACTAGATATTTGTGATTATAAAAGCTATTCCCATTCATTCATTCATTCATTCATTCTGTATATGAAAGAGAGTGCCAGATCTCATTACAGATGGTTGTGAGCCACCATGTGGATGCTGGGAATTGAACTCAGGACCTCTGGAAGATCAGTTAGTGCTCTTAACCTCTGAGCCATCTCTCCAGCCCCATAAGATCTATTCCTTTGAAATTAAAAGCTTAACCTTTTTTTTTTTTTTTCTTCTTTAAAAAGCTTTGTTGGGAATAAAATTCCCACACAAGGCAATTAATTTATTTCAAAACCATACAGTCATGAATATGTTTAAAAAGCACAGCCATGGAGTTGTACCATCATTATAACAGTACAGTTAAGAATAGGTTTTTTTGTTTGTTTTGTTTTGTTTTTGGAGAGACAGGTTTCTCTATGTGGCCTTGGCTGTCCTGGCATCCTGTAAACCAGGCTGGACTCAAATTCAGAGATCCACCTTCCTCTGCTAAGATTAAAGGTATGTACTGTCGTCTCCCCACTAAGAATAGATTTTTATACAGTGCTCTTTGGTGACTTACTGAATATGCCTACAAAATCTTCAGGTGTCATTTGTATTTGTGTAAGGAGCATAACTAAACTCATGCTTCAGTACTGCCCCTATAGTTGTCTGAACACGTTCACACCCAACTCTTGTTTACTGTGGGAGTTACATGAGGGAGCCAACCCTACCTGAGGGAGTATAAATGCTTCAGTCACTGAGGACTCTGTTCAAGATAGGATCAAGTAATTATGAATAGCATATGAAAATGGGATATAATCTTGTTTAGTTTATTATCTGGAGAAACTGTGGCTTTCCCCAAGCATTGGCTTTACATGTGGTAATTCCAATTTTCTTAATAGAGGCAATCAGCTTTTATGTCTCAGATGCGCTTCTCCTTCTCCTCCTCTGCCCCCCTGTCATCCATCCATTTTTTTTTTTAAAGATTTATTTATTTATTATGTATACAGCATGTATGACTGCAGGCCAGAAGAGGGCACCAATGTATGACTGCAGGCCAGAAGAGGGCACCAGATCTCATTAAAGGTGGTTGTGAGCCACCATGTGGTTGCTGGGAATTGAACTCAGGACCTCTGGAAGAGCAGGCAGTGCTCTTAACCTCTGAGCCATCTCTCCAGTCCCATCCATTGGTTTTTTGAGGCAGAGTTTCTGTGTGGCCTTGGCTGTTCTGGAACTCTCTCTGTAGGTCAGACTGGCCTTAAACTCAGAGTTCCACCTTCCTGTGTGTGTGTGTGTGTGTGTGTGTGTGTGTGTGTGTGTGTGTGTCTGTGTGTGTGTGTGTCTGTGTGGAGGGAGAAGTATTGAGGGTGTGGGTCACTACTTCTCTTCAATTCCTTACTTGTTCTTTTGAAATAGGGTCTCCTAAACCCAGTTTGGCTAGGACTTTGTAGCCAGAATGACCTTGAATTCTTGATGCTCTTGCCTCCACCTCCCAAGTGCTTAGATTAAATAAAATTGTTATTGTTGGTTCCCCACTGGTTCATAATATTCAAGGGACTCTTGAGTATGAGCGAGTGTGATGGTGACTTCTAACCTACACATTCAAGAGGCTGAAGCAGAACTGTCAAAATTAGAGGCTGCCCAGATCTATAGAAGACATTTTCACAGCAGGAAAGATGGCTCAATGTTGGTTAATATCACTTGTTCTTGCACAGGACCCTAGTTTGGTTCCCAGTACCCACTTGATGGTTCACAACCATCCTTAACTCCAGTTTCAGGAGATCTGTCTGATCTTCCCAGGCATCAAGCATGCACATGGTACACACACACACACACACACACACACACACACACACACACACGAAAAATACTAGTATACATACAGTAAAATATATTTAAAAAATTTTAAGAACTCTTCAGAAAAATGAAAAAAAAAAAAAGGAAATTTTAGGGTTGGAGATTTAGCTCAGCTAAAAAAAAACATGGAAATTTGAGGCTAGCTTGGGCTTTTTGGTAAGGTTCTGTTTGAAAACAAACCCCCCCCCCCCCCAATCAAAACAAAGCAAAACAAAAAAATACCACACACACCAACCAAAAACCCAGTTGGGTATGGTGTTCATGCTTGTAATTCTAGCACCATAAGAGACTGAGATAGGTAGATCTCAAGTTCAAGGCCCACATGAGTTTGAATTCAGCCTTGGTCAAGAACTTGCCTCAAAATAATGTGGCTCAATGATAGAGCATTCCAGCACACACGGGCTGTAGTGCTAAGTTTTCAGCATCACAAAACCCCTCAAGCTAGGCATGTAGGTGTATCTAGAAATCAGCCCTGTGGAGGCCAAGGCTGGGCGATTGGGAGCTAGCTCAAGGATAGCTGGCTATAGTGCAAGACTTTTTAAAGGATGTCTTTGAAGGTCAATCCCAGGTTATCTCAGAGACCTTTATATGCTTCCCCTGCTCTCCTCTCTTCCTCTATACATTTTATTACATTTGATCCATAGGAATTCTTCCACTGGTCTTCAATAGCAACAAAACCACAAAGCAGTCCTAGCATTTTCTGTAACACAAGGAGGGAAAGATGTATTCATTCCAATGACAGTTCTGGGAGTTACTTTATCTGCTGAAATTAATCTCTCCTTGATAAAAGTTGGTGAAGTTATCCAAGAATAGTTAATAAATTGCATAACCTTGTCTGGATTATGCCAGATCTAAAAGCACATGAACACATTAAAAAAAAAATGTAGGTTATCCACATTAACTATATGTATTTTTATCTTTTCCATCTTGTACCGGGAGCCCACCAGAGATGACCATTCAACACACCTTATAGTCAATTGAAAGTCTTTATTTCAGACCCTGAGACTACATTTAGGTATTGGGGAAAGATGTGTGGCCCCAAACATTTAGATCAAGAGGCTTTTAAAGGTAAAAACCACATCCTGGTATCTTGCTCTGCAGCTGCAGGGGAAGGTTTTTCTACAAGCAGGCAGTTTAACAGAATCTAAGATAAGTTAGCTGGAGCATCTTGATCTAGGATTCCTAGAATAGAGTTGGGTAATTTCCCACAGGATACTCCATCAAGGAGATCAAATTCTTCTTCAACCTGAAATAGCCTCAGCAAGAATGCAAGATGGAGGAACCTCTGCACTGTCTTGCCCTGTCATATTTTAATGTCTTGTTTAAGATCAAAACCAAATCATACACTGACATGTTTTACCTAGGTATTCTATAATTTATTTGGCTCTAATTTCGTTTTAACTTCTGTAATACTCATCTGAAAGAAATTTGTTTTCTAGGTAATAGAAACATAACAATGTACCGAAAAGCTGTTAGCTAAATTTGTAGTGGCTTAGTGTATTTGGATGAGTGAGAGAACTTGTAGTTCTCTAGTGTCTTCTGTGTTCATTTACCATTGCCAGAAATAAGACAGTGGAGGGGAGGGACATCACCTTTAGTTTAGCTTTGTTGTTGTTATTGTTTTTAAAGTCAGGATCTCCTATGTTACCCAGGCTACAGTTCATCAAATAGAACAGGTTATCCTAGAATTTGTGAAGCTTCTCCTGTCTCAGCCTCTTGAGTGGTGGGATTATAAGTGTGTGGACACCATACTTGACCTGAGGGTACCATTTTGTGCCCTGATTCTTGCTGGGTGTCCCTCACACTCCCACCAGTCTCTTGCTGAAATATTATTGTCTTAAGCCTCTTTTGCTTTTGGTATGATATAACAATTTGATACCTGAGCTTGTAAGTCTTTGGCTTTTTTGTTGATTCCGTCATGTGGAGGGAAGTCTTTTTTGTTGTGTAGGGGTTGCTGAGAAGGGTCTGTTGTAGCTTATGCTGACTTGACAGTCCAGATCTTTCTGCTTCCAGTACAACCCCCTCTCTTTGTGTTCCCAGTGCTGGGATTGCAGGTAGGTATGTACCACTGTGTATGGCTTTGTCCAGTGTGAGTGTACATTTGAGTATGAGTGTATGTGTGAGTAAGAGAGAGAGAGAGACAGAATGCACAAAGAGAACAGATTTAATTAATGTAAAGTAGGAAAGAACTTCTGAGAATAAAAGGGGCTTTCATGGAGGAGTACCATTGTGTACATGTACATGTATATAGACTTATCTGAAAGATGTTTTTTGTTTGTTTTCTTTCATGGTTTTCAAGACAGGGTTTCTCTGTGTAGTCCTAGCTATCCCGGAACTCTCCCTATAGCCTGGGCTCACCTTGAACTAAGGAATCCACCTGCCTCTGCCTACCACAATGCAGTAGTGGTGGGGCACGCCTTCAATCCTAGCACTTGGGCAGAGGCAGGCAGATCTCTGTGTTCAAGGCCAGCCTGATCTACAGAGCTGGTTCCAGGACAGCCAGGGCTACACAAAGAAACCCTGTCTCAAAATACAAGAGTCTCTTCTAGTGTGATAATGTAAGGCCAGTGCTGAAAATCAGTGTTGTTAATGCTTTTGAAAGAGGGCCTGGTGTGGTAAGTTTGTTTCCAAACTAAGATTATTTTGTATTGATGTTTTTGGAAACATCCAGGTGAGGCTTGCTTTTCTAACAGAGGACCCAGGTTCAGTTCCTAGCATCCATCTGAAACTCTAGCTCCAAGGGATCCCAATGTCTTTTTCTGCCCAAATGGGTACCTGTATACTTGTGGTGCACATAAACTCACAAAGACAGACATACGTGTAAAAAATATTAAGAGAAACATGAAAACCATACAGGTAGATATATTTTAAAATTTCTTCCATAGTGTACATTTTCTGTGTTTTACATCTTTATTGGTATTTTGAAAAAAAAAATAACACCTATCACTCTGCTGTATTCATGTCTCCTCTCCCTAAGGCAAGCTGTAGCAATAGTTTGTGGAGGTCTTCTAGTCTTGGAGGAGGTTTATAGGAAAGTGTCTTCAGCAGGGTCTAGCAATTAAATTTCTTTAGTCCTTGAGTAGAATTATTAGCTCTAAGTAGTGGTGCCCTTTGGTGCCAGAGGAAAACTAAGAACGAGCCTGGAGTGGAACGAGAGAAGAGGAACTAGGAGGAAAGGCCTTCGTGGCATTGAGCTGTGCAGTGGCTTTTGCGTGTCTGCCTTTTCCTTTTGCTTGAACATCTTGGCTAGACTTCCTCTCCTTCTCCCAGCCCTCACTTTTTTTGCCTTGCCAGGGTTCAGATTTAGAGCCCCTACTTGTGCCAGATATAAGTTCCCTACCAAAGAAGTATAGCCCAGCCTTTAAAATTTTTACTGATTATTTTGTTTGCTGGTTCACTCATTCGTTCATTCATCCACATGTATGCTGAGGGGAGCATGTGTATCACAGTATGCTTATGGAAGTTGGAGGACCACTTCATGACATTAGTTCTCTCCTTCCACTTAGCTATGCATGTGTGCATTCTGTGGGTTGAATGTGGACCACTAGAGTTACTCAACAAACACCTTTTGCTTGATGAGCCATCTCTTGGCCTCTTTCTGTATATTCCCCACTCTTGTTTATTTTTTTTCTTAATGTTTTTTAGACAGGGTCTCACAGTGTACCCTGGCTGGCATGGAACTCACTTTGTAGACAGGCTTACTTTGAACTCACAGGGATCCACTTGCTTCTGCCTCCTGAACGTGGTTTCTCTTGATTTAAAGGTGGAGAAAGTGAGGTAAAGGGCAAGTTGGTAAGTGAAACCCAGTTTGTGATGCAAATTTCTAGGCTTCCATAGTCATTGGGCCCCCTACCCCCACTCCCCAAAATAATTGTATTAAGTGGTTTTAATTCCTTCTGTTGATTGTGTTAGCTTTCTACGACTTAGAGTTTTTGTTTTTGTTTTTTTTGTTTTTTTTTTAATGACTCAGAGTTTTGTATTTTGAATTGAATCAAGGAATGTGAAAGAACTTTTATTTTTGAGTGTGGCTGGTGTGCTTGAGAAAGATGAGTTCCCTGCTTGTCTAGTTGCTGCTCAGGCTGTGTTTCCCTTCTGAGTTTTTGAGATGACACTCACTTGTCTTAGCCTGGTTTGAAATCCCCTGTATATCCCAAGGAAGAGTGACCATGACTCTTGATCCTGTTGCCTCCAACTCCTAAGTTCCCACCTTGCCAGCAGAGAGTCAGTATTCCTAAGTAATTGGTACATATTTTCAGTTCCTGGGTAGAGAGATGTTAGTGGGATTAGTGAAGTTATTTTTATTTTGTAGATAAGTTTTCATCAGCCTGCACACCTGAAGTCTAAATTAGTGAACATTTTAATCTTAAACCAGGAAAGTCATTCATAAAATGATAAGTGATTGCAACCATTTTCTCTGTAGAACTCAACTAGATTGATCATTAAAATTGGTAAAAGGAGAGGTTTTTTTTTTAATAGTCACTTAGAAGAGAAACTGATTGTGTAGGTTGAGCAACTCCAAAGGCTGTGCTTGGTAGCACAGTTTATATTGAATTGAGAAGAATTTATCCTGTCATAGTCCATAAATTATTAATTAAGAAATTATAAGGAACGTACAGACTGACCTTATACACACTGCCTGTACTCTAAGACCCTGTCACACAGACTTTGATCTCAAGTTATGACAGAGCTTTAGATCAGGACAAAGCATGTGGGTAAGAAAGGTGAAGATCCCTATCTATCAGAGTGAGCTGCTGGCAGTACAGCGGAATGTGATTAAATCGGCCCATTTCAATGGGGCTTTTGAGGGTGGGATGAAGAGAGAGGTGTGGAAATCTTTTCACCTGTGGAGAGGATCGTACTTAAGGGCTTAGTTCATAAACCTGAAACCAAATTGAATTATTGTAGTTGCCCAAATCTTTTAGTATGGGTGAGCATTGATTCTCCTCGATTGACAATCCTATGTCCCTAATGGTGGTCTAGAATTCCAACCAAGGATGTTCTTTATTTCTACTGAGATCTGTGAGTGTCTGGTGTTAGTACAGCTGATAGTGTGGTTCAGTTGTTAGAACCTTTGCCTAGGTTTGCGATCGTCTCAGTTCTTAACAACAACAAAAACAACAACAACAACACACACACACACACAACCTATAGTAGTTATTTGAGTTGGCTATCTTTAAACAATTCCCGTGTATGCTATTAGAATATTTAAAAATTCTGTTTAATTATCTTGATTTAATAGAAGGACTGTGTTATGTAGACTGGTTACCCTTATAAATTTAAAAGCATATTTTAATCTGTAGCCAAATTTAGGCTTGAATTTTAGGTTTCACCTTACATTTTGTATTTATTGGGGAAATAGAATAACATACAGAGAATGATTAAGCCAAGTAAATATTTGCCTTTTTGCCATAATGTTAGATATTCTAAACGTAAATATTTACTATGGAAATTAAAACCTATTTAAACTGAAGAACCAGCCTATCTTACCTTTCAAAATGAGTTGGTAAGCAGTGGCTTCTAAAACCCTAGATTCAAAGCACTTGACAAAAATATTAATGGAAATATTCCCTGGTTATTATAAATAATTTAGTATCTGAATAGTTGCCATGAGATTCTAGTAATTGACTAGTGTGTGGCCTTCCTGCCTGGTTGTGGCTGTGGTGCTTGCCCACTGCAAGGCTTTGTCTGCAGTTTCCTGTTGCTGTTGCTCTGTCTCCTGCTTTGTTTTTCTTTGGGGTGGTTTCTGCTCCTGTTATATGGAAGTTGGGAAAGACAAATGGTTTTAAAAGCCTAAGAAATCTATTTCTTAGGACCATCCCAGTTTTTACTATTTCTTTCTGTTAGTGCTTATAATTATTTTATGAAGTGTTTTCAGATTTTTATTTTGTTTCTGTTCTGTTTTATATTTTCTTAGTTCCCTTCTTTGGCTGCCCAAGCAGGTGGTAAACCTTTGAAAAATTTGATCTGCATTTTAGCATTTGTATAGAATGCTTTCCAACAAATAAATGTGTAAATGAAGAATATGGGACTTTCTAGCTCTCATATTAGTGAGAAGTGATACGCACACGCATGCATGCCCACCTTGGTTTTGGATTGCAATGTTCCAAGTTTGCAGTTTCTAACCTGAGCTGGGTGTGAACAGTGACTATCTATGTTCTCGTTTTAAATCAGGACCAGGCTTCACTCTGGAGGAGCAGTGGCATCATTCTTTTCCTTTCATCCTAGCTGAAGGGGGTGTCCCCCCCCCCCTCCGGGGCGGGGGAAGGCTTTTAAACGGAGCTGTTAACATTTTACAGACTATTTCCTTTTTGCCTTGGAGCCTACAGTACTGGTCTCCTGCCTACTCAGCTTAGATCCCCACCCTACCCCAGATTCCTTCCTTTCTCTCTCCCTCCTTCCATCTCTCTCTCTCTCTCTCTCTCTCTCTCTCTCTCTCTCCCTCTCTCCCTCTCTCCCTCTCTCCCTCTCTCCCTCTCTCCCTCTCTCCCTCTCTCCCTCTCTCTCTCTTTATGCCTTTCTGTCTTGTTCTTAAATTATTCCTTCCTGTTTGTCATCCAATTATTTGCAGTCAACCTAGAATTCCTCAGGGAAATTTTGTTTTGTACACCATGATCTTGTTTTGTGTATTTATTTCTCAGATTCACAAGTTTTTTGGCTAGAAGGGAACAGTTGCTCATGTATTGTCGTCTTCCAGAGAAATACAACACAGACACTCAGGTGTTTTCTGTTTGTAATCAAATAATAACCCCCAAAATCAGACTAGTAATCGCTGAACAAGAACGGTTAGTTACCACTTGCTGTCTCCCTTGGAGGGAGGTCTTGTGTGGATACTCCTTTCTTATGTTCCTCAAAATTCCTCTCAGGTTTTTGTTTTAAACCCTCTGTCATTGTATTACATTACGAAAACTTTATAGTTCAGGTTTGTTTGTTGTTTATTTTTATTTTTGAGACAGGAGTTCTTTATAGCCTTGGTTGGCCTGGGACTAGCTATATAAACCATGCTGGCTTTGAACTCATAGAGATTCATCTACTCTGGCTCCCTGAGTGTTGGGTTAAAGGTGTACACCACCACTCCTGGCTCTTGTTCAGATATTTGAGGGCAGTTTAATAGAGCATGTGGACTGTGAGTCATGGGCTCTTTGCTGCCCTCTTTCCTGTGCATAAGGCCCCTGTGATAATCACCACAATAACAGGTCAGGCTGGTGTAATGCTCACAGAATGCTTTGCAGTGTTGTAGGATTCTTGAGAAAAAGCAAAGGAAAACACACATTCCTAAATGCTTCAGTCTCCCAGGGAGGCAGAGTTCTGCCTATCATCCTGTGTTGTAAACTTACCAACTTGGCAGAAACCAAGGCTTTGTTTTTATGATGAAGGAAAGGCAGTTTCCTCCATTCCCACAGGACTGTTGTGCAGGATTGCAGGAGCCCTCTAAGAGTGGATAAACTGAAGACAGTAATTGCATACAGCCTGTCTACCAGAGACTCAGCTCTGCTTTAGAGTGGTAGGGTATGTGTTGAAGGAGTCAGAGGCACTTGGAATGGAAAGGAGAATTTATAAAGAAAGAGTGTGATCATGTAAGACAATGTCACTTGATGACATTGTGAGTAAGACCTGGCAGATGTGCCTGTATTGGACAAGGTGTAGTGGGGGAAATGCTTTCTTACTCCTTTTTCCATGGGTCAGGGTGTATGTATAAATTGCTGAAAGAATGGAAGACTCAGATTGTTGTGGGACTCTGGGTTCTGTTTCTCAGAATCACAGTCATTGCTTTTGTGAGAGACAAGAATAAAGTCTCATGGTTCGCCAGAAGCACTTAGGGTGGATTAGAAGAGGGTGGTTTTACTGATGAAATAGAATTCTTAATATTTTTTACCTATGGATAGTTATCTCTAGATCATTGGAAATGGACTTTCTGTGGAGACAGACATGTTCTATCTCTGATATAGTAGCTGCTGGGCACACATACATGGCTGGAAATCACTTAGAATGTAGGGAGTGTGATCAAGGAACTGGCTTTTAAATTTTGTTTAATAAACTCCATAGTTGTGCAGCTAGTAACCAGCTATTTGCCAGCACAGCCCTAGAGTAATCGTAATTAAGTGATGTGACCTTGAATGAGTAAAATCTGAGACACTAATAGCTACATTTTATACTTTTGTGGATACCTTTTATTATATTTTCTTTTAGAGGAATTTGGGATGAATGGATAGCATAAAGATATTTTGTGTGAAATAAAAGCTACTGTTTACTCTAGTATCTTTAAAACAAGTATTTAACAAAGGAAGGCTGGAGAATGCTCAGTTAGTAGCATGCTTGTGTAGCAGGTGCAAAGCCCAGGGTCTCCTCCCCATCACTGCATAAACTGCATATAAATCATCAACCCTAGCTCTTGGAAGGTAGAAGCAGGAGGACCCTAAGTTGCAGGCTAGCCTCAATCATGTGAGCTCCATGTAAGCTGGTCCTTGTAGGGAGCCTCTGTCTTAAAAAGCAAGAAACAGGCTGGAAGATGGCCAGTGGTTAAGAACTCTTGCTGCTCTTGCACAGGACCTAGGTTTGGTTCTCGGTACCTACATCAGGCACCTCATAACTGGTTGTAACTCCAGTTCCAGAGGATTTGACACCCTACATGGGGCCTCCTTAGTCATTGCATGTACAGATAACAGGCACACAAACATGCATATAAATGAAAATAATTTTTGTTTTTCTTTAAGACAGGGTTCCTCTGTATAGCTTTGTACCTTTCCTGGAACTCACTCTGTAGCGCAGGCTGGTCTCGAATTCACAAAGATCTGCCACCACTGCCCAGCTGATTTTTTTTTTTTTTTTTTTTTTTTTTTTTAAGCTGAGGATCGAACCCAGGGCCTTGCGCTTGCTAGGCAAGCGCTCTACCACTGAGCTAAATCCCAAACTCTTTCTTTTTCTTTTTTTAAAAGCAAAAGACAAAAATCAACAACAAAAAACTTAAGAGGTCAAGTATGAAGATGGCAAGAAGCGCTGCCTCCTTCCGGCCCTATAGGCCAAAGTTATGGTGGAGCAAATACCACTACAAAACTGTCAGTGAGAACATAGCAGTTTGCCTCATTATCTGTACTCTGCGATTGTGAACGAGGAAAACTTGTTAAGGAAAAGTGAGGTTTAACGGGTTGTGCTCATCAGGTGTTTGGGTGTTTCAGGTAAATATGGCCTGCTCTTGTGGATTCAAGTAGAAACCTGTAGACCATGTTTCTTTTCTTTCTTTGGTTTTTCGAGATAGGATTTCTCTGTAGCTTTGGAGGCTGTCCTGGAACTCTCTTTGTAGCCCAGGCTGGCTTTGAACTCACAGAGATCCATCTGCCTCTGCCTCCCCAGTGCTGGGATTACAGGCGTGCGCCACTACCGATAGACAATGTTTCTTTAGGCTGAGGAAAGTTTACTTGGGGATGGAAGGATCTGATGTAATTCTAAACAGTCTTATTAAATAAGAAACACAGAGCCAAATAAAGAATTAAAAGCCCAGAGATCGAGCAGTAGCCAAGAGCTAAGACCATCTTATCTTGCCACTCACTGCTGTCCTTCCCCTGAGAGAGAGAGAGACCTTCTTCCTGTGTCCTGTCTTTTTATTGCCTTTCTGTTCTGCCTTCTCATGGGCTATAAACACAACCACATGACTTCCTCAACACTGCCTGTCTATACAGACCTCCAGGTCTCTATGGTTCGTACTGAGATTAAAGGTGTGTGTCTCCATGCTTGCTCTGTCCTTGAACATACAGAGATTCTGCCTGCCATGTGGTCAGATTAAGGGTGTGTGCTACCACTACCAGACTTCTGCTTAATGGTTTGCTCTTAGCTCTGATCCCCAGGCAACTTTATTAACATAAAAAAATAAAATTATTTCAGCACAAATAAAATATCATCATAAGGATCTTTTAGAGCAGTGAAGCCAAACTTCTTATTAGCAAAGCCTATGTTCACTGGAGACTCTTAGCTGCTGGTTCTATTGGTGTTAACTAATATTTGCTGAGTATTGTGTGTGTGGGTTGGTGCTTTACATAGATTATCTTCTCACAGCCCTAGAGTGTTTGTTATTACTGCCATTATCTTCGTTCTGTCTTATTAAAAAGGGGGAAGGAGCAAGTCCAAGCACAGGATGTCCCCAGGGAAGGCTTGTGTGGATGAGTTGGGAAGGAAGGATGACCAGGGTAGCCTTGTCTTGAAGGAGGAGATAGTATTTTATATACAAGCTCTGAAATAAAAATATTAAAACTTACGACAGAAGATTAGGTAGCCTTTGTATTTATGAAATATAAGAATTGGGGCCCAAGATAAATGAAGGGATTAGGAATAAAGATTAATAGAACTTCCCTCCATGTTTTCTTCTGGTTTTTGTGGTCTGAGAGAGGAGCCAGTTAATGGCCACTTGTATGCTGTGCTCTCTGTCCTGTGTGACAGTCCTCTGGTTGACTAGAAGTTGGTTCTGCCTTTTGCACTGGTGAGGAGCCTAGATTGAAGGTGCACCGAAGCCAGAGGTAGTGTGACTGCCTTGGTCCCCAAGGCTGGCAATAGGATGAAGACTTTCTTCTTTGAATTCCTGATGTCTCCTTTCCCCTTGGTAGTTTGTTGGCTGCTTATGTATTTACTTATTTATTGTGTGTGGAGGATTGAACCTAGGGCTCAGCACATGCTAGGCAAGCGTTCTACACAGAGCTACACTTTTGGTAGCTTTTTCTTACTTTTGGTCTTTTTGAGTCTTTTTCTTTTTGGTAAAAGATACTGCACTCACAATTTAGGAGGTTTTTTTTATTTTTTATTTTTTATTTTTTATTTTGGACAGGGCCATTCTTCACATGGTTTGAGTTGAGCCAGGAACATGGTAATAAAGGTCACTAGACCCTGTTTGTTACCTTTTCAAACCTGCTTAGTGGTTTGTCCCATGCTGACTTGTTAGGCATCTGGGGAGTCAAATTCCCACCAAAAACTCTGAAGATCTGTGTTTCTCACCTTCTTATGTCCTTCCCTTTTCCCTTCTTCCTTGGGGTGAGAATTGGCATTGGCCATTTGTAAGTTTTGTAATGACACAATTGCACTGGGATTTACTGTATTACTGTAGGTTTTGATTTTATTGATGACCAACTTGAACAGTGTTCTTACCTGTGAACTTTTGGGACTTGCATAACATACAGATTAAATATTAGGAATATTTTTAAAGTAATGTGTCCCACACTCATGTTACTTTTTGGGGTGGACGGTTTGGTTTTTGATTATTTAGAAACAGGGTCTCACTATTTATCCCTGACTGTCCTGGAACTCACTTTGTAGAACAGTATATGGTCTTGAACTCACAAAGTGTTGGGATTTAAGGTGTGTACCACCATGCCTGGCTACACAGAGATTTTTAATAAGAACACTGTGTTGATTGTGTAGAATCTAGTTTTGTGTTCCTGAGCTTTGTGCCTTCTGTCAGAAGGTCTGTATTCAGTTCCGTATCTTCACCTCATGCCTTCTCTGTAGTTAGAGTTTTCTTGCCTGGCCCACAGTCAGGACAAATCTCTCTCACCCGCCAGGCCCATAGACGCTCAGAACCAACCAAGTAAACACACAGAAACTTACATTGTTTACAAACTGTATGGTTGTGGCAGGCTTCTTGTTATCTGTTTCTTTTATCTTAAATTAACCCATTTCTATTAATCTATAAGTTGCCACGTGGGTCGTGGCTTACCAGTACCTTACATCTTCCTTGTCCTGGCAGTGGTTGGCAGCGTCTCTCCCCAGCCTTCCACTTCCTAGAATTCTCTTCTCTCTTGTCCCGCCTATACTTCCTGCCAGGCCACTGGCCAAACAGCATTTTATTTATACAGAACGATATCCACAGCACTTCTCAGCTCATCACATTCATTCCTCTGGATTTATTTCCTCTTATGTCCCCAAAGTATTTTTCTGTTCTCCCATTTTCTGGAGTCAGAGAGTGTTTCCTGCTGTTAGTTCAGTGAGGAGCTTGATTGCAGGCAGTACAGACACAACCAGTGCTTTCTCAAACTAAAATCTCTTGGCAGCTCCTCAGATACCCCACCCACATGCCTCCTTTCTTCTGTTTTTCACTTCATTCTACTTGTGTTGTTACCTTGCTTACCTGAAGGGTTTCAAATTCCAGACAGGTCTGGTTTTCATCCCATGGGTTGATGGCCAAGCCTCATATCTGTGGGAAGTGTTTATAGTGGTAGTGACTGTGGGACCTTACTCTTGATCATAGTGTAGAGTAGAATTCATCTAGGTGTAGGGCATGAGAATGGGGTTCTCAGAATGCTTTAAAAATCTTTTCTACTGATGTCTCTGTGAGTTCAAGGCCAGCCTGGTCTACAGAGTGAGATCCAGGGCAGGCACCAAAACTACACAGAGAAACCCTGCTCCTGGGGCGTGGGGGATCTTTTCTTCCACTATTGATGATTTCTATGCTTTCTTGCAGATGAAGGCTGCCTTTTAATATTATTGGATCTTTTTCATACGTCTACAGTTCTGTATATTCTGAAATACTCCTTAAGGAGTCTGTATCTTGTCATTTTGTTAAGACATTAGAAGTGACAAGCCAGCAGGGAAGAGAGAAGACTTAGCACACACACATCATACTTAGCTGGTTAAAAATGCCGTAAATTACTGAGTGCTGCAAATGGTTCAGTGTCTAGGTGGTTAATCTTGCTGTGTGTTTGGAATTTGCAAAGTAAGTTTGGGGAAGAGCAAGGAAAGAAGTCTGCATTTCCCCAAGTCTCATAGACATGATCAGATTAACTTGAATCAAAGGTGTCAGTTTTTCCATTGAAAGCTTTTTCCAAGAAATTTGGTATGCTGATGTGTGTGAGAGAGTTATTCTTAATAATGCCATTACAACTCTGCTCTCTGGACATTTCTGCCCTCCACTTCAGGGCACTTGTCAGTTGTTTTGACAGTTTATATTCTGAACTGTTGCTTGCATTTTCCAGGTGCCCTTAAAGATCATCAGAGCCTGGAGTTCTTCAGTGTGTCTTTACTTTGGGCAGTAAACTGAGCATCTGGTATTTTTGTGGTTGGTTGTAGTATATGGAACGAGTATTTCATTATAGGTTTAAATTTTCCTTGACTGCAAAATTGAGGAAGTTGATCAAGGGAGCTTAGCTTTGAACAGTGGGATCCAGGCTGTATTTAATTACCATATCTGTCCATTGCTGTACTGTCTTTTTATCTTGCACTGTATGAGATCAAAGCTTAGAGAAAAACATAACTGTGTGGTATTGATTATGCCTGTCAGCACATGACCTTTGCCAAATTTGATAGGCTTGCTTGTGGAGGAAGTCCAGTCTCTGTGCACTCTGGCACAGTGTTACCAGTTAGTATTCTACGGTGATCTGTTCTGCTCTTTCTGTGGAATTAAGGCTGGTCTTGTGTTCCTGATCTTTGTGCCTTCTGCTTCTGTGCCCAGTTCCTCAGGTCGTCTTCCACTCCCTCCTTCCCCCTCCCCCTCCTCCACTTCCAACACCAGTATTTAGGTGGTTTGGACTGATAAGGATATACTGTTTCTTTTTCTTTTTTAAACCTTAAAAAAGAAATCCAAATACAATATCTTTTAATAATAATGTTCAGTTCTATAAATCAAGAGGTTCTCTCTTTACCTGGTGATACTTACAGCCTGTTTTAACAATTTATAAATGTCAAGATGAAGCCTTGCTTAAGCCAGTGGTTTATGGAAAAAGCTGTACCTTTGTAGATGTTATTAAACTAAAGCTGACATTTAAGATCATATTTCATCAATTAAATTTAGGCATGCTTTTAATATAAAAATACTGATAGCATGAAGCTTTCTCACCTCATTCTTTAAAGAAACAGTTTTTTTTTTTTTTTTTTTTTTGGCATTTATCTTTTAGAGTCCTTTGTCTTACAAATTAATGGTTTTTAAAGTAATGAACTTCTTCCCAAGATCTAAACAGACTGCTTTAGGGAGGTGCTACATTCCTATGGGAAACTCATGATGTGGTCCTGTGACTCATTCCTTTAAATCCCAGGTGGTCTGTTTGGAACAGGGGCTAAAAGGGCTTTTCATTGGAGACTATAGTACATGCTCATCAGGGCTGGGGTCTGCTATATGTGAAGGTGTTTTATTTTCCCATGAAGCTGGTTGTCACAAATAACTGCTGCAATGGGAAAGGTGAGTTTATTCCTAGACTCTAGTCTTACTGTCTCCCTAATTCTGTGTATCATTGATTACATATCTCAAGTTCCTTCATTCCTTGTTTTTGGCATATAGAATTAATATTTTCCTTGGCAAATAATATTAAAGATTTCTGTTGTAAATACCTGATCTAAGGGTGCTGCCACATTTCTTCTTATTTTGTTAAATTTGAGTTATTGACATTTATTTTGTTAGTTTTATTTTGACAGAAGTACAGTGGGCTTAATATTTTTTGAGTCAGAAGCAAAGTATAGCTGAGGCTGAATATCTAGGAATACTCCTGTTGACACTGAGCAGCCAGTTGAGACTTTAGCTGACATTCTGCAAGGCTGTCTGTCCTGGACTTCATTCTGCTGTTTTTTTCGTTTATTTATCTTTTTTTTTTTTTTTTTTTTTTTTTTTGTTTTTCGAGACAGGGTTTCTCTGTAGTTTTTAACGCCTTTCCTGGAACTCTGTAGACCAGGCTGGCCTGGAACTCACAGAGATCCGCCTGCCTCTGCCTCCCAAGTGCTGGGATTAAAGGTGTGCGCCGCCACCTGGGTGCAGTTTTCTTCTAAGTACTTGTAGTTATAAGGGATGAGGGACTGCCCAGTAGGAGGCAGATGATAGTACAGTCTGCAGTATCTCTACTCACAAGGTATGTTTCCCAATGAATCACTTTACTCTTTTAAAACTTGAGTGTGGACATCAACCTCTCTACCCTGCTAGGTCCTTCCTGTACATCCTCCTCCAGGGTCTAGCTAGGTCATCTTGCCTCTGCACTTCTCATGTGTTGGGATTCATAGATCTTCGTCACTGCCTGGTTGATCCAGTGCTGGGGTGCAAACCTAGGACTTGAGAGAGATTATACAAGCACTTTACCAACTGAACTGCACCCGTAGCCGTAAATCCACTCTTTAATGTTATTGTTACATGTCATTTTTAGCCTGATCTCATTTAATAAATAACTTCTACTGTTGAATAATTTGCACATTGAGTTTTCTAAAAACCTAATTAAGCCTACCCACATCAGGTATATAAAAACCTGTTTTTATAAAGAATATGTCAGGTTTGCCCATTTCACTTAACCTTTTTAGATTTAGCTTGTGACATCAATTTACATCACCGGTGAAACCTATCCCTGTCTCTTACTTTGTTTCCTACCGTTGAAAATTTACATGTTTGTGGGTGTGTACACTTGTGCACTCAGAGGCTTGAAGGCAGCCTTGGGTGCCATTTGATAGTGCTGCCCACCCTTTTTCCTTACTTAATATTGGTGTGTGTGTGTGTGTGTGTGTGTGTGTGTGTGTGTGTGTGTGTGTGTGTTGCATGGAAGGACGCTCATGTGTCACACATTTGAAGCTCAGAGGACAACTTTCACTAAATTCCCTCCTACCAGGTGGGTTCTGGGCATCAAATTCAGGTTATCAGATTTTTGTGGCAAGTGCTATTACCAATCAATTACCCTGGCCATATTTCTTTGAGACAGTTTCTCACTGCCTGGGATTGGCCAGGTTGGCTAGGCTAGCTGGCCAGAAAACCTCAGGGCTCCTCCTATTTCTGTTTTCTCAGTCCTGGGATTAAAAGTATGCTATTCTACCTGCAGGAGTGGATCCCAAATTCTTAGGTATTCAAGGCAAGTGCTTTACTGACTGGGTTATCTTCCCAGCCCAAGAATGTGTTTTTCACTTATGTGCAAACCATATTAAGTGAACCTTAAAATTTTTACTTTGGTATTCAAAATGTTAAAAAGCTGTTTTTGTAGTCTTGTAACGCTGTTCATTAATTTGCATTGTGAGAATCATTTGAGCAATTTTTCCTCCTTAAGTTTTCTAGCTTGGCAAACATTTTCATTTGGGCAGCTGCTGTATTTCCCTGAAAAACAGCAGGGGGAAGTGTTTCCATCTGATGTATCTTCCTCCAGTGGGAACCAGCCAGGACTGGAGCTGCCTGGGTTTTATTGAATGTAGCATTAGGTAACAGCATTCATATGGAATCTGTCCATAGTCACTTGTTAAGTCTGAGAGTTTCTCTGTGAATAGATGGTGTATTTTTTCCATGGAAGGGTTTCCAGTGACATCCTCACACAGGCTGCTATCACCCCGCCATTGCAGGTGTCATGGCTCCCACACCCCCTTCACAAACTCACTGGCCTGCCCATAATATTCTGTTTGTTTCAGTCTTTCTTTCTTTGTTTTCTCTTCTCTCCACCCTCTTTCCTTGTGTTCCTCCTACACCTCCCAAGTGCTGTGCCACCGTACCTGGTTACACAGTGCTGGAGGCTTTGTACATGCCAGTTAAGCACTGTATCTATCAGCGGACCCAGCCCCATTGTGTTCTTTTCTACCTTGAATCTTAGCCCGTATAGTTTCTTTTGATACCACCCAGTCTCATGGTTGTTGGGCCTGTTTCTGTGCTGTTAGATTTATACATAAGCCAGAGCTTTCTGACCTTTTGACCCATGCCTGTGTCTTATCTTTGAGGCATCTCCAACTGAACACATTCTAAATTCTTTTCTTTTCCTCCTTGTATGGGTCAGTGGTGACTCTCCCTTCTAAGTAAGTATAAGCCAGATCCTTGCTGCCTTCTCACGTCTCTCCTCTGTTGCCTTCCATACATACCTGGTCTCTTGGATCTGGATGCTTGCAGAGTCCATCCTAAATCTACCTGCTGCTTTGCCTAACAGTTAACTGTTTCCTAACCTCAGGAGTTCAGACCAGACAGTCTGTTAACATGTAACTTACATTGTGATTTCTGGAGACAAGTCCTGCTTCAGCCACCGTGACATTTTACAAGGTGTTCCTGTCTTAGGCCTTTGAACTTGCTTGTTTCTTGTCTCAGAATGCCATCTCCTTTATGGTGCTTTCCTCCATGGCAAATGACCTCTTGCTATTGATTGTGTTGAATAAATTAATGTCCACCCATCACTGTACCTAGCTTTTTCTCCATTTTGCTTTTCCCATTTAAGTACTATTTATCATAGCATTTTACTGTCTTCCCTTCCCCACTAGATCATAGGTTCTATGGGTTTAGAGAAAAAGTTACACTTACTTAGAATGACTCGGACATAGGAAACAGCAGATTGAAGTTTGACTTAGGCTTCTGCTCCTAGCCAAACCTTTCACCTGAGACTTAAGACATGAAGTGTTTAGTGGTACTGTTCCAGTGTGTTTCATGCTTCCATCTTTCCATTGATAGGGTTTTTCCCTATGGATTAGAAGTCTCATGTGTGTATGAAGTGTAATTTTATTGTTATAAAATTTGCTGTTTTATTTCCTTCATCAGATGCTAAGAGCTTATGTGCCATGACTGCAGGTGGTTTGGGATCTTAGAGCCTTGTTTAACTTTTTCTCCTCCAGGCGTGTGACGCAGATGGAGTAAGACTGACTGGGATTCCCGCTTGTTACAGGCTGCTGCATGGAAAAGATCCAGATGACCTTCTCATGATCAGCATTTCACAAACTAGAACTCCATGTGTTTAACTGTTTTCACAACCTGAAGTGCAGCTTTTGTCATTCACAGAGGTGCAGCTCATCCTTGTGAATTTCATAGGCTGGTGGCAAATCTTTGCTGGAGCAAAGCCTGAGCCTTTCTTATGAAGCTTGTAATGTTGCTGCTTTTATGTATGTTTTGGACAGTTTATATTGAGATATAATTTACTCGTCACTGTAATTTTAGAACATTTCCATCAAGCCCAAGGAAATACTATACCCACAGTAGAAAACCCGTTTACTCTTCCCTGAAGTCCTAGGCAATCCCCAGTCTGCTTTCTGTTCTTTCTGGACTTGTCATATAAAGGAACCCTGCAGTGTATGTTCTTGTGTGGCTGACTTCAAATACTTGTGTATGTGAGAGCCAGAGACAACCTTGGGTTTCATCCTCAGCAGGCTTGTCTTCTCTTTTGAGAGAGTCTTGCATTGGCCTATTTACCAATTAGGCTAGGCTAGCTGGCCAGTGAGCCACAGGAATCCTCCCTTCTCTTCTTCCACAGTGCTGCTGGGATTACAAACACAGACCATTATGCTTGGCATTTTCATGTGAGTTCTGGGAAAGTCAGTTCCTGATGCTTGTAGGGCAAGCACTTTACCAGTTGAACCAGTTAGTTCCACAACCTCTTTCTTTGTTCTTACAGTTTTCTTTTCCTTTCTTATTTTTCTATTTACAGTTGTGCTATGGGGAAGCATGTTTCAGAATTCTTTCTTCCATTTAGACCATGGACTTGGATGCTGGGACTTTGATTTCCCTTGTTCTTGGCTTTCCATTTTCTCCTGAGTTGTGCAACAACAAAAACCCCCTCCTGGCCCCAGGAGCAGAACTGGTCACCAAAGAGTGATTGCTCCTAACAGCCTTCATTCTCTCAGTATCTTTGCTTCTGTTTTCCTCATTCAGCTTGAGACATCTGTGTAATTACTGTTTCAGGCAGTTCAGTTTATTTCAGAGAACAAAGAACATGACACATTAGAGTGTTTGGAATGCTATTGCCCCTCCTCCACAGCTAGCAGGACAAGGAAGTAATGGTGTTAGTTCTGTGGATTCCATAGTAAGTCAGGCATAATTGTGAAGTAAACAACATAGGTATTTAAGTTCTCAATTGTGGGCAGATTTGTTTCCCAGACGCTATGTGGCAATATCTGGAGAGGTTTTTCTCTTCCTTTTTTGTGATTCTGATTGGAACTTGGGGTTTTGCTAGCAGAACCTACATGAGTAGGACCATGACTACTGCTAAGCATCCTATAATGCATACAGCACAGTCCCCCAGCAAAGAAACTTCTAGCTCGAGTTGTTGAGGGTGTCATTGTAGAGACACCTTCGTTTAGAGTGAACTGGGAATTTTTTTCTTTGCTGAATAGAATAAACAGCTGTGGGCAGTGCACCATGCTGCAGAGTTCTGCATGTGCTGATCAAAGGCTTCCGAAAAGTGTAGGGGTGAGGCTGAGGGGACAAGGTGCTTGCTGCATAAGCACAAGGGCCTGTTCTGGAATTCTCAGCGCTTAGGAAGAAGCCATATGTGGCAGCACACATCTGTAATTCTGGCTCTGGGAGACAGATGGAATTTAAAGTGTACTGGATTGTTGGTCTTGCTGAGTTGGTGGAGCTCCAGCTTCAGTGACAGATTAGGTAGAGAGCAACCGAAGAAGACACTTGATGTCAATGTCTGGTCTCCATCCACAAGTGTACTGACGTGTGTGTGTGTGTGTGTGTGTGTGTGTGTGTGTGTGTGTGTGTACGTACACATGCTCTCATACATGTGTGCGCACACACACACACACACACACACACACACACACACACATACACCCTCAATGTTTTAAATCTTTTTTTGGAAATATCCTACAGCATCTCACCCGTGGACATTTCTGCTTCAGATTTTAGTGATAAAATAGTTTTTTTTTGTTTTAATTTTTATTTATGTGTATGCGTATTTTGTCTGCCATTATGTCTGTGTATTGTGCCTGTGTCTTGTTCCCAAGGAAGGCAGAAGAAACATCTGATCCCCTGTGACTGGAGTTACAGACAGGTGGGAGCTGCTGTGTGGATATAGAAAACTGACCTGGGTCCAGTGGAAGAGGACTCTTAACCATGTAGCCCCTAAAAGACAGTTTTCACATTTTAGTAGAGATTTTAATTGTTTGCTGAGGTTTTGCTGTTTTGGGTAGTTGTCTACCTTCTGCGTTGTTTCTGGGGGGAAATTAATTTTATTTGATATTCTACTAATCTTAGCTCTCAGTTTTTCTCCCAAAGCTTGTTTGGGAAGTGCCACCCAGTGTTTAGCCTTCCTGGTATGGGAAAGCAAATGCATTTGCTGTTTGTTCCTCCTCCAAAAGCTGCTTTCTTCGTTTGACCCCTTTGTTCTGGGCAGTGGTGTTGGTTCCTTTAGTAAGCCCTGAATTCTGAGAAAGAGTATACAGACTCCCAGAGGATTGATTGTGTTCATGGCCACTAACCACACAGGTAGAGAACTGTTCTGAGGACGTGTCCTGGGTGGACCAGCTTTACACCATGGAAAAGCTACTGCCTGTGTCACATCAGTTTCTGACGAGAAGGTTTTCTCTCTCTTGATGTTACAGATCTGCTGATTCCATGGTTCAGTGTCACCTTGCAGCTTTGCAGTGACTCCCTGGCATGTGCTGAGGTATTCTCTGCAGCAGGTTGCTGTTTATGAGAATGCCTGGTGTCAGAGTGACATTTCCTTTTCTAGAGCAGAAGTCATTACATTTTCTTTCTTAGCCATGTTGGTATGAAAGAGAACAGGAAAAGAAAATTGATTTCCCTTTGAAAGCAAGCCACCAGCTGTAGTAGCCCACCTCTGCGGCTTTCTGTTGCATGCAGGCTGCAGCTGCTTTTCTGGGAAGGAAGGAAGGAAGGCAGGCCCACACTGTTCACTAAGGGCTTCCAATTCAGACCATTCCCCCCCCAGGGTCTCTTTATGTAGTCCTGGTTGTCCTGGAACTTGCTGTATAGACTGGGCTGGCCTCAAATTCAGAGATCTGCCTGCCTGATTCCTTCCAAGAGCTAGATTAAAGGCATATGCACACCTGGCTCCTTTTGTTCTTAAAGGAGAATGCTAAAACAGTTTCTAACATTTATTTTTATTATACTTATTTATGTATAGATGTGTCTGTGTATGTGAATATGAGTACAGGTACCCACTGAGGCAATCAGGTACCCTGGAGCTGTTACAGGCTGCGTGAGCAGCCTGAAGTGTAAACTCAGGTTAGGTTCTCTATAAGAACAGTGTACACTTTAAACTGCTGAACCATCTCTCTAGTCTCTAACCACCCCCACCCCCTGTATTAGTTAGTAGCTTCCAGTGTGTATTCCACCCTCTCTATTTAAACACATCGCCTCTGCTAATGCTGCCATGGTTGCCGGAAAGGGAAGCTATTTAATTGGATACCCTTTAAATTATTAAATTCCTCCTGTTTACAATGCTGTTCTTTGTTTGTTTTTTTGGTTTTTGGTTTTCGAGACAGGGTTCCTCTGTGTAGCTTTGCGCCTTTCCTGGAACTTGTTTTGGAGACCAGGCTGGTCTCGAACTCACAAAGATCCGCCTGCCTCTGCCTCCTGAGTGCTGGGATTAAAAGTGTGCACCACCACTGCCCGGCTACAATGCTGTTCTTTTTTCTTTTTCTTTTCTTTTCTTTTCTTTTTCTTTTTTTTTTTTTTTTTTTTGAGCTGAGGATCGAACCCAGGGCCTTGTGCTTGCTAGGCAAGCACTCTACCACTGAGCTAAATCCCCAACCCAACAATGCTGTTCTTATTGCTTCTTACCATGGTATTTCTGGCTTATCAGTCAGCTCAAGTACTGCTTCAGTTATTCCCAAGTCAATCTTATAATGGCCTCTTTATAGATCTCACTTATGTAAGAGGGTGAGAAGAGGAAATAATGTATTTATCCTTCATCTTTATGTGCCTAGAGTGAATCAGGACTTGAGGACCAGTACCTCAAGGGATGTCCAGCTTGGAGGTGAAGACAAAAGTTAACAAATGTAAAATTCCAGTTGAGTAAAGTGTTGTGTAGAAATTAAATGCCCATTTTGGACAGGCCATCATAGCTTGAAGAAATTTCTATTAAGTTATAAGCTAAAGGGCAGGAGAGGAGCAAGGCAACAGAAGGAAGAGCTGTGTAGAGGAGGTGAATTGTGGTATATTCGAAGGCATACAGAGGGAGGGTTGTGTATTCCGAGTCCCAAATATGGATGTAAGCATGCAGGAGCGGTGTAAGAGGAAGCCAGGACATACTAGGAGTAGATAACTAACACCTGTGATTCCAAGATGTGTTCTAGATTAGATTTCGTTTTTTAAGCAGGTTATACTGCTATCTGCTTCACTTGAGCAGTTGATTAGCACATACATTGAATATTTGTGGCATTCCTGCTACAGAAAAACACTGCTTTAAACATCCACTCATTTGTTTTTGGAGGGAGAGGCGGTATGGGCGGGTGTGAATTTAGAAGAGTTGAGAGGGCTGGCTCCCGTGGACGCTGAGAGGACTGGCAGTTCAGGCAGGTGCCCTGCTGCAGCTCCACTGCTCTTGCCTTTGCACTCGTTGGCAGTGTGGCCTTGCAGAAATGTCCTCTGCTTTGTCAAGTGTGCAATGGCCAGAACACCTTGGTCTGTCCAGTTTACCCAGCAGTTGAAAGAATTCGATGAGGGGTAGGTAAGCCTTGTGAACCCACCTCACTGAAGATCCTGTGTGTCTTCTACTCTGGTTTGCTTGGTGGAGAAATCGAGCCACAGGTTTCTTTATGTATTTTCAGGTACTAATACACAGCCTATAGGGACTTGGGCAAAATAGATGATTCATCTACGCAAACTTTTATGAGCACTAGAATACTTTTTTCATTTTCTTGAAATAAGTTTAAAATTGAAATTCTGTCTAAAAACATTTACTGTACGGAAAGAAGTAATCTAGGTGTGTGGTACATACTTTGAGCCTTCTGTGTAAGGAAGACCACAAGCCATGTCATGGCATGCTCTCTGCTCGGCTCCCTGCAGCAACACTTGCAGCACAGCAAACAAAACCACTGGCGACAGATTCTCTTCAAAGCCACTTCTTTCTCAGCTTCACGTGATAATTCTCTTGGACTATTTAAGTCCTTGTCACCTTCCAAGGTTTTGAACAAATTACTCAGTTCATCATTTTTTACCCCAGCAATTGTTTGTAAGTGGGAAATGTCTCTGAATAATCTTTGAAAGTCATTAATAGTCCGTAATCGATCTCTCCTAATTTGTGCCTTTTGGGGTCTAATTTTTTGTAGACCTATTTTGTATCCTAAATAATTAATAGAATCTCCTGCTGATTGGCCAATAGCCAGGCAGGAAGAATAGACAGGATAAGGAGATAAGGAGAATTCTGGGAAGAGGAAGGCTGAGTCAGGAGACGCCAGCCTGATGTTTAGGAAGCAGCATGTAATGGCACACAGGTAAAGCCACGAAAAACCTGGCAACATATAGATTAACAGAAATGGGCTGAGTTCACCTGTAATAGCTAGTCAGTAGTTAACCTGAGCCAATGGCCAAGCAGTTATAATTAAATTAAGCCTCTGTGTGTTGACTTGGGGTATGGTATACAGGTGGGAGAGATTTGTCCCGACTGCTGGCCAGCTGGGACACAGGAAAACTTTCAGCTAAGCTACACTTCTGACCTGCATTTAGATGGTCAGTGCTATTGGTCTTTTCTCAGTTATCTCTCAGAAATGGTTAATATTTTTTATTTTCCTGAATTCCTGAGTATATTTGACATGCTGATAGAGCTTTTCTGATGTATCAGATTTGGTCTGTGGACTTGGGATAGATGTGTGTAATTTTCATGATTTTGGCATGACTGAAGAAAATTTTCTCTGCATCTGAAGCATATAATTGCAAACTGTCTTATCTGTTGTTGGCTAAGTAAACAGGACCAATCTTTTGTTTGTTTGCCTATGTTGTTTCCTATCTGGCCCGGGTAGCATAGGAAGCAGATGGCTCTTAGTGTGATCACTTGCCTCCTTTTGTTGCAGCTGCATATGGAGGGCAGAAATCTGAGGCTCCTCTCTTATTTTTAGTCCAAAACACCTGGCACCTAGACAGTATTTAGTAACAATTGTTTTTCAGATGAAACTTTGGGGAAGATAACAAATGATTGTGGAAAATAGAGCAGTGATTATTAGGGTTTCTAAAACTGATGTGTAAAACCTCTTTCCCTAAGATTTATGTTGGGTTGAAGTTCAAGATTCATTCCTTTTATTGTAGACTCCTACATCTCAAGGTTTTGTGGGGAGGGGTATGGTTATTTCTCGAGAAGTTCATTAAGGACGCTATTGATGGGAAGTTTGAAGTACGAAAACCACCTAATAGTCCTTAAAGCTGGAGATGGGAATTTGCTAGTTTCTTTATGACAGGCATCATACAGCTCTTCTTTTTCTTTTTTTCTTCTTCTTTTTTCTTTTCTTTTCTTTTCTTTTCTTTTCTTTTCTTTTCTTTTCTTTTCTTTTCTTCTCTCTTTCTTTCTGTCTTTCTGTCTTTCTTTCTTTCTTTCTTTCTGTCTTTCTGTCTTTCTGTCTTTCTTTCTTTCTGTCTTTCTTTCTCTCTTTCTCTCTTTCTTTCTTTCTCTCTCTCTCTCTTTCTCTCTTTCTGTCTCTCTCTTTCATCTCCCAGAACGTAGCTAGAATGGTTGGCTGGGACGATGAGTGAGTTGTAACTAAGCTAATTAAAGGCTCTTGGTTTTGAAATTGTCAATCAGATACTGTTTATTCCTTAAAGGAGCTTTGGAAATTTGGAGGTGGAGACAGTCTTCAGAAGGCAGTGACTCCTGTAACGGTTCCCATACCTGTGCAAATTATTCTTTTTATACAGAAGTAATTTGTACTACAGATTCCTTCCTTTTAA
Source organism: Onychomys torridus (assembly GCF_903995425.1). Classification (NCBI taxonomy): domain Eukaryota; kingdom Metazoa; phylum Chordata; class Mammalia; order Rodentia; family Cricetidae; genus Onychomys; species Onychomys torridus. The sequence continues at coordinate 161,830,078 of NC_050444.1, forward strand.
ATTTTGGGATTAGTCAGTTTTGTCGTTATTCCCATTATATGTTGCTAACTGGGACATACTTTACTTTTTCCTTCAAAAAGGTAAAAAACAGTGAGTGTACAGGAAGTTTAGTTTACGTTCACCATTGAGCAGTCTTTATTTTTAGTTAGGCAGTAAATGCCACACTGTGAGATGGCAAGACTCAGGTGTGTGTGTGTGTGTGTGTGTGTGTGTGTGTGTGTGTGTGTGAGAGAGAGAGAGAGAGAGAGAGAAATTATGTCACTGGTCTGACTTTCACTGTGCCCTGTGAGATGTTTTTATATTGGAAGCATGAAGAGTGTTTTTTTTTTTTTTTTTTTTTTTTTTTAAAGGTTTGATGGCTTCTCACAACTGCCTTTAACTCCAGTTCCAGGGGATTTAATACCCTGTTCTGATCTCTGTGGGTTCCTTCATGCAAGTGGTACACATAAACTCATGCAGGCATACATATATACATATACATATAAAAGTAAATAAGTAAACGAATAAAAGATTTTTGTTTTTATTTTAGGTCTGTCAGCATTTCCTTTATCTGTATATGTACACTACATGCATTCAACACCTTTGGAGCAGCATTAGATCCTTTTGGAACTGGAGTCCGGGCAGTTGGAAGCTGCCATACTGAGAACTGATCCTCTGGCAGAGCAGCAAGTGCTTCTAAATGTTGAGCCTTCTCTCCAGCTTCTTTTTTTTGGGGGGGGGGGGGCGGGGGAGACAGAGTCTCTCTGTGTACCCTCTGTTCTGGAGCTCACTCTGTAGACCAGGCAGCTTTGAACTCAGAAATCCACCTGCCCCTGCTTCCCGAGTTGCTGGGATTATGGGTGTAAACCACCACTGCCTGGTCCAGCTCTGATTTGACAAAAAGCAGTATGTTATAAGAGGAACATTTAAACATCAAGTAAAAACCTATTTGACACTCCCTTTTTTTCTTCTTTCTCCTAGCACTTTTGAACCGTTGGGGTTGTTGGAGTGGTTGGATTTTCCCTGGAATTGAGTGAGAAATTCAGAAGACTGAAGCCCAGGCTTACTGTCTACCTTTCACGGAGGCCTAGCCGTGAGAGGACAGAAGAAGGCACGTGGCGAATCATGACAGCTGACAAAGATAAAGACAAAGACAAAGAGAAGGACCGGGACCGGGACAGGGACCGAGAGAGAGAGAAAAGAGACAAAGCCAGAGAGAGTGAAAATGCCAGGCCTCGAAGGAGCTGTACTTTGGAAGGTGGAGCCAAAAATTATGCTGAGAGCGATCACAGTGAGGACGAAGACAATGACAACAACAGTGCCACCACAGAGGAGTCCACAAAGAAGAACAAGAAGAAACCGCCTAAAAAAAAGTCCCGCTATGAGAGGACGGACACTGGGGAGATAACATCATACATCACTGAGGATGACATCGTCTACAGACCAGGAGGTAAGAGCAGAGCAGTGGAGTCTGCACAGGGCTGGGGACAGATAGGAATAGACCTCCTTTATTGGTATGGAAGACCTGGAGTCCAGAAGAGTAGACGGTAGTTGAGGTAGCAAAATCAAGTCAGTGAACATGGAGCCCCTTTGAGTATGTTTGCCAGCTCTGTGCTTGTGTTCTCCCGGACCTGGCCCCTGTCTGCCTTGTGTTTCTGGATGACCTTGCTTCCTCCTGATGTTTGCTCTCTCACTCAGTTATACACGTAATAGTTTTTCCTCCTTTTCTTCTTCTTCTTCTTCTTCTTCTTCTTCTTCTTCTTCTTCTTCTTCTTCTTCTTCTTCTTCTTCATCTTCTTCCTTCTCCTCCTCCCAATGTGGTGGTATTATGTTCCCCGCAATATTGTGCACCCTAATAAATATATCTGGGGCCAGAGAACAGACAGCCACTAGAACAAAGCCAAAAATGGTGGCTAGAAAATGGGTCAGAGCAAGCCATAGCAGAAGTTGGGCGGTGGTGGTGCACGCCTTTAATCCCAGCATTTGGGAGGCAGAGCTAGCCCAATCTCTGAGTTCAAGGCCACTTTAGAAACAGCTAGGCTTGGTGACACAGCCTTTAATCCCAGAAACCCAGCCTTTAATCCCAGGGAGTGATGACAGAAAGTAGAAAGATAATATAAGGTGTGAAGACCAGGCACCAGAGTGAGTTTAGCATTTAGTTAGTTAAGCATTTGGCTGGTTTAGCGTTCAGGCTTTGGAGCAGCACAGTTCAGCTGAGAGCCAATAGGATGAGGATTCAGAAGCTTGCAGCCTGAGGAAACAGGATCAGCTGAGGAATTGGCGAGGTGAGATAGCTGTGGCTTGTTCTGCTTCTCTGACCTTCCAGCATTCACCCCAATAACTGGCCTCGGGTTTGATTTCATTAATAAGACCCTTTAAGAATTCATACTAAATCCCCCTCCTCCCCCTACCTCTCTCTCCTCCTTCCCCTCCCCCTCCCCCTCCCTTTCTTCTGCCTGCCCCCTTCTCCTCCCCCCCTCCTCCAAATTAGGCTTGCAGAAAGAATACATACATAGCAGGGACAGGTACCTTATGACTCTGGGGAACAAGATATTCTCTGTTGAAGTAGAATTGACCAGATCAGCAACTGGAGAGAGGTGTTTTGTTTGTGGGTTTTTTTCTTTTTCTTTTTTTGATTTTTTTGAGATAAGGTCTTATTACTTTGTGCTGGCTGTCTTGGAATTCACTGTAGACCAGACTGACCTCAGATTCAGAGAGTTACCTGTCTTTCCCTCCCAAGTGCTGGGACTAAAGGCGTATACCACTAACTCCCAGTTGAAAAGAGATTTCTTTAAATGGCTGTCAGTGCAAATTTATCACTCCCAGGTAAACCTTTACCAAGGTAGTGAGCAGCTCACCAGTCAGCGGCAACAGGACGGAAACTGAATTCCTGTGTTCTGTATCCCTTGCAGTAGATGTAATCTGGCCATCACTGCACTGAACCTTATGGCTTTGCTCAGGGAGAGTCAGACCAGCATGTAAATAAGAGGGATACATTAAAGGGATGCAGAAGCCACGGAAACCAGCAAAGCCTGTGCTCATTGGGTGATTCACCACGAGTTCCACTAGTCTTTGAGACCCTGTCTGTTTCAGAAACCTACCTACCAACCAGAGAGAGACCCTCCGCCTTTCTTAAAGAAGCTGATAGAACTATCATAATCATTTTATTGAATTGTTAACACTGCTAAGCCATGAGAAGAATTTCATGGGAAGTAATAATCAACACACTGGAGTCTCACCCAGGTTGAAGTTTTTCCAACAACAGGATTAAAGGATGCCACTATGTCATTAACCTAGCACAGTCATTTCACTGAGAACTCAGCTTCTGATTTATTTGTATAAAGTTTCACATTTTGAGGGAGCCATATAGGATTTGGTTTTGATTTTTCAGAAAATAGTCAATATTACACAAAGTCCTGTTATAGCTGTGATTTCCTTGGTTGACAGTTGAGAGAAGAGGTGTGTGGTGTGTGTGGAACTGTCAGTGGTGAGGCCTTAGAGGACTTGCAGATCTGCTGGAGCATCCGTCCCTGCAGGGTCCAGTGCTGTGCATGCTTCCCTTTGATTTAGACTCTGTAATGGGCCACAAGGCTGTCTCAGCTGCCTAGTATTGGTTGCAGTATTAAGGCCACTCCACGTAGTTAAAAGGAAGGTTTATTTTGTGGGGTAACTTACAAGTAAAGGGATAGGTTACAGGGTTCAGGAAAAGTGTAGTGCAGTCCGCCAGTGTTCTCTGGAGAACTCTGCTTGGTCTACCTCCAGGGTTCAGGGTCCAGGAACCAAGAGAGCCAGCCCGTCTGGATCTCAGGTCTTAAGGGCTTCTGTCTCGGCCCGCCTTGTAGGCGTGACAATTACTAAAACCTCAATGGGGGTTGTACTTCTAGGTCAAAGCTGGAACAGCTTCCCACTACAGCCCAGTCTTCCAGACCATTACCACTTTGTTCACTGAGGACCTGTTTAATTTAGGGTGTTTTTTGTGTTTACTTATATCTTTGCTTTGGTTTGGTTTTAGGAGACAGGGTCTGGTAAGCATTGACTGACTTGGAAAGCACCCTGTCACCAGCCCAGTGGTCTTAAACCTGTGATCTCTCGTTTGATCCTGAAAGCAGGGACTACAGATGTGCATCACAGTGCTGGGCGGCCCATGTGGTTGTTAATTTCAAGAAAGGAATAATGTGTTGTTAGAGTCGATTATCATTCACAGTTAGAAGTTGTACTGTTCTCCTTTTCTAGAAACAACCGTTTAGTGTGTTGATGGGGATGCACTATTGGAGTCATTGCCAGCTGTGGTGTGCAGTGTCAAATGCCAGCCCTGCTCATCACACATAATATGGAATCTCCCTTTGGTGTCACTAGGGACATTTCAGTATGTTAGGAGTCAGGTGCTAATGGGAAATGCTGCTCAGACTGTCCCCTCACAAGTGGTGGGTAATTAGTTAACTGAGAAGTTCTACAGCCAAGAAAACCTCTGATACTGAACAGCACCTGTCTCTGCTGTTTATGGACTGTGACAGTCTTTGCTGCTATCTCTAAGGATGGAACTTGGAGGAAATGTGTTAGGCAAATGGTGGCTACCTTTATAGCTTGATAGAAATTCTCCTCCTTGATAGTCTCAAAGAAATGTGGGAGAAGATCATTAGGGCTCATTTACAGAACAGCTGGCTCTTCTAAAGTACTTTGGGAGTGTTATTTATACCCTCCCCAAGTGCCTACATCTATGGATGCTCAAGTCACTTTTCTTTTTTGCACAGTGCTTAGGATTCAACACAAGGTTTCACACATGTTAAGCAAGTGCTCTACTGCTGGTTCATATCCCCAGCCTCTCCAGTCTCTTGTATAAAAATGTATAGCATTGCATATAACCTGTGCACACATCTCATATTCTGCAGTTATTGATAAGTCACTACAGATTCTTAGTGGGTAGAAATGCTGTTCTGTCGTTGTGTTATGACTGACACAGTTCTTTTTCTCTAGTGTAGCCCTGGCTGCCCTGGAACTTGCTCTGTAGACCAGGTTGGTGTCGTGCGCCACCATGCCCAGCTTCTAATTATTTTTGATTGGTGCTTGGAGTCACAGATGTAGAATTAGTTAATGCACAGAGCTGAGTAGAGTGCCTGAATTGTTTGGAGATACTGTGATTGTGCTCATGGGCACAGTGAGTATGTGCTTGCCTTTGACCTGCTGAGTGGCTTCTGTTGAGTGATCTGGATGCTAATATTTAAAGCTAAATGACTTAGCTACCTTTCCCAAATAATTTCTAAGGGGAGGTTTGCTAACTATTGCCCATTCTTCAGGTTCATTATAAAACTGAAAAGTCAAGAGTAGGTTTCTATGACTAGATTCCCAGATGGACATTCATATCAGACTCCGTCCCACCACTGCTGCCTCTGCCTTTCCTTACTGGTGTCTCAATGTCTCTGTCTCTGTTCTGTGTTGTCTTTGTAGAGGGAATTGAACTTGGAGTCTTTTACTCTACTACAGTCTGAGCTCTTCTTAAAAAATTGTAGTTTCAAGTCAGAGTCCCACTGAGTTCCTGAACAAGACTTGAACTTGTGACTATCCTGCCTCAATCTCTTGAGCAGCTGGGCCCTAGAGCATGTGCTACTTACTGTGCATATTTGTCCTTTTCTCCCTTCTTATTTTTCAAGACATTCTTATGTAGTCCAGCCTGGCTTTTAATTGTTTCTGTGTGGTTGAGGATGATTCTTGATCCTCCTGCCTTCATTTTAAGCACAGAAAATACAGGCATGGTTCCTTAGCTGACTCTCAAACATTTAGGACCTTTAGAGAATATTACAAGAGAGGTCTTCTAGGGATTGGTAGTTTTGGACAGATATGTAAATGGACTGTAATATGTGGAAAATTTTGAATTTAGGTATCTCCCAAAGTGTTATTAGGAAAGAGCCCTGTAGTTGGGAGGTGGTGGCGCACACGTTTAATCTCAGGACTTGGGAAGCAGAGGCAGGTGAATCTCTATGAATTCCAGAGCAGCTAGGACTACATAGTGAGACGTTGTCTCAAGCCAGCCAGCCAGCCAACAACCAGCGAACCACAGATGAGTTCTGCAGTGGTTCTTTGAGGAGAGGCTTTTGTGTTCCTTGCTCCAAGGGGCCCGTTCTCTTCAGGTTATTAGAGTTTGTGCGGTGTCCTATATAGAACTACTTTTGCATCTGTTCTTCGTCTGAGCAGTCACTTTTGCTCTGTCTTTAGGAGCTCGGTGAGCTCCTGTTGATACCACTGCCCACGCCACTTCTGTCCAGTGGACACTGTAGCCTCCTTATCTTAGTCCTTAACCTTTTATTAGCTCGGTGGCATTGGCTTTGCATTCCCAGGCTTGTCACACTTCCTTAATAGATGTGGGTGTGTGTGTGTGTGGGTCTGTCTGTCTGTCTATATTCCTTTTAAAACTTAATAGTAATTTTGTTTACTTGTATTTGTTCTTTTATCAATAAAAACTTTGGAGTCAGATGTTGGTTGTTTCTGCTCTTTGGGAGGCCTGCCACCTAGCTCCTAAGTAAATCACACACGGAGACTTATTCTTACTTATATATGCCCTGCCTTAGCTTGGCTTGTTTCTAGCAAGCTTTTCTGAATTTAAATTATTCCTGCTACCTTTTGCCTTTTTCACTTTTCTTACTTATGTATATCTTTCTTTTTTTAAAAAAAATAATTTATTTTTGTTTTATGTGCATTGGTGTTTTGCCTGCTTGTATGTCTGTGTGAGGGTGTCTGATCTTGGAGTTACAGACAGCTGTGAGCTGCCATGTCGGTGCTGGGAATTGAACTATCTGGAAGAAAAGCGGGTGCTCTTAACTGCGAAGCCATCTCTCCAGCCCATCTATCTTACTTTCACACTTGCTCTATGGTTTGCTGTTTGGTTGGGTGGCTGGCCCCTAGCATCCTCCTCTCCTTGTTCTCTCATGCTTCTTTCCCCTCCCAGATTTCTCCTTCTATTTCTTCTCTCTTCCTGCCAGCCCCATCTATCCTTTCTCCTGCCTTGCTGTTGGCCATTCAGTTCTTCATTAGTCCATCAGGTGCTTTACACAGGCACAGTAACACAGCTTCCCACAGTTACACAAATGCAACAGAAAAGAACACAACACATCTTTGCATCATTAAACAAATGCTCCACAGCATAAACAAATGTAACACACCTTAAAATAATATTCTACAGTCAGATGGGGTAAAAATCTGATTGATCAGAGAAGTGTGGTGGTGTAGTGACCAATGACCTCCTCTCTCTCCCCTTCCTCAATCCAAATGGGCTGAGCACCTTTCTGAGCACCTCCCTGCTACTTCCTGTGACTCTCTGTATGGCCTGGGTCCTCCAAAATCTCTGTGGCTAATTTTGGTCAACTGGTAGGTAGCTCTTCCCTCTGATTGAAGGTAAACTTTATTAGCAGTTCCTGAGTGTCAGAGTGTGATCAAAATAGCCCACAACAGAGGTGTGTAATTAAATTGGGAATAATCCAAATGAGGCCCATTTTAATAAAAAAACATGCCTTTAATTCAAGGGGAATCTCTGTGAGTTCCAGGCCAGCCTGGTCTACAGAGTAAGTTCCAAGATAGAGAAACCCTGTCTCTAAAAACAAAAACAAACCAAACCACCCAAAACCAAACAAAACCCACAGAACTTTAGGAAGTTAAATGAATACAAAAGTATAATATTATATGATTCTTTTAGTGCAACATTTCAAAAGAGGCCCAAGTAATCTTGGAGGTCAGGAGAAAGGTAGGTTATGGGCTATGTATGGTATGTGGCTTAGCATGAGAGGAGCTGCCAGGCTTCTGACCATGCATTGTTTTGTTGGTGGTGCTTACATGAATTTGTCCACTCTTTGAAATTTTATTACACTTACCCTTTTTATACATACTTAGTACTTCAATGAAATGCTTGCCACCCTTCATCTCCGAAAGACTGAACTGCTGCTGGGATTACAAGTATGCAGCACTTCACTTTACTATAGATCTTACTCCTACTTGGGAGAAATCGTAGAGGTAGTGTAGTTTACTAGGCTTTCAGTAGCAAAGCACTGAATGGTTTAAACAGCAGGCTCCAAGATGTGGAGGCTAGGAGCCCAAGATTGGTGAGCTTGGCAAGGCCATGTTCCCCTGAAAGAACTAGGAAGAAGCTGTTCTAAGCCTCAATCCTGTCTGCATGTTTTGGTGTCTGTCCATACTCCTCCCTTTTATAAGGATACCCTCAACTTCACTCATTACGCCTGCAGCTTCTCTGCTCTTAAATCCACCTTCTGTAGTACCTGGGGGTCAGGATCTAAATACATTGATAGGGTGGGCAGTCAGGAAGAGCTTTGTTGTTAGGGAGACCTGTTGCTAGAGTTTTCCTGCCTGGCCCACAGTCAGGACAAATCTCTCTTACCAGCCAGTCCCACAGACGCTCAGACCCAACCAAGAAAGTACACAGAAACTTATATTGCTTATAAACTGTATGGCCGTGGCAGGCTGCTTGTTATCTACCTTTTCTATCTTAAATTAACCCATTTCTGTTAATCTATACTTTGCCACATGGCGTGTGGCTTACCAGTGTCTTTACATGTTGCTTCTCATGGCGGCGGCTAGTGGTGTCTCTCCCCAGCCTTCTACATCCCAGCATTCTCTTCTCTCTTGTCCCGCCTACACTTCCTGCCTGACCACTGGCCAATCAGAACTTTATTTACATAGAGCGATATCCACAGCACTTCCCCTTTTCTTTTTTTTTTTAAGGAAGGTTTTAACTTTTACATAGTACAATTACATATAACAAAACAATTATCAAGCAAGAATTACAGTTACAATATTAAAGAAGATATCCTATCTATCTTATATTTATGAGTCTAAGGTTGTATATCTCACTTATATTTTATCATAAGTGAGGAAATTATAACTATCTAGTCTTCAACCACATCAAAGACCTCAGAAGGATATAATATTACCTGAGAACTGGGAGAAGGATGCAAGCATTTTTTGGGAGTCTTACAAGAGTAGACAGAGACAGCTTCATTTAATGTTCCTTTGTAAAGTTGGGGCATCTGTCTTTAGCTCACAGGGATAGAGTCTCTCGGTCACTTTTTTTAGTGTCCTGTAGAATGTCTGGCAGTTTCCTCTGCGAAGCAGGAACCTGAAGGACCATTTTGTCAAGCCAAGTTCAGTGGTCACCTTTCTATGGGTCCTGCATGTCCAGTTGATCAAGCAGTCCAGGCAAGAACAGTTTTTTGCCCAAATGGCTATTTTTGCCAACGTGAAGATAAGATATGAAGTGTCTTTAATGCCCATCCTCCTCTCTGAAGTAAATCGGTGCTGCCAGGAGCAGACATGTCTCACTGTCCAGAAAGTCTAAATTTAAAAAATATTTTAAATGCCATATTCTGAAGGTCTTTGAAGTATTTGAAGATTATCTATCTATCTGAAATATCTCTATGTATACTCAGAAAACTTAACTAACATGGCTATGAGTATGATTATCACAGATGATTAATTATGAATCTACTTTTAATTATCCATTACAATTTTAAATGAGCTATACAAATATAATACCTTAAACACGAGTAGAAATATATACATAGCATAACAAAATTAACTTTAAGTTTGTATCAATAGACTAAAATCTATACTAATGTAAGACATTTTAAAAAAGTTGTTGCTCTTTAGAAGTAAGTTCATTAATCTACCCTTTCATCCTATTATATCTATATCAGAGACCCATGTTTAAGTGATACAGATTCATCTTGCAGCTGTGTCTTGAACTGTTGGGGGAAATCCATTGGTTTGTTTGTTTTGTTTTTAATATATTATTATTGCTATTATTGGAGGAGGCTCATGTGTCACATGTGTGAGGAGGTTGGAGGACAACTCTTGGAAACAGTTCTATCCTCCCCATAGTGCCAGGGGCCAAACTCAAGTTTTCACACTTAGACACGTTCTTAAAGCCTGCTTGGCCATCTTACTGGCTCCATTTCCTATTCTTAATCACATTTTAATGTACGTTTACTCATATATCACATTAACTAACTTTTATTTCTCCTGTTTCTACTGAAATTTCACATTATTTCTTTTAGTGTGGATTAGGAAGTTCTTCAAATCCTGTGCGTGTAAAAGAATATTCTTTATTGGATTAAAAATGAGTTTTATCTATAAGGGTAAATGAAATAAGAACTGCCATTTAAAGCTATTAAAATTAAAAGGAGAAATGCCAGGAAATTTCAAAGTTTGATTTCATAAGGAAAGTCAAGTGACTGCCTGTCTCAGGGGCTCAGTTCTTAAAGTGGTGCACGCCTTTAATCCCAGCTCTCTGGAGGCTGAGCCAGGTGGATCTCAGAGATCTAGGACAGGCATCAAAACTACACAGAAAAACCCTGTGGCGGGGGGCAGTCCTGGTGGACTGAATCAGTATTTTACTTGATGAAATTCTCAGGTGATTTAAATTCACGTTAAGTTTTGAGAATCATTGATCTGAGCCATTGTTTCCTAGCCTTCCTTCAATTAATGTTTTATTATTTTGAGAGCCAACAAGGATCAGCATCCCAGTGTGTTTGTCATTTGCTTGTAGCCAAGTAGGTTTTCAATGAAAGCAAAACAAAACAAAATGGATTCCAGGTGAGCCACCCCCGTTACCTAGGCTCAGTAGGCTTACTTCAGACTTCTGATTGCCCATCTCCACTTCCTGCATTCAGGTATTTCCTCAAATGTCACCATTTTTTAAGAGGGAATGCCTACCACAGAGCGGGATTTTTTTTCTTTTTTCTTTCTCTCTCTCTCTCTCTTTTTTTTTTTTTTTTAGAAAACAGGAAACTATCATTTCATGTCTTGAAACTTGGTTTTGTTTTTGTTTTTTTGTTTTGTTTTTTGAGTTAGAGTTTCTCTGTAGACCATGATGGCCTTGAACTCACAGAGATCCACCAGGCTCTGCCTCCCAAGTGCTGGGATTAAAGATGTGCACCACTGCTGCCCAGCTTGGTTTTGTTTTTTAAAGATTTATATTTACTTTTAATTTTCTGGGTATGAGTGTTTTCCCTGCATGCATATACATGTGCCAGGTGAGTGTAGTGCCCTTAGAGGTTATAAGAGGGCATCAGATTCCCTGGAACTGGAACTACAGATATCCATGAGCTGCCTGCCATATGGGTGCTGGGAACAAAACTTAGGTCCTCTGCAAGAGCAGCCAGTGCTCTCAACTGATGGACAGTCACTCCAATCTCCAATTTCCTGGCTTGGGATTTTGGAGTGGACTATATATAATACGATAATAGTTAAAAAGCAGCAAATGGGCTGGGCAGTGGTGGCACATGCCTTTAATCTCAGCACTTGGGAGACAGAGCCAGGTGGATCTCTGTGAGTTCGAGGCCAGCTTGGTCTACAGAGTGAGTTCCAGGATAGGCTCCAAAACTACACAGAGAATCCCTGTCTGGGGAAGAGGGAGGGCAGCAAATGGAACCAACTTAGCATGCAGAGGATACTGGGGTTCTTTTGTTAGGATCTCCATGCTGGCTAGTCAAATCAGTCTCCTGGTCTGTGACAGACAGCACCCCAGTCATAGTAGACCGATTTGTATCTACTTAGTGTCTAATTGGACTGAGATCTCCTGCAGTTATGTGAAATCCTTGGCCACTTTGCTTACTGAACAAGAGTTTGAACTCCTAAGCTCTGGAGGTTCAGCTTTTGTTGGCTCAATTAATTGTTAAATGTTCCCTTTATTATAAATATACTTTTATGCTGTGCTTTGTGGTAGCTGAGGAAATTGCTGAAAGACTTGTTTAATCTGTCATATACTGTCAGTTTTGTTTAAAAAAAAAAAAACTTTCATAGGAAACTGTTTTGATTTGGATCGGCATGGTAGTATTTGAGTTGGATAAGGTCATTGAAATTGAAATGCAGGAATTTGGCCCTGCTCTCGACAGAGACTGGCTTGAGTTCGGTATTGAACCTGTGCTTGCCGTCTTTCCAGATACTGTCTTCTGTTTACTCTGCCAGCTGAGGAAATTAGACTTTACAACTAAAACATTGTCTATGAATGTAAAACTGGAAGGGTGTGTTTATTATATTGGTTGAGTTTCTTTAAAATGTACATGAACAAGAGTGATTTTTTTTTTTTTGAAGGATTTAAACATTCCATAGCAAATGCTTTTGTGAATAAATTTTGTCTTGGAGATATCTATATCCTAAATGCTGGAAACATTTAAAAAATGACTATTTCTACATTTTAGCATAAAATTGATAGTGGATTTTTAAGAAATTTATTAGTTTTTTGTAGTAGGTTGTTTTATTATCATAAAACCATTGAAGGCAAAGTTATTAGTTGGCTCTTCTGAGGGAAAGTTTTTTTTTTTTTTTTTTTTTTTTTTTGGCTGGGGGGGAGCTGAGGATCGAACCCAGGGCCTTGTGCTTGCTAGGCAAGCGCTCTACCATTGAGCTAAATCCCCCAAACCTCCCCACCCCCACCTTTGGGGGGGTTTCTCTGTGTAGCTTTGCACCTTTCCTGGAACTCACTCTGTAGCCCAGGCTAGCCTCGAACTCACAGAGATCCGCCTGGCTCTGTTTCCTGAGTGCTGGGATTAAAGGCATGTGCCACCACCGCCCAGAAAGTTTTAAAATACATGAAAATTATTAAACTTCTGAAGTCGCTTTACCAAGTATATTGAATTAATAAATAATATCCAAGAAATTTCCCATCAGTAGTCCCTGTGCTTTTCTGGAAGGTACATCTATGAATTCCCTCTTGGAACTGATTCATACAAAAGTGGATAAGGGAGGATAGTGGTTCAAGTCAGCACCTGTGCTAGCCCATGGATAGGAGAAATTGCCACCCATTATTGCTGCCTATGAGCCTTTGGGGTGGACTCTGGGAACTTGACTTAGCTGGTGTCTTTTTGAGGAAGGAGTTGTCAGCTTTGCTGTGTCTGGTTGCATCTGGTTTCATCTTCCTCTGGAGGCTGGTCCTAATCCTGGCCGAAGGTAACAAATGGTTTGTGCTATCCAGTCACACTACTTCAATACTTTCGTCATTTTAACCCGGGCACGCTGTTTTCTTTTGCTTGGTTTTGTTTTCCCAATACAGGGTTTCCTGGTGTAGTTCATGCTGTCATGGAATTTGCTTTGTAGCTAGGCTGGCCTCAGACTCAAAGATCCACCTGTCTTTGAAGTGCTGGGATTAAAGGTGTATGCCTCTTCACCCGGCTTTATGGTTTGGAGTTTGTTTTGTTTGTTTGTTTGTTTGTTTGTTGGAGACAGGGTCCTAGAAATCACTCTGTAGACTAGGCCTCCAACTCAGAGATTCACCTGCCTCTGCCTCCTGAGTGCTGGGATCAAAGGTGTGCCAGTAGCCAGGCCAATGTTCTATTTTTTTTTAAAATGCCCTCTCTAGGAGGATCATCTGTTCCTAGGTTTCTCTCTCTCTCTCTCTTTTTTTTTTCTTTTCAGAGCTGAGAACTGAACCCAGGGCCTTGTGCTTGTGCTCTACCACTGAGCTAAATCCCCAACCCATCCTAAGTTTCTCTTAAACTTAAAAAGTTCAGCACTTTTTCGCAAAGTTGTGTTCTGGATGCTATTCTTGACTAATTTAAATATTGTCCTATTTAATAGCAATGTAACAATATCTGCGTGAAGCACTGAAGCTTTGGGTTGGTTTTGGGGGGGATTGTCAACTGGCCTGTGTCTTCAGCTGGTTACTTCACTGTGTGTGGCTGTGGTTCTCCTCGGCCTCTGAGATTCCCATTAATACAGTGGTTTTCAAGCTCCTTGGAAGGATAGAAAGAGTAGACATCCCTTTCCAAGATTCTGTTCCTGGAAGTTGGTGTAGTATAGGTCAGCTTTTTTTCTGTGGCCTGAACTTAGCCCTATGAGCAACCCAGCTCGCCTTTTGGGAGCCTGAGAAGAGGCCCTCTACCCAGCTAACAGCATGCTCTGCCACTGAGGGAAGAGAAGAATGAGCTGTGGGTTCACCAGCAGTCTGCTGCAGAGACTAACAAGTACAACTGAATTACTGAGACGTAACCAGTTCTTCCGTTTCTGGTTCTTATATTAAATTGTAAACTTGTCAAAGGAAGTCTCTTTAATTTCTTTTTCTTTATTCTCAGACAGTTTCATGAAGCTCAGGCTGACATTTGAACTCTTTATGTAGCTGAGGATGACTGTGAACTTCTGAGTCTCCTGCCTCTGCTTCCTGAATGCTGGGATTCCTGGTGTGTGTTACCACATTTGCTTTTATGTAGTACTGGGAATCATACCCAGGGCTTCATGCCAGGGAGGCAGGTACTCTGCCATCTGAGCTACATTTCTATTTTTATTCACTCTATTCTTTCCAGCTCTTACAGGAACAGTGTTGAGTGTTCCCAAGTTTATGATTCTGTTTCTTACTGACTTCCTATATTCAATTTTAATGTTTACTTTTAAAATTTTTTTTTTTGTGTGTTTTATATACATTGGTGTTTTGCCTGCATCTATGTCTAGGTGAGGGTGTTAGATCCCCTGGAACAGGAATTACAGACAGTTGTGAGCTGCCATTGAGTGTGCTGGGAATTGAACCTGTGTCCTCTGCAGGAGAAGCCAGTGCTCTTAGGCAAAGTTTTTCATCGCGACCACTGGCTCCATAATAACCACACAGAGACCTAATTTTAAATGCTTGTATGATAGCTTAGACTTGTTACTAACTAGCTGTTACAACTTAAATTAACCCATATGTCTTACCTATGCTCTGCCATGTGGTAGTACCTTTATTCAGCATGGCATGTTCTGCTACTTCTGTGGCTTCTTCCTAGTGTTCTCCCTGCCCTGAAAATCTGGTCTAGCTATTGGCCAGTCAGTTTTTTTTTAATTTAATTTTAATTAATTAATTTATTTTTTAGATTCATTTATTTATTATGTATATAGAGGAGGGCGCCAGATCTCATTACAGATGGTTGTTAGCCACCATGTGGTTGCTGGGAATTGAACTCAGGACCTCTGGAAGAGCAGTCGGTGCTCTTAACCTCTGAGCCATCTCTCCAGTCCAGTTGTTTTTTTTTTTAAATTAACATTGAGAGCAACACATCTTTACAGTGTACAAAAGGATTATTCCACAGCACTGAGCCATCTCTCTAGTCCAATTGTTTACATTATTATTATTAGTATCATCATCATCAGAGAGAGTGTGTGTGTGTGTGTGTGTGTGTGTGTGTGTGTGTGTTAGTGTTAGTGTTAGCAGGCTCTCAGTCTGTAGGCCAGGCTGGCCTGGAACACACTAGATAGCTTAGGTTGGCCTCAAACTCACAGTAATTCTTCTGCCTCAGCCTTTTGAGTGTTGGTATTATAGGTGTGAGGCACCATAAGGGTTCAGGGCTTTAAAAATGTGCTTTAACATTTTGCTTAAAATGGAGAAGTCTTAATTTTTTTCCCTCTAAATTCTGATTTGTTCTGTCTCAGTGGATGTTCAAAACATGGTTTTTCTGAATTTCAGATTGCAAAAGCAAAGCTCTCATTAAGTTTTGTAGTGGTCCACAGCAGCTGCACTCCTTCATTGAAGAGTGTTGACTATAGTTTGGGGGGGCGGGTGGTGCCTGCAAGAGCTGTCAGTGGCTCAAACAATAAGTGAAACCTTCCATCTCCTTTTAGGAATTAGGAGCATTTAGATATTTCACTACTTTGACCTTACTCACTTCTCTGCTAATTTAGATTATAAAAGTGGCAGGTGGATGGCAGATTACCATATCAGATAACCCCTGCTGTCATATATTTTGGCCTGAGTATGTTGTAGATGTTATAGAGCTAAGTTACTGCTAAGTGACATCTCAAGGAGAGTCAGAATGGAAGTCATTGTCTACATGTAATATTTTCTCCAGATGCTTCAGAATACTTTTAATCCATTGTGGGCTGAAAATACTCATTGGAAACCTGAGGTCTCAGTATTTGTTCAGTCATGTAAAAATGACTAGGCTTTAAATTACTTTTTGTTGTTGTTGGGGTTTTTTTTTTTTGTTTTGGGGTTTGTTTTTTTGAGACAGAGTTTCTCTGTGTAACAGTCCTAGCTGTTCTGAAACTCAATTTGTAGACCAGGCTGGCCTTGAACTCATAGAGATCCGGCTGCCTCCACCTCCCTAGTGCTGAGATTAAAGGCATGCGCCACAATGCCTATCCTTTAAAAATTACTCTTAAATGCCTATATATAGTACTTGGCTCAGAAAGAAACAGAAACAGCAAAACTAACCATACAACAACTGTAGCTGGAAACAGCATTGTTGTAAGGGAGCAAGAGAGAGAGGCTTAGAGTTAGGGAACAGGTTTTATTGCTCTTAGAACTTTATATAAATTATAGCAATTAATTCAACTGGAAGCTCACTGCAATGATTTCAGTGTGAGCTGGGCTATCAACAGCACCTTTATAATCAGCTCATAAAAGAAGCCTTTGTCTATGACCTTACAAAGGTGATTTTTTTGTTTTTTGTTTTAGAAGTATGGTAGAGAAGGATATAAAGGTAGGCAAAATTCTTGCTTCCCACCCCTCATTTTCTGGAGAGAAATTCACTCATTTTAATAAAGTGGCATGTTAGTAATGGGCTTTCAGCAGTCTGTTAGAGCCTGAAGGTGGGTGGAAGCAGACTTGCAGTCTTGGAACCTGGCCAGGCTTGTGTAGGAAGGACAGACACCTGGTGTGAACAGCAACAGGAGCACTGCTCTATCAGGGCTGATGACCCAGCAGTTGAGATTCCAGGCCAGCCAAGGAAGAACATCTGTGCTTTTCTTCTGTTCTTCTTTTTTTTCTTTTTCTTTCTTTTTTCCCTTTCTTTTCCCTTCCCTCCCTCCCATCCTTTCTCCCTTCATCCCTCCCTTCATTCCTTCCTATCTTTTTTTTTTTTTTTTTTAAAGAGAGAGAGACTCTTTTTCTGAATGTTACCCTGGCTGATGGAACTTTCTATGTAGGCCTATCTGGCCTCAGACTCACAGAAATCTGTCTGCCTCTGTCTCTTGGGTACTGGGATTAAAAGTATGTGCCACCACACCTCTGCTCTTTTATGAACTGCACTTTATCATTCTGTGATGCTGGTGGTTATAGTCTGGATATCAAATATTGATCTGATATATTTCTTTCACACAACTGTGAGGATGCTCAGGTGAAAGTCTATTAATAATTCAAGGGCTACTTGTGGGATGGTGGTATCTGTGAATAAAACAAGTAAATTTCTGTTAAATCTGAAAACAATTCAGTTCAGCGTGCATTACTATGAGCTGAGTGTTTTGTTTATGTCTAAATCTATATGGCATAGTCTGCTTCTAATAAATTTCATCTAATCTTGACATTGTGATTAATTGAAATGCATAAGAAAAATGGTCTAATAGTAATCAAAAAGATAGGCAGAAAAATTTAATTTTCAATTTTACTAGCTTGAAACAAGTGTGATGATAGAGGTTCTGTCTGTCTATTCTGACAGTAAGCCTTCTACTTTCCTGCCCTTGGCCTGTAGTTAAGGTTGTGAGGTGTTGGAGGCAAATATTTAAATGTTAAGGAATATTATATTCTATTCATTGTGTAAGGAACTCTGATGTAGGTAGGTGCTTAAAAAGTACCAGCTGGGCGTTGGTGGCACATGCCTTTAATCCCAGCACTCGGGAGGCAGAGGCAGGCGGATCTCTGTGAGTTCGAGGCCAGCCTGGTCTACAAAGCGAGTCCCAGGAAAGGCACAAAGCTACACAGAGAAACCCTGTCACGACCCCCCCCCCCCCCCAAACAAAAAGAAAAGCACCAAAGACTGGCTGGAGCCATGGCTCAGTGAGAGCACTGACTGCTCTTCAGAGGACACAGGTTCATTTCCCGTCACCCACATGGCAGCTCACCACTGTCCAGCTCCAGGGATCTGATACCCTCACACAGAAATACATGCGGGCAAAAGACCAGTGCACACAAAATAAAAATAAATAAATCATTATTATAATAAATCATTTTAAAAGTACAAAAGAATGATTGGTATGGGAAATTTTTTAGTTTGATTTGATTTTTTTTTAAACTATGGAACAGTTACTTTACAAAATTGGAAACTGCAAATTACAGTTAACTGTCATTAATTCTGTTGAATAGAAATAAGTTCCATTTGCTGTACAATCACAAGGAAGGCTTGAATGAGTATAAATAGATGAAATCTCAATTGTACTGACCGTCCATTAAACAGTAACAGAAAACCTGTAAAGCAAATGGATTCACTGTCATCCTAGCTTATAATAAAATCATTTACCAAATAAGAGTGATAGCCCTGGCACTGTGAGTTCTCCCTGTGCATTTCTAGCGAGCACTACAAAATTGCTTTGAAGCACTTTGTGCAAGGCTGGGGCTCCCCTGGCATTGTTTTCTGGAAAGCAGCTAACCTTGCTTGAAATCTGCCTTGCAGGGTGTGACACCAGCAGATCAGCAAAGCAATTTGTTTGTTGTCAGCCATTTAGGAAGAGAGGAATCCCTGTCACATGTGAGCACTTGAGAAATATTCTGAGCTGTGTATTCAGCAACCCTCTCCCCCAACACACACCCACACCCACACCCACACCCCGCCCCCCCCACACACCCCTTTTTATTTCTTGAGATGGTGCCACTGTGTACTCCAGGATGGTTTTTAAAGTCATGATCCTCCTGTCTCAACTTCCCAAGTTACTGGATTATAAGTGTGTGCCACCACACCTAGCCCATGGTCCACGTTCAATTCTTTGAGTAAAGATCTATCAACATTTCTATTAGTAATCAAACCTGTCCAGTTTAATAGTCATTTTAATATCAGAATTTAACTTGTTTTATGTGTATGATGAGACATTGGATGTTAGAGACAGCTTTGGAGAATTGATTCCTTCCTTCCATTCTGGGCTCTGGGCATTGAACTCAATTCGCCAGGTTTACACAGGAAGTGCTGTACCGGCTGAGCCATCTCACTGCCCTGTAGAACAGATTTCTCCCCCCACTTCAGTGTTTTTATTTTTGTATGAATCGTTGAACTGGGATAGGACAGTTACTCCCAATATTTTGCCTTAGGAAGTCAGGTTCAGTGTGCTGCAAGGTGGGGAGCATGGGCAACCAGGGCCTCGGTGCTGTGAATCCTGCTTCTAGCTAGGTGGGCCACTATCCCTGTGGCGGTTTCAGTGGTGCTGCAGATAGAACCCAGAGCCTCATGCATTCGTACACACCAGGTGGGTGGGTGCTCTACCACTGTCTTAAAAATAAAATTTCTTTCTTATGATACCTTTTTTTAGGATACAAATGCTACAAAATACAAAATGCTACAAATATTATAAATTCTGAGAAATGACTTAACTGGAGTTTGGAAATTGAATTGGTTAGAATCATTTTTATAGAGTTCCATACAAGTTATAAGAACATTTTTATTTTTCTTATCTCTCTTTCTCTCTCTTCATCCATCCATCCATCCATCCATCCATCCATCCATCCATCCATCCGGTTTTTCGAGACAGGGTTTTCCTGTGGTTTTGGTGCATGTCCTGGATTTTGCTCTACAGACCAGGCTGGCTCTGCCTCCCGAGTGCTGGTATTAAAGGCGTGCGCCACCATTGCCTGGCTAAGAACATTTTTATAACAAGTTGTGAAGATGAGAGTTTATATTCCTCTTTGCTTGGGTAGTGCAGGTGCTAAGCCATAGTTAATATTTAGAATGTCAGCATAGTATGCTTTCTGCTGCTGACAAGTTAATGCTTTTTCTTCTTTTACTCAGTTTCAAACCCAGTTAGTTAATGATTGATGTGGGAAGGGATGTGCAGTGGCAGCTGTTCTGAAACACCAGCAGGACTTCCTGATTGGATGATAGCTGCCTAGGGCCAGCCTTTAAATGTGGGAGCAGTGGAAGGGAGGGGCTGTGCATGTGTATGTGTGTGCTGGTATGTAGAGACCAGAGGACAACCTTGGTGTCACCCTCAGGCACTGTCCATTTTGTTATTTGAAATAGGGTTTCTCACTTGCCTTCAAGTACGCTAGATTGGCTGGGATCCATCTTCAAGGTGCTAGATTACAAGAATGCTTCACTGTGCCTTGGTTTCTACAAGGGAATCGAGCTCTGGTCCTTGTGCTTGCAAGGCAAGCATTTTACCAACTGAGCTGTCTCCCCAACCCAGTCTTAGAGATACTGATATACAGGAAGATTTCCTGACATCTAGAAAAGAGACATGTCTAAACTTGAAAAAAATCTCTTTAGTTCGTTACATTCTTCTTCCCATTTTCCACCATGCTGTTCTCCGTTTAGACAAGAATCCATGTAAGCTTTGTAGCATTAGTTAGAACTGATAGACAGTTCATGAATTTCATAGACGTAGCTGCATTCAGTTATCATGAAATTTGAGAGGATGGAACCACTGATGTACTCCACCTGGGGCATTTTTCTGAGTTTATACTTCTCAAGATAATGCCATCAAATTTGGTGACAGTTGACAGAATCAAATCAAAAGGTCAGGAGCAGGACAGAAAGGTGTTCTTTGTTCCTTTGAAGCTCCCCAGACATTGTTAGTATCTTCTGTCTGGCAGAAAGGTAAAAGCCAGCCTCCCTCCGCTTGCCATTTTGTGAAGAAATGTTTCTTCTTTCTGTAATGTTTGGTTAGGGTTTCATGTAACTCCTGCCTTCATGTCTTCCTCCTTGTGCTCCTCATAGAAGCTCTGGGCATCTGCTCTGCAGAATGTGGATCACATTATGGTGAAGTGAACAACGCAGCTGGTGTTGGCTGTGGTGAAGATGGTGATGGTAGAGATGAGATTGTTTGCTGGAGGCCCACAGTGGACCAGTGCTTCTGGTTTGGGATCCTGGCATCAGGATTTTCTTGTTGTTTCAAACAAGCCTAGCTCCAGGTTCAGGGAGACACTGTCGCAAGGGAGTAAGTGGAGAGTAATAGAAGTGGATTCCCAGTGAATCCCTCTGGCCTTCACACCATATATATATACAGCGGCAGGCATAATTACACACATGCACATTACACGCACACACACATACCTCTTTTTTCTACATTGGAATTGGCAGACCTTTGTATTAACTAGAGAGATACTTGTGGACTTTATTTTGCACTAATTTTACCAACTCACGGTTACCTTGTTGAATGGTTCTGAGTGTCAGGAATAGAGGAATAGCATGGAAGAGAAATGAAAGATCCAAGAAACCTGAAGGTCAGCTTCCCATGTTCACTGCTGGGCTACCCAGCTGTGTCTCTGAAAATCTCTTTGTTCACATGGAAAGGGTTTTCTATTTGAAATTCTATTAGAGTGGCACTGCCATTCATTGCAAGGGGACGAGAGAGTATTTCAAAGATTAATAGGTGGAAACACATTGATGGAGGGAAAATTCTTTATGGGACAGAGCAGTGGCTGAACATTGCCTGCGTATTGTAACTACAGCTTTAATGCAGGGCTCTCAGACCCGCTTACTAAATTAGGGGGTGAAGTAAGTGTCCACTCTGCTTAGTGAGGAGACTGTCAGGAAAAACACTGATAGGTGCTTTGTGTTTCATGATGACAGGCTGCCTGAAGTGGCAGGCTATGATTTTTACCCCTGAGGAACTTGCTTCACTGCTCTATTTACATAAACCTGCTGGTTTGCTGAGGGTTGAAAAGGCAGAGGCTTTTCTTTGCCTTGAGAATTTACTTCACGTTTGGCTGGCTTCCTCCCTCAGCTCAGCAAGTGCTCTGTTCGCAGATGGCAGCAGTGATTCTTGGTCACAAAGCTATGTCGAGGTTATGAGAACAGCCAGAAATATCCCTGTTGAGTATCATCTCCCAAGTCAGGTTCCTGTCCTCCTGTTCACAATCATTTGAAAGTGACACTGTGTTCAGAGGCTCAGTGTTAGAGCATAAGACTCAGTTCACACGGTGATCTCATTTTCAGACATCCCTGCTAAAGAAAACATTAGTTATCATGTATTGTTCAGAATAATTGATAGTGATGGGAAGAGCCTCATTCATTTTTTTTTTTTTCCTGGCCCATTTCAGGCATGCTGATTTTAAGATTAAAACAATGCATATTTGCCCCCACAGCAACTGTTGGCTCAATCTGGTGAATGCTTGCTTTCCTGTGGGTGATTTTGAAAATGTGCATTGTACATTTAATGAACTGCATTGTCTGCTCCGCCCTTTAGAACTGCTGCTTCCAAAGAAGAAGGACTTTAACATTTAAAAACAAAAGGTGTCTGCAGTGCTTGTGTTGACTGTGAACATTGTATTATCACTTAGAGGACCATCAATTTAGTGGCTAAAAGGAGCCTTATAAGCAGCTTTCAGATAAGCCGTGCACTTGTAGGTTGCATGACGATCTTGCCAAATCAGTTTGGCCGTAGAAGATTACTGGGCACATGTTCCAGCTGTGCCTTGACATTGTTCTTAGCCTCGCCTTTTCAAATGAACTGCTTTGGAGCTAGCTTGTACACGGCCCTGAGTTAGACCCCCAGCACTGCAAAAACAGAGAAAGATCTACAAATAAAAACAAAATAAATGATTTTATGCTAGCTGTAAACATTTATATAAACCACTTTATTAAGTAAGCTGCTTGATTAATGAGACCAGAGAGAAAAATACTTCTAATGTCTATTTGGCCTCAGTTTAACCTTTTTTTGGGGGGGGGGTTGGGGCAGCGTGAGATAACCATAAAGGCAATAAAAGAAAAATTATTTCCTGTAATACTTGAATTGCAAATTATTTCCTAGAGTACATTTTCTTAAATTGGATTGTCCTGTTTTGTAGGAAGAAAAAGTTAACTGCAGTAATGTTTCATACTTTATTTTAAAACATGCATTAGCCAAAACTGGTCAAGGCAGTACATTTTCTCACCCTGGATGATAAATTCCCATCTTGAAAAAAAAAATTAGCTCATATGACTCATGATCTTATCCATGATCTATTCTTCTTCATATCAAAGGAAACTGTTAAGTCACCTACTTTCCCAGTGAGCTAATCTGCCCTTTCATACATGTTTCAAAATATTGAGATTTTTGACACAGTCATAGGCTCTAAAGATACTACCCTTGTATATTGAAATTATTATGTAAATTCAGAGCTTTGAATTAGTTTGGGTTGCCATGGTAATTGTTTAAATAAAAAAAGATAGGGTTTGTGGTTTGTTTTTTTTTTTGTAGGAAAAAGGCATTAATAAGTAACTGTGGTAATTCCACAGGTCAGGTTTCAGGTTCTTCCCTCAAGTGGAAGCCTTTTCCTCAGGCAGCCTTCTTTAGCCTGTGTGTCAGTCAGGTCCGGTCAGATAAGAAACACATGTCAGCAGCTGCCCTTCACCTCCAGTGCCTCTTTTCTCGTAACACTCACATCTTGATGTGTTTATACATGAACATTTTCCTGAGTCCACTTGGAGCAGAACATAGATTTTCTCTCTTTTCTCTAGAAAGCATTTTTGGGGGGCTATGGGAGATAGTTATTGAAACAGGATTTCATGTAGTTCTGACTAGTCTTGGACTCACTGTGTATTCCAAGGCTGGACTTGAATTCCTGATCCGCCTGCCTCCATCTCTCAAGTGCTAGCATTAGGTGTGGGCGAGTGCACCACACCCAACAATGGAAATTTGTAGTGTACAAGTTAACAGTGCTTTATCTTTCAGAGTAAGATGGTTTGTGGTAAAAATGATTCTGTTAATTATGAAAAGATATATAAAGCCTTTCTCTGTTAAAACCATCAGACTTGTAACATGGCGTCATTGTCCCACATCTGTTACTTAATTCAGGTTTGTCTGGTTATGAGGACACCAGTGGCAGACATTAGTCCTTGGTGGACACAGGGATTGCTGTTGTACTATTTTTAGAGCTTTGGAGATGATGATGTGGACAGTGCAGACAGTCTGACTGCCAAATAATGGAACATACGATTCCTTCTTTGCAGAGAAGCCATAGGAATGTATTCCTTCTGCTACTATCCTATAATTAGTTGAAAGCTATGTATGGTCAGAACTGATAGAACAAACAAAGAATATGGGTGCCACAGACTGGACAGAGGGATTGTTACTTCTTTTGGATGATGTAGCCTAGGGGAGGATGTGGGATTTGGGGAACAGAATATTGAACTCTACCACTTAGGAGTTCACGTGTCTATTTTTAAGGCAGTGAACAAGTAGCTTAATGTAAAAAATGTTTGTGTGTGTGTGTGTGTGTGTGTGTGTGTGTGTGTTTTTCTGGAAAGGGAAGCAGGAAGAAGAAAGCACATGGACTGTGCCCTGTGCTTAGGAGAGTGAGTGTGTAATTGCAACCTGGAGATTTGAACTACTGGAGCTGTGTACGATGAGGTCACACCCGGAAATTAAGAATTTTGGGACCATTCCCAAAATTGGGACTACTTTTAAGCTTTTTTTCTTAATTTTAATTTTTGAGACAGGTCTTATAGTCTAGGCTGGCCTCCATCTTGTTAGTCTCCCTTGCTCCCAGGTCATGGTGCTGTGAGTCACACTACTGTGCCTAGCTAGAGCTCTAGTTTTTTGTATGGAGTTATGATTCTTATATTTTTTACTTTAATAACAAACAAGGGTTATGAAGAGAAATATTAGCCATGGTTGGAAGAGGTTCTCTAGCTTGTCACTTGAGATGATTAATGTGTTAAATGGATGATGCTTAAATGCAGAAGCAGGGTCAGCTGTCATCAGGGCCCTTGGAATAAGATTCAGAGCTCAGGGCTAACTCCTCCCTAATCCACTTAGGTTTGTGGCTTCATGGACTCATTGTTTGCATCTGAGAAGTCAGGGCATTCTTCTTTTTCTGAAATGGCCTTTGGATGCAGTGACCCTAATGTTGTACAGGATGTTTTCCGGAAGGTTATGTCTATTAGAGAGGCTGTCTTCACAATCCAACCCTGAGTGTGTTTACTATTGTTAGAGTGGGACTTGACTGTCCACCGGTGGCATGATTCCAAGTTGAGGCTCCTTTTTCTGTCTTAGCTTTTAATGTATGTGGAAATAAAATCAAGGCTTGAGTGTCAAAAACTAGTTGTTCTTACATACACAAACTTCGAAGGGCAGGGAAGGAGAGGATGAATGGTTTTGCACTGGGACATTGTTCTCCTACTCCCCAGGGTTGGTAGCTGAGAAACTCTTACTTCCTAGTGGGTAATACCTAGACTTCACAGTCCTCTTCTGTGGACATTGTTTTCCTAAAAACTCATTGCTTCTAAGAACTGTGTCTTACAGGCAATTTTAAAAAGCAGCCTTTTACACCTCAGCTGTGAGCATCAAAAATAATTGCCCAACCACCTCTATATCAAATGTAATTTAGGAAAGTGTTCTGTTCTTCCTGGGGATGGATGGATATATATATATATATATATATATATATATATATATATATATATATATATATATATATATATATATATAATCTAATTTGGTTTACTTCATTCCACCTTTGATTGGCTGCCTTGGTTTTCATTACAGTCAAAAAATATTTAACAGTAAATTACCCAGAGGTGATTAGATTAGTTTTCATTCTTTTTATAGTATAAGTAAAAAGGTTATTGTAGTAGCATGTTCAAGCTGGTCTCTCCAGATTACTGTTTCCTCACAAAATATTTGTTGAAAATGAAGTAGCATACAGCAAAAAGATTTTTTTACAATTCTACATAAAAGATTTTTGATTTGCCTTAAAGTGTATGTATTCCCTTCCTTCCCCTCCCCAGGGCTGGGGTACAGGCAAGTGCCATCATGCCTGTCTTGATGTATAATCTTTACTAATTACTTTATCTAAATTTCTCCATGTGGATATGGATAGTTTTGTAGAGCTTTGTTTCCCTGAACAGAATTATTCAGACTTCATTAGGTTCTTTCAATTATCAGAAGCATGTTCAGAAAGAACCATCAACTTTATTGCTACCTACAGTTTAATATCACTCATAGAAAGGTTTTGTTTTTACTATTAAAAGGTATTTGCTTCGTTATTGATACGTTTATATATTCATTTACCTGGCTATTTATTTATACACTGGTCTGTGGCCCTTGTGTTTGGTTCTTAAAAGGTAAATGCCATTTTTTTTTTTTTCAAAAAATTTTTTCTTTTTCTTTAAAGACTGTGTGTATATTGAGAGTCGGCGACCAAACACACCGTATTTCATCTGCAGCATTCAAGACTTCAAACTGGTAAGCATTTTCCTGTGTTCTGCCTCTGCTGTGTGTCCTCTTTTTCTTCAGCTCCACAGGCTATCCATTGCCTCTCCAGCACTCCTGGGGTGATAACCAGTGTGGGTCAGTGCTACCTGCCTGCAGGCTGTGCACAGAAATACAGCCTTTGATGGTTTCATCAGCTTGGGTTGATCATTGTGGTAATGCTTTTCTGTTGTAAACAGTGTTTAGAAGTGTTTACTCCTTTAGGAGCTGTTTTGGACAGTATCAGATTCTCTCTAGTTTCTGAAGTGGTTTCTTTGCTCTCAGCCATTCTTAAGAGCCTGAAGTAAGTTTAGTGATTAATGAGTAGGAAATGTAAACCAAAGACTGCTTTCTTGGGAGAACTATAATTTTGCTATGATGGTATATATGATATGGACTGTATCCTAACCAGTTTTAAGGATGTCCCAGGAGCAGAAGTTGGGAGAAGGGAATTTGGCCTGGGGAGTAAGGCTGTCTGGATAGTGCTCCTGATAAAATCTTTGGTTTTAGACAGTGGTTCCCATACTTTGGGCTCAGGATAGATTCCTTTGTGTTTGTAAAACAAGCCCACTCAGGCCAGGTGTGGTGACACACTTTGAATTTCAGTGCTAAGAGGCAGAGAGAGGCAGGTGGATCTCTTGGAGTTCCAGACCAGCCTGGTCTACATTGTGAGTTCCAGGACAGCCAGGGCTATACAGAGAAACCCTGTCTTTCTCCCTTCCCCTTACCCCAGCTCAGTATAGTGTACACATGTGTACCTCACACCCACATGTGTACCTGTTTTTCAAGCATTAATATTCTATTTGATTTTTCAGAGATTTCCCTTATTTAAGAGCAATACAATTAAAGGGAACTATTTTTAATGTCTTTTCCTTATGCAACTGATGTGTGAAATACCATTGAAGCAGTATCATTGTGAACCATCTGAAAGGTTCTGCCCTTAGAATGGGGTTCTTGTACTTGAAGACTAAACCACAGCCTCCGGTTTTAAGTGCAGAGCAATCCTAATTCTGTAACTTTCTAGAGAATATATTGCATTTGTATTTGTTGATGCCCCCTCTCCCCAAATTCTTCATTACTTGAGTGTTTGTTCTTACGTACAATGTATGTGATATTTCAGTTTGAAGAATTAATGCAGTAAAACAAGTCAATTGTACATTTACTTGTAAGATATATTTACTCTTATTAGGCTGCTTCTAAGCTCCGTGACTGTTTTGCAAAGTGGCCTTGCAACTTTATCTTGTAAATCATATGCTTTTTATTTAGTTTTCTTGCCAATATGATTCTTACCATTTTTGGAGATGTTTGTTCTTTATCTTTTTTTACAAAGATTTTTTTTTTACAGATACTGCCTGATACCTGAAACTTTGGGAGGTGGCCTTGTTTCCAGAAGAGTTTTATTTTGGTAGTGGCTGCAGCTACTGCTCTTTCTGTGTGTGTTATCTGTGTATGGGATTCTGCTAAACCAAGAGCTAGAGTTCCATGAATAATATATAGCTGTAAAATAAAATTATAAAGACTTTTCTTTTAGATTCCCATCAAATTCTGAGCCCCTTTGTACTGTGTGTGTGTGTGTGCGCGCGCGCGTGCACGCGCGTGCAGGTGCCTTCATGTTTGAACAGCGTCTCTTAGGAAATGCTGATTACAGTGCGGTAGTTGCTGTTCTGGGCAGAGGTTCCTGCTGAGGTACTGTAATTGCTTAGGGTATTAATAGCAATAGAAGCTGAAGGTTCTGTTGTATTAAAACATTAAAGCTATCTGCAAAAACAAGTGAGATATCGTGTGCTACCTACAGGTACCTTTTCAAACCACATAGTGTCTCTGAGATTCTGTATTGAGCACATACTTGTAGTTGTCATGTGACGATATTAGAAATGCTGAAATATTTGCTCCTGGGAGGAATATAGCTTCTCCCGTTTTCTTTTTCCTCAGTTCTGTACTTCTTATAAAAAGACGGATGAGAATAATCAAGACTAGTTGCTCTGGTTTACCCAGGCTATAGAGGAAATATGCTTTGTTTCATAGAGAGATTTTGTTTGTTTCTTTGTTTTTTGAGACAGGTTTTCTCTGGGTAGTTTTGGTGCCTGTCCTGGCCTTCTGTAGACCAGGCTGGCCTCGAACTCACAGAGATCCTCCTGCCTCTGCCTGCCGAGTGCTGAGATTAAAGGTGTGCACCACCACTGCCCGGCTTCATAGAAAGATTTTTAAAAGAAGAGATTGGAGTTGATTTTGCCTAGCAAATAACATGGCAAAACAGAACAATGAAAAATGGCTTAAAAACAACAACAACAAAGTATTAGCTTTGAGGTATATAGCACGATGGAGTGTTTTAGCCTTTGGTTTGAGATTATACTAAGAGATGTGCTCTCTTATTTACGTCAGCAGTAACAATCCTTGTGCTGTGGTAGTATTTGGAGTGTAAATAAGATGTGTGCTGGGATTGAAGGAGTGCTGTATGATGCTCTTAAGGTAAAGCTGCTAGAGACAGTAAAAGTCAATGAATTGATACATGTGGTTGGGGAGCCACCAGGGTAATACTGGTATATTGAACCCCCAAAGCCCTGAGTGATGTTTTAATGAGTCAGTGTGTGGAAGGAAGAGTGTTTAGACTTTGTGTGGAGACCTGGGTGGTTTTTTAGGGCTTGTTTCAGGGTTCCTTTTGGAATCTGGTATAGCGCATGCTAGGCTGTGTAATAGCCTCTCACTTCATTCTCAGAAATGTCCAAATTTGGATAACTTTTGTGGCCATTTTGTCCACAGGGATGAGCTCCATGGCTTCTGCTTTATCAAGTGTTAAATCATCAGAACACATAAGGCTGCTACCATCCCACACTACTGGGTTAATTTATAGCCTACACTTGTACAGGACTAGATGGAAGCCATGATAGTGTAGAGCAGTAGGTTCTTAACTGAGCCAGGTTTTTGAAGAAGGTTAGGGGCTTTTATCCCCCTCCTCCCCCCCCTCTCCATTTTGTTTGGTTTATTTAAAAACTAATTTATTTGGTTATTTAAAAAGTGAAAACTCTTAAGAGTGGAGAATGGGAGGGGTTCCAACAGAGGAACACTCTCAATATAGATAGATTTTTTTTTTTTTCTTTTTTTTCTGGGAGCAAGGTTTCTCTGTTTAGCCCTGGCTATCCTGGAACTCACTCTGTAGACCAGGCTGACCTTGAATGCCCAGAGATCTGCCTGCCTCTGCCTCCTGAGTGCTGGGATGAAAGGCATGCTTTACCACAGCCTGGCCAAAGGTAGCTTTTTTATGGGAAGTAAGTTATGTATTCTGTTGGGAAACATTGATTCTTTTGGGTTATATTAATATAATTAACTTATTTCCAACCCAAGAAAACTTGTCTAAATGTATTGATTAGAGTTATTCATGGAAGAAATAGACAAATGTGGGGTGGGTGTGCTCCAGCAAGCAAAGGAGGTGAAGTGGACAGCATGGCTTAGAGGCAGGAGGAAAGGTGAGTGACTCAGTGAAGATGCACTGTAGGTTTCAGAACCAGTCTCAAATAATAAAGTTAGTTCTTGGAGGAGTGGTAAGGGTAACAGTAGTGGTTTGGCAGTCTGTAATCTTTGCTGACCTGGCTTGAAAAGATTAATTTCTTTGTAAAAAATTTGGATTGTGGAAAACTGAGGCACTGTGTCAGTCTATAGAGAAGTAGAGCTGAAAGATGAATCAGGAATTGCCTTTCTGATAGTAACAGTAGAGCCATCGTGGGCAAACCGGCCTGCTTCAGCAGATGAGAAAGCAGAAGTGCAGCAGAGGATGCTGGTGAAGCCGCTTCCTCCCTGACCTCCCTGACCTCCCTGACCTCCCTGAGACTTGCCCCCTTTCCACTAGATTCTTACAGCATTCTGCTTTTCTGGAGATGATTGGTCCACTAGGGCTAGATTGAGTGGACCAAAAGAACCAGGGATAACATCAACTCTTTTTCTCCTGTTGCCCTTCCAGAGGATTCTGGGTTATTTTATGTGGTCTAGTTTGCCTTGATGGTTTTGTTTTTGATCATCAAGGTGTATTTTATCCCCGGTGCAGTTAGGAATGTTGCCAGTCAGTCCTCCCCTAGGCATTTGTTGCAAATCTGTTCTGTGTTCTTTGTTGAGCCCAGCAGAGGTCACTGAAGAAGTACAACCTCAGATTTGGATTGGAGAATTTGTGGTGTTATTAGGCATCAGTCATTTTTAGAGAACACTGGATAGGACTGAATATCCACTGGATAGGGAGCAAGACAATTATTTTTGTTGTTGTTGTTCTGAAAGGAACTCTTGTTTTTACTAAAAATATCAACATTCCATAATCTCAAGTCTTAAGCATAAATGAAATTATTTTCTACCTAGAAGTAATCATGGATTTTGAGAAAGTTAACCCGAGTCTGTCATTAAAGTCAGTTTGACTCATTGTGCAATACCGAAGAGCCCTTGTGCTGACTGGCAGTTGTTTGTGGACTCCTGGCGTTCACTCAGAGCTGCTCTGTCACTGCTGGGATTTTGATGGGAATGTTATGTATTCTTGATTGCCATCGTTTGTACTTCAGAAGGGAATATGGTTTGGATTTCTTACGATTGGGTAATTTTAGGTTTATTTATACCAAATGAGTTTTCAGGAAAGATATGTAATTATTACAAATAGTACTTTAGGTAAATACCATTGGTTCATTGTACTAAAACTGGAAAACTCATCCTTAAAGATTAAACCTTGTCTAAATATGCCTTTAACATCATTAGCAATATTAAAGGGTTTCCAGTGGCCTGTTGAGTGAATTGAACTGTGGATGGAGGTGTGTGCTGTTGCATTCTTTATGTACCAGACAGCGGCCATTCTCATCTGTTTGTTAGTATGGAATAACCATGGAACCAGAGCCGCCAGTTTCCTTAGATCATTTTACACCCTTTGTATAGTTCATTGTTATGTGTGAGCAACGTGTGTGTGTGTGTGTGTGTGTGTGTGTGTGTGTGCGCGCGCGTGCGCGTGCGCGCGCGCAATGTCTCTTTGAGCTCTAGTTTATACCCAGAACCTACTCCAAAAACTTGTTACTGTTCGTTGTTTTTTATTCCTGCACCCCCTGACAGTACAGCAGAAGAAGGCTATAGAGAAATGATCTTCAGCTGAGATTCTGCATATCAGTGAATTAACAGCTATATGTACTATCCACAGCTGTTAGATTCTTGTTTGGCTGTTGGGATTGTAGCATAGAACATACAGTGCATGAGCACCTGGAAAGTGGTTACTCATTTTAGTCATAGGTCAGTATCACATCAGAGCCTTCTTTTAAGTGAGGTGGGATGGGACCCGAATCTCCAATAGTTTGAACATGTGTAATTCAGCTTTTGGGAAGTGTTACTCTGGGGATGAGGTGAAGGTTGGCAGGCTGTATAGGTCGGTAGTTTGAATTTTGACCTCAGGTTGTTTTATTACCATCTCTGTTTTATTAGTTGCCATCTTCGATGATCTTACGCAGGTCAACCCATGAAGGTGGGGCCTTGCAAGTAGGTTGTTTAAGATGGAGGGTCAAGTATACAAATTGTTGATTTAGAAGAGGGCCTGTCCCTCAATGGTCAGTGTTGGTGACATTACTGGACTCCTTATGGTGTGATTCATTTTCCTTGTGTGTTTAAAAAATTGATGTATGGTAGTTGTACATATGTATAGAGTATGCTATAAACTGGTTTCTAAGGCAAGAAGTGTTGCATATTGATTGAATTGGTGCCAAGCTTTTTTTCTAGAGGGCACACCTTTATTCTTGCTTAAAATAAAGGCCACCTACACTTTTTTTAAAATGTACTCAGGTTCTGGGCTTATGAGTATGTACTACTTTGCATTCAAGAGATGGGAGGTGGAGTGAAAGTCTCTTGTTTGGATTATGATGGACTTAGTCAGGTGGGGCTCTTGTTGGCTGTCCAGGTCCTACCCTCCTTAGTTACAGAGCAGTGATCTTAGAGATTGTTTTTCCAAACGCCACAGTCTTCTTGTGTGGTATGAACGTCAATGCAGAAATGGACTGAGAAGTGTCTACCTCAGTACAAATCAAAACAAGGCTTTGGGAATGACTGATCCAGAGCTCAGGCCCCGTCTCCTCATTCCTCAGAGGTCTATTTTCACTAGCAACAGTGGCAGAGCAAGTGACTTGGAGCTAAAGTGTTCATGGTATGTAATTATTGTGAAGTTAGATAATTCATTTTCTCTTAATTTAATTGGATTTTAAGACTGCCAGGAAGTAATTGATGTTTGTTTAATTGTGTATATTTCCTTAAAACATTTACCTCTAAATATAATTTACTGATTATGTTATCCATGTGAAAATTTTCAATGCAGAAAACTACATATTCTACTTTTTTTTCCTCAAAGAGCTTACAAAATTTGAGACAGTGATATTTATAGAGATCTACTGTGCAAGAATATTGCTGAAGTCTTATTCAAACTTGATTGCTTATAACTGGAAATTCACAATTTGTATATATGGATCTTTGTATTAATGACCAACTCAAAAAAGTGTCAGAAAAAACTACTGAGAAAATTAGGGAAGCTCCAAGTGTCATCAGTTTTTTTCTGATTTGTACGAACAATAATTTGCCTTGAAAAGGCTGATTTTTCTTAAATGCTTAAAATGCTGTAATGATCACTTGAACTGTTTGTGTATTTGAAACAAGTAATGCCAAAGTGTTCAGAAGTGCTTTGTTAGGTTTTTAAAAATTGAAGCCCATATTTAGAATGGAGGAGGATTTGATACTTAAATTTGAATTCTAGTTAATTTAATCCCTGACTGAAGAGATTTAACTACCTATTCAGTTTTGTTTATTGTGAAAAAATATTGATTATATTGTACACTGGAGCACACATTGTATTTTTACTTGGAGTTTTCTGTGTTCTGGAGTCCTGGAGGTATAGTTCCTAACGCCATCTGTTGAGCTGGTCGGAATGAGAAGGACCTCAAAAAGAACTACGAGCAGCCGGGCGGCGGTGGCGCAGGCCTGTAGTCCCAGCACTCGGGAGGCAGAGGCAGGCGGATCTCTGAGTTCCAGGCCAGCCTGGGCTACAGAGTGAGTTCCAGGACAGGCTCCAAAGCTACACAGAGAAACCCTGTCTTGAACCCCCCCCCCAAAAAAAAAGAATTACATGCAGCAAGACACTGTAATAATGATGCTATGTTAAAGTTTGCTTGTTTAATTCTTAAATAACTGTAATAACAGGTTTTTAATATAAGTATTTGAATTTTGTGGATTTTTTAAAGTTCATTTTCATTACATGAAATTATTGTAGTTCGCCTTTTATATGTGATATGCTCCCAAATATTCAAAGGGCGCAGGCTGAAGCTCTTGTCTGAGGTGTCTTTTCTTGTGCTTAAGGGACAGTGCTGGCTTTCAGAAGTTGCTTTTCACCCTTCTCTGCTGGTTTTAGTGTTTGCAGGGTTTCCCTTTTCAAAGATTGGTAGGATATGCTAAGCTGATTTTTGCCCCTAGAAGAAATAATGCCTTTCTTGAACTTGATATGGTTCACGTGTTAATTATTCTCACTTGGGGACATTTTGAGGAAACTAAAACTCACTTTAGTGCACTCTTTTTCCTTTTTTAAGCTGTTGTCTATTTGTCTTGCTTCAGCTTTATAAATAATCAGATAAGGACTTCCATGAAGTGGCAGGGCTTTCTCTGGCCACCCTAACCCTTTGAGTGTTTTCCTACTAAGTGTACACTTTTATGCTCCCAGCCGCTCACCACACAAGTCTTCTGAAAGCTCAGTCTGTCTGTCTGCTCACGGTTCTCTCCTGTCTATCTGACATCTTGGAATTTGCTTTTATGATGAGCAAAGCATGCCACTGGTTATTTTGAGGGGCACACACCATACTCTTAAGACAGATCCAGGTTAAAATACAGAGCCAGAGCTGGGCTGTGGTGGCGCACACCTTTAATCCCAGCACTCAGGAGTCAGAGGCAGTTGATCTCTGTGAATTCAAGGCCAGCCTGGTCTACATAGAATTCCAGGACAGCCAAAGCTACACAAAGAATCTCTGTCTCGGGGTGGGGGGTGGTGGGGGGTGGTGAGGGTAGCGGGGGTGGGTGGGTGGGGGGGAAGAAAGATAAAAGAAAAAGCAAAAAACAAAAGCAGAGCCAGAAAGGTCATACAGATGTTGACACTGAAATAAAGAAGCAGATTTGATTAATGTGGGAAGGTTAACTCCACTGGGGGAACAAATTCTCGTTGATGTCAGTGGTTCTCTGCTCTTTAAGGATCCCTGCAGACTCCTGCTTGTGTGCTGAGTGCCCCTAGTAACCAGGATAGGGGTGTTGGGCACCTTAACTTAAAACTGTTTTCTCTTTTAGGTCCACAACTCCCAGGCCTGTTGCAGATCTCCAGCTCCTGCTTTGTGTGACCCCCCAGCATGCTCTCTGCCGGTGGCATCACAGCCACCACAGCATCTTTCTGAAGCCGGGAGAGGGCCTGTAGGGGTAAGGAGAATCCCGTTTTTAAAAGCTATCAGTATTTTATATCCCATAGGGTATAAAAGAGGATATTGCCTTCCTTTCTAGAGCCCCTTTAAAAATGTGCTGTATGATATGTGTTTTTAAAAGAGTAATAAGTACATGCACAGAGGAAACACAATACGGGACTTGCCTTACCCCTCTAGGACAGTTCCAGAAGTTAGTGGGGTTTGGTGGAAGGGTATTTGGCACCAGCAGAGAGCATGCTGGGCTGCTGCAAGGAGCAGGAGCTGGCAATCAGCATCGAGTATGGATGTTGGCAACTGAGATGGGGGAATGGGGGTAAGTTTAAGTCCAAGTGTGGATTGTGCATTTCCCAAGGCTCATTTGGGACTCTAGGCCCACAAATCTAAACTGTTTTGGCTACTTTGTAGAAGGCTGTTCACAAAAGTGAGGCTTTTCTGTAATAATCAAGAAGCCCTTTAGTGGTCTGGGTTTGGAAGTGACTCTACCTCTCCTGGCTGTGCCCTGATAATCCCTCTGTGACTTGATTAGAAGATTAGATGCACGAGATGGAGCAGGCTGCAGTGGTGGTGCTCCATGAGGACTTTTTTAATGAGCTATAGCTTCCCGCTTGTGGACTGTGTGCTCACTTAGCTTCCTTTCTCTCCTTTTTTGGAGGACGTTAGTGGTGACTTTTCTAGAAGACAGGTGTTTATTGTTTCGTACTGAGTTTCCAAGACTGTGTATAACTAGAAGAGTTATTGGACTGGGTTTAAGTTTGTACTGAAGTAGAAAATCATACAAGACGGTAGTCATCTCACGTATCCATAGATAATACCAGATACTGTCAACACATGATCAGTTGAGTAGGTACAGTGTACAGTATTAGTGTCCTGGCACTAGAGTTCTTTGTGCAGGTTATAGCGTATGGTTTTGTGAAAGGGATTAGAATCCAGAAGCTGTACATTTTTGACATATCAATATGATGTAGACAGGCAGAGTGTACATTTGTCCTACAGTGTGGACAGTGTGCTGATTACTCTAGGAGTTATGAGAAGACATAGGATGTCTATGAAGAGCATATGTAATGGGTGCTGAAGGCAGAGGTGCAGGTGTATAATCCAGCTGAGTCTCAAGAGGTCTGAGGTTAGACTAGGTCAGATGTTTATGGGATAGGTAAGTAGAGAGCTTTTGAAGGCTTAGAAAAGAATCCAACTGAGTTCTCTTACAAGCCATTGTTTCAGAATATTCATTTGGTGACAGCCTGCGAGCTGGAGGGTTAGGGCTGTCAATCTCTATGTAAAATGAAGAACAAGCCTGTAGAGATTGCTATTAATAATTACAACAAGCTGGGTGTAGTTTTTCATGCCTGAAATCCCAGTACTTGGAAAGCTGAAACCAGGATTGTTTTGAGTTTGAGGCCAGCTTGGGCTGTAGAGAGAGGCCTGTTTAACACCTTCCATCTCCACCTCACAAGTGTAACAAAACCAGGAGTAGTTGTTAGAACAATGTCACATTTATATATGGTTGATGTAATTACTCAAGAATTAGACCTTCCCAAAAGGGATTTCTATGGCAGCCTTGGATTTCTTGAGATAATAAGCACACACAGTGGAAGATGGAACCTAATATCCTGGGTCCAAGTCATCAGAGCTGTAGAACTGACTGACATCTTATGGGGGAAATAAATCAGTGGAATTTTGAAGGCCTACCTGGGAAACTTCAGTCTTAGATGTATTGTACTTTTATGTATCTGAGAAACATGGTTTATCTCGCAGGCTGGTATTTTTTTTTTTTTTTTTTTTTTTTTGATTTCCTCTAATCAATGTAATTTTAGCTTAGACACTTTTATTTACTGTGGTACTTACTAACCAGGATTTGTTGAATGGATTTTAGATTTGGCCAGTTATGCTGATCTTTTAGTAAACTTTCTATAATAGCATTAGTGATGATCAGTATTGCTATTTTTCAGCATCCACTGAGGATTTAAATAAATTCATTATTGGTGGAGTCCTTAGATGCCATCATCAATGTAGATTGGAGAAGAGTCAATAACATGATGATAAATCTTCCTTGAGTCAGATGATGCTGCATAAGACTAATTGTATTGATTGTTCTTTAGTGGTGGTTCGTGTTGCCAAAGTCATTCTTGCTAGATTCTGTTGGCAGAGCCCTCTCCCCAATGTGGAGCTCCCATAAATTCTGCAGGCATACAGGTCTAGTACAGTGTAATGAGAGAGCTGCTAGGAGGAAAAAAATTGATTACAGGGTTGCAGACAATATCATTAATGTTCCTTGTCATGATGCACCAGATGTCTTTGCTAATAGCCTATTTTTGTTACTTAGTTTTTATAGGATAACATTCATTGCATCATAATTTAGCTTTCTTCTGCATATGTAGGTATGTGGACTCATTGGATTTAACTTTATAAATTTTTAAGTTACTTGCTTTTGTTAGTGTTTCTGCTGAAGAGACAAAATTTTTACCAGTTATAAGAATCTGCTGAAGCTGGGTGGTGGTAGAGCTCGCCTTTAATCCCAGCAGTCAGAAGGCAGAGGTAGACAGATCTCTGAGTTTAAGGCCATCCTGGTCTAGAACGCAAGTTAGTTCCAGGACACCCAGGGCTTCAGATAAATCCTTTCGGGGAGTGGGGGGGAATGAAAGAATTTGCTGGTTTGAATGTTTTCTTGCCAAAAGAATTGTATCACTGGTGATGATGGGGAGAAGTGAGAAATGGAGGATGAAGAAAGCAAAGGGAGCGCGGCCTGGGTTTTCCCAAGTGTGCTGAGCCCAGTCCAGCTCCTGTTGCTCCTCCCCCTGATTTTAGTGCTGTCCTTTCTAGGGGCTTTCCTGCCTTTGTTTCTTCTGCCCTAGATAGAGCTCTGCCAGGTTGCACGTGGGCTGCACCTGCCCTCCTCATCACTGGGAAACCAAAGCTGGGTTGGCACATTTAATTGTTGAGGATTAATTTGTAAAATAATTATTTATTTGCTCTTTAAAAAAAAAAAAGCCAGGTGGTGGTGGCGCATGCCTTTCAGGAGGCAGAGGCAGGCGGATCTCTGAGTTCAAGGCCATTCAGGACTACACAGAGAAACCCTGTCATGAGAAATGAAAATCAAACAGACAAAATAGACAAGGCCCTGCTGTGTAACCCTTGACTTGCGGTGTCTGTCTGTGTAGTCTTCCTACCTTTGCCCCTCTGAGTGTCACCATAGTTTAATACTTAAGAAATTTAGCCATGTTCTTTTGTGAGGGGCCGACAGATGGGCCAGGCATGGTGGTGCAGTCACGAAGCAGCAGAGGCAGGCAGATCTCTGTGAGTTCCAGGCCAGTCAAGGCTACATAGTGGGGCATTGTCTTAAAAAGAAAAAAAAAAAAGCTGGGCGGTGGTAGCGCACGCCTTTAAACCAAGCACTCAGCACTTGGGAGGCAGAGGCAGGTGGATCTCTGTGAGTTCGAGGCCAGCCTGGTCTACAGAGTGAGGTCAAGGACAGGTACCAAAGCTACACAGAGAAACCCTGTCTCGAGGGGAAAAACAACAACAACAACAACAACAAACAAACAAACAAACAAAAAAAGACAAAAGCACGATACTGTCATAATGGTTTGAAGAGCCCTTGATAAAGTTGCCTACCACTAAGCCTGACAGCTTGATTTCAATCCCTGGGACCCACATGTTGGAAAGAGAAGACGAACTTCTACAAGTTGTCTTCTGGTCTCCATAGCGAGCCTTGGCATGTGCGGCCCCCACACATGATAAGTAGATAGCAATTCAATAATATGCATTTAAGAACCATCAGTTTTGTTTTAGTGCCCCTCCCACCCACCCCCAAACTAGAAATAAATACTAGCTGGGCCAGTGACAGTTCACTGGCTATAAAGGTGCTTGCCAACAAACCTGGTAACTTGAGCCCAGTCTCCTGAGCCCACATCATGGAAGGGGAGAACCTTTGCAAGTTATCCTCTGTTAGACAGAGCACCTTCCCACCCCCTTGAGGCAAGTTTGTGCGTGCAGATAAAACTAAAAAGACAAACCCACCCACCAAAGAAACGGGACTCATACAAATTATGGTTTAAGAAGCAGTTTCTTGAAATTGTAACTTAATCTGATATTCTACTAGTTGAGCTCTGAGTTTAAGAAGGTTTAATGAACTTTCTGAAATTTCACGATAGCCTTGTATGGATGTACATTTTTTCTGCAAAGAAGATAGTTAGCTGTTTACTATGAATTCTAGTCAGTATATTTAGAAAATGTTGAAAATAATCTAAAGTTAAGATTAGGCATGTAAGCCAGGTGTGGTGATATACTCATGTAATCCTACCAACTGCAGAGGAGGCACAGGGAGGGTTGCTGGAGCCCATAAGTTCAAGATCAGCTCCAAGTAGTGTAGCAAGACCGCATCACAAACTTCCATTCTCGGAAGGTTCCTCTGTGGGTTAGTTAGAACTCAAGTCAGCCAGCTGTTGGATAAAGTTGCTGAGTGTTTACTTTCCTCTGCTCAAGCATTCTTGACACTTCTCTGTAGTTCTCTATAGTTTATTCTATCCAGTAAGATAGCTCAGTGGGTAAAGGTACTTAACACCAAGCTACATGTCCTGAGCTTGATTTCCAATCCACATGGTGTAAGGAGAGGACTGAGTCCAGCAAGTTGCCCTTTGACTTCAGAATATTTCCTGTGGCATGCATGTAGTGGTACACATTCATGGTGCCCCCTCCCTCAAAGCTTTTTTTTTTTTTTTTTAAGTTTTTTTTTTATTTCATTTTTTAAAAATCTCTGTGAACTTCTGTTCAAAGTATAGTTTCTAATGTATGTTTTTACCATCCTCCAACTTCTCCCAGATCCCTCTTCCACTCTACCCAGCCAGCTTAATGTTTTTTCTCAGCTAGGCCAGTAATGTGTTTTTCCTCAAAGCATGAGGACATGTGAGGATCACCAGAATCTGTTTACAAAGAAGCCCAGACACCAGATGGCATGCACTTATATCCCAGCCCCAAGAAAGCAGAGACAGGCAGACCCCTGGGGTTCATTGACCAGACAGCCTAGCCTTTGTGGTGAGCACATGAGAGCCATGGGGGCCATGAGAGCCCCTGTCCCAACTAAAAAACAAAATCCAAGGTAATTGACTCCTGAGGAATGACAGGCAACTTTGGTCTCTTGATTTCAACACAGACACATTTGAACCTGTGTGCATGTCCAGGATTTCAGGTTCGTGTTTCCCCTGGAATAAATCTGTATCCCACTCTCACAGTTGTGGTGCAAGAAGCCAGTGCACAGCAGAAGGTTGTGGGTTGAGCCCCTGTTCAGTGAGGGCTGCTTAGGCCAATGCCATTCTCCTTTGTTTTAGGCTGTTGTCTTCCACTACCCCGTGCTACTGTCCTGGACCTGTAAGAGATGTTCTGAAAAATGTGTTACTTGATCTGTTTCTGGGAGAAAATGCCCTGAATAAAACATTTTAAGAAGGGTTAATTTTGGCTCACATGAGAGTATAGTTCGTTGTGGTTGGAAAGCCATGATAGCAGGAGCTGGAGGCCCCTGGTCACACTGCATCCATAGTGAGGAAGCCATGAAGAGTAAATACTGTGGTTAGCTAGTTTCCTCCTATTTATGCCTACACTCAGCCTGGGTCTTCCTCCTTCAATTAACCTAATCTAGATAATTCCTCCCAGACATCCCAGAGGCATGTGTCCTAGGTGATTCTAACTCCCGTCAAGGTGACAATCAATAGTAATCATTATAGATGTTCATATGTTCCTGCACACCATTCATTCATTCACTCACTCACTCACTCACTCACTCACTCACTCACTCACTCATTCTTTTTATTTGATTATTTCTGAGACTGTCTCACTAGGTTGCCTAGGCTATTACTGAACTCTTGAGTTCAAGTTATCCTCCTGCTTCAGGCTCCCTATTAGCTTTGACTAGAGGCACACAGCAACATACCTAGCTCATCATTTTTTTTTTTTTTTAAGATTACATACTATAAAGAAACAAAAAAAAGTAAAAAGATTACATACTATTTTTATTCATGTGTATGTCTGAGTGTGTGTATGTTCATGTATACATTTTCTAGATCCCCTGAAGCTGGAGTTACAGATGGTTTGCCCAATGTGGGTTCTGTCTCTTTTAAGAACAAGCATTTTTAACCCTGTGCCATCTGGAGAGTCCAAAGCTGTCTGTTTGACCTTTGGTTCTGTAGAGCAGTGCACAGTGTAGTGCAGTGTGCAGTGTAGAGCAATGTAGGGCAAGTGTAACACAGTGTTGGAGCTGCTAGGCTGGAGAGCCACAGGGCAAGCCACATAGAAAGACCCTGTCTAGAAAGAAAGCACCAAGTCTAACCAGGTTATCTGTAGTTAGCCATACAGGAATTCTGATACCTAACTAGGTTTTCATTGTTTACTGTGGCTTCCCCATTTGACATGACAATAACACCCATGAAAATCATGGGAACAGTTACTGCTTTTTATATGAGATTGAAGTAGAAGGTATTAAGACAACTGAAATTGTAGAATTGTTAATACACTTGTAGCTAATGGAGATGAAAGATGATTATAAGATACTGAATTTTGATGTAGCAAGTTGTAAAAATTCTGTAATGTAAAGGCAACAGAAACCACATGCCCTGCTTTTAGGTTAGTTCATCTGGAGCAGGTTCTCCATTCTGCTTTTCCGTTAAAGCTGGTTGTCAGCCAGTTTGTTTTTTAAGGCTTCCTTTTCTTTATAGTCAACACCCAAAAGATTTCAAAGTAGCCTCATTCGTTTAGAACTTCTGTAGTGTGGGCTTTTTGTTCCCATAGTCTGTATTGGATCATCAACCCCACTTTTTTCATCATCATTGTGTTGATTATCATCAGCATATTACCCTCTATTACTGGCAGGTACTTAGCCCTTGGCAGTCCTGTCTTTCGGGGCCGGGGGTGTGATTCATATTTGACTGGAAAAAAGATCTGCACAAATGTGTTGAGGTTCCAAGTTTTCCAGACATAAATTTTTTCCAGTTTTTTTTTTTTTAATGTTTATGGGATGTGTTGCCTGCATGTATGTTAGTCTGTGCACCACATGTGTACAGTGCCTGTGGAAGCCATAAGAGGTCATAGGATTTGTTAGGACTGGAGTTAAGGATGTTGTAAGCCATCATGTAGGTGCTAGGAACCAAAACTTGGCTTTTCTGGAAGAGCAGCCAATGAGTGCTCTTAACCACTGAGCTATCTCTTTCCAGCTCGATGGCTTATTTTATTAGTATATTGCTACAGACATTTTAGCCCACAGAAATAAGGTGGGATTTTGCTTAACCAAACTTTATAGAGTTATCTTTCTTTTTAGGAGAGCATATTGTCATGTAGGTAAAGATACAAAGGTCAGCACAGCACAGAGTCTTTAGGGATTTCTACTCAGGTAAAGCCAGATTCATGACTGAGCTGCAGAAAAGAATTTTAGGATGAACTACTATTGTATGATACTTTGTGTTCTGACAAATAAAGCTTGCCTGGAGATCAGAGGGTGGAACTAGCCACTAGTTATCCATAGAGGCCAGGCAGTGGTGGCACACACCTTTTCATCCCAGCACTTGAGAAGAGGAAGCAAGAAGATCAGGAATTCAATTTAACCCTAAGTGGCCCAGGAATTTAACCCTGGGCCACTTAGGGTTAAAGTCTCTGGAGTATCCCAGATAAGTATATTATCTACTTTACTCATCAGTAAATCTCAATGATAGCTACCTTTAGCTTCCCTTTCACTTAATTGACAGGGTTGTAAATTGGGAAATGAAAAAAAAAATTAGAATCTCTCTAAAAAAAATTCAGATGTCAAGCCAAGTTAGGAAGATTAGAAATCTTAAGGTTTTGTTTTTCTGTTTTTTCTTTTTGGACTGGTTCTCATGTCTACTAGACTGGCCTCAAACTTATGTAACTGAGCATGATCTTGAATTTCTAATCTTCCTGCCTTTGGCTCAAGCAAGCATTTTGGAATTGTGGGCGTGCATGTATTTGCCTAGTTTATCTAGGGGTAGGGATCAAACCATGGTTTTATACTTGCTAGACAAGCATTCTAGCAACTAAAGTACACACACTCTCAACCCCCTGAACGTTTTTTTGTTGTTGTTGTTTTGTTTTTTAGATGGATTTTTGAGACAAGATTTCTATGTGTAGCCGTGTCCATCCTGGAACTCGCTCTGTAGACCAGACTGGCCTTGAATTCAGAGATCCATCTGCCTCTACCTTCTGAGTGCTGGGATTAAAGACAGGCACCCCCACTGCCCGGCCCCCTGAAGTTCTGGAAATAGAAACTTGTATTTCAATAGGTAGTTTGATTCAGTAATATCAGTAAAAGCCCTTTGTAGAGGAATTTCACACTATCTATAGTGCCTCCCCTGTACTGGACAACTACTCAGATTAGGAATAAAGACCTGACTTTCCCCTATTTTGATATGATTTGACACATCTCACCCATCTTTTCCATGAAAACATTGCTGAATTATTACTTAAAGTTTCTAAATGGAGCCATATTACGGTGTGCTCATCCTGAACTAGTTGAATACTAGTATCCCTATGTAATATCAAGTGTGGTGTTGGTCTCTTAGGTCAGCTCCCTGTTGCTAGCAGTACACCTCAGTCTGCTCTACTCCTTTAATGAATGACCTGTTTAGAGTAAACTGGGGAAGAGTTGACTGCCGTGTTTAAAACCTGTGGCATTAAGATTTTACTTACTCAACTATTTAGAGACAGTCCTTAAAGAAGACCTGTGGAAATTATAAAAGAGACTTCCCAAGGGCAGCTGTATGTTGATTGATGGTTACAGAGCTTTTTGGCTGTATGGGAGACAAAACGTCTATTTGAATTTTTTTGTTTAGTGAGTCTAATAGAATTTCTGGAAGCATCTGTAGAGCTGTGTTTCATAGACACAGGGATTTGGAACAGTGGTGGGAGAGTTGTGTGTGGTCAGTTCTTTGGAGCCCAGATGCTTTTTCTACATAGCCTGTAGATTTTCTAGCAAGTTTATACCTGATAGGCTCAGTTTGTCGTTTCACAAAATTCAGAGAAGACCCTGATTCTGTGACTTCATCTTTTCCTTTTACCAACCCCTTGTTTTTCTTGCTGTGCTGTGTTCTGGGCTCCTCTTCCTCTGCAGTGGAACACTCTCCTCCTTCAGAGTCCTAGTCAGTTCTGCTTGGCATCTCATCCTTTCCCACTCTGCTCCGCTGCTGCTCTTAGCTCTCTCTGCTGCGAGTCATGCTTTCAGCGGGGAGTTGTTTGTAGTTTT
The DNA here is from genome assembly GCF_903995425.1 of Onychomys torridus. Classification (NCBI taxonomy): domain Eukaryota; kingdom Metazoa; phylum Chordata; class Mammalia; order Rodentia; family Cricetidae; genus Onychomys; species Onychomys torridus. The sequence goes on from NC_050444.1 coordinate 161,873,794, forward strand.
CATTTGAAATGATTTTGCCATAGCGGACACAGTTAAAACCACACTTTTCACTCTTGAGACTGTAGTATTGTCTCAGTCATGGTGGTAGTAGTTGTTCTATAATCAGATGACTTACATTGTCGGAGCCACAGTTTCTTTACTGTGAAACAGTGATGATGTATTCAGTAGTCGTAGAGTCAGCCTCAGAGATTGATAGATGCTCCTTCTAAGAGCTCCCAAGAGAATCTGGACTGTAGATTCGGGGAATGTAGGTTGGTCAACTACTGACTGACTGAAATACAGGTATAGGTATATTACAGAGAGGGAAGTCGTTTTTGAGAGAGCTGCAGATGTAAACTCAGCATTAGGGTTCTTGGCCACCTGTTCTAAGTCCATCCTAGGACTGCCAGGAGAATTGCTGTTTTGGTTCTACTAATTTCCCCAACATATAAACTAAGTATAATCTTTGTGCTTATACCCCTCATATAGTTGTGAAAGGCATTTATAAATTAATTTCAAACCAAATGTCAAAATCAACAAACTGCAGTACCACCATGAGTTGGGTTAGGGTGGCTGTTGACACTCACTTCTGAAGTGAGTGTAATAAAACCGACGATGGCTGGAGCTCACGCTGTCGGGCACAGTGCGCTGTGGTTTGCTGATTCCATTCTGTTGCTCCTTGTTTTCACCATTGTCACTCACTAGCTCTTGGTTGGTATATGTTTAGCTTGTATGAAGTGATATGGCTTTTACCTGGTACATTTTGCTGGTGGTTTGTTGACTCAGTTTCACTAGCTTTTGACCACTACATAGTGCTGCTTAGCTGGCTGTGTCTAATTATTAGTGTCCCCCCCTTCTGTTTTTTCCTTTTTTTTCCCTTCCCCTTTCTCTTCTTCCCCTCTTTAGACAGGGTCTCTATGTAGCCCTGGCTGTCTTGGATCTCACTGTGGAGGCCAGTCTGGCATTGAATTCTCCGAAATTTGCCTGCCTCTGCCTCTCAAGTGCTAGGATTAAAGGTGTGTACCACTACACCTGGCTATAATCAAAAATCTTTTTTTTTTCCTTCTTCAAAACAGGGCTTCTCTGTGTAGCCCTGGCTATACTGAAACTCACTATGTAGACCAGGTTGGTAATGTAACTCACAGAGATCCTCCTGCCTCTGCCTCCCAAGTGGTAGGATTAAAGGCACGCTTCTCCACCTCCTGGCTATAAGCCTTGCATTTGACTTGCTAGTCAAGCGCTCTACCACTGAGCTAAATCTCCAACCCCTACAATCAGTTTTTTTATTCATTCATTCATTCATTTTTTTGAGACAGGGTTTCTTTGTAGACTAGGCTGCCCTCGAACTCACAAAGATTCACCTGCCTCTGTCTACTGAGTGCTGGGATGAAAGGCATGGGCCACCACCACCCCGGCTATAATCAAATTCTTAATAGCTCTGAACTTTGTTAATGGAGCTGTACACTTTATAATCAAAATATTAATTAACTTGTTGAGCAATTTTAGATCGTAATTTCCCCGTCCCATTCTAAAAATTGAGCATTCAGTGTCCCTGATGTGAGGCAACTTGGCTGCTTCATACTACCTTCTTGGCTGGGTTAGGAGAAGCCTGTGCTTTGTGATTTTGGTTGCAAACCTGTTTGTGGAGGGTTGATTTGAGAGTTTGTTTCACTTATAAGACAGAATTAAAAAACACATTTTAAAAACCTATCAAGTGAAGTCTAGGGTTTGTTTGAATGTGTCTCTGTAGCTACAGCTGCCATTTTAATGGTCAGCCTTAACTTGTATTGTCAGGCCAGCCTGTTAGCAAACAGGTAGGAATGTTCAAAGTGTCTGTACATGGTGAAACTCATTTATAGGAGAAATGGGAAGCCTCTGATCATTGGTGGATAGATGCATTTAAACTGGAGAAACTAGAAGACAATGGACCAAGTAAGAAGACACATGCATGAAGCCAGGGATCTCTAGAAGTGCATGAAAAATGAAAAAGAATCCTAGGCTACAGTTTGAAAAATCATGTGTCAGGAAAGTGCTGTGCTTCAATTCTTGATGTTGTCGCTGAGCTGTAAGGCTGAAGATGAAACACACTCCTTCATCTGAAACAAAATCAATATACACTCCTGGAAAGGCTGAATTATTAAGGGCTGGCTTACAGGGTTTCATTACGTGGGCTTTGCTTGCTGGTGATTTGTCCCTGGCATAGGGAGATTTGTGAGGCGCTTTGTATTAGAATCGCCAGTAGGCTGGCGGGTCCCTTTGGACAGTTGCCTTCTAATTCACAGTGCTCTCGAGCAGATTTGTGCATTTCTTTTGGGTAAATGCCTTTGCATATTCTTTAAGTTACTGGTTAAGCATGTGCTCTCATGCTTGCGCTCTCTCTCTCTCTCTCTCTCTCTCTCTCTCTCTCTCTGTGCTTGCTTATCTTGTTATCTCTTTTGCAACTGTTGATGCCTAATTATTTCAGTGATAGCCTTTACAAACACCACATGCCTTGAGCATATTTCATTACCCTGCAGTGCTGTTTAAGCTATGTTGAACTGTAAATTCTTGCCTTGTGATGGGGATTAAGTAAAAGGTCAGGTTGGCTAAATCTGGTGGTAAAGGTTTGTCCTCCCAGCTGTTTGGAGACTGAGGCAGAGGGGACTGCAAGTTCAGTGGCCAGGTTTAAAGTGAAAGGTGGTCTGGGATATCGCCCAGCTACAGTGCTTACCTCACTTGTGTGAGGCTCCAGATTCAGCCTCAAGTTCTACACAGCCAGTCATTGGGCTGTAAGAAGTCAAGGGTGGAGGAGAAGAGCCCATGAGTATGCTTGGCTGCCGCTGTGGGCCATAGCCAAGCTTATTAGACAGCAGGGCAGCTGCATCTACTCAGAGGGAAGCTAGAATCCTCTGTGAAGGCTGAGAAGACTGGTCGTGTGATGACCATGTTGTTGTTGGTTTTGTAGAGGTAGCACTGTTTCTGAAGGCCTTTTGGGTTTAACAATCTAAGGACAAGGCTGAGTTAGAGACATCTCCGGCAAAACCATGAGGCGAGGCCAAGCCCAGTACAGAAACACAGTTGATTACTTTAGGCAACTGCTCGGATTTTCAAGCCTGTTTCTCTGCTGTAGAAAGGAGCTGGTTGAGTGAGAAAGTAGACTCATGAAGAAAAGCAGAAAGAGAACAAACAAGGTCATAGCAGTCTGCGTGCATGGCATCTTGCCTAGTGAGTATGTAGTTGCTGCGGGAGGCTGTGGTGTGTGCTGGAGCTGGAGTTTTCTTGGAGAAGTTGACCTTAGTTGGCTTTGTGTTACCTGTGGGATGGGGTGAGCAGTGCAGCTTGTAACATTGGCGGCCTACCTAGAGCTAGTTCTCTGTGCTGCCCACACTGGCCGGTTGGAGATGCCCGTTGGTCTGCCTGTTCTCCATGGTGGCTGCAGGAGTGTCTTGTTTTCTCCTGTGTGCTGCCTTCCACACGGCTGCTTTTGTTGCACTGCTTTCTTTTGCATATGTTGTAAGCTGTTCTTACTGCCAGCATGGCTTTAGAACTGGAATGTATCTGGTTGATGGAGTAAAGGAAGGACACGGTGGGCGGGAGAGTGCAGTAGGCTGGTTCCTGTATGTGTTGTCCTAGGACTGTAGAGTACGTGTTCAAAATGTTCAACTTGCTTTGTTAGACTGTTTTAATTGTAGTTGGAGTTCTTGTGAGCGCATTATTTTAACCGAGGAGACACCACCCACTTGGGTTTACAGAGGGCTGAGAACTAGGCCCTCAGTGGTCCTAATAACACTGGGACGAAGCGACACTCCGCTCAGCTGTTGTGGAGTAGGATTACCCTCATGGTGCCAGAGCACAAAGTTGAGTGGGTTTTCTCTTTCTTTCTTCTTATCCTCCCTACCCCCTTTTAATTTGGGAGGAAAGGGTTTAAGCAACAACCTTTCTTTTCTTTTTTGTAAATTTTTAAAATTTTTTGAGTTTTCTAGAAGAGGACCTGGAATATTTTCCATTCCATTGGTTTCTAGTTTGGGTTATAATATCAGTGACCTGGTTAAACAAGTTTTTAAAAAGCAGACAATTATCTCTGAAAATTGAAATGTCAGATTAACAGTATAATTCAAATATATAACAATATAATTATATATTAAATGGTTAAGCACTTGCCATTTTAACTCCTGATAGAAATAGTAGTAGGAGAAAGCCAGTTGACTTCCCTTTTTACTGACACATGCCTCAGGCATCTGCCATGTTCAGTAAAGCATGTGGTTTTAGGATTGCTGAAGTTGAAGTTTTTTCTGTGATCCTGGGGTCCACTCAAGCACTACCAGCATTGAATATTAACACTGTTCCTATGTGTGTCACACAGTAACATAAACTATGAAGATAATTCATTTTCTTACTCAAACTGGCTTTCTTCCAGTGCTGGGGACTAATCTCATGATCTTGTGTGAACTAGGCAAGTGCTCTATGGCCTAACTCACTACATCATCAGCCCTTCTGGGTTCCCTCAAAGGGAGATAAAATGCCCAGGTAGTTCTCTAGGTCTTTGTCATATTCTGACTTGTACCTGGGTCAGCTCTTTTCTAGGCCAGTCTTGAGCCTCCTGAATGGAGTGAGGTGCTTGTGAGATGGGGGCCGGCTCCTACTGTTCTGGGAAGAAAGGGCAGCCACATTGTGTGCAGTTGTTCAGTAATGATCACTCACATTAGCTATTGACAGGTGCTTTTCCTTCTCTTTACTTTCTTTTCAAAAATTTTTTAAAGATGGATTTTATGCATGTGTGTTTTTTGCTTGCATGCATATACATGTATGTTTATGCACCATGTATGTGCCTGTTATCCACAGAAGTCAGAAGAGGTCATCAGGTTCCCTGAAACTGGGGGATCTGATGGTTGTGAGCCACCATGTGGGTGCTGGGAATTGAACCTGGGTGCTCTGGAAAAGCAGCCAGTGCTCTTAAAGATTGATCCATCTCTCCAGCCCCTCTTCTTCCTTTTTTTGAATAAAAAAAATTCACAGTAGAATGTAGGCTACCTTTGAACTTGCAATCCCAAGTCATTTCTCCAATGCTAGGATTAAACTCATGTAACACTTTACTTTGCCTGTCCTGACAGATTTTAAAAAAATTATTATTATAAGTATATGGTCGTTTTGCCTGTGTGTTATGTCTGTGTACCACATGGGTTTCTGGGTTTGGGTCCCTTGGAACTAGAGTTAGATGTGGCTGTGAACCAACATGTAGGTACTGTGACCCAAACCCAAGTTCCCTATCTAAACCACTGAACCATCTTTCCAGTTCTCACTGACAGAAGCTGTTTATATACAGGTTTGGCTGGTTTTCTCTCTAAAGGTCCGTAGTAGTCCATAAAAATATCTAGGTAGTAGATATTTTTAGTTTTGTCTTCTCAGTGGTAGCCGTTCACTTGGCCATAGATGTTCCATACACTCATGCTCAACCATGTGTCTTTGTCCAGAAAATACTGGAGAAATTGGCAAAGGCTCAGGGGAAGCTGGGACTCTAGTCTGCTTAGCCCTGGGCTAACAGAAAGAAGCTTGATTTCCTGGTTTACTTCCTCCTGTCCTATTGCTCGAGCTGCTGTAAGGACTGTGTTGTGTTTGTGCAGTGAGTGAAGAACTGGTATATTTCTTTCCAGTATTGTCTTGAGCTGGTGAGTTTTTATACCTGTACCTACACCTATGCTCATATCTGTCTCTAACCCCTTCCCCTTTTCCCTGTTTCCTTAATGTCCTAACAACATATTCACTGCTGAAGTCTTTATCTGCTGCTAATGAAAGGTATGCTTTTTTGTTTGTTTAATCTGGAATTTAGCAAATAGTTACTCATATGAGAACCTTAGCACTTTTTGTCATGGAATGTTTGATGCCCATTTAGGCAAAAGAGGCTTGCTTAAAGTAGTCCACATTGTAGATGACTTTTTTAACCAGACAGCTATTTGATAATATGTCTTTGTTTCCTGGGAAGTGAGGATGGCTTCGTGCCATTAAGTATTTACTACTGAAGAATGTTCAGAAATCTAATTGACAGTGGTTCTTAGGAGTCTTTTATTTTATTATTTTTTAGAAGTCTTGTTTATGTGGAAACACTATAGATTATAATTAACCATGACACAATTTTCCAATTTTTAAGAAATACTACTTAGCCTGGTGGTGGTGCATGCCTTTAATTCCTGCCTTTGGCAGACAGAGGAAGGTGGGTCTCTGTGAGTTCAAGGGCAGCCTGGTCTACAGAGCTGTTATACAGACAAACCCTGTCTGGAAACAAACCAAACTAAACCAAAAAGAAATACTACTTATTGACAGATTTACTTAGAACCAGGGTAGTATTTCAGACTTTCAAAGTTTCTGTTGGAAGTGTTACTCATTTAGTTAGTACACTGCTGGCTACATTGTTATAAGCCTTAAGCCTAAGCCCAGTGTGATAGCTTGCCACTGTGCTCTCAGCTACTTGGGAGACTTGACAAGAGGATCAGAGCCCAGGAATTTGAAGCTATCCTGGACAATATAAAGAGGCCCCATCTAGAAAACAAAGAATTAAAAATCACTTGTGGTTTCTGTCTGTTTCCTTTAAAAAAAAAAAAAAAATGCTTGTTGGCCTTAAAATATGGCAAACTCTCCCTGTAGTCATTCAGTCTAATCTTGGCTTCCTGGCTGACTATTGTTTTATTTTGTTGATCTTTCTACCTGGTTGGTATATAACATTTGTGTCATTTGTGAGGCCATATCATTTATATTGTGTTTTATAGATAATTGTGATGAGGTAATTTCAGTTCACTGAAAAGTATTTTGTTCTTGGAAAAGGGAGACCCAGCTAGCTTCTTTTTTCTAATTCTACACTAGCTAGCCATGCTACTGAGACAAACTGTTTAATCTGTTAGGGCATGGTTTTCAGAGCTGTCAAATCAAGATAACACTCACCGTGCTTACTTCTCAGGGTTATTCTCATGTGAAAATAAAGCTCTGTGATGCTGTGTTTTGGAAACTTCACAGTGCTAAATAATGTAGGTATGTGGTTTTTCTGGTTGTGTCTGTTCTCACATAAAACAAGGTGTACCTTCATGGTAGTAGGGTGACCATAGATGGTCCTTGGGTGCAGGCTCCTGCTCTCTGCTCTGGTATCTTCAGTGTGGTGATTTCTTTTGGTCACAAATGGCTACTGTAGCTATAATTGCATCAGATCCAATTCTTTAGGCTGCTGTGACTCAAATGTGGCTCACAGATTGAACTGTCAGCAATCCATCATGAGATAAATGCAGAAATGGAAAATACCTGATTAGAAATTGTTAAAGCCAGTTGGTCCTCCTGCAGTGTTTTCATTGTACTTTGTAAAACATTGCTCTGCAGTGGACTCATAGATACTGGCTCTCTACAGACAGCTGGCTAAAGGCAGGGGGACATGGGCCAGAGATTTTCAGTAGCTTGGCCGACACTGGCTTGCTTGAGTGTTGATTTGGCTCTTCCCCAGTGCTATAGGAGTTTTGTTACTGGGGAAAATGATAGCTGAATAAGGAACCGGTACTGTGAACTATGATTGGACCATACAGCACAAGACTAGATCCCTAAACACAGCCCTCCACTCATGACCCCATGAGTTACAGCCATTTTGGGGATTAGAAAAATTTTATCTCACATGAACATGCAGAAAGTACCAAAAGCAGAATTCGATAAGAGACTGTATGGTTTTATTTATAAAAATTAACATTTTCAACAGGTTTTCTGTATCTGTTTATTTTATTGACTTAGAACTGAAATTGTAGTTTATCCTCAAGAGCTAACACAAATTACTTTCGTGCAGGTAAGATGTGGAAAGATGACTTTAAAGGTTTCAAATGGTCTTGCATGAAACTCACATAGGGTGAGCCTCATTAGGGATAGTTTTAAAGACAAGTTCGTGAGAATGCAGTGGTGCTGGTATAGTGACGCATGCTTGAAATTCCAGCCCTCAGGAGATGGAGTAGGAGGCCCACGAGTTCAGTACCAGCCTCGGCTACATTGTGAGGTCTTGTCTCAAACAAACAAAAAACAAACAAGTGTGGACTATTTGTCTTTGTTAGCACTGGCATCTTTTATCTGCTGCACACAGTGCCTCTGTGATGTCTGGTCTCCAGCTGAAATCTGTCTGAGGCATGAAGGTCCCTTTGCTCTAGTGGGACTGTTCTTACAAGTGTGTGCCCCCTTTCCTTGCATTCTCTGGTTAGAAGAGCTCTAGCCCTTACTTCTTTGTCTTTCCTATGTTGTCTAAACCTCTTCGTGTTCACACGATGTAAACGCCCGCATAAAGCCTCTGTAGTTCATGAATCACTATGAAGTGCAGCCATCTCCCAGGTCCAGCAAGACTTCGCTGCTGCCTGTCCCCTTGGGGTGGTGGCAGCCCTTTCTTTCCCCCACAGAATTAACTGCACCCTGGCTTAGGAGCAATCATTTCTTTATGTCTCATTATCTGGTGTGGCTTTCTAGACACTAGGTTTTCTTGGTCTATAGTATGTCTATTACATTAATATTTGTCAAGTCTTCCCCTTCTTTTGTTTTAGTTGTTGCTGCCAAGGTGTTTGACCAGGAATCCTGTGCCATCTGAAGTTCACTATTTGCACAGTGCCTACATCCTCTCATTTCCTGAATGTTAGTAGCTGGATCCAGATGTTGGGCAGTCTTCGATTCTGATCTATCTGAGCAGAATTATAGTTAGTTGTCTTAGTCAGTGTTCTGTGGCTGTGAAGAGACGCCATAACCATGGCATCTCTTAGAAAAGAGAGCATTTACTTGGGGCTAGACTTACAGTTTTGAGACTTAGTCCATTATCCACATGGCAGCTATCAGGTAGACATGATGCTGGAGAAGGAGCTGAGAGTTCTACATCCTGATCAACAGGTAGCAGGAGGGAGAGAGAATTCCTAGGCCTGGCTTGAGCTTTTGAAATCCCAAAGCCCACCCCCAGTGAATCATCTCCTCTAACAAGACCACACCTCCGGATAGTGCCACTCCCTGATGACCAAGCATTCAAATCTATGAGCTTTTGGGGGCCATTTTTATTCACACCACTGCATTAGTGTACTATATTTTTGTCAGAAGCTACATACATAATACCTGATTTTATTCTATTTTTTCTGTCCTTTTTCTCAGGAGCTGCAAAATTGTAAGAGTGTATTTCGTTTTCACTGATTAGCTGGAGTGAGTTTCTGGGGCAGTGCTCCTTTAGCTGCCACTTCTTAACCCAGGCACACGGCTGTGGGAAACACACTGTCGCTCCCCTTTCTTTCTAGTTTCCAAATGCTGCATTAGTGCTTGTAATCCTTAATCCTTAGGGAAGCCAGGTTGCCCCATCATTGGTTTGCAGGTGCCTCTTGGAGTTGACTCCTGACTCTTTGATTGACCTTGGAGCTTTAAGATTTTCTCTTAAACATGCCTACTGCAGAACCACCTTTTCCATGAAAATTTCTAGTTTCTTTGACTGGGAAATGATATTTCAACAGCATAGTCTAGTTTGGGTTTCATTGCTTCTGGGTTGTTTATTATTTCTAGACCCTTTGATATATACACGAGTGATTTGAAAATCTGATTTCGGGGACAAACCTGTCAAGTGTACCTTATAGTTCATGATGACACTCCTCACTCACTAAGATCACAGACAGCTTGTATCTGACTTCAGCTGGAGTCCACCTATACTCTCTCACATAAACATTCTTGGTTCCTAGGACACAGATGCTAGAATTAGAACATGTTATAATTATTTTCTTGGTCTCATCTTCCTACAGAATAGTAAGTAATAACTACTAATACTGCTGCTATTATTCAAAATTCTTAGAACTGTAAAAGGAAAACTTTAGCCAGGCATGGTGGTACACACCTTACCCAGTAAAGCCATGTTTTCCTTTGATGCAGAACATTGTTGTCAAAGTACAATTATGATTTCTTTCTCTTACAATTCTTGTTGCCTTCAACTAAATGTATGAATTTTTGCAGGTCCAATGATGTTAGTAGAGAACATTGGAGAATAACTGTAGTTAGAGTTTTCCTGCCTGGCCCAGTCAGGACAAATCTCTCTTACCCGCCAGTCCCATAGTCGCTCAGACCCAACCAAGAAAGTACACAGAAACTTATATTGTTTATAAACTGTATGGCTGTGGCAGGCTGCTTGTTATCTACCTTTTCTATCTTAAATTAACCCATTTTTGTTAATCTATACTTTGCCACATGGCTCGTGGCTTACCAGTGTCTTTACATGTTGCTTCTCATGGCGGCGGCTGGCGGTGTCTCCCTCCAGCCTTCTACTTCCCAGAATTCTCTTCTCTCTTGTCCCGCCTATACTTCCTGCCTGGCCACTGGCCAATCAGAACTTTATTTACACAGAGCAATATCCACAGCACTTCCCCTTTTCTTTTTTTTTAAGGAAGGTTTTAACTTTTACATAGTACAATTACATATAACAAACAATTATCAAGCAAGAATTACAGTTACAATATTAAAGAAGATATCCTATCTATCTTATATTTATGAATCTAAGGTTTTATATCTAATGTATCTTTTATCATAACTGAGGAAATTATAACTATCTAGTCTTCAACCACATCAAAGACCTCAGAAGGATATAATATTACCTGAGAACTGGGAGAAGGATGTAAACATTTTTCAGGAGTCTTGCAAGAGTAGACAGAGACAGCTGGCAGCCTGGATAGTCACCTAATGTTCCTTTGTAAAGTTGGGGCATTTGTCTTCAGCCCACAGGGCTAGAGTCTCTTGGTCACTTCTCTCAATGTCCTGTAGAATGTCTGGCAGTTTCCTCTGCGAAGCAGGAACCTGAAGGTCCATTTTGTCAAACAAAGTTTAGTGGTCACCTTTCTATGGGTTCTGCATGTCCAGTTGATCAAGCAGTCCAGGCAAGAACAGTTTTTTGCCCAAATGGCTATTTTTGCCAAGGTGAAGATAAGATATGAAGTGTCTTCAATGCCCATCCTTGTCTCTGAAGTAAATCGGTGCTGCCAGGAGCAGACATGTCTCACTGTCCAGAAAGTCTAAATTTTAAATGCCATATTCTGTAGACCTTTGAAGTGTTTGAAGATTACCTGTCTATCTGAAATATCTCTGTGTATACCTAGAAGACTTAACTAACATGGCTATGAGTATGATTATCATAGATGACCAGTTATTAATCTATTTTTAATTATCCATTACAATTTAAATGAGCTATACAAACATAATACCTTAAACATGAGTAGAAATATGCACAGTATAACAAAATTAACTAAGTTTGTATCAATAGACTAAAATCTAAACCAATGTAAAACATTTTAGACAAGTTGTTGCTCTTTAGAAGTAAGTTCCCTAATCTATCCTTTCATCCTATTATATCTATATCATATTCCCCTTTCTTCTTTAGAAAGAGATCTCATTTATAATCAACCTGCTTTAAAGAAAAATATTGGTTTTTCTCTGTCCCACACCAGAGGGCTCTCCTGATTTGGGACATAAGAATCTCTTAACCTTTTCTTTTAGCAATATGTCTGGGTTTAGAAAAGGAGTGAGCCAATTCCATCTCCAAAGCCAGCTTGATAATTTTGGAAAATTGGGCGTTGTTTTTCTTACTACTTCCTGCTGGAGGGGGGCGCTGTATCTTATGGGGACATAAAGAAAATTTTAGGATTATGGAGTAGTCCGTGAGGGTAAACCTCTGAGCCAGTTGCCTTGAAACCATTCTGGATGTTGGATCGTCTGGGCCATGGTGTCATCGGAGACCTTTCAGGTGGTCTTGGCTGATCAAACCTGATGTATCTTAATCTGGAACAAATCCACAGCCTCTGGCTTTCTGTGGAAACAAAAGCAGAGACTCTTTTCCAAAGCAACATATCCTTATATCCAAATTTTGAAGTCAAGTTACCTTTAAAATTTACATATTTATTTAACTCAACAGCTTTTACAATCAAATCTTTTTCTGTAGTTAAAAATTCCAAAGACAAGACAAACCAGAGTCTCTGTGTAATATCCATCTTTGTAAGACTGAAGTGCTGCTGTGGCTGCTGGCTCCGCCCACCTCAGCTTCCCAACGTGGCGGTGGTACAGTTTACCGCCAGTTCTGGGTCTGGAGCCATGTGTACCATCAACTATCAGAAGCAGTCCTATCAAAGCAGCGCATAGCCCAGAAACCTTTTTTTTTTTTTTTTTTTTTTTTTTTTTAAAAAACTAGCAAAGGCTAAATCCACCATGTAGCAGAGTAAGTGCCGCTTGTATACTCCTCATTCCCGCCACACTGCAGGTCAGACACACACTACAGGAACCCGCCATAGTAGCTCAAACTGGCAGGCTGCCGCTAACTTAAGAGAGACAACTAGGAAGCTGTTTTTAACTCCGTTTTAGAATCTTTTTTGTTAGGTTTAAGTGGAAACTCTTGCCCCACGTTGGGCGCCATTTGTAGTTAGAGTTTTCCTGCCTGGCCCAGTCAGGACAAATCTCTCTTACCCGCCAGTCCCATAGTCGCTCAGACCCAACCAAGAAAGTACACAGAAACTTAAATTGTTTATAAACTGTATGGCCGTGGCAGGCTGCTTGTTATCTACCTTTTCTATCTTAAATTAACCCATTTTTGTTAATCTATACTTTGCCACATGGCTCGTGGCTTACCAGTGTCTTTACATGTTGCTTCTCATGGCGGCGGCTGGCGGTGTCTCCCTCCAGCCTTCTACTTCCCAGAATTCTCTTCTCTCTTGTCCCGCCTGGCCACTGGCCAATCAGAACTTTATTTACACAGAGCGATATCCACAGCAAATAACCTTGAACTTCTGATCTTCCTGACTGCACAGGAATAATCCCAAGCACAGGGATCACAGTCATTACACAAACAAGCCCTCACCGGTCTCTCTGTCCCCATCCATCTCCCTTTCACTTTGATCTTCCTTTCCTTCCCTTCCCTTCCCTTCCCTTCCCTTCCCTTCCCTTTTTCCTTTTTCCTTTTTCCTTTTCCCTTCCCCCTTCCCCCTTCCCTTCCCTTCCTTTTCCTCTTTTCTTGACAGTGTGAAGGTGTATCCAACTGAAATCCTCTTGTAATCCTGAATAATAGGGTTATAGGATCATACCACCATATCTGACTGTTTTGTTTTGTGTTCCTTTTTCCCCCCCTAATAGTTTATTTGTTTTTATTTTGTATGCACTGGTATTCTGCCTACATGCATGTCTGTGTGAGGCTGTTGGCTTCCCTAGAACTGAAATTACAGACAGCTGTGAGCTGCCATGTAGGTGCTGTGACTTGAACCCAGGCCCTCTGGAAGAGGGGCCAGTGCTCTTAACTGCTGAACCATCCCTCCAGCCCCTTGTGTTCCTCTTTTAAAAATGAAAGTTATTACTGTTATTTTTGTGTATTGTACATGTGCCCCGTGACACAGTATGCACATGGGATGAGAGGACTAGTTAACAGAGGGCAGAGAAACTGCCTGCCTTCTTCAATTTTTTATTCTCTGTTTATTCATTTTTTTTTTTTTTTTTTGTTGCTGGTTTTTCATTTCTAAGTGAGTTTTTGCTTCATTTCTAATGTAGGCTCTTTACTGCGTGAGACCATCTATTTTACAATGTCTTTGTTTTTAAGATTGTGTGTGTTATATTTATTTCTGTTGACATGTTTGCATACATGCTTCTTCAGCACAGATACTGGTCTGCTCTTTATTTTTTGTTTTTTTATTTACATTATATGAAATTAACCTAAATTTTTTTGCTCTTTTAAAAATTATTACTGATTTTTATTTTATTTTGGGAAAGAATTTCACCGTATAACCGCAATAGCTGAGCTTACAGATCTGCTCCACAACACATTTCTCTTGGTCCTTTTTTGGTAAACTTAATTTTCTTAAATAGTTAGACCCATGTGGTTGAGTAATATAATTTCTTTTTAGTTCCAGAACTTTCCTTAGTTGTTTTTCTGTTCTTTCTTCAAAAACAAACAAACAAACAAACAAATTCAGTTGGTGATGGCATACTCCTTTAATCCCAGAGGCAGAGGCAGAGGCAGAGGCAGAGGCAGAGGCAGGAAGATCTCTGAGTTCCAGGACAGCCTGGTCTGCCCAGAGAGACCATGTCTCCAAAAACTAAAACCACCACCACCACCAAAACACAGAATAGCAACAACAAAAGTGATGGCCTGAACCGATCCCCCAGTTCTTTCATCCTTTACCTTTACTGGGCCTTTCTTCTTTCTTTGAACTTTTTCTCCTGTTTTACTGAACTTGACATTACTTACGGCGTCTACCTGCAGCTGAGCCTTGCATGGTCAGAGATGTGCTCCAGACTGCCGTTAGAGTTCCTAGCCAGCCAGACTGTGTCTGCTTCATCTACCCTGTCTGCCTAGCCTAACGCTCCCTCCTTTTAGCACCTCAGCCTGGCCTCCTTGCTTGTTTGGGGTTCTTCCTGACTGTCACATTCCCCAGTGCTGCTCTTCCTTTCCTACCAGGCATGGTGGTTGATGGGAGATTGTCCTGTCTTTGCAGAGTTTGTGTAGACATTTGCGTTCCTTTTGTTGTGCTGTCAGCAGGAGTTTATTTTGACTTACTGTTGATCTATTTTTATGTGAGGAATGTCTGCAAACTCTGCTGTCCCTGGAGCCATCCTCTCAATATACCTGTGTGCTAGTTTTTATTGAAGTGCCGTTTTATTTAGCCCCAGGACCACAAATACTAATTCCTAAATCTTCATGTGCTGTCTGTCATCCTTGCCAGCACTCCAGCATAAAGCCAGGGGGAGGAGCTAGGTACAAAACGCATGGCCGACTCAGACAAAGGCAGACTTTACCTGTTCCCCACAGCTGTCCTTTAGTGCCCAGCCCAGCCGTGTCAGAGCATGCACAGCACGGTAAGTGTCAGGGTGGAGCTTTCACAAGAAGCCTTCCTAGGCCTGTTTTCTCTAGTAGACATGCAAGGTAGTGTAAGATAATGGTGATGAGACTGTGCCCTTGCCAGCACTGGCCCAGTGGCAGCAGGGTTTATTAGAACTTTGAGTGTCCTAATTGTTAGAGAGTATCCAAAACAGGGAAGTTAACTTTTTTCAGAGAAATTTTACAATGAGCCAAAGGGAGCAAGTGCGACAGTCCATAGGCTTGGATATTTGAGATGTATTTTTGTTCCTTTTAAATATCTGATGTAATATTTCATCAAACAATTGGAGCTTGAAATTCCCAATTTTCAAATATGTGCATATACCATTGTAAATTCCATAGCGATTTTGGTGTATGTGCATACACGTTAATATTTATGAATGTAATTGTATGCTTCAAGTAGGAAAAAAACTTAAAAATACTTAAGATGTATTCATTAGATCAATCTTATTATTTATTTTGTGTAAATATATTAAGTATCATAATACTACGAAATGATACTTTCCAGTATAGGTAACACCATAAAAGTATTAGCTTGCCAAAGCAAAACTTTGTTTTTGGCTCCTGGAATATCTTGGAACAAAGTGCTGCTGTTGGCATCATCCTGAGTCTTAGGATCTCTTGAGGGTCCTAGTAAGGTTCAGACTGTAACTGCTGCTGTACCATGGAGGATTCTGTGGAGTGCATTTGGTCCCTAAGTTAGAAGAAGCCTCCAACAGTGTAGACATTTTGTAGTACTCTGCAAGACAGATGGACAAAAACTGGGAACCTCTTTTCCAGAGCTTGATTTGCAATGTAGCTGCCAGATGCTGATCTCTGCTGTGACATGGGATTCCATTTTTTCAGGCATCGTTTCATAGAATGTTCCAACAATTTCTTACTGCCAGGTAGAACTCTTGACAGTTTTTCCTGGACATAATGTGGACAGTGACTTTCTGAGCTGCTCTCCTGGTCATTTCTCCCTCGTTGTGGAACATGAATGTTTATCAGGTGGCAGTGCTTGTATTATGGATTCATCACCAGGAGTTGGCTTTCAGTGCTTTCTTTTGGAAAAAGAAGACACAGAGGAGGAGGGAAATTATCTTGGTCAGTGTTTTGAGATCCTCATTTGACACTAGTAGGTGGACAACTTGGCTGTGTATTTGTGCAGCTTTGGGGGCTTCCTCCTGTGTAACTCTGCTAAGTGCATGAGCAGCAACACTGGCACAGAGTGGCCTAGCTTTTGTCTTTATGGTGCTTTGATCGGGGCCTCCAAGAAAAGGCCTCAAGACCAGTTTCTTTGTTCTCCAGAATTAGAAAATGAATAGATCCTGGACTATTTCCCTGAGTTGTGGACACTTACCAAAAGCAGGGACTCTTCTAGGTCTGCGGCTTGGCTTCTTTTTAATGTCCCTGAAAAAACTCTCCTTTACATGTATTTATTATTTTTCATATAAAAGATCCTTTATTGTTTTGTATTTTAACACAAGGGGCAGATGTCTCTAGCTTTGAACTGGGCTTTACTGTGTGTACTCTCTGCTGAATGTCCTTTCAACTTGGGTAGCTCTCTTTGTTAAAAGGCCAAACCCCTTGGTGAGATGTTCTGGGAAAGAGGACCCCTTGATATTTGAAAGGTGAGAAATCCATTTAAACCATGTGATGGCTTCCAACGGCCCTACCGCTGGTTTCTGCTTGTTTTAATGTAAGTGATAGATGCTCTGGCTGGTTGTGTTCAGTAATTGGATGTGAACTCTGTAATATAAGTGACATTTCATGGCAAATGTGAAGGCCCTGTGGATGGCATTCATTTTCAGTGTTGCCTGCCTTTAGGTTTAAAGGTAGGAAACCATAACAGAATTTAATTGGAGCATATATTCAAAGATTAGTTCAATCCATTTGTAATACCCTTAGCTGTTAGGTAACTGTTTGGTTATTGTGCATGACAGTGAGCATGTGATTTATAATACCAGCATGTGCAATGCAGGCATAGAAATGCTAATCAGGCTGTGTGTAAAGAGGACAGCCGTCAATATAGTCAGCAGTTTGCTGCCATGTAGTCCTCTTGGAAAGACATACTTGTAATCAAGAGGAGTTTGTGCAGATAGCAAACAGACAGAAGAATGTTATGAAAATAGTGCTCCTTGCTTTCTTTCAGGAAGGTTTTAATTACACCTTATTAATAACTCCCCTGTCCCCAAGTGTGTGCACAGCCTGCCTGGAAGGTACAATGTGAACAGGCTCAGGCAATTCAGATTTCCTTTCAGAGCTTTTCCTTCCTTCCTTCCTTCCTCCCTCCCTCCCTCCCTCCCTCCCTCCCTCCCTCCCTCCCTCCCTCTCTTCCTTCCTTCCTTCCTTTGAGGCAGGGTTTCTCTGTGAAGCAGTTCTGGCTGTCGTGGAACTGTCTCTGTAGACCAGGCTGGCCTCAAACTCTCAGAAATCTACCTGTTTCTGCCTCCCCAATGCTGGGATTAAAGGCATGCGCCACCACACCCCACAGCCCTGGCCAGAGCTTGTTTTATAAGGTAGCTTTGACTAACATGCCTTACTCTGTAAGAGAAACTTCACATCCTATCATTAAAAGTGCTGTGCCCTTTCCATTCATAGAAAGTCTGGACATTGTGGAGGTAAAGTTCCCTGTGAAAAGTAATAGAATGTTGATGGGGACAAAGACGTATGCAGCTTTCTTGTATAAGCTGCTTAGAGTGCAGTGTGCAGGTGCGTGTCCTGGTGTCGAGGTCAACTTACCACTCCACCTTAACTTTTGAGACATGAGTCTCACTGACCTAGAGCTCACCAATTCAACTAGACTGGCTGACAAGCTGTTCTCTGGGACCCTCCTGTCTTCACTTCTCCATTACTGACATGGTGTGCACATGCTACCAAAGCCTGACTCTTTACATGGGTTCTGTGGATCTGAACTCAGGTCATCATGCATTTGTGGCAAGCATGTTACAGACTGAGCTATTTACCTATACACTAGAAGTTAAATGGGCAAAACTGCCAAATTTTTGTCACTGACCTGTGATTATACAGGCTTGTTTTTGTTTAGTTTTATGAAATAACAGCATAAGGGATTTAAATTTTGACTGTTAGATCTTGTCAACTATTAGATGGACAGCTATGTTGAAGGTAACAGCAGAAACATACCCAGGTGAGCGGAAAGGAGAAAAACCAAGGCCTATGGCTGAAGCAAAACAGCCCATGATTTAAAAGACAAAACAACAACAACCCTTAGTTTTCAGGGCCCAGGAGATGACACAGCAGATGGAGGTTCTTGATATCAAATATGATGACCTGAGTTCAGTCTCCAGGACTCACGGGTAGATGGAGAGCACCAGCTCTCACATGTGTACATGGCATGTGTAGACACATAACACATGCGAAAAATTTCAAAGTACACAGTTTAGAAAGTACTAAAAGGTATACTGACATCATCATCCTATTCTAGGACTCTATTTGCCCAAACTGTTTTTCCTTAAAACCTCATGTAGGTAATCATTGTGAATGGGCTCATGTGTTTTGATTTAAAGTGTCTCAGTGCATGTGTGTAAATGAACAGAGCAGATGGGCACACCATTCCACAACTAGTTTCCTGACCAGTGGGAAATTTCCTACCCTTCCCGCCCCTTTTTTTGAAACAGTGTCTTAGGAAGCTCTGGCTAGCCTGGAACTCACTGTATAGGCCAAGCTGAATTTGAACTCACAGAGATCCACCTGCCCCTGCCTTCTGAGAGCCAGGATTAATGGCATGGACCACCACCCCTGGGGCTCATTCCCCATATTTAAACGTACATGTCTGCATGATGTTTTACTTTTTAGATGTGTTACAGTTTAATTAGTATCTGTTAATCAATATTCGACCCTCCTCCCTCTTCCTTTCCTCATTCTCTGTGTTTTGAGACAGTCTCGTGTATCAGGGATAGTAGCCAGAGATAACCCTGAATTGCTGTGGATATTAGATCCTTATTTTTAGAAGGAGAGGAGAGCTGGGTCAACCGTTAAGAGCACTTGCTGCTTTTGCAGAGGACCTAGATCAGTTCCCAGCACTCATTTCAGATGACTGCATAATCATCTATAATTCCAGTTCCGGGGATCTGGTGTCTTTTTCAGGCCTCTGGGCATTGCACTTATAGTATACATACACATTCAGGCAAACAACTTGTACATATAAAATAAATATTCAAAAATACTTTTAGAATAAATTGCAGTAAGTGGTCCTGCTGGGGAAACAGGTTAATATACTTGTTGCTTTGATAAACATTATCTGGGTTTCCTGAACCAGGCAGCTGTACCAGTGTGTGTTTCTTAGAAGGAAGGAATCTGCTTCTTTGTAACATGATCTAGCAGCTTCATCAACTTGGATGTCTGCCAGCCCACAGTATCATCTCAGTTGGCTTATGTTTTCTCATGATTGTAGTTTTAAAAGGATTTATTTTACCTGTGTGTGTGTGTGTGTGTGTGTGAGAGAGAGAGAGAGAGAGAGAGAGAGAGAGAGAGAGAGAGAGAGAGAGAGAGAGAGAGAACACACACACCAAGGAACACACACCAAGGTTGTGTAGGTACTGCTGGAAGCCAGAAGAAGGCATCAGATTCCCAGAGCTGGAGTTAAAGGGATCTGTAAGCCATCTGATAATGGGTATTAGGAAACAAACTCAGGTCTTTGGGAGAGCAGCAAGTGCCTTTTAAGTGCTAGACTATCTCCAGCCCCCTTACATTTTACATTTCAGTCTTTGACTTATTATTTAGAATAACTTTGGAATAGAATATGAATAATGAATACAGTTTGACTTTTTCTCATGACTTCTCAGTAATCTCATAGCATTTATTAAATAGTTGAGATATCTTTATAATTTATCCTTACAATTGCACGTCACTTTTTCTCTGTTGGTGCTGAAATTGAGCCCAGACTAGCCTTGCACGTGCCAGGCAAGTGCTATACCTCAGAGCTGCACCCAACCCTACATGTCACTCACTTGTCTATCCATTTCTAAGGACATCTAAAGGATATTTTTCTGTTCACTTATGAAGTAGCCAAAGTCTCAATCTACTTTTTCTTTCCATCCTCAGGAACTTCTGGAAGACTACTAATTTTAAGAAATATATTACCCAAGGAGATTGAACAGCAGTATGACCAGATGTTGCTTAACTGGGCTTGCTTACACGATCACTAGATGGCAACTTTCACTGCTCCTGACTTTCTTTTTTGATATCCAAGCACTTAGTGGTTCTCTGACCATAGGGCCCAGGAGGGGGCTACTGCTCTTATAGGATGTAAGCTTTGCTGGATCTCTGGATATCATCACCCCCCCACTATTGTCGCTGACCTTTTATATACAAACAGGTGCTCATTAAATACTGGTTGTATCGTCCAATGAAAGAATAACTTAAAATGAATTTGCAACTATTTTTGTCTGTTGTTTTCTTTGTTACCATAAGTTATTTCTCTTCTGGAAGTTTCAAGAGACTGTTTTACATCTTTACCTGGCGATTGGTTTGATTTTTACATTGGGGTTTTTGTCTGTAGTTGTGCCTGGCTGCAGGTAGAAGTATTGGCAGCTGACATGAAGTGCTTCTGTCTGTGTAAACTGGTGTGTGTGTGTGTGTGTGTGTGTGTGTGTGTGTGTGTGTGTGTGTGTTGTGTCTGTCTGTCAGATTATGGAAGAAAAACTTGATTAGGTTGTTATTTTATAATAATTTGGTGTGCCAACTGTTTCGAACAGCAGTGTTGATTCTGTGAGCTGCCTTTTGTGGTAATGGAAGTGCTCCCTATGTTGATTATGGGGTGGTAACAGAAGTTGTGTGTATTTCTCAGAGTTATTCAGTATTAAAAAAATCAGTTAATTTTATTGTAAGTAAATTATACCTCAATAATTGAAAAATAACCTAAAAGTTAAAACTTGATTTTCAAAAATAAAGACAATTTCAAAGAAAAAGTTATTGTAAGACATTAACAATAGTGCTGGAGCATGGTGGTGTAGTTAGAGTTTTCCTGCCTGGCCCAGTCAGGACAAATCTCTCTCACCCACCAGTCCCACAATCGCTCAGACCCAACCAAGAAAGCACACAGAGATTTACATTGTTTAGAAACTGTATGGCCGTGGCAGGCTATTTGTTATCTACTTCTTCTCTCTTAAATTAACCCATTTCTGTTAGTCTATACTTTGCCACATGGCTTGTGGCTTACCAGTGTCTTTACATGTTGCTTCTCATGGCGGCGGCTGGCGGTGTCTCTCTCCGCTCTTCTACTTCCCAGAATTCCCTTCTCTCTTGTCCCGCCTATACTTCCTGCCTGGCCACTGGCCAATCAGAACTTTATTTACACAGAGCAATATCCACAGCACTTCCCCTTTTTCTTTTTTTTTAAGAAAGGTTTTAACTTTTACATAGTATAATTACATATAACAAAACAATTATCAAGCAAGAATTACAGTTACAATATTAAAGAAGATATCCTATCTATCTTATATTTGTGAGTCTAAGGTTTTATATCTAACTTATCTTTTATCATAACTGAGGAAATTGTAACTATCTAGTCTTCAACTACATCAAAGACCTCAGAAGGATATAATATTACCTGAGAACTGGGAGAAGGATGTAAGCATTTTTCAGGAGTCTTGCAAGAGTAGACAGAGACAGCTGGCAGCCTGGACAGTCACCTAATGTTCCTTTGTAAAGTTGGGGCATCTGTCTTCAGCTGACAGGGCTAGAGTCTCTTGGTCACTTCTCTCAGTGTCCTGTAGAATGTCTGGCCGTTTCCTCTGCGAAGCAGGAACCTGAAGGACCATTTTGTCAAGCAAAGTTTAGTGGTCACCTTTCTATGGGTTCCTGTATGTCCAGTCGATCAAGCAGTACAGGCAAGAACAGTTTCTTGTCCAAATGGCTATTTTTGTCAAGGTGAAGATAAACTCCATATGAAGTGTCTTCAATGCCCATCCTCCTCTCTGAAGTAAAATGGTGCTGCCAGGAGCAGACATGTCTCACTGTCCCAAAAGTCTAAATTTTAAAAGTATCTTAAATGCCATATTCTGTAGGTCTTTGAAGTATTTGAAGATTACCTATCTATCTGAAATATCTCTTGTATACCTAGAAGACTTAACTAACATGGCTACAAGTATGATTATCCTAGATGACTAATTATTAATCTATTTTTAATTATCCATTACAATTTAAAATGTGCTATACAAACATAATACCTTAAACAAGAGTAGAAATATGCACACTGTATAACAAAATTAACTATAAGTTTGTATCAATAGACTAAAGTCTATACCAATGTAAAACATTTTAAACAAGTTGTGGCTCTTTAGAAGTAAGTTCATTAATCTACCCTTTTATCCTATTATATCTATATCATATCCCCTTTTCTTCTTTAGAAAGAGATTGCATTTATAATCAACCCGATTTAAATAAAAATATTGGTTTTTCTCTGTCCCACACCAGAGGGCTCTTCTGATTTGGGACACAAGAATATCTTCACCTTTTCTTTTAGCAATATGTCTGGGTTTAGAGAAGGAGTAAGCCTATTTCATCTCCAAAGCCAGCTTGATAATTTTGGGAATGTGGGCGTAGTTTTTCTTACTACTTCCTGCTGGAGGGGGGTGCTGTATCTTATGGGGACACAAAGAAAATTTTAGGATTATGGAGTAGTCCATTAGGGTGAACCTCTGAGCCAGTTGCCTTGAAACCATTCTGGATGTCGGATCATCTGGGCCATGGTGTCATTTGAGACCTTTCGGGTGGTCTTGGCTGATCAAACCTGATGTATCTTAATCTGGAACAAATCCACAGCCTCTGGCTTTCTGTGGAAACAAAAGCAGAGACTCTTTTCCAAAGCAACATATCCTTATATCCAAATTTTGAAGTCAAGGTACCTTTAAAATTTACATATTTGTTTAACTCAACAGCTTTTACAATCAAATCTTTTTCCGTAGTTAAAAATCCCAAAGACAACATAAACCAGATTCTGTGTGTAATATCCATCTTTGTAAGACTGAAATGCCTCTGTGGCTGCTGGCTCCACCCACCTCAGCTTCCCAACATGGCGGTGGTACAGTTTACCACCAGCTCTGGGTCTGGAGCCATGTGTACCATCAACTCTCAGAAGCAGTTCTATCAAAGCAGTGCATAGCCCAGAAACATTTTTTTTCTTTTTTTAAACTAGCAAAGACTAAATCTACCACGCAGCAGAGTAAAGTGCCGCTTGTAGACTCCTCATTCCCACCACAGTGCAGGTCAGACACACACTCCAGGAACCCGCCATAGTAGCTCAAACAGGCAGGCTGCCGCTAACTTGAAAGAGACAATTAGGAAACTGTTTTTAGCTCCATCTTAGAATCTTTTTTGTCAGATTTTAGGTGGAAACTCTTGCAAACACGTTGGGCGCCATTTGTAGTTAGAGTTTTCCTGCCTGGCCCAGTCAGGACAAATCTCTCTCACCCACCAGTCCCACAATCGCTCAGACCCAACCAAGAAAGCACACAGAGATTTACATTGTTTAGAAACTGTATGGCCGTGGCAGGCTATTTGTTATCTACTTCTTCTCTCTTAAATTAACCCATTTCTGTTAGTCTATACTTTGCCACATGGCTTGTGGCTTACCAGTGTCTTTACATGTTGCTTCTCATGGCGGCGGCTGGCGGTGTCTCTCTCCGCTCTTCTACTTCCCAGAATTCCCTTCTCTCTTGTCCCGCCTATACTTCCTGCCTGGCCACTGGCCAATCAGAACTTTATTTACACAGAGCAATATCCACAGCATGGTGGAAATTCTTTTTGACAAAATCCCTATTTTAAAATTACTTGTGGCTCTTGGAATTTCCTTCATTATCACCAGCCGCCACCCCCACATTTTTTTTTTTTTTTCTTTTTTAAAGCATTTTCCTAGCCCTGCTTACAGTTGGCTGAATATACTGATGGATTACCCAGGGATTAACCAAACCTTCCTGCTTTCTCTTTCTCCTGTCCAGCAAGCAGCCAGCAGCCCGTTGTTGTCCCACATGTGGACTGAGCTAAGCTTTTAGGGCATGTTTGTATAAGAAAATGGTGTAGGAAGTAGACCAAAAGGTATTGTCTGAGTTTGGTTTGAGTTAGTAGGGAGAAGAAAAAATAATTAAGCTATCTAAAACAGAAAAAAAACAAATTTACATAAAATAGGAAATGTAACTTTTTGGTGTTCCTACTGACTTTCTCCTTTCTTAACCCAACTATTTGAATTTATTTACAGTCAGTTAGGAGTGTTTGTTAGCTGTAATTAGACTTCTTTTATTATATGGGCAAACTATACTTAAATAAACAGTGATTGCCAAATCTGCAAGTCTTAAGCACCCCCTTAAAGTGCAAATATTTGTTCTGTGAAAAGCTGTTTTACCACGTTAACCAGATCCGCCATCTTGGAGTAATTCAGAAAGCAGAACACAGAGCTCAGCACCTGCAGCTGAGCAGTGTTGCTGGGCTTCTTCACAGTAGTAAATGTGCTCGGTTTCAGCTAGAGTCTGGCAGGGGCCATTGTTGCAGCTTGTTGACTTCATCTGGAGAGCAGCTGGGCTTAAGTGTAATGCAGGGTCACATCAATTCCATACTGATACCAAGACCCCGTGTGCTTCTTCCTGTGGTCCTCTCACAAGTATATCTCACAAAGGATGGATACTGTAGGACCTTTGAGGTCAGAAACAGAAGCAGAAACAATAATATATTTTAGGCCAGTCAAAATCGGAAAAGCAGAGGCCAGGGGACTGAGAATTTTAGCTCCAGAAGAAAGTGAAAATATTCCTCGTTTTTGGGTTTTGTTTGTTGAAAATGTAGTCTTGCTGGCTGTGGTGGTGCCTGCCTTAGACCACAGTGCTCAGGAGGCAAGAGCCAAGTGGATCCTTGTGAATTTGAGGTCCGCCTAGTCTGCATAGTGAGTTCCAGGATAGCCAAGGCTACACAGTGACATCATGTCTCTGAACAGAACAAGGACTGGGAAAAAATAGTTTAGCATTTAAGCACCTTGTTTTTTTTTTTGCTCTCCCAGAGAGCTAATTCAATTCCCAGCACCTACATCCAGTGGCTCACAATCACCTGTAACTCCAGCTCCAGGGACATCTGATGCCTCCTGGCCTGTTG
Source organism: Onychomys torridus (assembly GCF_903995425.1). Lineage (NCBI taxonomy): Eukaryota > Metazoa > Chordata > Mammalia > Rodentia > Cricetidae > Onychomys > Onychomys torridus. Next base: position 161,898,695 of record NC_050444.1, read on the forward strand.
GCCTCTGTACTCATGTCCACATACCCACACACAGAGGTGCACATATAACTAAAAATACAACAATTTAAAAAATTAACTCAATAATTTTTAAGAATTTATTCCAGGGCTGGGCATGGTGGCATCTTTAACTCCAGTACTCAGGAGGCAGGTACAGGTGGATCTCTCTGAGTTTGAGACCAGCCTGGTGTACATAGTCAGCTCCAGCCAGAGACCCTATCTAAAAAGGGGGTGGGGAAGATTTCAGGGACTAATAATTTTGAGGACATAAAACCCATGTTGACTGATAGAAATCTTCTTTGGGGGCCAGGCAGTAGTGGCTCACACCTTTAATCCCAGCCTCGGGAGGCAGAGCCAGGTGAGTTCCAGGCCAGCCTGGTCACGCAGAGAGTCCCAGAACAGCCAGAGCTACACAGAGAAACCCTGCCTTCAAAAAAATTTAAAAAAAAATTATTCACGATATTTTGACAGCAAAATCTCTGAGAGATGTCTTTAACCCTAAATTGGTCCTTTTTATTTGTTTGTTTTTGTTTTTTGTTTTGTTTTATTGTTTTGACACAGAGTTTCTCTGTGTCACAGTCCTATCTTCCCTGGAATTCATGTGTACCAGGCTGCCCTCGAACTCACAGAGATCCACCTGTCTCTGCCTCCCAAGTGGTGGGACTAAAGGCATGTGCCACCACTGCCTGGCTTTTGTTTTTAAGATAACATGCTACTATAGATCATAAGATGTTAAATTCAACTTGTAACCTTCTAATATTTCGATGCCCTGTGGTCCAGGTGTCTGTCTGGGTTACTGTCCTGTTGCTGTGAAGACACATCATGACTAATTTATAGAAGAAAACATTTCATTGGGGGCTGGCTTACAGTGTAAGAGGTTATTCCATGATAGCAGCAGGCACAGCGCTGGAGCAGGAGCTGAGAGGGGGCTCTCCTCAGATGGCTACTGTCTGATCTGTGAGAGGGAGGCAGAGAGAAAGGGGCTCTTGAAACCTCAACCCCACCCCCACTGACATGCCTCCTCTGACAAGGCCACACTTCGTAATCCTTCTAAACAGTTCAGCAGCTGGGAACTAGACATTCAAATCTCTGAGCCTGTGGGGCCATCCTCATTCAGACCACCACACCTCGTTTTTAACACCTTGTCTCTGGTGTACAGGAGCCCCGTGACTTCCCTGTCTGTCCCCATGGCTGGCACCATTACTGTCGCCACTGCCACTCTCCTAATAAGGTGGCAGAGTTTAGGTTGTTTAGGCTTGAGTTTTGATAAAAGAAGTTCTTAAAGAAGTCAGAGCTTTGGTGGGAACTTAGGGACATGAGGCAGATTCTCACTGAGCTGTCTGTGAAGAGCTATCTCCTCTCCTTGTATGAGAGACAGACATGCTTTGGACCAAATAGAAAATTGGTACTTATCTGCTGTGACCTTAGCTCCTGGAGTAAACACAGTGTTTAGGTAAGAATTAATTAATTTTTATTTTGGCTATCAGATCCAAATGTATGATCTTACATGTAAAATTGAGCTTTTTCAAAGTCTGAGTCTAACGTTTAGTGGATTAGCAGTGTCCTCCGGAGATAGAGTGAGAGAAGTAAAGGGGTGGGGTGGGGTGGGGTTCATGGGGTAGCTCACATCACCCCTTGATGGAAGTACTGAGATCTTCTCATGGGCCACCTGCACGCTGGAGACCTGGGAAGCTGGAGGTGTGGCTCAGTGGGTGTGGAGACCTTAGAGTCAGAGAAGCTGAGGCCGTGGAACTGAGGGCACCACTCGCAGCTCCAGCACAAAATGAATTGGCCCTTGCTGTGTTCTTAGTGTGTCCAGGCCCTGAGCTGACAGGATGAAGCTGCCACTGTGAAGGTGGGTCTCTGTCTGACTCGGCCCACTGTCACACACTGCCTGCAAAGGCACTTGTACAGACACTCAGTAGTACACTGCTGTCTATCCTTTATCCACTCAGACACCCAGTATTCATCATGGCCATTAACCAGTCAAGAAGAGTGTGTGTATATGGTGGCATATACATGAGTATTCTTTATTTTACTCAAATCCCTCTTTACATATACCTCATCTGTGGGAGCATTTAGTATTATGACAACACAGCCAAGCATTATGGCATGCACCTGTAGTCCCAGCACGTGAGAGATGGAAGCAGGAGGTCAAGGAGTCCAAGATCAGTCTACATAGTTTATGAGCAGCCTGGGTTGCATGAAACCTTGTTTCATAAAACAAAATAAGTTTACAGTAAAGGCCAAGAAATAGATCTCCCCACTACAAATACAGTAGCTAATTGCCTGAAAAATGTCACTGTTCATATGCAGTGTAAAACTAGGTAGACAGAACTTAGTAAGTTTTGACTCTATAATTAGCAGTTATGGTGGTTTCAATTTTGTGCGTGCGTGCATGTGTGCAAACACACACGCATGTACATACAAGTACCTGTGCATCCATGTGGGGAGTTACATGCTCAAATGTGCAGGCATGTGTTGAGGCCAGAGGTTATCATCAGTATGTCAGTCACTTCTTCACCTTATTTGGGGTTTGTGTGTGTGTCTGTCTGTCTGTCTGTCTCTGTGTGTGTGTGTATGTGTGTGTGTGTGTGTGTGTGTGAGAGAGAGAGAGAGAGAGAGAGAGAGAGAGAGAGAGAGAGAGAGAGAAACAGACAGACAGACAGAGACATTGTATGGTTGCTCATGCCTTAAATTTACATGTATTTTTCAGTTCAGCGAGAGTCAAGCCATTGATGTAGAAGAATCCCAGTGTTAACCCACAGACTTCCCACCACCACTTTGCCCACAAGATCTAGCAACTCTTGTGACCCCCCTCTCATCCCTACCCAGCAGATAGCTGTGCCCATCTTTGGTGGATCCTCTAGTTCTGTATTATCCTACCTCCTGGCCTTCATTTCTGTGTGCATTAAGCTGGTGTGAAAGCCTTAACTTCCTAGTGGATGTTTCTTTCTCCATCACTGCCCAGGGTGCTTTCACTCTGGAAGTTTCCTCTTGGTTCAGTATTTAGTGAAGGCCATACATCTTCTCTGAGATTTATGTTAGTGTTCGATTGTGTCATTAGTGAGCAGTGAGCATGCTATTGGAAACACTTGATCTACTCCTAGGGTTCTTCCAGTGAGGAGCCTACCTCCCAGCCTCTGCTACACCTCTTGTCTTTCTGTTGCCTTCACTGCCATTAGCATTGAGGCTGAGAAAAGTCAAGCCTGTGCTGGTTCTTTCCCTCTGTAGAACAGTGACAGTAGTCAAGGTTTACTGAGGCTAACCATTCAGCTTCTATGAGTGGACCCAGTCTTCATAGTCTAGTGAAGGAGGAGCACAGATAATATGTGAACTGAGGCCAGAGGTTATTTACACACAGTCAGAGTATAGCACATTGTAAAGCCAGGGTTCAGACTCAGGTAGTTTGGGCTGAACCACATGATTTCTGAATTTATTTTTTGGTTCAATTTTTTTGTGACTGTGAGCAAGTCTTTGGCTTACGAGGAGTAACAATCAGATGAGACCTTCCTATGGTTAATGTTCACCAACCCCCAGTATGGTGTGGCCTTTGACCTAAGAGTTGCTCCCCTGCAGCAGTGTCCTCTAGAGAAGACATTGCACTTTGTAACCCTGTGGGATGGTAACACTAGCCAACTCCAGTGAACAAATGTGTCGTCGTAGTTCCATTTGGTCTGCTGGGTCTGGTCTGGGGTAGACATTTAGTTATAAACATTTAGTTATAAACATAAGAAACCCCAGAAATCAGTTGGCCTTCCCATCCCTTCACATTTTGAGGGCCCCACGATACTAAGGTCTTCCCGTACGTTTTTTGTAGCATGAAACTTAAAAGGTCTTATTAATGAAATCAAACCCGAGGCCAGTTATTGAGGTGATTGCTGGAAGATCAGAGACACAGAACAAGCCACAGCTACCTCACCATGTCAGTTCCTCAGGTGATCCTTTTTTTCTCAGGCTGGAAGCTTCTGAGTCCTCTTCCACATGAATCTCAGCTGAACTGTGTTACTCCAAAGCCTGAATGCTTAACCAGCCGAATTCTTAACTAACTACATGCTTTACTCCTTCTCTAGTTCCTGGTCCTCACGCCTTATTTACCTTTCTCTTTCTGCCTCCACTCCCTGGGATTAAAGGTTGGGTTTCTGGGATTAAAGGCGTGAGTCACCATGCTTAGCTGTTTCTAAAGTGGCCTTGAACTCAGAGATCTGGCTAGCTCTGCCTCCCAAGTGCTGGGATTAAAGGTGTGTACCACCACTGCCCAACTTCTGTTAGGACTTACTCTTCCCATTTTCTAGCCACCATTTTTGGCTTTGTTCTAATGGCTGTCTGTTCTCTGACCCCTGATATGTTTATTTTGGGGGAACACACAATATTTCAGGGAACACAATACCCACCACAGGTTTTAGCCTCGTACTGAAATAGCTATCTGCATTCCTTTATCGATTGTTAGTCTTTCATTAAATCACTAGCCTATTTAGAAACTTGGTTTCATCTGACTCTACTTTTGTTGTGCTGTTTCTGTGGAAGTAGGCGTTTAAGTGCTGGTGTTTTTTAATGCAATACTGCCACCCCCTGGCCATTGAACAGAACTGCATCAGGAGCTCCATCAGCTTTTTAAGAGTTGGAGGTCAAATAAGCCATAGTAGATTTTTTTTTTTGTTTTGTTTTGTTTTGTTGTATGAAACCAGTGGGCACATTTGGGTCAGTTAGTAACTAGTTATGTAGAAATGGCATGTCTAACTAATAGTTTCTAGAATCTCTGGCTAGATTCAGGGGGGAAAAAAAAACAGACAACTTGAAATTGCCAGTCATTGAACCCAAAGAGTCTTTCTGTTGCACTTTAGGTTTTCTGGCATCGTATACATGTTGCAGGAATGTGTGGATGCCTAGATCTTAGAGCATAGCTGCTGGGGCTGCTGGTAACCCGAATTCTGGTTGCTCTGGGGGAGGAATGGTTCCACAGTTTCCCACAGGGCTCTTGACAGACAAGGGGCTTTTCTTTAAGCATTCATCTGGTATCTGATGCTGTCTTTACACTTTTCACCAGTTCTTCAAATTATTTTCATTTATAGGACAAAAGAGAAATTCAGAGTCTTAGAAAGTTATGAGAGTCACACAGATGTGGGTAGTGATGGCCCTGGGAGTTCGTGGTGACGGGCTTTCTTGTGTTTTCTATAGTGCGTGGGTCAGGTTTCATGTGACCATTCTGGCTTTGGATTCTGTAAAATCATCATCATCATCATCATCATCATCTTTTAGATCTATGGTTTTCAACCAACTTTGACTTCATTTTCTCTCTATATAGAGAGAGTTAGCAATGCTTAGAGATGTTTTTAGCTGCCACGATTTGGGGAGGGCGCTCCATCCAACAGTGATAGGGCAACAGAATTATCTGGCCCATGTCAGTGGTACAGAAAGTGTAGGGTTATAATATAGTGTGTCTTATTTTGGTGAGTTCATACTGGGCACCCCAACAGGCCCTGGGTTCTGTTTTTCCTTACTAGTAACACCTCCTTGGTCCTGCTCTTTATTCTCTCACCTGGGGATGAAGTGGAGAAACAAGTGTTTTTCTGGGGTCTTGGCAGAATAAGCCTTAGGCCCACAAGTACATGTGGTTCAGTCACATGTTCTGTTCTTCGAAGCCTTTAACTGCGCTCTTCATGACTGATGCATTGTATTTCAGCACCTGTATATAGAGTCAGGTGAGTTCAAAGACTCCATTTGTCTTGTAAACCCACTGAAGGCCAGACTGTGGCCAGGATTTGGCTTCTTTTCAGTATCAGCATGGAGTGTTCTGTGCTGTGTGCTGATATTTCTTTCTGGTCTCTGCCTTTGCTTAGAAGGAGTGCACTAAGGTCTTTCCCATCTTCTCCCAGGTTACACATTGCTTTCATGGTCTCCTGAAGAAGGTGCTGCTCCTTTCTTTAAACTCTGCATTCAGTGCTTTTTCTGTGAACCTTCTTACATAGTTTTTCTTAGTTTTCCTTCTGTAGAATAAACAGTGCGAGCTGATTTTTGCCATTAAACCTTTCAGTGTAAAAGTATGAATGAATAAAAACCAATACCTACTGTAGTTAGATTTCCTGCCTGGCCCAGTCAGGACAAATCTCTCTCACCTGCCAGTCCCACAGTTGCTCAGACCCAACCAAGAAAGCACACAGAGACTTACACTGTTTACAAATTGTATGGCCATGGCAGGCTTCTTGTTATCTACTTCTTCTATCTTAAATTAACCCATTTCTGTTAGTCTATACTTTGCCACGTGGCTTGTGGCTTACCGGTGTCTTTACATGTTGCTTGTCATGGTGGCGGCTGGCGGTGTCTCTCTCCGCCTTCCATTTCCCAGAATTCTCTTCTCTGCTTGTCCCACCTATACTTCCTGCCTGGCTACTGGCCAATCAGCATTTTATTTATACAGAGTGACATCCACAGCACTATTCTTTGTAGGCAGAGTCTGTTTAATGGAAGCCAATGGTGATGGCTTGTTTTTGTAGTCATGCCTGTTCGACAGTTGATGAAAAGTAAATTGTGGTGTTTGGGATATTTCCTGTGGGATAGCATTCCACATTCTGAGTTCTGTTAGGTCTTATGACAGTTCTTTCCCTGCCCTTGCTCATCTTTTAGTGCAGACTATATTTGCCCCTCTGTTAAACCAAGATGTGTCTTCCTTCATTAAAGATTCCTGACATGTTTCAGAATTAGGTTGTCTTCTCTACAAACATGAGACATTGCTTTTTTAGCTTTGGTCTCTTCAGTTGTGGTCAGTGAGCCTGTGAAAAAAGGAGAAGCTGCCAGGAGAGACTGTCCGTTCCCTTGGGTTGAAGCTGCTTTATGAATCCCAGGGAACCTCAGTGCTCTGGGTTGAGCTGTCTCCACAGCCTAGTGCACATGCAGTGTACTTCAAGATGTACCTTGTAGGCTACAAATAGAAGAGGCAGTATCTGGTTCCCTACTTTTTAATTGAGCTGAAAACAAAGTTAACTTTCAGAAATACATGGGTAGTTGTCCTACAGACATTTACAGGACGATGGTCAACATGGGGCTCTTTATTTTTTACCAGTAGTTATGTATAAGCTGTTTTTCCTCAGGAGTCAGAGGTAAATAAGGCAGGTCCTATTGTGTGGACGTACATTCTCATCACCACCTATTGCCCGTGGTGTGCTTCGTGATTTTGGCATGCGGCAGTGACTTCCATACAGTTCTGTGGCCCACAGTGGAGGGAGAATTTGAGACAGTTTGTGACAGGCAAACCTTGGAGGGGAAGAGACTGTCAGGTGTCTCTGGGTAAGTTCTTTCCAGCTTGTTACTTTTAATATGACTCAACAGTGTACTCTGATTATTATTTACCAAAATGGTTAAGGATTAAGGTAGAAGTATGTACTCATGTAGTGCTCTGCATTACCATTAAAGAAAAATGTAATACTGAATGAATTAGTCACACTGAGAAGCTTCGAGATCCGTCTCTCTCGTTTCCTGAAATGAGCAATCTTGAGGGTTATGGTCTGAAGGATGTGGTGGCCGGGGACACAGGGGTTGTGCTGCTGGTGGTCATTGGTTTTCTGCTGTTGGCTGTCCGCTATGCACAGGGCTTTTGGTCGTAGGTATGATATGCACTTGCAGGCACCTGAAACCTGTTCCTAATGCTGTTAGATTTTCCTTTTCAGAGTAAGAGGGACCATCTACTCATGAACGTCAAATGGTACTACCGTCAGTCTGAAGTTCCAGATTCTGTCTATCAGCATTTGGTTCAGGATCGGCATAATGAAAATGGTACGTATACTCTCTCGATGCCATGCTTTTCAATCTTAGCTTTGGGTAAAGCACTTTTTAAAAACACCATTTAAATAGAGATTGCCTCTGATAGCATTTCTCTCCAAAGAGCTTGTAATAAAGAATGTTGCTGGATCCTCTCACTCTTGCTTTTGCATTATTTTTTCATTTTCCTTAAAAACAAACCAACAACAAAAAAGGGAGGCCAAGAGAGCTATCGCACTGATTAAGAGCGTTTACTGCTCTTGTAGAGATCCAGATTCAGTTCTCAGCATCTACATCAGGCAGCTCTCAACTGCCTGTAACTCCAGTTCCAGTGGATCCAGTATCTGTGACCTCCATGGATGCCTGGTGCACATAAAACACATACATGCATATACATGATTTTAAAATCTTTAAGACCCCCCCCCCCAAATAAAAAAGTAAAAACCAGTGAGGAAAAATCCTTTGAGTATGTGCTGATGCATACGTTTTTTTAAAAATAGCAGTAATATAGTTCTTTAAGCTCCTATTTAACTTAGTGACTAGCAGTGTTAAAGCTCTGTAAGCCTGTGTCCCTTGTCCTTCCAGGAGCTCTTCCCACATCCTAGGCAGAGAGCCCATATTTGAGTTATGCTGTGGACTGTGGGTTAGGAGCTGCGTTCAGAACAGAGGACGGTAGTTTGTTGCAGCTGATTTCCACTTTTGCCTTTTATGTCTGAGCCAACACTCAGAACTTTATTGACATGGAAGTCCTGTATAAATGTACTGTGTGCAACATTTATGCAGGTGTTTAGTAGCGTCACCATGCCCTTTTGAGAGGATCCTTGTGCTCCTAGTCCCATTATTCATACGAGGTTGTGTGAGGTGGCTCGCCCTGGCATTCTGTGAAGAGGTTGAGTTTAGAGAGCCTATGGGAGTTGTGCTGGAGCAGCCAAGGATATATTATCTGTGTTCCCCAACTCACATTGCTTCTCTGATAGGCCCCAGTGAGCTTTTCATAGACTTTTGAAAAACATCTTTGAAAAGATAAAAGTCAATTAATTAAATTATGATTCCTTCCTTCCTTCCTTCCTTCCTTCCTTCCTTCCTTCCTTCCCTCCTTCCCTCCCTCCTTCCTTCCTTCCCTCCCTCCCTCCCTCCCTCCCTCCCTCCCTCCTTCCCTCCTTCCCTCCTTCCCTCCCTCCCTCCCTTATAGCTTAATAATTCTTTTTAGTCAAGTCACTGTGTGGCTTCATTCCATTTTGGAATATTTGGCAGTATACAATAGATGGGGGCCAGATGTGGTGTAGTGCACTTGGGAGGGAGAGGAAGGAGGATTATCAGTTCAAGGCAATCTCAGTTATGTAGCAACTTCAAAGCCATCCTGGACTCAGACCCTGTCAATCAGAAACAAACAGATAGAAAACATAAAATGGACAGGTTCTCTAAATATATAGTCATCACATATCTTAGGGCCAACAAAATTGCTTAGCAGGTGAAACTGCTTGCTGCCAAGCCTGACGACTTAAGTTCAGTCTCCAGACCAACATGGTAGAAGAGAAGATCTGACTTCCCCAAGTTATCCTCTGACAACTAAACACATTGCTGTGGAATGTGCTTGCCCAAATATAAGCGTATATACATGTACATGCTCACAGAATAAAACAATAAAATTAAGAAGTTGTTTTTTCTATTTTAAAAAAAGCTAGCAAATTGCTGGGATATGGCAATGTATTTCTCTCTTTTTTTAAAAATTGTGCTTGTGAAGGCATTTCAGGACACAGAAGGACTTGGTAAAAGGTCTCGTGAACATTCTAACATTTGTCAAAGCTGTATATTGTGTTCTGTTATTCCTGCTACATGTCCCATTACCTATTGGCAATACTTAGATAATAACTAGGTTTTGTTATTTTTCTTTAGTAGGAGGTAAAACCTGAGAAAAAAGTTTAGCAAAAATTTCCTACTTGTTTTGGGAAAATCTATTTTAATATCTTCTTATTTGGTTAACTAATTACTTTTCTTTTGTTTGTAGACTCTGGGAGAGAACTTGTCATCACAGATCCAGTCATCAAGAACCGGGAGCTCTTCATTTCTGATTATGTTGACACGTACCATGCTGCTGCCCTGAGGTGAGAATCCAGGTGTCAGGAGAATGTGGAGGGTGGGAGCTGGGTGCTTTGATCTGCTTTGGTAGTCATGGCACCCATCAGAGCACTCATGATCTTGCCAAGAGAACATCCCACTGTTCCCTGGGGTCACTCATTTCCAGAGGTTGCTGGCATCTCTGCTAGCCCCACTGGACCTCTTTCTCTGTTTTTCTTCTGATTTGTTTACATGCTTTCTAATTAGTGTGTCTTACTGGGAAATTACTATCCTAGTATTATTTGCTGAAGTTTTCAGGGTAAAATGTTCTGAAGATCTGTCGTTAACTTCATAAAGGTCCAGCCCTACTGCTAGAAAGATGGAAGGAGAAAAACTAAAAACACAGGTAAAACAATTATGCCAGCACGCTAATTATAGAAAGCCTAAGGGTTTATAGAAAACTTTACTAGTTCTTCTAGTTTTTCTTGTTTCTGAATATTTTTGCTAAAAAGCATGCTGAAGAGTAGGGGATACATTGAAGGTGCAATCTGAAACAGAAGGGACATCATATCCAGTTGTGATGTCAGGTAATGATGCTGAAAAGTGAGTATGTCCTGCTGTTTTTGTACTTTGTGCTCTCTCCAGAGCAGTGTGCCAGCATTTGCCATTTTGTACATGTTGTATCGATGTGTCTGGCTGGTTTGGATTCTCTTAAGTGACGTGAGAAGTATGGTACCTAACATCATAATTCTTCCCTCTCTGTAAATCATAAATAATAAAGTTGTGCCAAATGGCAACAAAATCCTTTTTTTCTGTTAAAGCATATGGGTCCAATACAAGCCGTTGAGATTTGCTGGCTTCTTACAGTGAGATGCAACCGTTTCTCACATAGTGCTCACCCCTCAGCATGCTCAGCCATAGTTCCTGGGGTTCGTGTGCAAAGTTACTTTAGGCAGAAGAGCAGGGGCATTAATACAGGACCGGGGTTTGCAAACATTGGGTCTCAGATAAATTTCATAATGGTCTTTATCTCAACTGTTCCACTCATCTTAGCTATCGTGGAACAAATTAATAGATAACACATAAATAAATGTGTTGGCTATGGTCCAGTTGAGCTTTTTTGAAAATGGAAAAGAAGAACTTTATTTAAATTTCCCTTGTTAGGCATTTTGTCCACTATTTTTCTGTTATTTAAAAATGTAAAATTGTTCTCTTGTACTACGTAAAAACAGGCAGTGGGGCCATGTGGCCTGTTGGTCAATAATACTCTGAGCCCTACCACAGGGAAGGAGTGGGTGTGTTAAATTTTACTTTCTACAGAGTTTTTGCTACATTTTGATAGTGTCTGTGGTGGTTTATAAACTCCAAATTTCCATAAGATTTTTTTTCTGTCCTTTGGAGGTGGATTTCCAGGCTAAATTAAGCCTACTTGCTGAGCAAAGGAAATTAATGGAAGTTGACTAGGTTGACAAGACCAATAGTTACTGTAGGGCAGCTGACTAATACAGCATTTGTCCTGATTTGCTTTCTGTTCTTCCCATCTCCTGGATGATTGAGGTCATGGTTTTAAAGGACCCAGGTTCTAGTTAAGGAAATGATGTAAGGTGTAACTAACTGGTCGTCTAACATGTTCTGACATAATTGCTATTTGTGGGTTTCTCAATGCTACTCAGATTTGAGGAATAATTCTCATCTAATTTGTATCATTTTTAGAAGAACTGTTTATCTCCTGTAACACCAGCTGGACACAGATAGATTTGGATTACTCTAGACAGGCTTGTACTACTCCTTCTGGGGAGGCGAAGCCATAAGCCTGCACACTGGCTTCTCCAGTAGCAATACAAGTGGTAATTTTTCCAGGGTGTCTGACTAGAGTCCTTAGTGATTGTTAGGTTTTTAATCCTCTTGATATTATCTTAAAAGTTGTCCAAAATGTAATAGGTCTGGTGTAAAACTTTCATCTCTATTTTTTAAAAATGATTTATTTTTTGAGGTTATACCATCTCACTTCCCTTTCTTTCTTCCAAGTCCTCCCATATGGTATTTTTTCCTTGCTCTTTTTCAGATTCATGGCCTCTTGTTTGCATTAATTGTTGTTACATACAGATAGGAATTATGTACATAAGTACAGCTTGCTTTGTCTTTATAATGTTATGTGTATGTGTGTTTTCAGAGTTGACCATTTGATATTGCATAACCACTATAAGTGTAGTCCCCACCTCTCATTAAGGAAACTTCTCCAATTTTGGGTTTTTTATTTGTTTCTCATGCTTTGGTGTTTTGTTTGCCTGCATTAAGTATGTTGGTCCCTTAGAACTGGAGTTACAGACAGCTGTGAGCTGCCATATGGGTGCTGGGAATTGAACCTGGGTTCTCTAGAAGAGCAGCTAGTGCTCTTAACCACAGAGTCATCTCTCTAGCCCCCAGTTTTGTTTTATTAGACTTAAATGAAGTGTCCTTTTGTGATGTGAAGACTGGGTGGTAAGCAGTCATTTTGTCACTCATGGTCTGGCTTGGTAAATCTTTTTGAAAACTTGACATTTGCTGTAGTTTGATGCTCAGTATATGGCTCTAACCTTAATTCTCAGTAGTAATGTGCTCACCACAAAAAGTTTAGGGCTGCCTTTGTGGTTACCACCCATCAAACAGGATGGAATGGCAGATTCCTAGTCATCTCAGTTCATTACTTTTTTCTTCTCCAAAGTTAGGGCACTTTAGCTTAAACATTTGGTGAGTGAGAGGTGATGGATGATTGAGAGACAGCTTTTTCTGCCAGGTTCTCTTTTACAACTCACCCACAGGAAAGAGTACTTTCTTTCTCATACATGTAAACCGGTACTGCTGTAGATAGATTTGAGTTTTGAAGGGACACAAATAAAACAGTTTGTAAGCACATGAAAGGGATCAGATGAGTGTTTAAAAAAAAACAAAAAAACACCCAGAGGACAAGAAAGGAAAAAGAAAAAGGCCCATAATGTTGGCTCTCGGCACCATTCTTTACAAGATCAAAGGATGCAGTACATGGATTCATGCCGCGTGCAGCCATTGACCGTGCTCTGCCGTACGATTCACTTGGGATGAAGCTGATATCTATATTTTTTCTTTCAAGCTGGTGCTAGAGTTAGGTTATAAAAGAGAAAAGAGAGCTTTGTCCTTTAGTTACCATAAATCAAAAGGAAAACAAAATTCCTCTGCAGCCTTTGCTTTGTAAGTTGTGACATCTTAGCTTTTTCTTACCCAAACGAATTGATTCTCAGTCTAGACTCTGTTGAGAAGTGTGTGCTGAGGCCAGTGTTACTGTGTGCTGTGACCAGTTTTGAGCCCTTGGCCTTGGCCATTCCTCATCTTTATCTTCCTGACACATTTTTATGTAGGTGCTTGCTTTCTTCTTTCCTGACCCTTACTCACCACTGCCATTACAGAAACCAGCATCTTGAGTCAATTACTGCTTGTGTTTTTGGTTGACATTGTGACATAATAGTGAAAAGTGCCATATTGAAACAGGATGACTTCGGTTTAATCCTGCTGGTACAAGCTTTGTGACCAGAATCAAATTGGTTAATTTTTTAATCATCCTTTTGATACTTGTTCATGGTCATGTGAACTAGCAGTGACCTCATGACCTGAACATATATCTTCTGGCTTAGCATCCACTACAGCAGGCATGTGGAAAACACTCAGAGAGGGCCTCGTATGTGGTGGCCTTACTAATGTTCTCTTTTGGTTACTGCATTTCAATGAAGTCTATAAAAATTAGTGTTCAAGGAAGAAAAGCTTGTAATACTGTTATTTATGGTACTGATGATATTTGGTATCCATGGATTTCCTTCCTTCCTTCCTTCCTTCCTTCCTTCCTTCCTTCCTTCCTTCCTATTTTTTCCCTCCCGCTAAGACAGAATTTCTCTGTGAAACAGTCCTGGCTGTCCTGGAACTCACTCTGTAGACCAGACTGGCCTTGAAATCACAGAAACGGGATTTCATTTCTTGGTGGATTGATTGAGTATTCACATAACTTTGGTATAGGAAGCAAAATAGCCCTGGGAGTGATCTTGAAAAAGAGTGTGGTCGTGTGGTTATCTATCTCTTGCAGTCTGCAGGTGCTGATGCTTTCCCCCTTTAAAGTGACTGGGAATGTGTGCTGTGAGCATGCCCTGACCTGAAAACGGAATGGAAGATCAGAAATGGCCCTTGAATGAGTGCTATTTTCCAGCTTGCTCACTATTTGCCTCCTATTTCTACTAGTCACAAGAAATAAATATACTAAGGCAGTTCAGGCTGTACTCTACCGTCTTACCTAGGGATTCATATTTTAGAGAGGTAACTTAGGGTAAGTTTTCTAAACTTCAGGGCCAAGAATCCTTGACTAATTATTCAGAGCTTCTGGTTTTCATTATGTTTACCTGCATTAACATACCTTGTCACTTTGCCATGAACAGCTGTCATTGTATTTATGGGTTAAAATGGATTAATTTCCTTTGTAGAGAATCACTTAAGAAGTTTCATGTATTGCAGAGCTCTTTGTCTTGCAGCTTCAGCTGCACTTTTTGGGCTGACTTAAAACATCCTTATTACTTTGTCCACACATGCATCACTGTGCAGCACACTTTGTCTGTGTCTTTGTGTACACACGGTAGTGCGTCATTGGACAGGACACCTTCTTCGTGTCTTTGTCCACACATTACTTAGCACCTTATTGCCCTGCTGTATTATAAGCTTTATCATGTGTTCCAATGTCTAGACTAGTTCTCCCTTTTAAAATTATTTGCTTTTCCACATGAGCCTTGGTGTTGACTTGTTTCTTTCTGTGAAGATGCTAGTATTTGCCAAGTTGGCTGTATTGACTAGCCGATGGAGAAAGCCTGTGTTGACTTTTCTATCTGACAACACATTGTATTTTCTACGTGGTTTATAGTGACTCGTATGCTCCAGGAGAGCTGGCCATTTGTCTTCTGTGGGCTTTGCACAGCTTCCCTCAGTTCTTTCTTTCCTAAGCACTTGATTGTAAGACTGTTGAACCTTGAAATCTGCATAATAGTGCATATTCTTTTTTATGGACTCTCATATTCTTAAAAGTTGCTTGTATATTAAGTTGTAAGACAAAAATGTCTGATTATATTGCTATAAATTAGTAGCTTGCCATGAAAAACAAAGGAATAAAAGCCCTCTACACTCAGAAATGTAATACTTCCTATTAAAACAACTTCTGATATAAGGGGCAGTTTAAGCTAAAAGAAAAGAAGTTTGCAAAAATGAAAAGAAAGATGCAATATATTCCTGGCTTGCATTCAAGAAATGGTCAAAGGAAAATTAGTTGAACTAAAGACATCAGTAAACAAATTTTAAGAAGTTTTAATGAATGAGTTCCCCAGCTTATGAAAGAATGAATAAACAAACAAAAAAATCAAAAGAATGTGCTGACTTTTGTCCTGGTTACATGAAGAAGTATTTAGGTCAATCTTGTTTAAGGGATCTAGGTACGAGTAGGATTTCTGCACTGCCTAGAGTTGCGAGTATTTGTTAGCATAGTTACCACCATGCTAATTTTTGTGTGTGCATTGTTAAGTAGAGAAACCACCATGAAAACTATGCACAACCATCTGCTTAAGAAATCAAGAAGGGATTCTGAAAATGTCCATGTAGTACATGGTAAGACAATAGATGTCATATGAAACCTGAGAAAGTAATTTCACAAACATTTCTCTACTTTAATCTGGTAGGATAGAAAGTCCTGTCTTTCAAGATCCTTCATTGTTTTTGTTATTGAGTAAGGCTTTTTTGTTTTACATAAACTTCAGGAATGGGAAGACTTTCCTAGTTATTGATAATTTAAAGAAATGAGTCTTACTCCTATTCCCTCCTTGTGTTATATTGAAGGCTCTGTCCTCACCGTTGGTCCTTCCTTCACTGTCTCTACTTGTGTAGAATGGACCACCAACTCTGGACGCCCCACTGAAGGGTTGGTCACTGATCCTTCCTGCCTGGTTTTTGAGTGTGGGTTTGTTTGTTTTGTATATACATCATGCTTGCAACCCTCCTGGCTCAGCCTCCCTGGTGCCAGGGTTACAGGTATGTACCACCACCCCAGCTGAGGTGAGACTTTTCTAGAGTGCCTCCTTTAATGGTGCATGACTGCATGGGAGCTCTCCTGCCCTTACTTGCATTCTGTTAGCAGTAAAGAATTACTTTAGGAATGGGGGTGACAGGACCATAGAAAACTCTGAAACCAGATGTTTCAAACAGATGGAAATGATGGCAGTTCTCTCTTTAACACTCAATCCCCTCTCATCCATTTGACCACACACTGTGAGATAATTAATACCTTGCTTTTGAGTGATCCGGTGTTGTCCCAACTCTCCTGTCTCCTAGAGCTCTGCCAAGAGTGTATGCGTGTGTGTGATAGGAAGTTGGGCCCACTGCCTGCCGTGCTATTTCTAGCCTTGCCTTGGGTTCCTGGTGTCTGGAAGTAGCTCTCTGAATTCTTGAAGCGTCTCTCAGGTTTTGGCTATAGGACGGTTTGACTTTGGCTGATGGTCACACCTAGAGATGTTGCTGTTTCCTTCTGTAGTCACATGACACTGCCTGGAAGTTGGGAATTATTCATATACTGTAACCCAACTTTGTGGAAACCTAGATGGAAAGTTTAACTCTTAGATGTTAAACAAGGACCAGAAACTGTGTATTCAAAGTGGTGAGGATTGCTATCAATTGAGCCAGCAGTTAAGGTCCTCCTTCAGTGTAGTGGGGGGAAAAAGACTCATTTTGCTTCAGAAAAGGTTTAAATTGAAATTTTTATTATGTATTTCCTCAATTATTTTAATATTCTTCTTGTTTCTAGTTTGCTTAAGTTCATTTTATTACAGCCCTGCCTTAAGATCCTCCTTTGTTGTTCATGTTCTGTGGGTTTTGTTGTGACAACTTTACTTGGTAGAGGCTTGTGGACAATCCACTGTTTTGATTATTACTCCACTGCAGTGATTGTCTAGCCACAACACCTCAGTCCCAGTTTATCTCTGTGGTTTAACTGTTTTTATTTTATCACAAAGTAAAAGCAACTGTGATACAAAGTTGTAAACTGAAGCAATCCTTAAACAAAACGATTGCCAGTTGTGCATGGTGACTGAGTGTGTGTTGAACACCAGATTCAGACATGTGTTTCCCTCACCCTCACCCCTTCTAATTGTATTGTTGGTTTGGAATGCAACTTATTTAAATATACTTTTTGTCTTTTGTTTTTCCCCAGAGGGAAGTGTAACATCTCCCATTTTTCTGACATATTTGCTGCTCGAGAGTTTAAAGCCCGTGTGGACTCATTTTTCTACATATTAGGCTACAACCCTGAGACAAGGTAAGTGAATCAGTTATGCCCATTCAGAGTTTTTCCTTTTTCTCACTTACATGTGTATGTACTTGTTCGTTTACTATCTATACTTAAGTTATTAAGGTACCAAAAAATGACTCCAAAATCCTATGTAAACCTCAGCATTTAATATGGTTTGTTGTTTGCTTTTCCTTTTATTAGGCAAGAAAAGGTGCAGAAGTAAGGGTGTAGAGAAGAGAGAGAAGGATAGAGTACATCTGTCGGTCTGTTCTTTGGACCTCTGGTAGATTATTTCCTTGATGCAGACTTTGTTAAGCTTTCCATAATGTGTTGGAAAGAGGTCAGTTGGAAAGGTTGTTAGTTCTTTGTTGTTCAGTTTGCTGTAGGTAGTGAGACCTCAAGAACTCTCATGAAAGGTCTGGTTGAGACTAGTGGTAGGAAGTGGACAGGACCTATTCCTGCCATTTTGGTAAGTTGTACATGAGTAACAGAGTAATTATTCACATGTGTAGTGAGTCTTTTTCTGTCCCACCAGCCAGTTCTCAAATAATGATATGGAGACTTCTTTAATTATGAGATCTTGACTTACAGCCTAGGCTTGTTCCTAACTAGCCCTTATAACTTCACCCATTTCTGTTAATCAGCATTCTGCCACATACTGCCCATCCTACTTCTGTGTCTCCTGGTGGTCTCTTGAGCACCTAGATTCATCACCTGCCTAGCTATTGGCCATTCAATTCTTTGTTAAACCAATCACAGCAATGTGTCTTCACACAGTATACAATATCTTACAACATATATGAAGGGCAGTGTGGCTATGAGAAATGCACTTCACCAGTAAAGGTACACAGCCTGAAAGTGGAAGATGGCCCTAGTCCTGGTTAGCTTTAACTTTAACTTGACAAAGCCTAAAGTCAGCTGAAAGGAGAGTCTCATTGAGTCATTAACTGGGTCAGATTGACTTATAAGCATGTCTGTCAGGGGTTGACTTGATTGCTCATTGATTCTGGAGGATCCAGCGTACTGTGATTAGCACCATTCCTTGGGCAGGTGATCTTGGGCTGTGTAAGAAAGCTAGATAAGGGCTGAAGAGATGGCTCAGCAGTTAAGATCCCTGGGATCCTGAGTTCAGTTCCCAGCAACCACATGGTGGCTCCCAACCATCCGTAATGAGATTTGGTGTTCTCTTCTGGCCTGTAGGCATACATGCAATTAGAACACTGTATACATAATAAATAAATCTTTTTTTTTTTTTTTTTAAGAAAGGAAGGAAGGAAGAAAGCAAGCAAGCTAGATAAAGCTAGATGGTAGTGTTGCTCACCTTTAGTCTCAGTACTCGAGAGGAAGAGGCAGGCGGATCTCTGAGTCTACAGAGTGAGTTCCAGGAAGCCAGGCCTGTTACACAGAGAAACCCTGTCTTGGGGGAAAGCAAAGAAAGAAAGAAAAACTAGCTAAGGGAATGGAGAGATGGCTTAACAGTCAAGAGTGCTTGCTATGCTTACAGAGGACCCAAGTTCGGTTCCCAGCACCCACATGGTGACTCAGAACTACCTATAACTTCAGTTACAGAAAAAGAATCTCATACCCTTTTTCTGAACACCCATGCTACACATAAACTAATGTAGGCAAACATAAGTACACATAAATAAAATTAATTTTAAAAACCTAAATAAATTTTTTAGAAGACAGAGAGAAAAAAGAAGCCAGGTGGTGGGGTCACACACCTTTAATCCTAGTACTTGGGAGGCAGAGGCAGGTGGATCTCTGAGTTTGAGACCAGCCTGATTTATAGAGCAAGTTCCGGGACAGCCAGGCTACAAAGAGAAGCCTTGTCTTGAAAAATCAAAAAAAAGAAAAGAAAAGAAAGCTAGCTAGGTATGTCTTCATGTTTCTTGCTATACTTCTTTGGCTATGAAGTGAGTTCCTTGGCTAGACTTGCTGCTTGTGTGGAATGGCAAGCAGGATTACCTTGAAGTTCCTTCAGTGATGATCTAGAGTTGTAAGCTAAAACAAACCTTTCTTTCCCTATGTTGTTTTTTGTCAGAACGTTTTATCAAACACAAATGAAACCAGAACAACTGTTAGCAGCATGCCAATCAACTGGACACTGAAAACAAACTGGGAGAGCCCTGGTTCCATGTGCTAAAATAGATGCCAAGCCTTAGAGGAGATGAAGGTCACTGTGTAGTGACAAAGGGAACAATTCATTTGGAGATTTTTGTTGTTTTTAGTCACACACACACACACACACACACACACACACACCCCACAGGGTTTCACTACTTACCTCTGGCTGTCCTAGAACTCATTATGTAGTCCTGGCTGGTCTGGAATTCATAGAGACCTGCCTGCCTCTGCCTCCTGAGTACCAGAATTAAAGAAACCAGGCTCCATTAGGAGATTAATAACAGTTGCAAATAGATGTGCACTGAACATCGAGGCTAAAACAAATACTGCCGTATAGAAAGGCCCAAAGAGGTAAAAATAAAAATGATATAATGGGTGATTTTTAGTAGCTCATTGTCATCAATGAATATGGTCATCCACATCTCCTGTTCCATCTCCCAAAATCAACAAAGAAACTTCAGCATTAGAACCATACCGCAGAGCAAAGGGACTTAACAGATGCCTAGAAAACAACTGCAAAACACACATCTTTCCATAAACAAATACATTTTAGGTCATCACAGAAACCCTCACAGGGGCTGGAGAGATGGTTTGGCAGCTCAGAGCACTTGTGGCTCTCACAGAGCCTCTGTATTTGATTCCCAGGCCCCACATGATGGCTCCAGTTTAGGAGATTGCACCATTCTCAAGAGCTTGGGCCGGTTCCAGGCCTGCATATGGTGTATGTACATACATCCAGGCTGAACAGTCATACATATAAAGTAAAATAAGTAAATGTTAAAAAAAAATTCTTTTTCGCTGGGCGGTGGTGGTGCACGCCTTTAATCCCAGCACTCGGGAGGCAGAACCAGGTGGATTTCTGTGAGTTCGAGGCTAGCCTGGTCTACAGAGTGAAATCCAGCGCAGGCACCAAAACTACACAGAGAAACCCTGACTCGAAAAACAAAACAAAAACAATAATAATAATAAATAAATAAATAATTCAAATCTCAAAGAAAAACTATTAAAATGATTTCTTAGATTTAATTAAATCATAGCAGAATAAGGCACAAAACCAATAGCAAAAGAAATTACAGAAACTATTGGCTCAGGAGATAGCTCAGCTAGGAAAACGCTTGCTTTGCAAACATGAGGATCCAAATTCAGTCCTCAGAACCCATGTAAATAAAAGCATGCATTGTGGTGCTTTCACTTACAATCCTAACATCAGGGAGGCAGAAACTGGAGCTTGCTGGTCAGTCAGCCTAGTCTAGTTGGCAAGTTCCAGGTCAATAAAAAGACCTTCTTGGTCAGGAGGTAGTAGCATACGACCTTTAATCCCAGCACTCAGGAGACAGAAACAGTCAGATCTCTGAGTTTGGCTAGCCTGGTCCACAGAGAGAGAGTTCTAGGACAGCCAGGACTACCCAGACCCTTCAAAAGAAACAAAGTTGGTGTCTTCACGAAGCTTGTGCACACATGTGAACACACACACACACACACACACACACACACACACACACGTGCGCGCACGCGCTATACACATGCTCATGGTCATTGAAATTAGAGCTGGAATTTAAAAATTCTTAAAAGCACATGAAAATGAAAACACTACTTATCTGAACCTCTGGAATGCCATGAAGGCAGTTGTACAAAGACATGTACTGCTGTGAAGGCTGTATGTTACATTCAGCATTCTAGACACTGCCCATTCTCCTGCCCTCTTGCAAAATTACTCAATAAACTATTCTTGCTTTAAAAACCACAGAGATTTCTACAACAACATTAGGTTTAATTATGCACTTTAAGGTCATAGAAAAATAAGAACAAACCTAACCAACCAAAAACTAGTAGACAGAAATAATTAGGATCAGGAATGAAATTAATGAAACAGAGCCTTAAGACAGTACAATAAGTCAGAGAACTGGTTCTTTGAAAATATAAATTGACAAGAAGTAACAACTTGGATTAATACATTAGAGATGAAAATTGGAACATTACTTCAGGTAACAATGATGTCCTAAGAATTATCAGGGAGTATGTTGAATAAGCTATATTCCAGAAGCTGGAAATATTAGGAAAAAAATGGATAAATAAATATGATCTCACTACAACAGCATTCAGTTTGCCTAACACAGGAATGCTAGTTTGAGTTCACTCATACTTTTCTTGGGTAATGAAAGACATGATAATGCACATATTTAAAACTAACTGCGGGTTCTGGTGGCTCAGGCTTCTTGGGAGGTTGAGGCAAGAGGATCACAAATTCAACATCTGCCTTTGCTACAGAGTGAATTTAGAACCAGCCTGGGCAACTTGATAAGACCTTCCCTTCAAATTAAAAGTAGAAAGGGGTTGGAATGTAGCTCAGTGGTAGAATGCTTGCAAAACATGCACAAAACCCTATGACCAATCTCAAAAAAGAGAGAGGGACAGTGACTTGAAATACTATTATCAAATACATTCTTAGTACATGCATGGCCTATATTTGAAAATGAAAAGCTCAAATTTCATTTTGCTAAAGAAAACAGACCCTCATAAAGGTAGTAAAAATTGATTCCTTATAGGGCCATCTAAAATGAAGATAAGAACAGTTTAAGTAGGGGCTGGCTCAGCTGTTAAAAGCCCTTGCTGTTCTTACAGAGGTCTCAGGTTTGGTTCCCAGCATCCATCTGACACCCTCCTCTTCCATGGACTAGGCTAGCATGTGGTGCATAGACAAACATGCAGGCAAACTCATACACATTTAAAAAAAAAAATGGCTAGTTTTTTCTTATACCAATAATGAATTTACCATGACAGGGACTCAAGAAAAAAATATTTGCATTCACAGTAGCTTTAAAGAAAAACTGGGCTGGGCCGGTAGATGCTGGCACATGCCTTTAATCCCAGCACTCATCCCAACAGTGGCAGAGGACCTGTTACACAGAGAAGCCCTGTCTTGAAAAGCCAAAATAAAGAGGGTGGGGAGGGGCTGCGTACTGAACTAGCACATGCAGGCTGTGTGTTCACTCCCTAGTGCCACATATATACCCCTTCCCCTACATGGCAGGAATAAGCCTAATCAAAGAAGGAAGACTTTTATAATAGAAATTTTAAAAACACTGCTCTGGGGCTGGAGTAATGCCTCTTTTAAGAACACAAAACGTTCTTCCAGAGAACCTGGGTTCAGTTCCGAGCACCTACATCAGGTGGCTTATAACCACCTGTAACTCTAGCTCCTGGGGATCTGACATCCTTATCTGGTCTCCATGGACACCCAAGTGTACATATAAACACATGTAAATAAAAATAAATATACAGAAAACAATACAATTTTTAAAACCCTCTACTCTAAAGACATTTAGAAGAAAAGCCCTCCATGCTTATGAGATTGCAAAATTAATACTGTATAAATAGCTTATTCCTAAAGCAGTCTGGAACTAGTGTCATCCTCATCACTTTCCATTGCTGTTCTTTATAGAGCTAAAGGTAATCTTAAAACTTTGGTGGAAGTACCAAGTGTTGTAAGTAACTGAAGCAACCCTAAGCAGAAAGAGCAGTTTGGGGCGGTTCTGTAACATCTGACTGGAAGTATACCACAGAGCTAGCTATAGGAACATCAGTAGTGATACTGGCATAGAGGCCAGCTACAGCCACCAGGTTTTCACAAGAGATGCCAGAACATAGACACTGGAGAAAAGAGCAGCACTTCTTCAAACAAAAGATGCTGCTAAGTCTACATATCTAACATGGAGAGGGCTGAAACTAATCTGTCTTTCATCTCATGCAAAAGCTATCCAACATAGATTGCAAACTTCTCTATAAGACGTGAAGCTACAAAAGACTCCACTAGCTTACTAAGGAACAGTAAGAGTTGACAAGTGGGGTTGCATGCAGTAAAATCCTTCTGCAAGCAAAGGAAACTCGGGGTCTACAAGTGGGAGAAAGCCCTTTGCCGACTTCACATCTTGTGTTTTCTTTTATGAGATGTGAGTGAGGGGAGAGAGAGAGATAGGAAAGGAGAGGGATAATGAGAAACAACAGTGTTGTGGAGACAGAAGAAAGGCAAACCCACTCGTTTTCTTCATATGCAGAAAATAAGTGGGTGGCCATATGGTGGGGAGCCATATAATGTATGTTTTCTCTCATACATGTAATCTAGCTTTACCTAATGTGAATTTCATTTATAGGACCAATCTATTGCAGCTCAACCAAAGACTGGTGTTTTGGAAAGAAAATACCATATATTTTCTTTTGTTTGCTTTTTAAATCAAGAATAATAATTGTTACAAAACCATCTACAATAATTGGATCTGTGATCTTTTCAACTCTAAAATGCAAAAAAGATCTGAAATCCTAACAGTATATGTTCAGTGACACCAGAATTCATTTTGTGACCACACCTCACTTACACTGATCTGAGGCTATACTTGTAATTCAGTGTACTTTGTGTAAATTTGCCCATTTTAATATAAAATACAAATGTAGTTATGGCTTAGGTGCTCCTAGGATGCTATATACTATATCATGTGGTTATTATGATTGAAAGTTCCTAACCCTGAAAAACCTCTGACCCTAAGGGTCTCAGATTTAGATAAGGGAATGTGACTCCATCCATTTTCCCTTGTCATTTAAGGAGCTAAACTTTCTGCTCAAATAAAGTACGAAGGGTGAGTGACATGTGAGAGCTTCAAGCAGCCTAACCTCGAACCCTCAGTATTCAGCTCTGATTTCAGAGTCTGTTTCTGATATCCGTATACTCAGGGAACATTCACTGGTCTTATGTGAACAAGATTCATCCCACATTTACTTCTGTGAGTGAGTGCTCTCTGTAAAATAGTGTTATTGTGCTTTTCTTTTATATGAAGAATCTAATTCAAATTCTACGGACTACTTACAAAATAAATTTCAGGCTAGACAGTTGGCTCACTCCTTTAATCCCAGCAATTGGGAGGCAGAGACAAGTGGATCTCCGAATTCCAGGCCAGCCTGGTCTACAGAGTAAGTTCCAGGACAGCCAGGGTAGTTACATAGGTAGGTAGTTACCTGTCTCAAAAACAAAACATAAACAAAACCCAAAATAAATAAAGTTCAGCCAGGAGTTGGTGGCTTATGCTTTCAATTCCTGCACTAGAAGGCAAAGGCAGGTGAATTTCTTAGTTTGAGGTCTACATAGTGAGTTCCAGGACAACCAGGGCTAAACAGAGAAACCTTATCTCAAAATCCCCCCGCCCCAAAAAAAGGAAAGAAATCTAGGCTCTGAGATCTTGGTAAACAGAACCAGTTAGACCTGCTGTACAGTCAGGCAAAACCCCAGAGTCTTTGGTTGAGCTGCAATAAATTGGTCTTAACCATGGTTCTTTGTCTGTTTTCACTGGCCTTACTTGCTTCACTTAGTACCTCATATCCATTTAATTGACTGCTCATCTTTGAGTTAAGATCAGCCCTGGGAAGGACTGTCTCCTTTTGAATCTGGCATGCCTGGGCTCTAGTCTCATGCGGCCACTTTATCTTTATGTCTGTCAGTGAGGTATTCGTTTCCTGGAATCTATTCTGCATCTATCATGTGAAGGTGGTCATAGTTAATCCTGCAGGTGACTTGTGTAAGGTTTTGGATTTTTTGTAACTTCTTGCTAATTATAGGAGTAGTTATATATTTTCATTGACAAGGTGCTACATTCTTTTTTTTTTTTTTTCCCCTACACATTCTTTAATCTCCTGAAAAATCTTTGTGTAACTTTGGGAATGAGCCACTAGAGCTGCATAAGCATTTTCTTGGTTGCTATCATGTTTGAAACAGTTTTCCTTGTGCTAAAAGGCCCTCAGCACAATAGGATAAAAGCCCAGATCTGATTATTACAGTAACTGTTTTCCTGAAAATATCCTCAGATGTTGAATAAAATACTAAATAAGAAAACCTGAACCGAGAGCATATCTTCATTCCTAGTGTGAACCTTAGGTCAGGTTTGTTGTCGGTCTCTAGGAAGTGTGTGTGTGACCCAGAAAGTCTGAGGACTCAAGGAGGAGATAATATATAGACTCATGCTGGTGAAGCCCCACAACAGAAAAGTATTTAAGAAGTTTTTGGTAGGGTATACTCTTGTGCAGGATTGTGCAGGATGGCCACAGATAAACTGAGAATGTTGAGCTTACACTTAGAAATGATGAACATTAAAAGAAAGAAGTCATTCACCACCAACTAATTACAGTCAATAAAAGGAACAGCAAATGATGAGGCCAACATCAGATACTAGTGTAAGCAAGTGTATCAGGAAGCACTTCTAGACTGTCACACAGGGACCCAGCTCTCTGAGAGCCCCGGTTTCAACTATAGTCTGGAATTTGAAATGAGCAGTGGACTGGTCACCACTTCTGGGACCTGGGTGAAAGAGGAAGTAGGTAGGGCTGCACGCAGCCTTCTCCCTTTGGCTGAGCTGGCACAAGCTGCCTTTCTTCCTCCTCAGTAGCCAACAACAAAATGTCAGGTCCATGCTTCGCAGGTGAATTCTGCCATCATTGGGAGAACAGACACAGGTGTGAGGGCTCTCCTCATCACTTACTAAGAAAAAAGAAAAAAAAAAGAAAAAAAAGCTGGGCGGTGATGGCACACTCGGGAGGCAGAGGCAGAGGCAGAGGCAGGTGGATCTCTGTGAGTTCGAGGCCAGCCTGGTCTCCAAAGCGAGTTCCAGGAAAGGCACAAAGCCACACAGAAACCCTCTCTCAAAAAACAAAAACAACAACAAAAAACAAACAAACAAAAGAGTGAGGACTTCAGGCTTGCTCTGGGATTCGGGCCGTTGGTGTCATCCAGGGGATCTAGTGAGACCAAACAATAATAATATTGAAAATATGACTTTCTGAACATTTTATGTAATAGTTCCTATGTTTTTTTTTTTTTCAACATTCAGGTGGCTCTATTGAATTATTATTCCATGTTATTTGTTCACATGAACATTTCCTATGTGAAAGGGTTTCAGTCTAGTTCTGAGGCTCTCCATTAAGCAGGTCTCGGGGCATGTGAGCTGCAGCAGTCCTGGGAATGTTCTTCCAGCCTGCCACCCTGTTTTCATTTGTTGGGATGTATCTGGTTGCATACGTGCATTCTTCTTGTTCTCCGTCCTTTCTTCTGTCTCTGAACTGAAGACCTTTTACCCAGCTGAGAGTGGCCTTGAACCTTGAGTCTCCCTCCCACCTCCCCTGCTGTGATCACTAGCATATGTCTGGCTCAGTACTGAGCTCAGACTCAGAGCTTTGTGAATGTTGGGCAAACACTTTTATCAGTTGAGTCGGATCCTCAGCCATTGGCATTTCTGGTATGTTGTAGATATGTTTTCTGCAGCTGACTGTGTAGATTCCTCATCTTAGAATGTGCTTTGTTTCATAGCATAGACAGTGCCCTGCACATGAGACTGCCAGTAGAGCACTGCATGAGAGTCTCTAGGTCACTAAGAGTACTTCTGAGCAGAAGCAGTTGGTCCTGCCCTCTTCCCAATCCTGTCTTTCGTGTTTTGTGGGATCTTGTGATCTTTTTTTTTTTTTTTTTTTTTAATTATAACTAGGTGATGTAAAAGCCACCATTTGATTCGTAGGTGGGAATAACCTACATGTCAGCTGTTTCTTACTTGACATACAACTCCTTTGCCCTTTGTGGGAGATGAACGCTGGATGAGAAGATGGATTTGTTTTGCAGGGTTTTATCAGAAACTCCCTTGGCTAGTCTGTAGGCAGTGTGAGTAAGTACTTTGGTGCTCCGTATTGCTATAAGGTAACCTTATTTACATGGCTTTAGAAGTCTTTCAGAATTAACTTTTAATAGATTTAGTTTCTTGGATAGTGCTGTGAGGGTTTGGCTAAGAGAATTGAAACGGAATATGGAATGTGGTTTTCTGGATGCTGAGGTGTTTATAGTGGATGGTCTTTCGTTGTGGGGGGCAAAAGAATGCACATTTGCTTTATGTTGGGGATGGGTGTTAGCCCACCATTATGGTTCATGCTGGTTGAGTACTCTACCTCTGAGTTATACTCCCCCCCCAAGTCCTTGATTTGAACCTTCTAGCTGTTTTTATTGTTAGAATTCCAGTTTTCAAAACCTGACTGAGCTCCTATTGATTACCTGAGGAAAGGTGATTTTGCACTTGCAGTTTGGAGCTCTTGGCATTAAGCATGGGATTCTTTTATGTGTTGGGCCTGGTGCCATCTGTCTTCACTGGCTGCACATAAAGTGGCTACCTTGCTTGTTTGGTCTTTTTGTCAGGAAAAAAAAAATGGTTTAGTTGCTTCCTGTAAGCCCTGCTGCTGTGCTTAAGTGTGCTGCTGTGTTTCTGTGTTTAGTCCCAGGTGCAATCATTCATGTCTGGTTTTTCATTTTTGTTCTTTTTTGGAAAAAAATGGTTACTTAAAAACATAATCTACTTAAAACTAGAAAAGACAAAAGAAAACTTGGTGTTGTCTCCTGTGGACAGACGCCTCTCCCTGGCTTGGCTTATAGAGTTCTTCAGTGTTGGCTGTCTGGAATCCCCTTTCTAAGGCCCCACTTCCCTGCACACTAGCTTGGTGTGCTGGGAGAAGCTTAGGAGTCTGTTGGCTGGGCTTTATTTACGGAAACAGCAGGGTTGAGATTGATTGCGGTGTGGAGAGACAGTGTGTGGATGAGGGAGGGTCATAGCACATGCTCAGTCCTGTCAGTGTGAGGGAAGTTTCTGCGTTCTGCGTGAAGGCTGAGGTCATAGCACAAGCTCAGTGAGAGCTCTGTGAGGGCTCTCAGCCTGCATGTGCCTCCATTTTGAGTTCTTAGAGTAGAAAAGGCAGAGTTTTATCAGTAAGTAGAGGTACAGGAATCCAGCTAGACTCACCAGAGCCTCTTTAGTCATGGATGATCCATTCAGTCCCTGCAGGTAGGCGATCTTCCCCTGGCCTCTCGGAGACATTGGCTTTGCTGCTCGAGCTCCTTCTGAAGATGTTTGTGAATCATCTCGCTGTTCACAGTGCATGTTCCAGAACCTTTGATTCAGCCAGCTGGCCGCGCAGAGGTGGCATTGTGAAGCATAAAATCAGAGCTGTGCGTGGGGTCTACCCAGAGATATGAATTAAGCAGATGTAGACTGTGAAGCTTTGTGAGTCGGTCTGTGTCCTCTTCCCTGTTCCCTCACCTCCTCTTCTCTTCGGTGTGATTTTAGCCTGAGTTTGCCCAATGCATTTGGTAGAGCTTGTCTGGCTTCAAAACCTGCAGAACAAACCTGCAGGCTGCCTCATTGCCTAGGTGCCTTGTAGGGATTGCCGTGCCACAGAGCTAGTCTGTTTGGCTGTTTTAGGAAGGGTGGTAGGTGGGCAGCTATTGGTTGCTTTGAAGGTGGGTGGAACTTATTTTGATTGAGAGCCTGTTTGCTAGAGCAAATTATAATTCTTGTGAGGTGACACATGAGGGAATAGCTGTGGGTGCAATTGCAACTGTAGCATCTTCAAGTGGGTTTTTCAAAAGGAGCTGTCATGGCACATCAGTTTTTCTGTTTCTCTGAGGGAGCAAAGCCTTCTGTTTGGAGTTTCTTTCCAGCTTTGTGAGACTAAACACAGTGACATCTATGTTAAAATTCAGATTCATGTACTTTTATTTATTGTATGTTTGATTTAGTTTTGTGGTATGTGTATATTTTGCATGAATTAAGTTCAGTAGGAGAGTGGAAAGGATTTGGTACCAAAGGCGGCAGACAAGGTCACATTTGGTGCCTGTGTCTTGATGTCTGACTACTAAGTAGCCCTTTCTATCCAGGTGAAGTTGTGCTTTTTGTACCTACTGTTTGTAGAGAGCCCAGGCAGATAGCCATCACTGTGGTTTTCTAGGGAGCCAGTCAGGATAAGCAGATTTTGTACAATGGAATTCTTACTCAAACAGGGAGTTAGAGAAGTTTGGGATTGCTAGTTGCTTCTCATTTCCTCTCCCCCTTTCCCCATAGGGTTGGGAACAGTTTAAAAACAGCAGTCCGGCTCTGCGCGGTTGTGAGGACTGCAGAAAGGCCCTAAGGTAGACTGTGCACCCAGGTGAGGGAGAACTTCACTGTGTATGGATACCAAGGCGGGAGGCTTTTGTAAATGCTCAACTGGAAACATGGTGGATGTAAGATGTAGAGCTTCGTGTGATCAACTCTAGTCAGAAGAGGCCTCTGACTGGGGCAGGGTTTTAGCAGTGCTAACATTTAAAATATTCCTACAGCAGGCTGAATTTTAGAATTAGAACCAAAGCGATACTGTTTAGAGGACTGAAGCAGGGTTAGTCTTTGTTGATATTTCTGTGTCTGATTCCCATTCCTGTGATGGCCACTTTCTACTTTGACAATGTATATTTGAACAGTGTGTTTACAAGTTTGAAGGTAATACCCAGTATTTCCCAGAGTGCTTGCTTCTGAAACAAGACCATATGTTTGAGTATTTGGGAGAATATTGATTTTTCTGTTGAAAGGTCTTTACATCCTCTTCTTTTTTAGTTAAAAAAAAAAAAAAAAGAATTGGGGTGAGGGTCTACGATTCATTTGGCTGGTTTGTCTTGGTATAGCCGTGCTTTCATGGTGCTTTGGTATAGCCACCTGCCTTGCTGGTGAAGATTTGGAGTTCGTGGAAGAGTTGATTTTCTTTCTCTGTGCTTCACGTGCAATAAAGTCAGCAACACTGCTTCCTTTATGTATGCATCTGTTCTTTATTCTCCTGTCTAGAGAATATTTTTGGAGAGTTGCTTCTGAACTGCTACCTCCTGTCCAGGGCTTTGGGGCCTATCTGGTGGTGGAGAAGGAGAAGGTGAAGGCTAGCACTGCAGTCACTCCTGGTTAGTGAAGGCCTTTGTGCAGGTTTAGCATAGAAAACACTAGCCAGTTTCCTTATGGCTCATCCCTCACTTGCTCCACTGGGGAACACAGAAGGTTGTCAGACCTGCTATCCTGCTTCTGACCACCTCATTGTCCACTGAGGTAGAACCCTGAGTGGGCTCTGAGAGAAGCTCCCGTGTGTCACTCATGCCGCTTCTTCATACCGCCTGCTTCTCACATCTTCCTGGTGTGTTCCCCGTTGAGGCAGCTCTGATCTGCCTCACGCTCAGTGTCCACCATGCTGTTCATTCTCTAGTGTCATGGGTTCCTGATCCTTTCTTTCTTCTAAGTTCCCTTTTCCTTTCCACTTTGCTTTTTGTCCTTACTGAGCCACAGTCCCTCCTACCAAAGACACATTTGTCCTAACCTTGTGGTAGATGTGGACAGGATGGGAGAAGGCAGGAAACACTAGCTAAAGGACAACTTTGAAAGCATGTACTCATGAGTCTTCTGAAGAAGTACACAGAGTTGATGATCTTCTGTATCATAAAGTTTCTGATCCAGATGCCACAGGTGCTTGATTATATATGTTTAAAATAATTCTGAAAGAAAACTTACCTTTTATATTTTGTGTGCACTGTGATGCTCTGACTCTAAGGTGAACTGTTATTTAATTCAGCTAGGCTGGAGATAATTTCTGGTAACATTCTTTAAAATATATATTTATTTATATTGATGTGATTGTCTTCCCTGTTGGACAGGGTCACACCTATTCTTATAACCTCTGTTCCTAATGTAGGACCTGGCAGATAGATCGTTTTGGGTTTTTTTTGTTGTTGTTGTTGGGGGAAACGGAGAGGCTGAGACAGGGGCTCATTGTGTAGCCATGTCTGACCTAGAACTCACAGACCTACCTGCCTTTGGCATTCAAGTGCTGGGACTGCAGGTGTGCACCACTTTGTCCAACACAAATGGATCTTTGACATCACTATGTTCAGATGGCTGTAGAGGCACAGGCCTTTAATCCCAGCACTCTAAAGGCAGAGGCAGGTGGATCTCTGTGAGTGTGAAGCCAGCCAAGGCTATATACTGAGGCCCATTTTCGGGGGAAAACAAAACAAAACCCAAAACCACAAAATAAAACTTATGTTCAGTACCATCCTTATGTCAGGAGTAAAAGAAATGGCTAGCTCTGGAGCCAGGTGGTGTTGGGATTCCACATGGGAAGAGCTCCGCCTCTTGTATGGCTGGTGAGAACGGTAGGAAAATGTCTGTTGAGTTGTCATAGTTCTAAGTCCTTGGCTAGTTTCTTGCAGGTATGTTTCTCTTAGTAGCAAAATAGCATTAACAATTGCCTTGGGAATGAAGGTTCTTTGTAACCAGCTGTCCACACTTGACTAATCTGCCACCTTCTCGAGTTTTCAGTGTTTATCTTTATTCCTCTTGAAAAAACTTTCCCCCCCTGTTGTGAGGGTTGACCCCACAATCTGACCCCTAGTTGTTAGTAAAGTGCTCTACCACTAAGCTGTATACTCTGTCTTCTTTGTGTTTTGAGACAGGATCTCACTAAGTTACCTGGACTGCCCTCAAACTTGTATTCCCGCAGTCTCAGCCTCCTAGTAGCTGGGATTATAGGCATATATCATACTACCTTTCTAGGTCCTGAAAGTTTGTTTTTACTTATCTTACTCTGCATACCTCATGCTTGCCTGGTGCTGCCCAAAATCACCAGAAGAGGGCATTTGATCCTCTGGGATTGGAATTACGGACAGTTACGAGCCACCATGGGTCCTAAGAATTGAACAGGGGTCACTGAAAGAGCAGCTAGTACCTTTAACTCTTAGCCATCTCTCCAGCCCCCGAAATTGTGTTTTTATTTTATTCTTTTTTCTTTATGTTTATTTATTCATTCATTTAGTTAGTTTTTTCGAGACAGAGCTTCTCTGTGTGTAGCCCTGGCTGTCCTGGAACTCACTTTATAGACCAGGCTGGCCTTGAACTCACAAATTGTGTTTTTAAAGATGGTCTCCTTTTATATATATGGTAACATTTGGTGTTTCCTTTTTTTTTTTTTTTTTTTTTTTATGTGCATTGGTGTGAAGGTGTCAAATCACCTGAAACTGGAGTTATAGACAGTTGTAAGCTGTCATGTGGGTTCTGGGAATTGAACCCTGGTCCTCTGGAAGAGCACCTGTGTGTTTAACCGGTGAGCCATCTCTCCAGCCCCTGGTGTTTCCATTCTTTTTTTTTTTTTTTTTTTTTTTTTTCAGCTGGGGATTGAACCCAGGGCCTTGCGCTTGCTAGGTGAGCACTCTACCACTGAGCTAAATCCCCAACCCCGGTGTTTCCATTCTTAACACTATCCAGTATAGTTACACATACAAGGCAGATAATTGGCCTCTTTGCCCAGCAAATTCACAGCACTATAATAAAGAAGAATTAGAAGATGGCTTTGTCTTTAAAGTATTTCAGACTCTTCCCATTGAGACCTTGGAAATGTGTTATAGTCCTGCTTACCAGTTCTGTGATTTCTCTCTGTAGGCATATGTAGTGTGATTTCAGTTCCTAGAAAGTCCTGTCTTTGCTCAGGAGACCAACTCAATTCTGGAGGGCAGCTGTTATGTTTTTCTTCATGATGGGGTTTTTAAAAGATAATTCATAGCCAGGCAGTGGTGACACACCCCTTTAATCCCAGCATTTAGGGGGCAGAAGCAAGGCTAATCTCTGTGAGTTTGAGGACAGCCAGGGCTGTTATAGAGAGAAACCTTGTCTCCAAAACAACCACCACCACCACCATTTGTTTGCTAAAGCTTGGTATGCGTATATGTGTATATGTCCCCCCTTTTGTCGGGGAGGGTTTCCAGACAGGGTTTCTCTGTGTTGTTTTGGTGTCTGTCCTGGATCTCACTCTGTAGACCAGGCTGGCCTTGAACTCTTAGAGATCCACCTGGCTCTGCCTCCCGAGTGCTGGGATTAAAGGCAAGCGCTACTGCCACCCAGCTCATGCACTTTTGTTGTTATGCTATGGTTGTTAAGCTATTTCATTTGTGCAGCAAATGCAGGCAGTAAAGTCCAGGGGGGCCTGAAATGGGACAGAGTTGGATGTCATTGTGCAGTACCCTATGCAGATCACTGAATAGTGGGTAAAGAAATGCAGACAACGAACAAGGCTGTCATTGCACTTGAAAGTAGCTCCCTCTCATCTGCTGTCCACCCAGTCTTTCTCATAAATATTAAGTAGATCTTCCTTTTTCCCTTCCTTTATAATCAATCCATTTAGCTTTCCAACTCCTCCATCCTTGGGCTCAACCCCTAGTGCTAGGGTTTCAGCCTTATGCCCCTACCCCAATTGCAACACAGTTTTAAACTGTTTCTCTGCTCTGAAGTTGTTTGGAGTGAAAGGCTGGGGTTATGGTTCTTACCAGGGTAGACAGACAGTCTTGTTGCTCCTCAGCTGAATCTTCCTTATTTCTGGACACTGGATTCTATTTTGGAAAAGCCTGTGGGAGAACTGCTTCTGTGATTAACTGCTGTGACTTCCCAAGAGAGTGGGTTTCTTTCCTCAGGCCTTACCGTCTTCTGCAGAGCTGTGGGCTTGTGGCCAGGCTTCTTAGGAGGTTTATCCAAGGCCCTCATACTGTGACTCTAGCTCCAGGCCTGTGAGTGTGAACCATCCACTCATTCTCTTACTGATTAATTTTCTCATTTGATTGTTTTTTTAATGAAAGCTAAATTTTATTCCTGTTAGTTTATCAAACCTCTTTTCAGATTAACTTTGCTGGGAGGATACCAGTGACTATTATTTTGGAATAAAGCTCTTAATTGCTAGTTGTAGCTAAGATACAGTTGATTTAGAATATTAGCATTCACTCAAAATATATTAATTTCCAACGTTTTTAGACACCAGGGGAATGCAAATCAAAACTGCATTGAGATTCTGTCTCACCTCAGTCAGAGACTGTCTCATTCAGAAAACAAATTAGGGGGCTGGAGAGATGGCTCAGTGGTTAGCAGCACAGACTACCTCTTCCAGAGGACCTGGGTTCAATTCCCAGAACCCATAAGGCAGCTGACAACTGTCTATAACTCCAAGATCTGACACTCTCACACAGATATGCATGCAAACACTGATACACATAAAATAAAAATAAATAACATTTTTTAAAAAAGCAAATTAGGGAATGGGTTGCAGTAGGGGAAGGGGCTGGAGGAATAGTGCGGTGGTTAAGAGCACTTGTACTCTTCTAGAGGACCTGGTGTTTAGTTCCCAACACCCACATGGTGCTTTACTACCAACCATAATCCCAGTCCCAGGGGATTTAATGCCCTTTTCTGACCTCTATGAGCACCAGGAGTGTGCATGATGTATATACATACATATAAGCAAAACACTCATACACATAAAATAACTCTAAAGAAAAGAAACGGGGCTGGAGAGAAGACTCAGTGATTATTGCTCTGTCAGAGGACTGAACTTTGATTCCCAGTATCTATGTTCCTTGACTCACAATTCCCTATAACTCCAGCTCCAGAGAATCTGAACACCCTCTGTGGTTACTGTAGGCATTGCACTCAGTGTGTGCAGGAGCATACAGTGTGTGCAGGTTCACAAGTACATTAAAAAACAAAAACAAAAACTGAGAGAATAACAAACCAGAATGACTTTGAAGGAGAAGTGGACAGAAAAGAACACTTACACACTGTAGTAATATAAAATAGTGTAGCTACTATAGAGATAAGTTACAGGGTTTCTCAAGAAAACAAAAAGTGGAGCTGCTATGTTAATCTGCTTACCACTCCTAGGCATGTAACAGAGGAATCTAAGTCAGCACCTTAGAGATAGTCTCTATCCATGTATTCCACTACTATTCACAGTAGCCAGTTATGGACATAACTAGGTGCTTATCCATATATAAATAGATAAAGACAATGTGCTGTATGTATACAATGGAGAGTTGTTCAATTATAAAGAAGTACCAAATGAAATTGATAGAACTGCAAGATTATCTTTTCAGTTAAAAAAAAAAAAGATTCTGAAAAATGTCTCTCATAGATGAAAATGAAAGTGTTAGGTAGACTGTTCAGGAAGACAGAATGTGAGGGAGAATGTGATTGAGGTACTGGATAGACATGGCAGAGACATCCCATGAAGTCTTTTACTTTGCACCCTAACTACATGCTAGTTAAAGCTATAAAATGTGCTCTTGGGCATAGTGGGGATCTAAAAGCAGCCTTGGTTCCTATCTTCACGATGTTTTTGCTCTCGAGAGCATGACAGCCATTTTGTGGTGTATTTTTTCACAAAAGTCATGGCAGATACAGGGTGAAGGTGAGGTGTGCAGACTCGTCCTGTTCTGACTGATTGTCATCACCTAGAGCTAAGAATAGCAGTGACGGCAACAGGCCTGTGTCTTGTTCATTCCATAGCTGTTCTCTTACTTCCACAGTCTCTTTGCTGCGTTATTGGCCATTATGAGCTGAGGACTCAGAGATTACATCAAAATTACACCGAGAGTTAAAGTTGGAATCAAGTCACTTTGTTTCTGGAGTCATGTACTTGGTGCTCTGCAGTCAATATCCACGGTGCTGCTCCCCTCCACATTCCCTTTCTTTGGCATAATGAAGTGACTGTCTCACATTCTCAGGCCAGCCCTAGGG
Organism: Onychomys torridus; assembly: GCF_903995425.1. NCBI lineage: Eukaryota > Metazoa > Chordata > Mammalia > Rodentia > Cricetidae > Onychomys > Onychomys torridus. The sequence goes on from NC_050444.1 coordinate 161,934,362, forward strand.
TAGGCAGACCCCTGGGACCAAATGACCAGTCCTTCAGAAGAAATTCTCTTCACCTTCCCACTTTCTGGAAAAGATACTTCTCCTGTTTTGAAATTCAGATGCAAGCTTCCTGCTTCTTTCTGTCCACTCCCTATTTACTTCTTAGACTAAACTGTTTCCATGGTAACAGGTTACTTTTTAAAGGGAATGTCTTGTCATTTTATTTAATCCAATGCAGCTGAAGTGAAGAGGGCTGAAATATTAAGTTGTAGTTGCTATGGATACTGCTTTGTTACATCAGTTTCTTTTGTATCAGATTTCATATCCAATGATTTTTTTTTTTTGATACTAAAGAAATAAACACAATGACTTACCATCCTTGTTGTAATTTGGCTTCTCCAACCATTTTTTCATATCTCAACCAAAGACTTGTAGAATAATAGAGGTTGAGAGTCAGCTATTTTTCAAAATAAGTAATTTATATTAGCTATACAGTGAAATTCTCTGTGCTAGGAAGGACATTGATAGCCACCACACACACACCCCCCACCCACCACCCACCCCCCAGTGTTTCTCTGTGTAGCTTTGCACCTTTCCTGGAACTCATTCTGTAGACCAGGCTGGCCTCGAACTCACAAAGATTCTCCTGTCTCTGCCTCCTGAGTGCTGGTATTAAAGGCGTGCACCACCACGGCCCAGTGGTGATAGCTTTTTTAAAAAGTAAGCACACTTTTACATATTCAGCTGGATCCACAGTATTTCAGTGTTTCAAATCGCAAAGATCCATAGGAAATAGAGAGAAGTGGAAGAAGTCGGAGGGTATAATGGAGTTGGCCTATGATCCTGGTACTGAGAAGGTAAAGGCAGAGAGGATTGTGAGTTTGAGTCCAGTATGGACTGCATAGGAAGACTCACCCCCCACACACACACACTCACACTCACACACTCATACACACTTTGTTCTGGGGTTTCTTGCCACTATTTTAAGTTAGATGACTTGGAGTTGATTCTTTTGTTTGTTTTGGCATTTTCTGACACAGTGTTTCTCTGTATAACCTTGGCTGTCCTGGAACCCTGTGTAGACCAGACTGGTCTCCAACTCAGAGATCTGCCTGTCTCTGCATCTCAAGTGCAGGGATTAAAGGTGTACATCTGACTTTTCTTCCAATTTTCAGCCTTAATTATAACACATCTGTTGACTTTTTATAAAACATTAGCTCCTGCTGAGTGGTAGTGGCCCAAGCCTTTAGTTTCAGTACTCAGGAGGCAGAGACAGGTGGATCTCTGAGTTCAAGGCCAACTTGGTTTGCAGAGTGAGTTCCAGGGCAGCTAAGGATACACAGAAAAATTCTGTCTTGAAAACACAAAAACTAACAAACAAACAAACCAACCAACAAAAAAAAATCTGTAGCTCAGAGGATGTTACAAAGACACTACAGAGCATTTCCATATTATGTGCCCGCACCAGTGCGTGCATGCACACCTGTGATAGTGACTCCCAGGGGGTCATGAGTTTGAGGCCAGGCTAAGTATTGGGACTCTGCCACAAAAGCAACAAATAAGATAGAACAAAATAGCTATTAAAATACTTCTGCCTCTCCAGTCACAGAGCTGTGTGGGGCTGGATTTTCTTCAATTTAAAAATTACTGGGGGGCTGGAGAGATGGTTCAGAGGTTAAGAGCACTGGCTGCTCTTCCAGAGGTCCTGAGTTCAATTCCCAGCAACCACATGGTGGCTCACAACTATCTGTAATGAGATCTGGTGCCCTCTTCTGGCCTTCAGCCATACATGCTGTATACATAATAAATAAATGAATCTTTAAAAACAAAAACAGAAAACCCCAGATTTTCATGTATAGTCAACAGAAAGATATGGAATCTGGAGCCATTTGGGTTTGAGTCTAGTTTAAAAAAAAAAACAACTGGAACAGCCAGGCAGTGGTGGCACACACCTTTAATCCTATCGGGGAATATGGGGGTCCAGCCCCTCTATAGTCCCCTCCCAGGGTCCAGGAAGAATCTACAACCAGCTAATAATTAATCTTTGAAGAAAAGAAATGAATCTATGGAAACGAAATTCCTCAGTTCATACACTTTATTATTCTGTGATAGTTCTCTCTCTACACAGCTTCTATTATGCTCTCATGTCTAGCTCCTTTTTTTGTCTGATTTTTCTGTATATTTATCTACTGTCCCCTCTAGGTTCTATCTTAATTCCTTCGTCTAGTTCTGCCCCTTCTGGGTTCTCATCCATCTAGTTCTTTCCCCTATCAGCTCCTCTCCCATCTCTCCTTCTCACCTGGCTCTTCCTCATCTTGTTCTTCCCCATCTGGCTCTTCCTCATCGCCCATCTCGTTCCTCTAGGACTCTCTTCTAGCACTTCAGTCTAGTTCTTCCCCATCTCAGTTTGTTCCTCTCAAGTTCTTACCCTTCTAGTTCTTCCATTCTCTTTTCTCTTCTCTTTGCTGTTCCCCTTCTACCTAAAATACCTACCTTTTCTTTCCTTGGGCACATGGTTCCCAGCCTTCTCAGGAATGTTGTTTTATCTCTCACCTTGATGTGTAAAAACATCTTTTGTACTCAAAGTGCTCTGGAGAACCACTAGACCTCCTCAAAGCCAGGGGATGGTCTGAGCTTCATTAGCACAGGAAACAAAGCTAGGTGTCTCCTGCCAGCTTGTCTCCTAAGCTAAGCAGTACAGTTAGTAACTTAGTAGGTTCAGCAGGTCAGGGCAGCTGAACTGTTTACCAATTGGTCTGGGCATGCAAGGATTTCTTAGCAGAAGAAAGATGAAATAGGCTAGGTAACACCAAATATTCATAATAAATGGCTTGCCTTTTGACAGACCCTTGGCCGGTCAAAGTTCAGCTTTAATACACAGCTGAATCTCTATGATATATTCTTGCGCCCCGCTAGATAATCCCAGCACTCAGGAGGCAGAGCCAGGCTGGTCTCTGTGAGTTCAAGGCCAGTTTGGGCTACAGAGTGAGATCCAGGATATGCTCCAAAGCTACACAGAGAAACCCTGTTTTGTAAAACAAAAACAACAACAAAAAATTGGAACAACAGAGTGCAACAAAGTTACTATAGAAACAGATAGGAGAACCCAGTTGTATGGTATTATTAGGCAATCCTAGAACAATGATGACTTTATTTTCACTGTTGTTTTTTTTTTGTTGTTGTTGCTGCTGTTCTTTTTTATTATTCTTATTCTTTTAACTTTTATTGATCCTTTGTGGATTTCACATCTTGGGTTCCGATCCCATTTATCTCCCCACCGCCTCAAATCTGCTTACCGCTCTTGCAATACCCCTCTCTAGTAAAACAAAATTTACAAGAACCAGGCTGGAGAGATGGCTCAGAGGTTAAGAGCACTGCTGCTCTTCCAGAGGTCCTGAGTTCAATTCCCAGCAACCACATGGTGGCTCACAACCATCTGTAATGAGATCTGCTGCCCTCTTCCGGCCTTCAAGCTTACATGTAGGCAGAACACTGTATACATAGTAAACAAATTTTTTTAAAAAATTTGAAAGGGGTTGCGGATTTAGCTCAGTGGTAGAGTGCTTGCCTAGCAAGTGCAAGTTCCTGGGTTCGGTCCTAAGCTCTGGCAAAAAAAAAAAAAAAAAAAAAATACAAGAACCAAAACACGAATAACCAAAACAAAAAGAAAGGGAGAAAAATCTCTTTGTGGAAGCTCTAATGTGGCGCACTGAGTCACAGTTTTACCCTTTCGTCCATTCATCTTTACTTACAAGTGTTCATTGCAATGAGTCTTGCTCTGACTCTGGTTTCTGCTACACCTCTGGTTATGGCTTCTCACTGGGGCTCCTCTTGGATATCCTGTTGTCCTGTGTTTTGGAGATCCTGCTGTTTTGGATCTATAGGGTAATCCTGTTGGTTAAATTGGTGCTGCTCTTGGCTGGCCGCTGCCTGCAGCGGCCATGCCGACAGAGGAACATGCTGGAGGAAAGTCACAAGCCATAGTTACCTTTCTAGCGCTTTATTGGGAGAGAGGGGGAGAGGGAGGGAGGGAGGGAGAGGGAGAGGGAGAGGGAGAGGGAGAGAGAGAGAGAGAGAGAGAGAGAGATGGGGAAAGGACCAGAGAAACAGAGAGACTGCATGGAGGGAAGAGACCAGAAAGAAAAAGGAATGCATAGAGGGCCAGCCCGCTTTTTAGGCTGGGACACCGTTGCAGGCTGATGACATAATTAAGGACACAGTCCTTACATCCCAGACTTTCACTTACTATATATATATAAAAAAGCAGGTAGATGGGAATAGAGGCATTGTTCCTCTCAAAAACTGCTTCCAGCTGACTTTTGGACATGGGTTGGCTCTTGGGGGAATGGAGAAGTGGAGTGTTCTGAGGTAGACAGGCGTTGCAAGATGCTGTCTGTCATCTGTTTGCTCTGGAGACTTGTATCTCTCTTGGCTGTGGCTGGGAACTTTCTGTTTGACAAGATGCTGGTGACATAGAAAAGCTTAGAGAGAAAACAATCATTATTATTTTATGTTGGTAGATCTAGCCTGTCCAGATGGAATTTGAAACATGTTAAGCTTTATCAGAGACAGATTATTTTAAAGCATCTGCTTCCTTTACTAGTTCAGCATCCAGGAGACAGATGATCAATTGTTAAAAGCATCTCACAGTAATAGATGTTTACATTAAAGTCTTTTTGTAGGGCCTTTTGGGTCATTAGCTGAACAGTGAGTTAGAACAGGGAACTGGAATGAGAAAAGCTTGTGGTACATGGGAATTTTTTTTTTTTTTTTTTTTTTTTTTTTTTTTTTTTGAATTAAGGACAAGGTAAAGATCATGGCCCTGTCTATATGCACATGAGAAACATAGGCAGTAACTTTAAAGTGAGACAATGAGCTCTTACCTTAGTTGGAAATCTTTTTTCATTATGTAACTCTGAAAGTGCAATTAAATCTGGTGAGGTAAGTAAGGCTGTCCTCTGTACCCTACAATAGAAAGGTGGAGTGACATCCTAAAACTCCTTGGACTGAGTCAGTGGCTCTGGTGTCCAGAAGGGAAGAAACAAATCGCTTCCCTGCTGCGTTCTGGGTTCCCTGCTGTGTCTGTAGCCAAGCCTAGGTCTGTTGTAGGTCTTAGCTTAGTGTACCCATGCGTCTTGGTGCCTGGGGCAGTCAGCTGACTGGTTGTCTTTCTAGGCGGCACTTTTAACAAGGCTGTTGATGGCCTGGCAGGGCATTCACTAGCCCGTGGCCTTTTTCTCACTTAAAACAGGGACCCAACAGCTTTCGGGGATCAGCGAGTGCCAGCACTTGGCAATTTTGTTTTTGAGCTTTTATCTCTTCCCTGGCACACCTTAAATGCCACAGATGACTCTTTTGCCCGTGGGGTCAGGAGCCTTGCTCTACAGATGCTTAAGTTTTAGTTGAGGAGGGGTGTCTGGTGAACAAGAGACTGATTTTACTCAGTGTCCTGAATTTTTTTTTTCTTTCTGATCATTGGTGGCTTTAGGATGGCTTTTGGAAGATCTGCCAGTAGGCAGACTGTAAACCGATCCTTTTGGAAGACTTGTCTAAGCTATAAGCTGATTTTTGGGCTTAGGATTCATCCTGACTACTGTAAACTTAATTCTGTGGATCTTAGCTGCTTTCACACCTGTTTGTGTTTCTTAAGGCAGTTGAAAATGAGTGGGTGGAGTTAAGGTGAGTTAGGGTGAGAGTCTTAGAAGCTGCCCAAGCCTGCCCATTTGAGCCCGCCCACTGCCTGAGGAAGTCAGACAGAAAAGGTTGCACGTGGCAGACGCAGAAGTGGGGAAGGAGAAAGGTTTAGAGCTTTAGCAGAAAGCTTGGGGATAAAGTAACTCTTATTTGCCTGTTCGCTTGGTGAAATTCCTGCGACTCTGTTATTCGGCCCGGTTTACCGGTGCCCCGCCCATATCCACCAATGTAGGTGGTAAATGTATCCACCTCTTTGTCTCATGGCTGTAGTCGAGAGAAAAATAAAAAATTAAAATAACAAACCGGGATCAGACCTCAATCTTGGGTGTCCCCAAGAGTGGAGCCATATCTAAGAATCAGCTCAAGTTCACCATCCTCTTCATCAAGGGATGGGAAGGACTGCAGACACGATGCAGTTGGTCTACCCGGTAGACCCGAGACAACATTTTCTCCTCATCAGGAGCAAAAATGTGCCTGCTGTTGCCAGCACAACCCAAGGACAACACCTTGGGTGTCGCAAAGAATATAGCTCATACTACAGCAGTGAGAATGGCAGACTCACTGTCAAGAATAATAGTGGCAGCTGTATAGGGATCCAGTGGAGGCGAGGGACGTGCACTTGCTTACGGTCTCATGGTCTCGCTGGATGGGGGAGGAGGCGGCAAGCACCAGCAGTCAGCAGGTCTTCGGTTGGTGTATCTGAGTCTGAATGGCACCAAATGTTGGTTAAATCGGCGCTTCTCTTGGCTGGCTGCCGCCCACAGTGGCCATGCCGATGGAGAAGCATGCTGGAGGAAAGTCACGAGCTATAGTTATTATTCTAGAGCTTTGGAGGGAGGGAGGGAAGGAGGAAGAGAGAGAGACAGAGAGACCGAGAGACCGAGAGACCGCACAGAGGGAAGAGACCAGAAAGAGAAAAAGGAACGCCCAGAGGGCCCACCTGCTTTTTAGGCTGGGACACTGTCGCAGGCTGATGAGGTATTAAGGACCTAGTCCTTACACATCCGCTTCTCGTGCTCTAACAGCTCGTAGATTAGGTGGATGTTGGGGCAGGCTAACTCACAGCTTTGGTTGCTGCAGAGCGCTGCTGCTTCTCCTCTCTCACATGCCCGGACTTAGAAACCACAGGCAGAACTGACACGATGTTGCACAACTGCCTGGTGCAGATCAGCTTGTGGTTGATTGTGCCCTACTCAGACCAAGAGGTCTGGGGGAGGGCAGGAGCCCTCTCTGCTCTCTGTTGGCTCAGTCCTGGAAAGCTGTTGTTCTTTTGAGATAGGGTCTCTATGCAAGCTGTGGAAGCCTTGAACTCACAGATATCTGCCTGCTTCTCCTGAGTAAGTAAGATCACAGGCATATATCACCACACTGGACTTCTGAGGCCAGTGCTGGTAACTGAACTTAGGGTCTCTTCAAGAGTACCAAGTGCTCTTAGTTAGTAAGCAGTTTCTGAGATCCTCATCTCTAGTTTATTGTCTTAGAGTTTTCTATCAAATGCATTTTGTAGTGGGACATGTTGCTTTCAACTTCTTAGGACTTTAGCTCAGTTTCTAGAGTGCTTATCTCACCTGCACAAAGCCCTGGATTCTGTCCCTAGCAGCATACAGACTAGATTTGGTACGTGCACTGTGTATAATTCCAATACCTGAGAGGTGGAAGCAGGAGAACCAGAAGTTTAAGGTGGTCTTTGACTATAGCAGGTTCAAGGCTGGCCTGCCCTATAGAAATAAAGACAGTCTGATAATTGTCTTTCTAATAATTAGAATACATTCTGCATTTCATAGATGTTGTAGGCTAACACTGTTACTTTTTTAGCATTACATATAGTTCTAAATAATTTCATTTTTAAATAAAGACATTTTAAAATAAGTTTTCAAGAAAGTTCTTTTTTGATTTTAATTTGTGTTTCATATCCTACTTACCTTCTTACTAGTCTTCCTTGGTATAAACTTTAACACAGATTGTTTGTGTATATGTGTGTGTGGGGGGGGAGTTCAGTAGTAGAATGCATTCCTAGCATGCATGGGGCCATGGTTTCATCCTTAGTTGTAGGTGGATGTTTATGTCCTGACAGCACTTCCCAAATACCCATCAGCTGCTTCCCAAATAATTGAATTGGAGGCTTAATATTACTTATAAATGCTTGGCTGGTAGCTCGGGCTTATTACTAAGTAGCTCTTACACTAAAATTTGTAGATGAATTTCTAAACAGTCTTATTAAATAAGAAACACATAACCAAATACAGGGGTGCAAGCCATAGAGATCAGAGCAATAGCTGCCAACTAACCTTAGCTCACCACTTTGCCATAGCTTCCCAGAGAGCCTCTCCCTGTCTTAACATGCACCTTATTGTCTTCCTGTTCTGCCTTCTCATTGGCTCTAAGCCCAGCCACATCACTTCCTCGTCATTGCCTGTCTATACAGACTTCCAGGTCTCTGTGGTTGGTACTGGGATTAAAGGCATGTGTCACCACACTTGTCTGTGTCCTTGAACACACAGAGACTCTGCCTGCCATGTGATCAGATTAAGGGCATGTGCTACCACTGCCTGACTTCTGTTTCTAGCCTGGCTGTGACCTCTGATCTCCAGGCAAACTATCTTCCTTCCTTCCTTCCTTCCTTCCTTCCTTCCTTCCTTCCTTCCTTCCTTCCTTCCTTCCTCCCTCCCTCCCTCCCTTCTTTCATTTCCCGGAGCTAAGGACCAAAGACTTTGTTTGTTTGTTTGTTTGTTTCCCGGAGCTGAGGACCGAACCCATGGCCTTGCGCTTGCTAGGCAAGCACTCTACCACTACCACTGTGCTAAATCCCCAACCTGCAAGCTTTATTAACATACAAATAAAATATCACATTTCAGCACAAATAAAATATCACCACAGTAATTTTCATCTATGTTTAACCACATGGCTTGGTACCACTTCTCAGTATGATATTCTCATCTTGCTTCCTCTGCGTCTGGCTGGTAACTCCTGACTCTACCCTTCCTCTTCCAGCATTCTCAGTTTGCCCACCCGGCCTATACTTTCTGCCTGGCTACTGGCCATTCAGCATTTTATTAAACCAATTGCAGTGACAAATCTTTACAGTGTACAAGAGGATTATTCTACAGCACTTAGCATCTTGAAAACCAAACTACACCAGAGTGTTCTAATTTACTTAGGCTCCTAAGAAACGCTTGCACTTAGCATATTCTTTTCTTTTCAGAATTTTTTTTTTTTTTCAAGACAGGGTTTCTCTGTGTAGCTTTTTTTTTTTTTTCCCCTCGCCTTTCCTAGGATTCACTTGGTAGCCCAGGCTGGCCTCGAACTCACAGAGATCCGCCTGCCTCTGCCTCATGAGTGCTACTTAGTATATATGTGGACACTGTCTGCATGTACATATCTTTTCACCAGAAGAGGGCATCAGATCCCATTATAGATAGTTGTGAGCTGTCATGTGAGTGCTGAGAATTGAACTCAGGACCTCTGGAAGAGCAGCCAGTGCTCTTAACTGCTGAGCCATCTCTCTAGCCTCCCTCTTTTCATTTGTTTGTTGTTTCTTTGAGGCAAGGTTTCTCTTTGTGTTGGTTCTGGGCTCTGTAGACCAGGCTGACCTGGAACTCAGAGATCTGTCTGCCTCTGTCTCCTGAGTGTTGTGATTAAAGGCATGAACCACCACCACCACCACCACCACCACCACCACCACCACCTGGCTTTGGGGGAATTTTTTAAAACATGGTTTCCTTGTGCACCCAAAGCTGTCCTTGAATTATATGCCTTTGGTTCTCTGAGTTCAAGGCCAGCCTGTTCTACAGAGCAAGCTTCAGCACAGCCTGGGCTACACAGAAAACCCCTATCTCGCAAAACAAAAAGCCAAAAACCCAAGCAGTTAGTTTTAGAAAGTAGTCATGAGCTGGCTAGTTGAATCCTTGGCAGAGTTCCTGAAACGTAAACCAAAGGTGGGTGATGCCTTCTGCAACACAGTGAGTCTAGGGCGTCACCACCATAGTCCCCGTCTTGTCCGCCTGCCTCTTTTGTGCTTTGTGGTTTTAGTCTCTCTTGAAGATGCCTACCTTCTGTCTTGCTGTCCTGCTCTGTAGATGTAATTCTAAACAGTCTTATTAAATAAGAAGCACAGAGCCAAATAAAGAGTTCAAAGCCCAAGAGGTCAGAGTACTAGGGATAGCCTTTAGCTTTCCAGCTGCTGCCGTCCCTCACTTGAGAAAAGAGAGCTTCTTCCTGTGTGTCTATATTTTCATTGACTTTCTGTTCTGCCTTCTCATTGGTTCTAAACCCAACCACATGACTTCTTTGTCACTGCCTGTCTGTAAAGACCTCCAGGTCTCTATGGTTGGTACTTGGATTAAAGGTGTGTGTCACCAAGCTGCCTGTGTCCGTGAACACACAGATTCTGCCTGCCATGTAATCGATTAAGGGCGTGGGCTACCACTGCCAGACTTCTGCTAAATGGCTTGCTATTAGCTCTGACCCCCCCAAGGCAACTTTATTTATTAACATGCAAATAAAATCACATTTCAGCACAAATAAGATATCATCATATTGCTCTTTATCTCCTCCAGAGGCATCCAGTGCTCTTGGGGCTGAGTGACTTGGCTGTTTGGGGAGGTGTGTGACAAAAGAGCAGCTTTGTCACCTCAGACAGGGATTGGTTGAGCTTTTGGTGGTGTGCAGTTATTTGGCACCCAAAGCTTACACTTGAGAACCACGAAGTGGAGTCATAAAACAATTGCCAAAATTACCATTTTTTGTTGGTCCATGTCATAGCCAGTCTGGCTGCATGCTGTCTATGGGCAGCTGGTTGGACATTGGGAACCTGGCTGGATTGCTTAACTTGTTGTATTTTTGGAAGTTTCTTCTGGAATGGAGTATCTTATGTTTTTGATATGATATCTGGACCCTTTCTCGTTGGGAGGTAGATGCTACCCACCTGCCAAGGTATATTCTAGGAGTCTTAGGGCTGGGATTATAAGGATTATGCCCTTAATTACATCACCAGCCCAGCCTAAAGAGCGGGCGTGCTCTCTCTGTGTTCTCTCTTTTCCTGTACTCTCTCCTTCTGTATTTCTCCCCCTCCATGTGATCTTTCTCTCTCTCTTCTCTATCTACCTATCTACCTACCTACCTACCTACCTACCTACCTATCTTTCTATCTATCTATCTATCTACCTACCTACCTACCTACCTACCTACCTACTTATCTACCTATCTACCTACCTACCTACCTACCTACCTACCTATCTATCTTTCTATCTATCTATCTATCTATCTATCTACCTACCTACCTACCTACCTACCTACCTACTTATCTACCTACCTACCTACCTACCTACCTACCTACTTACTTATCTACCTATCTACCTACCTACCTACCTACCTATCTATCTATCTATATATCTATCTATCTCCCCTCCCTCTCTCAATAAAGCTCTAGAAAGGTAACAATGGTTCATGATTCTTCTACCAACCAGCACTCTCCTCTCTCGGCATGGTGACGCCACTTAACCGAAAGGGACCACATCTGATTGTCACTCTCACTTTGTCATTGCTACTGCGTCCCCACCCCACACAAACTGCTCTTGATGAAAAACTTTGTAGGAATAAGAGGAGAGTGAGACTGGGCCCATAGCTCAGTTGATGGCTTACCTGCATGCCTGGTCCCTGGGCCTGGTCTTCAGGATGAAGACACAGAGTGCGGTGACACACATTCATAATCTCAGCCCTCAGGAAGGAAGGAAGGGAGATCAGAAGTTCAAGCTCACGGTTATCTCCATAGTGAGCGTTAGGAGGCCAGCCAGCTACATACAGATCCTCCCTCAAACAAACAAACAGATGGCGTAGGAGGTACTCCGGGAGGCTACAGTCAGCTTCTCAAGGTGATGAGTGGGTAAGGACACGTGCATGTAAGCATGTGGAGCTGAAGCAATGTTAGAAGTAATGAAGGAGTGGCCTCCTTTTAAGATGACTCTCAGGGCTGGAGAGATGGCTCAGCAGTTAAGAGCACTGGCTGCTCTTCCAGGGGACCCAGGTTCGATTCCAAGCATCCATATGGCAGCTCACAATCATCTGTAGCTCCAGTTTCAAGATGTCTACCTGCTGCCCTCTTTTGTCCTCTGTGGACACACATATACTCAGGCACACATACATACACATAAAATAAATAAATATTCAAAAAATAAGATGTCTCTCATCTGCTTAGAGTGAATTACTTCCCTTGAAAAACCTGAGAAAGTTTGTGTCAGAACTGCTTGTGTTAACCTTCTGTTTTCTTCACTACAGGCGGCTGAATAGTACCCAAGGGGAAATTCGAGTTGGCCCCAGCCATCAGGTAAACTACATTTTACTAACTTAATAGCTTGTCATTTCCTATTTTTCTGCTTTATCTTTATTCTTGGGGGCTAGAGAGATGACTCATTGGTTAAAGAGTACCAGCTGCTCTTTCAGAGGACCTGAGTTCAATTCCCAGTACCCACACAGCAGCTCAAAACTTCCTGTAGCTCCAGTTCCAAGGGATCTGACACCTTTACACAGACATACATGCAGGCAAAATACCAATGCACATGAAATAAAAGTAAATCATTTCTCTTTATTCTTTTGAGTAGCATCTTAGAGTGGTTATTGATAAGGAGAATTCTCAAATTCTCTTCAAATACAGTGTTAAAGGTTTTGTGGGGTGCTGGGGTGTGTGTACGTGCTTGCATGTGAGCATGCCTGTGTGTGTGAAGCCAGAGGAGAATGTCAGGTGTTCTACTTGATCACATTCCTCTTTGTTTCACTGGTGTTGGAACTAGGCTGGTGGCCAGCAAGCTCCGCCCCTTATCCTGTCGCCACCCACCACTGCTGGGCTACAGGTCCACAGCTGGCTTTCATGTGCCTTCTGGGCTCTGGAGTAGGGCCCACTGAGCCAGCTTCCCAACTGAAGGTCTTGATATTGTTGATCTTTGAGACAGTATCTTAATCTGTAGCAAGATTAGCCTTAAACCTGTTATATAGCAAGGCTGAACTTGAACTTTCTGTCCTCTTGCCTCGGTCTCCTCATTGTTACGTTACAAGCATGTGTACTGCATGTAACTTCAGGGATCTCTCCTCATGACCAGATCATCCTGTAGTAAAACAAACAAAAAAGCAGCTGTGGGAAGATGGGGACAATGGATAGGAGGAAAGTGAGGAGGCTCTGGAGCGAGTGTGCTCAACCTGCAGTTTTAGTCTTACAAAAACCTAAAATTTTGTCCCATAACTTTAAAGTTAATAATACAAAAATAATAAAAAGGAAATTTTAATAAATGATTAATTCCAGCGCTCAGGAGGCAGAAGCAGGTGGATCTCTGTGAATTGGATGCCACTTGGTCTATACAGGGAGTTCCAGGACAGCCAGGGCTACATAGTAAGATTCTATCTCAATCCAAAAACCAAACAAACAAAAAAAACCTACTGAGTTTACCCATTTTAGAAGATCTAGAGCAGTAACTTTACAAGTAGGTTATTATTGTGTATCCACTAAGCAGTAGCCCCTCCTCTCCTCTTGCTCAAGCCGGAGCACCACTGCTCCACTCCTTGTCTGGTGCTTGACTGTCTTCATCATAGATGTGGAATCTATGCATTATTTATTTTTTGTGACTGACTGACTTCATTATAGAATGCTCTCTGGGTCCATCCATGTTGTAGCATGTGCCAGATTCCTTCTTTTTTTTTTTTTTAAAAGGCTGAATAATTCATTGTGTGTATGTATATATGTATGTTTGTTTATCTAGTCATCCATTGATGAACATTTAGTTACTGCATACTTCCATTTAAAGATATTTTGGGGCCTGGAGAACTGGATTCATGGTTAAGAGCACATATTGCTCTTCCAGAGGACCCAGGTTCGATTTCCAGGCACCCACATGGTGGCTAGCTACCATCTGTAACTCTAGTTCCAGGGCATCTGATGCCCTCTTCTGCCTTCTGTGGGCACCATGCTCATGTGAGATATATATATATATATATATATTACACATATAAAAATAAACATTTTTTTCAACTGTCCAACAAACCAACTTTTTTTTAAAAAAGGAAGGCTTTGACTGTTGCTCAGTGATGTAGTGCTAACTTATGTGTATGTGAGGCTCTAGGGTCCACTCCCATCCCCACTGTAAAGGCGAAAGAAAATACTCTTCCAAACACTTTTTCTTCAGAGAGTCAGAATGGCTGGGGCTCTTCAGCTGGACCTTGTATAGTGAGCTGTGCCCTCTGGCATCTGTTCAGTGTACTGGCTTCTTCTACTTTGGATTCTAGTTAGACAGCTCTCGTGGGGGAAGCACTCTGGCTGCCATGGTTGTTCACGCTTCCTCCTGGGCTAGTCTAGTCAGTTCAGACCTTGGTTTTACTGGGTATTGCTGACATTCTCTCAGTGCTGTCCTTCACAGAGAGCTGCATTCAGTGGTTTTGACATGCACATGTGTTGGGTCATGTGTCCATTACTAAACACTGAGGAAAATGGGTTTAGCATGGTAACCCTGGACTGTCACTTGAGTGAACTGTGTGTTGGGGAGCTAGCCAATATGCTTGATATGCAAAGACACAAATTACAGGTCATGGTAGTCCTTATGTGGGCATAAAGGGTTTAGGTGTCTTCTGGTTCTTTTTTTTTTTTCCCCCTTCAGATTGTGAGCATTTTTATGTGCCATATACATTTCTTTGGAACTTACTTTAACTCCTTGATGAGAGAAAAGTAAAACCTTGAGGACATATTTACCAAAATGCAAAAAACCAGCAGGGGCTTATTGTTTTTAGATGGTTCTCATCTTATGATAAAGGCAGAAATTCACAGTTGCCGGGCATTCTCTTCATTTCTGTTTTCCTGGAATTGACTGTTAATTGGGCCTGACCAGGACTGCCTCTGGACTGTGGGTGGTGCTTTACAGTGATGGGGATGAACCAAGGTCTTGCCATGCTAAGTAGGTCCTCTCACTATGACTTGCACTACTCTGCCCCTGGCTCTGGACTGGAGTTTCTGGTTTGGGGTTTTGTTTTTTTGTTGGGGGTGGTTTTTTGGTTTGGTTTTGGTGTTTAGCTTTTTTTGTCTTGAGATATATTTTTTGTTATTGTTAGTATTTGAGACAGGGTCTCCCTATATAGCCATGGCAGGCCTGGATTTCAGTATGTGGACTAGGCTGGTCTCAAACTCACAGAGATCTGATTGGCCTTTATGCATCACCCTATCCTGTAGCAGGAATCTTAAAGAGTCTTATTAATAAAATCAAACCCAAGGCCAGTTATTGGGGTGATTGCTGGAAGATCAGAGAAGCAGAACAAGCCACAGCTACCTCACCTTGCTAGTTTCTCAGCTGATCCTATTTCCTCAGACTGGAAACCTCTGTGTCCTTATCCAGAATGAATCTTAGCTGAACTATGCTGCTCAAAGCCTGAATGCTTAACCAGCCAAAAGCTTCTAGTTTCTGGTCCTCATGCCTTATATACCTTTCTGTTTTCTACCATCACTCTCTGGGATTAAAGGCTCACTTTCTGAGATTAAAGGCCTGAGTCACCATGCTTGGCTGTATCCTTGAACAGATGGGTTTCTGTCTCTGGAATGCTAGGATTAAAGGTGTGTGCTACCACTGCCTATCCTCTATGTTTAATATTGTGGCTGTTCTGTCTCTGACGCACAATATTAGCCTGCACAATATTTCGGGGAACACAATACCACCACAAATTATATGTATGCACATGTGCCTGAGTGGAGGTATGTGTACATGAATGCAGGTACTTGTGGAGGCCAGAAGAGGGCCTGATATCCCCAGAATTGTAGTTACGGGCTGCTGGCTACCCAGCATAGGTTCTGGGGACCAGACTTGGGTCCTCTGGAAGAGTAGTATGTATTCTTAACCACTGAACCACCTCTGCAGTCCTTATTTTGTTTGTTTGTTTATTTTGACAAAGTGTCATTATGTAACCCAGACTGATTCTGCCTTCTGAGTGCCGTAATTACAGGCATGTACTGTAATCACATTCTGGGGCTGTAATATCCGTCCGTCCGTCCGTCCATCCGCACCTGTATGTGTGGGTCAGTTGGAGGTGGTAGAGACAACTTGCAGGGATAGATTTTCTCCTGCTGTACAAGTCCCAAGGATCAAGCTCACGCTGTTAGCCTTGGCAACAAGCATCTTTACCCACTGAGCCATCCTGCCAGTGTCTGGCAGTGTTTTAAATGAAGGATCTAGGACTTGCCTGGCATCACTCAATTACACTCCCAGTTCTCTTCTTGCCCTTGTGTGGTATTTTCCCTCTCATTTCTCTCCACAGTTTGTTTCCAGGGTTTCAGGACGGTCATACTGGATTTTGACTTAAGATTTATTTTGTGCCTTAACAGAAAAGGTGATGGTAGGGGAGGATGCACCTAGATCCCAGAAAGAAGAAGTTGTGCTAGATTCAAGTTTTAGAGTAGCAAAATCTAATTATCTTCTTAAAGTTATTTTTTGTTTTTGTTTTTTGGAGACAGGGTTTATCTGTGTAACAGCTCTGGCTGTTCTAGAACTCGCTTCATAGATCAGGCTGACATCGAACTCACAGAGATCCGCCTGGCTCTGCCTCCCACGTGCTGGAATTCAAGGCATGCACCAGCACCACCGACTCTTCTTAGGGAAGTTAGTAACACATATGAAAGTAGGACCAGAAGACAGTACTCAGTGTTGCTAGGTTTTGCAGAGTCCTGTTAAGACTTGTTTTGTCTGCTCTTCCTCAGGCTGCTTCCTACCTGTGGCAGTTGAAATGAACAATACGTCATTTTAATTACAAATAGCACAATGAGAAAGAAGCCCTCTTATAAAAGACACAACATAATATTTTGCACCAAACCAAAATCAGTAATATCTTGGGGTTGGGAGATGGCTTAGTGGTCAGTTGTCATTTGACTGGCAAGATGGCTCAAGTCTGACAACCTAAGTGTGATCCTGCCACCTACAGGATGGAAGGAGAGAACTGACTCCTGCATGTTTGCCTGACTTCTACATGTACACTGTGGTGCACCACCAACCTTACGAACACAAAACATAAATCAGTGTAATTAAAAACAAAAACAGCCTGAGAGTTATAGTTCATTCTGACCCCTAGAATCCATGAAAATATCATCCCTCTTGTGATTCCAGTAGAAGAATGCAGATGAGGTCCCTAGAACAACCTGGCTAGCAAGAGTAGTTCTGGTGGTGAGCTCTGGGTTTGATTGAGAGACCTTGCCTTAATAATGAAATCAAGGAGGAATTGAGGGTTGTTTTCTACATCCATGTTCACTCATATGCCATAAAATGCATACATAGAGATACACATCACACAGACAAAATAGGAAGAGGAAAAAAAAAACAAACAAACGAGTAAATCTTCTGGAGCTGGAATTACAGTTAATTGTAAATACAGTTAGGGACTGAACTCTGAGCCAGCTCTGCAAGTCCAAATCAGTAATGTCAAACACCCTCCTCCTTCTTTCCCATCCCCTCCCCTCCCTTCTGATTCTGTTTGTGTATCTGTATGTATAAAACTATATATGGAAGTTCATTTTGATACTTAGATTTAAAACTTTACTTGTAACTTAGATTTAAAACTTTAACATTTCTCTTAATCCTGCTCTGCTTTCATCTAAACCTGTATGTTTCCCATGTGTGACTGACACTAACCTGGTTACTTTTATCCCTTTATTTCATAGCCCAGAATAACAATATTCACACTTCTGTATACTATTGAAATGTTTTTCCTTTTGCTTCCTTTGGTGCTGGGATTTAGTCCAGGACCTTGCATGTGCGTTATGAATACTTTGCCACTGAGTTATACCCCCAGTTGCTTGGAAGCAATGTACTGCTAAATTTTGTTTTACCTTTTGACTATATCCCATGAGGGCTGTGCAGGTGAATTCAGGTTTTAGCATTAATTCAAATAGTTCCTGAGTAGAAGCAATTCAGCTGTTGTTACATGTAACTTTCCATTTACTTTAGAGATTTTATAATGTTGTTTTGCATTAACGTGTTGATTTTTATAATGATGATGTTCTTCTTCCCACTCTTCCCCCTTGCATAAACGGTAGATATACATACTCTTCGGGCCTCCCTTCTCTCCGTTTGCTGTCAGTGCTGCTCTGGCACCTGAGGTTGCCCCATTCCCCTCACCCCCTTGTAGCCTGAGTGTGATACAGCATTTGAGCTGCCTAGCGATGAGTAATGCTGCAGTGGATGGCCTGTGCACTGGTGTTTGTAGCACACCTTTGCATATGTTCTTAGAAAGAGCCCGTTCTTATCGCAGTTCTAAGGATACTGCCATATACCCCCTTAATCCCTACGATGGATGAAGTCTTCATCCATCTGTATTCCTCTTGTCTAGACCTCACTTTCTACCATTAAAAGCCATTTCCATTTCCATTTCTCTTTCTGTGTCCCCCAATCATACTTCTAGTCACACCCTCCCCCCAGGGATTGGTCCTGTTCCCCAACTATAGTACTTTCTAATTAATTTAATGAAGAGCCATTGTTATACTAGACACTGAGCCTGGCCTGGGTATGCAAAGCCCAATATTAATGTCAATTGTAGCTGAAGACTTTCTCTCCAGGTCACGCCAAACCCCTGCAGTCCTGCAGTCCACAGACCTTATATTATTTAAACTGTTTGGCCTAATGGCTCAGGCTTCTAGCTAGCTGTTCTTATATCTTAAATTAACCCATTTCTGTTAATCTATAAATTGCCACATGGCTCGTGGCTTACCTGTATCCTAACATCTTCTCATAGCGGTGGCTGGCAGGATCTCCTGACTCAGCCTTCTACTTCCCAGAATCCTCCCCTCTCCTTGTCCCACATATACGTCCTGCCTGGCTATTGGCCAATCAGTGTTTTATTTATTAGCCAATCAGAGCAACACATTTAACATACATAACATCCCACAGCAGTCAATGACTTTCCTGCCAAGTATCCAAGCCGGGTGGTGGTGGCGGCGGCAGCGCACGCCTTTAATCCCAGCACTCAGGAGGCAGAGGCAGGCGGATCTCTTTGACTTCAAGGCCAGCCTGGGCTACTAAGTGAGTTCCAGGAAAGGCGCAAAGCTACACAAGGAAACCCTACCTCGAAAAACAAAAACCAAACGGGTATCCATCCTGTTTTCATCTTAAACCAGCATTTTCACTATACATCAAGTAGAATTAATTGTGACAGAGAGGTGAGGGGGCAGAGAGATTAAAGTGGTGGAAAAGCACTATGACAGTGTGGGGATCTAAACGGATACAGGCTGTCTGGGTTGATCCAGAACTTGGCAGAGGTAGCTGACTTGGGGAAAGGTTAAGGGAGACTCCTGGAGAATTAAAGGTGGCTCCTGCTTTTCTAGTAAACAAAACTTGTAGGCTTGTTTTCCCAAAGCAACTGTTTGTTTACCTAGCCTTGGTCTTTGGAGGAAAGAGAGCTTTTGGACCTGATAACACTCATTAAAGTGTTATAAAGTGAGTACTAAGTGTGATGGATCATAGTTTTGCTTTGAGTGGTGCCACATACCCGTAATGCCAGCATTTGGCAGGCTAAAGCAAGTAAATTGTGAATTTGAGATCAGTCTGGACTGTATAGCAAGACCCTGCCTCCAAACCAGTCAACCAGCCAGGCAGTGAACCAAGAGTTCCCTTGTTTAGGGAAAGTGAGAGTTTTATAGGAATTTAGATCCATCAGAGGTGGTCTGGAGAGCAGAGTTGCAGCCTGCTGTTAGAGCAGACATGTGGGTATTGTTTTGTCACAGAGCAGCCTTAAAACTTGAATAGCCATCATTCAAAAATAGGAGCTTTCGCTCAAAGTGAAGATTTCCAGAAGGAGGAGTTGAGGTTGACAGAGTTCCTGGAACACAGGGGTGTCCCCTGGATGGGGCAGTACTGTTCTGCCTTCCCTCTGCATGCATGTGGCTGATAAGCAGCTTGCCTAGTGCAGATTGGGATGTGGAATTTTGTTTCATGTGTCTGCTGGGCTATTAAATATTTGTTACTCTTTGTGTTTCCAGTGTTTGCTTCTACATTGCTCTGCCTTGTTGCTGGGAACTTCAGCAGAGTATAAAATGTCAAAGCAATATAAGACTATTACCATAATTTTGAGCCAGATTTGAAGCAAGATTTAATTAAATACAGGCCACGATGATGGACTCTGAACAGCTCCATTCCAGAGTTCCCAGAAAATGGCTGTGAGTTATGTTGGCTAGGTGCCTTTTTTTTTTTTTTATTAATTAATTTATTTTTATTTTTATTTTATTTTATTTTTTATTTGAAAAAGGCAGGGCTTCTCTGTGTAGACCAGGCTGACCTTGAATTCGCAGATTATCTGCCTGCCTCCGGAGTGCTGAGGTTAAAGGCATGCTACACCACCACCCTGCTAGCCAGGTACTTATAAAGGGCTACGTCCAATTGGCAACAAGCATCCATCCTGATCTACTTCCTGCCTACATGCCTCCTACCTACCTGTGACCAAGCACATCTGGTGCAGTTGGGTCCACTAAACTTGTCTAGGGAAGTGAAACATGGCTTGTTATCTTACATGAACAACAGCCTTCAGCACCTCAGGACTTATCAGTTCTTGGGTAAGGGCTTACAGGTTAGAGGCATTTTGTTTTATGGACCTCTTAGGCACAGTAATTAAAACAAAATATAAATTGGGCTCTCACAATAAGAATGTTGGGTAATTTGCAGATCTTTTCCTAGGCCTCTGGTGGTTACACTAGCCATTGTACCTGCCTGCTTACCCCTGCTCTGCCTTATTTGGAAGGTATGAGTTACAGCTGACGACTTGTTTTGATGTATAACATTCTATCCACTCTGCAGAGTCCTAGTAAGTCTCAGAGAGTTCCTTCCTGTCCCTTTATAAGTAGGTCTCTTCTTCCCCAGCCATGCCATTTCTACCACTTAAGTTAATTAAACTGTTTTTAGTGTTAACTTTAGTAGCTCACTGTTTTTATCTTAACCATGACACGCTATCCTTAGTCGTGAAATTTGCTGTGTGTCTGACCTGCAAATGTATATTGGAGGTGGATGTCTTGTTCTTATCCAGAGCTGTCACTCTAGGATACTTTTTTTCAGTTTGGTTCATTCTGTTTGTGTATCTAGTTGTTTCTCCCTTTAGATCACATTGGTCCAGGTTGGCTTTGACCCCTCACTGCTCCTAAGTAGGGATAAAACAGGCTGTTGTGATACCTGTGGTGAGATGGTCCAGTTTGGTGTGGCCAGTTTCAGTGATTGACGATTTTGCTCTTAGCTTTCTACTACACAAGGAAAGCGTATACAGGGTACCAGGTCCAGGAGACTGCATGCTGGGATGCCTCTTTCTAGTGCTTACGTTGATGGACCTTGATGGTGACTTTTCCATCCCTGTCTTACAGGCCAAACTTCCAGATTTGCAACCATTTCCTTCTCCAGATGGTGATACTGTGACTCAGCATGAGGAACTTGTCTGGATGCCTGGAGTCAGTGACTGTGACCTCCTCATGTACTTGAGGGCAGCAAGGTAATGGGGATTTGCCCAACTGCTCTCTGAATTAAGACATATGGACTAATGAGTGTCAGTACAGTGTCTCCCTTCCCTTCTTATTAGTAATGGGACCTTTTTTTCACTCTGAATATTGCTTACTGTTCTGGTGATCCTTGCTTTTGGTTTTTCGAGATGGTTTCTCTGTGTAGCTTTGCGCCTTTCCTGGAACTCGCTTTGGACACCAGGCTGGCCTCGAACTCAGAGATCCTCCTGCCTCTGCCTCCCAAGTGCTGGGATTAAAGGCGTACGCCACCACCACCTGGTGATCCTTCTTAACTGGCAACGATAGCTTACCGTTTTTTCTCTTCTTGATATTTGCCTCGCTTCAGAAGGAACATCTTCAGCCATACACACCAGCACCTCTCACTGCAGTTGAGTTCACTTTTAGTTCATGGAAAATTAGTCTATACACAGATGAGAGAAATTAATTTCACTTTTTTTCTGGGGACTTAAAAAATGTTAGTTAATGCCTGGTGGCAGTGCTTCTGGGTACTTTCAAGTCTCCTAATCTAGTGAAACACCATGACAAGTAGATTATTCATGTGCTTAAATTTGGAATCTCAGTATGAGTACAACAGGAGAAGTGACATGTCCCCAATGCAAGTCACACTTCTGTCCCAAGGGAGGAAGGGTTAGATTCTTGAGGCCGAGCTGAGAACTGACATAATATGCATATATTAATGGAATCTTGGCTGAAAATGAGCTTGCAAACTAAGGGTTAAAAATCACCCTGTACCTGGATATTGATGTGTGCTGATGAAGGAAACTCCATCCTTTTCCCCAAAGGAGCATGGCAGCATTTGCAGGGATGTGTGACGGAGGCTCTACAGAGGATGGCTGTGTCGCAGCATCTCGGGACGACACTACTCTCAATGCACTGAACACAGTAAGTCTCTGGATGTCACCTTAGGGAGCACAAGAGTGGGTGCTATGGTGTTGCTAGGATTAAAAATGGATTGTGACTGTTCAGTTAAGAGTGCTTGCTGCTCTTCCATAGGAGCTGACTTTGAGGGTCCCTCTTGTGACTTCCAGGCACCCCCACACATGATGCATACTCATATACACAATTTATATATAAAAATTAAATCACATAAATAGACATAATAAAAAATTAACAAAAATCCAGGCAGTAATGGCACACACCTTTAATCCCAGCACTTGGGAAACAGAGACAGGTGGATCTCTCTGAGTTGGCGTACAGCCTGATCTACAGAGTGAGATCCAGGACAGGCACCAAAACCACATAGAGAAACCCTGTCGGGGGGGGGGGGGGGAGACAGACAGACAGATAGATAGATAAAAGAAAGACTTGTGGGGACTGCTGCATTGGCTCAGCAGATGAGAGCATTCCTGCTTTTGTAGAGAAGTTGTGTTCACTTCCCAGCACTGGCATGGCTTCTCACAGCTGCTGGAACTCCAGTTCCAGGAAGATCCAGTGCCCTCAACTGATCTGAATGCACATGGTGTGATTCATACACTCAGGCACGCATGCACGCCTGCACATGAGTTGAGCCTTAGCCATTGATCTTTGAGATTCTAGGCAGAAGACATTGTAACTCCAGGTTTGTATCTTAATCTGAACCTCAGGATTATAGGAAGCTTCAGGTGAGTTCCTATACCAAGCATCTTCACTGACACCTTTATTTGGATATTGGGTGCACAGATGGTCTGTGTCATCCTCAGAGTACCCATTGAAGGACATTCTGCTATTGTTACCTTCAAAAAATAAAACAAGTCAGGCGGTGGTGGCACAGGCCTTTAACTCCAGCACTCAGCAGGCAGAGGCAGGTGGATCTCTTAGTTTGAGGCCAGCCTGGTCTACAAATCAAGTTCCAGGACAGCCAGGGCTACACAGAGAAACCCTGTCTCAAACCAAACCAAAACCAAAAAAATTAAAAAACATTTATTTATTTATTTTGTGAGGAAGGAGGGACATACTGCTTTTGCCTGTGGAAATCAGAGGACATCTTACAAAGAGTCATTTCTCTCCTTCTACCATGTGGGTTTCTGGAGTCAAAAACTCAGGTTATCAGGCTTGGTGGCAAGTTCTCTGAGCTGTTAAGCTGTCTTCCTATCTCCTGAGAAGAGAAGCTTCCCTGACCTACAGCAATGAAAATAATTTAGAGAGATCAAGTCATAATCTAAGGTTATGTGAACAAAATTTGAAGACAGCATCATGCCTTTAATCTTTTCCAGGGGACCTCGGTTCAAGTCTCAGCATCCAAGTCAGGTGGCTAACAATTATTAGGTCTCTGAGACCCTGGACAAATGGCTAGCTGAGGTGCCTAGTGACATATCAGAGTGGATGCTGGCTAATTTCCCAGCATCACTCAGTACCTGTGGCTCTTCTCAGCACTTCTCATCCAGCCCTGCATTAACCCTCTCCTTCCCAGGGGGCTGTGCTTCCCCTAGTGTCATCCCTAAATAATTCAGCCATTGGCTATGCTGCTGCCTTAGCCCAGGCTGCCCCTCCTTGGTGGCTTTTCTCTTGCTCTCCCTCCCCATCTCTCTTTTCATGGTCTGGTTTAGTCAGCCAGCCAAGTTGTGCCTGGACTCTTCCCTCTGCTGCCTTCTGCCTTATCTCTACAGTCAAAATCTTCTTCCTACTTTAGGAGTAGTCATGGCTTCCTAATTTGAATTCTTTTTTTTTAAAATTCAACAATTGCCTGTAACTTCAGCTCCAGACGAATCTCTGGCTATCTGCAGGCAGAATTGTAGTTAGAGTTTTCCTGCCTGGCCCAGTCAGGACAAATCTCTCTCACCCGCCAGTCCCACAGTTGTTCAGACCCAACCAAGAAAGCACACAGAAACTTACATTGTTTACAAACTGTATGGCTGTGGCAGGCTTTTTGTTATCTACTTTTTCTATCTTAAATTAACCCATTTCTGCTTATCTATACTTTGCCACATGGCTTGTGGCTTACCAGTGTCTTTACATGTTGCTTCTCATGGCAGCGGCTGGCGGTGTCTCCCTCCAGCCTTATACTTCCCAGAATCCTCTTCTCTCTTGTCCCGCCTATACTTCCTGCCTGGCCACTGGCCAATCAGAACTTTATTTACACGGAGCGATATCCACAGCACAGAATACACTCACATGCACATGTTCTCCCTCATAACTGAAAATAAATTTAACAAATAAATAAAATCATGTATTTGAAAGTTCCTGAGTGCAGGCATGTGGCTTATACCTGTAATCTCAGGCTTAGGGAGCAAAAGCAGGAAGATGCTGTGAGTTAAAGGCCAGCCTGGTCTACATAGTTTTTTTTTGTTTGTTTGTTTGTGTGTTTGTCTTTTGTCTTGAGAGTTAAGTAGTTGGAAGGAACTTCTCTAGGCAGAGCTGCTCCCAAATAACCATTCAGAGACTTACTTTTAATTTTTTTTTTTTTTTTTTTTTTTTTTTTTTCAGAGCTGAGGACCGAACCCAGGGCCTTTTGTTTGCCTGGCAAGCGCTCTATCACTGAGCTAAATCCCCAACCCCAGAGACTTATTTTTAACTATAAATGTTCAGTCAATAGATCAGGCAGGTTACTAGCAAACTCTTACTTTTTAAATTAACCCATATTTCTTATCTACCCTCGACCACATGGCTGGGCATTCTTTCAATAGGGTATGTTCATCTTGCTTCTTTCTGTGTCTCTTGATACCCTAGAGACTCTGCCCTTCTTCCTCCCAGTGTCCTCTAGCTGGTTGTCTCACCTACACCTCCTGCCTAGCTACTAGCCAGTCAGCTCTTTTATTAAACCAATCACTAGGCACCTTGGTGAGGACACATCTTCACAGTGTACCAAAAATTATTCCATAACAGACTCTAGTAATCATCTGTCCAGTCTCTAAATAAGAATGTAAGGTTCAAAAGGGCCAGGTGACATGTTGCATGCTGTTAACTCATAAAATTTATAACATAGGAAAGTAACTTTTGTTTCTGATGAAAAGACCTTGTACTGCAAGGTGCCTGGCACTCGGTTTGTAGTTGAGGAAACACCTGTTAAGGAAACACGGCTGAGTTTTTTTCTGCTCTAACTAGGGATTTGGAGTGCTGTGTAATACTGGAGCTGCCTTTGTGTGTTGGCAGTTGAGTGATCTTCCTGGTCACATGCTTATCCAGTAACTGAATTTTCATGTTCCAAAATTGCAGTTGTGGATCATGGAGTTGGTTCAGCCTGTACAGGCACTTGCTGCCAAGCATCTACACCTGAGCTCTGTCACTGGATTCATATGATAAAAGTAGAGAGCCAGGGTTGGGGAGCAAATGCAAGGCCCAAGGTTCGATCCTCAGCTCTTTTAAAAAAAAAAAAAGTAGAGAGCCAACTCCTGGAAGTGGTCCTCTGGCTTCCATGTGTGTCATGGCACATGTAGGCAGACATCCAAACAGACACGTAATTAAAAAAAATAAAAACCTTATGTACCTGCGTACTTTCTCATTAATTCAGTACTTAACTTGTATTTTTAATTTATATCTAATGAAAGAAGGCTTTGAGCCGGAATAGGCTCAGAGCTGAGGCATAACTGTAGGATGCTGTGGACAACTGTGAATGTCTGTGAACTCAAAAGGTGTATACATTCAAGAACACCTTTGAGAGGAACATTTTACTGTTGTGATTTTTGTATAAAAGAAAAAAATTCAGCTTTCATGATTGTGCTTATCATTTGAAGTTTGAATAATGAAGCTAGTGCTCTAATTAATGTCCATTCCTGGCATATTTGAGTTCTCATTCCCATCCCTCAGAATTCTTTCAAGCATAAGCTACTGTGTAGCTTTGGTTTTTTGCTTCATTTCTTAGGGTTGCCTTTGTACACAATCAAATACGTTTTGTGCCCCCCCCCCCCCCTTCACCCTTTAAGTTTATTTATTTTGGTTTTTCAAGACAGGGTTTCTCTGTGAAGCTCTGGCTGTCCTGGAACTCACTCTTGTAATCCAGGCAGGCCTTGAACTCAGAGATCCAACTGCCTCTGCCTCTCAAGTGCTGGAACTAAAGGCGTATACCACCACTTCCCCCTTTGTGTCTCCCTTTAATCTGTGCATGTTTCTTGTCTGTGCGTTCTTAAATTATTCTGGAATCTTCCTGATCAATGATTTTAGAAAGCTTTTAGTATGTGTAGTGTGGAGTTGTTTTTTTAACACATTGAGAATATTCTCTTCTGTGTTCCCTTGTTGAAATTTTTATCCTGAATGGATACTGATTTCGTTTGTTGATTTATTTTGTATCTGATGAGATTATCACATAGTGGCTATCCTTTTTTGATAAGGTGAAAAACATTGCTTTCAGATGATTATCAGCTATTTATTGATAGAATAAATCTTTCTCAGTCCTGTTCTGTTGAGTTCCATTTGTTAATATTTTGCTTTTTCAAAACTGGGTTTCTCTTTGTAGTCCTATCTGTCCTAGAAATCACTCTGTAGACCAGACTGGCCTTAAACTCAAAGATCCACCTGCCTCTGCCTCCCACATGCTGGGATTAAAGGCTTGTACCACCACCCCCTGGCTCCGTTTGTTAGTATTTTTGTTAAAGAACTTCATATAAGGATTCATGATTGATGCCAAAGTATATTTTGTGTTCATTTTTTTATAACATATTGATGAGTCTGTAAACTCATTGCTAAACATTTCTAAGAACTAAACATTTTCTAGTAAAGTCATCAGAGTCTAAGTATTTATTCATGAATAGTTTTTAAATGATTAAGTAGGACCTGAGATCAGCTTCAGTGGGTAAAGGAGTTACTGCTAAGCCCTGTGACCTCAGTTTGATTCTTGGGACCCACATGTCATAAGGAGAATTATGCTTCTGTAAGCTGAAGGACACTGACCTCCAGACATAGGTGTAGGCATATGTGCTAACGTAGCACATACACAATAAATAAATAAATAAATAAATAAATAAAATTTTAACGTCTTTAATTTTGTAGACTTAGCAGTGAAGAGGACTCCCTGCTCTTCTGGAGCACTGGGTTTTGGCTCCAAGCATCCACACTGGGTAGTTCCTATAATTCAGCTCCTGAGGATTTGATGTCCTCTTATGCTCACAGAGTACCTGCACATGGTGTGCATGCACACAATACCTTTAAAATAATAATAAAACAATCTAAAGAATAAAGTTACAAATGGACACAGGCCTATTCAGATTTTTTATTTCTTCATGTTGGTCAGCTTTGGTAATATGTAAGTCTGTGCTTTTAAACATTTTGTCTATTTCCTCTAGTTTATGAGTTAACATTTTAATGTCTATAGATTTTCTAATTATTGGCCTTTTCTAAGACCTTGAATTTTTTTTTTTCTGGATTACTCTTAGTAGAGATTTTTTTTAATCAAAATTGACCTTGTGCAACAATTAGGTTTTAGGTTTTTTGTTTGTTTGTTTGTTTTGTTGTTGTTGTTTTCTTCAAGCAGGGTTTCTCTGTGTAGTTTTGGAGCCTGTCCTGGAACTCGTTCTATAGACCAGGCTGGCCTCGAACTCACAGAGATCCGCCTGCCTCCGCCTCCCGACTGTTGGTGTTAAAGAGAGCACCAGCACTTTTTTTTAAAAGATTACAGTGTTCTGCCTGCATGTATGACTGCAGGCCAGAAGAGGGCACCAGATCTCATTACAGATGGTTGTGAGCCACCATGTGGTTGCTGGGAATTGAACTCAGGGCCTCTGGAAGAGCAGTCAGTGCTGTTAACCTCTGAGCCATCTCTCCAGCCCCAGGTTTTAGTTTTATTGTTGTTTTCCTCATTAAACTTGTTTCCTTCCATCTGGAAGTTTAATTTGATGTATTTTCTAGCTTGCAAAAATTAAGTGTTACATAACTGCTTTTTATCACAGATTTTGATTGTCTTCTCCCTCTTTTGCTTTTGCTTTCAAAATGCTTTTAAACCTTTTTTGGTATTCCTTTGGCTGGTGAATTATTTAGAATTAAATTTTTTAATACCAAGATACTTTAGAGTTCGTAAATTTTATTTTTTGGAATGTTAAGAATATTTAATTTTATGCCAGAGAGTCATTCAGTCCTTTTTTTTTTTTTAGATTAATTTTTTATTATTTTTAAGTGTGTGTGGGGGGTGTATGTAGGTATGTATATGTGAGTGCAGATACCCGGAAGGGCCAGACAACTTGGATTCTCTGGAGATGGAAGTATAGGTGGTTTTGAGCCACATGATATAGGTGCTGAGGCTTGATCTCAGGTCCTCTGGAAGAGCAGTACATTCTCTTAACCATTAAGCTATCCTTCTAGCCCCAAGATTTCAATCTTTTCTAGTTTGTTTCCTCATTTGGCATGTTATTTATATTGACTAAAATGCTTCGTGTATTTGTTAACTCCACAGTTATTGTGTGTGTGTTTGTGGGAGGGTGTTAAAAGTGAGGTGCTAGGGCCTAGAGATGCTTTTCAGTGGGTAAAGACATTTCCCACCAAGCCTGATGACCCAAGAGTTTGTCCCTGGTATCCATAGGGAGGAGAGAACTGACTAGAACATTGTCTTCTGACTCCATCTCATAACTGATAGCACATAATCAGTATAGTATGGAAGTTCTGAATAATAATCACTGTTTTAACTGTTTCCGCTACCTACTCACTAGGCCCTATTCATTTTTGCAGCATGTTTTTTGAGGTGGTGGTGTTAGGCACATGGACCTTTGTAGTATTTGTGTATTGGCTCTTGCATCTTTGAGGGCGGGCCTCTTTGTGTCCATTAATAACTTTTGTCTTGATGTCTCTTGTGTCTGATGCTCTCATAGGCTCTCCAGCTTTCTCATCTTTGCTGTTTTCCATCTTTCTCTGGCTTCTTATTTTGAATCTTGCTTAGAGAGTTTTTGATGTAGCTCCCTTGTTTTGTGTGTTTCTGCTCTTGTCTGACTATCCAGTCTGACAGTGTCTGACTTTCTCTGGAATATTGAGTTTGCTTCAATAGAATGCAGATAGTTCTCCAACTCTATAAAGCTCAAGCCATGCAGAAAGCTTTCATTGTCCTTTGTTTTCTTTGATTGTTGGTTGATTTGTTTTGGGTGTATTTAAGACAGGGTCCCATTGTATTAGTCCCCCCCCCCCCATGGAATTTGCTAAGTTGCTTGGGCTAGCCTCTCATCTCAGTCACCCAAATATGGGGGTTACAGGTATGATTGACCATGTGCTGCTTATGATACTTAAATTGTGAGCTCTGTAATGTGGGATTGCTAGGTTACAGTTTTATCTTTAGAAACACTTCTATATGGGATCCAGGTAGTGTAAACTTTGGGTGTAGATGGGCTAGGTGAACCTGTACCATCCACTGGTAAGAAATTTATAAACTTGATGTCATGAAGCACAAAACAGCCTTCTTATCCTGATGGGTTTGATTTGGCCATCTCTGCTGCCTGCCCACTTACAAAACAGATCTTATATTATGCTGAATTATTTTTATTAAGTCAATACTTGTATTTCACTGTTGGGGCTCAGGTTTCTTCCATTAGTAAAATTAAACTTGACTTCTCTGAGTAATTGTTGCCATTATTATGTTTACCTTTTCTTATGGCACTCAGCATCTGTTTGGGTTTTACTTATATAAGTAAAATTTATAATCACTTCAATCCAGACAGCTTTATTCCCTGAAATACGGGTAGCTGTTAGATTCGGATCAAGCTTTTTACATATTCAGTTTGTTTGCTTATTTATTTATGCACACCCATATCTCCAACAAAGGATTCAAAGTTCCCTGTAGTTGAATGGTTTTTCATCTCTGATTGGTAAATTAGATGGCTAAAAACAATTTGTTAACTATCAGGTATTAATCATCTTGTTTTCTCAGCCCTATCCTGCTGCATGGTACATGGTAGAGTAAAGCTAAATGTTTGTATGGTTGAAAAGACAAATCAGGCTCAATTCTGTATCAGAGCTGATCATATAGAACTTGGTGTTATGAATATGCAGATGAGCTGACTGAAAGACCCTTCATCTCTTTTGCCCCCATGGACTCTGAAAACTGTCTCTATAGGATTTGTCTTGGAGAATTTCCATCTGTTCATCATAAGTGGACTGCATTGGTGTCTCCTGACCTGTGTTAGCTTTGCAGTGCTCATGGATATTTAGGGAATGAATATTTCTCAGTCCCAACGATGGCACTCATGGGAGGATGCCCTTTTGTGACAGTGTGTGAGCAGCTCCTTCTTGCTTTGACTCTGTGGGCATTCACTGGTAGTGCTGCCGGTTCCACACAGGCAACATTAATAAAGTGGTTAGTGTTTGCTGACTTGGGTTAAGGCAGGGTTTGATGGAGTGGGGGTGTTGATTTGTTGTTGAAAAGGGAATGGAAAAAGTTGATAAAATTGATATGCTATATGTTTCTTATTATGGAAATCCCATAAATTTCAAGACAGTAAGTAGCTCATATACATCAATCTTGACAAGCTTGTACTTAAGCAGCAACATGGTGTCAGTGTGTGCAGGCTGTACTGCTAATTACTGCTTTGCAGGAGATGTAGCTCAGGTTTGTGATGCAACCAAGCCCTTCTCAACTGGTTGTCAGCATAACAATGTGTCCATTTCTGCCTCTTCCATAGGTTGTGCTTTGACCACTTGGAAACCTATTGAGCTTTGGTTTTAAAAATGAAATGGATCGAAATTTACTGTCATGGTCTAGCTTGGAAGTACACATGCCTGTAATTATAACATTCTGGAGACAGAGGCAGAGAGGTCAACAGTTTGAGACCAGAGTGAGACCCAGTCAGCAAAACTTAAACAAACAAACAAATGAATAAACAGAGAAAAGGTTATTTACTCACATGGCTTCTTTTGTGGGCCAACTCAGCTCTAAAGTCCCAGGTAGTGGCATTTTAACATCAGTTCTATGGTTTACTTTGGCCTCACCTAAAGAGGGTGGAGTTTAGCTTTTAATTCTTTAATGTTTTGTTCCTTTAGTTGCACTGGTTTCTCTGGGGTGGGTGGGGGTAGGGGAGGATCATGGCCACCCACATTAAAAACCAGTGAGACATGCCTGCCCTGAGTTTCGGATTGCTGTCACCCAGAGTCTCATTGGGCTTTGTTTGTCTTGCTCCTCACGTGGTTCCCCACAGTCTGAGCTCCAGCCCTGCTTTTTCATGTGAGCCACCATCAAGTGTTTTGTTTTTTAACCCATTTCTTTTTAGGTTGGTAGGGAAGTTGGGACAAGGTCTCATGGAGAACAGACTGACCTGGATGGAAATTGAAGTATAGCTTTGAGGGTGACCTTCAATGCTTCCTGATCTCCTGCCTCCACTTCCCAAATGCTTGGGTTATAGGTGTGCACCACAATACTAGACTCTACTCAAAAGCCTAAAAGCTTAACCAGGTTCTAATTCCTGGTCTTCACGACTTATATACCTTTCTGCTTCCTGCCATCACTTCCTAGGATTAAAGGTGTGAGTCACCATGCCTGGCTGTTTCCAGTGTGGCCTTGAACTCACAGAGATCCAGGCAGATCTCTGCCTTTGGAATGCTAGGATTAAAGGTGTGTATGCCACAATTTTCTGGCCTCTGTATCTAGTGGCTGTTCTGATCTCTGACCCCAGATAAGTTTATTAGGGTGCACAATATATTGGGGAACACTATCACATTTCCCTTTTTTGTCTAAAATTTAAAAAAGCTTATAACTAATACAAGAAAACTATATCCAATAAGTATATACAATATATACAGTCAAGAATTACATTAACAATGTCTAGTCCATTAATATTTGATAGATTCAGACAAAAACTTCCATTTTATATATATTAACAATGTCTAGTCCATTATCATTTGACAAATTCAGATACAAATTTTCATTCCATTTTCTACTTAAAACAAGTAGTTCCTTTTTAAAAGTAGATTCAAAATCTCCCTTTTTATCTAACTACCACAGTCTGGCCTTTTCTGGAGCAGAGTACATTTATGAGTAGATTTCCTTGACCTCACCGGGTAGATACAGCTGTGATCCCTTGCTTTTACCCTGTATCTTTTTGCCCACATTTGGATGTTTGCTTGTTTATTTGTTTATTGTTGCTTGTTTTCAAAGGTATGAGACTGCTAGGAATAGTTGCATATGTGTTTTTCGTGTCTACCTATGATCCAGAACTATTTCTACTTGTGCATATATGTGGACCTTTCTCTCTTGGCAAGTCATCATTCAGAAAGTCTCATACATAGTCTGGACTCCTGAGCCTGCCAGAGCATTTCTTTATGGCCAATTACATCTATCCTGTGTCCTGAGCCTTGAATCCTCAGCAGTCAGTCACTGAGTTTTCAGGAGCCCTCCCCGTAGGAACTAGTGGCTAGTATTGTGTTGCTGAACTCATATACGCGAAGCAGGAAGACTTTGTTTCTACGAAACAAATCTATATGCATATTAAATGTCTAAATGATAACCTCAGAATTTTCGGTAAAGGTCATTGCTGTGCACATCCAGCTGTCAAGAGACTGGAGGCTAAGGCCTGTGCTGAGGGAAGCAGTAAGTGAAATGGCATGTCAAGGGTTTTGTGCAAGAATGTGGCCTAGGTTTGAATTAATGTGTTAATATTATTACTACACATTTATTATTTCAGGAGATCCTCTGATTTTGTCTTTCAGCAAAATCTTACGAAGTGATAGAATATGAAAATTTGGCAAATTCTAAAAGTCATCTTCCACACCTCCTGTTGTGGCTAGAAAAATACAGGACTCCAATTCTCCAATTCCGGTCTCCCACCAGATTGCAGGGTTCTCTGTTTCTCTACTCTCAGTTCTCTCTTACCTGCCTCTTGAGCTCTCTAGCTGGTCTCTTCCCTGAGCTCTTGCAGTTTGGCTTGTGTGCTTAGTTAACAGCAGGGGCACTTTCAGGGCCAATCATGTGACTAGTAGAGCCTTAAGTGAAAATCTGTGTCCTGAGTTCTTCCACTCCCATGATGCTTTTGACCTGTCTCACCCCCTCCCTTCTAGTCAACTGTCCTTAATTGAATATTTTTTTGTGTCAGGAATAATGAGAGATACCTATTCTAAACAGTCTTTCAAAATAGGTTCTCGGTAGCTGGAGAGATGGCTCAGCGGTTAAGAGCACTGACTTTTCTTCCAGAGGTCCTGAGTTCAACTCCCAGCAACCACATGGTGGCTCCCAACCATCTGTAATGTTATCTGGCACCCTCTTCTGGCGTGCAGGCAGAACACTGTATACATAATAAATAAATCTTTTAAAAAAAAAAAAAAGGAAAGAAAATAGGTTCTCACTACCTTTCTGCAGCTGAGAAAATAAGGGGTTTAATTGCAATGGTAGCAGTGTGTCAGAGCCAGGGAATTGGGGGCAGGTCTTAAATCAAGCCACAGCCAGAGACCAGTCTGGTGCTGAGTCTTCCACCCTACTCCTCACCTGTGTCGTGGCCTCAGACTTTTCTTGGTGTTTGTGTTGGTATTGAGACTACCGACAGAGGCTCCAAACAGGCAGATGGTTCACCTCAGCCAAGACTTGTAGAGGTCATTTACCACAACTCCTTGACTCTTTGAAGTGGCTTGCCTAGGCTCTTTTGGAATGCTGCCTTTAAATCTTGCTCTTGGACTCTTCTTGCTGGCTCTACTACTTCCTGTGAGTCCAGAGAGTCCTCGGAGACCCTTAGCAAGAGATGGTGACCAGCTTGCTTCCAGACACAGTAGTGCTTAGGAAGGAGCTGTGACTCAGCAGTGAGCCTGGAGATGTTGCCTGTATGCATTGCTGCTAATTTTACCTCCTCCCAAGAATATGCGCTTTGTTTGGTTGTTTCTGTTCATTAAGGACAAGCAGGGTTGGTTGGGCTGCACTGATGACTAGATTTTCAAAGCCTACTCTGGAGCAACTCAGCATTCTTTTTCTTATTATTATTATATTTGTGTTTTAATTTTACACATCAGCCATGGGTTCCCCTGTCCTCCTCCCTCCCGCTCCCTCCCCTCTTTCCCCCCATTTCCTCCCCTCCGTTCCCATCTCCTCCAGGGCCAAGACTCCCCTATTCATTTAAACCTGGTGGATTCAGTACAGGCAGGTCCAATCCCCTCCTTCCAGGCTGAGCAAAGTGTCCCTGTGTAAGCCCAAGGTTCCAAACAGCCAGCTCATGCACTAAGGACAGGTCCTGGTCCCACAGCCTGGGTGCCTCCCAAACACTTCAAGCTATTCAATTGTCTCACTTATCCAGAGGGCCTGATCCAGCTGGGGGCTCCACAGCTTTTGCTTCATAATTCATGTGCTTCCACTCGTTTGGCTATTTGTCCCTGTGCCTTCCAATCTTGGTCTCAACAATTCACACTCTTACAGTCCCTCCTCTTTCTCGACAGTTGGACTCCTGGAGCTCCACCTGGGACCTGGCCGAGGATCTCTGCATCCACTTCCATCAGTTATTGGATGAGAGTTCCAGCACGACAGTTAGGGTGTTTGGCCATCCAATCACCAGACTAGGTCAGATCAGGCTTTCTCTTGACCATTGCCAGCAGTCTACAGAGGATATATCATTGTGGATTTCTGGGGACCTCTCCAGCACTCTGCCCATTTCTGTTCTCATGTGGTCTTCATTTATCATGGTCTGTTATTCCTCGTTCTCCCTTTCTGTTTTTGATCTCCTGCTCCCCTAAGCTTAGTGGTGGCACATGCCGGTAGGATTTGCTGAAGGAGGCGGAGGCAGGAGGATCACGAATTCGAGGCCAGCCTGGGCTACACTTTAACCATGGAGGCTACCTAGATAACGGGACCCTAGGAAAGACACAGGGATCACCCAATGACAGAGAAATGAATGAGATCTACATGAACAACCTGGACGACAGTGGGAGTAATGAAGGGCAAGATTTGAGGGAAAGAAAGCAACTCGGCATTTTTATCATGTCTAAGCTGGCATTTAGCACCTGGTTTTGGTGGACCCTTTCTCTTCTCTGCTGATTGTCTACTTCCCTTTACCCGTGTGCACTCATACACAACATCCCCCACCCCACCACACACAAAGAAGTGGTTTAGAATCCTTTAAATGTATACAAAAATTATAAGGGCCATGTCCTGCTGCTCCTTCCGAGTTATTTTGGCAGTGTCTTACTGTGTGTGTATAGCATATTTTGGATAGCAGAAAACTCTAATCTTACACTGTTCTTAATAGACCACACTTACTAAACATTCAATTTGAAAGCCTTAGAGAGGCTTTCCCTACACTTACCCTGATGGCTGTAATTATAAAAGGTAGAGACTGCCAGATGCACTGCCATTTGATCTAAAAGGTCACAGGAAAAGGGACATTTAAATTAAGTTATAAATTACAATTGAAGAACAATATTTTGATGTGTGAGACCAGAGATGTCAGAGCAGGGAGATGTAATTCATGGGTTCATTATAGAGCAGAGGTGCCTGACAGCTGAGCCACGCCAAAGGGAAAATTTATTTGCAACACCATGCAGACAGAAATGGCAGCTCCTGTGAGAAGCCAGAGCAGAAACTGGAAACATTGTGGTGGTCCTCGAGTTTATGCTAATGAGGCAGCCAGAGCCCCAGAGATGTTTAATGACTGCTGTAATGTAAATGAGGTGCTCTGACATGGTGCACATTTTCAGTCTTACTTAAATTAAGACCTCATCCTTGCTCCGTAAAATAGCATACTTTATAACCAGGCATTAAGGCTGATTCTTTCACCTCTGTGTCCAGCAGAGTTGCTGAAATTTGAGAATGGTTGAGGCAAGAGAGTTAAGATTTCTATGCATGGCAGCTTTGAAGAAAGGTATAATTTAATGTTTATGGCAGTCCATGAGAAGTTCAATCATGAGTTAATTAAACTGTAGGCAGTCATTAAGTATTATTTATTCTTTTGAGAGGCTTGCCAGTAAAGCACTTATGTATATTAAATTATAGAAAGTAATAAGCAAGGGATGATTTGTCAGGCAGGGTAAGAGAAGCACATTTAACTTAGGCAATTATGCAGAAATGTGTTTTTCTTTTGTGGCATGATCTTCCTCACTGCTAATCAGGAAGGGTCAGGGGCTGTAGTGAGCCCCTGAACCGCCTGAGCTTTGCATCTAAAATGTCACTGCCAGTGGAGAAACCACTGTAGGGTTTAGAACTGTCTTAAGTCTCGGGACCCTGATGCTTTGTCTCATGTAAAGCTTCCCACTATTTCATGACAAGTTGAGGGCTGGTAATATGCCTATTTGACAAGTGAAAATGTCCAGTCCACAATTCAGGATAGGGGCTGCAGAGGTGGCTCAGAAGTTAAGAACATTTAACTGCTCTTGGTTGGCAGAGGTGGTTTCCTAGCACCAACCTGTCAGCCAACAACCTCTGTGACTCCAGTTCCAAGGGATCTGATGCCCTCTTCTGGTCTCCATGAGCAAACAGTCATACATAAATTTTGTTGTTGTTTTTAAAAAAGAATGTGACCCTGCTTTGGGTTCTGTGTCTTTTCTGCAAATCTACAGAAGCGTTGGAGGGAGTCTGTGGCAGGTTTCTGTTCCGTGAGAAGGTGCCGGTTTACACAGTCTTTGGCTCTGTGGTTCAACAAAATGGTTACTTTTGTTAGAGTGGAAGCAAGCCAGGTGTTGCCAGAACACTTACACAGGCCTGTCTTTCACTGCATGTCTCAGTGGCTAGCATGGACCTAGGCCCCAGAGGAAGGGTTTATGTGTGCTCCTTGAAAAGAGTGTGCCAGAATGAAGGAATAGACACATCTTGGCCAAGCCTGTGTGCAATCCAGGGCCTACAGGACACTTGACTAGAAAGAGCAAATTATGATGGAGGCATTTGAAAGCTGGTAGATTCATGAAGGATCCCCACTTTGTTACCAAATCCCCATCCTTAAATCCTAGTTCCTTGGCTGAAAACAAGCAATACTAAAACAAAACAACAACCAAAAACTTATGGCACCCACAGGTGATCTCCCCTCGATGACATCCTGCTTTAGTAGGGGGGTGGCAGGTGCCTCTGCCCTCACTGGCCTTCAGAGACTGGAAAGTTTAGTTGTGGTGCTAGCATGGTCCCTGTCTTGTGCAGTCTTTTTTTTTTTTTAAAAAGTAGTTCCAAAACATACACAGTTCTCTGTGTTTTCCATGAAAAGCGCATTTAATCCCAAATCTTATCTACCTAGCTAGGGTACAAAATGGCCAGAAATGTTTAATTATCCTGCCTCGATTGCCTGCCCATGACTGCAGAATGAAGCTGTAGGATGATTGAGGGTTTCCCACTGTCTTGCTGCTGCTTTGCCTAGCTTTCTCTCAGAATCTTTCACCATACTAATAGTGAGAGGCCTGCCACGAATGTCCTCACTGAACAGCTGTAGCCCAGGAGTCCTGATCAGGCGATGACCATTGGAAACATGGAGGCAGGAGAGATAGCTTAGCAGTTAAGAGTAGTGACTGCCTGTGAGTTTGAGGACAGCCAGGGCTACACAGAGAAATTTAGGGGCAGGGAGAATGAGAATGAATAAGAATGAATGAATAGTTGCTGCTTTCACCTAGGACCAGAATATTTTTCTAGCATGCATATCTTGTGACTCAAAACCACCTCTCCAGCTTCAAGGGCTCTGATGCCCTCACCAGGTCTGTGCAAGAACCTTCTTGCACATGGTGTAGACATACACACACACACACACACACATACACACACACACACACACAAAATAATCATAATAAAAAAGAACAATATCTATGTTACCTTTAAATAAAATAATTGAAACCTAGGCAGTGAGATATTTAGGTAAAAGTTCTTATTTTCAAGATGACTTCCTGAGCTCAAACCACAGTAGAATGGACCAGCTCCTGCAAGCTGCCCTCTGACTTCTACTTGCCCTCTATAGCACATGTCCTCTTTCCCTCCACCCCAGTCCCTCCCTCCCTCCCTCCCTCCCTTACCCATACATGAATGAATGTTAGGAATTAAAAATAAGCTGGGTGGTGGTGGCACACCTTTAATTTCAGCACTCAGGAGGCAGAGGCAGGCAGATCTCTGTACATTCGAGGCTAACCTGGTCTACAGAGTTAGTTCCAGGACAGCCAGGGCTGTTACACAGAGAAATCCTATCTCAAAAAAAAAAAAAAATAATAATAATAATAATAATAATAAACTAATAAATCAATAAAAATTGAAATTCATGTCTATTTTACAAAATCAAATTATTTAAATCTTTCAACATGCTTTATAAAGTAGAGTATTTTTAATGACAGTTTTTAGAAAGTCAATTAAGATAGCTAGTATTTTGGTTAACTTTACCAACTCTGACTGACAGGAGGAGTGCATGGAAGTGTCCATTGTAGTTTCTCCTCCAGTTAGCTTACTTATTCATGGTGGGTCAAACAGAGCAGGTAGAATCCAGCTGCTCACAGCCTGGCGTCTGTTTGGATGTGCAAATCTGTGTTCCCTGCACCATTGCTTCTCCCTAAGCCACCATGCACGTTATCATTGTTGTTCATAACTGTGTCTATCCCAAACCTAAAAGAGGGCCTGGCACGGGTGAGCACACGATAGTCCACAGGGAAGGGATCAGGGATCCTGCCTCCAGGCTTCCCCAGTGTGCTCTAGAGATAGCCTAATCTGTATGGAGCTGCATAGGCCATTATCACTGGTGGAATATTAAAAATGTGTCTTCAGTGAAACATGATTACAGTTGTGTATTCTCCCTCCAGCGCCCAATTTTCCTTTCTACTGTTTGAGGTAACTGCAGTCCAGAACTAGAAGTATTTGGGCATGGTGGCACTCTAGTCCCATCTCTTTGGAGGGTGACGGGAAACATCAAACAGGAGGTTGTGACATTCCTGATATCCTTGGCTGGAAGCTGTCTGGAGCCCTGATTGTCCAAGAGCTTGCTATGTAGACTAGACTGGCTTTGAATTCATAGAGATCTGCCTGCCTCTGCTTCCTGAGTGCTATGATTAAGGGAAACACTTTTTTTTTTTTTAAGATTTATTTATTATATACAGTGTTCTGCCTTCCAGAAGAGGGCACCAGATCTCATTATAAATGGTTGTGAGCTACCATGTGGGTGCTGGGAATTGAACTCAGGACCTCTGGCAGAGCAGCCAATGCTTTTAACCTCTCCAGCCTCAGGGAAGACACTTTTTAAAGTTCTGTTTTTTATTTTTGAGGTGGTGATTGTGAAGGTTGGACCCTGCTGAGCATCAGAGCATGAATACTTAGACCAGTGGCTGACCTACTGGGCAAAAATGATTTTGTTTTTTGTCAGATGTGTTCAGATGTGGGTGGAAAGTGTCTGTCACCTAAAGTTTTCTTCCTCTTGTGTTTAAAACTGAATGACACAGGGCTAGGGAAATGTTCAGCAGCTCAGAACACTGGTGGCCTTGCAGAGGACGGAGTTCAATTCTCAGTGCCCACATGGTGCCTAACACATGTCTATTATCCCAGTTCCAGGGAGTCCAGCACCTTCTTCTGGCTTCCATGGGCATCAGACATGCACATGGTTACATAGATATACTCATACACATAAAAATATATAAGTCTTTTAAATTACGTCGTTATAGTGTTATTTAACATGTAAATTGTATTGCTATACGTAACATAAAATGACTTCTTAATTATATGAAAAATTCCAGAAATAACTCAGATGTCATGCAACCTTTTTATGGTCTACTGTTAGAACTATTCTATTTTTTTTTTTAGTGGTTATTAATCTCTTAGTGTGTTTTTTTAAGTTAAACTTTATCATTCATGTGAATATTTTGGGAAACACCTGGTGTATATGAGTACCACCCTCTATTTCAGGTGTCTTCTGAGAGTCTTGGAAGCTTTCTTTCACAGATAAGGGAACAATGATACTTTTTAAAGATGGGAAACTACCACCCACCCTGCCTGAGCTTTCTCAGACAGGATTCCTGGCAAGTAGATGTGATCAATTGTTACACTAGGATGGCACCCCTGCTCCAGGGGCACACCTTTAATCCCAGCACTCAGGAGGCAGAGGCAGGCAGAGCTCGGTGAGTTCAAGGTCAGCCTGG
Source organism: Onychomys torridus (assembly GCF_903995425.1). Taxonomy (NCBI): domain Eukaryota; kingdom Metazoa; phylum Chordata; class Mammalia; order Rodentia; family Cricetidae; genus Onychomys; species Onychomys torridus. The sequence goes on from NC_050444.1 coordinate 161,974,407, forward strand.
TCTACAGAGCAAGCTCCAGGACAGGCACCAAAACTACACAGAGAAGCCCTGTCTTGTCTTTTTTCCAACACAGGGTTTCTCTGTAGTTTTGGTATCCTTCAGTGACTGTAGAGCGTGTACTGCTCTTGCAGAAGGCTTGCAGCTTCCATGTCAGACATATTTCTACTACCTGTTACTCCAGCTCAAAGGGATCTGGGTTCCATGGGTACATGGATTTACTTGCATGCACACACAGACACACAGGCAGAGAGATACACATACATGTATTGAAATTAATGATAGTCTTAAAAGGAGGTTGTGTCCCTCTAATAAGATTTGTTGTGGTTCCCTCAGAAGAGGGCATGCCAAACAGCCATTTGTTCTATCTGTTGTACCAGCTTCTGTCACACTGGGATGCAGCATAGTGCCATACCAAAGTGTTATTCTTTCTAGAAATGTTCATCGTTTTGGCAAATAACCTCACACTTGTTACTTTCCAGATTTGTTTATTTTGGGAAAGAATGGGTGGTGATTCTTAAGTATTGATTGAGCTTAGAGTGGGAGAAGCCAGGGATGGGGATGTGTTAAGAGGTTAGGCTGACAGCAGGTCAGCTGCCCATTGAGAACACAGAAACCCAAGAGCAGAGCAGGGTCAGGCTACCATCATGATTGCTTCTTGCTCCAATGTGGCCTGAAGCATGTCCAGATGGAGGCATGTATGCCCCCCCCTGCTCCGCTTTTCAGCACCCCACCAGGAAGTCAGCTGAGGGTCTTTCTTGTGCAGGCATCAGCATATTCTCTGGCAAACCTGCAGCCACATATGTAGTAGCAATTCATATTTCTCCAGCTGTAGCTGAAAGCTCTTCCCAGTTACCCTGAGGCAGGCAGGAATGTCATAGGGATTAATGACATTTGATTTCACTTTGCTTCTAGACCAGGCTGTGTGTTCTTAGGAGTAATTTCCTGGCCCCAGACATAAGATATAATGTTTAAAATTTTTCCTATGTACTATACTAGAGAATACTCTCCAAATTTTACAAACTGTGGTATTATGTGGCTTTGTTTATAACCAACCAGTCTTCAGTCTAGAAAAGATAAAATTGCAGTAGACCTAGGCCTGGTGCTGTATGCCTTCAGTCTTAAGTCTCAGTCAGCACCCAGGAAGCAAGGAAGATGGAGCTCTCTGAATTTGAGGCCAACCTGGTCAACATAGTGAGATCCTATCTATAGAAAGAAAACAAAACAAAAGTGATCTGAATGTAAGTGCTTTGTGTGTGTGTGTGTGTGTGTGTGTGTGTGTGTGTGTGTGTGTGTGTAAACCAGAAGTTGACATCATTGTCTTCCTCAATCACTATCCACTTTGATTTTTTTAAGTACATTTTAAAAATTTTACTTTTAATCATGTGTATATGTCTCTGTTCACATGATTACAGGTGCCCACAGAGATAGAAATGTTGGACAGCCTGGAGCTAGAGTGAGGTAGTTGTGAGCCACCTGGCATGAGTGCTGGGCACTGAGGCGGGCCTCTGGAAGAGCAACATGCACTCTTAGCCCCTCTCTACTCTTAAGTTTTGAGATAGACTCTCACTGAAACAGTCCAATAAGACTCACTCTTGTGAATTATTTGCTTATAAATGGTGGTGCTGAGATCTGACTCTAAGCAGGCCAGCTCCATGCTCCATACTTTTCCATGCTGTCTTCTTCTAACCCGTACACTAGAGTCACCCAGGCTTTTTATTAGAATTTTCAATTTGATCGCTTGATTTGATTTTAAATTATCACTAAAATGTGTACTTTGTAAATTGAATAGGCATATAAATTCTCCTTCTGTTCAGTTTTATTCTGTGTCATATCATTAAAAGTCTTCATTATATTAGAGAGCATCGCAAATGTCTACTTGTTTTATCTGACTTTATTTATTCTTTTTGTGTGTCTGGAAGAAGGCAGGCCCCAGAGCCTGGATGATAATAGCTTAAATAATTTGGGTAAACTGAAGTCCCGACTTGGGTGGAGTCTGCCACAGGACATTAATTGAAGGCCTTCATTCTTTCCCTTAGTTTTAACAAGCATGTCTGGAGGGTCATCTTGGGCTACAGAATGTGTGAGGCACTGGGCTCACACAGTAGCACTTGTGTAGGAGGGGCTGCGATCTGAAGATAGGCAGATTTCAGCCAAGGAAGGTGTGGGTTAAGCATGAGGGTTCTTCTGCCCAGTGGCTCTCAGCAGCATCTGATAGCAGGTGGGACATAGAGGCCTCAGTAGATGGCCTTGCAAACCAGGAGTGGTCAGTGGAGTGCAGCACTACCTGGTGCTGGGAAATTGGGTTGTGAGCTTTGATAGGAAAGGAGTCTGCTCTCAAGTCCTAACTTCTTCAGTCACAGCTGCTATTACAGAAGTATGTCTTTTGGAATTCTAAACGGTCTTGTTAAATAAAAAACACAGAGCCAAATAAAGAGTTAAAATCCCGGAGACTGAGCAGTAGCCAAGAGCTAAGACCACCTTATCTTACCATTCACTGCTGTCCTTCCCCTGAGAGAGAGACCTTCTTCCTGCGTCCTGTCTTTTTATTGACTTTCTGTTTTGCCTTCTCATTGGTTCTAAACCCAACCACATGACTTCTTCGTTACTGCCTGTCTATACAGACCTCCAGGTCTCTATGGTTAGTACTGACATTAAAGGTTCGGGTTACTGCTTGGCTGTGTCCTTGAACACACAGAGATTCTGTCTGCCATGTGATTGGATTAAGGGCGTGTGCCACCACCACCAGACTTCTGCTAAATGACTTGCTCTTAGCTCTGATCCCCAGGCAAGTTTATTAACATACAAATAAAATTACATTTCAGCACAAATAAAATATCACCATAGAAGTCTGTATTTTGGACCTTTTTAATGATTATTTAGTAATCATTAAAAGCTTATCATTTGGGTGCTTTGGAAAGGATGTGACCAGAATAGCTGGCACAGCAGCTCACAACTGTAATAAAGCTGAACGAAGTCAAGACCAGCCTGGGTTACAGAATGAGACCTCATCTGGAAACAGAACAAGTTTCTGTAAAGTGGAACAAGTGGAACAAGAGCTGGTTATAGTGGCCTGTACCTTTAATCTCAGCTCTAGGATTGCAGAGGCAGGCTGATCTCTGTACGTTCTTTTTGGTTTTTCGAGACAGGATTTCTCTGTGTAGCTTTGTGCCTTTCCTGGAACTCACTATGTAGCTCAGGCTGGCCTCGAGCTCACAGAGATCTGCCTGCCTCTACCTCCTGAGTGCTGGGATTAAAGGTGTGTGCCACCACTGCCCGGCAGATCTCTGTACATTCAAGGCAAGCCTGGGCTACAGAGTGAGTTCCAGGACAGCCAAGGCTACACAGAAACCCTGTCTCAAAAAACGAAAAGAAGAAAAAATCAAAACAAGCAAACAAGAAAGAATAGAATAAGAGCTTGAGGCTTGCTAGCTGGGTTTGAGTCTTGGCTTCCACCTCATGGTGACCATCTTTACTTATCTTTCAGAGCCATGGTTTTCTCACCTGGGAAATGGTACGACAGTAGTTCTTATCTCATAAGGGTATATCTTTCTTACAGAATTAGCTAAGGCAGTGAATGCCCCATATGTGCTGAGCACCACCTAAGGCGTGTTCTACAGATGTTGACTTTGGTATTTTGTGGGTTTTTGTTTGTTTAGTTGGTTTTGGTTTTTCGAGACAGGGTCCTGGATGTCATAGAACTCTCTCTCTGTAGACCAGGCTGGCCTTGAATTCAGATCCACCTGACTCTGTCTCCCATGTGCTGGGATTAAAGGCGTGCGCCACCACTGCCAGCCCTGATGCTTTTCTTACTGCTAGAATGTTCTCTGCTTTGTCTCCTTTCCTGTGCAGACCAGCCTTCTATTACTGTAACAAATACCTGAGCTGAGTCACCTTAGGAAGATAAACGGTTTGTTTTATTTTGCCCCTAACTTGAGAGGTCTCAGTGTGTGGTTGCTGTGTATGGTTGTTTAGCCAATTGCCTCTGTGCTTGTCCTTGAGTTAACATGTTAGTAGTAAAGGGTGTGTGAGGGAGGAAGCCTCATACCTCATGTTTGCTGGGAAACAAGCAGTGCCGTGTTCCTATAGGTCCTCCCAGGAACATCATGCTGGGAACCAAACCCTCAACACCTGTACCATAGAGGGACGACAGTCCCAACAACTGGGGTGGAGATTAGGAGTGGAGGGTAGTAGTCCAATGACATTACATTACAATAAAATATTGCCCTTCCATGGTTCCTCTAGAAATAGATGGATATAGATGGATAGATATACACATAAAGGTATAGGACTTGTAGTTATTGCTCTACCTCCATGTCTTATGTGGTACAGTTAATTAACTAAGGTCATTGTCGTCTCAGCTACATGAAAGCAGTTACGATGCTGGCAAAGCCCTGCAGCGCCTGGTAAAGAAGCCTGTGCCCAAGCTGATCGAGAAGTGCTGGACAGAGGATGAAGTGGTGAGCATGGACCTGTGTGTGTTTTGTGTTCTGGGCCTTTGGGGTGGTTCTTGTGTGCGGCTTCCCTGCTCCCCAGGGGAAGACAAGAGTGCCCATGGTGTCCGTCCAGTAAAAGGAAAGAGCTGAACAGCCCTTGCTACACAAGCATGAGGACCCAAGTTCGACTCCCTAGCACCTTATTGGTTTCTTTGTTGGTTTGTTTTTTTAAAGCTGGGCCTGACTACATGTGCACCTGTAGAGTTGTGGGAACAGTGACAGGATTGCTGGGCTTGCTGCCTGCCAGCCTCCCTCTAAGTTCAGTGAGAGACCCTGGCTCAAGGGAGTAAAATAGAGCAGGACACCAGGCATTGTCCTCTGCCATCAGTGAGAGGTGCCTGTGATGTATTGCACATTCAAGGGAGGAGCCATAAGAATGACTTGATTTGATTTAGTAGCATGGGGTCCATGGGTGCCAAGAAAGCTCTCCTTAAGTTTAGCAATCATCCTAAGCAAGGCTGGTGCAGGGCAGTGTGTGAGACTTCCCTGTTTTAAACCAGAACCTGGAATAATTTATTTTGAGTGCTCATAGGACCTCAAACTACAGAAAGCAGTCTTTCCAAAGCATAGATTTGATTGAACACTGAAGGAGATGGGAAGGTAAAGGTGCCCACAAACACAGATGCAGGACCCTGCGATTCCCATCCCAATTTTACAATGCTACAGCCCTGACTAGTGACTTGTACAAAGTGTTGCTGTAAACCGTGTGGAGGTGGTACATGTCTTTAGTCCCAGCACTTGAGAGGCAGATGAGTCTCTGAGGCCAGCCTAGTCTACAGAGTAAGTTCCAGGACTGTCAAGGCTACACAGAGAAACCTATCTCAGGGAAAAATAAAAATAAAAAACAAAACAAAAAACCACCAAGTTTTGCTATAAAAGCTCACAGGGTTTTCTATGCCTTTGCAATATGATAGTGACTGATTGACATTTGCCTTGAGGTCAAATGCAATTGAAATACACAGAGTTCTGGTGGAGAGATGGCTCAGCGGTTAAGAGCACTGACGGCTCTTCCAGAGGTCCTGAGTTCAGTTCCCAGCAACCACATGGTGGCTCCCAACTATCTATAATGAGATCTGGTGCCCTCTTCTGGCCTGCAGTCATACATCCTGTATACATAATAAATAAATAAATCTTTTAAAAAAGGAGGAGAAGGAGAAGAAGAAGAAGATTTGTGTAGCATGAATCTTAAATGGTCTTATTAATAAAAACAAACCTGGAGCCAGGTATTGGGGTGAACACTGGAAAATCAGAGAAGCAGAACAAGCCACAGCCACCTCACCTTACCAGTTCCTCAGCTGATCCTGTTTCCTCAGACTGGAGGCCTCTCAGCTGAGCTGCTGCTCCAAAGCCTAAAAGCTTAACCAGCTCTAGTTCCTCTTCCTCACGCCTTAAATACCTTTCTGCCTCCATCCATTACTTCCTGGGATTAAAGGTGTGAGTCACCATGCTTAGCTATTGCCAGTGTAGCCTTGAACTCACTGAGATCCAGGGGGATCTCTGCCTCTGGAATGCTGGGATTAAAGGAGTGTGCTATCACTGTCTAACCTCTATGTTTAATATTATGGCTGTTCTGTTCTCTGACCCCAGATAAATTTATTAGAGTGCACAATATTTTGGGGAACACAATACTACTACAATTTTGTTCTAAAGCATGCTAAGAAAGAGTGTTTAAAAGTGGTTTTTTTGATTTGAGGTCAGCCTGATCTACAGAGTGAGCTCCATGACATCTAAAGCTACAACCTTATAAATAAATAGATAAATAAATAGATAGATAGATAAACAAACAAACAAATAAATAAATAAATAAATAAAAGCTGCTCTTTTGATCCTGCTGTCTTTGTTCACGCAAAAGTATTTACTTCAGGCCCACTGTGTACCAGGTCCTGTGCTAGGATAGGATGAGGAGGATGGGAACAGCTGGGCAGGGCACTGTCTTACATAACTGGGGCGGGAAGACTGTGGAGTGAGAAGGGAGTCTTTCTGAAGGACTTCAGGGAGAAGAGAATTCTAGGCCCTTTGGTGAAGATACGAATGATATGTGCAAGAAATAGGCTTGTGACTGGGGCACAGAAGAGGGCGAAGGGAGGAGATGGTCCCTAAGGGCAGGTCAGGTGTGGCCTGTTGAACTGTGCTTGAGATGTTGTCATTGCTCCACAAGTACATTTTCTGAGTCAGTGGGCTTCAGGGTGAGGTCCATGCAAAAGGAAGGCTAGAGCCACAGGAATTCCATGTTCAGGTGATGGCTAAGGCAAAAAAACATGAAATTGAGTTGTTTTGAGAAGTGATGCTGACACTCTTTTAACCATAAGTCTGTTTTTATAGGAAGGAGATAGAGTTCTGACTGGTAAGATTTTAAATTCTCCAAAAGCCTTTGTAGAGGCAGATAGAGGAGAGGAAAAGATGGAGCTGCTGTATAAACTACACCCTCGGAGATGCCCCTCTGTTTGAGCCTGTCATGGGGCATCCTGCCAGTGCAGGTACACGAATGACTGCATCTGTCCATTCCTGCTGTCTCAAGCACCTACCTCTTCTCTCTCTTCTGTCACCCTGTCTCTGGGGTTCCCTCACCTTCTGCTCCTCCAGTTCTTGCTGTTGCCCTGCTGCCCCCCTTACTGCTCCACCTCCCACCAGTTCAGCGCTGACTCCCTCTCCTTTCTCTCATGACCTTTGGTTCCCTCTGGAATCTGTAGAGTATGTAACAGTCCTCTCTTCTGTCTAAAGAAAGCCAGTTTCCTTTTCCTGCAGCACTTCTTGCTGGCTCTGCTGCTGCTCCAGGATCTTGAGCCAGAAGGGTGGGGGATGAGGAACCTTGAGCATCAGAAAGAATCCAGCTTCATTTTGAAAAACAAAACAGGATTCCAAGTATGGGATAATGCCGAAGCACAAGTTGGTTTGGGCTCATTTTTATCATGTTTACTTCTTGTTTGAGAAATGTTTTGGCAGTCACCCAACCCTTGCAGAGCTTAGGGATCGAATAGTTCCATTGTTTGTGAAAGCTAAGCTTTGCTCTCTGAAACCTCAAACCTGGACAGTGAAAGAGAGGGGGTGATTGGAAGATTGCTAAGTTATAGGAAGCTTCTGATGCATCTGGATCAGAGTAGCTGAACAGTGGCAACAAGTCACCTTAGCTGCTTTTGGCTGTGTTAATGGGGCCCCTTCTGTTGAATTCACCACATTTTCTCATCCTGGGAGTCAAAGGAATAACCGCACAAATGTGTCCAAGCTGAAATAAATGCATAAGCCTACCTCCCTTTATCTTTCCCTCATGGTGTTCCATATACTTGGAACATTCTGGTTGGTTTTACTTTGTTGTCTCCAGCATGTTAATTTGATCTAACACTCGGTATCCAATGTGCCTAAGATGGACCTAAATGACCTCCACAGAATGGTTGAGTGCTGAGGTCAGTGTTTCCCACCTGGGCCAGAAAGGTGGGGAAGGCATGTCCTCACGTTGCCAAGTCACTGCTCCCTGAAGAATCTAGCTTCTGCCCTTTTAGTGTAAGCCAGTGGTTCTCAACCTGTGAGTCACAACACCTTTGAGGGTTGCATATCAGATATTTACATTACAATTCATAACAGTAGCAAAATTACAGTTATGAAGTAGCAACAAAATAAATTTATGGTTGGGGGTCATCATAACATGAGGAACTGTATTTAAGGGTCTCCGCATTAGGAAGGTTGAGATCCACTGGTGTGGAGTAGACCATAACTGTACCTTGAAGCTGAGCTCAGTCCTCTGCCTGCTTTGCAACCATTATTTCCTCTTTTGATTTGCATCTTCTATTTCTCCCCCCCCCTTTTTTTTTTTTTTTTTTTTTTTTTGGTTTTGTTTTGTTTTATTGAGAAGGCTCTTGTATATCCTAGGCTCTCAAATTCCATATGTAGCTCAGGATGACCTTGAACTCCTGATCCTTCTGCCTCGATCTTCCAGGTGCTGGGATGACAGACCTGTGCCACCACCCAGCCTGTTTTCCTCTTTTTAAAAGTTTTTGTTTTTAGATTTATTTTTAAATAAAAATTAAACACATACAAATGCTCTTGGAGGCTGTGCACCTCATATTTCCCTGGAGCTGTGGTTACAGGCAGTTATAAGGTATCTGGTACTGTTGGGGAGTGGTCTCCTCTGCAAGAGTAGCAAATGTTCTTAACCACTGACCCATCTCTCCAGCCTTTATTTCTGAGTTGATTGCCTTCCTACTTATAAACTTGTTAAGGGTGAGGACCTATTGATGGTGAGGATAATATCTCCCAATGAGTAGCTTGCAAAAACTGTACACTGTAATTCTTGATTCCAGCACTTTAAAACTTGTAGTGGTTGATATTTAGGAATCAGTGTAAGAACTTGTACATGCTTCCCAAAGCTGACCTTAAATATTTGACTTTTGGAGCCAGGCTTAGTGATGCACACCATTTATCCTAGTACTCCAGAGGCAGAGGTAGGTGGAGGCAGGTGGATCTCTGTGAGTTTGAGGCCAGCCTGGTCTACAGAGTGAGTTCCAGGATTGTCAAGATAGTGACAGCCTGTCTTGGAGTTATGCAGGGGGTGTATTTTGACTTTTAAAGAAAAGCCTTTAGGTTCTTTCTTCTTTATCATCTCTGTCAGCAGCAGCAGCATAGCAGCCACTCGCTCTGTAGATGTAGGAGCCTTCATCTCGTGGAGCGGTCCCTCTCCTAGTTCATGGAGATGAGCTTCTAAGGGGAGTAAAGTGGGGGCTGACTAATGTAAAGCCTGTTGCTCTAAAATCAAACTTATCCTAGGGTTTTAGTTAGGGATGATATTGCTGTGATGAAACACCATGACCAAAGGTGACTTAGGGAAGAAGGGTTTATTCAGCTTACACTTCCACATCACAGTTCATCACTGAAGAAAGTCAGGGCAGGAACCTGGAGGCAGAAGCTGATGCAGAGGCCATGGAGAAATGATGCATACTTACTGGCTTGATCCTCATGGCTTGCTCTGCCTGCTTGCTTATAGATCTCAGGACCACCTTCCCAGGGATGGCACCACCTACAGTGGGCTGGGCCCTGCCAAATTGGTCAGTACTTAAGAAAATACCATACAGGCTTGTCTGTAGCTGTATCTTCTCGAGGCATTTTTTTCAGTTGAGGTTCTCTGCTCTGATCACTCTAGCTGTGTCAAATTGACATAAAACTAGCTAGCACAGCTGGGAGTAGTAGTGCACACCTTTAATTACAGCACTTGGGAGGCAGAGGCCAATGGGTCTCTGAGTTTGAGGCCAGCCTGGTCTACAGAGTGAGTTCCAGGACAAGCCAGGTCTACACAGAGAGACTCTGTCTTGAAAATCCAAAAAATAAACAAACAAACAAAAATAAATAAAACTAGCCAGCACAACTAGTTTTTGCCAAATGCTGAACTAGATACTACAAACCATGTCTGCATGCATAGAGCAATTACAAGAATAACCTTGGTGGTTCACCTAATGTCATAGCTCACATTAGACGGACTGAGTCAGATCAGAGAAGCATTTTTAGAAAGAGTGCTTAATAAATTCATGTCACTTTCCATGTGGACTACAGAATGGACCTAAGTAAATGGCTGGATGCTGTCTGTGAGGACTAAATTGATGATTAACCAGTTTCACATACATTATGCTAAAAGTATCTTTTTTTTTTTTTTCCAAGAAGTCATCCAAACTAGTAGGAATTATGCAGAGAAGAAGGTAATAAAAACAAATCAGTATGTTAAATACACAAAACCTAGGTTATTGGGTTTTTAATTAAACATGATAAACACATTTAAATATAACACAAGGGCCCCAGGCTGAACTGCACCCAGTCGAACGAAACAGATGAAGTCACCCTTCCATGCTTTGGTACTTACTAATTCTGTCTGTGCGAGCAAGCCACTGGTGGCCTCTACATGGCTGTGCTGTTGCTTATTGTGATGGGATCCCATTGCTACTTGCTGCTGTGCTCCTAATTAGCATTCAGCTGTTGATTATGGAAATACTGGGGTGCTAATTGAATTCTTTTTAAAATTCTGGGCCTGCATTTCCCTCATGGAGTTCAGCCTGACTTGCAAGGTTGTAAGATTGGGTGCTCTCACCCTTTGCTTCCTGTCCTGTTGGCTGCATTTGTGTTGTGTTTTGTTTTCATGTTGAGTTGTCTTTCAGCAGGAGGTGTCACTCAAGGTGAAGGTTTTGTTATTTACAATATTACAGCAGGGTGCTTCCATCTCATCTTGGGTAACTGTAGCTTTTGTTGTGAAATACGTTTCCCATTAAATATTTTATATCAGTTTTGTTGTAATCCATTGAGGTGAATGACCTAGATGCAAATGAGCGCTGATATTTTTAACCAAAGACAGTTAATCCACAGTGGTGACAAACCTTAATTGGTCATATGTATGGATTGATTCATTCACAAGTTCATAAGCTTGGAAACATCTAACCCTTTCCATTTAAAACTCAGTTTATCGTAGATACACATAAATAGCCTCCTTTCAAATTTGACATGACACAGCAAATTAATTCTCTGAGTATTTGTAGTCCAGTGCACTGCTCCATGCAGCTGGCCAAGGATTACCTAATTACAGAATCCAGACTCTATGGGGCCTTCCCCGGCAGCATCGTTAGATGCCTTTGTTATGCCCCCTTTGCAATGTCTGCTTGAGAAAACATTGTTTTCATTGTTCCTTGGGATGTGCCGGAAGACAGAGCTGCTTAGTGGGGCAAAAATAATAGTGAGTTTTATTTACTGTTTGTGTGGCAGCAGAGGAAAATGGAATTCACAGCTGAATCAAAGTTAAGGTCCAAGAGCAGCTGGGGGCTGTGGAGGTGAAGGCAGAGGAAGGGATTCTCACCACCTGGAGTTCCCCTATACTGCTTCCACACCCCATAGTCCTCCTGTTTGACTGGGAGGTCTTACTCCTCAATACAGCAGAAGGCTTAGTGTGTGGCATTCATTTTAGGGAAGGTACAGTTTTCTAAGTTGTTGACATTTTCTTTTCCTTCCTTCCTTTCTTTCTTTTTTTAAGATTTATTTATTATGTACACAGAAGAGGGCGCCAGACCTCATTACAGATGGTTATGAGTCACCATGTGGGTGCTGGGAATTGAACTCAGGACCTCTAGAAGAGCAATCAGTGCTCTTAACCTCTGAGCCATCTCTCCAGCCCAGTTGTTGACATTTTACATAGTGATCTGAATTATACTGGTGATGGGGATCCTGTATGTCATTTACGATGAACCTATTAATTTTATTCTTTTAAATATATGCCATTCCCCTGTGGTTAGAATATTTTTAAAACCTGCCTATTGATTTATGTGAATTCATACCTTGGTTTATGTGAATACATGTTTTGTAACACTGTAGTTTAATTGTATGTGCTTAGAGTTGTGTGCATGTAAATTGAGCTGTATAATATTGGAATCTCAGTTTTTATTGTTTTGTTTTTTTGAGATTGAGTCATGTGTGTATCTTCCATTGGCTCTGAACACAGCAGTCTTGCCTCAGCCTTCTAAATGTGGAAATTCAGACATGCATGACCAAGTCTGAACTTGAAATTCTGATTTTTTTTTGAGACAGGGTCTTACTATGTCACCCTGACTTGCCTGGAACTCTCAGAGATTCCCCTGCCTCTGTCTTTTTAGTGCTGAGATTAAAAACAAGCAAACACCTGTCCAGCTGAATAGAAAAAAAAAAGTTGTTTTTAAACAACTTTTTTTAAATATAGCTGTGTATGGGTATGTGCACATCAGAACAGGTGTCAGAAGAGGCCAGAGGTATCTGATTCCCTTGGAGCTGGAGTTACTTTCAGTCATGAGCCATTGTGTGGGTGCTGAGAACTGAAACCTGGTACTCTGCAGGAATAAGATGTGTTCATAACTGCTGAGCCATCCATCCTGACCAGAATTTTAAGCTCAAAAATATTGTCCTTTACATGGAAACTACAATGATCTAAAACAGAGGTGTGTTGTGTTTAGTGCATGGTAGCTGTTTAAGGGGTTGTAGAATGAACCATGTAGGTTTCTCTTTGTGTTAACTACCCTTCCTCCAATTTGAAACTAAATTGGTGCTGTTTCTTTCATTCCCCCGCCCCTTTGCATTTTGTTTGTTTTTGGACATGGTCACACTGTGTATCTCAGACTGATCTAGAAATGGCTCAGGGGTTAAGAGCACTGGCTGGTCTTTCAGAAGACTTGGGTTCAATTCCCAGCACCCACATGGCAACCAACTATCTGTAACTCCAGTTCCGGGGATCTGACACCCTCACATAGACATGAATCCAGGCAAAACACCAATTCACATAAAATGAGTCTTAAAAAAAAAAAAAAGAAGAAGAAGAAGAGGAGGAGGAGGAAAGAAAAGAAATGACAATCCTTTTTGCCTCAGACTTTCAAGTCCTTTGTGGTATTTCAGGTGGCATTACCACACCCAGCTTTAAATTGGTTCTGTTTCTGATGAACATCTAAGTTCTTAGCTGTAAGAGTTGGAAACAGCCGGGCGGTGGTGGTACACACCTTTAATCCCAGCACTCAGGAGGCAGAGCCAGGAGGATCTCTGTGAGTTTTTGAGGCCAGCCTGGGCTACCAAGTGAGTTCCAGGAAAGGTGCAAAACTACACAGAGAAATCCTGTCTCAAAAAACCAAAAAAAAAAAAAAAAAAAAAAAAAGAGTTGGAAACAAAGATATGAATGCTGACCATTACTTCCTAGTGGGAAACAACACTGACTACTTGCGTATGTGCTTGTAGTGTGACCCAAAGTCAAATTCAGACATTATTGACCAAGAAAAATGTAGATGCAGGTTTACCTAATATTTCAAGTATCAGTAAAATTGAACTGTTTTCTGTGATGGAGTTATCCCATCAGTCATTGAACCAAACCCTTGTTTAAAGAAGTCTATAGTGTGGATAAAGTAGAGTTTATTGTCAAGTCCTTTCGGAAATGAGACAGTAAATTAAAAATCAATTATATGTGCAGAAGATGGTGGGAGGCAATCAGTTCTGTCACTTAGTTTGCAGAAAGATTCTACTGTTTAACAAGCTACAAGGAGAAATATTTTTTAGATCCTTGAGTAAATGACCTAGGACAAGCATTAAAAGGAGGTCTTTTTAAATTGTATTTCAGTTTATATGTCAGTTGAAGTTGCATCTGGGTTAAATCTATAGACTCACCTGAGACCTTGCCTTCCACATACATGGCTTTATTACTTCCCAGGCTCCCTTGTTATAGGGTGCTCAAAGAAATGTTCTTTTTCTGTCTGTTTTTCCCTATTCGTTTGTAAAGCAAAAGTCAGTTCCATTTTCTGTTACTAATAAAGTTTTCTTTTTCTTTTTTGGTTTTTCAAGACAGGGTTTCTCTATTTAGTCCTTGCTGTTCTGGAACTCGCTTTGTAGAGCAGGTAGGCTGGCCTGGAACTCAGAGATCCTCCTGCCTCTGCCTCCCAAGTGCTGGGATTAAAGGCGTGCGTCACCACCTCCGGCCACTAATAATGTCTTCTATAACTCATCTCCTAGCCATATTTTTACCTGATTTTCTTTTGAAGCCAGCAATACATAGTGTCCTCATCCAGGGCTTCTTGTGTAAGTGTTGCATATTTGTGTTTTGTGTTTGGACCTTAGAGCTAGGCAGAGCAGAGCTGAGCTGAGGTGGAGAAAGAGTAACTCCACGATGAATGTGAGCATGCCCTGTGTTCCTTGCAGCTCAGGATAATCATTTTAAATCAAAGATTTTTTTTTTTTTTAATGGAACATTTTTCATTTTTGCTTGAGAGGGACAATGTTCCTCTTCAGATGTCTTCAGCTTGAAAGATTCATAAATACTAGGGCAGTGGGCTGTTGAAAGCACAGTTTCCATCTCATTTTCAAGGGCATGTTAAAAAAAAAATGGAGATAGCATGCACTTCCCACCACTCAGTCATCTTACTCTGTTCATTTAAAAAATGAGTACAAGACACAAGGGCTTGAGAAATTGCATATAGGTCTCCAGTAGACAAAGTGGATATTTTATAAATGAAGAGGATGGAAACCTTTTTCTTCTTCAGTTTCTTATTAACAGATCAGAGTCAGTTTTAATGTGTGTGCTTGGAACATTCTGTGTATGTCAACATCAGAGCCTTAGTCTTTCACAGATGAGACATCCTAGACTGCTAAAAGGAATTCAGTGTTGCAGGAAAGAAAGGAGGTAGAAAAAGAGCTTTGTCCTGAGAGGATGGAACTCAATTGGCGCCAGCTCCTATCTCCTGCATCCCTCTGTCTGACATCTAAGGTCTCTCCTGTATTAATAGTCATGGTAGTCCCATGATTGCCAGGGGGTTGCAGGGTTTATTTGGTTCTGATTTGGACTTACTGGTTGAAATCCAGCCAAGCAGCCGTGGTTTTATATGCTGAGGCTTTAGCAGAGCAAAATAGGCAAATATGCCTGCCCTCATGGGGTTGACATTGTACTGAGCAAGATAATTAACACCAAGTGACAAGTGCTGCATGTTAACTCAGTACTAATGAGGAATAAAAAAGCATAGGAGAGTAATCTGCAGTGCAGGGCAGCACACTAAACTTTACTTAAGGTAGTCCTGAAATGTCACTTTTGAGTAAAGACCTAAACAGCATTTGAGAGCCAGCCTTGCAAATACACAGAGCATTCTGGACCAAAGAAATAGAGAATGCCAGGGTTCCCTCATTCTCGTGAGAGATCCCATTCAATGTGGAGTGCTCTACTGGAGTTGAGCTGGAGGCTGTCTAGTCCTAGGCATTCCCTGTTCTGTGTAAGCCATGCTCATTGCACTGTGGCATGATCATCTGGGTGCCTGTACACTAGGTGAGGAAGTCTGAGTATAGGTCCTTGGCCTGTAGGTGAAAGCTCACCTTGTAGTGCCCCAGGGCGGATGCACCAGAAGAATCCCAGGAAGATAGAGAGGAAGTAGTCTGTGGGCATCTTGAAGCTCATGCCTGCTCCTCTGACTTCCATTCTTATTACTGAGCGAATGGGTGGTCCTGTGAGCTGTTCTGCTCCTCATGTGTGGGCCCCACCCTGCTGTGTAGGGTCTGAGTCAGACTCCACCCACTCAGTGGGTGTTTACCACCTGTGTTTACTCTGAATTCCACATTTGTGTTTGTTTATTTGTTTGCAATAGAGTCTCACTGTGTAGCCCTGGCTGGCCTCAAACTCCGAGCTTTCTCCTGCCTCTGCCTCCAGAGTGCTGGAGTTTGCGCCACTGTACTTTATGTGCACTGACCAAGGTACTGGCAGGTTTAATTCCCCAGCAGTACTCTGTCCTTTTCTCCCCAGCACCTCATTCTTAATGAGAAGCGAGTGTCTGGAAGTTATCCAGTCCTTGGTTCCTGACAGTGGGTCAAGTCTGACCACTGGGCCAGAATGACATGTCTCTTTACCTGTCTTGGTGCTCAGCTGTGAGCTCTAATTGCTGTAGTTTAATGATCTGTATCCCTAGAACCTCCGCTGGCACATGGGTCAGATAGAAGAGAAGCTCCCTCAGAACCTCAGGTTACTTCCATGGAGTGGCCTTTCAGGCGAGGCTGCTCTGCTCCAGTCATCGACTGCCAGCCAGTGCACACTCTTTGAGCTTCAGAATTGACTATATATTTGTTGGTCCTTGTCCCCTTGTATCTTTGTTTGGCACCCACCCACCCCCAGTTCTTATTCTATTGCAGCTCCTAAAGGTGGGGTGGTGGTGCTAGAAATACACCAGTGGTATAGCACTTGCCGAGCACATGTGTGTCCCTAAGTTCCGTTCCCAGCACAGCTTCTCCCCCACCACCACCACACAACAAAAGCCCAGGTTAGCCTGGCCATGCTGACTGACAGGCTGTTCTGTACTACCCAGCACTCTTTCTAAAGCAGAGTGTCTGATCTGTTCATCTGATTCTCGAAGCTGCCTGCTGTGATACATGCTCCAGACCTCTGTGTGCCTCCCTTCATCAATCAGTATCAGTGTGTTTGCTTACCTTGCAAAGGGTTGTTAGTATAGTTAATCTTGGCAGTGAGAACTAGGAAAGTATCAATAAATAGACCAGAGAACTAATAAGGAAGGAACAGGGAAAGTTGCACATTTAAAAGAAAGTAAAAAGATGAAGCAGAATGATTGAAATGTGCACTGTGCTACCTGAGTCCTTAGAGACCTACTGATGTCATACTATACTTAATATTTAAAGTGTGTATCTGCAGCCAATTTATTTAAAGTGTGTGCATTCTAATGTCCTGGGTCATTTTATCAGATGCTCCCAGGACAGTAAGAACAGAATGCCTTAGGGTAACAGCCTGTGGCCACTGCCCAGTGTGTACCTAGGCTGTCTCTCTGAGGCCATGGATCCCACTGTTAATCCCAAGCAAACTTAACTTGTGGAGAAGGCAAATGGGTGAGCTGTGCTCTTTCCCTCTCATCTACTGAGGTCAGGTAGGAGGTGCCTGTAAAAGTCAGTCTGTGGAGAAGATTTGAGCCTAGCTAGAACTGGTGGCAAATGCCTGTGATCACAGCTACTGGGGAATTTGAGGCAGGAGAATAAAAAATTCAAGGATGAGCTAGACTACCTGGTTAATTCAAAGCCATTTTGAGCAAACTAGTGAAACTTTGTCTCAAAACCTGAGTTCAATCCCTGAAACCTATGTAAAGGTACATAGAACCAACTCCATGAAGTTTGTCTGACCTCCATATGTATCCCACACACACACTAATAAATAAATTAAAAAGATTTTTTTCTAAGTAACAAGTTGGAGGAGCAGGGTGTAATGGCAGGCATACCTCTAATCCCAGCGCTTGGAAAAGAAGGAAGTTGGGGAGGGGAGGAAGCTCTATACTTGCTGGCCTGACAAGAACTCTGGACCTGATGTCATTCCATCCTTTTACTCCCTTAGTAAGGAAAATGTACCAGAGACTGTATCCTGAATAATGAAGTTATTCATATTAAAGAAACATGAGGGGCTGGAAAGATGGCTCAGGAGCTGAGAAGGCTGACTGATCTTGTAGAGGGTCTAGGTTCAGGTCTCAGCAGCCATAGCAGGCAGCTCCACACACAGCATACAGAAACTCATGCAGACAGACAGACAGACAGACATGGAAAAAGAAGTAAGTTTAGCTGGCCTTGGTAGTGCAGGCCTTTAATCCCAGCACTTGGGAGGCAGAGACAGGTGGATCTCTGAGTTTGAGACCAGCCTGGTCTACAGAGTAAGTTCCAGAACAGCCAAGACTATACAAAGAGTGTGTGTGTGTGTGTGGCGGGGGGGAGCGGGTTATGAAACAATATAAAAAAATAGCTTAGAAATGAAAATACACAAGTACAAACAAAAATGTTGTGATTTTTTTCTAATGGTGAAGCTTGTGCTGTGTGAGTTTATCCCATTCCATTCTCTCTCTGCAGCTCTCAGCTATCTACTGTAACGTTAAAACTTCTGCAAGTTTCAAGCATTTGCTAGTTAGCTGCTCACCAAACATGTGTGGTTAGCCTAAATATGCCATCCAGGGCCTTAACTTTATAGGTAGGCTTGGTTATCCATTTTTCAAAGAGGAATTTAGGAAGTGAATTAAGAAGATCGTCATAAGCATAGGCTTGGGAAGCCAGGTGACCTAGACTTCTAACCCATCTGACAATCTAAAATGGATGGACTTTATATATGGAAGGCACCAGCACCTGTGCTATCTGTTGCTGTGCTCCAGGAGAAGAATTGGACTCTGGGTAGTGTCAGGCAAAGCTGCTCACATGCCACAGAAAGACGGGTAGACTCTGAACTTTTAGGATCCTCCTACTCAGTCTGGGCTAGGGAATTGAAGTGGTCCCAGTACCCTGACCACATGAAAGACCAGCTAGATTAGAATATGGGATGGGCCTGGCCAGTGCTGCTGTGATCCGGGAAACCACTGGACTGGGTAAGAACCATGATGCTTGGAAAAGGTATTGAAAAATGTCACTTCACACCTTTGACTCAGCATGGGTTGCAATCCAGAGTCACTGGAGGACCTTTCTACTTGAGCCTTACCGTGAAGAGTCTGAGGATGTGATGCACTAATCTACAGCCCCAGCGAGAAGTACCGTGGAGGAAGCAAGAGGCAAGACAAAAGAAGCCTCATTGGAGGAATCATGAGACTTTTAGTACCAGGTGGTGTTCTGAGCATTTGGCATGGCATTTACACATGGAGAAGTGGTCACAGACACACATGGTTCTTCCCTGGCTGCACAGCACATGACTAGTAGTGGTTGGTCTCCATTGTGTTCAAAAACACCTCACATGGCCTTTCTAAAAAGGCTAAGCCAGGGGGGTGGGGATTTAGCTCAGTGGTAGAGTGCTTACTAGGCAAGGCCCTGGGTTCGGTCCTCAGCTCCAGAAAATAAAAATTAAAAAGTTTTAAAAAAGGCTAAGCCATAAGAAAAGGAGAGATGGCCTGCTGGTGCAGAGGAGGGAGGCTGGTGCTGTCCTGAGGGCAAAGCAGAAGAGTTCGTGCTGCATTTGCAGGGACTGCGGAGGGTGGGATTGGATGTAGCAATAGGAATGAATGAAGCTTGTTGAAAGGGAGGGCTTGTTGGTTTGCAGAGGAGGCTCAGTTGAGGGAACTCAGCTTGAAGAGGTTAAGTTGCAGATCAGGGATAGCAGAAGTTGTCAGAATAGCAGTATAATTTAAGGAAAGTCCTCTGAGATGGCCATCGTGATAGAGACAGAGAGATACCAGGAGGTAGGGGAATGGTTTGATTCCTTGATGTTTAACTTAGGAAACATTTTTTTAGTTGTTTGTTTGTTTGTTTGTTTGTTTTTTCGAGACAGGGTATCATTTGTAGTTTTGGAGCCTGTCCTAGTTCTCGCTGTATAGACCAGGCTGGCCTCGAACTCACAGAGATCCACCTGACTCTGACCACCGAGTGCTGGAATTAAAGGCATGCGCCACCACCGCCCAGCTAGGAAACATTTTTTTAAAGGCTGGGTCTCATGCCACTGTAACCAGGCATGATCTTGAACTTCTGATCCTTCTGCCTCTACCTCCCAAGTACTGGGATTATAGGCATGAATCCACCATGCCCACACACAGTGTTTGTCTTTAAGGGGGAGTGCTGGGACATGGCTGTCCTTGGCATGACTCAGTAGGAAGGCCTGGCAGAGAATTCCCATGGGTGTCACCAGAGCCTGGACTTAGTACTGTCGGCAGCATCTACTGCAGGACTCAGGTGGAAAGTGGTAAAAGGCTGTGGGTGGGTTTATTTACAGTGTTGGTCAAAACTGGGGAGAGAAAAACTTGTTTTCCTTGCCTCTCCTGTTTTAGAACTAAGAGAGAAGAGGAGACAACTGTCAGGAAATATTTGTATATAGACTGAGCTGGAAGCGAATTTATCAAAACTCCTGTAAGGAATTGTCTTCCCTGCCAAGTTTAGACTGATCTTACCTGCAGCATGGGGTTTCTTGGGGAAATGTGTCTGTCTGTCAGCTGCGTATCATTGTCATGTTAGACTATCCCCCTCCCACAATGGTCCCTGTTACACTGTCAAAGACCATAGCTATCCAGAGTCCTCAGCTGTACAGGTGACTTGGAGCTCAAGACAGAGGTGGTAAAGGAGTTGGTGACCAGAGGCCACCATCAGGAAGGGATTTTGTAGGATTAACATTAGACTGGGCAGGAAGGAGTAAATGGGAATGACCTTTAGTTTTTGTGTTTGGTGTGCTTCCCTTGGGCTGGTTTGCCTAGAAGAAAGAACTCCAGAAACGGGACACAGACAGAGCTTCAGAAGGTCTGTGGGTAAGATGTTCACATTTTAACAGGGATGCTGATAGAGATGGGGGCAGAACCACCTAATAAAGGTGCTGAGTAAGGCCAGTGGGTGGGCTGCCTATGTGGCAAAGTGGAATTGCTGCCACTGACTGAACTAAGGTCCTGCCCTGTGATTGGAGGCATTGAGAGGGATGCTGTGTGGATTTAATGTGAGGAAGAAGTTGGAAGCAGGAGACATCGGGGCATTGTAGAGGACAGAATGGGCCAAAGTTGTGGTGATATAAGTAGCCCTTTAGTCATTAGGACTGTGATATCCCTGGCTGAGAATAAGCGTGGTCTGAATTGTGTTGGAATAGCAAAGGAGGGAAGTGTGTGCTGTTGGTCATCAACTTCAGTACCCTAGACAGGGACACAGCCAGGCTGGTGCTTATGAGATAGCATCTAGCTTGTGGCATGACCTGTCTGTTACAGGCCTTCCTGACTGAGATAAACTAAACACTGAACGTGGGGGTTGAAGGTGCAACAGTGTTGTGAGGAGTCAGGGTTTGGGGAATAGATGGGCACACACTTGATATCTAAGATTCTGTTATTTGTTGGTTAGTCATCCAGCAGAAGTTAGGGCTCTACTCTGTGCTAGTCATTGTCTTAACTCTAGGCACAGAAACCCTGCTCAGCTCCCCTATGACTTACTAGATTAGGGAAAGACCTTTCCTGGTGATCTAACAGTAGCTGTGGGTGACGATTCCCTGTGCAGTGGATAAAGGATTGAGAAAAGTGTGGCTGAACTAAAATGGGACTCTAGTTGGTAGGATTTTCTTTGTCACCATGGTTTCATTTTCTTTGAAGCTTCCTCAGTATAGTATGTTTTATCAAACAGACTGAAAAGCCTAAGACAAACAAAAAAAGACACAGAGGAGTTTAATGTGTGGATGATTCATTTCCTCTTTGAAAGGAACATTTCTCTCATCCTTTCTTAGGCCTGGAGGGGGTAAAAACATTTTTTTTCTGTTGTTAGCACAGATTGGATCAAATTACATGAGCCCCACCAGTGTCCACCTGCTTGCCCTCTGAGCAGCCCAGGAGAAGGGTCTACAAATCAGGGTGGGGTGGGGTGGGGGCCTCTGGTCTCAGAGTGGCTCACGGCCCACGTTAACCAAGGGGAGAGGAGCTGCTGCTGCGGGGAGGTTTCCGAGCCCTCACTCATGTCCTGTTACTCTTCGGTTGTGATTTGTTCAGAGTAAGAAAGTTGTCTCCCACCCACTTTCCTCTTTCTCCTCCCTCCTTTTCTGTTTACACCATGCAGCCCTCTGTCTCACTACAGCAGCCTCTATAGGGTGTGATTCTTAGAGTGTCTTCACTGCAAGGACAAGAGGCAGAAGTGAAATAGCCCTGACTTGTGGATCAGTGCCTTGAACCACTGACTTGAGACGAGTGTTGACCTCCAGGAGGAAAGCGTAATACTCATCAGTTAGGCCACTTCTAGGTGTCCAGGACTGCTAACAGGAAATGTCACTGAACGGGCACTTATTAAACAGCTGTCAGTACAAAGGCCAACAGAAGGAGGTGACACTACCCTCGAGGCCAGCACAGAAGAAGATGTGATGCTGGGACAAGCAGCTCAGTAGCCCTCACCAGTTCTGCAAGGTTAAAGCTGGAGGCTGCTGAATTTAGTTGATGTGGACAGTGCTTGGTACTCCAGGGTCTTTCTGTGTCCCCTCTTGTCAGGCACAGTGGCTCTCCTGTTATGTCAGCATCTGGGAAACCAGAGTCAGGTGATTCTGAGGCTCAGGCTAGCATGGACTACGTAGGAAGAGGCCTATCTCAGAAAGAAAAACAACACAAAAGTTGCCTCCATAAAGCATCTAAAAAGAACGTTGCCTAAAACCATCCACTTTCTCCCAAGTTTAAATTGACATGCTGTTTTATTCTCTCATGAATACCAGGCTGTTCTTGAACATGCTTTGTAGCCAAGGACATTTAAAACCTCTCTTCCTCCTGCCTCATTTTACCCAATACTCGTGGTATGCTAAACAGCAACACTGCACTCTCACAGCCACATCACTAGCCACGCTGGCATACAGTATTTGTTGTTTTCATCAGGAAGATGTAATTTCAAATACACAGATGTTGACATTTAAAATAAAATGGGGGTCTGGAGAGATGGCCATTAAGAGCATTTGCTGCTCTTGCAGAGGATCTAGCTTTGGTTCCCAATACCCACCTGGCTGTTTACAATCACCTAATAACTCCAGTTCCAGGAGTTCTAACAGTTTCTTCTGGCTTCTACAGGTACAAGGCACGTGGTGCACAGACATACATGCAAACTAAACACTCATACACATAAAAATTGTTTTAAAATCTTTAAAATAAAATTCTCCTACCTTTTAACTATATCCTTTGAATTGTAAGTTCTATGCTGATTTATACCCATTATCATTGTTTTAAAAATATAGGACAGAGGGACTGGAGAGATGGCTCAGAGGTTAAGAGCACTAATTGCTCTTCCAGAGGTCCCGAGTTCAATTCCCAGCAACCATAAAGTGGCTCACAACCATCTATAATGAGATCTGGTGTCCTCTTCTGACATGCAGGCATACATGCAGACAGAACACTGTATATGTATATACACACACACATATATATATATACATATACATACATATATATATATATATATATATATATATATTTAAAGATTTATTTTTTAGTATGTATGTATGACAGAACTTAGCCTGTTGGTAGTGGCACACACCTTTAATCCCAGCACTCGGGAAGTAGAGGCAGATGGATCTGTGAGTTTGAGGACAGCCTGGTCTACAGAGCAAGTTTCAGGATAGCTAGAGCTACACAAAGAAACCCTGTCTCAAAAATAAAAATTAAATAAAAAGAGAGGAGGAAAGGTAAAGACTGCCCTTCTCTGATTTGTGAATCCTAGGAAAGTTGAGGGTTTAGAAATGAATTTTAGAACTATTGGAATCGCCAATTCTAGGCACCAGAATAGTTCTGGGGGCCTGGTAAGATGTGGGCTGGTGGAATAGAAAGGGCTATCCTGGGAGCCCCAAGCATGAACTGGCTAATGTGACCAAAGGGTCATGAGGTGATGAAACAACTCCTGTTCTTCTGAAGCCCGTGCTGTGAGCTCATACTACAGGATGAAAATGTACAACCCCTCCTCTCCCATAGACCTCTTCCTGTAGCAGGAATCTTAAAGGTACTTGTTAGTAAAATTAAACCTGAGGCCAGTTATTGGGATGAATGCTGGAAGATCAGAGAAGCAGAACAAGCCACAGCTATCTCAACTTGCTAGTTCCTCAGGTGCTCCTGTTTCCTCGGTCTGGAAGCTTCTGAGTCCTCATCCAAAATGAATCTCAGCTGAACTGTGTTGCTCCAAAGCCTAAATGCTTCTCTAGCCAAATGCTTAACTAACTAAATGCTTAACTCCTTAGTTCCTGGTCCTCATGCTTTATATACCTTTCTCTTTCTGCCCCCACTCCCTGGGATTAAAGGTTGGGTTTCTGGGATTAAAGGCGTCACCATGCCTAGCTTGTTCTGAAGTGGCCTTGAACTCAGAGGTCCAGCCAGCTCTGTCTCCCAAATGCTGGGATTAAAGGTGTGCACCACCACCGCCCAGCTTCTGCTATGGCTTACTCTGACCCATTTTCTAGCCACCATTTCTGGCTCTCTTCTAGTGGCTGTCTGTTCTCTGACCCCAGATATGTTTATTTCGGGGAACACACACAATATTTCAGGGAACACAATACCCACCACATCTTCCTATGCTAGATCTGCTATTTAGCGTTAATATAGCACATAAATCACTCCAGGACACCATTCAAAATGTTTAGGTTGGGGCTGGAGAGATTGGGGGGGGGGGTTAAGAACTGGCTGCTATCATAGGGGACTTCAGTTCCCAGTACCCACATTGTTGCTGACAGTAGCCTATAACTCCAAATCTAAGGTATATGACACCCTCTTCTGGCCTTCTCAGGGACTATATACATGCAGTGCACACGCATACACGCAGGCAAACACTTAGATACATAAAAATAATACATTTTAATAATGTTTTAGTGATGGGAGTTTTGTTATCACTGGCTCCCTTTGAAGTCCCGCCACAAACTGTTTTTAGAAGTGTTAGGCTTGGCCAGAATGCCAAACTGTCTATGGCATAAAACAGATTAAGAATTACTCCCCTTCCAGATACCATAGATAATTTCCAGAACATCCAAGACGTAGTGGCTTCAGGGCAGGACACTGCACAAAAGTGACACTTGTTGTAGCTGTTGGCACAGCATTCTGGCTTAAAACATGGGCTCTAGGTGTTCCAGGTGTTTCTACAGACTCTTGAACCTCAGGCTGGTCATAGCAAGCATTATCCTAAGAATACAAATAGCTCTGATAATCCAGTTCATAGCCAAGCATTTGGAAATCCACTTGGAACCAACATGTGTGGCTTCCAGGAGGTCCTTGGTCTTCTCTGAGGAAGTCCACTGGCGAGAGGAGACTCATTGTAGGCCCCAGTTCACAGTGTGGAGTTTCTTGGTTTTTTATGAGGAGGCAGTTGTGCCTGCAGCTTTGTTGTTTGGTTGCTTTCTTTAACATCCTCACAGTCATTATTTTCTTTCTGGTGCTTTCTTGGGCAGCGATTTCCTCTGAGCAGCAGGTCCCCTGACTTGAAATGACAAAGCTGTATTTAGATCAGGTTTCTCTCGAACTGCCGACTTGATCTCATTTACAAGATCACATTTCTGTTGCCATACACTGTGTGATCTGGGCCTCCCACAGCATTTTAACAATTGGTAAGTGGGCAGGAAGTGTGTTTTTATTAGAGTGGCCTTTTGATTTTGATTTTATAGTCATGTTGTGTTTAGCAGAGAGCAGAGGTGGGCAAGTGGTGCTCTGAAACACATTTTTGACAGAGAGAAGTCTGTTGTTTCAGCCACTTGGCTATCTGTCAGCTCTTCTCAGACTTCCCCCTTGTGCTGGTTGCCTGGCAACCTGGGGCTGGAGCAATCAAACCGTGGCCAGTGCTTTTCCAAGCCCAGATTGGGAGATGATTTATTGGTGGAACTGTAAGCACCGTAAACCATGCCTTAGAAATGGATCACACTCCCCCACCCCCTTTCTCTTTCTTTCTCTTTTTCTTTACCAGTTTACAGCCACTACATTGAGAAAAGATAAAAGAAAGAAGATAATTGGAGAATTTTACCGCTTGCACACACACACACACACACACACACACACACACACACACACACAGAATAAAATTAGAGTCTTGTTATGTGTGTCCACATATTTTTTTCCTTTGACTGTTATTGGAATTCACCCCCACCCCCACCCCTGACAGGGTCTCACCATGTATCCCTGGCTTGCCTGGAACTCACAAAAATCTACCTGTGCCTGTCTTCCAATAGCTGGGATTAATGGCTTTTTGTCACCAGGCCTTGCCAGAAACATTCAAAAATTTTAAGCTAGTACTTTCTGTGGTAAATGAGACACTCAAAACACCAAACTTGATGAGGCCAGATCAGGGAAATGTTAGTGGCTTGCCAGAGGTCACCTGTGGGGCCTTGGTAGAATGAGGCCTAGAGCCAAAAGCCCAGCCTTTATAAAACAAAACAAGTCCTGTCCATTCTTGATGTAATAGAAGCATAAAGTGTTGATTGTTCTTATTTTTTAGATCAAGCTTTTAAAAAGTCTTACTTGGATATGTGTGAGATATCTCTACTTGATTTTTGCTATGAAGCTAAAACTACTTCCTGTAAAAGTCTCTTAAAACATATTTCAAGAGACAAAGATTCTGTTTTTGTTTACAGGTATCATGGTGGGTCTCTTTCATATGTGTACACACGTGTATCTATGCCTGTTACAGAAAACAGACTTTTGTTCACTAATTCTGAACACTCCGTTCTTGCCACTTTCTGCTTCTGCCTTTACTGCCTTCTGCCATCCCCATGTAACTTCCACGTTTTCATTTTTTGAGATGTCTCAGTGTAACTCAGGCTAGCCTTGAACTCACTGTTGTCCTGTTTCCACTTCAAAGATGCTGGGAGTGATGGGTGCATCACTACTTCTGACTTAATCACAACCCTCTAACTAAAAATTGCTTTAGCAAGATTGATTTTTTTGTTGTTGTTGTAAAAATGAAACTCCACAGTATCTCCTTCATAATCTCAAATAACTTCTCCTGTATTAAAAGCACAGGTGAAAAACACATTCTTTCTGGGTGCATTCTGCATCAGATAGGTGAGGGCAGGGGCAGAAGATCCTCCCCTTGCAGCCCAGTGTGTCCAGCTTTGTGAGGAGACACACACACAATAATAAATGCACTATTAGTGTGTTTGTATTCCTTATAAGTAGATAGAGCTAATCTGTTTGTGTATGTAATTTACACACAGCTGTGTTCATGCTCTCTCAATACCAATATTTTCAGCAAAAGTGAGGTGTCACAGGAGTACTGTTTTAAAAGTAAGCCTGCAGAGCAGCCTTCTGATTGGCTCATAACAACTTCCTGTCTAGGAGCCTCCCTTTAGGAACTTGCCTGACTTCGATAGGTATCATTCCTGGTGGATCGGAGTCTTGCTGATGACTGAGGTCTGGCTTAGATGGAAAACTTCTTAGCCCCACTGAGCTGCATTTTCTAAAAAGACACTGATTTTCCTTCCCTTTGGGCTCTTAGTCTTTTTTGTTTGTTTTATTCTGCGGGTTTGTTTTTTTTTTTTCCTCTCTTTTTTTTCTTTTCTGAGTCAGGGTCTCACCATGTAGCCCTGGCTGGCCTGGGATGTACTATGTACACCAGACAGACTAGCCTTGAACTCACAGAGATCGGTCTGCCTCTGACTCTCATGTTCTGGGGCTAAAGGTGTGAGCTACCATGCCAAGCTGATTTTCCTCTCTTTGGGAGGTGATGTCTATCTTAGCTAAACTATGTTCAGTTAGGAGCCCAGACTCATCACATGAAGGGAAAACAAAAGTCCCCATATGTAGCATGAATCTTAAAAAGTCTTATTAATAAAATCAAACCTGAAGCCAGGTATTGGGGTGAATGCAGGAAGATCAGAGAAGCAGAACAAGCCACAGCTACCTCACCTTGCCGATTCCTTGGCTGATCCTGTTTCCTCAGACTGGAAGCCTCTGTGTCCTCATCCAAAATGAATCTCAGCTGAACTGCTGCTCAAAAGCCTAAAAGCTAACCAGCTCTAGTTCCTGGTCCTCACGCCTTATATACCTTTCTGCTTTCTGCCATCAGTTCCTGGGATTAAAGACGTGTGTGCCACTATTTTCTGGCCTCTGTATCTAGTGGCTGTTCTGTTCTCTGACCCCAGATAAGTTTATTAGGGTGCACAATATTTTGGGGAGCACAGTATCACCACATTTCCTCTTTTTGTCTAAAATTTTAAAAAGCTTATAACTAATACAAGAAAAACTATATCCAATAAGTATATATAATATATAGTCAAGAATTACATTAACAATGTCTAGTCCATTAACATTTGACAGATTCAGATGAAAAACTCCATCAATATATAACAATGTCCAGTCCATTAACATTTGACAAATTCAGACAAAAAAATTTTCATTTCTTATCCTACATAAAACAAGTAGTTCCTTTTGAAAAGTAGATTCAGTCATCTCCCTGTTTATCTTACCATATCCACCTATATCTCTTACTTACCAGGAACCAAATGAGCCTGTGGTGCTATTCCCTGATTTGGGAAGTTGAGAGTGGTCATAACAACTTACAGATGGGGTTTATTTGAAATCACAGGGCTCTGTGAATATGGGTTATCATTGCCCATGGGTGTGCTGGTGTAGTTATTTACCTCTATAAAGGTGACCATTTGATGCTGTGGGCGTCTTGTTATTTGTCAGTCACTGGTCGATACATATGTATCCATAAAACATAGAATATATAAATAGTACATATTTATATGCAATACAAATGCATTTATACTTACATAAATATATAACTTTATAATGTAAATATTTATAGGTACATATTCTTGAGACAGCCTCCTATAACGCAGGCTGTTCGTGACTTTGCTGTGCAGCTGTGGACAGTCATTCCCTTTTGACCCTCCAGCCTTTACTGCCCCAGCACTGGCATGCTTTGCTGCCCCTGGTGGACAGTGAGCCCTGGGCTTCATCCACAGCTCCCCTCCTTTTTGATTTGCCAGTTCTACAAAGGGCTTCCTCACTGAAAATGCCTTTTTCCCTTAGCATTTTAACAGAAATCCACATTTCTTCTGTATTTTATCCCCTTTGCTCTGTGCTGAAATCAACTTTGTTAATGAAAACTGATCATTGAACAGCGTGTTTCCGAAACACGTTCTGGAGCATTTATTTGGCGATTCTTGGCTGATATCACAGGGAGAGAATGGTTGTTTGGGTTCTGTTATTGGTGCCAGGTTATTTTAATTTGAGTGTAGCTGTGTAGCCAATAATTGGCAAGATGCACTAGGCAGCTGAATCTCTGCACCTGTTGATCTTCTGTTTACCTAGCCCTCACTGCACGGGGTCAGTGCACTCAACACGCCATCTGAGTCTCGAGTGGTGGCAGTACTTTCTATTGGGCTTGAAGTACTTAAAGGACTTTGGTGTGCTCAGCACAGTCATCTGACAGAGAATCACAGGCAAAGGTGGCTAGGAGGGATCAACTGCTACTTAAACCATCTGACATGAGGTCAATTTCCCATTGGGTGTGTGGTCTTTGAGTGGAAAATATAGTAGTTTTCATTGCTGGTAGAGTCAGCCTGGGAAGGGATGGTTGACATACAGAGATATTGAAATAGGAAATTGTTTACTTTCTGCTTCTTGAGTGGGTTATCTGGTAGTGTGGTTATGGCTTGGATCCTCTAGTGGACATGCACATTTGTTTGGAGAAGATAAGTCATTGTTTGGTTTTGTTAGTTGTATTTAGAAACTTAGCAGTGGAGGCCTTTCAGGAGACAGAGTGAAGCCAGTCAATTGGAAGGACTGCTGACCATCTCCAGATTACTCAAGTAACCAGTAAGCTGGTGATTGAGGACCATCTGCTTCATGTCATCAGATGAACATCTGAAGCAGCCTTCCCCTCTTCATTTCAGGGGTACCTCTTATGGCAAGTCTCAGCTCACATGATGATGTCTAGAAACAGCAGAGCGTGCATGTTGTCCAGAGAAGAGCAGTTGGCTTCTTATTTAAATAAACATGTGACTGACACTGAGATTGAAGGGTTTGGTTTGGTTTGGTTTGTCCTGGGATAGTCTCCTGTAGGCCTGGCTGGTGTCAAACTCATCCTGCAGCTGAGGCTGATTTGAACTTCTGTCTCTGCCTCCAAGTGCTAGGATTACAGGTGTGTACTCAGGTCTAGCTGAGGTTAAGGGTAATCTACATAAGAAATCAAATCACTCTTAACAACAACAGATCAGCAAAAACACACCCTGAAAACAGCAGTAGGAATATATTCTCCCTCACAGTTTCTATGGAGGAAGAATTCACAAGTGGCTCTGCTGATGTGAGATGTGGTAGGGCACAGTCAGATGGTCTGTGGGTTTGCAACCCTTCAGGCCCTTTCACTCCCAGGCTGGGAAATGACAGCTGGAGCTGCTGAGGTGAATTTGTCTGTCCTTCCTGATGCTTGTGGCTGAACTTTTGGGGGGAGGGGGTTCAAGACGGTTTCTCTGTGTAGCCCTGGCTGTCCTGGTGACCAGTGCTGGTGAGAGCTGTCACCACTCAGCTCACCGTGGCTGGACTGTGATTACTGTTGGCATTGGTTACTTTTCTGTTCTGTGATAGCATACCATCACCAAACACAAGTTAGGGAAGAGAGAGACCACAGGACATCAGAGGAAGCATGGCAGTAGGCAGCTGAGAAATCACATCACATCTTAACTGCAACCAGGAAGCATAGAGAACTAGAAATGAAGCATGGCTCTATTTCCCTCCTTAACCTTCCCAACAGCACCAACCAGAGAACGGGGTGCAAATACGTAGACTGTTGGGGTGGTCCTCATTCAAACACTTTATCATCATCAGTACCTTTATTTCTTTAGAGCCGGGTGTGGTGGTGCATGCATTTAGTCCCAGCACTCAAGGCAGAGACAGGTGGATCCCTGAGTTTGAGGCCATCCTGGTCTACAGAGCAAGTTCCAGGACCGCCAGAGCTACACAGAGATACTATGGATGGATGGATGGAGGGATGGAGGGATGGAGGGATGGAGAGAGAGGGAGGGAGGGAGAGAGAGAAAGAGAAAATATATTTATTTAGGGCATTTTCTATAATTCAACTACAGCTGACAGCAGTAGGGACTCAGGGAGCTATGAGCCTCCACATTAGTTTGCTAAGAGGGAAAGAAGTTGGGAAGTCCCAGGGGTTAACACATAAGCTGTAGGTGGGATCTCCATGCTTTAGAACTAATCCTGTGCCAGGTTCTGGCTGGGGAGCAGTGAGGGTAGGATCAGTAGGTAGAACAGGGCAGCCTGGAGTACTGATAAGAGCCGTGGGCTTTAAGGCTGGGTGGTGGGTTGTATGTGTATGAAGTGTCTTAGTCTCAGCAGAGTCCTCCACTCAATCAACAACTGAGGTGCAACTCTTGAGATACAGGTTGTGATAGCTGTGCAGAGGCTCTTGGGATCCATGCAGGAAGTAAGCCCCGAAACCCAGGCAGCATGTAATCACAAAAGGGGGTCTGCAGCAGGATCGGGTCAGAGTTCTAGGATGAATGTACACATAAAGCACTTAGCAAGTGCACCTGCCATGTCCACTTCTTTACCTGTACAGTGGACCCAGAGACACCCATCTGGGCTACCACTACCATCACACTGTACACTGAGACCTGAAGGGACCACACAGACTCAGGGAACCTGAGAGGCCCTGAGACACTCTAATCGTTCTCTAAGCTCAGGACTAGACTGCTTTGAACACGTGGTCCAGGACCCCTCAGTGTGGTGTCCACACTGAGATTGTCATGTCCTTAGCCCATAGCCTCATGTCAGGACATGAAACTGGACAATACTTCCCTGAAAAAAATGTGCATTCAAGATTGACTCAGGGGAACATACCAAATTTGGAGAGTGGGGCCCAGGAGATGGTTCTTGCAGAGAACCGGGTTCTGTTCCCAGGATCCACATGTTGGCTCATAACCATCTGTAATTCCAGTTTCAGGGCATGATGCCCTCTTCTGAATTCTTCTGGCACATGCAGGCAAAACACCCACACACAGAAAATAAAGTAACCCACAAAACCCAAAATATGTTATTGGATAGTTAGAAACATTTGAGGGTATGTTTAATCTTTCAGAAAAATAGTCATTTGTGTGTTTTATGTGGAATTTATAGGAAACACTTTTTTTTTTGGTTTTTTTTTTTGTTGTTGTTGTTTTTGTTTTTGTTTTGTTTTGTTTTTTGGTTTTTTTCAAGACAGGGTTTCTCTATGTTGCTTTGCGCCTTTCCTGGAACTCACTTGGTAGACCAGGCTGGCCTCAAACTCACAGAAATCCACCTGGCTCTGCCTCCTGAGTGCTGGGATTAAAGGCGTGCGCCACCACCACCCCACCCTCACCCCCCCCACACCCCCCGGCCTAGAAAACACTTTATATTTCAAACAAATAAGAGGGACCACTTCATGCTCCTTTAGTTCCTTGGTGTTTCTGGAACTTTGCCATCTTGCGATAGAGTATGAATATAAAAAGTATAATAAATTAGAGATTTTGTAATAACCAATAAAAGAATAATATTTGTTTATTTTGGGCTTTTGACATAGGGTCTTACTGTGGCTTGCCTGGAACTCACTATGTAGACCAGGCAGGCCTCAGACTCAGAAACCTGCCTGCTTCTGCCTCTGAGGTAGTTGGGTTAAAGTCGTGTGCACCACACCCAGCCCAAAGAGTAGTCCTTGCCTTGCTATTCAGTTTTCTGTGCTGAAGCTGTAAGTTAATTCAACTTTCAACTGGATTGGAATAACACTAGTCATTATAGAGTATAAACTGGAAACTGAGACCAGGAGCAGTAGTCTCCCCCCATAGTCACATTGTGGTACTATGTTTTGCCAAAATGGTGCCTCACCAGGACACCTTTCATTGGCGTTTAAGTGCTTCAAAGCAAAAGCAAATGACACATCTGACAGCAGTATAGCAGTGACTTTCAGAGGCAGTGTTCTAGATATGGGGTGGGTGATGTTAATTGATTACCAGGACTATATGGTGCACTGGCATAGTTGGTCACCCAGTGGGCTGTCTATCAGAGCAGCTGCAGCATAGGTACAATGCACCACACTGTTTAGAAAGCACTAGTTCCTTACCCAAGACCCCTCATTAGCTTTATTTAGAACACTTTTTCTCTTGCCCTTCTGCTTTTCAGAGAACAGTGGATAGCTGATGGGCTCACACTTTTGTGCCTGTCTCTGGGGTGGGTTGAGAGGGTGACTGTAGATTGCTTACTTGCAGATCTGCCTGCTTGTCAGTCCCTTGAGAACCAGTACATTATTAACATAAGGTTTTGTGCAGCAAACAGGGTAGCACAGAAAGCCATTTTCACAGTGGGACACATTTTAATACCTACAGTGTTTTCTAAAATGTTATGTAAGAAGACCAAGTAGAGAAGTCATGGTGAGTTTCTGACTGTGATACACTAGTTAAAATTCACCAGAGGGAGTTAATTTTGAAAGCTCTCAGACAGTGGCTAATGTAGAGGTCTCTTAGGCTGGTGTGCAGCTTAGCCCCTCTCTTCTGCTTTTCCTGCTGCAGACTGGGGTCAGATTCAGCACAAAGCTGACTTTAGAGGGAGCCATGTGATCTAGAGGTTTAGGCACATCCGGCCCTCCGTAGGACTTACCTCTGTCCCATTACTCCTAGGACTGCTGCCCAATTGGATGTTCACAGTATTATTATTATTATTATTATTATTATTATTATTATTATTATTATTATTTAGTTGCAGGGGTATGGATTTTATGTAAAAGACAAGGTTAGAAGTAACTGAGAAAAGAATAAACAGTGAGGATACCCTTTACTTGCCCATTTTATAGATAATATTTTGAATACTGAAAGGGACAGCAACCATCTGTGATCTTTACCTTGCTTTTAATGTCTACACCCCATCCCAGTCTCTAAGCTTCCTGTTTATGTATGTCCTTTGACCCTCCCAGCATGAATCAAGGCTTTGGTACCATTGGATACCATATACTTTCCTTATATCTACAATGGAAGCCCTGCCTCCTACGGAGGCTGTAATGATTGAGGCAGATGCTGCCCAGTAGAGTCTGAGACATTGCCTATGCAAGGTAGTGTGCATCCATTTGATTGCTGTGTCAGGCTGCACCTCACCACCCTCTTCATGCCAACACACACATAAAACTTCGGATATTGCTGGGCGGTGGTGGCACACGCCTTTAATCCCAGCACTCGGGAGGCAGAGCCTGGCAGATCTCTGAGTTCAAGGCCAGCCTGGGCTACCAAGTGAGTTCCAGGAAAAGGCGCAAAGCTACACAGGGAAACCCTGTCTCGAAAAAACAAAAACAAACAAACAAAAAAACTTCGGATATTTCTGTTGGTCAGTAGGACTGATGGGGATCTTCTTGTCCAGGCCCAGCTCGCTGTCTCTCAAGGTGGACAGGACAGGGGAGCACAGTGGCTGGCTTGTAGGCAGTCCATGCCCTCACAGCTCACAGGCAGGTGTGCCCAAGCACACGAGGAACCTCTGAAACACGAATGGTAGGGGAGATTAATTAATGTTCTTGCATTTCTGTAAATATCTCCATTTAAGGAATGGCTGTGACTAAACAGCCCTATCAGAGTTCTCCGTGAAACACAAGAGTAGACAGTGTTAGGACCTCGGGGTTCTCTCCTTTCAACCCCTTTCTAACCAAGAAGTTGTAGATAGCCCTGGGTAGATGGGTATAGAAAATAGATGTCTAAATCAAACATATATTGATAATAAATCATAAAGAAATTTATTTGGAAGTGATTTGATATGCATCTAATTTTACTGTTTATTAGCAGTGAAAACATTTGCATATTAGAGATGTGGGTGTGTTTGACATACAAGAAATTTTAGTTGAATAATAATGCAGGATGTTGAGCGTCTTTGGGGTTTTTCAGAATTGTTCAATGTTTAGATTTTATAATATCAATGTTGAGGACACAGTTTCACATAAAAATGTAGCACAAAAATGATAGAAGTATGATTAAGGCCTTTTCAGAAATGGCTGGAAATTCTGTCCTAATCCCAAGCCAGGATTTGACAATTTTTAATGAAACTCCAAAGCAATCTTTATTAAAAAGTTTTTCTTTTTTTTTAAAGGGGAAGCCTCATTTTAGAATGAGGTGTTTAAGCCAGGTGGTGGTGGCGGCGGCGG
Organism: Onychomys torridus; assembly: GCF_903995425.1. Taxonomy (NCBI): domain Eukaryota; kingdom Metazoa; phylum Chordata; class Mammalia; order Rodentia; family Cricetidae; genus Onychomys; species Onychomys torridus. Next base: position 162,008,906 of record NC_050444.1, read on the forward strand.
CAGCGGCGCATGCCTTTAATCCCAGCATTTAGGAGGCAGAGGCAGGTGGATCTCTGTGAGATCAAGGCCAGCCTGGTCTCCAAAGTGAGTTCCAGGAAAGGCGCAAAGCTACACAGAGAAACCCTGTCTCGAAACACACACACACACACACACACACACACACACACACACACACACACACACGAGTTGTTTAATTTTTTTTAAGGTTTATTTACTTTATTATGTATACAGCATGTATGACCAGAAGAGGGCACCAGATCTCATTACAGATGGTTGTGAGCCACCATGTGGTTGCTGGGAATTGAACTCAGGACCTTTGGAAGAGCAGTCAGTGCTCTTAACCTCTGAGCCATCTCTCCAGCCCTAAAAAGTTTTTCTTATACATTGTTTATCTGTGTATGTCAGTACGTCTATGTTGGGGCATATACATGTCACAGAGCTCATGTGACGATCAGAGGACAGCTTGCAGGAGTTCTCTCCTTCCACCGTGAGGGTCCTAGGGAATGGAACTCAGGTTGTCAGGCTTAGCCACAAGCCCCTTGACATGTCAGCCCTCAAAATGTGAAATTTTAAAGATTTGGCTTTATTTTTATTTGTCTATGTGCATGTTTTCACATGTGTCTCTGAGTGAATGCTGTAGATGAAGTTTCTGTCCTACCCGGTCCCCCAGCTGTTCAGTCCCAAGGAAACACACAGAGGCTTATATTAATTACAAACTGTTTGATCTATGGCTCAGGCTTCTTGCTAGCTAGCTCTTTCATCTTAAATTAACCCATTTCCATTAGTCTATGTGTTGCCACATGGCTGTGGCATTACTGGTCTGCTGGCATCTTGTTGCAGTCTGACTTCTGCGTCTGCTCGGGCTCCACCCTCTCCAGCATTGTTTAAAGTTGTTCTTCTTCCTGAATCTCTCTTGAATTTCCCACCTGGCTCTTTTTGTTGTTGTTGCTGCTGTTTTTCGAGACAGGGTTTCTCCGTGTAGTTTTGGCACCTGTCCTGGATCTCACTCTGTAGACCAGGCTGGCCTCAAACTCACAGAGATCCACCTGGCTCTGCCTCCTGAGTGCTGGATACTTATTAATATATATATATATATATGAGTGACTTGCCTATATGTGTGTAAGTCCACCATGTGTGTGCCTGATGCCTGATGCCTGTGGAGGTCAGAAGAGGGTGTCGTTTCCCTTGGAACTGGAGTCACAGATAGTTGTGAGCTTCCATTTGGGTACTGGGAATCAAACCCTCAGTGGTCTTAACCACTGAGCCAGCTGTCCAACCCCTGTTCACATTTTCTAAATCCGGAAGTTAAGTTTTCTCTGCTAGGAACTTAGGTGACAAGCCTGCATCTAACTCATGAACTAAGGTGGAACATCAAGGATAGTCTCTCTGCCATAGGTTTCTGTTTGGTTTTATCTGGCTGTGAGGATGCAGAAAGAGGAAACAATGTGGTTTTCTCCCAAGGTGCACACTCAGGTTGCTTGGAGGTACCTGAAAAGTACCAAAGAAACAAGTGCTAGCTTCCCAAGAGCCTCAGCACCCACATTCCAGTGGGGTGATGGTGAGCCTGGAAGCAGTAAACAGAGTACTTAGCACTGTCATGTGATCCAGCCAGTCCCCAGTTTAAATGACACACCTTCTTTCTGTCGCCCTTGGCAGCCTAGCATCTAACATCTACACTGTCAGGGACAGAGAAATAATACACAAGGCCTTGGAAGGAACAGACCATGGCCATGAACTTAGTGGCTTAGCACTCCTCTCTGTATGGTAATTATTAAGAACAAGTCTGTATGGTAATTATTAAATTACTATTGAAAACATGAAGGTCTTCACGTGGAAAGAGAAGTGCACAGAGAGAATGCTATTCACAGCCTTAGAAGCCAGTCTCACAGACTGATGGCCAGCTACCATGTGCTCTGAGGGCTTGGCTCTGTTTCGATTTTAGAGGCCACTCTGCATTTCTGGTAAACCACAGGTGAAGTCGTTCTGAGAGGCAGATGTTTGGCTGGTTTTGAGGCCTGTGGCTTTCCATAGAGAAATAACAGCACTGGCCACATGAAGCTTTTACTTCCTCTTTTTTTTTTTGAGTGGGGCCTAGGGCACTTTGTACTTGTCATGCATGGACTGCAGTGATAGATCTACATTCACCATCAGATGTCAAATTCATATTTCTGGAAGTGTAGTTAGTTTGAGACATCTGTAAGACTGTCAACTGAGTGTTCTCATTGGCATTGGATCATAGATGCAGCCTTAGGATACAGTGAGCATCTTGCAGGAAACTTAATGCCAGGGCAGTAGGAGGTTGTCCTGGGAGTTTGGGTGGGCAGAAAGCCCCAAACTCTGGAAAGACATTTAGAGGTTAAGACAAGAATTGGGCCAGGAGAACTGGTTGTCGTGAAGTGGAGGTCAGGTCTGCTTTCAGAGGTCAAGCTGGACTTTTCTGTGCTGGTCCTTGTTTGTTCACTGTGGGTGGTGGTTTGTGTTTGTTGTTGTTGTTGTTTCCTATGCTTTACTTTTTATTGGAGGGTCTAATAGAGCCAGGCAGCCTCAGACTCCATGTACAGAAGAATGGAGTTGTATTCCTTATTGTCTTGCTGGAATTTTAGACAAGCACTTGTTGCCTGTCTATGGGCCCTTCTCCATTTTTCTTTCTTTTTCTTTCTTTCTTTCTTTCTTTCTTTCTTTCTTTCTTTCTTTCTTTCTTTCTTTCTTTCTCTCTCTCTCTCTCTCTCTCTCTCTCTTTCTTTCTTTCTTTCTTTCTTTCTTTCTTTCTTTCTTTCTTTTTTAAAAGACTTATTTATTTTATGTATACAGTGTTCTGCCTACATATATGCTTGCAGGTCAGAAGAGGGCACCAGATCTCATTACAGAGGGTTGTGAGCCACCATGTGGGTGCTGGGAATTGAACTCAGGACTTTTGGAAGAGCAGCCAGTGCTCTTAACCACTTAGCCATCTCTCCAGCCCCACCTTCTCCATTTCTTAGTCTAGTTCCATGATGGACACTCCAGCTCAGCCCCACCTCGTCTCATAGTTGACTTCACTTGTTTTAAAAACTCGGGGACTACCAAGAGCCCACCACCTTAGGGAAGGAAAGTGGTCTGTGATAGGATCCCTGCCTTTGCAGGGTTTATAAAAGACTGAGTAAATGAAGTCTTGTACAAGTAAGTGAGTGAGTCGTTGGGGGACGGTCACAGGACTTTATTTTTGGAGCAGGAGAGATTTGAGTCTGTTTTTGAAAATGAATCTTGGCAACAGACTGGCATCCTTAGACATCTATCTGCATGGAAACAGAGGGAGGGCCATGAAGTCAGAGCTCAGGCAGACCAGCACTGTCCTGCAGCAGAGTTTAAAGTTGTTCTTAGACAAGGGCTTTGTAGATTAGGCTAGCCACGAACTCACTGAGATCCACCTGCCTCTGCCTCCTCCTGAGTGATGGGATTAAAGGCATGTGCCACCACCGCCTGTAGTCTTTTGTGAGGCCGGGTTTCATGTAGCCTGTACTATATTCAATTATGTTGTGTAGCTGAGACTAACCTTAAACTTCTGATCCTCTTGTTTCCACCGTCCTAACACTAGGATTACAAGTATGTGCTTAAAATCTGTAGTTTTGAAAAATTTCTTGGCAGAGGCTTGTAACAGGCTGTATGGTGAGCACTAAGTTCCTGGAAGTGGGGCCTGGACCTGCGCTGGTTAGGTGGGAAGGAAGGAAGGAGTGTTGTCAGAGAACTGAAGAACTGGCATTCTGGTGTTAAATTAAATGAGCTAGAACGTGTAGTTTCAGGATAGCCACCAGCATATACTGAATTTCATAGGAAATGTCAGGAAACATAAGGATCTGTGAGGCTGGATGACCTTGGTTTGTTTCTTACCTCTCTGTGCTTCAGCTTCCTTGTCTGTAAAATGGTAGTAATGATAGAACTTCCTTAGGCTGGGGATGGTGTGATAGGTATGTAATAACCACTCCTGGTTTGAATGGCATTTCTCACACTCTTCTATCATGTTACCCGGATGTTCCAGATCCAGCCCCTTTCCTCTCTTCTGATGAACGTGTTGTGTGGTCCTGGGCACTCACCCTTCATCTGATACCACAGTCTGGCATTCCACCCCCAAACTATCTTCCCATAGTCCATCTTCTCAGAGCCTCTCCAACCCTACAAATGCTGCCCCTCCCCTTGGTAACCTGTCCCATGCCCTCCTGCCTTGGTGTGAAGATGTTCTCGACTGTCAGAGGCCATGGTCATGGTTGTCCGTCTGTCTTCTGGGCTTCCTTGGTGTACAGGTGAGGTGCTCCTTGCTTCTTTATGCTTGGTCAGGTAGTACCTCAGAGTTTTCTGGAATAACTACATGCACTTACCTTACCTGGTAAAAGCGAGTCACAGTTTAATACATGTCCTGGCGAGGGTTTTCCCCAGTGCTAGGGGTTCAGTAAATTATTAAAGTAAGTTCATGGCCTCAACCTCTACCAGTGCAGTATTCCATAGCCTCTGCTCTGCTCTTGGTCCTGGTCCATACTGGGGCCTCCCCAGGGAAAGCTCCTCCTTCAACCTCTTAGGGTTAGCTCCTCAGAGCTCTGTGCAGCCTGACCCTCACTGGCCTCTTATGCAGGCAGTCACTTTTTCTGCATACCTTGTCCTTGCAGCTTCCAGAATGTTCCTATGTCGTCCCTGGTCAACTTGAAGTCCAGCTGGAGCCCACCTGGCAGGTTTATGCTTCCTTATCACTTCCCCTAAGTCCAGCAGAGCAAGCTTCCTCCTCTGAGCTCCACCCACCTCTCTTTGTTCCTCTGCTGATTTCCTTATAGGCCCAAGAGCCATCCATACCTATCTGCTTCTCTGGGCTGACTGGAACTCCTTGAGGGCAGAGCTCTTTCTAGTTCTGTCGGAGATGCTGTGTGCAGCTTAGGATGCCTGTTGATTGTATGACTGATGTAGAAGTCAAGTACCAGAAGTTGCTCTTCATACCAGAGGAGTGTGTGCTGCTTTCTTAAGCCTCACAGATTGCTCCCACTCAACTATATCAATTATATTGAAAATTGACAGTGATGAGTCATATCCTAGCAAAGGGAGAAATCAGAACTCGCAGAGCCTGCAGGTCTAGAGTAGGAGGTTGCAGATGGGTCTTACAGGCCAGGTCTGGCCCTTCCCTGCATTTGTCCCGAGGGTCTTCAACACCGGGAGTGGGAGGCCCCTCTTCCCAGTGGGCAGGTGATTTATTGGCTCCGGCGCTTCCGTGGTGTTCACTAGTGAAGTGCAGGCTGATACCCGGGCCTGGCGGGAGCAAACACCTCAGCCGCGGGTCGGAGCGGCCACAGGGGTGGAGACCGGCGTGGGTTTCGCTGCCTCGCATTGGGCGTGAGGCCTGGCCCGCGTGGGGAGTAAGTTTCGCTGCTGTGGTGCCCCGCCCGCAGGGAGGACCCCGAGAAGGCTGCGGAGGGGGCTCGGCCGCCTGCGGGGCCGAGCGGGGCGGAGCCGAGCGGGCCGCGGCGGCGATCCAGGCCGCCTTTTGCAGCTGCCCGCCGCCAGGCTCGCTGCGCTCCAGCCTCCTCCCCCGGCGCCCTCCGCTGCCCGCTCCCCGCTCCCCGCGCCCTGCGCCCCGCGCGGCCCCGCCGCGGTCACACGCTGAGCAGTCCTCGGCCGCCTGGCCCTGCGCTTTGTGGAGCCCGGGAACGGGCGCGGCCTCATTACCTGTGGCTTCGGGTCGCGCTCCGATCGGAGGTGGGGGCAGTTCGTGGAGCCGGCCGAAGTGAAAGTCTGCGGCCCGGCGGGCCAGGGGCTCGACCCCAGAGGTTTGGATGGGCTTTCGTGGTCAGGGGAGGGGACGAGGGTCGGAGCAGCCCGAGATACTTCTGCGAAGGCAGCAGCTTCTGCGGGTGGAAAGGCAGTTATGCTGGTTTAGTGCTACGCGGGCGGTTTGTTGTTAGCACCTTCGTGCATCCGTGGTGTCAGGAGGCCGCCGTAGCTCCGCTTGCCTTTCCCGAAGCGAAACGCACGGTGCTGCTTGTGGTTCCCCGCAGGCCGGGGGCTGCCCTGCCCTCCCAGCAAGTCCCAGCTGTGCTGCCGAAAGCCTCCAGCCTAGCTCATATTCCCGAGCTCAGACTTTTCTGCGGTTGCTATTCTGCTGATTGCAGATATCTTTGCTTTGCTGACATCCTGTTTTGGTTTTGGTTTTTACGTCTGACTTGTTTCTTTTTTATCACAGAAACGCTTCGTTAAGGGACTCCGGCAATACGGCAAGAACTTCTTCAGAATCAGAAAGGAGCTGCTTCCCAATAAGGAAACCGTGAGTACAATCAGACTTTATGTAACTTGGCTTTTTCCTCTTTGCTTTGCTCATGCTGCTTCTCCGCATCCGAGCTTAGGAAATGGTTCCTCTAACCCTGCGCTGTGCCTGACGCGGGCTGGACTCAGATTCCGTGCGCCCTGCTTTCTTGACTCCTTCAGCTGGGGGTTTTCAGATAGCAGAGTGACATATTGTGCTTATCCTCCTGAAGAACGAGTTGTAACTGGAAGAGCAGTTAGCTGGGGGAAGGGACTGCTGGAGAGTTAACATCTAATTTTAAATCCAGTGGCTAGAATAGGAAATTACATTTTATCGCTAGTTTGGATTTGGTTATTGTCAAAAGTCATCGACCAAGTCAAAGGATAGAATTGCAGTTTTTGGGATTCTGTTGGGGACCGCCTCCCCCTTATTTAATGTTGCTGTGCTTTAAAAAAATATTTGTAAATCTTTGCTGTCCCAGCTTTAAATGTTTGCACTCTGTAGTGAAAAACGGTTTTTATTCGTTGGTTAATGGGAGCTTTAAAAAGTGCTGTTGATGTTTCAAAAAGCCAAGGGTCAGATGCTCCTTATGAACTTGTTGTGGAGGGTATACTGAAGAGAGTTTCCTGGAAGGTGATGCTGTAAGGTCCAGGCTCTCTGTACGGGTAATTCCTGCCTCCTGAAAGGTGGGGGAGGACCACCCAGCTGGTGGGTTCAGTCTTGACCCAGTAACCGGAAGTACCTCTGACCCAGGAGGGGGAAGGTTGCGATTGTTATTTAATCTCAGTTTTAGGAAGAGAGAGTGAATGAACCATGTCCATTAGAAAAGTGGATGGTAGGGTTTTGTTTGTTTGATATTTTGTTTTCTGTTGGTACTTACTGATTATTCTCTTTTAAAAAATGAAGTTTTTCTGGATACTATAATAATAGAGTACATTTAGGATCCTAGTAATAGGGAGAAAGGTTCTGAGATTCCAAGCACATCCCAGTAAACTCATGACTCCAGTCAAAGTTAACTAAGTTAAAACTGAATCATTATTGTGCATCTAAATGTGCTGAGATGGGCCACCAGAATGCCTCCGAAAAACCCAAACTCTGGTTAGATATTAAAATAATTTGTGGAAATGATCTTCATTCCTCACTCTTTCCAGAACAGGTTTTGAAGAGCAGCAATGATGTAGAAATTCTTCTTAAGTTTTCTGGGAATTTCATTTTTCCTAAGTTTATTACATACTTTACATATACTGAGATGTAGCAGTTTTGTTGGGGCTGAGTGGAGGAAGAGTCAGGGAGTAGGTGAGCTCAAAGCTGATAGCCCAGGCTTAGCTGCTAGCGGGTCCTTTTGGTTGCAGGTGCTGGGATGGAGTCTTTAGTGTTTCCTCAGCCTTCCTGCACCTAACTGTCATAGCTCTGCAAGCTGCAAAGCAGAAAGATCTGGTGCAGGAAATCTGGACAGTCATTTTATCTTGATACTTAAAACAGCAGCACACCAACCCCCCTACATAGGGGTGGAAGTTGGGGTGCTGGGATTAACCCAAAGTCTTGTGCTTGTTAGGCAGCATTGGAGAGACGAGACAGTTTTATCAGTTTTATCTCCTTAGCTGAAACAGATCTGACTGACCTTTAACCTCATGCAGTGTTGCTCACCTGTTTTCCTAATTGGAAAGTCAGATTCTCCTAATCTAATCTGTTCTCTTCTTGGTAGCCCTTATCATGGCAGCTGATTGAATGAACTGATGCCTTTCCCCCTCAGGCTGCGCTGGTGGGCCAGCCCTGTGAGGTGATTTTTCTGGTCAGCATTCCAGAGACATTTTCCTCCTCTGTTATGGCTGTGTTTCCTTCCGGTTTCCAGCAGTTCATGTGGCACATCACTAGAGGACAGTGGTCTACAGCCTTGGAGGACCTCTGCAAGTGTCCCTAGGTCCCACTCTTCTCTGATTGCATGGGAGGAGTTTGGTAGTGGGATAAATCTGTAAGTGTTCTTCTAATCAGCTGGGTGAGGTTTGTGTTGTATTTTCCTTAGCTGTCTACGTAGCTAGGCTAATCATTACAGCCTACTGAGGGGAGGTCAAAGGTCACTTTTCATTTCTGCTGCAGAAGAAGAGTGTTAAAGGTGCCAGTGATCCAGAACTTCCTTGATAAAAATCTTACAGTCATGAACCTTTTTATAGAAAATTCTTGTAATCTAGATACTTTCCCACATTTTCTTCTATTGGATTATTAGCTTGTTTTCCTTGCTATTCTCAGATGCCTTGAAACATCAGAAGGGCATTAACATCCAAAAGAAACATGGCTGACTGGGCTTTGGAGCAGGGGTCAGCAGACCTGTGTTCTATTACTGGCCCTGCCAGTAACTGTAGCACCTGATCTCTCCAGGCGTTGTTTTCTACCTTAGCCTGGTGCTGTGGGAAATTCAGGTCGGGTCTTGACAAATTACTGGGAAGTTACTGTTTCTGAAATGATGTTTCTTTGCATGAGACAGAAGCTCTCAGCTTTAAAAAAAGGGGGGTGGGGTGGGTAGGGCATGGGAGCCTGGAAAGATGGCTCAGAGGTTAAAAGGACTTGCTGCTCTTGCAGAGGACCAGAGTTCACTTTCCAAGCACCCACATTAGGCAGCTTATTCTTAACTCTGTTTTGGTTTTTCAGGACAGGGTTTCTCTATTTAGCTCTGGCTGTCCTGGAACTCACAGAGATCCACCTGCCTCTGCCTCCCAAGTGTTAGAGCTAAAGATGTGCCAGGCTCACATCAGACTTCTAAACCCCTGTTGTTCAAGCTGAGGAGATCCAGCACTCTTTTTAGTCTCTATGAGCACACATGGGGCATACAGACATAAACTTAAAGTGAGTGGATTTTTAATTTTTTAAAATTTATTTTATGCATATGGATGTTTTGCCCGAGATAGAAGAGGGTGCCAGTGGAACCTCTGAAACTGGAGTTCCAGACAGTTGCAGACGGTTGTGAGTCACAATAAAGTTGCTGGAAATTGAACCTGGTTCCTCTGGAAGAGCAGTGAGTACCCTTAACTGCTGAGCCATCTCTCTAACCTCAAAATAAATGATTTTTAAGATTATTTTATTTTGTGTATGAGTATTTTGCATGAATGTATGTCTGTGCACCACATAGATGCCTGGTGCCTTCAGGGGATCAGAAGAAAGCATTTGATCCCTTGGAACTAGAATTACAGATAGTTGTGAACCACCGTTCGGGTACTCAGAACCAAACTGTGTTCTCAGCGAAAGCAGCAAGGGCTCTTAATGTCGAAGCCACTTCTCCAGCCCCATAAGTAATAATAATAATAATGTGGGGCTGGAGAGGTGGCTCAGTGGATAAGAGCACTGGCTGCTCTTCCAGAGGACCTGGGTTCAATTCCTAGCACCCACATGGCAACTCAAAACTGTAACACCAGTTTCAGGGAATCTGACACCCTCACACCAATGTACGTAAAATTAAGTAAAATTTTAAAATGTAATAATAATAATGCGGGTTTTTTTTTTTTTAATTCATTTTTTGAGACAGGGTTCTCTGTAACAGTCCTGGCTGTTCTGGAATTCATTTTGTAGACCAGGCTGGCTTCTAGCTCCCAGAGATCCTAGTGTTGGGATTAAAGACGTATACCACCAATGCCTAGCAATAAAAATAATTTTTAGAAAATGTTTAAAGCTGGTGGTGGCACATACCTTTAATCTCAGCACCTCAGAAGGCAGAGGCAGGCAGATCTCTGTAGGCTTCAGGCAGGTTATTGAACCTTTTGATTCCTGTGGAATGGGGTGGTAACTCCAATCGCTTAGAACATGCATGAAAATCTAAATGAGGTAGTATCTATAAAGAATATATAAAAATGGTTTCTCTTCCTAATCTGTTACCCTCTGTTGAAAAATGAGTCTCTGTGTGCATGCGCACGCTTGCTAGGGATCAACCCTGGACCAGGACATGCCAGACAAGTGCCTTACCGCTGAGCTCCATGCTTACTGCACATGGTGGTTCTCTTCTGGAACTGCTTTCACCACCAGTCACCTGTCCTTTCACTTGAGTTAATTAGGAAGGTTGGAGGGAGTGTCTGGGTGGGAACAGATCTCTTTACCTTTGGAGCTTTCCTGTGGGAGTCCCATGCCTCCCATTTATTACAGGCCTGTTGTCAGAAGAAAGTGCCTGTAGCATGGACATCAGCAGTTTTCCTAGCACTTGGTTTCTGGTGTTTACATACAGGCGCTAGGTCTGGCTTTCCTCTGAGTGTTGCTGCCCATTGAAGTGGGAATAGTAGCTGTGATTACGGAAAACCAACTGTTTATAGAGGGTTAGTTGGATGGGTATTACATGTTAACCTCATGGCACCCAAGAGAATAACTACAAGTCAGATCCTTTTGGTTTTATAGCTCTGCAGATACCCAGTTCTAGCTCTCTTGCCATTTGCCTTTCTTTAATATACATATAGAATGTATAATTAATAGATAAAATAACCAGGAATGGGCACAGCATCTCACATCGACTGTGGCTGCCCACTGATCTCTCAGCTGTTTATACTGAAGTTTTTGGGTGTTAGTTTATCTGTGTGAACACTGACAAGTGTCCTGCAATTCTGAGAAGACAGGGCCAGCCGGTCTGTCCCAGATGGGGTCTCATTCCAGGATGTTTTGGAATTTGCCATCCTCCAAATCAGGCCTCTCAATTCTAAGTGTTGTCACTGTTATTGTATGACCTTTGGCCTTTGATGTTAAAATAATAATACCTGGAAAGTAAATAGACCTAATAAACTCAAATCCTGACCACCCATAGGGAACCCATCTTATAATACAGATCACAAAATAACTTGTTTTTTTCACATTACTGTTCCTTACAAAATCTTCAGATGATTATTCAGGGTATGGTGCATCTCTACCTTCACGTTGCAAACATGGCTATTCTATTTGGATACAAGATTGGCACCTGGGTGATTGTCCTTTAAAGGCTTTCTGTACAGCTCTGCCTGCTGCTGCCAGGAGTGGAGTGTGGGCTGGAGCACCCTCACCAGCCTGGGACAGTGGCTCCTGTCTGTGATGCAGTGCAGATGAGCAGGAAGTCAGTTTGATCTGGCCCAACTCTGTAGAGAAGAGGCACCTTTGAGAGGCAGCCTGTGGCGAGGGGGAAGGTGGGTATGCAGCACTTGTTTGGTATGCCTTTCTCATCTCCAGTCTGAGTTTTGAGCAATTACCCCAGTAAAGATTCAACTCACGTTCTTTGTGAGTGCAGGTCGTAGTATGCAAATGTGGATCTCATTTTCCCTCTTTCAGTGAGAAACATCCCATATCATGAGTGAAGGCAAAGAAGAGACAGTTGTAAAATGGCACCGTTAGGGATGAGCTTGTACACAGAAAGTTGTGTGAGCCAGTGGAGGGGAACCTGGGCCAAAATTAGAGCCCAAAGACTTTGCATTGCCCAGTGAAGGGACAGTTAGTTTTATTAACTTTGTGTGATAAGATGAAAAGTTTTAGAGATTTAAATTTTGAATTTGCCAGACAGCACAAAAGTCAGCGCTGTTTCTAGGGGCAAGTTCTACTGACTGTGTGAGTTATGTCAACAGGCAGAGTGACCTCTGTTATCAGCATGTGTTCCCAGATGGAAGAATGAGTAATCCAAGTTCCGTTAACATTAAGAGGTTAAAAATTACTACAGCTTTCAGCATGAAGTTCTAGTTAATTTCAGATTACAACCTTGGGTAAATAATTTTAATGCTTAATCTTACATAAAGTAAAGAAAGTATGGGCTTCCTGATTGGGTTGATACTGAGAACAGGTAACTGTGTTACAGCCACAAAACAACACTTGGCAAGTCCTCTGGTTTTTGCCTGTCTGTCCCTCTAGTGCATATTCTTTATGGTGTTAACAGGCTAGAGCTGTGGAAAGTGTGGGCTTTCCAGCCTCTTTTCCATGCCTGTTGAGCCAAGATGGGCATTTTATTGTTAAAATGGGGATTTAGGTAATCGAGTGTTCAGTAAAGTTTAAGAACTACTTATGCCAGCCTCAAAATCCCAAGCCTCCAACATATATTCATTCTTTTTAACATTTATTTTACTGACTGTATGTGAGTGTTGTATCTGCATGCTTATCTTGCACTGTGTGCATGCAATGCTGGTGGAGGCCAGAAGAGTCTTCTGGAACTGGAGTTGCATGTAGTTGTGAGCTTCCATGTGGGCTCACACACACATATTTATACACACAAATAAAACTAAATATGAAAAGAAAAATATAGTTGTAACTCATTTTATATTTTAAAAATCTTACCCACTAGGCAGTGGTGGTGCATATCTGTAATCCCAGAACTCAGGAGGCAGAGGCAGGAGGATCTCTGTGAGTTTGAGGCCAGCCCGGTCTGAGGGCAGCTAGAGTTGTACAGAGAAACCCTGTCTCAAAACACTCAGGGGTGGGGGAAATCTTACCCTTCAAGTGTTGCTTTTTTTCCACTGGCAACCCTAGTGTAGGAGGAAATGTGAGTGCTTTTGAGGGTTGGTAAACTGGGGAGATGGAGTGCTGCTTAGGAGCTTATCTCCAAGGTGCTCACTGCAGTTGCCCAGCTGAGGCTCTGCATCTGCGCAGCAAGGATGTTGTGGGGCTGCAGCAGCTCTGCTGCTGAGGGCTTTCTCCTGCCGTGTAGCCAAGGCCTGAGTCTGTCTGTCTGTCTGTCTGTAATGTGAGTGTTATGTTTTCATTTGGGTAAGTCAGGTTTTGCTTTATAGCATAGTGGTGAACTAGAGACCCTTCTGCTTTAGCTTCTGGAGTGCTGGGATTGCAGGTGTAGGGCGCCAAGCCAGCAGAGACTCTTTTACCTAAGGTGTGCCAATAGGGTGTGGCTGGTTCCCTTGTGTGAGTGAAGCAGCTGTGTGATTTTCATGGAAGAAACTTGGTGCCAGTGCTGGATAGAAAAGGTAGTTTTTAAAGCAGAGGCCTTGGACCTCCATGGTCTTGTCCTCCATATTCAGACCAGCAGAAATGGCACAAGAGTGCGTTGTTTGTAGAAACTGCTTTTGTAATGAACTATTAACCATTTATGTGTGGGAGGTCAGAGGACTACTCTTGGTAGTGGATTCTGGAAAGCAAATTCAGATCACCAGCCTTGGCAATAAGTACTTTATCCACTGAGCCATCTTGCTGGTTCTGCTTTGAATGCTGCCTATAAGGAGCTGTCATTCCCTATTGACACTTCTTAAGATTTCCTTTGATCTTCCTTACCTGCATGACTTATTTGATGAGATTTAGGACTTTGAGGGGGAGGGTGTTGAGACAGGGTTTCTCTGTGTAGTTTTGGTGCCTGTCCTGGATCTCACTCTGTAGACCAGGCTGGCCTTGAACTCACAGAGATCCGCCTGGCTCTGCCTCGAGAGTGCTGGGATCAAAGGCGTGTGCCATCACTGACTGGCAAATATTTACATGCAAAATCAGCCCTGGCAGCAATTTCAAAGTTGACTTTCTTTTTGAGATTTAGGACTTTTAAGATGTACAATATTATTAGGTAAAACAAATAAAGTATGTCTTTAGAATTATAAAAGATAAACTCTAATAACTATAATGATAGGCAGTGGGTTTATCCACATAGAACTTATATTTTGTATCATGGGGCCTTGTCTTACCTATGAATCCATTCTGACTTGAAATCCTAGCTTGCAGGGCTGCAAGTGTGGCTCAGTTGGAAGGGTGCCTAACAGGAATGAACCCTGGAGCCATATCTTACTGGAGATGATGGTGCCCAACTAATCCCAGCACTTGAGGGCGAGCTCAGGATGGGATACAAATGGGATACAAATATAACGCCCTGCCTTTTTTTTTTTTTTTTTTTTTAAGATTTATTTTTATGTGCATTGGTGTTTTGCCTGTATGTGTCTGTGTGAGGATGGCAGATCCCCTGGAACAAGAGTTACAGACAGGTGTGAGCTGCCATGTAGGTGCTAGGAATTAAACCTGGGTCCTCTAGAAGAGCAGCCAATGCTCTTAATCCCTGAGCCACCCCCCCCCCCATGTTTGAAAAAATATTTTGTCTGTTTTTTTATTATAAAATATATTTTCTAATTTCTTTTAAAGTTGTAGAGTACATTTAAAATTATGTTCCTTAAATAATTGGTTCATTTTAATCTTATTCTAAGTTACACCCATGAGTGACACTTTGGAAATTAGAATAACAGTAAACTGCCTTGTTTGAAGAAGTAAGGCTAAGATACTAGACTTAAATCCCAGCTGTTCACCAGTGGGAAAGACCATACCTAGCCCCAAAGTCAAACAGCATCTGTTTCATGTCATCTGAAAACCACTGTGTTGTGTGAATAGGAAAAATGAGCAAGGCAGACCTTTCCTCTGGATGATTTATTTAAAATTGTGTGCGTGCCTGCACGTGTGCATAGTCACACATGCATACAAGCAAGGGTGCACACATGCCACACCATGCCATTAGTGTCTGACTCAAGATCTGTTGGTTGCTCTGTAAACCAGACTAGCTAGCCTGTGAACTTCCCAGGGTTCTCTGGGACAGCACACTACTCCACATGGATAGGGTTAGGGGATTTTTTTAACTCAGCTCCTCAGACTTGCATGAAAGTCACTTCACCACTGAGCCATCGTTCCAGCTCTTTTAAAGAATGTTGTTTGTGGGTGTTTTGTTTTATTTTGGCAGTGTTAAAGATTGAGCCCAGGCCCTTGCAGCATGCTAGACCTGGACTTAACCACCAAGCTGCGCTCTTGTTCCTGGAGTGTTAGAGCCTCAGTTACAGCTGCACTGTTCTGTCTTTCCTGTTTTTTTTTTTTCCCTTTGACTTTGGAAATGTGATTGTTCTGTTCATATCTTGAGTCCATCTGAATTGTGGAATCATAATTTCTGAGGATTGGAGGTTGTGACATACCATTACAGCTGGCGAAGTTAGGAGTTCAGGGAGCTTTGGTTCAGTTCAAGGCCTGTGTGATGTGAGTGGGAGGTGAGGGTGAGCCTTCACGGAGCTCACTGTTGAGGGCCGGCTGGGCTTGGTGCTTCTTGAAAACACCCACGTTGTTAACTTGCTGGAACCACAGGGCTCTGGGGCCTTGCACATCCTCTTCACAACTAGCCCATCTGTCCAGCAGAATTATGTCCTTTAAATTGTTATTTTAGATTAAGATTTTAAGTAAAATGTATACTCTTAAGACTTATTTCTTTCTTGCTGGGCAGTGGTGGTGCACACCTTTAATCCCAGCACTCTGGAGGCAGAGGCAGGCGGGTCTCTTGAGTTTGAGGACAGCCAGGGCTACACAGAGAAACCCTGTCTCGAAACAATCCTCTCCCCTCAAAAGACTTAACTTTAATAGGTTTCCATTATGTATACACATGCATTTGTGTACAATGCATATTTATGTAGAAAGAGTAGGAGGGTCTGTCAGTAGTAGCCTTGTGCAAGTGCATGTTTAGCTGCTGGTTTTAAGGTCATCGAAAACCTAGATACCCAAGGCCTTCCATTTTGTAGTGTGAGCAGAGTACCTTTAACTCAAATGCCCAGAGCCACAGAGGGCCTTCATGTTTTATTGTTTGTGTGGAGGCTCTGTGTTCTAGATTATAGGATTGAAGCCATGGTTTATTTTTCTCGGTAGGTTTATTGGGCCAATCAAGAATAAAATAGTGTCTCTAGCTGTAGAATAAGCCAGTAGCCAGTATATGTGAGCAAGTACACGTGCACACTCGGTTCTGTACTAGCTCCTGTGATGGCTTCCTTCTCTTCATCTCAGTGAGTCACCATCACATGCTATTTTATTATCTTGAAAACAGTCTCTGGAATTTTTATCCTCTGTTTCTGCCTTGTGAGTGGAAAACCACTGAAGTTGTTCTGAAAATATTTAAATGAAGACTTTCTTCAGGGACACTTTAGTTATCTATAGTTGGCTTTTTCTGCTGTCTCTTTGTTCCCGTGTGCAAAGTTTGGATTGCAAGGTTAAGAATTGGTGACTGCCCAGGGCAAACATACCTAGTTGTCTTGGTGATTATTGGTGGCTCATGCCCTCCAAGATCAGAATTTGGTTCTGTTTTGGAAATATGCTAGTGAGGTGCATTGGAGCAGATCAGTTTGCTGGTCTTAAATTAACAATTTATCTGCCTGAGAGCTAAGACAACCCAGATTCAAGGAAGCACATATTCTTAGGTTTCCCTGCCACTTGTGCTTAGACTGCTCCCTCGGTTGGTTTTGAACTTGCTCAGACTAACCTAAGAAATGGGAGGCAGGTCCTTGCTTCAAAACAGCATGATTTCCTTGCCCATGTCCTCACCTACATGTGTGTCATGAGGAAGAGAAGAGACTTCTTTCTGGTTAGTGGGAGATGATTTTAGGGCAAGGATGGCAAGGGGTGGATGCCTGGTTCTTCTCTCTGACATCCTACTCCTGATCAGCCCAGGACTTCTTACCGTGTTTGGAGGTCTCCAAAACAGAATTCTTCTGGCTTTTTGTTACTGGCTTTCTTGCGCTGCTCTCTGCCCCTAGCCCAGCCTCCTTGCCCCATTCCACACGCACAGCAGGAGTCACTTTTATAGCACACATATCCTTTAAACCAAAAGTATATTGCTATAACAAGAGAGAACCTCTTCTTTGCTTTTATTTTGAAAAGCCCTCCCTGTTGTTTAATGTAGAGGGTATCCGTGCTGAAAGCCTGCTCCAAGTAGGCATTTGTGCATCCCAGAGGAACTTTTGATTTATTTCCTTAACTCTGCCCCCCTTTCTCTGTGGTTAAAAAACCTTTAATGATCTGTGAAGCTTGGAGACTTTGGTGCAGAACAGTAGTGGTTTTAAGGAACCCTCCCACCATATAAAAGGCTTGCCAGGTTCTCCATGCTGGGTTTTGACTCCCTAGAAAGCTAACCTCTAACAGATTTTTGGTTGTGCGGCAGGGCATCCTGGGTTGGGGCCTTGATAATGCTTTTGTGAAATATTTTTTTCTCCTTTTCTCCCTCCCTTTGAAAAATTGTAATGAAAATTCCGGGCTTGTGGCCAGCCTGTGGGATGTGATACAGTAGAATGTTTCTGGTGCCCTTTGTTACTGCTCGGCTTTGATTAAGTTTGTTTCCAGTAAGTTTAACCCTGCTCCCCCTTGCCCCGCCTGCTCCTCATAGCTGAGCAGGCTGATTGAGTCAAGGTTAAGCGTGGTGTTGTGCAAGCTGCCGAGGCCTAGTGGACTTCCTGTGCCTGGCAGGAGGAGCAAGGAGAAGCATTGACTGCACAATGTCATGTTTTCCTCTCTGGGCTGCCTTGTGCTTTTGAATGCAGGAGGTGGTGAGCTGTGTGGAAGGAAGCTGTGTAGGTTTTCCTCCTGCTTGTGCTCAAGGTGCTCCAGAAAACCCTCTACAGCATTCTCATTTGATTTCTTTTAAAAATTGTGACACGCTCTGGCTGTGTAGCCTAGACTAGCCTCTAACACCATTTTCCTGCCTCTGCCTCTCAAGTGCTGGGGTTATTGGTGTAGGCCTTCACAGGAAGCTGTGCACCTTGTCTTGAGATTCTATTAGTGAAGTAAGTTTAAGATCATGCTGTACAACCTCTGGGACTCTGCCAGGTGTGGGAGGAGGCTCCCAGAGCAGCCGTGAGCAAACAGTGCCCCTCCTTTGATCCTCTGTGGCTCTCCATTTCAAAAGAAGGAGGTGCTTGCAGCTTTAGAATGTTTCTTTTTTTAAATATTGCTTTGACCTCATATTTATAGCCCTTTTCATCCTTGCAACAGAACCCTTCACAGAAAGCATTTTCCCAGTCCTCCTGGTACATTGGAGGGTGAGGCCAAGAAGCCCTCATGCTGGATGTGCATGCAGGGCTCATCCCAGTCCGAGTTGCATGGATCTTACAGGTGGTATCCCTCACACACTGGAACCTCTGCTGAGTGCTTGCTTAGTTTTCAGGCAGTGTTTACTTTCCCAGAAAGTAAGTAAGATTTTACTCTTAAAATTTCTGATTTATGGTAGAATTCTTTGGCCAACCCTCAATGATGAAGTATAAGTTTGTGCAATCCATTTGTGTCCTAGTGCTTTGGAGATAATTGACCTATAAGCTAGCAGAGGGCATTGTGGGAAAACAGTGGCACCCACTTCCTTCTGTACTAGGTCCTTTAGCATGTCACAAATGGGTCGTATGAAAACAGAATTCTGTAATGACCAGCACAGCTCTGTGGTCCAGAGCCTATGAAAATATGCAAAGCACCGTACAGAAATTGGCCACAGGAAGTGTGTTTTATCCCTCTTCTCCTGTTCTTTTCATTTCCTCAGCTATTCTGGAAGCCAGAAACCCTAGCAATACTCCTGTCTCCACTCCCCTCAGAGTTAGGGTTATACATGTTCATTGGGTGCCCAACTTGGTTGCTAGGATCTGGACTCCAGTCCTCGTGATTATGAAGCATGTACTTAACCACTGAGGCATCTCTAAAGGAAAGTATGTAGGATGAGACATGTTATTTGGGAGTGTTTTGTTGTTTATTTGTGGAGTTTTGTTTGTTTGAAAACAGGGTCTTGGGGTGGGAGTAGGGATCTTTCCAGGGTTTCTCTGTGTCGCCCTGGCTGATCTGGAACTCACTCTGTAGACCAGGCTGGCCTCGAACTCAGAGAGATCCGCCTGCCTCTACCTCCCTAGTTATGGGGTTAAAGGTGTTCACCATCACTGCCCGGTTCAGACAGAGTCTTATGTAACCTATTCTGACATCAAATTTGCTGTGTGGTGAAAGGTGACCTTTTGGGTTAGCTACTTGTCTTGCTGAGACAAAGTACCTGATGAAGGCAACTTTAAGGCAGGGGGGTTTATTTTGACTCACAGCTCAAGGCTACTGAACTTCATGGCAGGAAGTTGTAATGGAGGCACATAAGACAGATTCACCATCAGGAAGCAGAGAGAGGTGAATTCTGGTACACAGCTCACTTTCTCTTTTTTCCGCTGTACTAGACCCCAGTCTATAACATGGTACCACCCACAGGAAAGTAGGTCTTCCACTGCGGTTAATCTAAACCAGTTGTGCTAGCGACTTATCTCCTAGGTGGTTGTAGATCTGTCAAGTTGACAACCAGTCTAAACAGTTTGAACTCTTGATCCTCCTGCTTCCATTTCCCGAGTTAGTGTTACAGACATTCACCACCGCACTGAGCTCAGTGCAGTTGGCTGTATGTCATACTCTAAGCTGTGTGGTTACTTTTTGTTCTTTGTAGTGATAGCTTGTGATAGACTATAAGGATAGCCAGGCATCCCTTTTGTTTTGTTTTGTTTTGTTTTGTTTTGTTTTGTTTTTCCGAGACAGGTTTCTCCATGTAGTTTTGGTTCCTGTCCTGGATCTTGCTCTGTAGACCAGGCTGGCCTCAAACTCACAGAGATCCGCCTGCCTCTGCCTCCTGAGTGCTAGGATCAAAGGTGTGTGCCACCACCGCCTGGTGCCAGGCATGCTCTTAATCTGAAAGCAGTAACTCCCAAACACTGACTTCATAGTACATACAGGTAAAGTTGTTCGGAGCACTTAAGGAGCAAACTAAGGATACTCACTCTCAATGCACCCAGTTTTACAGAAACAGAATTAGATGAAGTGTGTGTGTGTGTGTGTGTGTGTGTGTGTGTGTGTGTGTGTGTGTGTAACAGGGAATGGGAAGAAAGACAAACCTGAGTCTTGTGGTCTGTTTAACTATATAGAAAACCCAGAGACTATTAGAACAATGGAAATAACTGATGTTTCTGTGGAGATTTAACATGTTTTCTACAGTGGCAATAGAAAGTATAAGATCTGTGTAGTAAGTATGATAAATGGAGTGTGAGGCCTCTGCTTAAAAACAACAAAAAGCTATTAAAACATATAGACATTTCTAAAGCAATGAAGGAGCCAGGGATGATGTAGCCTCAGCACTCAGGAGTCCAAGGCAAGGATGGAGGCAATAGTGGGCTACACAATAGCTAGATTGTTAAGATCAATCCACATGAGTCTGTTTAATGGGCAATTGGGATTTATTAAGATATAAATTGGGGAAATACACTCACAAACACAGAACTCAGTAAACAGTTGAAGTCGTCCTCTGTTCCGCCCAGGAGTGAATACACCTGGCCATCTGGTGTCCCATACACCAAAAAGAACAACATGACCCCTGCCTCTTTCCTTTTAAGAGGTCACATAGCCAGGCAAAAAGTCAAGAAGTCACCTAGGTAATAAGCACCACCTCTTTCAGGCTGGATAGCCCAAGGTCATGGATGGAGCAAATACCACTATACTTCCCCCTTTTGTCTATGTAAGAAGGTTCTAAACCGAATACAAACTATATACAATAAGAACTATTGGGGCCGGGCAGTGGTGGCGCACGCCTTTAATCCCAGCACTTGGGAGGCAGAGGCAGGTGGATCTCTTGAGTTTGAGTCCAGCCTGGTCTACAGAGCGAGTTCCAGGAAAGGCGCAAAGCTACACAGAGAAACCCTGTCTCGGAACCCCCCCCCCCCAAAAAAAAAAACCCAACAACTATTAAGTATTGTCCAGGAGAAACAAAGGGTAATGACGTAAACAAAAATGGAACTACAGCCAACAGGAACAACATCAAGATGTTGCTGAACACATGCTAAATGTTCAGAATATGGGTAAATGGCAAATTCCAGCGATTGCTCCAATGGCTGTGCTGTCCCGAAGATGCTTAACTCTAGTGTCTGCTGTGTTCTTGGCAGAGATACGAGAGGACTGTAACTGTAGCTATCTAGTCTTCAACTCCATCGAAGGCCTGAGAAGGAAATAATACTACTTGAATAAACAGGAAGTGCAAATGAGCAACTTCTGGAAAATGGCAAGAAATGATAGCGATAGCTGGCAGCCTGGACAGTCACCCGAAGTTTCTCTGCAGTGTTGGGCCATCCATTTCTTAGCTATAGACGTAGAATATCTGACAATCTTCAGAAGCAAGAATTTTGAAAGTCTTACCCTGTCCTTGGCAAGGTTCAGCAGTTGCTTATCCTTTGTTCTGCCCTTCCGGATTGGACAGTGTACTTATTGTCAACAGTTGAGGCAAGGGCACTTCTTTGCCCAAAAGGACATTTTTAGTCAAGAAGAAGACAAACTCCATATGGAGTATCTTCTTTTTTGGGGGGGGGGGTTGAGACCGGGTTTCTCTCTGTAGCTTTGTGCCTTTCCTGGAACTCACTCGGTAGCCCAGGCTGGCCCCGAACTCACAGGGATCCACCTAGCTCTGCCTCCCAAGTGCTGGGATTAAAAGTGTGCACCACCACCACCCGGCTCCCCCCCCCCCCAAACACACACACACACCAGCTGAGGACCTAACCCAGGGCCTTGCACTTGCTAGGCAAGTATTCTACCACTGAGCTAAATCCCCAACCCCATATGGAGTATCTTCAATGCCCAACATCCTATCAGGAGTGGATTGATGCTGCCAGGGGCAATTTTGTTTCTTGTCAACAGAATTCTAAGTTAAACATAAATAAGTCTATGAAGTGTTTGAAAATTACCTATCTATCTGACATATGTTTCTATATAAACAGTCTGTAAACAGATGTATAGTAAAGGACAATGACCTCGAAGCTTTGACAGTATATAAAAATATCTTAATCAGAGGTAGAAATGTATAGTGCAATATGACAGCAATATCCTTAATATTTATCAGTATACAAAATATCCTAAACAGAGGTAGAACATATATCAAGTATGACAAATACAATTTTACATTTGTATCTATACATAAAATATTTCAAACAGGAGTAAGAACATATGTACAATATGGCATATATAGTTTTGTATTTGTATAAATATACAAATTATCTTAAACAGGAATAGAAAAATAATTTTACGTTTGTATCAATATACAAGAATCCATACAAATGTAAATTATCTAAAGCTAATAGTTACTGATTTAGTTTACAAGTAGATAGAATATTCTACCTTAAAGTCCTGTCCTATCTATTCCCCTTTTTGTTTTTCCAAAAGAGAATCCTGAAATCCTGAGTCTAAACTTTATTGTTCTACCCCCAATCCTGTTACAACTTAAAACCAACCCCTAACAGATGACAATTGGGATTGGGAGAAGGGGTGTCTTTCTTTCTTTCTTTCTTTCTTTCTTTCTTTCTTTCTTTCTTTCTTTCTTTCTTTTTCTTTTCTTTTCTTTTCTTTTCTTTTCTTTTCTTTTCTTTTCTTTTCTTTTCGGTTTTTCGAGACAGGATTTCTCTGTGTAGCTTTGTGTCTTTCCTGGAACTCACTTGATAGCCCAGGCTGGCTTCGAACTCACAGAGATCTGCCTGGCTCTGCCTCCCGAGTGCTGGGATTAAAGGCATGCGACACCACCCGGCAAAATTTATTTGTTTGTTTGTTTGTTTGTTTGTTTGTTTGTTTATTTATGTCGGAGCAGAGGACCCAGGGCCTTGTGCTTGCTAGACAAGCGCTCTACCACTGAGCTAAATCCCCAACTGTAGTTTTCTTAGAATTGCTTCCTGCTGTCTGCGGGATGACACTGTCTCTGTGGGATCCTGTGAAAAAACTAAAACAATGGTTAAGTCTCTCATAGGAACTGACTGTAATATTCGTAGTCAGTCTCCTAGTTAATGGTAAAGCTTATCTGAAGTTCTGGCTAGAAGTGTAATATGATGGACCATCTCAGCTAGCTATCTTGGAACTGTCTTGAACAGTTTGCAGTCCAAAGCCAATCACTGAGTGGTGTCTGTCGGCTCAGTGGTATCATTATGAACTAGATAGAATCGTTGTGGGGCCCTGTCTTCCTTTTGGAGGCTTCAGAGATTACTGTAAGGCGGATTTATTGTTCAATGTGGAAAACTTAAATGTTATTAACATCAAAATGGAAAGTTTAAATTTTAAGATGGCAAGGTATGTAAAGAAGGGTTCTAAAGAATCAAGAATAGAGGGCTGGAGAGATGGCTCAGAGGTTAAGAGCACTGCTTGCTCTTCCAAAGGTCCTGAGTTCAATTTCCAGCAACCACATGGTGGCTCACAACCATCTGTAATGAGATCTGGTGCCCTCTTCTGGCCTGTGGGGATATGTGCAGACAGAACACTGTATACATAATAAATAAATAAATCTTGTTTTAAAAAAAATCAAGAATAGGCATGGAGAGAAATAGAATCGTGACAATATTCCCTAGATTAATGGCTTTCTTCTGTCCCACATCAAGTGGCTCTCCTGATATGAGACAGAATCTCTTTTAATTTTTTTTTTCTTTTAACAACATGCTTGGGTTTTGAGAAGGAGAGAGCCACATTCCAACTCCAAAACTAGCTTAATTTATAATTTAGTTGGAACCGTAACTTTTCTCAGAAGTAAAGAGATATCCATGTTAGGCAGTGATACTTTACTCTATAGAGTTTATTGGTGCCAATAGATACGATTTTTCTCTGCTTGTAAACTTTTTCTGGGCAGCCTTCCCTTCTGTTTCAGACATCTAGATGTCTAAAGCCTTTTTAGCTTCCTTGAAGATGGGTGTTTCTATTATCCTGGAAATCAAGAAGTCATGTACACAGGCAAGAAGCACCACCTCTTTTGGGCTGGGTAGCCCAAGGTCATGGGTGGAGCAAATACTACTACACAAAATGCTACTTTAAAACAACTACAAAAAAAAAACCTGGATTAGTAGATGAATAAGTAACATAGTGGTGGTGGGTGCTTCTAAATAAATCCAACATGACTTCAGTTAATTTAAAAAAAAAAAATTTAGACAGAATTGACTTCGTGCTCCTAATGTTTAGGCTGACCTTGAACTACTGGTTCTCCTGTTTCCACCTCCCAGTGCTGGAATCACCATTGGAACTGGCAGAGATTTTATTGTTCTGTGAGGCCTGGGAGCAAATTTAGGGCCATGTGCAACGTTGGGTTCACTGCCATTCAAAGCGTTGGCATTCTGCGTGTGTTATTTTTCTCTGTGATGTTGCTGAGCACAGTAAATGTGACCAGGAACACATTGAAGAGAGCTCAAAGTTGAATTTTCAAAGCTTAGCTTTCCTATTCACTCTTTAAACCCCATGAAATATGTGGCCCATATAGACTCTCCCTCACCAAGTTGAACTGAAAATAAGATTATATGGGTCCTGGGTATAAGTAAGTGGTAGTAAACTTACCCAGCATACTCAAGGCTCTACATTTCATCTCTGGCACCTCATAAAACCAATTCAGTTACAAGTTAAAGTTTTATAGGCGATGCTAATTAAGGTCGGGTATGCACCAGGCATTGTTTGGAGCATTTAACCCGCTTGATCTTGGTGCATCTCGGCGCAGGCATGTGCCTTCTTCCTCAGCCTCAGGTGCCAGATCTGAAGATGCCACACAGCTGAGCTGAAGCATGCCTTTCCTACTCACCAGTATTGCAGACAAGGCTGAAAAGGAAACTGTTCATGTTTTGGTATTAGTAAGCTTATTCTTGGTTTCCTATTGCTTGGCTGCTTTGGATGGAGAGGTAGATAGATGGGGTCTGGTCAAGGAAAGGCTACAGGGTTAGTGTTAGTGACAGCCGTCCTGCAGTTAATGCCTTGGATTTTCTGTGATTTCATGTTTTTATTTTAGTTATGTGCATTCATTTACTCAGCCAGGCAACAGATACTCAAGTTCCTTTGTAAAAGACATTTTAGTTGGATGCAGAGAATCTTAAAAACGAAAGTGTGAATTAAAAACAAAGTACAGTGTTTCTTTTATCCTTAAATGTTTATAGTATTCTAAGAAAAGCGCACAAAACAAGTGAATAACTCATGGTGTGATAACTGCCATGTACAGATGTAAACGCACTTGCACCAGTTCTGTACCAGGCTGTGGCTTGCACCCCAAATTCACATTGTATTTCTAGTTTGCCTTTGTTATAGTCTCCTAAAGCTGTCAGGTGACTAATCAGACTTGCCCCTACTTCCTCTTCTTAAGCATTGGGAGGTTGGAGGGCCTACTGTGGTCTCTTCCTTCTTCCATGATGACTGTGAAGAGTGGGAATGTGTGCGAATCCTCTCTATGCCTGCTGTTCTTAGACAGGTGCTCTCCCTGTGTGGTATTTGCCCATCTGTCCAGTGGAAGTATCCTAACCAGCTTGCCAGGGCTGCTGGAGTGAGAGTCTGCTAAATTGTGGATGATCAAGTGATCTTGCCTCATGTGGCTGTAAATCCTCATAGATTTTGAGAATTTGAAAAGCAAAACTTAATAGTCAGTTGCACAATTTAAAAGAGCCTTTTTGGGAGAGGGGGTTGAGACAGGGTTTCTTTGTGTATCCCTAGTTGTCCTGGAACTCACTCTGTAGCCCAGGCTGGCCTAAAACTCGCAGAGCGCAGAGATCCACTTTCTTCTGCCTCCCAAGTACCGGGATTAAAGATGTAGGCCACCACCACCTGGCTGAGTTAGATTATTTTTAATTATGTGTGTGCATGCACATGCACATGTGCACATATGTGTAGGTGCCCAGATAGAAAAGGGTGTCCAACCGAGGGCACTGGATCCCCTGGATCTGGAACTAATAGGCTATAAGCCACCTGACCTGGGTGCTGGGAGCCAAACTCCAGTCCTCTGTAAGAGTATTATGTGCTCTTAACCACTGAGCCATCTCTCCAGCCCCCAAATCACACATTTTTATACCATGTTGCTCAGTTAATTTTCTTCTTTCCTTTCCTTTGCTTTCCTTTTATTTTCTTTTGGCCTCAGCTTCACAAGTGCTGGGGCTAACAGACATCTTCAGTAATTTGGCTTATTCATTCATTTATATATTTTGATACGAGGTCTCACTACGTAGATATCGGGGACTAGGTGGTCCAGCCCCTCGATAGTCCCCTCCCAGGGTCCAGGAAGAATCTACAACAAGCTGATAATTAATCTTTGATGAAAAGAAATGAATCTATGTACATGAAACTCCTTAGTCCATATACTGTGTCGGTTCTCTCTCTACAAGCTTATACTCTGCTCTCATTTTTTAGCTACTTTCTTGCCCAATTTCTCCTTACATTTATCTGTTGTCCCCTCCAGGTTCTATCTTAATTCCTTCATCTAGTTCTGCTCCTTCTAGGTTTTCATCCATCTAGTTCTTTCCCCTATCAGCTCCTCTCCCATCTCTCCTTCTCATCTGTTTCTTCCTCATCTAGCTCTTCCTCGTCTTCCATCTCGTTCCTCTAGTACTCTCTTCTAGCCCTTCAATCTAGTTCTTCCCCATCTCAGTTTGTTCCTCTCAAGTTCTTACCCATCTAGTTCTTCCATTCTCTTTTCTCTTCTCTGTCCCCCAGTGCCCTGGGAGTCCTGGTGTGTGTGTGTGTGTGTGTGTGTGTATGTATATATATATACATACACACACACACACACACACACACTTACAAGCAGTAATCCCTTCGCAGTGCAAAGCCAGGCTTCCAGGGTCAAATGGAGGGGTGATAAGTCTCACATAGAGGGGCAATAACTTAATTATCATTTGCAACCCCAAAGGGAAGTGACCAATGGGGAAATGAATTAACTAAAGGCTACATTCAGGTAATATCTAAGAAGAGGGATCTTATGTGCTCAACTATAGTCTTAAATGTGATTAGTAGAAAGTGTTATGAATCTGTAAGTTGCTAGGTCAATGGAAGAAAATAAAAACTGCCTTCTTTTTTCCTGTGGTTCCTATCTGTCCAAGCTATCTGCCGTTTATCTACAGGGTGGGGGAAGGTGTGTTTAGTCCCTAGTGTACAGCTAGTTGCCTCTGCTGATAGTTAAAGGGAGATCTGGAACTAGAGATAAGGTTTGGGAAAGGAGGAAGTTAAGAAGGGAGGATCCGAGCTAAATTGTGTAAAGCTATTACTTAATGTCCCCCTGACCTAGGTGGTGTCTCCTTGTGGGATTCACCTTAAGTCAGGGCTGTTATCACTGTTAGTCCTTGAAAGTGGCTAAGGGAGATAATCTTATTCCAGAGAAATCCTTTCCTGAGCCTGTTCTCCAAATACCTGGAATGTGTATGTCCAGAGAGTGATCAGTCCACACTGTTAGCCCTTCTTAGGGAAAAGTCAATTGGGAAAACTATGAAGGCACACATGATTTTCATAACAGAATACAGCTGATATATAACAAGCCCAATAACATCAAAAGCTCCTTGGAATTTGGCTTCCTCTGGAGGAATTCCATGACCCCTCCAGGTAGTGACTTTGCCTTAACCAGCTGAGTTCTTATGATATATTCCTGCGGCCTGTAGCATGTAGGAGCCCAGGCTGGACTGAAACTCACAGAGACCCACCTGGCTAGTCTCACTTCCAATCAAATCTTCTGTTAAACTCCTCAGATAATTTTAAGAGTTGCAGTGCATTTGAGATGAATCTGTGAACGTACATGGGATTCCATCCACTAGTGTGCACTTGAATTAGAAGTATAGATTGGGGTTAGAGGATGTCAAACTCAATTCTGACTTCATCTTCCCAAGGCCCTGTCTTTCTACCATGCTGCCTTCATGTTCTCAGGTGTCCTTTATAGAGAATCAAGAATTTGTGGTCGTCCGCTTTTAATTTGGGATGGAAGAGTGGAACCTTGAGTCCCTGTTATCCAAAGCTTCTCATTGCCCTTAGAATTTCAAACATAAAATAATTTGCTATGGTTTGAGTATGAAATGGTTCCTCAAAAAACTCATGTGTTAAAGTCTTGGTTCCCAACTATAGAAAAAATAAGGGTGTGCTCCTTAACTTCCAGGGAGCAGAAGCTCTTGTACTCAGGAAACTTCCAGGTGACTCATGGATAAGAGCTGGTTAGATGTGACTGGGCAGTTACAAGTGTGGCCTAATTGTGGAAATGGGTCGCAGGTTGGGGGCTGCCTCTAGAGATGATCGTTTATCTGGGCTTTACTCTCTCATTCTTTTCACTCTGACTGCTTTGCAGTTAGCAGTTTTGACCTGCCCTCCCTACCATGCTGTGCCTCACCACAGACCCGGTCCACACCTGAGGCCAAGAGAATGTGAACAGAAACTTTGGAAACTGGAGACTGGATATAGCTGTTTTTTCCAATTCTTTCAAGTATTTTGTCACAGCAGTGCAAAGCTTGCGCTTGTGCTCTCTCTCAATCTCTCTCTCTCTCTCTCTCTCTCTCTCTCTCTCTCTCTCACACACACACACACACACACACACACACACACACACACACACACACACCTTTTTTCCCCCTAACTTCTTAACATATTTTTTTCTCCAGTTTCTGTAAAACAATGTCTTTTTTCCTCTGACATCATCCCATAGTCAGCACAGAAGACTTCTGTCATCTCTGAGAATTTCATTCTATGGAGAAGCAGCTCTACAGTAGAACATACTAACAGTTCATACGGACACTGTGTACCGTACCTGGAGACAACACCTGAAGTTGTCTTTTCCTGTGCTACCCATACCACTACCACCTCCACTTCAGACCCAATAACCTGGATACAAATTGGGTTTGATTAATTACCTGACAAACACTATTCTACATTTATTCATTATATTTAACAGAACATTTTAAAGGACCCAAGCTGCCAGGTGAATGTATAGGTCGGAAGCCATCTGGAAAGATCCTGAGAACATGAGCTTCTGTCCCTTGGGAGTTGATGAGCCCACCTCTTACTCTGGATGAGTTCATCTCTTTTTATTTATATTTTGTATATATATATGTGTGTGTTTTGCCTACATGTATGTCTGTGCACTGCATGTGGAGGCCAGAAGAGGACATTGGATCCCCTGACCCTCCATATGGGTCCTGGGAACCAAACCCAGGTCCTTTGGAAGAGCAACGAGTGCTCTTAACTGGTGAGCTATCTCTCTAGTCCTGAGTTCTCTTTTCTTGCAAATATTTTCATTCAGCTGCCCAGAAGCTCTCTGAACCCCAGTCTCTTTTGGGGGGTATTGGGATAATTGTTTAAATAGGTGTTTACTGGTTTTAATGGAGGAGGTGCTGCATCATTGGTTGTTGGCAACAACTTAACCTTCAGCCCTTCTCTCTAGAGTTTGAGGAAGGAACTGAATTTAATTCCACTTTGTATCCTACCTTGATCTTTCTGACAACTTGCCCCCATCCTGTCACACCTAGGCCTAGGAGTCATCAGCATAGCAAAGAATATACCCCTTTGAGAATCCTCCTGGTGGAAAGTGATGCCTAAGACCAAATGCCTGGAACTTGAAGTCATTGAACTTTTCCTGTAGTACCTGCTTCTTGGTGTAGCAGAGTTGGGGGTTACTGTTCCGGTTTTTTGTGCTGTTTGCCTGTACCTGCCTCTGTTTGCTGGAAAGGGCCTAGTTTCTTCTGTGGATAGTCTATATTATTAAAGCATCTTGACTTGTGAGGTTGGTAAACTGGGTGCATCTTGTGAGTGGAATAAATTGAGACATGAAGTTTCAGTTTGTGACAGGAGAAATGAGCCCTGTCAGGCTATGTGCAGGTAAGAGCGAGGAGCATTGAGCTGGTATGGTGTTGCCAGAGTTCCATCAGTCTAGGAAGTTGGTGGAAGGAAGTGTACCAAAGTCAGAAGGGCCTTCATCTCAAACTCAAATCCCCATCTTGAGCTCAAGGAATGCCAAGGACACTCTATTACAGTGAGGCAGTAGTGGGAAATCTCTACTGGCTGTGTGTGGGGGCGTCTGTCCAAGGGTCATCTCCTTTTCCTCTTAAAAGCCACCTGGGTCTTGGGCAAGCATCTGCTTTTTCTTTTAAGAAAAACACATTAAATTTCTATGCACAAAGAAGAGGAGAGGGTGTGATAGAGAACCCCATGTGAAAAGGGTGGGCCAGCAGGTCCTGGTAATGCAGGTACTCTGGAGGGTAAGGCAGGAAGCAAGTTCAAGGCTGTCTGGGTTGTTGCAGAGTGAGTTCAAGACCAGCCTGAGCAGTAGGCTGTCTCAAAATAAAACATTTTGAATGGATTCAGGGTATAGCTCACTTGCCTATACTATGTAAGGCCCTTGGTTTCGTCCCTAGTATCACGCCCCCTCAGAAGTTTTTTCAATTAATTTATTAAATATTAGGGGGGAAAGGCAAAAACCCTGACTCACCACCTTACATTCCAATTCTCTTCCTTCAAAACAACCAGCTGAGTAAGTTTGGGGGATATTTTATGTCCTTTTGCATTTGTGCTATATGTATGGTTTCTGTCTGCATTGGTATTTGGACTCTGGACCTCTGGTCACATAAGCCATACTGAGTGAATCTTCATAAGGTCAGAGGAAGCTTATCTTACTCCTCTGCAGCAGTTGGGGAACTTGGGGAAGTCAGGACTGATGTAGACAGATCTGGCAAACCAGTACCTTTGGTGGGAGGTGTTGGGAGTCTTGTCAGAGTGTAACTCCCTCCTAGGAGTACATTGCCACACATACCTGAGACTTACCCAATAAAATCAACACTCTTTGGGGTGCGTCATCAGCTTTTTGTTTTTTGAGATGTGTCTCACTGTGTTGCCCAGGACAATTTTGGGAGTCCTGGACTCAAGCAACTCTTTTATCTTAGCCTCCTAATTAGCTGGGACTGTGGGTACATGTCATTGTGCCTGCCTTTCTAGGAGAGATAAAGAGAATAGGTAGGTGTTTTCCCTGCTTGTATATGTGCACTTTTTGCTTGTTCAAGGAGACTAGAAGAGGACATCGGACCATCGGACCCTTGGGACTAGAGTTACAGTAATGAGCTACCATGTAGGCACTGGGAATTGAACTCAGGTCTTCGAGAAGAGCAGCCAGTGTTCTTAACCCCGAACCATCTCTCCAGCCTCTTTAGTTCTTAGTGTACTACTTTACATAGTTTAGAGTCCTGTCATTTTCTGTGAAATGTAAACCTTGGCTGTCACCCCTGAGCTGGCACATCATGTTCTCTACAGCCTTGTCATTCTGTGTTTCATGCTGTTTCATGAATGGCTGAAACTGATGGAAAACGTCTCACCAGTGTTTGTAATTTCCCAGACAGAACGGTCCAGTTGATAAAACATTTTCACTGCAGCCTTGGAACAGGCTATTTGCTTGGCTGTCCCAGCCCTAAATGCAGGCCTGACACACGGGCACAGAGTATGTGTTTAGTAGTGTGTAGCTAGAATTTTCCTGGTCCTGCCTGGCCCACAGTCAGGACAAATCTCTCTTACTCGCCAGTCCCACAGCCGCTCAGACCCAATCAATTAAACACACAGAGACTTATATTGCTTACAAACTGTATGGCCGTGGCAGGCTTCTTGCTAACTGTTCTTATATCTTAAATCAACCCATTTCTATTAATCTAAAAATTGCCACACGGCTTGTGGCTTGCCGGTATCTTAACATCTGCTTCTCCTCATGGCGGCTGGCAGCGTCTCCTGACTCAGCCTTCCTATTCCCCAAATTCTCTTCTCTGCTTGTCCTGCTTATACTTCCTGCCTGGCTACTGGCCAATCAGCATTTTATTTATACAGAGCGATATCCACAGCAGTAGGTAAAAATAAGAGACTAAAAAGATTTTTTTCAATTTATGTTTTACTTGCATATATGTCTGTACCATATGCATACAGTGTCTGTGTAGGCCAAAAGACACCATCAGAGCTCCTGAGACTAGAGTTATAGAAGATTGTGAGCTGCAGTGTGGCTGCTGGGAACTGAACTTGGATTCTCTGGAAGAGAAGCCAGTGCTCTTAACTGTTAAGCCATCTCTTCAATCCTTAAAAAGATACTTCTAAGAAAGAATTTGGGTAGGCTGGAAATTGCAGGGTCCAAGGTCAGGGAATTAGGAGAGACTCGCTCTCTTCAGAAAGTAGAGAGACTAAAGGTAGCTCAGGGTAAAAATGTGCTCAGGAAGGTATGCAATGGGAAGGGAGGTAGGTGCTTTATTCACCCCTGTGCTGCTTTCTTTTGCCCTGAGCAAAACTGGTAAAACCCTCCAACTCTGGTCAAGGAAACCAGGAGTATAAAATGCATCAGCAGCCAAAACAGAGTTGGCTTTTGGTTTTTCAATTGTATTTTATTGGCTTTTATATTTTACAAACAAATGTGAGTTTTTATTTTGTTTTTTAACTTTAAAAAAACATGATATTATGTAAGACAACATGTATCCTCTTTAGTATGTAAATGGTTTTAGGTTGTTTATTTAAAAAATATAAGAGGCAGAGCCAGGCGTATCTCTGTGAGTTTGAGGCCAGCCTGGCTTACAAAGCAAGTTCCAGGAAAGGCGCAAAACTACACAGAGAATCTCTGTCTCGAAAAACCAAAAAAAAAAAAAAAAAAAAAAAAGTGTGTGTGTGTGTGTGTGTGTGTGTGTGTGTGTGTGTATGTTAATATTTGTTTGCCTTAGTAGTCATTCATTTTGTAAATATTTACTTAATAACTACAGGACTTCAAACATGGTTACATAATAGAAATGCAGTAGTAGTGGGTGTGACCATGCTCACTGACTCAAACCACACTCCCTCAAAAACAAAAAGAAGGGGTGGGGAAGGAAATGGTAGGTTTTTTGTTTATTTTTTGTTTTTTGGGGTTTTTTTTTTTTAGGCTGCATTCTGTAGTTACAGATTGTAGGTCTGTAACAAAGACAGAGTAAGTGTTTGAAGGCAGGTCCTAATAAGTACTATAAATACTGGCAGAATGGGGAAATTGTAACAGAGAATATGAATATGGAGGAAATGGCAGAGGCAGGTTGGGCCTATGTCCTGATGGTCTTGCAGACTCCGTAACAATGAAGCATCTCCCCTAAGAGCCGCTGATATGACTGGTCCTGCTCTGAGAGCTTTATAGTAATCAACAGAGTCTGCATTACCCAGGTAGGTGTACAAAACTAGAAAATAGCTAAACTACCACTTAATTCTGAGGCTTCAGCTCTAATTTCTTGAACACTTCATTAAGGTTTTGGTTTGGGCCTTTTAAGTTTTTGAGACAGGGTCTTGTGTAGCTCAGGTTTGCCTCAAATAGACTGTGTAACCTTGAACTCTTGATTTTGTCTCCACCTCCCAAATGCTGGGATTTCAGGCATGTGCCTAACATGATGGGCCACTAAGAATTTCAAACAAACAGGCAAACAAAAAAATGTAAATATGAAAAATAAGTAGCTTGTTTTATAACATTCTGGAGCAGTGGTTCTCAGCATGTGGGTCACAGCCAGAAAATATGGATGTTTACATTACAGTTCATAACAGTAGCAAAATTAGTTATGAAGTAGTAACGAAAGTAATTTTATGGTTGGGGTCACCACAACATGAGGAGCTGTATTAAAGGGTCGTAGCCTTAGGAATGTTGAGGACCACTGCCCCAGACTGTCTCACATTACCACAAGAGAATATTTGTAGTTTGGCAGTAGAATTTATTGCAGATAGGTGTAATGAGTCTTCTTCATCCTACTGATAACAGTATCAAGACTTCTTATAAATTATGAAAGCACGGCCTTAGCTTAGGCTTGTTTCTAACTAGCTCTTATAATTTAAATTATCCCATTTCTATTCATCTACATGCTGCCATGTGTCTTGTGGCTTTTAACTCTCTTCCTTTGTGCCCTGCTTCTTCATCCAGCTGGCAGCTCACCCTTTCTTTTTCCTAGAGCTCTCTCTGTCCGGAAGTCCTGCCTATACCTCCTGCCTAGCTATTGGTAGTTTATCTTTTTATTAAACCAATCACAGTGACATATCTTTACACAGTGTAATCAAATATCTCACAATAAATAGGTATAATTTTTCAGTGTGTGGGTGGGTGGGTGTGTGCGCGTGCGCACGTGCACAGGCTTAACACCTTGAAAACAGTTAATGTGAAATTAAGTAACAGGATGTTGTGAGTCCCTCAAGCTGGACCTGTCTAGGCAACATCAATGGTAGTTCTGCACTGAAGTGGGGGCATGGTTTAGAAACCCTGTAGTAGCCAGGTACAGATGGGCAGGTGTGTTTCTTGTTTTTGTTCTTACTCCTGCCAAAACTCTTTTAAATTACATGTCCTTTCTTTTTCCTTTATTTTTTTTTTAAGGAGCTGAGGATCGAACCCAGGGTGTTGCGCTTGCTAGGCGAGCACTCTACCACTGAGCTAAATCCCCAACCCTCTTTTTCCTTCTTATTTTATTTTTCTTGTGTGTGTGTTGCCAAGAATCAAGCCTAGTGCAGTACTAGGCAAAGTCTGTACCCTTGTACTGTTTCCCCCACTCCTGCTGAAATGTGGAGTTCTCAGTTCTTTTGCTGATGAAATTCAAATGGAGGCAGGACTGGGCAGAGCAGCAGTGAGGCTGCTGGTTCCTAGTGGGATACTCATCTGGGAGCTGGGCTTTCAGACTGTGTCCTTCCCAGACACCATCACTAACCCTGATTCTTTTTTGAAACAAGTCTTACTATGTAGTCCTGGCTGTCCTAGAACTTCATATATAGATCAGGCTGGCCTCAAATAACCCTGATTCTTTGGCTCCAGGCTGTGCCTGTGGTTTGAGGTTAGCACAACAGAGGAAGGAAGTTAGGAGCTGAAGTTCAGTTAATTCTCAGGTGAACTGAGTTCCGAGTGTCTGGTCCTTCTGTTTGGTTGTTTGCTTTTTTGTTTTGTTTTTGAGACAGGGTTTTTTCTCCATGTAGTCCTTGCTGTTTTGGAACTCATTCTGTTAGTTGAACTCAGAGCTATCTGCCTGCCTCTGCCTCCTGGTGCTGGAATTAGGTATGTGCCATGCCCTGGCTTCTGGTCCTTTTTCTGATTAAAGGATACCAGTTAAGAATTGAGCAAATATGTAACAGGCCCCACCCTTAAAGGAAGGAGCTGATGTTGAACTTTCCCTGGTTTACAAGTAAGGAAAGAGCATCAGAAAGAGTAGTGAACTTTCTGTTGACACACAGTATTGGAGAGTTAGGAAGAAGAGCAGGAAAAGGGCACAGCCCCCAGGGAAGCCTAGTGTTGTGTTACTGGATCCAGGAGGGAATTCTGGCCCATAGTAGATTTTTGATCTATGTTGAATGTAGGTTAATGAGTGCAAATGAAAAACAATCATTTGCAACAGAAGGTGCTGGCCTGGGGTGTTGAGTTCTGGCCTAATAGCCTAAGCATTTGTTGTGTGATGTGCTGACATTCATCCTGTGCATCCAAAATGGGACCAAATCCCACATGTAAAAGAAAAGAGCCTTTATTTCAAGCTCTGGAGCTTGGTCCCTCTGTCCATCTGACACAGAAGTGAGAGCAGAGAGCCCTGAGCTCAGGTGAGGCAGAGTTTTTAATCATAGCAGAGGTCCAGATGAGGTCTCAAGACCCTGATTGGCTGACAATTGTCTGGGGGTATCTGTAAAACAAAAATAGGTGTGTGCTAGACTCAGGGACATCTGGCCACCTTATCTAATGGTTAGAATGTTTGGGATGTCAGGTACTTCCTCATCCTTGGGTGGATCCCTGGGTGGTGGTATCAGTTTAAGGCTTTTCCTGGATCTGGGAGTTGCCTGCCAGTAAGCCTGTCACAGAAGCTGTGTCCATGCCCCTAAGCCTGTCATGACTGCTGTGTGGTCAAACTATTTTGGGACCCCTCCACAGGTACCAGCTTGCAAGGAGGGTGGCCAGTTCTGTGAGGCTCGCTTGCCTTGTTGTTTGCCCACACCATTCTCCTTTGGCACCTTCTCTCACAGTAGATTGTTCCATCTCTGAAGGTAGCCTATCCATGAATCCTGCTCCTAGCCTGGAGAACTTGCTGGTTTCACAGACCACAGGTCTTCTTTTTGCAACACTGACCAGGAAGCCCTGTCCTAGACTTAACTTACATAGTAATCTGCCCACCTGCTATATATATTACCACAGACAGAGCTTCAAAAGCAAAATTTATTTTGTCATAGTTCCAGAGATTTGGAAACACAAGTACTAGTGGTTAATTTTTTCTGAGGCCTCTCTTTTTGTCTTGTAACTGGCTGTCTCCTCAGATCTTCATATCTGTGTCTTAATATAAGAACACCAGTGTTGTACACACACTGTTCTTTCCCCTTCCCAAGACAGGGTTTCTCTGTGTAACCATCCTGGCTGTCCTAGAACTCACTTTGTAGACCAGGCTGGCCTCTGATAAACAGATAACCACCTGCCTCTGCCTCCCAAGTGCTGGGAATAAAGGCATGAGCCACCACCTCCAGGCTGAATTCCAGCACTCGGGTAGCAGAGGCAGGTGGATGTCTTTGAGTTCCAGGACAGCCAGGGCTATGTAGAGAGACCCCATCTCAAAAAACAAAAATGAACACCAGTCAGATTATATAGGTATCACCCAAATGGCCTCATTTTACCTTGATTACAATCCTACCACATAACAGTATATTCTAGGACAGGAAGGCTTAGGGCATAGCATGGATTTTGATGAGCACAGTCGAGCCCACACATTTCTGTCCTGGAATTTCTATGTTTCAGGGTTCTAGGAGACAGCTGCTCTGACCATGAGCACATGGTGCTAATTTATCTACATTTTCCTAAGGTCTCTGCCTCAGCTAAAATCCCCAAAGTTTAAGTAAAAGAGTGTCTCTTTAGAGTGTGTGATTGTGTGTATGTCTGTGTGTGTCTTACACTTTAGTAATCTTTGTTTCTGCTCATTCTGTTAAACAGATGTAATACTGTGACACAATTAAATACCCTTCCCTTCCTTTCTTTGTAATGAAGTCTGTCCTATTTGAACATTTTCAACTTGAAGAAATAGATTGTACGCGGTAATTTGCTGTGTGTCCATAAAAACCATAAAACACAAGAGGCAGTATTAGAATAGCTGTCTTCATTTCCTGCCGTTATTATGCTTCTACCCAAAAACATTTTTCTCCTAACTATCCTTTCTGAGCTCAAAAATGGATTTCCTTCCAGCCCCTGTCATTCAATTATCACCTCGGGAAATGCACGGATATAACTGATGATCCCTTTAAAGCATCCTGCATCATGCCACCCTCCCATCCTTCATCTCTCGCCCCACTCTCGTCATTAAATGTTACATTGCAATGTATGTTTTATAGGGTGACCCTGACGGATGTAACTTTGATGCTGTGCAAGGATAATAAGATCGCACATACAATGAAAGGCCAATAAATAGAAAACTGTTTATGAGATGGGGAAGGTGGTTTTAACATTGTATGGCTTTTCCTTTTCCTTTCTCCTGTGCTGGTAGAATTGTGGTTTCACTTCAAAAACAGACAAACACAAAAAGACCCATTAGCAAAGGTGATGTGGAGGTGGAACCAACAGCAGTGAAATCCTGCTCGCCCATTGCTGAACTCCAATAAAATGAACTCGGGAGATAATGAAGTGTTCACCCAGGAGACGGAAACTGATGTCAGCAAATGAATTCTTAGAGAAACTGAGAAACACACAATTCCTGGTAGTGTTATATCAGTAAAGCCAAAACCCACAGTCTGTGTGCACCCTTGTGTGTGGATTCTGTGTGCACCGCGCTTCTGTCTCAGAACTTCCCAGGGAGCCCTTTAGAAAGAGGCTGTGTTGACCTTCATACCTGGTAGGAACCCCTAGGTTCCTGCTGTACTTTCAGCAGTTTGTTATAGCATTTAGCTCATTTTTAAGTGTCATTTAGAAAGCTACTACAGGACAAAAAAAAACCCTAAGGTTGTTTTTGGTTAGGTGGAAGAGTCTTGTGTGTGTACTTAATACAGGGATAGCAACAAGATGTGCTGAGTTCAGGGATACCCACCCCAGCAGCCCTTCAATGCTTTCACACTTCTGAGCATTTTTAATTTTGTTTTTGTTGTTTGTTTGTTTTGGATTTGTGTGTGTGTGTGTGTGTGTGTGTGTGTGTGTGTGTGTGTGTGTACGCGTGCGCACACTTTGGGACAGGATCTTTCTGTGAAGCCTTGGCTGGCCTAGAACTCACTTTGGCCTTAAACTTAAGGTAATCAATCCTCTTGCTTCCCAAGTGCTGGGATTCCAATCATATACCACAGTGCCCATGTTGAATTCTACTTATTCAAGTTATTTTTGGTTTTGTTGGGGTGGGGTACACATATTGGAGAGCCAGTCTTCTCTTGCCACCATCCTTTAAGGGGCTTGTGACTTGGGCTGTAGGCCAGGGAGCAGCCAGCCAGATGACCATAGTATAGTGTTTGCCATAAGCCAAGGGCTGAGAGAGATGGGGAGTAGGAGAAAGGTCTAGGAGAGGTGGAGAAGTAACTGGAACTTGGTTTGGAGAAGTGACTGAGCTTCAAGAAGACTGAGCTAGCCTCCAGTCTGCACTATGTAGTAGAGATGTGGGACCAGAAGTTTGATCAACAGGCTGATTCAGGAACTCAGACAACAGAGTATTAGGAACTGAAGGGTAGCAGAGGTTGTTCCCATTTCTTTGTGCCATATAAATAGAGTATAATAATTGGAAGAGGGGGTGAATTTTTAACCTGTTTAAAGTAGGGATTCTCCCTGCTTCCCCCTTCTCCTCCTTCTAAAAGGGTATCTGGGTCAGGAACTTCTCTTTGGGCACCTTAGTCTGACATGACATGCCTAAGAACACTTGCATTGCATTTACCTGCCCAGGAGAGCTGCTGCGGACCTGCTTTGCTTGGAAGCAGGCCGCCTGTCAGAACAGGGTGTGTTAAGTCAGGCATCTTCTGAACCTCTTGAGTACAGGAGGTTGTGGTTCCAGAATGTCATCCTTTGCTCTGTGCCTCCAAGCAGATCATCATTCTCCCAGATATGCTGGAGGTGGTATGCAATGATTTGCAGCAGAGCTGCTGACAGTGGCTGGCTCCTCTGGGGATTAGGAGATTCTATTAAATTGGTTAACAAAGGAAGGATCCCGGAAGAATAGTGCTTTAATTACCAGCTACTGGAAGACAACCATTTGCCTGCTGGAAAGGCCTTCCTTCCTTCCTTCCTTCCTTCCTTCCTTCCTTCCTCTCTTTTTTTGGGGGGGGGGGGGGTAGGGGTGTTTTTTTGTTGTTTTTTTTTTTGAGAGAGGGTTTCTATGTGTGGTCCTGGCTATCCTGGAACTCACTTGCCTGCCTCTGCCTTCTAAGTGCTGGGATTCAGGGTGTGCACCACCATGCCTGATAACCTCCTGGAAAACAATTAAGAGGTGATTGCTCCCAAACATAGCTGCTGGTTCTGCTCAGTGCCCAGGCTCTCACCTGGCAGGTCCCCCAACACAGTTAGATCCAACTCGAATCATCATGTAGTGTAACGAAGGAAAGACTTGAACAGGCAGGAAACTTTACTGCCAAGAAGAGATAATAATTCCAGGGGACAAGGTCAGGGAGATCAGGGAGCAGAGCTAGGCTTCTTGAGTATTCCTGGAGTCCATCTAGGGAATACTTCCCCTTCCCAGGAGTGGCTCACATCCACCAACCCCCTTGGCCAGTGTCTAGGTAAGGCAGGGCTTAGGAAGATTCTTTTTTCCTCTTTGGGTGTTGTTTTTAATTGTCTGCTGTTGGTGGAATGTTTCCTTGGAAAAATAGCATGAAACAATTGTTAAGGCAGTGAGGTCCATGGACACATTTGTGATCCCCACAGAGGAAGGTGAAGTGTGAGTTCCAGGCCAGCTACAGAGTGGGGTTCTTGGCAGGAGCCAATCTGAGGTAGCTCTCCTTCCATCCATGGGGTTGGTTGGGAGGATCAGTGCTCCCCTGTAGATCACTCAGCAGTGTTGGCCCAGGAACAAGAATTTCATTCCACATGCACTTTACCGCTGAGGTTTAAGGCCTCTACAGTGATTGTTTAGCTGCCCTTTTCTCTGTGTGTTCATGTTAAAATATATTGGTGAAATTATTAAGGCCACTCCACGTAGTTAAAAGGGAGGTTTATTTTGTAGGGTAATTTACAAATGAAGGGGTAGGTTGCAGGGTCTGGCAAAGGTATAGCACAGTCCGGAGGTGTTCTCTGGAGAACTCTGCTCGGTCTACCTCCTGCGTCCAGCGTCCCCGAACCAAGAGAGCGACCTCCTCTTGATCCTCGGTCTTCCACTCCCT
This sequence comes from Onychomys torridus, assembly GCF_903995425.1. Classification (NCBI taxonomy): domain Eukaryota; kingdom Metazoa; phylum Chordata; class Mammalia; order Rodentia; family Cricetidae; genus Onychomys; species Onychomys torridus. The sequence goes on from NC_050444.1 coordinate 162,048,891, forward strand.
CCTCTGCTCCGCCTTGTGGGTGTGATCATTACTGAAGCCTCAATGGGGGTTGGAACTTCCAGGCCAATGCTGGGATGGCTATCCACTACAAAAATATTTATCTTTCACATAGGAACAGATAATCATATGTCCTTTTTAAAAAAGAAAAAAAAAATTATTTATTTTTATGTGGTTTTCTTTTCTTTTCTTTTTTAATTCCTGCATGTATATCCGTGTGACGGTGTCAGATTCCCTAGAACTGGGGTTACAGATAACTGTGAGCTTCAATGTGGATGCTGGGAATTGAACCTGGGTCCTCTGGAAGAGCAGCCAGTGCTCTTAACCACTGAGCCATCTCCCAAAGATTTCAGGGGTGGAGATGCCACTCAGTTGGCAGAGTGCTTGCCTAGCAAGCAAGAAGCCCGGGGTTCAATCCCCAACACTGAATTTTGTGTGTCGGCACACAACCTGTATTCCAGGTGGACACAGTAAGGTCAGGAGTTTGAAGCTAACTTGTGTCACATCAGATCCTGCCTTTAAAAAAAAAGGGGGGGGGATGTAAATGGATCTTGTTTTTATCTTGTTATATATATTTTTCCAGATAACTTTTTAGTGCTTACTCTGACCTGTGAAGGATGGCGTTGGTGTGTGGATATTCTTTGTGCCATCAGAGAGTTAGAGAGTGGGGAGGAATGCTCACATGGGCCTTCTCAATGCAGCTGCAAAGCCGTCCGTACTCCACGGTGTCTTCTCAGTCCTGTAGCCATGTGAGCATGGAAGATGGTGGAGCACACTCTGCAAACTTAAAGAGATGTGTGTATAGGGCTGTTGATGACTCAGCAGGTAAAGATGCTTGTCACCACACCTAATGACTGGAGTTTGATCCCTAGGGCCCACATGGTGGAAGGAGAGAACCCACTCCTTCAAGCTGTCCTTTGACCCCCCACATGTCTGCCTTGCCCTACCCTCTTCAGCATGCACCCACACAGAAAAGTCCTGATAGTGGTTGGCAAGCTGGCAGCAACCTGGACTATCAGTGCTTTTGGTTTTTGTTCGTTTTTGTTTTTGGACAGGGTTCTCTGTGTAACAACCCTGGCTGTCCTGAAACTAGCTTTGTAGACTAGGCTGTCCTTGAACTCACAGAGATCTGCCTGCCTCTGCCTCCAGAGTGCTGGGATTAAAGGCATTTGCCACCACGCCCAGCTGCCCCGTCTTTTTTCCAGTTAATTTATTTTATGTGTATGATGTGTATGCCTGCATGTATGTTTGTGTGCCATATGCATGCTTGGTACCCCAAGAAACCAGAAGAGGGTGTGGGATCCCCTGGGACTGGATTTCGAGTTAGTTGTCAGCTTACATGTGGGTGCTGGAAGTTAAACATTGGTCTTCTGGAAGAGCAGCCAGTACTTAACCATTGAGCCATCTCTCCAGGCCCTTAGACCCCATTTTATACTACTCTCTGACCTTCTCAGGGTGTCCAGACCTCTCTGGGTAATATGCTAATAATACTATTATAATTTTCTTTTAAGATTGCCCAATTTTGTTTATACATGCTTTTAATATGGAGCAAAAACAAGAGCTCATACCTCTGTTGGGAAGTAAAAAGGGTTAGGTGGGAGAGGGGAAGAGGATAAAAGGGACTAACAGGGGAGGTAAGATTTGATCAAAGGTGTGTGTGTGTGTGTGTGTGTGTGTGTGTGTGTGTGTGTGTGTGTTTGTTTTAATTGGAAGAATAAATATATTAAAAATTAAAAATTGGCTCACCTTTTCCTGCCTCCACATCAGCCTCCCAGAGGATTTTGTCTCCTGTCTGAGTAGTTAGTGGCAAGTTAAGGCATAAGAAAAATACAGGGGCAGGGCAGGGGATGAGGGATCTCATCACAGATTTCCTATGTGGGGGAGGTGGCAGCAGCAGATGCCCTTCTTAAGAACCATGGAGGCCAGGCCTAGTTGTATAAACCCAGCACTTGGTAAGCTGAGGCAGGAGGATCTCTGTGAGTTAGAGGACAACTGGGGCTACATAGAGAGACCTCTTTCCAAAAGAGAGGGGCAGGCTTTAGTACTTTAGATGCTTCCAGTGCCTCAGCATTGTGTTCTGATTCATTCCCTGAGCTGCCAGCTTCCACCTTCAGCCTCCTTGTTTGTCTGCTCATGGGGAGATGGGACACCCAGCCTGCTGTTTACCACAGCAGCAGAACTTGTGCCTGAAATGGCTTTAGGTCAGCTCCAATCCAAGATAGGAGCAGCTCCAGCCCCATCACCCCCCAGACTGCACGGGCAGCTCCAGGAGCACTGACAGACTCACAGCTCAGCCCAAAAGGGCGAAGAAGATGAGGCCGGCAGCCCAGAGCTGTTCCTCACAATTTTTGCCCTTAGTTGGCTTTTGCTGACTCTTCAAGGTTCCCAACCACTTAGGGAAGCAACCACTTCCCTAAGCAGCCCCTTTCTTTGATGCTCTGCCCATGTTCTCTGTGTGGCACGCACTCCCTTTTCCTTGTCTGTCTTTTTACAGAAATGTCACTGGAACCCAACAGTTACCTCCCCCCCCCCACACACACACACATACCCAACCTGTTATATGTATATCCTAGAAAGGCATCTCTGCTGGAGTGAGCCCCTGCTTCTAGGGACCTTTGTCTGTGACCCAGCTCCCCTCTGCAAAAAGCTAGCACAAGCCAGTAGGGTTCAGCACTGGGCAAGAGCTAAGATGTGTGACTGACAATTAATTGAAGGTGGCTTTGTCGTGTCTCCCCCCCCCCATTTTGTTTTTTGGTTTTGTTTCCTTTTTTGCCCAAGTTCTGAGTTGGTTTAGCACCTTGTGGTATGTGTAGTTGCAGCACCTGATGTCACATGGGTTGGCTGAGATGAGGTGAGAGCATTGGGAACAAAATGATCATTATAGGCCATTCGTGTCAACATTTAGACCTCGGTGTTTGCTTGCAAGCAAAAGCAGGAGCTAATTTGCAAGGCTGCCTTTGTGGAGCTGCCTTTTGATCAATGATTGCCTGTGTTAATGTTTCAGTGAGCTATTGATTTCTGCAGCAGCTTTTGTTCCCTGAATTTATGTGCAGCGGGTCTGCTGCACACCATGCATGTTTGATTAAAGTGCAGTTGACTTCGTTCCTGGTGAGGCTGTGGGCTGCTTCACTCCCTATTTGTAGACCCAAAGCTTTTCCCAACATGCTCTTTTGTTTGTACTCAAGACCTAGCCACCCATGCAGGCAGCAATATGCTGTTTCTAATCCTCCATGTTTAATCCCTCAGTGGCCATTGCAGTCTTTGAGAAGCAGCTAATAAAAACTGGCCTGGATTTATTATTGTTTTTTGTCAGTTTTATTGACATGTAGTTGACATATGCTACAGTGTGTGTGTGTGTGTGTGTGTGTGTGTGTGTGTGTGTGTGTGTGTGAACGCACCCACACTCTTAAGTAGATAGTTAAGTTTGACGACAGTATGAATAACACCATCTATTCTTTGCATTTTCCTTCTGAGTAGTCACTTGGTTGGGTCCTTTGCAAGCACTCTCCTCACGCACCTTACCCACCTTACAGCCCCAGGCAGTCACAGCCTTTCTTGCTATTATAGATCTTCCTGTCTATCTGAACTCACACTGTCCTTGTGGCTTATACTTAACAGGGTTTTTTGAAATTTATCTGTTATTTAAACTACCGGTTCCTTTTTTTTTTTTTTTTAAATTACTAAATAACATTTCAGTGGATACTTATAATCCAATCATACTTCCTACGGCTAAGCATGCTTCTTTTTTCTTGTTTGGGGCTATTAAAAATAATAATTCCGTGAATGTTTGTGTGAAAGTCTTTATGTAGGACCAGAGAGCTGGTTCCACAGTTAAGAACATGTACTGCTCTTCCAGAAGACTCAGCACCAACAGTGTGCAGGACACCACCCGAAACTCCAGCTCCAGAGTGCTCTACTGCCTCTTCTGGCCTTGTAGGCATTCTCACACTAAGACACACACACATCGAAAATTTTAAAACTGTTTAAAGCCTTTATGTGAGCACATTTTTGTCCTGTTGGACAAACAAGCCAGGCATAGAATTCTCGACCCCGTGGTACTTGTTTATTGACCTGGTAGAAACAGGCAAACTTTGTACAAAGCGAATTTGACTCCTCGTGCCTCACCAGCAGTGCATGCAGGGCCTAGCCATCTAGGCTTTCTGTTTTTTAAATTGAGATTCTTTCATTTTCTCAGCCATGGTTTCCGCCCAGCCCAGGTGCCTGGTCACCTTGACCCAGGGTGCCAAGGTTCAGTCTGTCCTGGGTGCTTAGATTTTTCTGTTACAGCTGTTACTTGATGACAAAATGTGGTGTTGCCCGAATTATAACATTTACCTTTGACATCTCAGCTGTTAAGAGAACATGGTGTAGGAGTCAGGTGGAATGGTCTGGACTGGCTTCTGGAGCCTTTTGTCCATTTGCTGTCTGTCTGTCATTGGGCCAGTTCTTTAGCCTTACTGATCTCTGATGTCTCCTTTTCTACTGCAAGTTGTACTGTCTTTTAAAACTATTCCAGATTCTTTTGAACTTTCATATTTAATAAGTGGGGTGGGAAGCTAGCTAGGTGGTGGTGGGGAACGCCTTTAATCCCAGCACTCAGGAGGCAGAGGCAGGCGGATCTCAGGACAAGCTCCAAAGCTATACAGAGAAACCCTGTCTCAAAAAAAAAAAAACAAAACAGAAAACAAAAAAAAAGAAGGGGGGTGAGGTTTGAGGTTTGGCATGATGCCACACACCTTTAATCTCAGCACTTGGGAGGCAGAAGCAGGTAGATCTCTCTGTGAGTCCCAACCTAGCTGGAGCTACATAATAATAAGACCCTGCCTTTAATTTAAAGGGGGGAAAAGTTAGTAGAAGTACTCAATTGTTACTATGGGAGACAATACCAAGCTCAGACAAACATTGTTGAGGAATGTCTTTGCCCACTGAAGTTGGGTCAGGCCGAAGAAGGAGGTTGGAAAGGACCTGCTTGGGTTTTTGCTTCTTCGCAGGTCCAGAGTAAACTCCGGTTTATTGGGAGGACTCTGGTTTATTGGACAAAGTTGCCCATTTGCACTGATGAAGTATGCCACTCTGATCAAGTGCTTGAAGGGGGTTTGACCAATAGGAAAAACTAAGGCAGGTCAGTGCTCAGTAGGCAGAGATTTTGAAATAAGAGTCTAGTCCCACTCAGCATTGGTGTGGGAAATGCATTCTCTAGCAGTGAAGGTGGGAAGTGAAATAGCAGAAAGAGGGTCACAGTGGGGCCCTCGGGCTCAGGGTGTGCTAGTCACCACGGGGTCAGCTGCCATTTGTCCCACAACGCATGGTAGAGAAATGGTCAGACCCACCACTGGCAGTTTCCTCATTTCCCCTTATTGTTCATCTAGCACCAGGTAGAACTGAGCTGGTATGGGGTGCACACACATCCAGGCATGAATGTTCTGGACCTTGCTGGAGGCCCCCTGCCACCCTTCCCCATCCTAGGATAGTGCTTCATTTGTGGAGCATTGGTGGGAACTGGCATTTTGTTAAGGTTTTGTTGTTGTTGTTTTGTTTTGTTGTTTGAAACAGGGTTTCTCTGTGTAGCCTTGTGCCTTTCCTGGACTCACTCTGTAGCCCAGGCTGGCCTTGACTCAGAGAGATCCGCCTGCCTCTGCCTCCCAAGTGCTGGGATTAAAGGCATGTGCCACCACCATCCAACTTGTTAAGTTTTAAATGGTTATAAAAGGCTGAGGCACATCCACAGCTCCATGAGATGGATGGATAGGCCAGTCAGTTCCTGCTCTATAAACCTCCATTAAGGATCTGGTGGCAGGCATGACAGCCCACTTCTGTAATCATGAAACTCTGGTAATGGAAGCAAGAGGATCATTGAGTTCAGGGTCAGCCTGGGCTACATAGTGGGACCCTGTCTCAAAAAAAAAAAAAACAAACTAAGGACTGGCAACTTAGTTAGTGAGGTGCTTCATGTAAACATGAGGAACTGAGTCTGCCCTCCAGATGCCACAAGAAAAAGCCAGGCATGATGGTGCATGCTTGTGATCTCAGTGCTGGGGGCAGAGGCAAGGCAGATCCAGCCCAAAACACACACACACGAATGAACTAACTTCCCAGCACATGTGTGTCAGCTACCTTTGAGAAGCTGTTTCCTTGTCTAAGACCTGTTCATTGCTTTTGATACTCAAGACCATTGGGTTGGGGTGAAGCCTGTTGTTATTGGTTCTGTTAGTCATGAAAGTTGGTACAGGGTCTCCAGGCGTCCTTTTGTGGTCTGCCTACTTCCAGCCCTTAGACCCTGGCTCCAAGAAGCCTCCTTTGGGCTGCTTTGCTGTCTCCTTTCCTGGTCACCTCGTTCATGAGATGCATTAGAGAGAGGGGGTGAAGGGGGCCCTGGGAACAGCCGAGCAACCTGCCCCTGAAGTACAGGGGTTTGTTTGTTTGTTTGTTTGTTTGTTTTGTTTTGTTTTGTTTTTCGAGACAGAGTTTCTCTGTGTAACTTTGCACATTTCCTGGAACTCACTCTGTAGACCAAGCTGGTCTTGAACTCAAAGAGATCCACCTGGCTCTGCCTCTTGAGTGCAGGGATTAAAGGCGTGCGCTACCACCGCCCCTGAAGTACAGATTTAATGTTTTCTTTTAAAACCAAGGCAGAGACTTTCTTTGGGGGTCTTTCTAAGAAACCAGCCCTTAATAAAAATGTTGTAAACTCATTACTTTGTATACTTAACTACATTTTACATTGGTTTTTAGCCAGCCTCAACTAGGTGCAAGCACTCTGTGTGTGGGAGACAGGTGGCAGGGAGCCCCTCAGGGTAGCACTGCCACAGTTCTGACCACCCCCTTAAGTTGCATTTTTTTCAGGAAGGCTCAGCATGTGACAGGCATCAGTCCCTCTGTCTTCTTTTGCTAGGCCCCAGTCCTGTTCTTGAGGATTTCCTGCTAGTTTGTGCAAGTGTGGCCATTGAAAAGGTTGAGGGCGGTGGAGAAAGCAGTTTTGTCTCCTGGCCCTCGCTTCCACCAGCTCCCCTGTGTCCTCTGTTTGGTAGCTGTCTCTGGACATGCTTCCATGTGCACATATCACACTCAGCTTGCTCACTCACACAGCCATGGCTCCCTAAGTAAGTGGAGCCTTATTTCCTTCTTGTCTCTTGTGTGGTCTTGATTCTTGGTGTGTGGAGGTCATACTCTGCTGGGCTGCAGGGTGGAACCCTGCAGCTTCACTTGGGCAGCATTCCTGCCACCCTTCTCTCAGCACCAGGCACAGGAGGACGTGATGATGGGGAGGCTGTGTGCGTGGACACTCACGGCTGCCCTTCTTTCTCACAGGGGGAACTGATTACCTTCTATTACTACTGGAAAAAAACACCGGAAGCGGCCAGCTCCCGTGCCCACCGCCGGCACCGCAGGCAGGCAGTGTTCAGAAGAATTAAGACTCGCACGGCCTCCACCCCTGTCAACACACCCTCCAGACCACCTTCCAGTGAATTCTGTACGTGGGGTTCTTGATGCCACAAAGGGTAGTAAGAGACTGCTCACATGCAGGCATATGTGTGCCTAACTCTGAGCCTATGGAGCTGGTGAGCCAGGAATTTGTATGGTGTGGTTTGTGCATTATTGTGTACATATGTGTACCTTAGTGCTGACACGTGGGAGAGTTTAAAATTATTCATACATTTAAGTATTTCTAATAAACTTACCATTCTTTCACATTTTACAAACTGTAAGGCTGACCTAGGGTTCCACTTTCTTCTTCTGTCTACTTTACCCAGATCCTCTTCCCTGTCCCAGTGTGCCATTCACCCTAATAAGACAGGGAGGCTCTGTAGGTCCTACTCTCTTGGCCTCTATAAACTAGATCAAAGCAGTAGCACCTTGCAGTTCTGCACTAGCCCTAAGGGTACCAGTGTTCTGTGTTATACTTTGTGGGGGCCAGAAGCCATAGTGGTTCAGTAGACAGAATTCCAGGCTGCTCAGATGCATTAGGAAGGCATTGTGGGTCCACTGATACCATTTTAGATTCACCAATATGAACACCTGTGCTGACCACCAGATGATTCAGGTATGACATTGGCCCCCCAAATCTGGCAAGACAGGACCTTGATTAGTACTACTCTTCATACATGAAAGCTCTTTGCTCTGGTGACTGGTCATGGGGAATTCAGAATGAGCCTTTGTGACTAGTGCTCTTGCGGTCTGTGGAGTTATTTTACTAGGGTCCCATTCTCAGCTGAACATGATGGTGTCTCTTGTGTCTCCACCCTGCCCGCCTTGTGCAGTGGACCTGAGCTCAGCCAGTGAGGATGACTTTGACAGCGAAGACAGCGAGCAGGAGCTGAAGGGGTACGCTTGCCGCCACTGCTTCACCACCAGTAAGTGGCCTCGGGCACCTCAGTACAGGGCAGGGGCTCATGCCTGGGCCAGCCTGGCTCGGCATCGCCAGACTCCGAATATTTCATGTGCTGGATGGGAAAGAAGCCAGGGCCAGTGATTGATTGACACTTGGGTTGTGCTTAAGAAACTTGAACCTTTTTTTTTTTTTTGACTTTGCTTCCCTGTTGAGCAGTCAGAACTATACTGATTTACTGGGTAGGAGGGATTCATGCAGGAGGGAGTCTGTTCCCAAACAACAAAGTGGCTGCCATCTTAAAGGGGTGGCTACAGAGTAGTGGACAGTGGCTACCCTTCACCAGCTTTGGGTTGTCTAGGAAACAGGTATCCATCCAAGCTCATGCTCTGTGGCTGTCATGACTTAGGGTCAGGTGGAACCCACAGAAGGGCCCCTCTACTCAGACGTCCTCAGAGACAGAGGTGGTTTCCAAAGGTTGCCCACTTCCCCTCATGTAGCCTCGAAAGACTGGCACCACGGGGGCCGGGAGAACATCCTGCTGTGCACTGACTGCCGCATCCACTTCAAGAAGTACGGTGAGCTGCCACCCATTGAGAAGCCCGTGGATCCCCCACCCTTCATGTTCAAGCCTGTCAAGGAAGAGGACGATGGGCTCAGTGGGAAGCATAGCATGAGGACACGGCGGAGTCGGGGCTCGGTGAGCTGGGGGCCTGGTGCTTGGGGCTCCAGTGAGAATTGGTTTTAGACAGAAACACACTCTTGCTGGTGTGCTCTCCCCAGAGGCTGTGGCCTTGCTTAGGGGTTGGAGCCATGAAGCTTAGTGCTAGGGAGAGCTTGTTGGCCCTGGTTTGTAGCCCAGTGCTAGCTCCCCAGTTCATCAGAACTCTAGCTTGAGTGCCTCCAGGGGGCATATATCTCTACTTCCGCTTCGCAGGTAGTTTTTCCAAACACTTGATTCCACATTAGAAGTTTTTACATAGGTTCTTTAGTGAAGATTTGTCCAGTCAGACATAGTGGCTCATGTCTTTAATCCTAACACTTGAGAAGCTGGCAGAAGGATTGCCATAAATTCAAGACCAGCCTGGCTACAGAGTGAGCCTTTGTTCTTGAAAAATACGGCAGTGGCAGCAGCTTTGTTTAACGTTGGTTGGACTATGGGAGGATCTTTGAGGCTTGGAACTGTGAACACCAAGGGATCTCTCTCCCTGCACTGACCTACCTCTTTGAGGGCCTTTCTGGCAGGTGGATAGGATGACCCACTTTCCTGCATCCTGACCTCGGCTGAGCCCTGTGGCTTTACAGAAGTGTGTGTAGGCCAGGCACCTGTGGGAATGGAATTGCAGTGTTTAGCAGCCTTGTCTCCTTGGCTGACTTCCTGTCCTGTTTGATTTCCACAAATGTTCTGTGCTCTGGTTTGTTGAGCGTGGACAGTTACCTGAGAAAGGGTGAGGAACTCTAAAGTTCAACAGTCAGCTGACTCCTCCTTCCTTCTCAGAGCCCTGCTCATTTCCAAGAGAAACCCCTCAGGATGTATTTGTGGGTTTGGGTGAATTTGTGAACAAACTTTTTATCCTACCTTGCCTGTGGCTAGACTTGAGTGGGCATCTCTGGGGCCTGGGGATCCATTCTCTCCATCCTTTGGTTTTGGAGGGACAGATGTCTACACTACGCAGTGGTCGGAAGAAGCAGCCTGCCAGTCCTGATGGTCGTGCCTCACCCATCAGCGAAGACATCCGATCCAGTGGCCGGAACTCCCCCAGTGCTGCTAGCACTTCGAGTACCGACAGTAAAGCGGAGACAGTGAAGAAGTCAGCTAAGGTCAGGGGCTGGGGGACAATGGGGGTCCTGGTCCCCTGCCCATCTAAGCAGTGACATTGCCCTGGCTTAGGAGCCGCAGATGGATGCCATGGGCCTAGAAAAATGGGGAAATGGGGGTACCTCTGCCACAAGTTTGCCAAGGCCCAGAAGTGCAAAATGGAGTGGGTGGAGAGGCTCCTAAAGCCAAGGATTCCTGTCCCTAGACAGCTGCTCCTTCGGGCCTCTCATTGGCCTTTTGGAGAACATTCTCGCTTCTGGAGATGGGGCTGAGAATGAGAAACTGTGTCCACAAACTCGCCACTTCTCTGCTTCCACCGCAGAAGGTGAAGGAAGAGGCTACATCCCCTCTGAAGAGCACCAAGCGCCAACGGGAGAAGGTGGCCTCTGACACAGAGGAGGCCGATAGGACCACCTCCAAAAAAACAAAGACCCAGGTGAGGCTCAGCGCAGTCCTGCTGGCTCGGGCTCCTGTGACACCCCACCCCAACCCCCACACAATCTCAGGTCCTCTAGGGGAAGGCAGTGCCTAACTCCAGGCAAGAGCCGAGCTCTGCTTCCTGGTGCCTCCACCCCTGCTTCTCTGCCTGTAGGAGGTCAGCCGGCCCAGCTCGCCCTCTGAAGGAGACGGAGAGAGTTCAGACAGCCGCAGTGTCAATGATGAGGGCGGCAGCGACCCGAAAGACATCGACCAGGACAATCGCAGCACGTCCCCCAGTATCCCCAGTCCTCAGGACAATGAGAGTGACTCGGACTCATCAGCACAACAGCAGACACTGCAGGCCCAGCCCCCCACTTTGCAGGCTCCGGGTGGGGCTGCCTCGGCTCCCTCCGTACCTCCAGGAGCACCCCAGCTTCCCACCCCAGGGCCCACATCCTCGGCCACTGCAGTCCCTCCACAGGGCTCCCCTGCAACCTCACAGCCCCCTAACCAGACTCTATCCCACATTCAGCAGGCACCTACCCTGCACCCACCTCGACTGCCCTCACCTCATCCCCCACTGCAGCCTCTGACGGCAGCCCCTAGCCAGAATTCCGCACAGCCTCACACCCAGCCCTCCCTGCATGGTCAGGGCCCACCTGGCCCTCACAGCTTGCAGGCTGGACCCCTGCTACAACACCCAGGGCCTCCTCAACCCTTTGGACTTCCTCCCCAGGCCTCCCAAAGCCAGGGCCCTCTGGGCACCTCCCCAGCAGCTCATACTCATACCACTATACAGCTTCCAGCCTCCCAGTCAGCGCTACAGCCCCAGCAGCCCCCAAGGGAGCAGCCCCTGCCTCCTGCACCCTTAGCCATGCCTCATATCAAACCACCACCCACCACACCGATTCCCCAGCTTCCAGCACCACAGGCCCACAAGCATCCACCCCACCTCTCAGGGCCCTCACCCTTCTCTATGAATGCCAATCTGCCGCCGCCTCCAGCCCTGAAACCCCTCAGCTCCCTGTCCACACACCACCCTCCCTCAGCCCACCCTCCACCCTTACAGCTCATGCCACAGAGCCAGCCCTTGCCCTCCTCCCCTGCCCAGCCCCCTGGGCTGACCCAGAGCCAGAGCCTACCCCCTCCTGCTTCCTCCCATCCCCCCACTGGCCTCCACCAAGTGCCCTCCCAATCCCCATTCCCCCAGCACCCTTTTGTACCTGGAGGCCCTCCTCCCATCACCCCACCCTCCTGCCCCTCCACCTCCACCCCACCTGTGGGGCCCAGCACCTCATCACAGCCACCCTGTTCTGCTGCTGTTTCTTCTGGAGGCAGTGTTCCAGGGGCCCCATCTTGCCCACTTCCTGCTGTGCAGATCAAAGAGGAGGCTCTGGATGAAGCAGAGGAGCCAGAGAGCCCTCCTCCACCTCCCAGGAGCCCATCCCCTGAGCCCACTATAGTGGACACCCCCAGCCATGCTAGCCAGTCCGCCAGGTACTGGTTCAGAGGAATGTGAGCCTGGCTGGGTATGGGTGGATTTGGTGAAGGTGAGGAAGGGTGTGGCCCTCAGCAGAAGACCCAGCCAGAGCTGCCACCTTTCTAGGTTCTACAAACACCTGGACCGGGGCTACAACTCGTGTGCACGGACAGACCTGTACTTCATGCCTCTGGCTGGATCCAAACTAGCCAAGAAGAGGGAGGAGGCCATTGAGAAGGCCAAGCGTGAGGCTGAACAGAAGGCCCGAGAGGAACGGGAGCGGGAGAAGGAGAAGGAAAAAGAGAGAGAGCGCGAGAGAGAGAGGGAACGGGAGGCAGAACGTGCTGCTGTGAGTCCTAAGGGGTGGGCAGTGTCTTCAGCCAGGGCATGATGGCAGGGGTCTGTTCCAGACTGATGGTGTGGTCTCTAGTGCCAGTGACACCCATGTCCAGGCTTTCTTTCTGAAGGCTGTAACCATAGTCTGACAGTCATGAGTCTGACTTGATTGATGGGCCTGTCCTTTCCCTACAGCCTATAGATTAGTGCCTTCATAATCCCAAGGGGTCAGAGAGACAGGAGGGGGTGACTTGGAAGGAAACCTGAACACGTGATTGAGGGGTTATGCAGGGACTTCCTGCTTTGAAGCCCTCTTGTGGGCTAGCATACCTGGTGCCTGCTTGATTAGGAGGTGAGGGAAGCCAAATCCAGAAGTGGCACATGAGACTTGCTGGTCGGTTTCCTGGCTGCCAGGCTCCCTGGTGCAGATACACAGCTGTTACTGTTGACGTAGGTACACGCCTGTACCCACTGAGGAACAAGGAGAACTGAAGGCTGGCATAGACCAGAGTGTTGTAGCAAGGTCTAGATTGACTGGGTGCCTGGACCTGGCAAAGGTTCCCTGTTTCTGTGTTGGGGTGAAGGAGCTAAATTGGCCTGATACTGGAACAGGCCAAGGGTCTACCTATGTGATGAGCACCAATCTTAGAGCCCAGGTGCCGTGGCATCTGTCTTCATACTCTCTTTTCTTCAGCAGAAGGCATCCAGCTCAGCACATGAAGGCCGTCTTAGTGACCCTCAGCTCAGTGGTCCCGGTCACATGCGACCCTCCTTCGAGCCACCACCAACCACAATTGCTGCTGTGCCCCCTTATATCGGGCCTGACACACCAGCCCTCCGGACACTGAGCGAATATGCTCGGCCCCATGTCATGTCTCCCACCAACCGCAACCATCCCTTTTACATGCCCCTTAATCCCACTGACCCCCTGCTGGCCTACCACATGCCTGGCCTCTACAATGTTGACCCCACCATCCGGGAGCGGGAGCTCCGAGAGAGAGAGATCCGGGAACGAGAGATCCGGGAGCGGGAATTGCGGGAGAGGATGAAGCCAGGCTTTGAGGTGAAGCCACCAGAGCTGGATCCCTTGCACCCAGCCACCAACCCCATGGAGCATTTTGCCCGGCACAGTGCTCTTACCATCCCTCCTGCAGCTGGCCCCCACCCCTTTGCCTCTTTCCACCCGGGCTTGAACCCTTTGGAGCGGGAGAGACTGGCATTGGCAGGTCCTCAGCTACGGCCTGAGATGAGCTACCCAGACAGACTGGCAGCTGAGCGCATCCATGCTGAGCGCATGGCATCTCTTACCAGCGACCCCCTGGCACGACTGCAGATGTTCAATGTAACTCCACATCATCACCAGCACTCACACATCCACTCCCACCTCCACCTCCACCAGCAGGATCCTCTCCACCAAGGTGTGTACTCAGTCCAGGAGCAAGGCTGGGCAGACAGCTTCCATCCAAGACTCACATTTGTGGGCTTTCCTGATCAGTGAGTCTTGGGAAGCTACTGCCCTGGGCCTCCTACAGAAGAGAGGCCTCTGGGAAAAGCCTGCCCTGGGCCCTGGGTGAGGGATAGCATATCATGGCTCTTGTGACCTTTGGAGCCAAGCAAGGTCTAGGTCTAGGTATTGGGCTGCCCAAGGCAGTTGAAATGTCCTGTCTTGCGAGGTCGGGGGCGGGAAAGCAGAGTATCTACTAGTTTTGAACTGATGGCCAGGCAAAGTGCAGTTCTGACCTTTGGGAACAGAATTCCTGAAGGTCCACTCTCCTAGCATCTGTGGAAGACTGGGCTGGGGCAGAGACAGGCACAGTGGATACCACTCCCTTCAAAGCCTCATGGGATTGGTTATGAGGGAGGCTGGCGGTACTCCTGGGGAAGGCAGTGAGTCCAAAAGGTGGAGCAGCGTTGAGATCAGAGGGCTGCAACACAGCCCCCACTCCACCCCAAGAGTGAGAGTAAGCCAGTGTAAACAGCTGGAAGGCCTCGGCAGAGTGCTGCTGCCTTAGCAGCCCGTACCCAGGACAGGACTACCCAGGGCAACCACATTGGGTTGATTTGTGGGCTGTTGTGAAGAGGGAGAGACTGTGTTTGCTTGAGCTGAGGAGAGAAGGCTGTGTGACCAAGTTGGGCAGAAGAGGCCCAAGCAGGCCGTGCTGAGTGACGCAGGATTGGTGAAAGGGAAGTCCCGGTGTGTCACATGCAAGGAAAGAGTGCCAGAGCCAAGGGACCTGTGCCCTTTCTTTTCAGGTTCAGCAGGCCCAGTTCACCCCCTGGTTGACCCCCTGACTGCTGGCCCTCACTTGGCTCGATTTCCCTACCCTCCTGGTACCCTCCCCAATCCTCTACTTGGACAGCCCCCCCATGAGCACGAGATGCTGCGCCACCCAGTTTTCGGTAAGAATTCACTGGAGGAGGACATAGGCTTCCAAGTGGAAGTTGGGCTTTACTGACTGTCCACAGGTGGGGGGGCAGGGGGGACAGGCAGGTGGACTGCTGGGAAGGGTTTGCAGCAGAGAAGCCATAAATGCACAACAAAACAGACTCACAGGAGCCAGGACAATGGGCTGCAGAGGACGATGGGCGCCTGACTGGAGATGAGGGCTGGGGAGGAGAAGAGGGCAGGCAACTGTCTGGGCTTGAGGCCCAGGGGCCTCTGGGGTGGGCCTCCTTCCTGCTCTGCTGAACTTGGCCCACCTCTGGTGAAGCTCTCTGGAGAGCCTGGGAAAGGCTGCCCGGCCTCTCAGCTAGGTGAGCGCACTGCAGAGCAGGCTCTCTGACCTCCTTCTTGGTCTCTGTCTTGGTTGCCCTGGTCACAGCTATTCCCTTGACTCGTTTTGTAGCAGAGCGTGTTTTGTGCTTGGCAGGCACCCCCTATCCCCGAGACCTGCCTGGAGCTATCCCACCCCCCATGTCAGCCGCCCACCAGCTTCAGGCCATGCATGCCCAGTCAGCTGAGCTACAGAGACTGGCCATGGAGCAGCAGTGGCTGCATGGACATCCACACATGCATGGTGGCCACCTGCCAAGTCAGGAAGACTATTACAGGTGAGATGAAAGGGAGCCTAGGCTGCTCACCCCCACCCCATCCCTACTGTGGCAAGCACCAGGAGCCATCCTTTTTGGCTCTGAGAGGGAGGGATGCATGCAAGCATGACTTGGCTGGATGAGAGGCTGCCGGGGTGGGGCGGAACCCATAAGCAAACAGATTGCCCAGCCTTTGCCTATAGCCTGTGGGGTGTCATTTCCCTGTCACACCCTGATGCCCATTCTCTTGTTCTCTCCCCTTCCCCACCAGTCGACTGAAGAAAGAAGGTGACAAGCAGTTATAAGTTATTTATTTGTTAATGCTGGCTGTGGAAACCCCAGTTCTAGGGGGCAGAAACAGGACTTTACATCCAGTAGGAGCTGCAAGAGCAAAGAGGAATATCGTCTAAAGATTTCTCTATATATTTAAAACCCACAACTAAAAACACATCTGCATAATAGTGTTCGTTTGTTGAGAGGATTTCCTGAGACTGATTTGGGTCTCCCTGCATGACAGTCTCCCAGAAACTTGGTGTGTCCTGGGCTGGGCTGACACCCAGAAAGCTTACCTGCGATCTTGGGGTTTGGCTTTAGTTCTTTTCCTTGATTTCTCAGTAGGTGCTAGAGTCCGTTCACACCCTTCACTGTGCGCGAAGACACTGAGGCATGTGGGCTCTGGAACCCGTGAGGTTTGCAGAGAGGTGGCATATGAGTTTGAAATCCAAGAGCTATAATTTTTAAAAAATCTTTTATTTTAATACATTGTAGGGAATCTTCATAATTTGAGACAGTTCTGCAGCATGGCTTTTTACATCTGTAAATAAATAATTTTAGAAGTCTTTTTTTCCTTCCACAGACGACTATTCTGATCTATTTTTTCCAGCCATGTCACAAAGTGTGAATTCCTACCAGCTATTGACAGAATACAGAGTTGATTTTTTAATAAAAAGTTATATATAATTATCCCTTTAATTAAAGGGAACAGATGGGCGTTTCTAGTTTCAAGCAGGCAGGAGCTTGGGACTAGGTTTGGTCATAGCAGTGAGCATCCAGGGGTTGGCAGGGACAATGTTACAGGCTCTTTCTTTTGTGCTTTGGTTTCACTTCTGTCTGTCCCTCACATGTGCAGTGGCAGGCGTGTTTGAGCGAGCCTCCTTCCTTATTCATAGGAGTTCAGTGTTGACTTTGTGTTCCCTGGTGTCCCTGTCGTCCTGTCTCTGGTGTAGAAAGCGCATGTTTACGTGTATGTGTCTGATGATAAGTTCCCTTAGAGTTTTATGCACATGTTTGATTGTTCTAGATAAACTGTCATAAACAGTTTAGGAAGTTCAAGAAATGATGCGGTGCACAGCACATGAAAGACCCAGGACATATGCTTGCCAAAGGAATGTTAGGAATCTGTGAATGTGCATGTCACCAAGCCATGCCTGCCACAGAGAGGCTGCTTCAGCGTGAGGAACATCCTGGGGTTAACATGACGTGGGTCTGCCCTGTAGTTTGGGCTATCAAGCAGGATGTGCAGGTGATCTGCATCTTCCTGGGAAACCATGTGTGTGTCCTGCGTTTCCGCCTGGAAAAGGAGTCCTTGTTGAGACAGGTTCCCTGAGAAAGCCCCTCCAGCAGGGCCTGGGGATATTTTCCCCTCTAGAGCCAAGGATGAGACGTCTGTGTGACCCCTCCCTCGGACTCTTGAGGGCCATTTCTACTCTTGTGTGCAGTGGTTGCTTCTAGAGACAGACAGACAGCCACGAGGTGTGTCCTGGCCCTATGGAGGAAGTGGCTGTAGCTAGCCCGGCATTCACGCTGCTCAGGAGCGGCAGGCCTCATGCTCCCTGAACCACGCCTGGGGCAGCTAGGATCCATTTGTCTGTTGAAAATGTTGGTAGGGGTTTTTGTTTTGTTTTTGTTGTTTTAACTTTCTTTTTCTCATTCCATTCTGCCTTAACTTTGGTTCTTCGTAGGAGGCAAGCTCAAATAACCTTTTATTATCAAACTTCTGGCCACCTTGGCATAAAGGCATTTGTTTGGTGGTGACATGTTCTCCAGGTGGTCTGCTCTGCCCTCTGGACCGAGGAAAGCCTCAGAGTCTCATGGGCTTTGGCCAGGCAGGTTCTCTCTGTCCCATGCCACCACCTTCTTCTCCCCTTTTAACTGAGTCTGCCATTCAGTTAAACCTTTATCTCCTCTCTGGTACCCATTTTCCAAAGAGAAAGAGTGAAGTACTTTGAAGTCTGAACTTGAATCTGTCCGGAAGTGTTTTTTTGTTAGTTTTGGGTTTCTCCCCTGTCCCGAGGTGGAACGTTGAGTTCATGTCCTCCGTGACCGACTAGTTTGTTCGGAGGCCCTGGACCCTCGTGGCATCTTTGAGGCCCAGCTGCTTGGCTTCCTTTTGGATTTTCCTTCTTTTCATTTGAAGTTTGGGTTTGCTTTCTATGTTCTGTACGTATCTTGTTCAGTGTCGTCAAGGCTGGGCTTCACGTCTCACTACAGTGGAGCGGGCGGACATTCTGATCGCTGCATTTCTTTAGATCTCGGAGTTAAGTGTATATATATATGAGTAGTTTGCCATGAGATGACACAGTGTAAACAGTAGACACCCAGAAACTTGTGACTTCTGTGTTCTCTCCATTTGAGTATTTTGTAATTTTTTTGAAATATTTGTGGACATAAATAAAACCAAGCTACACTACAGAATCCTGTGTGTTGGCCAGTGCACTGTCTCATTCTTGTATGGGTGGGGTGCTGCAGAGAGCCATGGGCGGTCTGCTGTTCCTGCTGCTGGCCCCACTTCACCTTGTAGAGCAGTTTCTGGAAACAGGTCTGTGCTGTCTGGGAAGAAGAGCTGCTGTAGAAAACTCCCTTGTTCTCTGAAACCAAGATTGCCACCTAAGCCCCCGCTCCACCTACACCATCCATAGGATCCGTGGAAGAGTCCCCTGCCTGCTGAGCAGCTGTTGGAGCCATCTTCTCCAGAATCAATCCAGGTTCGAGGTGCTGTAGACCCTGTAGAGTAGCAGTTCTCAACCTGTGGGTCACAACCCCTTTGGGAGTCAAGTGACCTTTCACAGGGGTTAAATATCAGGTATCTGCATATCAGATATTTACATTACAATTCATAACTAGCAAAATTACAGTTATAAAGTAGCAACAAAGTACCTTTATGGTTGGGGTCACCACAACATGAGGAACAGTGTTAAAGTTCGGAAGCTTGAGAACTGCTGCTATAGGGCTTCCCCCAGAGTCTCCACAGTGGATAGCCTGTAAGTGTGACTGTAGCCATGAGAGGCCAGGCCAGGACTCCTGGTAGATTCTTGCTGTGGCTTTTTTCCCCCCTTTATGGAACGCTTCATGAATTTTCCTGTCATCCTTGCGCAGGGGCCATGCTAATCTCTGTATCATTCCAATTTTAGGCTATGCGTTGCCGAAGTGAGCACTACTGGGCCTTTTTGTTTTTGTTTTTCTGAGACAGCAGTTTCACTGTGTATCCCTGACTGGCCTAGAACATAGTCTGCAGAGTATTGGGATTGAAGGTGTGCACCACCACTGCCCGGCTCTGCTGTGGCTTCTGAGGACCAGGGACATTTTCTCCTGAACGTTTTCTATTAAAGCCATGGTTTTTTTGTAGATGTTTCAAGAAGTGGAACAAGCTCAGTGCAGAGAGTGTAACCTGCCTGCCAGGGAGGAAGGCCTGAGGACAGCATGGGTCAGGTGCTGCTCACTTAAAGGCAAGAGAAAGCACTAAGTGGCATGCGTTGATGGCCCTAAGCAGTTCTGGTCCTGCTCAGCAGCTTG
Source organism: Onychomys torridus (assembly GCF_903995425.1). NCBI lineage: Eukaryota > Metazoa > Chordata > Mammalia > Rodentia > Cricetidae > Onychomys > Onychomys torridus. Next base: position 162,068,091 of record NC_050444.1, read on the forward strand.
GGGATTGACTTGTACAGGAATGGACTTGCAGGCCAGCATGGGAGGCCAGGCAGCAGGTCTTGGGTCTTCACACATGACAGAACTGGGTAGCTAGGGATGCCGAGTGAGCGTTGTGTGGCTGGGGTCCTGCGGTGGCTGTTGTAAACTTGAATTCTTCCTGAGCATAGGCATGTGAAATGGAGGCATCAGACTTAAATGGTAAGTAAGACCCAAGTGTCAAAACTGTCCTGTGGTCCCCACAGCTCCAATACTGGATGTATAAGCAATGGAGAGAAAAACAGTACCCACAGACACCTGTGTTCATAGTATATCACAATAGCCACAGCACTCACTCACCAACAAGGGGATGTGCACATGTGTACATTACATGTATATGTGGACAGTGGAGTGTGTGCATTACATGTATATGTGGACAGTGGAATGCTATTTGGTCAGAAACAAAAACGGAAGCGTGTCGTTTGAGGCAGCCTGCATGAAACTTGTCGTGACTTAGGTGACACTGTATTCCGATTGAAGCTGAAAATGTCAGACCTGAGACTCGGAAGGGTGGGGAGGAGGGAAAGGAAGTTGATTGCACTGTGGAATAGCTAGTTATGATAGTTGACAGGTTTATAGTTTTGCTTATGATAAGAGTTTAAACTAGCTGGGCAGTGGTGGCACACACCTTTAATCCCAGCATTCAGGAGGCAGAGGCAGGCGGATCTCTGTGAGATAGAGGCCCAGCCTGGGCTACAGAGAGATCCAGGACAGCCAGGGTTGCACAGAGAAACCCTGACTTGAAAATAGAAAAAGGAGAAAAGTCTAAAGTAGGAGAATACAGACCTTTCCATGGCTTGTCATTATAAGGCCCACTAGCCTTCAAGATGGTTCTTAGGCAGGACATACAAGTATCTGGTTCTTCACAAACGTCTACTAGTGTGTGTCACTAAGTAGGGTGTGGACATTAGTCAGGCCGTTCACACAGCCACGTCTCCAGGGCAGAAGACTCATATTTGGGTGGATGAAGTGATACAGAGTGCTCTTTCTTCAGGCTAGCCCCACTGGCCCACATGTGGCCTCCAGCTTCTTTGCTCCAGAAATGAGTCCTCAGCCTGGGAATGGAGGACCAGCAGCCCCCTTCTGGGTGTTGCACACGGGCAATATGACTCCTTGATATGGTGGGAGGTCCTGACCTCAGCCCACCTTAGCATAGCTGGGTGCAGAGCTTCCCTGTTGATAGGCATCCCTAGTGAGCTGTGCTGAAGGAGACTTCACAGATACCACTGGGTAAGTGACTGACAGTGACCTCCCAGGTAAACCTGTGCAACTGTGGATGTCAACTGCTATGAGTGAGAGCCAGATCCCTTCCACAGAAGCAAAGCTGGACATAGGGCACAAGCTGGTGACAGTGACTATCCTTGGTCTCCTGGCCAGCCTTGAGAGCTCCAGGTGTGTCCCTCAGCCCACAGCTTTGAAATCAGAATGGATTTGTTACTCAGTTAACTGGGGGTTGAGCGAATTGTTCCCCAAACCAGAAGAAGTACCTGTACCAGAGAGACTCAAGGAGGTAAGCCATGCAGCTGGCTGTACAATTGGATGGGTTCACATTTGAGAGTATGGCAGCCAGGCTGGGATCCTGGGATACAAAGCAAAGCCTGGTGGTGTTAGGCCATGGGAGATACAGTGTGGGTCATGAATGGAACTCATGGCCTCTTGCTGGCTTGGAAGCCCATGCTCTTTCTGTATCAGGTATCTGGCCCTTAGCTCTCTCAGTATTGGAGGTTGAGACCATCCCCAGACTCTTTGTGGGCTCATTTCTACCCAGGAGCCCTGGCAGCCGAAAGTGTGGACCCTGCTTCTCTGCCCCTTTTACCTAGTGTGGCTAGCACAGCCCATTTGAATTTTGACAGTCAGGGATCCATATTGCAGAAGCTGCACTGTGGCCCCCAGCCCAGCTCTGCTTGGACATCTCAGCTTCCCTCATCACTAGCTCTGTGACTGTTTTACAGGATGGGTGGGTGGGTGGACACTTTAGAAGAAAGCTCCTTAGTGACTTGCTCATAGATTTGAATGTGAAAACCCATCTGGGGAGCCAAGTGACTGCTGCTGACAGTCCCCAGTTTCTCTCCTTCAGCACCCCAGCACCACACCTGCTGGGCACTGTTCTTAGAAGCTCCTGCCCTGCAATTTGGCCTCTGGTGAATCCCAGGGGATTCAGAAAACAAGGAGGTTAATTGGTTGTGACTTTTGGAGGAGTATAGGTAGAGGCCCATGGTTGATAGCAAGTCTTTCTCCATTGCTCTCCTCTGCAGACACTGAGGCAGGATCTCTCACTGAACCTAGCTAGCCAGCTTACACAGAGATTCTATCTCTGTCTCATTATGTGTGGGCCATCACAACCACAGCATTTACACAGGTTCTGTCTGGGGATCCAAACTCTGGTCCTCACCCTGGTAAGGCAAGCACTCAGCCATTTTCATCAGAACACAAGGAGCTTGTTAGAAGACCTGTTTGACTCAGCAAGGGACAGAGAGCTACTTAAGGACATAGTTTTCTATGTCTGACTTCCTGATGTCACTCACATCCTTCACTCCCTTCAGTCATCATTGGGGCTTGGCCACTAGTCCACTATAGAACAGAGTTCTGATCCTAGCCACCAGGTGGCAGTGGCTACAAAGCTAGATGGCTGTCCTCTGGGGCCACCCTCTAGAGGACAGACCTGTGACCAGGCCTTTGCTGACATGATGAGGGGGGTGCAGCAGCTGGGGAAGTAGCTCCCCCCAACCCTCCCCGCTGGAACTCGTTCTGTAGACCAGGCTGGCCTCCAACTCAGAGATCTGTCTGCCTCTGCCTCCCAAATGCTGGGATTGCAGGCGTGTGCCAACGTGCCAGGCAGAAGGTAGTTTCTGGGTCAAGGGGCAACTGGAGAAGGTCATAGTAGACAGGCTTTCAGAGGGCAGGGCTGACGTGCTGTGCAGGGAGGCCTGGCCCTGGCAGATACTGTGGACAGGAGGTTTTTCCCTTCACTTTCTTTGCCGTATCTGCAGGACCTGGGGTATGCACAGCAGTACTCTGTAAGTACTCACTGAGAGAAAATGCATCTTTCCTTTCCCTCCCTCCCTCCCTCTCTAATGTAGCCACCTGACTGAGCCTCCCAAGTTCTGTGCTGTGATGACACCAGTTTGCACAGTGCTGAGGCTTCATACTGGGAATCCATGAGCTGTGGGTAGCTTCCAAAAATCTTAGGCCCAGAAACCAACTCTCAAGAATCTCCCTGAGCAGCTCTGCCATGAGGGCCCTTGTGTGCCCAGAAGGTACCCCAGTGCCAGGGGCACTGTCCCCAGATGCCCTCATCTGCTCACACAAGGAAAAAGCACTTCAAGCAGGCTATGGAACCTTGCACATAACTCTGAACCAAAGAGAATCTATAGGGTTGCAGGGACTCTGGGTTCTGGCATGTTTGAGAGAATCGGCCACCATTCCCATGAAGCCTTACAGTGGGTGTCAGGGTGCCAGTTGACCACACCCCTAAGATAACTTGGTGAGCAAGGTAGATGGGAAAGAAAGCTACTGGGCTCTGAGGCATCCATCCTCAATACCAAGTATAGGATTCATGGGCACTTGGGGTGTTGCATTTCTGAGACAAACAAGGGAAGTGGGGTAGCTTCCAGTTTGAATAGTGTGGCTTTAGTTTTGGCTTTGGTGGCCTCATTGAGGCCTGTCTTAAAGGCACTGGGTAGAGGGTAGAAACTTTTTTTTCTCTTCCCATGGATTGACAAGCTCACTGAAGTGAACCCCTAGGGGACAGCGAGGATGGGAAGCTAACCCAGGTAGGGTGGGGCTCTGGTGTAGCATGTAGTAGTTGCTCCACTGCCCTACTGGGAGCAGCATGGAGTGTAGTCCTGGTCTCTGCTCCAACCTGGGTCAGGCACAGAGCACAGACACAGGCGACTAGAGGCTGACAACCCTATGTGAGAAAGCAATGTGTTTACATTCCCATGGACAGTTCGAGGAGGAGGCCCCAGGATTGGACAAGCCAGGGGCTGGCTGCAGCTTCCCTAGTCACTTCTCTTGCAAACTGGAGCAGTGCTGGGGAAACCAACCCAGAGCAGAGGATAGACCACATTCTCTACACTCGCTGGGGGAAGCCTGAGCCTAAGGAGGCCTCTGGAGCTGTGGCTCAGGAAAGTTCCAGAGACCTCATGCAGCTCAGAGCACAGAATAGGGCTGGGGAGGTAACGCAGTGGGTGAAGTAAGTGCTTGTCACAAAAGCATGACCTGAGTTAGATCCCTGGTGCCCGCAGAAAGTCAGGTGTGATGGTATGTTTCTATTCCCAGCGCTGGGCTAGCACAGAGAGGTGGTCCCTGGAGTTCCCTGGCTCTCTAGCCTCCATGTGCGTGCACACACACTGACATTCACACATATGAACACTTTTTTAAAAGCACAAAGGGTACAAAGACTGGGGCTCTAGAGGAATGGCAAGTGTGGGAGATCTGAGTGGACCATGGGCTCTTACTGGGCAGTGAGTACAGCGTTTCTTCGACAGTGCTTGAACACAGGTCCAGTGTCTGTGGACTTAGAAGCCTGGGGGCAGGTTAGACAGGAGGCAGTTACACAGGCCCCTGCTCTTGCCTGGTATCAGGGTGTATGGACGTGAGCTGGAGACCAGAAGATGACCAGGAGGACAGGACACAAAGATGCTGCATCCTGGGACCCAACAGGGCCCAGTTGGTAGCACTGAGGACAAGCATCTGGATGCATCTATGGATCATATGGGAAGTTATGACAAGGAGGTTAACTATGAGCCAAAGGAGAGGTGGCTTAATCATACTGCAGCGGCCATGAGTTTCTGCGTAGCTGGTCCTGACTGGTCAGAGCAAGCTGATGAGCTCCATGGTGATGTTCATAGTCTCTCCAGAGACCATGCACTGGGGGCACCACACCAGGCCCAGTGCATTAGGTACCACAGTACCCTTCCCCAACTCTTCCCACACAGCCAATTAATCACAGAATGAAAGAAGCCATTGCCCAGGGGTGTCTCTAAGACAACCTTGAGCAAGCAGGGATGTTGGGTGGTGGAAAATGGGCAGGGGTCTCATGAGAAGTCAGCTCTCTAGGTCAGTAAGAGGTACTAGAAGTCTAGAGACATGTTCTCCATTCTCTCTGCAAGCTCTGGCACCCAGAGACCTCCAGTGCCCATCTGAGCAATAAATGGCTTGAGAAGGGAAGGGACATGACACTCAGGCAGGAGGGTGGGGTGGGCAGCTGTGTCCCTGACGCCCTCCAAGACAATCATTTCTTTGGGCATGTTGAGACATGCATTCGCCCAGACATGTCAATCAGACTGATTCAGAGATTGTCCCTCCTCTTTATAGGGCACTGCTCAATGGAATCTTATCAGAGTGGCCTAGACACCTAATCTACTCACAGCCTATAGCACTCACCACCATCTTTAAGTATGAGCCTCTGTTCCCGTGTGTGTGTGTGTGTGTGTGTGTGTGTGTGTGTGTGTGTGTGTGTGTATGTGTGTATGTGTGTATCTGTGTATGTATGTATGTGTGTGTCTGTGTGTGTATGTATATATGTGTGTGTATGTGTGTGTATGTATATATGTGTGTGTATGTGTATATGTGTGTGTATATAAGTGTGTGTATGTATATATGTGTGTATGTATATATGTGTGTCTGTGTGTATGTATATATATGTGTGTGTGTATATATGTGTGTATGTATATATGTGTGTGTATGTATGTATATAAGTGTGTGTATGTGTGTGTATATGTGTGTGTCTGTGTGTGTATGTATATATGTGTGTGTATGTGGGGGGGGGTGTCTCTCCTGGATGAGAGGACAGTGGGCTGCCCACTGACTGGACTCCTGGGTAGGAGGATGGTATGCCTGGGAGACTGACTTATAGGGAGAAAAGTTTATTTTGCTTTTTGTAGTAAGTTCTAGGCCATGCTCCCTGTTAGCTTGTGCTGGCACCATGCATCACATGAGATGTGTAGCTGCAGAACTGCTCAACTAATGGCAGCAGAAGCAGAGAGAGAAGAGAGCACAACCCCAATATCCCCTTCAAGGTGTGCCCTAATGACTCAGCTTCCTCCCAGTAGGCCCCACCCCTTAGTGCTCCACGACCCCCACTTGCACAGTGGGCTGGGGACCAAGCCTTCAGATCCAAACTGTATATCAAGTGGATAGATGGAGGGAGGGGGGTGGGAGGGAGGGATGATTATAAGGCTTTCTGAACCACCATCCCCAGAGAGGATGTCTGAGTAACTGGGCCATATATTCTGCACGTTACATGATGGTTATACAGGTTTGTGTTGTTTCCCCACTTGGCACTTCTGACGTCATAGCCTGGATAAGCCTCTGCTGTTGGGGGCTGTGTCCGAGGGGGTTTATGACACCCTCGGATGGCAAATGACACCCAGCTAAGCTGTGGCAACCAGACACTGTGGCAAACCTTCCAGGGAGCAGGGAGATACATCAAAAGCATCCTTGATGGAGACCCACAGCTGAGAGCAGAGTTATATCTTCCCTTTTGGTAAGTGATTTTTACATGACACCGCCTTCCCAGAGCAGGGTAGCTCTGTCCCATGACCTCACACCCTTGGATAAGAGAGCTTCTAGAAGGCTTTGCTGCTCTCATTTATTTACCACATATTTACATTCCATTGGAAGCCTGGCTGGCTGCCAAGGCCTTTGGTTTCTCAGTGGCCAGCCTATAGCAGACCACCTTCAAGTCCAAAGTTGAGATTTGGAGACATCAGACATTCAACAGGAGGGGCTGGTGCTCCTCATCAGCCATGTCGCCAGAGGGGATTTCATAGGTGACACACAGGGAGGAGTAGAGGCAGCCCAAGAAGGACACGAGGCTGGAGAAGTACATTACACCGTTGGCACTGCCCACAGCTGAGGTCAGGGGCCCCAAGACCAGAGAGACAAGGATCTGAGCCAGAAAGTACTGGCAGCTAAGCAGCGAGATGTCCATTCCCATGCCACGCCGTGTGCCGTCCGCACTGGACCCTGCGAACTGACCAGGGGACAATCACATCAGTTAGACCTGCCACAACCTCCATGCAGGTGTGGGGATGAGGGGACCCAGGAAGAGCGGGCAGGAGGAACAGGACCCTAGCAGGAGTCAGCCAGTGTCCAGGGAGGTGACAAGCAGAAGACAGACTGGCTTTTTTCTCACAGGCTGAGTGGCACAGGGCTGTCCCTGCTTAAGTACCTGCCTGGCCTCAGAGTAGTGGCTACACAACCCATGAATATGCCAAAAGCCACTGAATTACGCACTTTGTTTCTTGGACTTTATTTTTTGAGACGTGTTCTCACATAACCCCAGCTGGCTTTAAACTCGCTATATAGCAGATGACTTTGAACTCCTGATTCACACACAGCTGAGTTACTGCATGGTAACACATGCTTGTAGTCCCAGTACTGGGGAAGTGGAGGCAAGTGGACCACTTTGAGGCCAAACTTAGCTATGTAAGACTATTAGGGGAAACAAAACAAAAGCAAAAATTCTGTGGGGAATTAGACCTCAGTAAAGCTGCTAAAAAAGAATCCGTGCTGAGGGCTGACAAGATGATACTGCGGGTACAGGGCTTGCCATCTGCTGATACAAGCCTCATAACCTAAGTGTGATCTGCAGAACCTGTGGGTGGGTGGAGGGCAAAGACCAGCTGCAATGAAGTCCTCTGACCCGCACACATACGTGGTGGCCCATGTAACCATACGCACACATCTTACATCACATAATAGTAAAGATATGGGCTGAATAAAACAAGCCTTTTTCTTTTCCTTGTTAGCATAGGCCTTTCACATCAATTCTGCTTTAAAAAACCCTGCCTCTCCATGCCATGTTGTCATTACCACGTTCAGGTGTCCTGCTCTCCCCTCTCTACTCTCAGCTATGTTAACAGGGGACTCCTCCCCCGGTGTCCCTGTTCAGAGTGGGAAGTATCCTGGAGGGAGCCTCTAAGGTGCCAGTGGCTGCCTGGGCAGCTCCAGGCGTGGAGGGAGCCCACTCAGAAGGGCTCCCTCCATTCAGAACTGTCACCCTCTGCCTGGATGACCTCCATTCTCACCCTCTGCCCCCACAGCTCGCACAGGACAGTTCTCCGTTAAGGTGCCTCTAAGAAGCAAGTGGCGACTGTACCCACCTTCTTACTCTGGTAGTAATCACAGAGCAGGGAGTAGGGCAGGGTGCAGAGCGTAGAGAACAAGACGCCATAGGTGGTGCAGAGGGACAAGACCACGTACAGGTTCCTGGAGAGTGTGGCCAAGCCAGTGCCCAGGCCAAAGGCGAGGTAGGCGATGAAGTAGAGGGTGCGGACGCTCAGGCACTCTTCCAGCTTCTCCAGGATAGCTGCAGGCAGGTCAAAGGCTGACTGGGTGGCCAGGCCTCTCCTCTGTACCACTTCTCCCCTGGGCAGAACAGAGGCAGGCCCCGGAAGCAGGTGGCTTATCCCTGCAGGCCTGTTGCATGGATAGCAAGACCTGGGGTGTCCCCATTCACACCTGCCACATAAGGGCCCTGTGGCTTCTACAGATCAAAAGGTGGGATTCCTGAGGGCTCAGAAATGTGGGATCTTAGGTTAAGCCTTGGTCTCTTGCTTGCAATGGGAGCAGCAAGTCTACGCCTTGGCTGGCCATCGTCCTCATCTACCAGATCTACCCAGAGAAGAAATGATAGCAGGTGATATAAACACAAGGCTGCCAGCTAGGGGGCCAGCACCCCCAAAGTGCTGACCTCAGGGGCTCACATGTGAGACTAACATCTCGCTTGGGGATCTCTGGGGGTTGAACTTGGCTTCAAACATGCTAAGCACATACATGGACTATTGCATGGAACTACATCCCAGCCCACATTCACTCTGTTTATTTCCAGCTTCCCTAAGGTGAGGGAGATCAGAGAGGGCAATTGGCATACTGCAGCCTGCGGCCTGGTTTTGACCTATTCTTCAGTTTTGTCACATGTGTGTGGTGCTACAAGGTGGGGCCCAGAGCCCTGTAGGTGCTAAATCATCTCTTCCACTATGAGCTACGCACCCTCGCAACACCCCCGAAACTCCCCCTCACCCCAACCTACTCAGCCTGGCTTTGTATGGCCCCAGCACCAAGAGTGGCTTTGTACGTAATAAAAATAAATAAATAATTATAGTTGGAGAGCTTCTCTCCAGGTGCCACCAAACTGTGGATATCGCTCTGTATAAATAAAATGCTGTTTGGCCAGTGGCCAGGCGGGAAGTATAGGTGGGACAAGAGAGAAGAGAATTCTGGGAGGTGGGAGGCTGGGCGGAGAAAGACTGCCAGCCGCCGCCATGATAAGATGTAAGGTACTGGTAAGCCATGAGCCACATGGCAAAGTATAGATTAATAGAAATGGGCTAAATATAAGAGTAAGAGCTAGACAATGATAGGCCTGAGCTAATGGCCAAACAGTTTAAATAATATAAATGTCTATATGTTTATTTTATAAATGGGTTGTTGGACTAACAGGGCTTGGCGGGGGCTGGAGAGAAGGTCACCAACTACAAATATTCATTTAGCATGCATGGTAGGGTTGGGGCAGGGGAGACATGCGTGTGTCATGGCACATGTGTGAAGGTCAGAGGTTAATTTGTGGAATTCACTTCCTTCCACCGTGTGGATTCTGGGGATCAAATTCAAGTTGTCAAGCTTGGCAGCAAAGGCCTTTACCTACTGAGCCATCCCAGCTGTTTGTATTTTTAAATAACAACAACAAAAAAAGTTTTTGTTTGTTTTGGTGGCACATGAAGACTCTGTGATGTACACATCTCACAGAGCACACACAGGTATTATTGGCCCAGGGCCATGCCGAGTGCCTCCTGTGATGTATGACTACAGGAACCATTGGGCACTGTTAAGAGGCACGTTGGCCTTTCACCCTAAGACCCCAGGAGAATACTGTAGGTTCATGCTGCCAGCCAGGTCCCAAAGGTACTGTCCTGGGATGAACATGGTATTTCAGGAGCACACCTTTAGGGTCCACTCAGACGCCAGACTGCCCATCTGCACTCAACACTCTTGCTTTGCCTGCCTCCCACATGACCACAGATGGTTGCTGGCCTCCTTCCCAGGCCTCCTTTGGCCCTACTGTCCTGTGGAGCCTCATGAGAAGAGTGGGGTAACCAGCCACGCACCTGCCTGTACGTGGCCCCATGGCTTGCCCCCGGGCCCCACTTTACCCTTATGTGTGTGAACCCGTGGTCTAGGCAAATCTAGGGTACCTCCTCTTTGGAGACCTGACACCCACAGGGTGGGTCTCTGCACCCCAGACATCCACTCTTGGTCCAGGACAGTGCAGCTGGTAGGCCCAGCAGTAGCTGAGGACCTGAACCAAAGACAGCGGTGTCTCCCCTGAATGGGCACTTCATGCCTGCAGTTGTGGGGATGTGACCGCTTAGTCATTTACCGGAAAGTGTGCATGCAGCAGGCAGCAGGTACCTGAGTAGAAGGCGGCACTGAAAGCGTAGATGCACATGCCCCAGCAGCCCATGGTCACACCACTGTTGTACTTCTGGTATGCTTCCGACGTGTGCGGTGCCTTCGGGTCGCCCTGGAACACCACCTCACCCATGAAGTCCGTGTAAAAGAGCAGCATGCCCTCAAAGGAGAGCCACCCTGCAGAAGGGAAGAGGCCATAACCTCAGGCCACTGAGACTGTGATGTTGTCCTTCCTTCTGGCACTCTTCCTAGACAGAAAGTAACACGCGAAAGCTGGGCTTGGTGGCTCACACCTGTGAGCTCAGCACTTAAAAAGTGAAGGAAAGAGAATCAGGAGTTCAAGTCCAGCCTGGGTCATGTTAGCCAGGGTCATGACCTTTTGTAAAGTGCCTCCATTTTGGTTGAAGTGTGGCAGTTCCCATAATGACAGTCATTCAGTTTCCAGAACTATAGAGTTTGTTATTTCTTAACTCTGGCCTCCCTGACCCACAGACCCTCACCCAGTAAAGGCTGGCCAGGAATGTTTATCCATCACCTAACATCCTTTTTTTGTGTTTTGTCTAATAGGGTCTCTCTACACAGTCCTGGCTGTCCTGGAGCTCACTCTGTAGACCAGGCTGGCCTCGAGCTCACAGAGACCCACTTGCCTCTGCCTCCTGGGTGCTGGGATTAAAGTCATGTGCCACCACATCCAGCAGGGGGAAAAATACACTAGGAAATGCAAACTGTGATGTGGGCCTGATGTGTGTACTGATCCTGCTTCCAAGTGCCGCTCTTTGAAGACACCACTAACACCTTCTTTGGCTGAGGGCAGTGATGGTCAGGCCCTCTCAAGCCACAGTAAATGGTCACCACAACATCTATGCCATCAAGTAATGTTGTTATAATCTGTATATGTGTACTCTATGTGCTCACAAGTGTGAGTATACTTGCACATGTCCTTAGTCACTCTCCATCTTATTTCCTTAAGACAGGGTGTCTCACTGAACCTGGAGCTCCTCGATTGGCTGGAGGGGCTGGCCAGCAGCCCCAAGAGTCCTTCTGCCTTACCTTGTCAGCTCTGACATCACAGATGTATGCTGCCAGGCCCAGCTTTTTTATATGGGTGCTGGGGAGCCAAACTCAGGCCCTCATGTTTATGTGGCAAGCACTGCATGACTGAGCCATCTCCCCAGCTCAGTCACCAATTAAACAATTATTATCATTTAATTTTTCAGATAGGCTCTCAAGTTACAGGTGGGCCCAGAACTTGCTATGTAGCCAAGAATGGCTTCTAAACTTCTGATCCCCCTGTCTCCATCTCCTGAGTACTGGGATTATAGATACCTTGGTTTATCCGGTACTGAGAATGGAATCCACACAAGCACTGTACCAAGTGAGTATATCTGTAGCCCACCAAATATTATGAAACTCGTTTCCACAACAGCAAAGTATGTCCCCACACAGATCCATCATTGAACCCTTCCCCGCCTTGGACGTCTGTGTCCCTATCCCAGCTGTTAGTGGCATAAGCTGTGTTCCACTAAACACCATCGTATAGATTCTTGGTGCCAACTATGATTTTGGCTTACATGGGACTATTACTGGGCACTGGTGGCACATCTCTTTAATCCCAGCACTCAGGAGGCAGAGGCAAGCAGATCTCTGAGGCCAGCCAGGGCTATGGAGAGAGACCCTGTCTCAAAAACAAAGCCTTGCCTGTGATATCGGGTGTGTCCCTCTGCACGGCAGCCCAAACTCAACACAATTTCTGTCATTCTCAGGCCTTCCACAGCTCAACAAGCGAATGAGAGCCAAGCTGGAGTCTTTAATAGTGCCAAGCCCTGGTGCTTTACGAGCACCGCCAAGTATGCAGATGGGTGGGGGCTGCATGCCTTCACATCTGCGGATGACATTCCAGCAAAGTGGGGTTCATCACTTAACCCGGAGGAGAGCCTCCAGTGCAGGCTGAGGAATGTGAAAACCCCCAAGAAGTGGGGCTCTGGGCTCAGACCAGTGCAGGCAGCAACCTGGCTGCACCTGGTCACAGCGGCGTCACAGCTCACCCAGAAAGTGGTTGACGCAGAGATTTCGCAGTGCCTTGGGCATGTTGTAGATGGTGGAACAGAGGCGTCGCAGGGACAGGGGCTGTTCGGACTGCTCACTGGAGCCAGTCAGCTCACTCTCGTACTTCACACCATTCAGGAGGATGTTTGCGACCTGCAACAGAGACTGAGTCAGAGCCACTAGGCCCACATCCCACCAAGGCATGTGATGGAGTGTGCTGAGAAGCACAACACAGGCAGCTCACAGCACACATTGTAGGGACCTCTGTCTTTTCCTAACTTTTAATTTAATTTATTATTATTATTAGATGTGTGTGTGCGTGTGTGTGTGTGTACACATGTATGAGTGCAGGTGTGCACATGCCAGAGCACGCATGTGGAAGTCAGAGGACAAAGTCGGTCTGGAAATCAGTTTTCTCCAACTGTGGGTTCCAGGGATCAACCTTAGGTCGTCAGGCGTGTGCAGCAGGAGCGTTTGCTTACCAGCTGAGCCATCTCACTGGCCCCACTCTGCCTTCTTACAGGGTGGTAACCAAGGACCAGGCCCCATGGGAAAGAAGAGCTGTGGGCTTCTTGTCTGAGACCCAGGAGCAGCTAGAGGTGGAAGTTTATTGTGAGCAACACAGAGTGTGACACAGGATCTCTCTCTCTCTCTCTCTCTCTCTCTCTCTCTCTCTCTCACACACACACACACACACACACACACACACACACACACACACACACACACGAAGTCCCTCAAAAAGTAGAGATAAAATTAAAATAAATACAGATCAGGAAAGAGGGATGGCCAGTAAATGCTGCCATGGAAACATGAGACCTGACTTCAAGCCTTAGAACTTGGGTTTAAAAAAAATGCCACATTTGCAACCCCAGCACTCAGGAGGCAGAGACAGGCAGGTCTCTGGTCGTGCTGGTTGGCTAGCCTGGCCTACTTGGCAAGTTACAGGCCACTGAGAGACCCTGTATTAAAAACCAAGGATGGTGTCTGAAGAACACCCAAAGTTGACCTCTGACCTCCACATACATGCACAGATAGGTGTACATGCACACACATGAAATACAGATCACCTCTAGCCCAGCCAGCCCTCACCTCTTCCATGGGAGAAGGCTGTGAAAACTTACTTCAGAAGGACTGAAGACGCACAGTTTAAAACCCTCTCCACACACGAGGGTCTCCTACCACATGGAAGACAGGGCAGCCATGTCAGTGGATACCTCATCCCTCAAGGGGGTTCAGATCATGAGACACGGACCCCCACTGTCAGCAGAATGAGCAGGATTTGGTTTGTTTCGGGGACACAGCATTCAGTGGGCCCTGCAGGTCACCAGCATACCTGCAGGCCTTTTTGAAATGAGGTTTCTCTCCCCAGCGCCTTGCCTGGGTTTGGGGCACAGACTCCTGTGGAGGAATCCTGGAACTGAGCTGTTTGGAGAAAAAGGAGGCGGAAGCACTGCTCTGGCTGGGGGCGGGGTGGTGCTGTGGGCACTAGACTCTTGTTGTTGTTTTCGAGACAGGGTTTCCCTGTGTAGCCTGGCTGTCCTGGATCTCACTCTGTAGACCAGGCTGGCCTTGAACTTACAGAGATCCACCTGCCTCTGCCTCCCAAGTGCTGGGATTAAAGGCATGCGCCACCACTGGTGGCAGCACCAGATTATTTTAGTGGGAAAAGGAAAATAGGAAACCTGTAGTTTGGGCCCCAAAGCAGCCATAGCAACGAGGCTTGTTCCCTATGCCTGTAGCAGGTGTGTTCATATTTAGCTCACTTTTTTTTATTTTAAACGCTCATTAACCTCCCAGGTACTGGGATTACATACATGCACCAGCACACCCTGTGTATGGGGAGAAGACTGAACTGTCGCCCTGGACAAGCCAGACAAGCTCTCTGTCAACTGAGGTACTGCCCAACCTTCAGCTCACAATTTTGACTATTTTCTTCGTTCTTTCTTTCTTTCTTTCTTTCTTTCTTTCTTTCTTTCTTTCTTTCTTTCTTTCTTTTTTTTTCTTTCTTCCTTCCTTCCTTCTTTCCTCCTTCCTTCCTTCCTTCCTTATGTGCATTGGTGTTTTGCCTACATATATGTCTGTATGAGAGTGTCAGATCCCCTGCAACTGGAGTTGTAGACAGTCGTGAGCTGCCATGTGGGTGCTGGGAATTGAACCCGGATCCTCTGGAAGAGCAGCCAGTGTTCTCAACTGCTGAGCCAGCTCTCCAGCTCAATCTTTACTATTTTCAAAGAACTTATACCCAAGCCACCCTGTTGACAGAACGGACGCTGGGAGGGAATGGGAAAGAGGGATGCTGGGAACCTGTAGTTCAGCTAAGACTTGAATCTAGGTGCCACCTGAGTTTTGTGAAACATGGTGTTCCACTTGACAAAGGATCCAAGAAGCTACCAAATGCCACCAAAGGAAGAAGACAAGCCCTTGATTTGTGCAGCTAGGAAATGCTGCCTCTGCAATCCTGGGCTGAAACACTGTCCAGCTCATGGGTACCCCACATTTGGACCTCTGCACTCTTCCCTGGGAGGAGCAGAGCCCTTCCTCCAGCAGAGGTAGGGGTCCTGGCTCAGCTAGGCTGTGACATCTGTGGCCTGAGCAAAGTGTCTTACTGGGTGATGCCCCAGTCTACCTGGCCCCAGAACAACCTCTCTGAAGGGATCCTGGCAGGTTAGATGCTTCATAGGGCTGTGGCAAAGAAACCCCAAGTTCCTAGTCTCTCTCCTCCGGTGAGGGACCCGAGGCCAAAGAGGAACAGACACTGTTTGCCTAAGTAAGAGGACAGCTTAAAGGAGCCTCCTCCTCAAGGTGGAGAGTGCTGAGGGGTGTGTGTGTATGTGTGTGTGTGTGTGTGTGTGTGTGTGTGTGTGTGTGTGTGTGTGCTCCAGTACACATATGTACATGTGGAGGACAGCCTCAGGGCGGCCCCTCAGGTACTACTTCACCACACCAGCCCTTTACACGGGTTCTAGGGGTCAAAGTCGGGTCCTCATACTTTCAAGACAAGCACTTAACCAACTTGGGCCCTGAAAGTAACCTCCATTGGCGACTAATAACCTTGTGGCCAATTTGACATACACTAAAGGTACTTCTAACAGCCTTCCAGAAGATTCTGTCCCTTTGCAGAAGACATCATTGAGCATGCAGCCTTTCAGGGTCAGCGTGCATCAGACATGATTAGGAATAACTGCTCACACTGGAGGCAACCCAGAGACACCGCAGGCTGCCATGGCGTTAACCCTTAAGACTCAGATCTATTGGCACCATATTCAAGGGGCCCATGTGGGCAGGGGCTGGGCTACTGAAGGAAAGTGCTAGAAACTGGCGGCATATGCACAGCACTTTCTGTGTTCTGTGTACCACACTCCTCTCTAGAGGGGTGGTTCTGTGTACCACACTCCTCTCTAGAGGGGTGGTTCTGGCCTCAATTTCTTTGGGGAAGACATGGCGGTATGTAGAGGACTGCCAGTGAGTCACAAGTCCTGTCCTGATCATCTGGGGACTCAGAAATCTCAGAGTCACCTACCCATGTGCAAAGGAAGACATCTCTGAGGCTGCATCCCACCCCCACCCTCCAGCCTCTGACTGACAACAGGCAGCCACACACGCTGGACCATCAGGTCCTTGCCTCCCCCTTGACATCTGTCTGTTTTTACCTGCTGACTGAAAGTCACATTCCTTCTCCTGCTGGTTTCAGGCCCATTTCCTCCAGCCACATCTGGGAGAGCCAAGGTCTGGGGCCTCTTCAGGATCCCTGAGGCCCGTGGTTTAGAGGTGTCCAGAGAGCCTACCCTCAGCACATCTCCATCCGAGCCAAAGGTCAGGGCCCCCTCTCTCCTCTCCAGCAGCCCCCTCTCCTGGCAGTAGAAGCCATCGGGTGCCCGGGGAAAGCTGACACTGATGGCCTGTCTGGGGACACTGCTGGGAAGAGCCAGGTAACTGTCATGGCCTGCCGTGAAGCAGTCGATGAGGACGCTGTCTATGTTGGAGGTGCCAAAGGATGATGCGAACTCATTGATGCCTGTGAGGGAGTTGTCCCTGCTGATGAAGCTGCCATACTTGGGGGTGAGGGGGCTGGGTGGTGAGATGGGTCTGGAGAAGCTGGCATACAGGCTGGTGGCTGTAGTTGTGGAGAGGGTATCGCCAGCTCCCTCCTCCACCAGGACAGGTGGGGAGGGGGGCAACGGGAGGCTTGGGCTCTTCATAGAGGTCCTTTTCTCAGCCAGGGGCCGCAGGGGCCTCTCAGGGATGCTAATCAGGGTGAGTACAGTCGTGACACTCAGGGTGATGGCCGTGAAGATATAGATGACACGGAGCTGACCTCCCAGGGCCCTCCCGAAGCCAGTTTTGTCCCAGTGGATGCCACCGACCACATAGCCGAACCCTCCTCCAAGACCTGTGGAGAGAAAAAGGATTCAGTGTCCTCTCCAACCCAGACAGGCAAGGAGGGTCCCCAGGAAAGGTGGAACTATTTCTTAGAAGGATGTTAAAGTAACAAGTCCACTCAAAGGACTCGATGTAGTATCTGCCCCAACTACACCCCAGCAAAAGAGGGAAGGATTCTCAGGCAAGCCCAGGGGTGTTCCTGACATGCCCTCCAGGGCCAGGTGACTACTCTCTTCTCCACATTAACCTTGGCCTTGGCTCCAGGACAGGGGCAGGAGGACAAACTGCCCACCCGTCCTTCCATTCGAAAGGACAAGTGTTAGAGTCATGGAAGGGGCTGCTGGGACTCAGCTATTCCTTGTGCTTCAGGGCAGCACAAGCCCTTATCTTCAGCACACAGGCCTGTGTGTGCATGAGCAGGACCCTTGACACCTCCCTTGTGCAGGGCCACCTCCCGGGAAAGCCACCTCTGAGGATGGCTGGGGGTTCTAGGGATGGAGTTGACGTCATTAGGCTTGGCAGCAAGTGCCTTTACCCACTGAGCTATCTCGTGGGTAAATCTGGGGTCCTTCTAATCAGCTTTTAGTGCATCTTTTGGGAGAACCATCGAAGATTTGTGACCCTTAAACAAGGGCGGGTGTCATATGGATGTTATTAATTTGATTTCATATTGAAATTAATCTATTGCTGTAGGTATGTAGCCCTGGCTCACTATATAGACCAGGCTGGCCTCAAACTCAGAGATCTGCCTGCCTCTGTCTGCCTCCCAAATGCTGGCATTAAACACATACATCACCACACATGGCTCTATTTTTTAATTTATTTACTTTTACTTTATGTGTATGTTTGTGAGCCTGCTTGAGTTTATGTACATCACATGTGTACAGGAGGCTGTGGTAGCCAGGAGAGGGTGTCAGATCCCTTGGATCTGGAGTTACAGGTGCTGTGAGCCCAGATCCTCTGCAAGAGCAATCAGTGTTCTTAGCCACTGAGCTCTCTCTCCAACCCCCTAAATTGCTATTTTTAAATGGGATATTTTCCCCCTTCCATATCATTTTGTTATACATGTCATGTTTTATTTAGGAAAGCTGAGATTTCTAATTTTTTGTTGTCAATTTAAACATTTCAAATTAAATTTTTTATTAATTTTAGTGGGTGTGTATGTGTGTGTGTGTGTGTGTGTGTGTGTGTGTGTGTGTGTGTGTGTGTGTTGGGGGGTGCATACCACAGTGTGCATATGGAGGTCAGAGGTCAAATTGTAAGAGTTTGTCCCCTTCTTCCTGCATGTGGGGGTCAGACTCAATGTGTTGGCCTGGTGACAGGTAGGTACCTTACCCACTGAGCCACTATGATGCCCCTTCACGTTGTTTTGAGGCAGAGTCTTGCTATGCAGCCCTGGCCCACCTGGGACTCACTATGTAGACCAGGCTGGGCTTGAACTCAGGAGACCCTCCTGCCTCTGCCTCCCCAAGTGCTGGGGCATAGTCACCACACTTGAATTATTCTCCCTACATCACTGGATCAAACCTGCAGCCTTGGGCATGCCAGGCTAGTGTTCTGCCACTGAGCCATGTCTGAGCTCTGACTTTGTCACAGAATGCTGACAGCCCAGCATTCTGCTGGGTTCTCACACTGCTTTGTAGGCACATCTCGGGAAGTCTCAGGAGGTGCTGTCAAGGGTGACTTCCTTCCCTCTGCTACTGTCTCAGAGCAGTCCCTCAGTGGGGTCAGTGCATTCTTGCCTTGTCCTGACTTTGGTAGGGACACTTCTCATGTCATCAGGCACCCACACCCCTATGTGTGTGAACACAGCATGTGTGCACACGCATGAATACTCCGGATTTTTGTTTGCACATTTTGAATTTGTGAGACCATCTACTCAAAAACAGTTTGTGAATGACCTCAAGCTAATTCCTCAGGCATTTTGCAGTCACTCCAGAATTTGCCCAGGACAGATGAAAGACTGACTTGCCCCAGGCATGAGGCCCGGCTGCGGTGGCACAGGATGACCTCAGTCTTCTATTTTATTTTAATTTTTGGTCAGACCTGCTTAGCCCCTCATCGCTTGTATGTCCTTGGATTCTGCTGGCTAAAGTATGTCAACGTGACAAAAACTATAGAGAGGAGGAAACCCCTATTGAGAAAATACCTCCACAGATTAGTGACTGATGGGGAGGGCCCAGGCCATAGTGGGTGGAGTCACCCTGGGCTGGTGGTCTCTAAGATTCTGTAAGAAAGCAGCAGGCTAAGCAATAAGTCAGTAAGCAGCACCCCTCATGGCCTCTGCATCAGCTCCTGACTCCAGGTCCCTGCCCTGCTTGAGTCCCTGTCCTGACTTCCTTCAGTGATGAACTACAATGTGGAAGTGTAGGCCCAATTAACCCTTTCCTCCCCAGCTTGCCTTTTGGTCCTGGTGTTTCACCACAGTAACGGAGCCCCCGGCACTGAGGTGTTGTTTAATGTCCTGAGTGTGAGAAGGCTGAGGGTGCCTTGTGGAGGAAGGCATGTCATGTGTGGTCTGTTCAGGCATAAGACACAGTATTGCGAGCCACCAAGCCAGTGTTAGGGAAACAACAGTATGTATCGATGTTGCCTTTAAGCCAAACGAGGTAAACAAGGCTGGGCAGGGCAGGTTTCAGGAATGCTTGCTGAATCAGCGTTTGCCTTGCCCCAGAAGGAGCAAGTGCAGCTGCTGCAAATAAGGCCACTAACTGCACTTGTGCATGTACGTGTACTTCACACGTGCACAGTGGCGCTTCCGTCCAGAAGGCCGGAATCCTGGCTTTTAAAATATCCAGGGGAGAAAAAACTGCCTGTACTAAACATACACAGACTGATGTCATTCTCTAAATAATACAGTTTGATGATTATTTACATGGGATCTGTGGTGTGTGTGTGTGTGTGTGTGTGTGTGTGTGTGTGTGTGTGTGTGTGTTGTGTATGCATGCTTGGGTATTTATAAATGTGTTTGGAAGCCAGAAGTGTTGAGTTCTTTCTTTGTTACTTTTTACTTTTTTTTTTTTAAGACAGGCTCTCAGGAGCTGGGCGGTGGTGGCGCATGCCTTTGATCTCAGCACTCCAGAAGCAGAGGCAGTGGATCTCTGTGAGTTCAAGGCCATCCTGGTCTACAAAGTGAGTTCCAGGACAGCCAGGGTTTTACACCAAAAAACCTTGTCTCAGAGGGAAAAAAAAGACAGGTTCTCACTATATTACTATGTAGCTCTGACTGGCCTGGAACTCGCTCTGTAGACCAGGCTGACCTCAAATTCAGAGACCCACCTGCCTCTGCCTTCTGAGTGTTGGAATTAAAGGCATGCACTATATATGCCCAACCTTTTTAATTTTTAAAAATACTTATTGTCTTTATATGCTTATTTTAAAATTATGTGTATGGGGGGTTGCTGAGTGTGTGAGTGTGGATGGGCACAGAGGCAGGAGGGGGCACTGCATCACCTGGAGCTGCAGTTACAGGTGGGTGAGTTTCCATGTGGGTGCTGGGAACTGACTCAGCTTCTCTGAAAGAACAGTAAACATCTTAACTGTTGAGCCGGCTCTCCAGCCTCCCCACTCCCCTGCTCCCCCAAATGCTTTTAGGACAGTTTCATGGCTTATTTATTTATTTGAGACAGGATCTCACTGTGTAGCCCTGGCTGGCCTGGAATTCACTAAGTAAACCAGGCTGGTCTTGAACTCCCAATGATTTGTATGTTTCCTTAGTGCTGGAATCAAAGGAGTACACCACACCCTACTTGTATGTTCTCTCTCTCTCTCTCTCTCTCTCTCTCTCTCTCTCTCTCTCTCTCTCGTTAGGGTCTATTGTATCCCCAATGCGTTTGAACTCCTGATCCTGTCTCTACCTCCTGAATGTTGGGATTACTGGCGGGCACCACCACACCTAGTTTATAAAGTGCTGGGGAACTATAGGGTTCTGTGCCTGCTAGGAAGCACTGTGCCTATTGAGTTACATCCCCAGTTCCAAGATAAGTATTTTCTATTTATTTTTCTTGGGGGGGGGCTATGGTGTGTGTGCCTTGGTGCATGTGTAGAGGCCAGAGGACAACCTGTAGGAGTTAGTTCTCTCCTCCCACCATGTGGGTCCTGGGAGTCAAACTCAGGCCAAGCACCTTTACCAAAGATAAATGTTTTTGACCACTTCAATGCCCACCTGTATATTTGAATTTCACCGACTAATTTTTAAATCTAGAGGTAAGGAAGGAGCCCCCCTCTGCCCCCCAAGGGACACACATCTGAACACTGCTGCCCTGCAGCCTTGCCTGGGGGAAAAGCACTCACCTGCCATGAGGGCGTGGATATTCAGGCCTCGGTCCTGGTCCACTGGGCCACACACGTCCATCATGTAGGCGTGGCTGGGGTTATCTGCTGAGTCGGCACTGAAGTCCATCAGCACCACCCCGCACACGGTCAGGAGGATGCCCCACTTGTGGTTGGTGGCTGTGTCAGCCAGGGCCATGCCAATGTCCCTTCCATTGAGCAGGAGTGACAGGCCCAGTAACGCCCCTGGAGACAGAGAGACAAAGTCACCAGAGAAAATGGAGCCGTTCTCTGTCCCTGCGGCTCACTTCCTAAACTGAGACTCAGGACTTAGAGAAAGACGCCCCAGATGCGCAGGGTTCTCTCACTCAGGCCAAGGTTTGCCTCCCATCAAGCCGAGCAAGGAGACGGATGAGCTTTATTAGTTTATTAAAACAAACAAACAAAAAACTAAATGATTTATTCTTAGTGTTGGCTCAGGCAAGGTTGGGCCCGAGGCTGCCTGGGAACTGCTGGAGCCCCCTCCCCCCGCCCCCTTCTTTGTTTGTTTCTTTCCGTTTTTTTTCCATGCCAAACAACAGACCTATCGCCAGGACAAGAATGAAAGGACGTCTCCTTCCAAACCTTGAGGTACATCGGTCACTCCAGGCGCCCAACAGAGGCTGCAGCAGGAATCCTGAAACAGAGCAGGCGGGGGTTACTGCCAGGGCCCCCAGCTCAGCGCCACGGAGGCTCCCGAGGCACCGCCTGCAAGCGAACCTGCCAAGGCACGGAAAGGTGAAAGCAACAAGGGCAGGCTGCAAACGGAAGCCGAATCCAGCCGCCGGAGCCAGCCTAGACCTGCTGTACAGACTCCAAGCCTGGGACCTTCCTTGGGAATCCCAGCAAGCCCCGCCCCTCCCGGGTCATCAGCTTCAGGGCTCTGATTCTGCAGGGAGAGCTAGGAGCGCGTCAGGTGCTGTAATCCCGGGTCTGCCTCCAGCGCAGAAAACTCAGAATACAGGCGGTGCCCGGCATACCTGTGCTTCCCCACAGCCCCATACTAAGGAGTGGAGCTCAACTCCTCCCTCGTCCCCTCAGGCCCCTCAAGCTGCTTCAGCAGAGGCTTCTGGAAGCTTCCGGAGATTTCCAGAGGCCGTCCACCATCGGGGCTCACCGAGGATGGGGCTGATGAACCACACTAGGCTGTAGAGCTGGTCAGGCAGGCCCATTTGCAGGAGTACCGGAGTCACATACGCTGTCTCCATGGCGTAGCTGAACTCGAGGCCAAACAGAATGCAGCCGTTGAATAGCAGCTCCCGAAACGACCTCTGTGGGTGCAAGTCTCCAAAGTCCACCAGCTCAATGGGACACGGGGTGTTGGGAGGTGGGGGCGGAGAGGGTCGAATGTACTTCCTCCTCTTGGGGTGGCGTTTGAAGTTGTTGGCCCGGTGACTGATGTGCCGCGTCACAGACCCTGAGTAGCTGGAGATGGCAGACTTCCAGAAGTCCTGAGGAGCCACACTGGGGAAGAGGGCCTCTCCCGGAGGGCTGCTGCCTGCTGGGGGGATCATCGTAGGCAGGGCTGGTGGGTGTTGCTGTGGGGAAGCCCATTTAGGGACGACAGTTACTTCTCAGGTCTGCGTGGAGCCTCCATCTTCCCCATGAGCCCCTCGCCCTCCTGGCTTGCCATCCCCGTGGGGAAAGCTGAGATGGCACTGAATACTTCAGAATCCATCGTCTGCCTCTCCAACCCCAGCATTCCGTCCCCAAGCCAGGCCCAGTTGCTCGGGGGCTGGAGCAGGCTCCCTCTTCTCTGAGAGAGGACGCCAGCCCTCAGCCCCACACGGTCTGAGTCAGGACAGACACACAAAATGACCTTCTTGCAGGGGCCTTAGAAGATCTTGCCTTTCCTTGAAGGTCCCACAGGACTAGACACCCAAAAAGACTAGGCATGGGTTAGGAGCCACTTGGGACTGAGCACAGAACCACCTATCATAAGGGGACAGCCCTTCCTTCAAGGGGTGAAAAGTCACAGCTGGTCAGCTCAATTCCTGTTTATATTGACTCCTTCACAGGAGCCAAAGGGGCCAGATGCCTGCCTCAAAGCAGCGGTGTGTGTGTGTGTGTGTGTGTGTGTGTGTGTGTGTGTGTGTGTGTGTGTCGTGGTGGAGGTTGGTCACGAGCCCTTTCCTTTCAACTATTGTTGACAAGTGAATTTTCAGCCAAGACAAGAACCAAAGCCTCTGTGGTGTTTGAACTGCTCTCCGTAAAGAGGTCGGGCTGGGAATGTAGCTCAGGGCTGGAGCCCCTGCCTCGAGTGTTCCAGGCCTGGGCTCCACCTCTAGAGCCAGAAATGAAGGATGAATGGAAACAGCAGCACAGGGTGAGGAATAGAGCCCTCACCCCCAATGCACCTATATTTTGAGAAATGTTTACACCACCCAGAGCCTAGTAGGGAATTAGGAATGCAAAGCCCCCCTCTGTCCTCTGACCCCTGTCCTCTGACCCCTGTCCTTTTTCCTATGCTCTTTGCTCTCTGCCCTCCAGGGTTTGCTGCTCAGACCCTTCTCTGAGCATCCCCTGCTCTTGGCTATTCTGAAACAAATCTAGATTAAATTAAAGGAAGTGATTCCTATGACTCACGTTGTAACCGCCATTGTTTTCTGAAGCACAGGGAGAGGAAAGCTGAGGCCGGAGGGAGGAGCAGAGACCCGGAGCAGGGAAGTCCCAGAACTCTGCTGGATGTCCAGGTGCAGTCCACCTCACCCACCCAAAGGAAAGCCATTGACACTCTCCTTTGGAGTCCTCCTGAGAGGTAGGCACCCAAACCACAGTGCTTTTTCCAGCCTTGGGGGTCCTGATGACAGCATCATTTATCAAGATGGACATCATGGGCTCTCCTCTGAGACTAGGGTTAAGCCTCAGCTTGAAGCCCTTGTTTCTGATATTTACTGTGCCACTTTCCATCACACCCCTGATGCCACAGAAACTCCCCCCATGTGTGTTCAAAGCTCCTTGTACCACCCTGTAACTCAGGCATCTCCTCAGAAGCGACCATTGTGGAAATGATTGCACATAGAGATAGCAGGATTCAGAACACCAACTCATCTACCCTCCATCCATTTACCCTCTGTCTACTCTCTGTCCATTCACCTTTCCTTCCATCTACCCACCTATCAACTGCCACCCACTATTCATCTATCTCTCCACCATATAGCCATTCATCTATCCATCAATCTACCATCCACCCATCCACCCCCATCCATCCCCTACCCATCTATTTTTCTATCTACCCATATCCACCTATCCATCCATCCATCCATCCATGAATACATCTACCCTCCATCCATGTACTCTCTATCCATCCATTGACCCTCCATCCATCCATACATACATACATATATTCATCCTCACCCATCTGTCTACTGTCCATCCATCCATCCACCCTCCATCCACCTATCTATCCACTCAACCTCCACCCATCCATCCATCTATCCATCCACCATCCATCTTCCTTCAATTCATCCATACATCCATGCATCCTCTACCCATCCACCATCTATTCACCAGTCATCCATCTACCCTCTGTCTATTACCTCTATCTTCTACCCTCATCATCCATTCACTCACTTGCTTACCACCCATCCACCATCTAGTCGCCATCCATGCATCCATCTGTCCAGCCAACCGTCTACTCACTCATATTCTCATCTACCCACCTCCCAGTTCATCCTCCCATGTGACTAAGTTCTGAGGATCAAGACATGGAGCTCACAGAGACAGAATAATGACACAGTTCTTGCCTTTAAGCTAGGTTAGAAAGTGAAGGAAAATGTTTCAAGCAGTGGAACTCTTCCATACAGACAAGAAAGAACTAACTGCTGGCCACAGTGAGGGTGTGGAGCGAGATGAAGTCACCAGGAAAACATTCGCTAATGGCGAAGGACCTTGAAGCCTTGGCTAAGAGGTGCATTTTACATGTAGTGACATGGCGGAGAAGCTCGCTTCTGTTACTTCAATAATCACTTATCTGGTGACCTTAAAGATACCGTCGTGTAAAATGAGGACAGGTGGGCCTGAGAACTATATAGACAAGTAATACTTCATTTAAGATACAGTCTGCTTACAAAGAGGAAATCAAGATTAAGGTTTTAGGGGCGAGAGTGATGGCTCAGTGGGTGAAGGCACTTGCCACCCAGCCTGAAGACCTGTGTTCTACCCCTAGACCCCACATGGTAGGAGAGAGCCAACTCCTCTGGCCTGTACCTGCACACTCTACCATTAAATAGATTCTTCATTGTTGTTGTTAGAGATTAATAGTTTCAAAAAGCTTAAACTTGTGGGTGTCCTTCCTCTAGCTCAGGGGCTTCTGCAAAGTGAGACCTGTCACGTGACCAGCCCTCCTTCCAGAGCACAGGTAGATGCTAGTAACACCTGGAGCTTTGGAAGTCCAGTATCCTTGGAGCCATCGTCTCTGACACAGGTGTGCTGTCCCTTGGACTCAGAATGGAGGGCTGTTCCCAGTCTGGACGACCCTGCACCAGCAGCGGGAACCCTCCAGACCCTGCCTGAGATGGACTATGAACACGGGCTGCAACTCTAATAGCAAGAGAAGTCCACCACCATCTCCTCCACCACTCAGCTTTGAACAGGGCCTGCAGCCTGTCCGGGAGAAAGCAGACACTTCCCTCCAGTGCTTCTCAACCTTCCTAATGCTGCCACCCTTTAGTACAGTTCCTCATGCTGTGGTGAGCCCAACCATTAAATTATTTTTGTTGATGCTTCATAACCATAATTTTACTACTGTTATCAATTGTCAAGTAAGCTGGGTGGTGGTGACATATGCCTTTAATTCCAGTACTCTGAAGGCAGAGGCAGGCAGATCTCTGAGTTAAGGCCAACCTGGTCTACAGAGAGAGTTCCAGGATAGCCAGGAATGTTACACAGAGAAGCCCTGTCTCAAAAACAAATCAAAACAAAGCAACTCCCCAAAACCTTTAAATATTGAGGTTGAGACTCACTGGTTGAGAACTATAGGTCTGGTACATGAACCAGAACTAACCCCAACTTTGAAAAAAAAATCTTCACTCAGCTTCCTGTCTGCATTGGAGTCAGCTCAGAATAACCTTTTTTAAATTTAATTGCTGTGTATGTGCATCTGCACGTACGTACGTGTGTGTGTGTGTGTGTGTGTGTGTGTGTGTGTGTGTGTGTGTACATGAACCATGACACACATGTGTAAGCCAGAGGACAGCTTGCAGGAGCCAGTCTCTCCTCCCACCATCT
The DNA here is from genome assembly GCF_903995425.1 of Onychomys torridus. Classification (NCBI taxonomy): domain Eukaryota; kingdom Metazoa; phylum Chordata; class Mammalia; order Rodentia; family Cricetidae; genus Onychomys; species Onychomys torridus. The sequence goes on from NC_050444.1 coordinate 162,094,515, forward strand.
GATCCCCGAGACGGCACTCAGGTCCTCAGGTCGTCAGACTCGGTAGCAACTACTTCTGCCTGCTCACCTGTCTTGCCAGGCCCAGGATTAGCATTCTTTAGTAAAAACTGTATTTTCTGGGCTGGAGAGATGGTTCAGGGGTTAAGACCCCTGGCTGCTCTTGAAGAGGACCCAAGTTAGTTACCAGCACCCATGTCACAACCACCTGTAACTCCAGCTCCAAAGGATCTATCTGATGCTCTCTTCTTGCTTCCCAGGCACTGGTGCGCACTGATATAGATAAGGGTAAATTGCTGAACCTACTTTTAAAGAGCAACAACTTGTTTGAAATGTTTTACATTGGTATAGATTTTAGTTTATTGATACAAGTTTAAACTTAATTTTGTTATACTGTATATATATTTCTACTCTTGTTTGAGGTATTATGTTTATGTAACTCATTTAGATTGTAATGGATAATTAAGAAGTACAGATCAATTAGTCTTCTATGATAGTCAAATTATAGTCATGTTAAGTTTTCTAGGTATACATAGATATATTTAAGATAGACAGGTAATCTTCAAACACTTCAAAGACCTACAGAATATGACATTTAAAATATTTTTAAAAATTTAGACTTTCTGGACGGTGAGACATGTCTGCTCCTGGCAGTACTGATTTACTTCAGAGAGGAGGATGGGCATTGAAGACACTTCATATGGAGTTTATTTTCTTGACAAAAATAGCCATTTGGACAAGAAACTGTTCTTGCCTAGACTGCTTGAAAAAAATGTATCCACTGGACATGCAGAACCCATAAGAAGGTGACCACTGAACTTTGCTTGGCGAAATGGTCCTTCAAGTTCCTGCTTCACAGAGGAAACTGCCAGACATTCTACAGGACATTGAGAGAAGTGACCGAGAGACTCTAGCCCTGTAGGCTAAAGACAGATGCCCCAACTTTACAAAGGAACATTAGGTGACTGTCCAGGCTGCCAGCTGTCTCTGTCTACCCTGCAAGACTCCCAAAAAATGCTTGCATCCTTCTCCCGGTTCTCAGGTAGTATTATATCCTTCTGAGGTCTTTGATGTAGTTGAAGACTAGATAGTTATCATTTTCCTTAGTTATGATATAAGATAAGTTAGATATAAAAACCTTGGACTCATAAATATAGGATAGATAGGATATCTTCTTTAATTTTGCCAAATAGACTAGTTATTATAAATAGACTAGATAGTATAACTATAATTCTTGCTTGATAATTGTTTTGTTATCTGTAATTTTACTATGTGAAAGTTAAAACCTTCCTTTAAAAAAAGGGGGCGGGGAGTACTGTGGGATGTTCTGTATGTCAAATGTGTTACTCTGATTGGTTAATATATAAAACACTGATTGGCCAGTAGCCAGACAGGAAGTATAGGCGGGACAAGCAAAGAAGAGAATTCTGGGAAGTGGAAGGCAGAGTCAGAGAGACACTGCCAGTGCTGCCATGACAAATGAGATGTAAGGTACTGGTAAGCCACGAGCCACGTGGCAAAGTATAGATTAATAAAAATGGGTCAATTTAAGATATAAGAACTAGATAACTGGGCAGTGGTGGCGCACGCCTTTAGTCCCAGCACTCGGGAGGCAGAGGCAGGTGGATCTCTGTGAGTTCGAGGCCAGCCTGGTCTACCAAGCGAGTTCTAGGAAAGGTGCAAAGCTACACAGAGAAACCCTGTCTCAAAAAACCAAAAAAAAAAAAAAAAAAAAAAAAAAGAATCACTGAAACAATTTTGGAGCTGGAGAGATGGCTCAGTGGTTAAGAGCACTGGCTGCTCTTCCAGAGGTCCTGAGTTCAATTCCCAGCAACCACATGGTGCTCACAACCATCTGTAATGAGATCTGGCGCCCTCTTCTGGCCTGCAGGGACACAAGCAGAGCACTGTATACATAATAAATAAATAAATCTAAAAAAAAAAAAAAGAACTAGATAACAAGAAGCCTGAGCCATTAGGCCAAACAGTTTAAATAATATAAGCATCTGAGTGATTATTTATAAGTGGGCTGTCCGACTGCTGGGCTTGGCGGGACTTGGAGAGAAAACTCTAGCTACAGCGAGCGTGCGCGCACGTGCTTGTACACACACACACACACACACACACACACACTCTAAAAGTTAAAAGCTTTGCAAAATTTTATACTAAGAAAAAGTTTTTTAAGTTACTTTTCTGTGGGCAGTGAGATGGCTCCACCTTGCTTAGAGACAGGATTTCTGGTTTGCAGAAGGATGTACCAGGATAGTCCACCATGAGCTTCTGTGGATTCCCTATCCTCACTCCCATCTCACACTTGGAGTGCCAGGACTGTAAGCACTTGATATTGTAACTTGTGGCTTTAAATGGGAGCCAGGGATTCAAATTCAGGTCTTCATGTCTGTGCAGCAACTTCTTTCCCCACTGAGCCATCCCCAACCTGTTATGGGCTGTTCAACAGCACCGGATTCACGACAGAAGTGACATCCTGGGTCTCGAATCCTTAAGTGCATCTTACTTGGAACCAACCCATTTTCTCCTTTCTCTTCTCTATTAAAAAAAGTGTGGGTGTGGGGGAGCACGGGGGCGGGGCTTACACCTGTGGGGTTGTTGGGTGCCACTTCCCTTTTACCTCCTACAGATTCTCAAAGCTGATAGTTCAGGTCTCTTCCTAGACCCTTAAATGCTGTATGACCTTAGAGGGATACTGTCAGTAAACTACTGACTCAAGGCCCAGTTCTCATACTTCATCTCCAGGATTTGACTCTTTCTGAGGGTCAGCTTGTCCCCAAAGTCCCGGCCAGGAGCTCACTAACTTGGGTTTCATCAGCACCTGACTCTATTTCCCATAAGAACAAACGTTATAATGACTCCAGGAGCCGTGATAGGTTGTTTATTATCGAGGAGGGAATCAAGGGAACGCCTGTCAGTCTCTGTGTCTCCCTTAGCATGTCACCCTCAGTTGTATGACTCAGGACAGCGCTAAGATGACAGGGTGCTGTTCCCAGGAACCCAGACATCCTGGGAGACATTTGACCACAATCCCTGGCCAGCCAAAGGGCTCAGCCTCAGCGAGGAGGTGAACCGGAAGCTGATGTCACCTGCCCAGGTAGCCGGGAACAGGCCTGGGGCTCAACAGACATAACAGAGGCTGGAGGCAAATTTCCCCAGACTGCCTCTCCCTCTAGGCCTGTGGCCGCTTCACTCTGGGGGCTCCATTCTCAGCTTAATTCACTAGACACCCAAGAAGAACAAAGGTCCCCATGTCCGTCTGGAGCCCCCAGCCTGGGCACTAGGATCATCCTGGGGCCTAAGCAGCAGTGCTCCGGGCGCAAAGCCGCGGAACTGGGTGGAGGAAGCAGAAGAAAACGCGGTACCTGTGCGTCCAGACGGGAGGCATCCCTTTCCCAGGCTGGGCTCCTGGTTCTTCGGGGTATAGCTCCGTCCCAGCCCAGCGCCCCCAGCCCGCCGTGGCAGCTGCAGCATCACCCCGCGGGGCGGGGCTGTGACGTCATGGCTGCATCCTGCCGCTTGGTCCCGCAGAGCATCCTTAAAGCAGCAACTGCGCCAGCGGCCAGCGTACCTTCCACCTTCGGGGCCGGCCCAGGTCGATGGGCAGAATGCAGAAACAGGAAGCACTGTGACTTGGTGGGCCCACCCTCAAAAACCATGTAAATAGTTTACTTTCCATGGTCGTTAATGCATTATAAAAGCACTTGCCCGAGCCTGTGAGCGCTCTCCCTGACCCCATTTTGAATGAAATGCATACGTTTTTGTGTCTTTAACTGTAAGTAAATAGTCATGTGCGCACTTATAGGTAAACATGTGCTCCCACTGCACTAAACCAGTTACCGGAAGTATCACATTCATTGTTCTGGCCACAGATCCATCAGGTGGCTGAGCTGTGCCATGCTTTATTCTAGACCCCCATGGTATAAAGAAAAAAGAGAGGTGGACTTCCTGACCTCAGGGTTGATAGGTCAGGGAGGAAGATACGCATTTAATAGGATAAATAATGTAAGTAGGGGCCGGAGAGATGGCTCTGGGGCAAAGGCCAAGCAAGTCTGGAGATCTGAGTTTAGTTCCTGGAACCCACTAGAGGAGACAACTCCATTAAGTTGTCCTCTGACCTCCCCCATGGCATCTGGGCAGACAGACAGACAGACACACACACACACACACACACACACACACACACACGTGAAGACATCTGAAGGAGATAAATTATATAAATGGTATGCCAGAAGACACAACTCCCTCGAAAACGGGAAATTTCAGATGGACGAGCTAGGTCTGAGAGATCATGGTGACATTCATGGGGTACTGCTGTCCATACCAATGACTGCAGCTGAAACAGGCCATGTATTTGAACGTGCCTGAGAGCCTTTCAGTTGCTGCACAGGCACACACGTGTGCAGGCATACACACAGTCTCTGTTTGCCTAGCAATCCAAAACCTTTTTTTTTTTTTAAACTGCCATATCGGGAGACTAAACAACTCAAGGGCGTGTGCTTATTCTGGCCTCCATTTCCAGAGGAGGCCATGGAGACAGGGGTGCGAGGCAGCTGCTTACACCACATCCACATCAGGAAGCAGAGAGGGATGAACACTGGTGCCCAGCTCACCTTCTCCTTTTTTTGCAGTCCAAGACCTCAGCTGTGGTGCTGCTCAGATTCAGTGCAGGCTTTCCCTGCTTAACGACCCTGCCTAGCCTAGCAACCCTCACAGCATGCGCAGAGGTTTGCCTCCCAGGAGAATCCAGATCCCATGAGGTTGGCGGTCAATATTAACTGTCATATCAACTCCAGTTGCTGAGAAAGCAGACATGGGACTGAGGGAGGGGGCACAGGGCTGGGAGAGGGGGTATGAGATTGAGGGTGGGGGTACAGGGCTGGGAGGGAGGTATGGGGCTGGGAGAGGGGGTATGGGACTGAGGGAGGGGTACAGGGCTGGGAGAGGGGGTATGAGACTGAGGGTGGGGGTACAGGGCTGGGAGGGAGGTATGGGGCTGGGAGAGGGGGTATGGGGCTGGGAGAGGAGGTATGGGGCTGGGAAAGGGGGTATGGGGCTGGGAGAGGGGGCACAGGGCTGGGAGAGGGGGTACAGGGCTGGGGGAGGGGTCATGGGGCTGGGGGAGGGGGCACAGGGCTGGGGGAGGGGTACAGGGCTGGGGGAGGGGTACAGGGCTGGGAGAGGGGTCATGGGGCTGGGGGAGGGGTACAGGGCTGGGGGAGGGGTCACGGGGCTGGAGAGGAGAGATGCCAGATGCAAGTCTGAGTTGAGTTGATGAGGCAGTTGAAGAAGGATGTGGAGGTGAAGGGCCAGCTCTGCTGACATCTGGAGAGAGGTCACACTAGGCACAGGGAGGGAGAGTAAGTGCAGAGACCCTGGAGCTGGGAACCCCAGCTGCTGGAATCCAGACTTACAGTTGGTTCAGAGGGATTTGCATGCAGTGGGGCTTTGGGCTGAGGGCTTCTTGAAGAAGTGCTATTTGAGAGGCACACTTAGGCCTGGAGGTTCTTGACAGGAGGGTCAGGAGGCAGGGCAGGGTCTGGCGAGCACAGAGCTAGAGAAGCTGCACACACAGGGGAGTGGGGGCTGAAGTGGCGGTGGACCTAGGACTCTTGTCGTCCCCCTCCTCCTCTCCCTCCCCCTCCATCCCTCCCTCCTTCCCCCTCCCTCCTTGCCCCCCCTCTTCTTTTTCATGAGGTCTTGTTACACAGCTTAAGCTGGCCTTTCACTATACAGTTTCATGCTACCATGCTGGTTTAAGTAATGTGATTTTTTTTTTTTTTTTTTTTTGGTTTGTTTTTGAGTGCCAGGGTCTCTTGGATACTGGGTTGAACACTATCACTGAGCTACACATCTTGTTTTCATTTTCTTTTTTTTCCCTCCGGGATCTGAGGACCGAACCCAGGGCCTTGTGCTTGCTAAGTGAGCACTCTACCGCTGAGCTAAATCCCCAGCCCCCTTGTTGTCATTTTCTAAGAGCAGGGAGAGGCTGGCTACATTCCTATTCTGCAAAGATCACAAAAGCTTGCGGTCTGAAAGAAAATGGCTCCCAAAGAGAGTGGCGCTGTTAGGAGGTGTGGCTTTGTGGGAGGAGGTGTGGTCTTGCTGGAGGAGGTGTGGCTTTGTGGGAGGAGGTGTGGCTTTGTGGGAGGAGGTGTGGTCTTGCTGGAGGAGGTGTGGCTTTGTGGGAGGAGGTGTGGCTTTGTGGGAGGAGGTGTGGCTTTGTGGGAGGAGGTGTGGTCTTACTGGAGGAGGTGTCACTGTGGGGGCAGGCTTCGAGGTCCCTTTTGTTCAAGCTTCCCTCAGTATCAGTGTCATACTGATATCCACTTCCTGTTGCCTTCTGATCAAGATGTAGCCAGCACCATGTCTGCCTGCATGCTGCCATGCTCCCCGCCATGATGACAATGGACTGAACCTCTGAAACCCAATTAAATGTTTTCCTTATAAGAGTTGCTGTGGTCATGTGTCTCTTCCCAGAAATAGAACACTGACTAAGACAAAGCTCTTAGTGGAAAATTGGAGAGTTAGAGTTTTCCTGGTCCTGCCTGGCCCACAGTCAGGACAAATCTCTCTCACCTGCCAGTCCCGCAGCCACTCAGACCCAACTGAGTAAGCACACAGAGACTTACATTCCTTACAAACTGTATGGCCGTGGCAGGCTTCTTGTTATCTAGTTCTTATATCTTAAATTAATCCATTTCTATTAGTCTATGAGTTGCCACGTGGCTCATGGCTTACCAGTACCTTACATCTCATCATGGTGGTGGCTGGCAGCGTCTCTTCACCTCAGCCTTCCACCTCCCAGAATTCTTCTCCTCCTTGTTCCACCTACCCTATACTTCCTGCCTGGCTATTGGCCAGTCAGAGTTTTATTTATTCACAACATACAGGACATCCCACAGCAGGTCAGGGGTGGTTGTGGGGACAGGTGGATACGGCAGACAGGGGACCAAAGCATGGCCTAGATGAGAGCAAACTGCTATGAGGAAGGTAGAGGTGACAGGGGACAGGAGAGATGAATAACAGTATGTCCCAGTTTGTGTCTCTGCTGCCATGAAAAGCATCGTGACTCGGAGAGGAGTTTACTCAGCTTGCACATTGCACAGTCCATCACAGAGGGAAGCCAAGGCAGGTACTCAAGGCAGGAACCTAAAGGCAGGAACTGAAGCAGAGACCATGGAGGGACACTGTTTATTGACCACCCTTCCCCCAACTTGCTCACTACTTTCCTTATACATCCCAGGTGGATCTGCCTAGGGATGGTACCACCCGCAGTGGGCTGAGCCCTCCATACCAATCAGCACAGTCAAGAAAATGTCCCACAGGTCTTCTAATGGAGGTAGTTCTTTAGTTGATGTTCTCCTTTCTCAGGTGATTCTTAACTGATGAACCACCTCTTCACACTCCTCTCTTCATTTTTTTAAATATCTATATTTATAATTTATTTTGGTTTTTCAAGACAGGGTTTCTCTATGTAGTCCTGGCCATCCTGGAACTCACTCTGTAGACCAGGCTGGCCTCAAACTCAGAGATCCACCTGCCTCTGCCTCCTGAGTATCAGGATTAAAGACATGCACCACCTTATTTGAAACATGGTATCACTATGTATTCCAGGCTAACCTCAAAATCATGGCAATCTTCCTGCCTGTCTCTCTCTTTTTTTTTTTTTTTTTTTTTTTTCTGCCTGTCTCTTAAGGTCAGGGATTTGGTGTCTACCATTACGCCTAGCTTTGGAAACTTGTTTGAGACATAGTCACATGTAGCCAGGCTGGCCTAGAACTCCCTATGTAACTAAGGATGACCTCAAACCCCTCACCTTCCTGCCTCTGCTTTCCAAGTGCTGGGATTACAGGTGTGTGCCATCATGTCTGGTTTGTGAAGTGCTGGGGATTGAACCCAGGGCCTCATGAATGTTAGGCAATCGCTCTACCAACTGAGCTATAGTAGCCCCAGCCTACAAGCTTCTTTTAAGGGCTTTGCCTGGCCCTGGGGGAACTTCCCTGAAATCTGAGGAGAGTGAGTAGAGCCAAGCCTCCTACAAGCTGGAGACCCTTTCACACCCAGGACCTGGACCTGGGCACATGGTCACACTCAGTTGCAGGGAGGCTGGGACCTCTGTCCAGGAGTGGAAATGGGGTGGGAGTGGTAACAAAGTAGACAAAGGTGGGGAAGAGAAAGGGGGTATCCCATTTCCAGCAAGAGAAAGGGCTTAACATCTAGGCATTGTTGAGAAAAAAATCCTTTTCCCTTCTTTAGCCTTCCAAATCTAGAACCTTCCTCCCCCTCTTCAAGGACCAGATGAGAGCCAGGTGTTGTTGTTTGTTTTTATGTTTGTTTCTTTGTGCGGATAAAAATCACTCCTGTCTCCACAATAGGTTTGTACCGGAGGTCAGAGTTGAATTTGTCAAGGGAACCACTGCCCTATGCACAGCGTTAAGGTTCCTCCCACCTCAGAATGGAAAAGACTGTCAGTCAGGACAGAGGTCACAGGGCGTATTGAAGAGAAACCCAGGGACCCAGAGAGGATGCCTATCTGGACACTCCAGGAGACCAAGCCAGCAGTGCCAAATCCTAGCAGCCTGTGGAGCTCACAGAGACCTACACGCAGCCAGGAGCTCCTGTCCAACACACACAGCCCGAGTTGAGCCCAGTCACTCCCTGTGGCTGTCACTCCCCATGGGTGACAGCATTAGCCAGAACCAGAGACCCAGAAGAGCCAGGTGGTAGGGACAGACACTTCAAGTGTCCACGAGGTGGCGCCAGAGCCCCACTGTTGCGGCTGCAGCAAACATGATCTCTCCTTGGATGGTTGGCTCTAAGACTGAAAAAACTCTCCCCCACTTAGATGAGCATACTCTTTTCTGCAAAGCGTGAAACTGCTTGGGGTTTTCTTAGACCACAATCTCTCTCACGCTTGCTCTTAAATATTTGTTTTTATTTTTATTTATTGATTTTAAAGATTTTCCTCCTTTATGAGTTTATGTGAATGTTCTGACTGTAAGTACACATAGATATGCACAGTGTGTGTACATGGTGCCCACAGCAGTCAGAAGATGACACTGAATCTCCTTGAACTGGAGTTACAGGTGGTTGTAGGCTACCGTGTGGGTGTTGAGACTTGATCCTGAGTTCACCTCTGCAAGAGCAAAAAGTTCTCTTAACTGCTGAGCCATCTCTAACCCCTTGTTTTTATTTTTAAGTGATGTGTATATGTATATGCATCTGAATATGTGCATGCGTGTGCAGGTACCCTTAGAGTCCACAAGAGGGCGCGGGATCCCCAGAACTGAGTTTACAGGTGGTCGTGAGTTGCCCACATGGGTGTTGGGAATAGAGATCCTCTGCAAGAAGAGTATTGAACCACCTCCTCATAACAGATCTTAACAGCAGCCACTGTGTTGACTTTTTTATGGACTGTAAAGTTGGGGTAGGAGAGGCTGCAAACAGGGCTGGAGTTTGAACTTAGGATAGTGAGATGTGGAGAAATGTCCTTCTGCAGCAGCAACAGTGCAGCCACATACTTCAGTCCTTGGTGTGGGTCCTTTATTCTCCCCACCACCAGACAAGGTGTCTCCGTGTTGCCCTGGAACTTGCTCTGTAGACCAGGCTGGCCTCGAACTCACAGAGATCCACCTGCCTCTGCCTCCCAAATGCTGGGATTAAAGGCATACACTGCCACCATCTGTCTGGGCCCTTTATTCCTGTATTGAATTGTCTGTGAGCACCTGGGGCTGGGAGGTATCATGGGGGGGGGGTCAACGGAACCAGTGACCACTGGGAACTTGATGGTGCCGGCCAGCTGAGGGACCAGGAGTGGAAACATCTAGCCAGGTTGCACACTGCTGTTCCTGGGCTTCGGGAGAGCCTTATTGGGTGCAGGCTGACTATTCATAGAGGGATCCTGACCAGTGTTGGAGATCACCCTGCCACCTCTGCATTCACCTGGCTTGATCCATTTGTTCAGTTGGCTACAATTCTGAATCAATGAAGCAGAACTCTAAGCATGTAACCAATAGAAAACCACACAAAATTCAAATTACTTAATCTTTTATCTTAGTGACTGAATTCGTGGTTTTGGGGGCCCATGAGATGGCTGCCAAGCTTGCTGACCTGAGTTTGATTCCCAGGACTCCCATGGTGGAAGGGGGGAACTGACTCCGACATCTTGTCCTCTGACCTCCACACACTGCAGCATTTATGCATGGTTGCACGTTGCATGCTCCAAATGAACACATAAAGGTGATTAATTATTTTAATTCATAACTTTTTTTTTTTTACTTTTTGAGAGAGAGAGTCTCACTATGTCATTCTAGTTGGCCTGAAATTCAGTATGTAGACCAGGCTAGCCTGCCTGTGCGTCCCAAGTGCTAGGAACCATGCTGGGTTCCACTGCTCTGTTTTAGGGTATCCATGTCTACACTGCATGTGTTCATTTAGATACCAAATATATTCCATTCCAAGAGCCTGCCTTGGGGTGTTTGCTCAGGTTTTTATCTGTTCTTCCACTGTGGGAATTATAACCCTGAATGGGTGAACAGTGGGGCATTCCTGCATGGTGCACATTCAGAAGCTGCAGTTGGGAACAGATACCTTCTTCCGTGTCTCCCCAAAGGCTGTACTCATCAGCACCCCTGAAGGCAGTGAGAACTGGTCACCCACTCATCACCTTTTGGTGTTGCCTTTCACATTTGGTAGATGGATACAGACAGGTGACGAAGTCCTGATTTACATTTTCAGGTGACTAATGGGCATGAGCACCCCATGCTTACCACCATGTCAGTATCTCCTTTGTAGCATGCCTGGCCAAGCTTCTGTCCCTCTTCCTGCTGGGCGTCTGTCTGCCTTGGTGATTTACAAGTGTCTGAGTGTCCTGTGCAATGTCGTAACTGCCATGAAAGACAGTCAGTTGATGCTGCTGCTGGAACTGTCCTGAGGTCCTGGTAAGATCGTCCCTCTCCTCAGGTTGCGAGCATCTCCTGTGTAATCTCCTAGCAATGCTGCTGTCCCTTTGATGCGCTCTTTCCTAGGAAGGGCTTTTGTTCCCAGTGTGAGGTAAGAGTCCCTTTCCCATATCCACTTGGCTGAGGTCACTTGTGGAGAGAATCTTTCTTCCTCACGGTACCGAGCGGTCATTTCTGTCATAGGTAAAGTTTGGGGTCCATGTTCCCATCCCTTCCCCTGTGCACGGCTCTGGGGTATGTCTTCATGACTAGTGGAGTAAGGCCTTGCACCTCATGTCTCTGACTGTTGGCCCTCCAATGTTCATGTCTGAGAATGAGTCTTCCTATATCTATAATATATACATAAAAGGGGGGATTGCTGCACAAGTGAGGGGACCTGAGTTCAAATCCCCACAAAGAAGCTGGGCATGATAGCATATGCCTGTAATCCCGGCACTGGGAGTCCAGAGACAGCCGGATCCCTGGGGGCTCACTGCCAACCAGCCAGTTATGCTCTGAGCCTCAGGCTCCATAGGGACCCTGCCTCAAAAAGGAAGGATGAGCTGGCAAGACAGGTCAGCAGTAAAGGTGCTTGTAACATGAGCTGGGTCACCTGAGTGAGATCTCCAGAACCTCCATAAGGTAGAAGTGAGGAACTTCTAACGCCACAAAGTTGCTCTCTGACCTCCTTACCCATGCCATGGTATGTGGGCACCCACATACATCATGCATGTGCACATACACACACAAATAAGTCTATTTAAAAATTATTTTAAAAGGTGAGAATCGATCAAGAAAAACCACTCTGATATCAACTTCTGGTCTTCATGTGTACCTGTAGTGCACCAGCACGGGCATACACAGGGGTACAAACACCACACACACACACACACACACACACACACACACACACACACGTATACCACACACAGCCCACACACATACACTCTATACACATACCCCCATACACACCCCAAACACACATACCCCCCCCCACATAAACCACACACACACCACACATACACTACATATATACACACACATCTCCTCCTCCCATATAGCCCCCTTCCCCAGAGACACATTAAAAAGAACACAGAAAGTTCTGGATTTTTTTTTTTTTTTTTTTTGGTTTTTTGAAACAGACAGGGTTTCTCTGTGTAGTTTTGGTGCCTGTCCTGGATCTTGCTCTGTAGACTAGGCTGGCCTCGAACTCACAGCGATTCACCTGCCTCTGCCTCCTGAGTGCTGGGATTAAACTTTGCCATTCTTCCTTCCTTCCTTCCTTCCTTCCTTCCTTTCTTTCTTTCTTTCTTTCTTTCTTTCTTTCTTTCTTTCTTTCTTTCTTTAGGGGGGATCAAAACAGGGTTTCTCTGTGTAGCCCTGGCTGTCCTGGAACTTATGACTGGTTATTATTGATTGATTTGATTTGATAGTATTTCATCTCCTTTAATCACCCACCCCCCCCCCCCTTTCTTTGCCCTGGCCATCTAATCTAAAGCTCACACATGCTGGGTAAATGCTCTCCACTGATTCACTTCCAACCTGTACAATTTTCCTTTTTTTAAAAAACGTCCTGCTGGGCGGTGATGGTGCACGCCTTTAATCCCAGCACTCAGGAGGCAGCGCCGAGTGGATCTCTGTGAGTTCAAGGCCAGCCTGGGCTACCAAGTGAGTTCCAGGAAAGGTGCAAAGCTACGCAGAGAAACCCTGTCTTGAAAAACCAAAATAATAATAATAATAATAATAATAATAACAACAACAAAAATAAATAAATAAATAAATAAATAAATAAATAAATAAATAATAAACATCCTGTCCAGTTTTATTTTCATGGTCATGCTGGTGTCATAAAAAATCTGAGTGCTTCTCTCCCTTCTTCTATATAAGATTGGCATTATAACTCAGGATGCAGAGGCAGGAGAATCATGAGTTCAAGACCAGCTGGGTAATTTCATGAGACCCTGTCTCAAAATAAAGTGTAAAATGAGGGTTTGGGTTGTGTGTGGTTTGGAGGCAGAGCACTTGTCTCACGTGAGGACAGGGCTCAACCCAAGAGAGAGAGAGAGAGAGAGAGAGAGAGAGAGAGAGAGAGAGAGAGATTGAGATTGACCTTATTATTTTGCTAAAATTTCAGAACTCAACAGTGGCCACCTAGACCTGAAGTTTCCTTTGTAAGTAAAAAGTAATTTAAAACGGAAGTAACATTCAATTTCCTGTTCTCTTTTGTGACAATTAGTTGCTGGGTATTTCCTAAGGAAGTTGTCTGTTTTCTCTTAATTTCAAAGTTCTTTTTGGCTCTATTGTTTCTAACGTTACTTTTTCTTTCTTTCTTTCTTTCTTTCTTTCTTTCTTTCTTTCTTCCTTCCTTCCTTCCTTCCTTCCTTCCTTCCTTCCTTCCTTCCTTCCTTCCTTCCTTTCTTTAATTCAGGGTTTTGCTGTGAAGCCCAGGGTGGCCTTGAACTTTTGATCTTTCTGCCTCTACTTCTTGAGTACTAGGATTGCAGGCCTTTACCTTAACTCCCAGGTCTGTTCTGGTCTCATCTTTTGGGGGGTCCATACTGGGGAATGAACCCCAGGCTCTGTGCATGCCAGGCAAGTAAGCCTTCTGCCTCTGCTTGTGTGTGACCTTGGGTCCTGAGTTAGCAGAATGAATACGCCATACCAGGTGACTTGTTAGGCTGGCTTATGCAATGCAGTGTGGGTAGTCCAACAATGGCCATCTCCCACTGCAGAGGCCAAGAACCTGGTAGCTGCTCAGCCCATGAGGCTGGCCGCCTCGTAGTTCCAACCTGGTGCTCAAGCCTGTAAGATTCTGGAGATCCGCTGCCACACACTGGAAGCCTGAAGAAGCTGGGTTCTGACCTTGGTGAAGAAAGGTCAGCAAGCTTTTCCTCCTTTCCTCCGGGCCCAGGAGGTACCACCCACCATGCTGTCACAGACATGCAGCATCCTGTATCTTACAGGACATTGTGAGTCCCTGACTGACAGACATCCCAGGACCCCTGTCTCCCCGGGGAAGTGAGTTAACACTGAAGGTAGATGTGCATCTTACTGTCCGGCTTGCTCTGCCTCCCCTTCTGCCTCCTGGCTGAGGCTCCTGCTGCCCAGAGTCTCTTCAAGTCTCCAAAAATACAAGTCCCCACCACCATCACCACCCGCGCGGCCATGCTGTGGCCTCTCTGTCTGTCTGTCCATGGCATTAATAAAGCTAATAAACGCTTTATTCCCCAGTCATCTGTCTCTGTGTCTTCCTGACACCCCCACGCTGCCGCCACCATCGAAGTTCCCGCTCTCTATACTGGTTCCACTCTGACTCAGGCTCAGAGGGGTGGAGACTGAGTGGGCCGTGCACCCCTGCACGCCTCCTCCCAACCCTTCCCTGCTTGCACTTGAGTCCTACGCTTCTCAGCTCCCCTCCTACAACCTCATCTGCTTCCCCAGAGCTTGCTTGTCTGTCTGTCCTGTGGAATCCAGCACTTACTCATACAGCAGCTTGTCTTTTGTCCCTAAACAACTCTACAATGCTTGGCAGACCCAGTTCTCGGTAAATATTACCGACATGTTGCTGACAGGGACTGATTGACAACGACCGATTCTACCCACTGTTGCTTCAGATGCCCTGGGTTTCTTTGTGCTGGAAACCTTGACCTTGTGTTTGATTTTCCCATGTACTATGTGGCTGGCCAGGGCCAGGCGACCTCTCGGGTCACCTATTCTCATCTTTCATAATCTTTTGTTGTTGTTGTTGTTACTATAACAGAATTCCCCAGAGTGGGTGACTTATTAAGAACAGAAGGCTATTTTGGCCCGTGGTGCTGGAGGCCCGTCCAAGATCTGGTGAGCGCCCCCTGCTGCTGGACAGCGGCTGTCCACGGAAGAATTCAATCCAACAGGAAGGCGTCAGTGGCTGTGACTGACAGGTTGGGGGTTTGGGATTCAGGGGAGCCACTGAGCGGGACTTCTTTTGGGATGAGCAACTTACTGAGTAGTTCTTAACTCCATGGATGGACAGAGAGACAGTAGTACAGACAGACAGCAGCAGGGCAGGGGCTCTAAGGAGAGTTCAGGTCCCAGAGGTGGGGGATGGTCCCTTCTAGGTCTCAGAGGAAGGATGTTCTATGTTGTGTAGTTGGTGAGTATTCCACAGCACAGGCCTGCCCCCAGGCCATGCCTGATCCCTGGATGCAGGGGGAAGGGATGTGTGACTCTGAGGAGGTGGGAGACTGGGACACGTACAATTAAGAAGCACCCAGAATCTGGGAAGAGGCCATGCCATGCCATGCCACCCTCTGTTGTCCTCTGAAGTCCCAGAGTCTGGCAGCCTGAGGTCTGTAAACTTCCTTGGGAAAGTGAAGTCCAGGTAGCTGGGGGTTGGAAGTTCACAGACAGGCTCCTGGTAGTGGCTGGCCTGTCCCCTGCAGAGGCTGTGGCTTTAAAGAGCCTTATAGCCCCAAGCCCAACCATCACGGGGAAAGCCCCCACACACTTTAGCACCATTGCCTTGGGGTCCAAGCTTATCAGCAGAGCTCTGAGGAAACCATTCACACCCGACACCCCCATTTGTCCTGGGTATCTTTGTTGTCCCAGTGAACAGTCTGTGTTTCTGTGGTCTGGGATAAAGGTTTCTCACACGAGTGGGTTCCATTAGAGTGTGTTTTCATGCCTGTGTGTGTGTTTGTGTGTGTGTGTGTGTGTGTGGGGAAGACACTGATATCAACTTCCAGTTGCTTTCCATTTAATTTTTTGAGACAGGATCTCTTACTGAAACCAGAACACAATAACAGGTTCTAGGCCTTTTTGGGGTGGTGCTAGAGAGTCAAACTCAGGTCCTCGGTTTTGCCCAGAGTGCATCAAACCACTGAGCCATCCCCCCAGCCTTTTAATTTAGGCTCTTCAGGGCCCTTTTGGGGGTGGCTGCTTTGAAGTGAGATATGCACTTTTTATGACTAGATTAACTTGAATGGCTTCGAAATCAGCCTTTTAAAATAAAACAGTACCCTGTGTCGTGCCAAGCATAACAGTGTTGTTATTTACAACCGGGTTTCCTGGGACTCCTCCTTCAGAGCTGTGGGGAGCCTGGGAGGATCCTGTCTAACAGCCCCTGTCTGGGAAGGGGCCCCCTTGGCAGCTGACCCCACAGATGAAGCATTTCTCAGCCAGTCCCGGCTCTTATTTCTATTTTCACAGTGTAACACTTGCTTCCTGGCTCCCAGTTCCCCAACATTGAGGCTCTTTCCGAACTGAAATGAGGCGGAATCCACATTGCCCGGCCCTGCAGCTCACTGAAGCATTGTTCCATGACCAGAGTCCTGAATGCAAAGCCTTCCTTTAAACTTGACGAGCCAGGGTGAGTGGGGACCCTCCCACAGCCACAAATCTCCGCTCGGCCCTCCCGCCACGATGTCCTTCTTGTTTTCTCCTTCAGTGGCTACACCTCTGGGACACATTTATCCCCTTCACTGGGCTTCACTGGGGCCCAGCATGCAGGTCGCCAACAGGCAGACCCTCATTGTTTACCGACTCCAATGGGGCTGTTTTCTCTCTTTCCGGGAACCCTCCCTCAAGAGTTCAACTCTCTCAGATCAAAACAGTGTCTCCTGCTGGCTGAGATTCCGCTGTGGCCCCAACACAACCGCTCTGTTCTGTTCTGTTTTGTTTTTCCGAGACAGGATTTCTCTGTGTAACAGTTCTGGCTGTCCTGGAACTCATTTTATAGAGTAGGCTGGCCTCGATCGAACTCACTGAGATTAGTCTTCCTCTGCTTCCCAAGTCCTGGGATTAAAGAGTGTGCCGCTGCCACCTAGTATGCCCACACTGTTCTTAAAGAGATTTTTGTTTCTCTGTCTCTATCTCTCTCTCTTTCAACAAGCTAAGTGGCTTTGCTGCAGGGAAGGAACCTATTCTACCAGAGTCTCTTCCTTCCCGCCCACCCTACTTGACACTTTCTGATCTGTGTCATCGTAGGTTGGAACTAAGGTTGGAACTAAGGGCTAAGCAGCCACAGTTCCCTGTAGCCAGACACACACCAGCAGACACCCCACCAGGGACATGTCTGTGAGTCTATGATGGGCTCCCCAAACTCCAGGAATTTCCCAGAGGCACCTCTC
Source organism: Onychomys torridus (assembly GCF_903995425.1). Taxonomy (NCBI): domain Eukaryota; kingdom Metazoa; phylum Chordata; class Mammalia; order Rodentia; family Cricetidae; genus Onychomys; species Onychomys torridus. The sequence goes on from NC_050444.1 coordinate 162,111,571, forward strand.
TCCTGCTGGCAGCCTAGTCCTCATAGCTGACTCTGTGAGCGCTGCTTCTACAGAGAGGGGTAAACAGCCCCTCAGAGTTTGTAAAGCAAATACCCTAGGTGTCTGGATTCCAGTAAAACCATAGGAATCCGGGAACTCAGAAACTTCAGACATGAGAGAGTTAAATACACACACACACACACACACACACACACACACACACACACTGTGAATGTACTTAACATGCCTTTCATCCATAGCTCTTCGACATCTTCTAGATTCCTTCCTTATTTCCCCATAATGCACCACTAACCTCAAACCCTTGCCCAGATGACTTGAAGTAGACTTCCTTACTTTTCTTGTGGTTCCAAATGCCCCCATTTCCTTCAGATCTCACCATTCAGTAATTCTTGTGGCCTCTGGGAACCCTCTCTGTCTTGGGATTTTCTGTCATGAGACTTTCATGGCCCTAACTAGGCAAGATCAGATCTGCTTCAGCATCCATTGACATGGCATTGCCTGGGAAGGGCCAGGGCAGAAGTTACTAGAGACTGCTTGCTGACTGCTTCTCCAGCAGGAAAGGTGGGTTAGGGAGGGCATGGGGAGGTTCCGGGCTGGAGTGAACCCCGACAGAAGCATTGGCTGCGCAACTGTGAGGGCTTGAGTTTGGATAACCAGTACCATGTTCGTTGGCACAGGTCTGCAATCCTAGTGCTGCAGAGGAAGATCTGGGTGGAAGATTGCTGGCTAGTCAGTCTATCTGTTCAGTGTCAAAAAATAAGGTGGAAGGGGCTGGAGAGATGGCTCAGCAGTTGTGAGCACTGGCTGCTCTTCCAGAGGTTAGGATCCCAGACCACAGGGCAGCGGACAGCCCTCTGTAACTACACTTCCAGGGAATCCAAAACCCTCTTCTGGCTTCAGTGGGTACTGCACAAACATGGTTCCCAGAAGCTCAGCACACCACATATACATAAAACCAGTAATTTTTTAGAAGGTGGAAGTGGAGCTGGGCAGGTGGCACAAGCCTTTAATCCCAGCACTCAGCTGGCAGAAGCAGGCAGATCTCGGAGTTTGAGGCCAGTCTGGTCTAGAGAGCCAGTTCAAGGACTGCCAAAATGATAATGGATTAAACTTCTGAAACTGTAAGCAAGCCCTGATTAAACACTTTGTTTTATGAGTTGCCTTGATCATGGTGTCTCTTCACAGCAACAGAGCAGTGACTGAGACAGTGTGTATGTTTGCCTGAATGGATTTATGTGACTATTTGTGTGCAGGAGACTGAAGAGACCTGCAGAGGGCATTGGATCTTTTAGGACTGGAGTTACAGGTGTTTGTGAAATGCCCAAGGTGGGTGCTGGAAACTCAGGGGCCAGTTGGTGTACTCTGGTGTTCCTGTGGCCTAGAATGACATTCTCTTGACAGGCTGAGTTGGTGACCAGGCCCCGACATGATTTAGCTCTGGTTTTTGCTCTCCAGCTCTGAGAAGTCCAATGCACTGAGGAACTGGTTTCCTGGGCCTGGTCTAGTCCTCTCTGACCTCAGGGTGGAGCTGGTCAGAGCCATCCTGCCTGCGCTGAGCTGTTGCCACACTCCCTGTAGATGCTGAGGTGCTAATCTCAGAATGTTCTAGAAAGGATAATGCTGGGAACTCTGTTTGGGAGGTGTGGTGTCAGGGCAGAATCAGGGTCACCCTGTCCCTGACTTTGCTTCCTCCCTGAATTCAAGCCTCCTCTGACCCTCTTGCCCTTTGCTAGAAGGTTAGAAGGTCAAAAGGGGTCTGCAGCCCAGAGCCCCATGAACACAGCTCAGCTCTCGTCGTTTCATAAACAAACTCATAAACATTCCTCACCCTCCAAAGGGCATCGCTGCCAGCTGGGCCCAGACTTTCCGACTCACTTCTAAATCACCCGGCTGCCAATTTTCCAGCTGCAAGAGGGGAAAGCTTTGTAAACTGCTTGCTTCCACCTGACCTGTGGAGGAGGGTGAAGCCATGGCAAGTCGGAAGTTATGAACACAACACGTTTATAAAATCCCAGTTACAGAGGCCTTGCCAATGGACCTAGCCAGATTTCAAGTGGCAAAATTGACAGTCTTATGTGGGTGGATGGGTGGATGGGACCGGGTCACACAGGGGAACAGGCTGAGCTGGGATGACAGGAGAGGCCTGGGGACACACAGAGGCTCCAGGGAGAGAGATTTCCATCAGATTACAGGAGCTTCCAGAAAGGTTAAAATCAGAGAGCTAAGCTGCGCGTGGTAAGAAGCTGGGGCAGGATTGAGAACCAGAACTACATAGTGAAACTCTGTTTCAACAGACAGAAAGACAGATGGATGGATGGATGGATGGATGGATGGATGGATGGATGGATGGGAAGATGAATTGGTGGATAGATGGATGGGTGGAAGGTTAGGTAGGTAGATAGACAGACAGACAGACAGACAGACAGATGCTGGATGGATGGGTAGGCAGGTAGAGGAGTCAAGCATTGTAAATGCTGAAAAGCATGTTGACCTGTCATCTACCCCCATTTTCTGCCTTTCAGAAAATCAGAACAGTAAGATACCAAATGCAAAACAATAATTTCTTAATTTTGTATTTATCTAATTTTCATCTTTTATCAAATATGAAAGCAAACTTGCATGCTAGTGAGATGTTTGTTTATGTTTATTTAGTTAAATCAGTTTATTGTAATAAACTCAAACAAAGCCACTTGAAAGTAGCCACTCAAACACTTTTTAAAATAATATTTGATATTTATTCTTTGAAGTTTTCATATATTTATTCAATGTGTTTCGAGCACAACCATCTTTTGTGATGTGTGTCTTTATGGAGGTAGTCTCACATAGCCAAGGCTAGCCTGAAACTTGTGTATCTGAGGATGACCTTGAACTTCTGACCTTGCCTCCATCTCCTGAGTGCTGGGACTGCAGGCCTGTGTTGCTGGCTTGTGCTCTCCTGGGTCAAACCCAGTGCTTTGTCATGCCAGGCCAGTGTTCTACAGACCAAGCCATGCCCCCAATACTGTTTGTCTTTCAAAAAACTTTTTGTAATTAATTTATGTGTCTGTTTGTTTTGCCTGAATGCATGTATGTGCATGACACTTATGCCTGGTGCCCATGTTGATCAGAAGAGGGCATTAGATCCCTTGGAACTGGAGTTCTGGATGGTTGTGAGCCACCATGTGAGTGCTGGGAACTGAACCCTTTAGAAGAGCAGCCAATGCTCTACTCACTCAGCCATCTTCTCAACCCACTGTTTGTGGCTGAGTCACACTGTTTTGTAGCATAGACTCTTCTTATTGGATACATCCTTTGTAATATTTTTCTTACTGTACAATGGATTATCTCTTCACATTAAAAGACTGTGTGTAGTGGATAGCCATCCCAGCATTGGCCTGGAAGTTCCAACCCCCATTGAGGCTTCGGTAATGGTCACGCCTACAAGGCGGGGCGGAGGAGGAAGCGGAAGACCGAGGATCGAGAGGAGAGGTCTCTCTTGGTTCCCGGACCCTGGACGCAGGAGGTAGACTGAGCAGAGTTTTCCAGAGAACACCGCCGGACTGCGCTATACCTTTGCCAGACCCTGCAACCTACCCCTTCATTTGTAAGTTACCCCACAAAATAAACCTCCCTTTTAATTACGTGGAGTGGCCTTAATAATTTCACCAATATCTGGCACGAAGTAGTAAGAGAAACTATGCCCACATTCCCAAAATTATCAAGCTGGCTTTGGAGATGGAATTGGCTCACTCCTTCTCTAAACCCAGACATATTGCTAAAAGAAAAGGTTAAGAGATTCTTGTGTCCCAAATCAGAAGAGCCCTCTGGTGTGGGACAGAGAAAAACCAATATTTTTCTTTAAAGCAGGTTGATTATAAATGCAATCTCTTTCTAAAGAAGAAAAGGGGATATGATATAGATATAATAGTCTGAAAGGGTAGATTAAGGAACTTACTTCTAAAGAGCAACAACTTGTTTAAAATGTTTTACATTGGTATAGATTTCAGTCTATTGATAGAAACTTAAAGTTAATTTTGTTATACTGTGTGTATATTTCTAATCGTGTTTAAGGTATTATGTTTGTATAGCTCATTTTAAATTGTAATGAATAATTAAAAATAGGTTAATAATTGATCATCTATGATAATCATACTCATAGCCATGTTAGTTAAGTCTTCTAGGTATACATAGAGATATTTCAGACAGATAGGTAATCTTCAAATACTTCAAAGACCTTCAGAATATGGCATTTAAAATATTTTTAAAATTTAGACTTTCTGGACAGTGAGATATGTCTGCTCCTGGCAACACCAATTTACTTCAGAGACGAGGATGGGCATTGAAGACACTTCATATCTTATCTTCTCCTTGGCAAAAATAGCCATTTGGACAAGAAACTGTTCTTGCCTGGACTGCTTGATCGACTGGACATGCAGGACCCATAGAAAGGTGACCACTAAACTTTGCTTGACAAAATGGTCCTTCAGGTTCCTACTTCACAGAGGAAACTGCCAGACATTCTACAGGACACTGAGAGAAGTGACCGAGAGACTCTAGCCCTGTGGGCTAAAGACAAATGCCCCAACTTTACAAAGGAACATTAGGTGACTGTCCAGGCTGCCAGCTGTCTCTGTCTATTCTTGCAAGACTCCCAAAAAATGCTGACATCCTTCTCCCGGTTCTCAAGTAATATATCCTTCTGAGGTCTTTGATGTGGTTGAAGACTAGATAGTTATAATTTCCTCAGTTATGACAAAAGATAAGTTAGATATAAAACCTTAGACTCACAAATATAAGATAGATAGGATATCTTCTTTAATATTGTAACTGTAATTCTTGCTTGATAATTGTTTTGTTACATGTAATTGTACTATGTAAAAGTTAAAACCTTCCTTTAAAAAAAAAAAAGAAAAGGGGAAGTGCTGTGGATATCGCTCTGTGTAAATAAAGTTCTGATTGGCCAGTGGCCAGGCAGGAAGTATAGGCGGGACAAGAGAGAAGAGAATTCTGGGAAGTAGAAGGCTGGAGGAGACACCGCCAGCCGCCGCCATGAGAAACAACATGTAAAGACACTGGTAAGCCACAAGCCATGTGGCAAAGTATAGACTAACAGAAATGGATTAATTTAAGATAGAAGAAGTAGATAACAAGCAGCCTGCCATGGCCATACAGTTTCTAAACAATGTAAGTTTCTGTATGCTTTCTTGGTTGGGTCTGAGCGACTGTGGGACTGGCAAGTAAGAGAGATTTGTCCTGACTGGGCCAGGCAGGAAAACTCTAACTACAACTGTGTTGGAGAGTTTTATGTCAACTTGACACAGCTAAAGTCATCTGAAAGGAGGGAACCTAAATTAGGAAAATGCCTTCAGAGCCAGGCGGTGGTGGCGCATGCCTTTAATCCCAGCACTAGGGAGGCAGAGGCAGGTGGATCCCTATGGATAGCCAGAGCTGAAACCCTGTCTCAAAAAACCAAAAAGAAGAAGGAGGAGGAGGAGGAGAAGGAGGAGGAGGAGGAGGAGGAAGGAAGGAAGGAAAGGAAAAGCCTGTAGGTCCCAGATTCTATAAGAAAGCAGGCTGAGCAAGCCACAGGGAGCAAACCAGTAAGCAGTACCCCACCCACCATGGCCTTGTCCTGATCTGACTTCCCTCAGTGATGAACAGTGCTGTGAAAGTGTAAGCCAAATAAATCCTCTCCTCCCCAACTTGCTTTGGTCATGGTGCTTCATCACAGCGATAGAAACCCTAGCGAAGACAAATTGGTACCAGCGTAGTGGGGTGTTGCTGTGACAGACCTGACCATGTTTTGGGGAGGACTGTGGAAGGACTTTGGAACTTTGGGCTAGAAGAGCCACTGAGTGTTGAGAGTTCAGTGGGATGTTCTGTAGGAGCTTGGGAGATGAGAATGTTGAGGACAGTGCAGATGATGGAGGCCTGGCCTGTGAAGTTTCAGAGGGAAGCAAAGACTCCAACTGGGCCTTTTGTGTGAAGAATCTGTAGTTCTGGTCAGCTGGAGCTGAAGAATCAGCCATGGTTAACAAGATGTCAGCGCTACTGAAATTAAACCTTTGCTTTACCGGGACAATGGATGCTGGTCAGCCGGAGCTGAGAATTAGTGGTGATAAGAAGAGACCAGCATTGTGGAGGTAAACTCTGGGAAGTATTTCCTCAGAGTCAGTACACAGAAGCTGTGTTCCAGGGGCAGCCAAAGTTGTCCCTCATGCTGGCAGCAGAGCTTGGTAGTGCAAGAGTCACCCAGCTGGTAGGGGTTTTGAAGGTGTAAAGGGGTCATGGAGAGCAGCTGAGGCTTGACACTGTGTGGCAGGACTGGAGTCCCTGAAGGGAGCCCAGGAGAGGCTGTTGTTGAAGATGAAGTGCACTTTTAGTAGGGGACCCGAGCATTTTTGGAGATGCCAGTACTGTGGGATGACCACTGAGAACAGCAGCAGCTGTGGAGTGGAGCCAGCTGGAGCCTAGAAGACAAGCTGTGTGTGCTGCAGAGGGCTGGAGAAGTGACCCAGGCTCTTTGGAGGAGTCCCGAAGTGAATCCCAGATATTGGTTATTGCATTATTTACACAGTTGGAGTTCGGTTTTGCTTTGTTCAGATTGTGACTATGCCCTGGTTTTCCTCCTCCTCTTCTTCTTTTTGGTTTTTTGAGAAAGTTTCTCTGTGTAGCCCTGGCTGTCCTGGAACTCACTCTGTAGACCAGTCTGGCCTCAAACTCACAGAGATTGGCCTGCCTCTGCTTCTGGAATGCTGGGATTAAAGGTGTATGCTACCACTGCCCGGTTATAATTTATTTTTATTTTATGTTCATTGGTGTTTTACCTGCATGTACGTATATGTGAGGGTGTTAAAGCCCTTGAATTGGGGTTCCAGACAAATGTGAGCTGCCATGTGGTTGCTGGGAATTGAACCCGGGTCCTCTGGAAGAGCAGTCAATGCTCTTAACCACTGAGCCACTTCTCCAGCCCCTAGAGACTAATTTTTGTTTGTTTGTTTTTGGTTTGGGTTTTTGTTTTGTTTTGTTTGTTTGTTTGTTTGTTTGAGACAGGGTTTCTCTGTGTAGCCTTAGCTGTCCTGAAACTCACCCTGTAGACCAGGTTGGCCTTGAACTCACCGAGATCTACCTGCCTCTACCTCCCAAGTGCCGAGTTTAAAGGTGTGCACCACCACCACCTGGAGAGACTAAAATTTTAAAGTATTTGAATTGTAAGACTGTGGGACTTTTAAGTTTGTAAAATGTTTTATATGACTGTGTCATCTTGGGGATGAATGAGAAAGGAAAGGTTATGGTTTAACAGTGATGTGTTTGTGTGTCACAATGACAAGGAATCAGTTGTGTTGGAAAGTTTATGACAACTTGACACAAGGTAAAGCCATCTGAGAGGAGGAGATCTCCATTAAGGAAATGCTTCCATAAGACTGGGCTGTAGGCAAGCCTGTGGGACATTTTATTAATCAGTGATTGATGGCAGAGGGCCCAGCCCAGTGTGGGTGGTGCTATCCCTGGGCTGGTGGTTCCAGGTTCTATAAGAAAGCAGGCTGAGCAAGCCATGGACAACAAGCTAGTAAGTGGTACTCTTCCATGGCCTCTGCATCAGCCTTTGACTCCAGGATCCTGCCCTGTTTGAGTCCCTGCCTGACTTCCCTCAGTGATAAACAGTGGTGTGGAAGTGTAAGCAAAACAAACCCTTTCCTCCCCAACTTGCTTTGGTCATGGTGTTTCATCATAGCACAAGTAGAACCAAAAGACTTATTAAATATTTGTTTTTATTATTTTTAAGTATGTGTATGATTTGTGTAACTATGTGCATGTGAATGCAGGTGTCCTCAGAGGCCAGAGACATTAGATAGCCTAGGAGCTACAGTTACAGGCAGTTGTGAATTGCCCAACATGGGTGCAGGGGAATTGAACTGGGGTCCTCTGTAGAGCTGATGTGCCCTTAGCCTTGGAGCCACCCCTTCACTTTCCTGATAGTGTTCTCTGTTGTCTCTAATTTTGATGAGTCTGGTTTCTCTGTTGTTGGTCCTGGATGCTTTGGATAAGTGTATCTAACTCAAGGTGACAAAGGCTGGAGCCCATGTCTCCTCCTAGGTGTTGTGCAATTCTGGCTCCTACTGTTAGTGAGGATGCCCATAGTCACTAAAACCTTCCCAAACACTAACACAAACTGATCAAACACTGGACCCTAAAGATTAAAGAATCTAATTGTGAAGAGGATGCTCTTTGAAAAGACTGAAATTAACCTAGAAATTGATATATAAACAAGAGGAGGGATGCCAGCTGTGCCATGGTAGAATGCACTTATAATCTTAATACCTGGAGCTGTAGGCATGGGGTTGTGAGTTTGAAGCCAGCCTGGGATATGTTGCAAGACTCAAGCTAAAATCAAAGAGGGGAGGCTGGCAAGATGGCTCAATTCTGAAAGTTCTTGCCTTGTAAATATGAGGACCTAAGTGAATCCATGTGAAAAGCCAGACAGAGATACTCTCAAACACATGCCCGGTGGTCTCTCAGATGACTCCAAATCCAGCCAAAGTGACCGTGAAGATAAACCACCACGATTATCGTTCTAACTGACTATATAATCAAGACTATAAAAATCATATGATCATCTCAAAAGATGGAGGAAGCTGGGCATGGTGGTGTACACCTTTAATCCCAGCACTTGGGAAGCAAAGGGATTTCTGTGAGTTTGAGACCAGCCTGGTCTGGTCTATATAGGGAGTTCTAGGCCAGCTGGAGCTGTGCTATGAGACTCTATCTTAAAAAAATAAGATGGAGAAAAATTATTTCTAAATCCCCAGGATGACGGACTCCTTGAGCAAACCAGGGATGGGGTGGGATGCTACAAAATCCATTTACCAAAGTCCTATCTGGCAGCAAAGATCTTGATTCCCAGCCAGTGCAGGAAGGGTCAGAGCAGAAAACGGATTGTTACCCAAGGGACTTGTGAATGGATGGACAGAAAGCCAATCATATGGATAAGCTATTAAAATTAAAACATGGGCTGGAGAGATGGCTCAGTGGTTAAGAGCACCGACTGTTCTTCCAGAAGTCCTGAGTTCAATTCCCAGCAACCACATGGTGGCTCACAATCACTTGTAATGAGATCTGGTGCCCTCTTCTGGTGTGCAGGGACACATGCAGGCAGAATACTGTATACATAATAAATAAATAAATAATAAATCTTTATAAAATTAAAACACAAAGTTAACAAGGTCCCCAAATATAAATCTTATTGTATATTCAGTAATAATTAGAAAATTAAATGTAAAAATAACACAGCATTTATATTTTACAGAGAACAACAAAACCAGCCAGAGGACAAAAGACGTTCAAGATGTCTGCCTGGGACTCCACAGCACATCCCTGAGCTGTGTAGATGTTTGGGGTTTTTTGGTTTATGAGGCAGCCAGCCCCGCCTGAACTGCTGTCCTGATGTGATCCTAACACACAACTTGGTAGATGGTACATGTGGGTGTGCATGCATAGGAGGTGAAAGCAGATAGAAAACATGCATGAGATGCATGAGGCCAGGCATGTAGCCAGGCACATGGTGCGTGTCTTTAACCCCAGCACTCGGGAGGCAGAGCCAGGCGGATCTCTGTGAGTTCAAGGCCAGCCTGGTCTACAGAGTGAGTTCCAGGACATCCAGGGCTACATAAGAAGGCCCTGTCCTCAGGGTCTACTATTTGATTCTAGACATGTGATAGGAATACATTCTGATAAAGCCATAGTAAGTAGGAATGGAAGACCCCACTTTGGGCAAGGGATACATTTTGTGTGTTATTTTCCTTTAAACAAACAAATGGTGCTGGAGAGATGCTCAGTGGGTGAGAGTGCTTGTCATATAAACGAGTGCAGATTCTCAGCACCCAGTTTATAAAAACAAGTGTTGTGGGAGAGGGAGTTGGGGGTCTTCTGGACTTGCTGGTCACAGTCCTCTCTCCAGGTTCAGTGAGAGACCCCGCCTCAAAGCAGTGGAGAGTGACAGTGTGCACCCACCCACCCACACACATGGGCACACACACCGCACTCGTGCACACAACGGTTACACACACACAAAACAAAAACCACATGTGAAAACAGCTGCTGAGTGTGGAGGCAAAAGCTAGCTAGCTCTTGGCAAGCTGAGGAGGGTCCTGAGCCTGAGGCCTGGCAGGGCTGTAATGGAGACTTCAAAGTGTGATTCCTACTGAGTTTGTGCCTCACACACTGTCATAAAGCCAAAGTCTTTAAATAGTAGAGGATCTGAGCTATACTGAGCGATTAATTATCAAAATTCATGTTATATATACATGCATATAAATTACAATTTCTTATTTTTTTAACCTTTATTTACTTGGTGTACACAGAGTGGATGTGTGGAGGCCAGAGGACAGTTTGCAGGACTTGGGTTCTCTTCCACGACCGTGTGGGTCCCAAGGATGAACTCTGGTTATCAGTCTTGGTGGCAAGAACCTTTACCACAACGGAGCCATCTCATTGGCCCTATATATTTTTATAGGTTATATATACATATATATTTATTTATAGGTTATAAAATCATAATCCTCATATGTATTTATTCCTGGCTGTCCTAGAACTGGATATGTAGACCAAACTGTCTTGTAACAGAGATCCACCTGCCTCCACCCTGCCCAGTTACTTTTTGTACCTGAATGTGCCTGTTTATCTGTATGTGCACCACATGCATGCAGATACCTGTGGAGGCCACATGGGGGCGTCCGTGTCTCTGGAACTGAGTTCCAGGTGGTTGTGAGTTGCCCACTGTGGGTGCTGGGAACCGAATCTGGGTCCTCTGTAAGGGCAGCAGGGGCTCTTAGGCAGTAAACCGCCTCTGCAGCTGCATCACTGTGATATTCGTGAGTCATTTGTACAGTTAATGCAGCCAGTGAAATAATGTCCAGCAGACTGCTTGATTCACAGCCTGCTGATGCCAATTTTCCATTCTCTCCTTGGAGACTTGAGGCAATCTGCCCAACTGTCCCCAAGGAATGAAGGGCCAGGGTGGGGCCAGGGTGTCATTTTATCCATCAACAACATGGCTTTTCTCTGGTTATCTTAGCCACAATGACACAGTGGAGGTCACTGTTGTTCCCTATACACAGTTCTACACTGCAGTGAGAGTATGTTGAACTTCTGGGTTACTGTGCACATGCTGTGCAGTCATTAGCAGCAAAGAACCCGGAGGAGAACACAGGTAGAGGGTAGGGGAGCATAGTCTCTCCAGATACCATCTACCACTGGTACAAATGGAGAAGCCTTTGACTTGCTTGTGATAGAGCTAGGGGCCCAGCTCAGCTGTAGAGTGCTTGTCTAGCTCCCCTGCAGTGAGGGACTGGGATGTGACTCGGCTGTGGGGTGCTTGTCTAGACTTCCCCAGTTGGGGCCTGGGGTGTGACTCAGCTATGGGGTGCTTGTCTAGACTACTCCAGTGAGGGGCTGGGGTGTGATGCAGTTATAGGGTGCTTGCCTCACCACTCCCCTCCACAATGAGGGGCTGGGGTGTGTCTCAGCTGTGAGGTGCTTGTCCATACTCCCCCAGTGAGAGTCTGGGAGTGATAGGGTTCTTGCCTGGCCCTGACAGTGAAAGGTGGGATAGGCCCAGCTGTAGGGTGCTTTCCTGGTACACACAAGACCCTGGCTCCACTGCTAGCACTCAGGTGACTTCTGTCCTCCAGTGTTTCAGAAAGGCGGCATTTTGGCTGCCTTGAGCCTTTTTCTCTTGGTGGTGGTGGGTGCTCATGCTACCCAGGATCCCCATGAATGTGGTTGGACTTTGGGTACATATGAAATCCAGTGAAAGCCTCCTCCTTCACTAGAAATTTGGCCTGGTTGATATTTAGTCAAGAGAGGCAGTCCCCGCGTGGACTGCAGCTACCACATCTCTAGAACCATCACGGTTGATAAGTAAGCCTACTCAAGACAAGTGGAGTCTTTGCCTTAGTTGGACACAGAGTCACCAACATCATGAACTCTGGGAGGAGAGAAGAGTGAGGGAGCCTTCCAGGCCGCCATCATCACTCCATGAACTTCACCTGGAAACAGCATCTATAACCTCTAGACACCCTCCACCACAGGCGGCCTCCACCACAGGCGGCCATCCCAGAACTCCGAGGACAACAATGCCTCTTTAAGTCTCCGGGTGACACTTACTCATGGCCTTGTGTGTGTCATAGTTAATATGAATAAGACTTTCCTGGATGAACGCAGATAAAACTAAATTACCCAGCAAGGGCTCAAGTAATTTTCATTTACAGAAAACTATTACGGGCCATAAAACTCTTCACCCGTGATGCTTGCCAGTTCCTAATGACCCAAGCCTGGTGACAGTGTCTTTCATGAGCTCCCACAGCAGGGGACCAGCCTTTCCCTCCTCCACAGTCAGGCTGGCTCCTGCTCATCTTGTGACATCTTTTTGAACATAACAAGATGTTTCTGTGTTTGCCCTACAGTGATCAATGTTGATTTTATTTTTAAATACATGTGATCATCCATGAAGTCAAGTAATAAAAAAGCCCAAAGTGACTTCATGGAAAGCTGATGCTCCCTGGTGCTGTCCTCTAGATCTATCATGGAGAGTACAGACGTTTCCTGCCATGCTAGGTTCTGGGAGAAAGGTTACAACAGTGTGTCATTCCTATGTAAGTGTCCTCTTTTTTTTTTTTTTTTTCCTTATGTGGACTTTGAACGGAGGCACCCAATTGTCAGGTTTCTCAAATCTGTACGTGGTGGCTGGGGATATGGCTCAGCCTGTAGAGTGCTTACCTAGCATGTGAGAAGCCCCGGCTTTCATTCCTAGCACTGCTGGGAATTCCCAGCTTTAAACTAGGCTTGGTAGTGCAAGTTTGGAATCCCAAGACCCAGGATTGCAAGCAGGAGGTCAGAAGTTCAAGGTCTTATTGGCTGTGGGGGAGTTTAAAGCCAGCATGGGATATGAGACCAAGTCAAACCAAACTCTGGGCCAGGATTGCTGACTGAAGTCTTCAGCTGCCATGACGGGCGGCTAGGCCACCAACTTCACCCGCACGCATTCTCACCTTGGGCTCTGATCCACCCTGCAACAAGGACTGTTTCCAAACCATCTTCCTCTCCCAAACTTCACCTCTGCCCTTTCCTACTCAGTCATGGCAGAAGGCTGCTTCTGATTTTGAGAAGGAAATAGCGCTTCCAATCTCCCTCCTCCTCCCTACCAAGTTCTCTGTCTGTGCAGAAGTCCATGGCGCCTTCCCACTCAGAGGTCTCCCGAGACCATGACCTCCTCTGCCCTGTCTCCCCTTTCTTTCTCTGTGGCTTCCTCTGACTCTGGACCACACTGGTGACATCCTGGCACGGTTCTTGTCTGTGATCACTGCTGTGGGTTTTTCTCAGACACCTCCCTTCTTTCTTTTGGAAATGAAGCCTCTGTGTTTGGCAGATCTCATAGCAGATACTCTCTGTGACCCTGAAGCACAGCCCTAGAGATGCAGCAGGTAACTGCTCTACCTGCCTATGACCTTGAACTGCATGCCACTGGGGTGTGGCCTCTCGGCTACTCTTAAGACCTGAGATGCACTATGCTGCTCTCTTTGCTCCCTTGTGGGACTTGGATGATGGGACAGTCTCAGGCGCAGAAGAACAGCGTGAGACCATGCCTCACCTTTTCTAGGACCCTGTGACAATTCCTCTGTTCTGTTTTGTGAGTTTTCCTTTCTTAATAAATCCCTTTGCCCTTTAAGCAGACTCCATGGATTTCTCGCTTTATCTGGCACCTAATGTGTAGGGAAGGGGTCTTGTGCTAGCTAACTCTGGGGTTCGGGAGGGACTGGCCCGTAGTTTGGAAGCAGGGATTTTTGGTCTCTGCGGATGGGATCTGAGCTGCCTCTAGCAGGTGGCAGATCACGTAGGCTGCCCACAAGTGGCACACAGCACAAATGTGCATGTAAAGCAACCCAAGATGCGAACTGGAATCCAGCAGCTTATAGGTACTATGCCCATGCCGGCGAGGTGGATAGAGCAGAGTTCCTATGCTCTGAGCAAACCTATAGGGGCTGTGGGCAGGATCTGAGCCAGTGGGGGTAAAAAGCTAGTCTGAGTGGAAGTTTCTCTGTGTGGATAAGGGCTGTGGATAACTCACCCACCTTGAACTTCAGATAAAGCGAGAAATCCACAGAGTCTGCTTAAAGGGCAAAGGGACTTATTAAGAAAGGAGAACTCTCTAGCTCACCTCAGGGACCCTGTCTCTGTCTCCTGAGCATTGTTGGGATTACAGATGGGCCTCCGAACCCACCCAGCATTTAGGTGGGTGCTGGCTTCCTGTCTAGTCCTCAGGCTTGCTCAGCAAGTTCTTTATCCACTGAGCCTTGCCCAAAGCCCTACTCTCTCCCTTTTGTGAGGACTGGATGTGGGTGTGAGGGTGTGTGCCCGCTCTGGCCATGGTAATGAGGATCATCATATCCTTGTGAGCAATGGAGAGACTCACAGGAGGAGGCTGTCGGGTGATCTCATGGGATAGTCACCCATCACATTGCCTGTGCTGTAGTTTGAATCTGGAATGTTCCCCCAGAAGCCTGTATGCTATGGGCTTTGTTCTGAATGTGGAACATTCAGGAGGCTGTGGAAGCTTCCGAGCCAGGGGCTAGTGGGATGAACATTAACCACTGGTGTTGTACTAGAGAAGGAGATATGTATTTATGTACTTAAGATAGATTTTTAGAGGGGCTGGAGAGACGGCTCAGTGGTTAGGAGCACTGGCTGCTCTTCCAGAGGACCCAGGTTCGGTTTCCAGCATCCACATGGCAGCTCACAACTGTCTGTAACTCTAGTTCCAGGGGATCTGACACCTTCACACAAACACACACTCAGGCAATACACCAATGAACACAAAATAAAAATAAATTATGAAAAGATATATGTTAAGCAGTATATTTATATGTATGGATGTCTTGCCAACATGTATATTATGTACACTATATGTATGTCTGGTTCCTGCAGAGGCCAGAAGAAGGATCCCCTGGGCCTGGAGTTATAGAGGGATATGAGCTGCCATGAGGGTGCTGGGAACTGAACCTGGGCCCTTTGCTCTAAACTGATGAGCCCTCTCTTCAGCCCCATTAAAAAGGCACTGGTACCTCAGCCTCTTCTTATGTGTCTCCATGGCTACCATGATGTGAGCAGCCTCAGCAGCCACCCACAGAGCCAATCACATTAGGTTTAAGCCCTAAACTTCACTAAAGCAAACCTTTTATCCTTTGAAGTTGATCCATTGGCTCAGGCATTTTGTCACAGAGATGGACTGCTGGCAAAGCCCCATGGATGTGTGTGGGAACATTTACCCCTCTACCCGTGACAAGCACACTTTCCTCCTTGCTAAGTCACTGTGACCTGATCTGTGAAAATGGCCCCAGCCAGTTGTCTAGTGTGAAAATAAGTTAGCATGGCCAATATGGAATAGCCTCAAACATTTTAAATAGAATAACCACTCAACTTGGCACCCACGGGGCTGTGTGGATACCCAAGGCAATGATTTACTATGTCAAAATGGTCACCACCCACCGGCCCCCCAAACAATACTTCAAACCTACAAACATCCCAAGGATATCCAAAGTATTTATAGAAAAAAATACAGAACACAGAAAGTCTTAATGAAGATGTCAGAAGCAAAATTACAAAACTCAGTTTAAAAAATTGATTAGTGGCCTGGTGGCAGCACACACCTTTAATCCCAGCACTTGGGAGGCAGGGGCAACTGGATCTCTGTGTTCAAGGCCAGCCTGGTCTAAAGAGA
This sequence comes from Onychomys torridus, assembly GCF_903995425.1. Taxonomy (NCBI): domain Eukaryota; kingdom Metazoa; phylum Chordata; class Mammalia; order Rodentia; family Cricetidae; genus Onychomys; species Onychomys torridus. The sequence continues at coordinate 162,127,325 of NC_050444.1, forward strand.
GTAAGTTCTAGGACAGCCAAGGCTACACAGAGAAACCCTGTCTCAAACAAACAGATAAATAAACAAATTTATTAGTAGTGGCTGGGAGTATAGCTTAGGTCCTGGGGTCCGTCCCAACACCAGGGGAAAAAAAACAGCAGTAAAGCTACATCATGAAGCATGCACTGTCCCCTGCATCCTCCGACCACGTGCACAGGCCTCCACTCACTCGGTGTGTTCACCCAAACAAACACATTATCCTGAATGTGACCCCTACCAAGCATTGGCCTCATTCTTTTTATTTCTTGGTTTTTTGAAAAAGGGTTTCTCTGAGTAGCCCTGGATGTCCTGGAACTCACTCTGTAGTCCAGGCTGGCCTCAAACTCAAGAGATTCCCCTGCCTCTGGAGTGCTGGGATTAAAGGCGTGTGCCACAGCTGCCTAAGCCTCATTCCCACTTAGTGGCAGGTGGCCTGAAGTGCAGCTGGCTTTTCATTTTGAAAGAAAAGGCTTAGTACACCCTAGACACCACCCCACCTCGTGCTAGGAAAGTCACAGATGTGGAGCCCTTGATCCCATCCACGATTAGACATTCATACTTCTCATCAAATTATCTGAGACACCAGCTACCTCCTACTTCCTTGTGTATTTTGTCTGTGCGTGTGTGCGTGTGTGCGTGTGTGCGTGTGCGTGTGTGTGTGTGTGTGTGTGCGCGCGCGTGTGCGTGTGCGTGTGCGTGTGCGTGTGCGTGTGTGTGTGTGTGTGTGTGCGTGTGTGTGTGTGTGTGTGTATGTATACTTGGAGGTTAGAGACAACTTGTAGGAGTAAGTTCTTTCCCTCTACCATGCAGGACCCAGGCACTTAAGCATGTTAACCTGGTGAACCATCTCACCAACCCAACCCTGGGGAAAATTTTTAATTCACACTTGCAATTGCACTTACACCCTGTGACACTTCCCACACAAGAACGAAGTGAAGGAAATTAGCATATCCATCCCCTCGGTGGCTTCACATTGGGAAACGTCAGTTACCACACTCCTCAGTCATCAGTGGGCTTCAGACCAGCAGCCCTGGAAACACAGGATTCAAGGCCCACATCACCTATCTGCCCGTACAAAGAGAAAGAAAGGAAAACAGATTGAAGGTGATGGGAGCCGCCAGATCAGCAACTTTGCAACCACTGCTGTAAAATCTGTCGGCTCCATGCTCACAGCCCTTTGAGAAGCCTGGCATAGTCTCTGACTTTGGTGAACAGATATAATGAAGTTGGAAACTGAAAAGAATTACTGCCTGGGCAGTTTTTCCAGGTTCTTGGCGTTTCTGCTTCCTGGTGGCAATGACATTTGTTTACCTTGAGAATGGGAGAAGACACTTTTATGGGTCCTGTCTCCATGGAGCGCAGGAGCCTTGCTCATGCAGCTCTCTCAGTGCCTTCCCACTGGACCTGGTGAAAGACCTCCACCCCCCACCCCCACCCCGGAGCCATAACTGATGGGGCACAGTGAAGGGCCAGATTTATTTCTGCCCTACTTCTCTAGGACATTGGTTCCATCAGAATGCAGAAGGGACGGGCCCAGAGGAGCATCTCCGCCACCCTGAACGTGCTGTCTAGGTTTCCAGGGTAGGCCTTGGGGGATGTTAACTCTTGTGTGCAACTGTGTGTGCGTATGCGTGAGGAGGGCAGAGGGCAACCTCACTGTCGTTCCTCAGATGCTGTCCCCCTAGATTTTTGGTCTGGGACTCACCAATTAGACTAACTTAGGTCCTCATTTTACACAGAAAGAATTTACCAACAATGTCTAATCTTGTTTTGAGAGAGGCCTTACTGTGTAGCCTTGGTTGGCCTAGAACTTGCCATGGAGACCAGACTGTTCCTGAGCTCAGAGAGATCCACCTGTCTCTGCCTCCTGAGTGCTAGCATTAAAGGTGTGTGCCACCACGCCTGACTCGGTGTCTAATTTTTAGTCTGTGAATGTAATAAACTGTCTCCCTCCTGGGAAGGATCAAGTTTTTAACGAATGGTTGGACATTTTCACATGTTGTATGTTCTTACCACACAGAACAATGTTGAAGGAGAGAACAGGGACCCCACTTCAGGCTCCACCCAGAAAACTATGACACCAACATCACACCACTACCAGCTACTTCCCTGCCCCGGAGACCACCAGTACCAGCAAGTGTCCCACCATCATCTGCTTGGGCCAAAGGACAGCTATCAGGCCCAGATCCTGGCTTAGCAGAAGAGGGATTATGGGACAGGAGCGTTAGAAGGTGCTAATTTCAAGATGATGAAATTATATATATATATATTAAGGCAAACTCAACAAGTTGGTTGCATTTTCTGCTTTTGTCTTTTCACTGAAGATTGTGCTGGTGGGTGCACAGTAGGAGGTATGCTCCTTTCAAAGGCTGAGGGACAGATGGTTCCTGGGAGGAAACAGGAGCATCTAATGGGTATAAAGGCTAAGCCACAGCTAGCGGTGGTAATATTTCTAAAAAGAGGGGCAAGCCACCTACTTTGTAAGCACAAAGTGGACAATCTCTGTCTCTCTGACCAGAAGCACAGGCCTACCTAGCCTCCCCCTGGCTGGACAACACACCATAATTCTCCTCATTTGGGGCTTCTTTCACTTGTTGCAAAAAAAAAAAAAAAAGTTTAGGGAGGTTGGAAAGCAAGCCAAATGTCTTTTATCTGATTCGTCCGGGCAATTACAGAGGAGCATTTCCCCAAAGAGAAGAAAAGGCGTTGGCAGACCAAGTGGCTGGCTGCAGAGAGAACCCGCATAGCAACCAGATCCCAGACCATTGCAGGGTGTCCGCAGAGATGCTGGGAGGGCCGGGGGAAAGGAAGGCAAGGCAGAAAGAGGGTGGTGCACATTTGCTTTAAGTCTGTTGAAATAGGGCTGGGGATGCAGCTCCGCCAGCCAGCAGAGCACCTAGAATGCACAAAGCCCTGGGTTTGAGTCCCAATCAGCTTTCTCCTGCGGGTCCCAGGAACTGAACTCAAGTTGTGAAGCTTGGGTCAAGTCAAGTGACTTTACCTGCTGAGCCTTCTCAGTGGCCTGATGGTTTGTTGTTTGTTGTGGGTTTTGTTGTTGTTTGTTTAAGATAGTGTCTCACTAGGAGCCCTAGCAGGCCTGGAACTTATTGCCAGGCTGCCCTCAATCTTGTGATAATCCTCATGGGTCTGGTCCTAACTGCTTAGGAGTACAAGTGGGGCCATCATTCCAGCAGCAACAACAACAAAAATATTTTTAAACATCAAGTCCTCTCCCATAAAGTCAGGCATGGTGGCACATGCCTTTAATCCCAGTACTAGGGAGAGAAAGGTTGGGAGAATCTCTGTGAGTTCTAGGCCAGCCAGAGCCACATGGTGAAGTGCTGCCTCAAAAAAAAAAAAAAAAGTTATTAGGTCATGGGCCAGTGAGATGGTTCAGCTGGCAAAGGTTTTTGCTGCCCAGGCTGATGACCTGAGTTCAACCTCCATATGGCCAAAAGAGAGAACAGGTTCCCATGAGTTGTCCTGTGACCTACACACACACACACACACTATGACATATACACCCCCCAGTAAATAAATACAATTAAAAAAATTTTTTTTAAGGCAAGGTGTCAATATCTAGTTCTGGCCAGCCTGGAACTTGTCTGGGACTTGCTATGTAGATCAGTCTGGCCTCACACTCACAGATTCACCTGCTTCTGCCTTCCGATGTAATTTAAAGGAAAAAGGTTGCTTAGATCCTCCAAAACTAGAAAAAAATTCAATTAGGGAATTTTGTGCATTGAATTCAGCCTTGTTGGTTATGATGCTGCCTGGAACATAGCTCTTCCCTCCCTTCTTCCTTCTTTCCTCCCTCCTTCCCTCCCTTCTTCCTCCTTCCTCCCTCCTTCCCTCCCTCCCTCCCTCCCTCCCTCCTTCCTTCCTTCCTTCCTTCCTCCCTCCTTCCCTTCCTTCCTTCTTTTTCTCTCTTTTTTTCGTGTGTGTGTGTGTGTGTGTGTGTGTGTGCGTGTGCGTGTGTGTGTGTGTGTGTGTGTGTGTGTGTGTGTGTAGCCCTGGCTGTCCTGGAACTCACTCTGTAGACCAGGCTGGCCTTGAACTCACAGAGATGCACCTGTCTCTGCCTCCCAAGTGTTGAGGTTAAAGGTGTGCGCACCACTGCCAGACTTCTTGAAGTTTGAAAATGCATCAAACATGTTATCAACTAAGATGGGAAATATTTGTTGAGGCATCATATTTAGGTGTATTTGCTTTATTTTTTTAAGGAAAGATTAATTTATTTTTATTTTATGTGTATGCATATTTTGTCTGCATGAATTTATGTGCATCACACGCATGCAGTACTCTAAGAGGCCAGAAGAGGGCGTTGGATTCCGCTGGAGCTGGAATTGTAGACAGTTGCCGGCCACTACACTGGGAGCTGAAATCCAAACCAGAATCCTTTACAAGAGCAGCCAGTGCTCTTGACTGCCGAGCCGTCTCTGAGTCCCAGTTTCACTTCATTAATCTTTGCTTCATCTTTAGTCCACTGTGAGCCTGGTTTGACCAAGTTTTAGGATTCAATAAATTCAATAACTTAAACATGTTTAAATAATTCATGTTTTGTACTTAAATAACAGAATACATTTTCTTAATTTAATCTTGAAATGAGTAGGTATTTTCAAGTTGTGTGGATACATTTCTTATTTTAATTTATATGTATGTGTGTTTATATGATTGTGTCTATGTGCACCTCATACATCATACATCCAGTGCCCACAGAGGCCAGATGAGGGCCTTGAATGCTTTGTTGTGAGACACTACATGGGTGCTGGAACCAAACCCCTGTCCTCTGGAAGAGCAGCCACTGCTCTTAACCACTGAGCCACCTCTCCAACTCCATTCATCATTTTCTTGTTCTTAGCTGCTTGTTCTAGCTTCTTTCTCTTCTATTTGACAGATTTATTTTAATTTTATAAATTTAGACACTTTAGATATCATTACATTGATGTCAGCTTTAACAGCTAGAACTTTTTATTTATTTATTTACTTAAGTTTTTTATTCATTTTATGTGAGTGCTCTGTCTGCACGTACAACTTTACGTCGGAAGAGGGCACTGGATCTCATTGCAGATGGTTGTGAGCCACCATGTGGTTGCTGGGAATTGAACTCAGGACCTCTAGAAGAGCAGCTGGTGCTCTTAACCTCTAAGCCATCTCTCCAGACCCTTTATTTTATTTTATTTTTAAAAAAGATTTATTTATTTATCATGTATACAGTGTTCTGTTTGCATGTATCCCTGTAAGCCAGAAGAGGGAGCCAGATCTCATTACAGATGGTTGTGAGCCACCATGTGGTTGTTGGGAATTGAACTCAGGACCTCTGGAAGAACAGCCAATGTTCTTAACCTCTGAGCCATCTCTCCAGCCCCCAGACTCTTTATTTTTAAAGTAAATCTTTCATAGTCCATTTGTCCTGGAACTGCTACTTAGCCTAAATTGACCTTGACCTCTAAATCCTCCTACCACCAACTCTTGAGTGCTGGGCTTCTCGGCTTGTGCCACCACCTGAAACAGTTCTTTCCTATGGAGCTAAGTATTGAGTTCTTTAATGCTAATATTTATTTAAATTTACATACCTGAAGCTGTTTTACATTTTCTAAATTACTTCCATCTGTCAGTTTATTCTGATCAACATTTAAGAGGTGACTTTCATTTCCAGACAGTCTTTGCAGCCACATTATTTTTGAACTGCTGTAGGAGACTGCATTTTGAACTGCTGTAGGAGACAGAATTTTGGTTCATGGCTTCAGTCCATCATGGTGGGGAAGGCATGGTGCTGTGGCCGAGCTCTCTGTGATGTGAGCAGCCTCCCTCTGCCATGTCCTCTGATGACATAACAGACTGGAACAATCACCCAAAACAACCTCTCCCTCCCTTGATGTCACAGAGTAACTAACACAAGCCATTGGTATCACCATGGGGTGAGGCTGGTACTAACCCACCAGAAAAGACTTAGCATCCGATGGGTAGAGCTTAACTAATGATTCTTATAGGAGTTTGGGAGAACAGAATGCTGGTAAAGATTCAGACTGTAATAAACGGTTTGGGGAAATTATAAATGGGAACAAGCCTTAATTGGGAATGGTACCACAGGCCATTCCTCACATTCTGGTGAAGAATTTGATTATACTTTGCCCATGTCGTGGAAGTTTGAGTGGGGATGAAGGCCAACATACAGAGATAATTTGGAGGAGGAAGTTCAAGGTAACATAGCATTCAGACTGTGAATTGTTACTTATCACTACGTTTAGCCAGATTTTCAGTGAGAAATGGAGGGAAAGTAGAACAGAAATGTGAAAGATGTACTATACAGAGAGCTTGTTTAGAGTTTCAGGGGATGTGGTTGTTAAAGAGGTTGAGGCCATGAAAAAGAAGCAATTTGCTTGGGACAGCAGGAAGGGTGCTTTGGGGCCATTTCGGGAGTTGTTGAAACCCTGCTTGCCATAGACCCCTTGGTGTGAGCTGAAAGCTCGTTTGGGAGATGTTCCTTTAAACAGAGTGCAGCTGAGCTCTCTATGGGAGTGTCTTACCAGGTTCAGCTTCCCAGACACCTAGAGGCCATGGCAGCCATGGCATAAGGTGTGGCAGACTTGAGCTGAAGGAGAACTTGAATTTTGCAGGCATGAAGAATGCAAGAGCTATGAGGCCTTGGTGCCTTCTACCAAGTTTGTGAGAGAAACCATGAGGCCAGGCAATGTGCAGCAAAGTCAGATTCTCTGCAGGGAGACTCTACAAGGACTATATGTGACGCTCCAAGGTCTCTAACTCTTTAGAGCTGGCATTACAGGTGTGTACCACCATGCATAGTTTATTTGGTAATGGGGTGGAACCCAGGGCTCTGTGCATCCTAGGTAGGCACTCTACAGACTGAGCCTCTGAATATTTTAGTCGATGAACTTCATAGTGAGTTGCAGGCTACAGGACATATTGCTTCTCCAGGAGGCTGGTTCCTCCTCAGCACAGTTTGCCACTGACCCAAGCACAAGTCTACAAAAGAATTTACTGGTGAGTGTCTGCACAGGGGAGGAGGTCCCAGATCTGCTCTCTGAGGAGAAGGGTTATGGGTACTTTTTTTCAGATTTAAAATTTTATTTTACATGTATCAATGTGCATGTGTACTTTGTATGCCTGATGCCTGTGAAGGTCAGAAGGGGTCATCGGATCCCTGGAACTGGAGTGTTGGGTGATTGTGAGCTGCCATGTTGGTGCTGGGAACCAAACTTAGGTTCTCTACCAGAGCAACAGTTATTCTTAATCACCAAACCATCTCTCCAGCATGTTATTGAAAGAAAGAAACTTTATTAGTCATTATCATGTAGATGTGAGTGTGTGATGTGTGTGTGTGCATATGAGTGCGTGCAGTGCGTGCAGTGGTGTCTGTGCTGTCGGGGCAGCTTTGTGGAGTTGAGTCTCTTCTTTCATCTTCACATGGAATTGAACTCAAAGTCATCAAGCTTTCATGGCAGGAGCCATGAAACCATGAAATCTGCTGAGCCATCTCGCCAGGCCTGGATTTAGGAATAATTATGAGCTAAGAAACAGGGATGTCTGAGCATGGGGAAAACCGGCTGCAGGTAAGATCAGAAGTCTTCGAATATGTAGCAAGCATCTTTCTGGAACATCAAAGAGGTACCCAGGCCTGCATGGACTGACATGAATGGCTGGGGGTGTCAGGATGTTCGAGCTACCTCTAATTTCCTGCAAACCAGCTTAGGTAGTTGTTACCATGGTAATCACACATCAGAGTGTCACCTTCAGCTAGGAGTGCGATGTCAGTGACAGAAGTGAGAGAATCTAAGGGTTTCCTCAGTGTCAGTATTGGTGACAGGAAAACTTGATGACATGACGTAACAAGACAGCATCCTGTTTCCACCTAGAGCTTCCTACTCTGTTTCCAAAACCACCATGTCACATGATCCAAGAAAAAGATGGACAGGTGGAAATAGGACTTGCTGCCACCAGACCGGTGCAGAACCCAAGCTCACCATGGGCAGGATGGCTGTGGTTCCATGGAAAGTTCCAGCCTGGATTGTGAGAGCCTGAAGGAATCTTGTGAAATGCTGGCTTTAACCTCCTCCTTTTCTAAATGAGAAAATCAGGTTCATGGAGGGAAGTGATTCATCCAACAGCCTGACTGTTGACTGGTACCATTGGCATGGGGTTCTGAGCCTTTCATTTCTAACTGAATCCCAGAAGAGTAATTTTAGGCATGATGGGGAAGGGCGGGATTTTTGCATTGAGCATGCACTTTCCCTACAAGGTGACAAGGTGACAGGATGACATAGCATAGAGGCAGATGGCCTGGGTGGGAATTCTGACACCAGCTCTTCTCTTGGTGGCCTTGGTGGCCTTGGTGGCCTTGGTGGCTTTGTGCCATCCTGTGAATGGATCCACACTGAGGCATTGGTGATTAAGGGGGTTTCCATCCCAGATGAACCCACTCTTTAAAGAGAGATGAAATCGGCCGGGCGGTGGTGGCCTTAATCCCAGCACTCGGGAGGCAGAGGCAAGTGGATCTCTGTGAGTTCGAGACCAGCCTGGTCTACAGAGCTAGTCCAGGATGGGCTCCAAAGCTACAGAGTAACCCTGTCTCGAGAAAAGAGAGAGAGAAAGAGAGAGAGAGAGAGAGAGAGAGAGAGAGAGAGAGAGAGATGAAATCCCTGCTGCTGGCACCTCACATAAGAGCTGATGGAGTCAGCATACCATAAATGCTGAATGAGTGAGCACAGGTGGAGCCCATTTACTTGAACTTGAATCCAGGGAAGGATGGAGAAGCTGGCCTCCCAGAACTCCCCAGTTCAATCCACAGGAAGTGGTGACTGCATATTCTCCACTTGTGTAAGATTTGTGTAACTCCCCAAACTCATTCTGAGATGGACAAAGTCATAGAAATTCTAACAGGAGAATAAGCTCTGTTGTATTGGTTTTCAGGTGGGAGTAGGTGACCAGTCCAGTGAGAACGTTCAATCAATAGTTTGTGATGTCCGAAGACTCTTAACACACAAGGACTTGAAGCAGAGATATGAATGAATATTTCTCTATTTTTATATACAGTGGAGGATGCCATATACTTCTGAGTCTGTGTGTATGCACAAGTGTGTGTACACAAGTGGGGTGTGTGTGTGTGTGTGTGTGTGTGTGTGTGTAGCTGTGCTTGAGATGAATCCCAGGGCCTTAAACTTGATAGGTGAGTACCAAACCATTAAGTTATAATCCCAGCCCACCAATTTTTGTTGTTATTATTGAGACAGGATCTCACTGTCTAGCCCAGTCTAGCTGGCCTTGAGCTCACAATACTCCAGCCTCAGCTTCCTCAGGGTTGGTATTCTAGGCTACTATATGTCAAGAAAATATCCTAGAAGAGAATCATTCAAGTGATCAAAGGCTGGCGAGATGGCTCATGGATAAAGGTGCCTTTGTCAAGCTTGATCCCCAGGATCCACATGATAGCAGGCGAGAACTGACTCCTGCAAATTCTTCTCTGGCCATCACATGTGTCACATGTGTATGTGTGCGCGCGCACGTGTATACACACACACACACACACAAATGTAACAAAAAACTTCACAAAAGAAAGCGATCATGGGGATGAAAGCTAGTGTTGGGGATAGAGCAAAAGGCTGACGTTTCCTTTAAGAAGGTGGCTGAGGCAGGGACAGGGTGGGTTTGTCGGGAGAGTGAATATTGTCTGTAGGGAGCTCTCCTTCACTAGGTAAATATATCAAACGAATGCTTGGAACCATCAGGGACATACTTGTCTTGCCCTCATGGGGGTCCCTGGATATTAATATTGGTATGAATTTGCTTACTAAGTGTTGGAAAACTAATTGGAAAGATTTTCACACAAAGCTTGGAAGGACACATTTCAAACCTGACCGGGCCTGGGGCCAGTGGAGGGTTGGTGGTTTCTGTACATCAAGAGGTGTTGGTGTTCTCAGTATTCACTATGTAGGTGACAGGGAAATGCCACTAGGAAAAGTGGGAAAAGCACAGCAAGCAATTAAAAATGCAGAAGTGCAAACAATGGGTCAAATTAAATGCAAAACTCAAGGCAAATTCAGTCTTCAGCAAACCAAGTTCATATTAAGGTATGACAATAGGCAGTTGGTGTTAGGGTCGGCGTCCAAAACAGAGAGCTTCACTCCGATATCAGGTCACAAAAGAAGCTTTATTTAGCATGAGCTCGTGGGCCACCAGCGCGAGAAGTAACTGGTGACCCCGAGTTTAAGGCTTGCAGGCCTTTTATGAGGCAGTTCTACCAGGGCGGGGGAACGGGGTCATCCAGAGTGCAGACATCTGGAGGCCAGATGTCTCCATGGTCTTTCTCAGAGTCTGGGTGGGTAAACGAATTCCAAGCTTATCTAGCAAGGGGTTATTTTGCAAGCATTCTTCTCAAGCAATTTATCTTGCAAGCACAACCGCAGGCGGTTATCCTGCAAGCATCCTGTTAGCACAGCATGATGGGCTAACTTTCTGGTATGGGGCGTGGGGGCAGAGTGCAGTATTTTCCACTGAATCTACAATTAGCAGAGCTAGTGGGGGGGGCTTGTTTCCCTTACAATGGCCTTTCATTGGGGAAACTCAACTTTCAGAATGAGTAGTGTGGGAGAAAACCATAAAATGAGCAGTCAGTGTAGATTTCCGGCAAGTTCAAGCTCACTGCCTACTACCTACTGAGTTTGAAGTGAGCTGGGAATACACGAGATCCTGTCTCAAATTAATTAAAAATAGATTCAGGTAAATCCACATGAGGTATGTGATGACATTGGAGGATATGAAAATCACCCTTGGAAGCTGTTTCTTGATGGAAGTCCTCTGTCTACCATCTGGTTTGCCCTAACCTGAGATTTCTGTGCCCAAGATTCAGACATTCATTACTGCAGGATGCAGAAATATGAAGTAGGAATTTGGCTGACTAAGGCAAAGCTATTACCTGAAAGAATCAAGGAAATTTTCCAGAGAAAACCAAGGCTCAAGGACCATTTGGTGTTACTTGACTTTTAATATATCAGCTGTTTTCTGCTATGAATTTCATGTGCACTATCATAACTTCCCCAATGGAGTATTTTCCTAAGAACTTCTAAACAGTGTGGATTGATCATTCCTTGGACATATATATTTGGATACAGTCACTCAGGCAAGGGTTCTTGCTTCTAGGCTTTCTGCTTCTTTTTAGCATTAGAATTCAGATGTCTGCTTTCTGCAGTTATCTCCTTTAGCAAGCACTCAGAGCCAGGGCCAGCTCTGGACAAAAGCATCCAAGGACAAATGGCAAACAGAATAAGCTCTCCAGACCACCCGCTAGGTAAACATCCATATGGAGACACCGCCTAGGCCAGGCGGACATTAGGTATAGATTTGCTTCTTGTGCAAATTAAGGTCAGACTCTCCTTCCTTACAAAGCCTTAGTGGCACCCCCAGTTTCCCCCTCCAACAGTTAACTCAGAACAAAAGGGTTTTTACATTCCAGGTGCATCAAGCTACGAGGCAGGTTTCCTAGCTCCAGGCAGACTTATCCCACTGGACCAGAAAGCAGCAGGACGAGAGGATTTCTGATGGCAGGGTATGGAAAGGGATGAGGATGGAGAGAGGAATGGAGATGAGAACGGGAAGGAGAGAACTTAGATAAACTGCAAGAGGACAGGAGGAGAGGGACAGAGAGGAGCCAAGTGTGAGGACGGACGGAAGAGCTGGGGGACTTAGACTCATTCCCTCAGATTATTCTCGCTGCTGGTGGCGTCTCTTCTGGAAACCCTGGGGAAAGACTGTTAGAGGCTGGACCCTAATAGCCTTTGTTAATCCATGCTGAGCCGGGTGGGGTCCTATATAACAACTGCCTGTGTTAGTGTGTGCCTGTGAACTAGTTAGCATGTGACTGTGAACTAGTTAGTGTGTGCCTGTGAACTAGTTAGTGTGTGACTGTGAACTAATGTGTGCCTGTGAACTAGTTAGCGTGTGACTGTGAACTAGTTAGTGTGTGACTGTGAACTAGTTAGCGTGTGACTGTGAACTAGTGAGTGACTGTGGACTAGTGTGTGACTGAACTAGTTAGCATGTGACTGTGAACTAGTTAGTGTGTGACTGTGAACTAGTTAGCGTGTGACTGTGAACTAGTGAGTGACTGTGGACTAGTGTGTGACTGAACTAGTTAGCATGTGACTGTGAACTAGTTAGCGTGTGACTGTGAACTAGTGACTGTGGACTAGTGTGTGACTGAACTAGTTAGCATGTGACTGTGAACTAGTTAGCATGTGACTGTGAACTAGTGTGTGCCTGTGAACTAGTTAGTGTGTGATGGTGAACTAGTTAGCATGTGACTGTGAAATAGTTAGCATGTGACTGTGAACTAGTGTGTGCCTGTGAACTAGTTAGTGTGTGATGGTGAACTAGTTAGCATGTGACTGTGAAATAGTTAGTGTGTGACTTTGTGAACTAAAAGCCAAGCATGGCACAGATCAATAGGAGGCTGGTTAGAGGCACCTTTCATAAACAATTTCATGAAAAGGTGAGTGAGGCACGGGAGACCGCTTTCTCCACAGGTTCTTGTAGTCGCCACCATCCATTACAACTCTTTCAGTCTCACTGCCAAAAGCCGGGCGAGCTGTGGCTGCGGCAACTTCTCTTTCACAGCTCCTATTTCTACCTGCGCCTCGTGCTCCCGCTCCAGAAGTCAGCTATGGAGGCACCAGGTGATTTATTTGTACAGCATCCTAGGCCTCTGTTCCCAGAAGAGGGGACAAGGACAGAACACTCTGTCAAATAAACAATTGCCCAAGGTCTTGGGCAAGAGAAACCGGGACAGGAAGCCGACTGCAGACTCTGCCCCAGGTAAAAGCCTGAGACAGCAAACAAACCCGCGGACAATGAGTTCCTGTCTCCCACGTGATAAATGTTTATGCCGAGCAAGCTGTGTTTGAGAGCCTTTCTCTGTGTGAACATTGACCTTTGCATGCAAAACATGGGGCTGATTTCCTAGGTGAGGTAATTAATTTTATTGGCTTAAAGCTGTGCTGGGAACAACAGAAATTGTTGTTTTTGCAACTGTTGAAAAAGCGATTCAGCAGCTGGTGATAGCAGTCAGGCTCTAATTCAGCTTCCAATCAGAAACCTGGGGCAGAGTCTGTTTGCCTGGCAAGGCATACAGAGCCTGGTTCCATCCTCCGCACAGTGTAATTGCTTCACAAACGCATGGACTGCAGCCTTGAAAAATCTGGCTTCCTTATACTAGTGTTTTCATTGTGGTTTTACACCTTTACTTTGGTGGACTTTCCTAGAGGATTGTGGGAAGAAACACTTTATGGGGTTGGGGGTTTAGCAGAGGGGTAGAGTGCTCTGGAATTGGTTGGCTCCCAGCAGCTGGGAAAACCACAGGAGTCTCTCTATCATCTTGTGCTCGCTACCTACCTCATAAATATTCATAAAGGGCCTTGAAAATCCACAATACAGTGTACTTGTCAAGCTGTGTACTCTTGCCTTGGAACAACCCACTCCAATCTCTCTTTGTTTAGCTACGCTGGATAAACTCTGCCTAGACTATATCTTGTGGCTGAATTCTTTGCTTCAAAAAGATAAGCACTGGGCCTGCGTGTTGATGTGAGTGGCCTGTGCAGACACCTGAGGCCAGGTTGATATCCGAGGCCTGTGGTATTAATGACGTAGACTCATAGTTGACAACCGCCCCCCCCCCCCAAAGTAACAGCCTAGACAGGAGACCATGGAAGAGAACTCTTAAAAGTTGTGATAAGGATGCTGAAGTATAGCCCCCATAACTGAGGGCTTCCACAGGTTGAGGGTGGGGAAGGACCCAGTTTTCTTTATTGCGGGGTGGGGGAGGGGCAGGTCATATGGGTGGTGCAGACCTGGGAGGACTGGGAAGTGAGTATGATTGATGCAACATTCCCAAATAATAAAAATATGTTGGGGGTAAAAAACAGGAACTGGGCCTGGGGAGAGAGCTCAGTGGGTCCAGTACTCACTGGTCCAGAGAACTGGAGTTCGGATGCTCAGCACCACGTAAAAGCCAATAATTCCAGCACTTAGAAGGTGGAGGTGGCTCCCTGGATCAGAACAGCTGATTGATTCTATTGACAGGCGCTGTGTTCACGTGTGAGACCCTGCTTCAGCGAATACAGTGGAGAATGATAGAGAACTCCTGACATCAGTGTTGGGCTTCCACATGCTCACATGTGTCCATGTGCCCACATATATGTGAACACACATACCTAGGTTAACAGCTTCTCAGAGTGCTCTTCTCAGCTAAGAGAGTTCATGTCTTAAATGTATATGCTAGCCCTGTGGGGCCCAGAAACCCACACCCTTACACAGGTCATTAGACCCAAGAGTGGTTTCCTCTTCTGTGAGATTAAGAGGCTGGATGAGACATCCTGAGCATCCTTCTGATGAGCCTACTGCCACAGGCATCTGTTAGAATCTGGATTAAACTGCTGCTCTGCCCACATCCAGCAGCAGGAGCATCTCTGTGAGGAAATGACAAGCTCCCTACCCAGAGCTTGTCTGGGATTCTTAACAGAAACCCCAGGTTATGGATCCCAGGAGAATGACAGCAGGCATTTTCACTTCCCTGAGGAAGCTGAAGGCTCCAAGGCTCCAAAGAGCTTTTGGTGGTGACGCATCCCCACGGTATTACATATTATATTATAAATAGCAGGTGCATCTCAGTTAGATGCCCCCTCCTCACTTTCCTGACAGTCACATATTCTCACCCCCAAACTCTCCCTCCCCTGCCTCCTGGACTCAGAGACTACCTTGAGTACATGAAAACTTCCCCTTCCTCTGAGACCCACCCACCTCGTGCGCCAGAACTCTCCTTAGAGGCCCTGCCATGTTGCTGTCTATCAGTCCATCTGTTCATGGCATTGGTAACTCTTCTAATACATCTCGTGACCCAAAGATCAATCCACTTCAGTGTCCCCTTGAACTCCAGACATTTCCATTTCATAGGCATTCTCTTCCTCCTGGGCAAGGAAGGAGAAAAACGTTGTGCTGCTGACTGGAGGGGAGATGGATGGAAGCTCTGGTTAGCTCCACGGCGACAGCTTGCTAACCCTGGAGAGGCTCCGCAGTCCAGCAGATGCCCCTCCTTTGGCTCCACCAAACTGATACAAACAAAACCAAAGCTCTTTCCAGGGTTGCCACATATGGCTCACAGCATAAGCCTGCTTTGAGAAAGTGGAATTTTCCTAAGCAGGGGCTGTTTGGGTGCCCCAGGGGGCAGAGACTACAGTAATGGCGGCAGGCAGGTAGAACTAAAGTAACTTTCAAACCTGCTTCTGTGAGTTGAAGGCCAGTCTGGTCTATGTAGTAAATCTCAGGCCAGCCAGGGCTACGCTGTAAGAGACCCTGCCTCAAAAAACAAACAAACAAACAAACAAACAAACCCTTATTCATATAAAATTTTAGTCTAGACTCTGATTTGTCTGAAGGAAAGTGTCTAATCATTAACTTTTATTGTAGCCATATCAGGTTTTATTACTAAATCATGTAATAATTTGCTGACTCCCCATCAGCTCTTAGCCATTGACAGGATGGAAGTGCTGGTCTCTAGATTGCCACAGAGCCTTTCCCTCTATTATTTTCCTGTTGTGACGCCCAGGGAAAGGCCATAAAATTGATATCCAGTCCCAAATGACTCTCCTAGTTGGAAACAAGCTTGTTAGCTTGCCAGGTTATCAGAGCTACTGTTGTAACGTTTGGTAGAAGGAAGATATTCCAAAGAAACGTTTGCTTTACCCTTTAGCTACCAACTATCAAAACAAGAACCTCAAGAAGCTGGAATTTCCCCAGGCATGCTGGGAGAAGGAAATGCTGGTACCAGCCAGGAAAGGGGCCTGGGATCTGGAAAGAGATTTACCTGAACACTTCACAGGAGATACTGGCCACAAGTCAGATGGACAGGACCCCACAGTGACCACGTAGTTATGCACATCTCTTGCCCTTGTTTAAACCTAAACCTCACGTTAGGACCCATCCCATCAAAGATGGACTTGGTGGGGGGTGATCACCAGACCT
The DNA here is from genome assembly GCF_903995425.1 of Onychomys torridus. Taxonomy (NCBI): domain Eukaryota; kingdom Metazoa; phylum Chordata; class Mammalia; order Rodentia; family Cricetidae; genus Onychomys; species Onychomys torridus. The sequence continues at coordinate 162,143,372 of NC_050444.1, forward strand.
CTTTGTTCCTCTGTCTACTAGGTGAAAACAATAAAAATAAAAGAAATAAAAAGTAAAAGAACATGACCGTTTCTGGGTATGGTGGAAGAGAAAGTTTATTATAGATATGTTGGAGAGCATAGCCAGAGGCAGGCACATCTGGGAGAGTCCAGAGTGGACATGACCCTGAGCCACAGGAGGAGATTGGGGGGTGGGGAAGGGAGAGAGAGGCCAGGTGCAGCAACCAGGAAGCCCAAACAAGAGTACACCAGGGCCTGGAGGCAGTGGCGCATGCCTTTAATCCCAGCACTCAGGAGGAAGAGGCAGGTGGATCTCTGTGAGTTCAAGGCCAGCCTGGGCTACAAAGTGAGTTCCAGGAAAGGTGCAAAACTACACAGAGAAACTCTGCCTTGAAAAACCAAAAAAAAAAAAAAAGGGACCAGGAAACCAAAATGGTTGGATTGTACAGGGAAGGGCTCTGGGCTGGAGAATTAAGGATATGGGGCAGGGTATGCCAGCCAGGAGTGTCCTGTACAGGTATGGACTGAAGGATGCAGGGGGTGCCCAGGTCTGCTTTCATATGTCACATAGGCACCTCAACTGTTGGTCTTGGGTTTGAAACATAACACGGGCTATGGTCACATCGAAAGAATCTCCTTTTGGTTTTCACTACTGGTGTTTAATTGGCTAGTGAAGATGGGTGGTTAGGTCTATGTAGCTTTGGGGGCTGCCAGCACCCAGGCTCTGGCCCTTATGATGCTAGAAACTCTGTGTCCGTCTGTGGAGGCTCAGCTGGCATCCCCACAGAACATGCCACCCCAGTGGCTCCTGTGTTCACGTTGTATATGAGGTTTTGGTGGCAATGACAGCCAGCAGGGTCAGTGTCCTGTTTTCTCACCATTAGTTATAGAGGGTCAACTTCTGCTCTTATGGGCAGAGCTTCTTACCCCCACAATATTGCCCCAGGGCGCTGGGGTCGCCTTCTTTATATCTGCCTTGTGCAGTGAGAGGGTTTGGGTGTTGGAGTTCACTGCTAGGGTCCTCCTTGGCTGACGGGCAGTCCTCAACTTTCCTATGGTCAGAGACTGACCATTCAGCTCCTTCTGACTTTGCTGTGGCTGATGGCTGATAGTTTCACACAGCGACCAGGACAGTATGGGGCTGCCGAAAATGCTTTTATTTTTAGTTCTTTATTGAAATATAATTCATATTCCATGTTTGTTCACTTATGGTGCAGAATTGTTTTTAGTTTTATTAATTTTATTTTATGTGTGTGAGTGCTTTGCCACATGTGTGTATGTATGTGCATGTCTGGTGCCTGTGCAGGTCAGAGAGCATGTCAGACCCCCTAGAACTGGAGTAAGAGATGGTTGTGAACCACCATGTGGGTGCTGGGAACTGAACCCAGTCCTCTACCAGAGCAGTCAGTGCCCCTGACTACTGAGCCATCCCTCCAGCCCCACCATTCTTTTTCTTTATTTTAAAATTACATTATGTGTGTGTGCGCGTGTGTGTTATGTGTTGTGCCCATGTGCATGTATGCATGTATGTGTGTGTGTGTGTTGTGTAGGTCAGAAGACAGCTTGAAGGAGCCAATTCTCTTCTTTTACCATATGTGTGGTCCTGGGGATCGAACTCGGGTCATCAGGTTTGGCAGCAAGAACCTTTACTTGGAGCTACCTTGTAGCTACAAATCACAGTTCCATGGTTCTCGTGTGACACTGAGCAGCCATTACTATATCATTTATTTTATTTTTCATCCTTGAAAGAGAAGCACCTGTCCTTTGGCTGTTACCCTGCATACCACCTGTCCTCCCTAGCCCCAGGAACCTGCACATGCCTGGCCTGTGCTCTAGTACTCAGCCACACCCTCTGCCTGTATTATTGATAAAGCAGTTTAAAATACACACGTTGAGTGGGGCAGTGGTGGTGCACACCTTTAATCCTAGCACTTGGAAAGCAGAGGCAAGCAGATCTCTGAGTTCCAGGCCAGGTCTACAGAGTGAGTTCTAGAACAGCCAGGGCTACAACAGAGAAACCCTGTCTTAAAAAACCAACCAACCAACAAACAAAAATTACACGTATTGAATGTGGGCACAGGATCATCTACCTATAATCTTAAACACTTGGGATCAGGTTCAAGGCCATTCTGGGTTACATGGCAAGACTCTGTCTCTAAGAGAATAGGAAAAGTATGTGCTGGAGAACTGAAGGGGGCTGCTTACCATCTTCATGGATAGGTGCTGAGGGGTGTCTTTCTGTATACTGTGAATATGTGTTGCTCCCATTGGTTGATAAATAACGCTGTTTGGCCAATGGTGAGGCAGAATAAGGTTAGGCAGGACATTCGAACAGAAGAGCTTGGAGAAGAAAGGAGAGTGAGGGAGAGACCCAACTGCCATCCAGGGAGCAGCATGTAATGGGAGGTAAAGCCACGAAACACGCGGTGACACATAGATTAATAGTTATGGGTTGAGTTAAGTTGTAAGAGCTAGCTAGCAAGAAGCCCAAGCCAACAGGCCATATAATTTGCAATTAATATTAAGTCTCTGAATGATTATTTTATAAGTGGCTGTGGGACTGCAGGCCTGGGTGGGACCGGAAAAAATTACACTACAGATAGGAGTGTTCAATATCTCATAAAGAGATCAGCACCTCCCATATTGACAGGTGAAGTCAGTGCAATACCAGTCAAAAGCATTAAAGGATTCTTGAAACATTGATAGGTTTATCCTGAAGCTCGGAAGGAAGAGAAAACAGCCCAAATTCTTAGGACCATTCTGAAGACAAGACAGGAGGTGGAGGAACTTGTCTTTCTGGATGCCAGGGCTTGAACATTTATCAGAAACGAAGACGTGGTGTTCTCTGGGCCCGTTGTAGCCTCTGCAGACTTTGAACCTCACTGTTTATCTAGAGCACACTGTCTCCTGTCCCTGTCTGTTTCCCCTGGTGCCTGGTACCTTGGGCTCCTCCCAGCTTCAAGGATGCCTTGGCTTTTGGACTTGGTTCCCTGTACCTTGTTCTTCCTTCCTCTGAGAGATTTCCTCAGATACTTACCCTGTGGGTCTGGAACACACCAGCCTTTTCCTTCCTAAAATAGTCCACTGGCTCTCAGCCTCCCCAGCCTTGACCTAGACCTTCTAGGCTACACTCTCAGCCACATACAGATCTCCCCTTCCATGTACATCATCTACTCTGCTTCCAAACAGTCCCCCCCTCTGTGTGTGTGTGTGTGTGTGTATGTGTGTGTGTATGTGTGTGTGTGTGTATGTACATGTGGAGGCCTCTGTGTGTGTGTGTGTGTGTGTGTGTGTATGTACATGTGGAGGCCTCTGTGTGTGTGTGTGTGTATGTACATGTGGAGGCCTTGTGTGTGTGTGTGTGTGTGTGTATGTGTGTGTGTATGTGTGTGTGTGTATGTGTGTATGTATGTGTGTGTGTGTGTATGTACATGTGGAGGCCTCTGTGTGTGTGTGTGTGTGTGTGTGTGTGTGTATGTACATGTGGAGGCCTTGTGTGTGTGTGTGTGTGTGTGTGTGTATGTACATGTGGAGGCCTTGTGTGTGTGTGTGTGTGTGTATGTACATGTGGAGGCCTGTGTGTGTGTGTGTGTGTGTGTGTGTGTGTGTGTGTATGTACATGTGGAGGCCTCTGTGTGTGTGTGTGTGTGTGTGTGTGTGTGTGTATGTACATGTGGAGGCCTTGTGTGTGTGTGTGTGTGTATGTACATGTGGAGGCCTCTGTGTGTGTGTGTGTGTGTGTGTATGTACATGTGGAGGCCTTGTGTGTGTGTGTGTGTGTGTGTATGTACATATGGAGGCCTTGTGTGTGTGTGTGTGTATGTACATGTGGAGGCCTTGTGTGTGTGTGTGTGTATGTACATGTGGAGGCCTCTGTGTGTGTGTGTGTGTGTATGTACATGTGGAGGCCTCTGTGTGTGTGTGTGTGTGTGTGTGTGTATGTACATGTGGAGGCCTTGTGTGTGTGTGTATGTGTGTGTATGTACATGTGGAGGCCTTGTGTGTGTGTGTGTGTGTGTGTATGTACATGTGGAGGCCTTGTGTGTGTGTGTGTGTGTGTATGTACATGTGGAGGCCTTGTGTGTGTGTGTGTGTGTGTGTATGTACATGTGGAGGCCTTGTGTGTGTGTGTGTGTGTGTGTGTGTATGTACATGTGGAGGCCTTGTGTGTGTGTGTGTGTGTATGTACATGTGGAGGCCTTGTGTGTGTGTGTGTGTGTGTATGTACATGTGGAGGCCTTGTGTGTGTGTGTGTATGTACATGTGGAGGCCTTGTGTGTGTGTGTATGTGTGTGTATGTACATGTGGAGGCCTTGTGTGTGTGTGTGTGTGTGTGTGTGTGTATGTACATGTGGAGGCCTTGTGTGTGTGTGTGTGTGTGTGTGTGTGTGTATGTACATGTGGAGGCCTTGTGTGTGTGTGTGTGTGTGTGTATGTACATGTGGAGGCCTTGTGTGTGTGTGTGTGTGTATGTACATGTGGAGGCCTTGTGTGTGTGTGTGTGTGTGTGTATGTACATGTGGAGGCCTCTGTGTGTGTGTGTGTATGTACATGTGGAGGCCTTGTGTGTGTGTGTGTGTGTGTATGTGTGTATGTGTATGTGTGTGTGTATGTGTGTGTGTGTGTATGTACATGTGGAGGCCTCTGTGTGTGTGTGTGTGTGTGTGTGTGTGTGTGTGTGTATGTATGTACATGTGGAGGCCTTGTGTGTGTGTGTGTGTGTGTGTGTGTGTGTATGTACATGTGGAGGCCTTGTGTGTGTGTATGTGTGTGTATGTACATGTGGAGGCCTCTGTGTGTGTGTGTGTGTGTGTGTGTGTGTGTGTATGTACATGTGGAGGCCTCTGTGTGTGTGTGTGTGTGTGTGTGTGTGTGTGTATGTACATGTGGAGGCCTTGTGTGTGTGTGTGTGTGTATGTACATGTGGAGGCCTCTGTGTGTGTGTGTGTGTGTGTGTGTGTGTGTGTGTATGTACATGTGGAGGCCTTGTGTGTGTGTGTGTGTGTGTGTGTGTGTGTGTGTATGTACATGTGGAGGCCTTGTGTGTGTGTGTGTGTGTGTGTGTGTGTGTGTGTATGTACATGTGGAGGCCTTGTGTGTGTGTGTGTGTGTGTGTGTGTGTATGTACATGTGGAGGCCTCTGTGTGTGTGTGTGTGTGTGTGTGTATGTACATGTGGAGGCCTCTGTGTGTGTGTGTGTGTGTGTATGTACATGTGGAGGCCTTGTGTGTGTGTGTGTGTGTGTATGTACATATGGAGGCCTTGTGTGTGTGTGTGTGTGTATGTACATGTGGAGGCCTTGTGTGTGTGTGTGTGTGTGTATGTACATGTGGAGGCCTCTGTGTGTGTGTGTGTGTGTGTGTGTATGTACATGTGGAGGCCTCTGTGTGTGTGTGTGTGTGTGTGTGTGTATGTACATGTGGAGGCCTTGTGTGTGTGTGTGTGTGTGTGTGTGTGTGTGTGTGTGTGTGTGTATGTACATGTGGAGGCCTTGTGTGTGTGTGTGTGTGTATGTACATGTGGAGGCCTCTGTGTGTGTGTGTGTGTGTGTGTGTGTGTGTGTGTGTGTGTGTGTATGTACATGTGGAGGCCTTGTGTGTGTGTGTGTGTGTGTGTGTGTGTGTGTGTGTGTGTATGTACATGTGGAGGCCTCTGTGTGTGTGTGTGTGTGTGTGTGTGTGTGTGTGTGTGTACATGTGGAGGCCTGAGATCAACATGAGTATCATCTCTCAGAAGCTGTCAGGCTGTGTTTTGAGAAAGTACTGTACTGGGACCCAGGCTTATTAACCAGGCTGGGCTGGTTAGCTAGAGACCCTCAGGGTCTGCTTGTTTGTACCTCCCCAATGCTGCCATGCCTGGCTTTCGTGTGGGTGCCGGAGTCTGGTCTTTGTGCTTACCATCAAGACTTTACCCACTGTGCTCTCCTTCCAGCCCCTCAGCCCATGCTTTCTCCTTAAAGCTCTCTGGATGGTGCACAGTATAAATGTGTTCACACAAAGGTCGCGTGTTAGAGATGTGCTCCCAGGACAATCCTGCAGAGAAGCGAGACCTAGAACAGAGGACCGGTGCCAGGCCTCTGCCCTCCTGAGCAGACCAACCCTGTCATGGAGGGATCCTATGGTGGTTTGAAAAAAAATGGCCCCCAAAGGGAGTGGCACTATTAGGAGGTGTGGTCTTGTTGGAGGAAGTGTGTCACCATGGAGGCAGGATTTGAGGTCTCCAATGCTCAAGATACTGCCCAGTGTGTGAGTCTACTTCCTGTTGCCTGCATATCAACATGTAACAGCTCCTTCTCCAGCACCAGGTCTGCCTGCATGCTCCCCTCCATGATGATAATGAACTAAACCTGTAAAATTATAAGCTACCACCTCAATGAAATGTTTTCCTTTGTAAGAGTTGCTGTGGTCATGGTGTCTCTTCACAGCCATAGAAACCCTGACTAAGACAGATGGGTCCTTGCCTCTGGTGGCTTCCAGAGAAGAGGGCGCCTCTGAGTGTTTTCCTCTCTCAATCTTGAGCTCTCTTGCTCTTCTGAATTTCACTATGGGAGGAAACAACAGAACGGCCCTCAGGAGACGCTGGCTCCTTGGCCACGGCCTTCCCAGCCTCCAGAATGGCAGAAGAGAAGCCTCTCCTGCACACCTGCTCTTGGATGTGCCATTTGAACCACACAAAAATGCACAGGGACCTGACTTCCCAAATGACCAGGTGAAGGTCCTGTAGCCCACGGTGGCTCCCTCCCCACCCTCTCCCAGCATCTTCAACCTTGGGCCCTCAGGCTGCTCCCAGATGGACTCCCCTCCTCGCTCGGCACTCTGAGTGTGCCATGCTCTCTGGTTGGTTCTGTTTCCCACTCTTCTCCCATCCTGCAGGAGGGGATGCCCTCCATCTCTCCTCCACAGCTGTTACCATGGCTCCCTCCAGAAAGGAATGAGCTGTTCCTGGGGGTGTGACTCATCCCCAAATATATGATGTCCACCATGATGGCCTACCTTCCCAGAGGGTGTGGTGCCAACTCAGCCTACCAGACCCTGCTCCTCCTTGGAATCTGACCCTTGGGTGCTGTGGCAATAGTTTACGATGGCACAAATGTCAGGGCAGATTTATTTCAAAGGTGGTGCCCAGAAGAGGCAACCCTTGAGTTGTTCACCAGCATGCCCTGCCCCCACCCTCTCCCCCGCTGCTCTCCACTGGGCTCTGCCTTCCATTCTGGAAGCTCCCACTGCCTTCCCTAGTCACCTGCTAATTCACTCAGCTGTCTTGCTTCCTGGACCTCACACTCAAAGATTCCTGATCAACTCTACCCACTAGACAGATGGGTGGGGGTGCATCTATCTAGTGCCCCACATAGCTAGTGCCCAGCTCAGGTTTGCACACAGAAGTCCTCTGTGAGCCCCTGAAGAATCCACAAAGGTTAACAAGGGACCCTGTGGCATCCTCTGAAGAGAGGGGCAGCATGGGCAGAGACAGGATCAAGAGCAGGTAAGCAGCAGGTGATATTCATCACACATGCATTCGCTTTGTTTTGCCTCTTGGCACAGATGGGGGCTTTTCAGAAGGACAGAAAAGCTGTGTGTCTGTCAGTTACTCAGTTCTCAGGCTTGTCACCTTCCTTATGGAAGGTTCTGCTGCCGTGAGTACCAAGAAGTTCTTTAGGGTAAAACAGATGTCTTTCCTCTGGGAAGAGGATCAGGAAACGTCTATTCACTTTCAAGTAATCTTCAAAGCCTGGAGACCCTGTGCTCTGTTGATGACAGATGCCCCATGAGTGAACCCGTTCCTCTCCCTCAACACTGGTCCCTTGACGCTCCAGTGGCCCATCGGAGGGTCTAGAAGTGACTCCTTACCTGCACACAGCAGGGGCTGCAGCTTGGATCTTAAATGTCCTAAAGCTCTATGTGGAGCTGAGGTGGGGTGGTGGTGGTGGGGTGCAAGTCTTTAATTCCAGTACTTGGGAGATGGAGGCAGGCAGATCTCTGAGTTCAAGGCCAGCCTGGTCTACAGAGCAAGTTTCAGGACAGCCAGAGCAGGTACACAGAGAAACCCTGTCTTTGTGGCAAAGGCTTGGACCCCACAGTGTGATGCTATTGACAGCTGAAGCTTTTAGGTCATTGGAGCAGGTCCCTGAAGAGGAGAGTGGAACCTGGATCTTTCTTCCTCTCTTTGAAAAAAAAAAAAAAAGTTTTTTAAAAAGTTATTTTATGTGAGTGTTTTGTCCACATGTATGCCTGTGTATCACATGTATGTATGCCTGGTGTCCTTGGAGGTCCAAAGAGGGCATCTGATCCCCTGAAACTAGAGTTATCAATGTCTGTGAGCCACCATGTAGGTGCTAGGAACCGAACTCAGATCCTTTACAAGAACAATGATTGTTCTTAACTGGCCCACCTCCCCAGCTCCCTTCTCCTTTGGGCAACTCTTCCACATGCTCCCACCATGATGCGCGGCCTCGCCACAGGTCCACTGACCATGACTGAAACTTCCAGAATCATGAGCCAGAGTAATCCCTTTCCTTTAGAAGGTGGCTCTCTGGGCCAGTGAGATGTCTCAGCAGGTCCAGGTGTCTGCTGCCAAGCCTGTCAGCTGGAGTTCAAACCCCAGAACACAGGATGGAAGGGAAGCGCCGGTGGCAATTTTCTCTCACCTCCGCACAATGAATAAATAAATGGGGGGAAAACGGTTATCTAAGATCTGTGTCACAGTGACAAAAGATGATACCACACAAGGGACTAAGGTTTCCATCCCCAACTCAACCGGACCTGGCAGTTTTATCCATGGCCGTCCCCTGTGGCTGCTGTTTGGGGACATTGATTACACTCTCAGTCCCCACCCTAAGGACCGCCCACTCCTGCCCGCTTGTTTCTCTCTCCAACCCACATAATACTTTCAGGTGACTTCCCTAAGAATGACACCAGACCTGATATACACGGCCCAGCTTCCAGCTTCTCCCAGGGTCTCCCCAGCAGCCCTGGCTGTCTGCACTTTGGGCCTTTCTCTGCTTCAGAATCTTTGCTCACACTTCTTCTGTAAGTGCTGTAAGAGGGTCTTCCCTGAGCCCCCAGGCAACCCGGGTCACATGTGCATTTACATTTTATTGTTCCTTCACTGGGGTCTTCTTCCTTCCTTCCTTCCTTCCTTCCTTCCTTCCTTCCTTCCTTCCTTCCTTCCTTCCTTCCTTCCCTCCTCTCCTCCTCCTCCTCCTCCTCCTCCTTCTCCTCTTCTCCTCCTCCTCATCCTTCTCTCTCTCCTTTGTCTTCTTCTTTGAGACAGGGTTTCTCTGTGTAGCTTTGGTGCCTGTCCCGGAACTCATTTTGTAGACCAGACTGGCCTTGAACTCACAGAGATCTGCCACCTCCTCCTGAGTGCTGGGATCAAAGGCATATGCCACCACATCCAGCTCACACTAGTCTTTTTAAATTTATTTACTACATGATTTTGTGTGTGTGTGTGTGTGTGTGTGTGTGTGTGTGTACATGCCGTGGTGGTGCATGTGTACCTCCTCCTCCTCCTCTCCACTCCTCCCTGCTCCTCCTCCGATCCCTAACCAGTTCCAGCCCAGCTGGTTCTGTCTCCACACTCTAACTAGGGTCACCTCCTCCGCCCATCACTCCTGCCTGGCCACCCCATCCTTTCACATTTCCAGACAACTCATCATCAACTCCCAACTTCACAGCTTCTAGCATGACCCTGGATCCGCAACCATAGGCCTCCATGACCTTGGGGTCATGCTGACCACGTGAAGTCCAGCCTCTCCTTTTTGATTTCTCTACCCATGGTCCCAACTCTCCCAAGCCCCCCAATCTGGCTACAGGCTTTGGTGCCCTAACAGCCACAATGGTCAAACCTCAAGGTCATTGGCCGGAAGACATGCTCTAGAAGGACACTGAGTGAGGCTGTGTCCAGGCTGATGCTTTAGGAAGGTGGCTGGGTCTGAAGCGAGCCTTAAGCACAGCTAGAGCTCTGCACAGTGCATCGAGACCACACTGGGTCCTGGTCCTGCACTGGGGTTAGAGAACTTGGGGAAGGGGTGTCACACTGGACTCCCTGGGGATCTATAAGTAGTTTAAAATACAAGGTGTTTGGTTTGTTTTGGAACAGAGTCTCACATAGCCAGGCCAGCTCCAGACTCACTGCTTAGCTGGGGATGACCTTGAACTCCCGAGTGCAGGGATTACAGGTGAGAGCCACCATGCATGCTTTATGTGGTGCTGGGGACTGAACCCCGAGCTTCATGTATGCTAGACAAACACTCTATCCGCTGAGCTATGGTACTAGTTCTCAAACTCAGGGGTTTACAGAGAGGAAGAAAAACCAGGCCTGCTCTGGGGATCCTGGTTCCAGGGACAGGTCAAGGCCACCAGGGCCACCAGCACCTCACAGTACAGTGCCCAGGCAGCTGCCTGTAGTCTTCACTGTCCCTGCCAGATATGTGCCCAGCATGTGCCTGTCCTGAGCATCTCACTAGCCAGGCTTGGTGTTGGCCACTCCTTTGAGGCCTACAGGCATACCAGGACATCCTCAAGAGGGGCAGAGTCCTCTCTGAGGCCTGAACCCCTGGCCCTGGCATTTTGCATTTGTCGTAACAGCAGTTAATGATGCTGTTACCTCAGGTCAGGTGTGTGGGGTGCAGGAGACTGAGCAGGAAGAATTCTGTGCCCTCAGAGTCTCGCCCTGTCCTTCACTCATCAGGCCTCTGTCTCACTCACCTGGGAACATCCTAGGCTACAAGACTACCTGTGGATAGCCCCAGGGAAAAGAGCCCAGCCAGAGAGGACAGGGATTCCCCTTGCTTTGACTTTGAACTTTGTATCTAAGCCTCCTCACAGTATTTCTCTGAAGGACCGCCCTGATCCACTGAGCTTTTCTGGCATTTGTCCCACATTTATCCACAATCAGGAAGGGTCTTTCCTTTTTTGGTTTTTCGAGACAGGGTTTCTCTGTAGCTTTGGCGCCTGTCCTGGATCTCACTCTGTAGCCCAGGCTGGCCTTGAACTCACAGAGATCCACCTGCCTCTGCCTCCTGAGTGCTGGGATTAGAGGTGAGTGCCACTGCCCGGCAGGGTCTTTCCTTTTGAGGAAGCTGTCCTTTAAAATTTCAGTTCTTGTGCTGGCGTGGTGGGCCATACTGACATCCTAGCATGTTGGAGACTGAGGCAGGAGGATTGTCACAAGTTTGAGGCTGTAAAAATAGACCAAAAGCAACTGAAGACTCTGGCCTGCCTGTGTCATGTTCACATAAAACTAGTCAACATGGAAACTGTCTCAAACCAAACCAATTCCTATGAGCCAGAGATGGTGGCACACATCTGTCATTCCAACTCTTGGGAGACTGAGGCAGGGGATAGTGAGTTCAAGGCTAGTCTGGGTTACATAATGAGATCCTGACTGAGCAGGTGGGGAGGACTCTTGACTTCCTAAGCAACAGTCGGAGTCACTGCCCACTTTCTGCTCCTTGGAGAATTCTGTTTGTGGATCAGAATGCTGGCTTCTCTGATTGGTTCCTGTGAAACCAGATGCCTTGACACCATGGACTGTTGCCCCTTTTGAAATCTCTTATGCTAGAGATCCCGGCCTGGCCATGCTGTCCTCAGACACCAGGAGCCCTGAGCCTAAAGCCATCATTTGCTACTTCCAGGTTGCTGTCCTTCCTGCTTGGCTGGTGGCCCCTCTGCATGGTGCCCCTCTGCATGGTGACCCCTCTGCATGGTGGCCCTTTCTGGGAAGTCTGGGAAGGACTGGAGCTCTTGAGACAGGACATGGTTGAAACACAAGGTTTTGCCGGGAGGCCCCTAACCCCAAAATCTAATTTCTACACATTGGCAAAAAAAGGAAAAGAAAAGGAAAGAAAGAAAAGAAAAACCCTCCTAAAAATGACAAGCCCTTGTTCTCCTCAGGCATCTCCTCCCGCATGCCTTTCCCACCTGGGTTCTTTGGTTCTCTACCTCGGAGCCGGCTGGCTGTCTCCTCTGTGTCGATGTCTTCTCCCAGCAGCTCCTCTGGCTTGCTTTGTCTTCTGTCCCCTGCCCTCCCCAGTCTCAGCCTGTTCTTCTTCCTGGGGTCAAAGGCATCTTTGAGTTGCACCAGCCACTTGTTTAGCTGGGGTTTTGCTTGCTTCCTGTTACTTCGGCTCTAGGGCCTCAGGCCTAGATCTGTTCCCCACCACATCCATGTGGCTCTCACAGACCGCCCTGTGCTCCAGAAGCACACTGGATGGCAGGAGGGCCCATTCTGGTGGGAGAGTGCTGTGTGGATGCCTCCTGCAGGCTCTGTCCTCTTCCATCTGGCACTTTTGTGTGCGTGGGACAGAGCTTCTCCGGAGCCCAGCTTCCTGCAGACACCCTGACAGCAGCACGGTCCTGTCCTCAGTCCTGCTCTCAGTGTCTCTGTGTCCCTCAGCCACACTGTGGTGACACCTTCATTATCAGACTCACTCCACAGCTTCCCGGAATCCAACTTCTGGACCACAACATTAATCCTGTTCTCCGTGCCAACTGTCCCCTTGTAATGCTAAGCCCTTCCAGTCTTCACTCCACCTCCTCAGCCTGGGTCACTCAGAGGGTTCCTCTCTCCTGTGAAGCATCAGCTTAAAGCTCCTGTGTTCAAGCTAATCCTTGGCAAGAGACTTCTTGCCCGAAGCCTGTGTGCTCCACTCCCAGTGAATAGCTCCTTTTTTCTGGGTCTTAAGACATGCTGAATCCAAGAGTCAATGTCCAGATACCCAACCCCTCATCAACCTGGAAATTCATCGTGTTATAGTGCCAAGGGGAGAGTCGAGGAGAAGCCACGTGCCAGCTTCCTCCAGTGTTGGGTCCCAGCCACCATGTTTCATGATGCCACGAGGATTGGTGGTCGGGGAACAGCACCTCAGGCCGCTGGGGGAACATAGCACATCTCCAAGTTGTTAGAGTTGACTTCTACAAGCGCCTAACTACCATCAGCCTCTCCTTTGCCCAAACGGTTCTCCCTCACCTCCCTGTCTCCCGTGGCATGTCATTTCCTGTCTGCCTTCCTTTCTGTGAATCTGCCCTCCCTCAGCATGAGAGTTTTGCTTTTTTCATCCTTAATCCTTTGCTTCTCTTTTAACCTTCTTTTAAAATTATCCTTTGTGTCTTTCACATCACGCATCTTATCCCACCTCTCCTATCCACTTGCATCAGACAGACAGCAGACAGGCAGCAGTATAACAGAGCCTCTGACAGGAGTTCAAGCCCTTTAGGCAGAGTATGGTCCCTTCTTATACGAGAAAGGAAGGGATTTCACATCATGTGCTGGTGAGCAGTCCACAGCACTGGCCTGTAGCCAGGTAGTCCTGATTCCTGGTGGGGGAGGGGAGGGTTCCCCTCCAGGGAAGAAGTGTTCCACCAGAGGATGTGGAAGAGAAGGAACATGGTTAGCTAACTATGTTATGTATAACATGGTTAGTTATATGGATGGGGAATGTGTCACCACTGGAAATCCTCTAATGTTCTGGAGTCTGGCAACCTGGCCTGAAAGCTTCCTTGTTGGAAGTCAATGCTGACTGCCATTTTCCTGGAACATGGGCCCTGGGGAGCCTGTTACAGTTAGAGATTTAGACTCCCAATAAGGGGCTTGTGGCTTTACATTGGCTGTAAGACAGGCCATTGCAGGGGGGTGTGGGCCATGCCACAGTCCAGTCTGGTTCTAAGAAGGTCTCACGCCTGTATCAGCCCTGCTCTCTCTCCTGCTTCCACACCTCCATCCTCTGCTCGTGTGGATCTCATCTAGGCTTAAAATTATGAGGACTTGGGGGTACTGGTCTCCCCGACATGGACTAGTGTCTAGCAAGCTGCATTGCTGGGCTGGTTCCACCTTCATGGAGGGCAAGGCCACTTGCTCCTCCTTATCACCGACGCCCCAGCCTCTTGCAGTAGCACAGGCACTGTCCAGACGCTCCCCAAAGAAATAAACATGGATTTCTGGACTGCTTCACGTCCTCTGTGAGGGTGAGCTTCAGTTGTCAACTCAACACAGTCTAGAATCTCCTAGAAAGAGACTCTCAGTGAGGGATGGTCTAGATCAGGTCGGCCTGTGGGCATTTTGGGGGGGATCCTCTTGATTATGTTCTGAGGAACCACTGTGAGTGGCACCATTCCCTGAGTTGGGTCCTGGATTGTATAAGAGTGGAAAAAGCAAGCTGAGTACTAAGTACACCTGTGTGAACTTCTCTTTGATTTAAAAAAAAAATTTTTTTAGATTTTTTTTTTTCTTTCCTTTTCTTTTGTTTTTTCTTTTGAGACAGGGTTTTTGTGTAGCCCTGGCTGTCCTGGGGCTAGCTCTGTAGACCAGGCTGACCTCAAACTCATGAAGAGCTATCTGCCTCTGCCTCCCAAGTACTGGGACTATAGACACGTGCCACCACTGCCCAACTTATTTTATTTTCTATATATGAGTATTTTGCCTGCATGTGCATGTACATACCACATGGGTGGGTGCCTGGTACCCTCAGCCGTCAGAAGAAGGCACCAGGCACCATGGAAATGGCGTTTTATGAATGGTTGTAAGACACCATGTGGGTGGGTAGTCATCTACAAGAGCTGCAGATGCTCTTCACTTCTGAGCCATGGCTCCAGCCCCTCTATGCTCTTGACTGTGGGCGTGGCTACTGCTGCAGTGGCTTCCCTGCCAAGATGGCCTGTGACCTAAGACTGTGACCTAAGACTGTGACCTAACTTCTCTAAGTTGCTATTGTCACAGTGTTTTATCTTAGCAACAGAAATGAAACCAAGACGCCCTTGAAGAGGCTCAAGCTGGTCTTGAACTGGGTCATCTTCTCTTAGGACCTGGACACCAGCTGGGACTTGCTGTACCCTCCATCCAGGAAGATATAGGCTAGAATGCTGGCTAATGCTCCTCCCCCAACATCCTCATCTTGGTCCCTTGGTCTGATTCTTGACTGCTGAGATGGTTCCGGGAAGTGTCCACAGTGCTCAGCCAGCATGTCCAAGCAGACGTGCAGATGATGGGGAAGCCAAGGGAGAGGATGTCCATGGGCTGCTGTGATGATGGGGCTCACACTGTGCCCATCCCCACAGAGCTGCTTCTTTTTCTCCCTTTCACATGTCTCCACTCAGGACTCGGAAAGGCTGTGATCAGCAAAGGCGACTGGAACCACAGCCTAGGACAGCAGCCAGAAGAGAGCCCTCCAGGAAAGAAACCGACTACACTTGTTTTTGTCAGCCGACAGATAATGAGGTTGGGAAATCAATCTTATCTATTTGCCTCTAGACTCAGGAAGTCGACGTTGCTGGGGGTGCTGAAGAGAATACAAGTCTAGAAAGACATAAATAGATCCTCCGTGTGGCAATCCCCTCCCCCACCACAACACAAACTTATCATTGATGAGATTAAGGAGTGTGAGTGCTTAATTCTAACTGGAGAATGCTATGGGGGCAGAAACATCTGTCCTCTCTCCCTCCCTCCCTCTCCCTCCTTCTCTCCCTCTCTCTCTCCCTCCCTCTCTCCCTCCCTCCCTCTCCCTCTCTCTCTCTCTTGTTTTTCTTTTCTTTCTTTTTTTCTTTTTTTTTTTTTTTCGAGACAGGGTTTTGCTGTGTAGTTTTGGAGCCTGTCCTGGCTCCCAGGCTGGCCTCAAACTCACAGAGATCCACCAGGCTCTGCCTCCTGAGTGCTGAGATTAAAGGCGTGCGCCACTGCCACCCTGCAACATCTATTCTTTTACAGGCTATAGCTGGGGTATGCGAGTGTCTCAGTTTGGTAGGACATGACCATAATAAGCATTGTGGACAGTAAAGGGTTTATTTGGCTTACATATCCTGTGCACAGTCCACTGAAGCAGGTCAAGGCAGGAACCTGAAGACAGGAGCTGATGCAGAGGCCATAGAGGAACACTGCTCACTGGCTTGTTTCTCGTGGCTTACTCAGCCTGTTTTTACTGTTTTCTTTTCACAGAGCTTGAGAGGGATTAAAGGCATGTGCCACCACTGCCCCGCTCAGCCTACTTTCTTCCCAACTTAAAAAATAATGTATTTTTATTTTATGTTCATTAGTGTTTTGCCTGCATGTATGTCTGTGTGAGGGTGTCAGACCCCCCCAGAACTGGAGTTACAGACAGGTGTGAGCTGCCATGTGGGTGCTGGGAATTGAACCTGTGTTCACTGGAAGAGCAGTCAGTGCTGAGCCATCTCTCCAGCCCCTCAGTTTACTGTCTTACCCAACCCAGGCCCACTTGCCCAGAGGTGGCACCACCCACAGCAGGCTGGGTCCTCCCACATCATCAACCAAGAAAACGTCCCACAGACTTGACTGCGGGTCCATCTGATGCGGTTCTTCTCAGCTGAGGTTCCTCCACCCAGGTGACCCCAGCTGTGCCAGGCTGACAAAAAGCTAACCAGCACATCAAGGTGAAATGGCAAAAGACAGATTAATAAGAGAAAAACCATATGAATTTCATTTGACATCACCCCTTTCATTTGTATGTGCCCCAAGGACCTCTGTTAAAAAGTAAAGACTCGCCGGGCGGTGGCAGTGGCGCACGCCTTTAATCCCAGCACTCGGGAGGCAGAGCCAGGCAGATCTCTGTGAGTTTGAGGCCAGCCTGGGCTACCAAGTGAGTTCCAGGAAAGGCACAAAAGCTACACAGAGAAACCCTGTCTCGAAAAAAAAAAAAAAAAAAAAAAAGGAAAGACTCAACAATGCAGCTGGCCTGGTGTGGGTAGGAGGTCTGTGTGTCACTTTAACAAAGGGTAGAAATTACAGGGAAGAGGCGGGACTAGGAGAGATGAGGTTGGGAAGGGATTGGGGCTTGTTGGTGCAGCCCCAGCTCAGGTGCAGGGAAAGCTGGTCCCCCTCAGCTGGCAGGGAGAGGGAAGATTTCACTCAGGCAGTGGCAGGAGGTGTGGAGGCTTTTCCTATGCTTTTTTCTCCGTATCTCAAAATAGTCCTGCTCAGGTGGCATATTTTAGGGGGCTCTGCTTCCTGTCAATATTTCAAAAAGGAATTTTTGCTGTATCACCTTCCAAACTGTATGGAGACCCATAGCAGAGACTGATTAGCTGGGGAAGCACACCAGTGTAACCCTCCAGGCAGGAACAAAGATACCCTAAAGCTAGATGCTCTCTCTCATTGACTATCAGACTTCTGAGATAATGGTCCCTAAGCAACTCCCCAGGAATCTCACACTGAGAGAAGGAAAAGGCTGGAGCCTGGTGCCAGCCGATGAGGAACTTTAAAATGTTCCATTTCAAAATTAAATATGTGAGCACTGTATTTAGGTTTCCCTCCAACTCTACCCATGTGTACCCCTTTCCCTTTCAAATTCATGGTCTCTTTTGTTTTAGAATTTTCTTTCATTATATATCTGCATAAGTAATATAAACACAATCCGCTCACTCCATTTACTGTTTCCGGCTGCCCACTTGGGATTAGGTTAACAGCTGGGGGCTCAGCACTGGGGAAGACATTTATCTTCTTTTTCTCAGCAGTCATTAATTGCCTGTGTATTTTCACTGAGGGGTGAGGCATTGTGGAGATTCCCCCATCCATGCTGGCCTGTCAACTGGTTTTTATTGCTTTTACATTTATAAATACATTAGGTAACTGTCATTTGGAGGCCAGTAACTCATTTAAGAAGAAGGATGTCTTGCTTCAGCCAAATGTGGCAGCACACACCTTAAATCCTAGCACTTGGGAGGTTGAGGCAGGTGAATCCCTCTGAGTTTGAGGCCATTCTAATCTATGCAGGCAAGACCCAGGGCTACACAATGAGACCCTATCTAAAAAAAAATATAAAAATGAAAAAAATAAATAAAATCTTTGTTCAGCTGGAATCTCTAGCTCACTCTTGCTTGATCCAGAAAGCCCCATTTCTTTCTCCAAACCCCACCCTCTCAGAAAATCTCCAACAAAGAAAAGGCACCAAAAGCCCAGTTTTGAATTCTTGGCAGCTGAGGAGGCTCCTCCTCTGAAGTTGCCAGTAGCCCAAGCCCCCACCTAAAAGTGTACCATACCTGGGCACAAATCCAGCTTATGGAGGGCACGTCATCACTACTCACCTACAGAGTATTTAAGCTCCCTGCTTTATAGTTCAGGTCTACGACTTCTCCTGCCTCTTATCCTACCTTGATCTCTAAGGGGCTGAAGAACTCATCTGGGAGTGCTTTGCTCAAAATAAACCTGGTCTTTTACTTTTTCAGTTTGGCTTGATCTGGCTTACTGTGTCAGTGGAGAAACCTACTGTTGAGGTAGAGAAAACCTATTAATCTTGTCCCTTAAAAAGCTCTGTCCTGCATTGCTGCTGCCGTTGTTGCTGTTATAACAGTGATGACCACCACTACTACTGTTTCTGGGATTGCCATTTCATAACTGGTTACTACAGCTAGCACAGTGGAGACCCTGGCAGCAAAAGTAGCTACCACAGTTAATTAATCTTTCATTCTATTGGGCATGTCAAATTTAAATCAATAGTTATATACATTTCAATTGGCTTTGAAAGTTATAAATTTACAAACTCAAGTTGCATTTGCTCTCGGGATACCATCTTACAAGGACTCCAATTTGCAGTAAGGCTCGTTAAGGAAGGGAATGGCTCAACTGCCCTTAGCCTACTGGTATGGGTGGATTATTACTTCTATTGGTCTTTTCTGTTCACTGGAAGCCCAGTGCCACTTAGAGATTTTTGGCAACAGTTAACTCTGAAGTTCTCACATGATCGAGCCTGTAGGATAATGAAAATTTAGAGATGGGTAATTCCTGTGGGGTGCTTACCAACCTAAGATAGAGCTCCTGTGTAGCCTGGACAGGTGTCTCCATTATGTAAGGTAACCTGCTGACATCCCACGCAACCTAAGTCAGAAGCTCATTTTTTTAGTAAAAGGCGGCGGGGGGGGGGGGGGGGGGACACCTGTAGGGCCCTGACCCCCATTTTGGGTAACTGTTGCCTTACTTGCTGACCTTGACCTTGATATCCTCCCTATGCTAATTCCTTGAGAGATTCCACCCTCCTGAATTTGTAAAGGAAGTTCCTTGTCTGTGTATCTTGCATATTGGGTGCTAACAGCTTAGATGCAAGCTTGTAGAACATTGGAAGCAAACTTCTGCCCTCTGGGGTTCTCCCATTGTGCTGTAAGCCTGTATTTAAGACCTCCTTCCTCCTTCAATAAATGGCATTTGGCATTCAAAAAAAAAAAGAGAAAGAAAAAAGAAAGAAATTGAAGACAGCAATGTTCTAAAACAGGAAGTGGTGATGGTGTCATGGGCCTATGAAGATGCTGGACTAAAGTCTATCAAATTATGCAAACAGGAAAATTGTATACTATGTGAATTATCTGTCAATAAGGATCTTATAAAAAAGAAGAAGAAAATGAATTATTTAATTGCTCTAAAATAGTTGAAATAAAATAGTTCAAATAAAAAATTTGAAGAAATTGAATTCTTAAAAAAAAAAAAAAAAAAAAAGCTCTGTCCTGGAATTCTTATGACTGCAGAGCGCACCTGTCCTTGACACTTCTGGCCTAGCACTTTCCTTACTCAACACACATCATTCTAGGTGAAGGGTGGAGCTTTGGGCAGTCAGCATGCACCCACTCTGGTTACCTTGGACTTCTGAAGAGTCTCATGGCTCATCAATTTTGGTGTGGGCTGTGGCAGACATTCCCCTGGGGCTTGGAACACCATGGCTCAGTGGGTAAAGGTGCTTGCCACCAAGCCTGATGACTCGAGTTTGATCCCTGGGACCCACATGGTGGAAAGACAGACCGACTCCTGAAGCATTGAATGAAGAAAATTGAGTTTTCTCATTTCATAATGTTAATCCCACTGATCAAGAATAAGACCACTACCACAGTTTAAAACCAAATTTGAAGCAAGCTTTAATTAAATACTAGTAAGGTGGGTAGGCTCTGGCCAGGTCCATCTCTAGGTTTCCAGAAAATGGCCCCAAATCAGAGTTTACAATGGCTTAACCATCAGGTCCAATCAGGGGCAAGCACACATCCTGAGTTATTTCCTGCCTGTGAACCTCCCACCCACATGTGATCAAGCACATCAGTGTAGATGGGTCAAACAAACTTGTTTAGGGAGTGAAAACATGGGGCTTGTTGTCTCCCATAAACAATAGCTCCAGCATTTCAGGAACTGTATGTCCTTGGGCAAGGGGCTTGCAGATCAGACATTTTTGTTTCATGGATCTCTAAGGCATGGTCATTAAAACTTGAAGTGTGAATTTTAGACAAAAAAGGGGAAATGTGATATTTTGTTTGTGCTCTAACAAATAAAGCTTTCTGGGAGATCAGAGTGTGGAGATAGTCACTAGTTAACCATAGAGGCCAGGCAGTGGGGTACACACCTTTAATTCTAGCACTCGGGAGGTAGAGACAGGAAGTGATATGGCTGGGCAGAGAGAGGAATATAAGGCCAGAGGAGACAGGAGCTCAGCCCTGGAGAGGTAAGAGGTGGCTGTGGCTTGCTCCTTTGTCTCTCTGATCTTTCAGCATTTACCCCAATATCTGGCTCTGGGTTTTAATTATTAAGACCAATTAGAATTCATGCTACACCTGCCACCCAATGTGGGGCGTGAACCCATGACCCTGAGATTATGAGTCTTACCAGCTGAACTAGCCAGTATTTATTCTGGATTTCTCCATCACCAAAACCACACTTTTCTCCTTGACAGCAACACAGAGTATACTCACTCCTCTCCTCAAATCTCTGTGGCCCTCCCAGGTCTCTTTCAGGCACTTGGCACTCAGCAATAGACAGTGGAAGCCACGCTCTCAGGAACAGTATCAGGGTATATTAGAGAAAATAACTCAGAAAGACACCAAGAGGAAGGAAACAAAATGGGAACATGAGTGCTGTGTGCTTGGTGGCACTTGTCCACAATCCCTGGGACTCAGATGGCTCAGGGGCCAGGGCCACAAGTTCAAGGCTAAGTTAGGTAAGGCCTCTTTTCAAAGTGGGAGTGAAATGGAGAAAGAAGGGACATTCATGGCAGGATCTTGGGGATCATGGCAGGATCAGTGGGAACCGGTCCTGGGACAAGCTTGGAGCACCTGAGGATCCTAACAGCAGCCAGTATGGCCAGGTCAAGAGTGTGAGAAGCAGGTAAGGACCAGGTAGCTGAGGACCACCAGAGCATGGGTGGGCTCTGTTCTAGTGATGACGGTGCATATGTTTTGAGCAGAGCTCCTGAGCTATGAACTGGGCCTTGATGCAAGTGTATTTATATTGTTCAGATACTTTCCTACCTGTTATGTGGAAGGTAGGTCTTGTACAGTTGCAAAAGAAGTTCTGGGAAAATGATTAGAGGGTGTGTGGGTGGTCTCCAGAGCTGCTAGAAGCTTTGGTTAGGAGAAAGTGTCAGAAGGAGAGATGGAGACACCAGACCTGACCAAACATGTTTCTATTTAGCTGCCATCTCCTGTGTACTCATAATTACTCATCACTACATCCTTTGAAGTAAAGAACTGGAGCCCATGACATCTTCCCAGAGTGCACTACTCTTCAATATGGTCTTCTCGCCCCTCCAATGTGAAGCTTATCTCAGCTTTGTAGATTATATCAATGGTTGGTGGGCTCTTATCACCATTGAGGTGGTAATCTCCACAGAGTCATGGACACCGACCCACATCCATGGATCTCTGTAGCTGGAAGTTTTTCTGTGTCCTGCCTGGTCCCACAGCTGCTCAGACCCAAATAAACATACAGAGGCTTATATTAATTACAAACTGTATGGCCATGGCCTATGGCTCAAGCTTTTTGCTAGCTAGCTCTTATAACTAAACTCAGCCCATTTCTAAATCTATATGTTGCCATGTATTCCGAGGCTTTACCTGTGTGCCATTACATGCTGCTCCCTGGACAGTGGGATGGTGTCCATCTGCCTCTGCTTTCCTCTTCCTGACTATCTGCTTGTATTTCCTGCCTGCCTCTAAGCTGCCTTGCCTTAGGCCAAACAGCTTGCTTTATCAACCAATCAGAGCAACACATATTCACAGCATACAGAAAGACATCCCACAGCAGATCTCAGTCTCTTTGGAGGGATAGGCAGAAAACAAAACCACAAATTAATCTAAAGGACCCCTGTAGAGGAGAGGTGCCAAGCTCCCAGAGGACACACAAAAGAGGCTGTGGTCCAGGAGCAGTCAAGGAACACTTGGATGCAAAATTGGAGAAAATGAATGAACAGTGAGGGGTCGAGAGCCTTATGGGGCCAGTGGAGACATGAATGGAGGCTCTAGGACATAAGGGTCAGAAGGAACCTTTGCTAAGCAGAGGCCAAAAGCAGGACGTGTGTGTGTGTGTGTGTGTGTGTGTGTGTGTGTGTGTGTGTGTGTGTGTTTGCTTGTAGTAAAGATGGAACAAGAAGACAGAACCTTGAAGAGGGAAAGGCACTAAAGAGCACTTCCAAGCCAAGCAGTGGTGGCACACTCATTTAATCCCAGCACTTGGGAGACAGAGGCAGGCTTCAAGGCCAGCCTGGTCTACATAGAGAGTTCCAAGATAGCCATGGTAAAAGAGAAAGAGAGAGAGAGAGAGAGAGAGAGAGAGAGAGAGAGAGAGAGAGAGAGAGAGCTGTCTCAAAAAAAAAAAAAAAAAAACAAAAACAAAAACCATCGTCCAGACTTCTCCAGGTTTGGTTTGGGAGAGGTGCTGCAGCTTAAAACACATATCTGTCTTGAGATGGTCAGTTTTACTTAAAATAATGGTTTATATTGAGGAGCCAAGACCCAAGCTCCAAAATCTCTCAGAGGGGCTCACAGGAAATCAGATGAATCTTTCATACAAGTCACTATGGCCTTGACACCCTTTCAGGGTTGGGAGTAGGAAAGAGAGGGGAGAGGAGGAGAGGGAGGGGGTCAAGACTCATGAGGTAGATTATGCCAATCACTTCATTTTTCCATAAGTGAAAATTTCAGGAAAATGCAAAGTTTGCCAAAACCTGCTGAAATTCAATATATTAGTTACTTGTCTCCTTGTTGTAACTAGACCTAACTGAGGCAGGCTTGATCAGCTCACAGCTTGAGGGATGGTGGTGGGATGCTCATGGATGCAGGGGTGAGGTGTGGTAGTGGGATGCTCATGAATACAGGGGTGAAGTGTGGTGATGGAATGCTCATGGATGCAGGGGTGAGATGTAGTGGTATGCTCATGAATGCAGGGGTGAGGTGTAGTGGTGGTGTGCTCATGGATGCAGGGTTGAGGTGTGGTAGTGGGATGCTCATGAATGCAGGGGTGAGGTGTGGTGGTGGTGGTATGCTCATGGATGCAGGGGTGAGGTGTGGTGGTGGAATGCTCATGGATGCAGGGGTGAGGTGTGGTAGTGGGATGCTCATGAATGCAGGGGTGAGGTGTAGTGGTGGTGTGCTCATGGATGCAGGATTGAGGTGTTGTGGTGGTATGCTCATGGAAGCAAAGGGTGAGGTGTGGTGGTGGGAAGCTCATGGAAGCAGGAATGTGCAGCTGGGACTTCCTACCTCCCATCTTGGAGGAAGCAGAGAGAGGATAAGGAATGGAACCAGACTCAGAACACTCAAGGACCCGCCCCCAGTGACTCAGAACACTCAAGGACCCGCCCCCAGTGACTCACTTCTGCCAGGAGCCTCTGGAGGATACTTCACTTAAAAACACAATATTCAATAAGAAGGGCTTTTTTCTGTCTCTTCATACCCAGAAGCTCTTCTGTACCAAATATTTGTCTTTATTAAACAGAGAAAGTGGCTTATTATTTTAACAAAGATGAACACAGATGATGATCCCTTCCCAAGTCACTTGTTTTATCTGAGGCTCATTTGGAGCGTGAGGAGGACATAAGCTGAGTCTCCACCTGACCCTGTTTCTTAGAGTCTTTTGGGGAAAATTTCCACACTATAAAATTGGTGAAATGCCTGCCAATCAGTAAAACAGTATCTGTAACCTGGGACAACACACATGCAAAATGGAAACAAAACAAAACAAAACAAAAAGACAAGAACAAACCTATGGAAATAGGGACTTTGATCAATGATGTTTTAATTATTTCCTTAATGAAAAGAGAAATAAAACCATAGAGGCAAAGCACACATTGAAACTCTTCCGGTAAACCCTTAGAAATCTTTATGTTGGAGCAGAGTGGGGAGCAAGTGGGTATAAGTGCTCATCTTCAAATGTGTGGGAGCAGTAAGTCAATGAGATATGCCACCTCCTTTACCCCCGAATTCCAGTCTTGGCAATTTCTCCCAAGGAAATAATTTGAATGATAATTGGAGAATAATTTGAAGATAAAAAGGCCTTCCTGGGTCTTTCCTGCGTCGCCGCCACTGGTGGCATTTGAGAGAAGCTAGACGATTTAGTAGGGGTGGTGTGGATGAGATGTCCTGGTGCAGTGAAGACGTGGAGAAACTCAGGGAGGGAGGCGGGGTGTCGGTCATGATGAGACCTGAGAGAGACGTGAGGAACTCTGAGTAAGACTGTAGCTGGAGGTTAGAGAGGAAGGCTGAGTCAGCGGGTATTTAAAGGAACATTTACGTGTGTGCTGCGTTGGAGAGGGGCAGAGGAATACAGGACATGGGTTTGGGTGGGTAGAGTTGCAACAAAGTAATACGGAGAGCAAGGTGAGTGAGCTAGGGTCTGCCTGTCTGCAGAGGGGGCAGGTGGGAAAGGGTGGGCGCAGGGGTCAGCTTTGCTTGGTGTAAATATCCAGGTGATGGTGACCTAATAATTCCCTAAAGACCCCATCTCTTGATACTGTTACATGTCAAGTACATGTCAAAGTGCATTTGGGGAACTCTCACACCGCACCACAGTCGGCTCCGCTGTGGATTGTGTCACTGCAGGGCTGAGTCAAATGAATTCTTTACTGTGGGATGTGCTTTTATTCTCCTGGTAGACTTCTTCTGTGTTTGTCTACCTAGATACACTTGTGGGTGACGCTCTGGCCTGAGTCCCAGAGTCCCTTCTTCCTTGGGCTGTAACTTTAGAAAAAAGCTTAACACTTCTTTGTTTAAAAATGTTTTAAATTGCATTTGTTTGGAGGGGAGGTGCACACGTGTCATGATGCATGTGTGGAGGTCAGGAGACAGCTTGTGGGAGTCGATTCCTTCTACCCTAAGAGTACCAGTGATGGAACTGAGGCCATCAGGCTTGGTGGCAAATATTTTTACCCGCTGACCCATGTCACTAGTTCAAGAGGGAATTTGTGACCTTCAGGTGTCCTCTCACCTATACACTGAAGATGAAGGAAGGGCATGTCACAGGTCATCACAAGGATGTCTGAGGCGTCACAAATTTGCTTGATCTCTATCAACCTCTTCACCTTCTACCCAGACAAAACTCTTAATCGGTCTTTCACATGAACCTTGGGCTGGTCACTCTGGTCATACATTGTCACCATCTGTGGTAGTGTTAAAATTTCATCTGGTCCACCCAACCCAGTTACACCGCCTCCTCCCTCACCTGCCAGCCCCTTGTCAGTCATCTGGGGCTCTAGATAGGAATGACCAGAGCACCGCTCTCCTCCTGAGTTAACCAACCCCACTTGAGTGAGTGTGGCTGGGTCAGACAGATCTGTTTACACTCTGACCTGCTGCTTACACGCCTGCATCATTGTGAGTGGTGACTTCTCTCCAAACCTCGGACTCTCCATCCATAGGATGAGACAATAACAGCCTGACATGTAGGGCCGAGGCTCTCAAGGTAAATGAGGTAGCTTGGGTCACAAGGGGCTCTCCAGTGGGGAGCTGGCCAGGGGAGTCCCACGGTCATCACCTTGCCACTCTGGTCTAGCCTGTCTGCAGCAGTGATGGAATCTCCTGATTGCTCCCCGCCATCAGCCCTTTCGAGGCCAAAGTTCAAAGTGCCATCAAGATGACCCCGCGTGGCACTTTGGTAATGTCACACTCTCTGTGCAGAACTCTAACTCCTGGAATTGTTCTTCCACAGCTCCAGGAGCCTCTGTGACTCTAGTCATAGGCCATGACTTGTATGCCTGAATCTCCATCCCACATGCCCTGCTGCCCCCAAGCTCTGCTTCAACCTAGGTCTCACTGTGCTTTGAAAGATGGTCATCTGAGCAGACTGGGTCCCACCTGACCCAGACATCTCTCCTGGGTCTTGTCCTCCCTCGTCCCTAGCCTTCAGCAACCTGAGCACAATTCTTCCCTCCATAGTCTAGCACACCACACTCTGTGAGTTCTAATCTCCACCATGATGGCATTGCCTGGTAAGGTCAATGCCCTTCACACTGTCCTCTGCATTGTCCAATGCCCCTGGCTGCCCCCCACAAGTCTGACATGTGTGTCTATTCAGTGTTCTGTTAATAAATGATGTTTTTCTGGGATTCAGATGCACAAATGTTTACCCACAGGCCAAAGGTCAATGGAGTCATTTGTATGTGACTTCAAATGTCCAAAACCAACAATGTCTACTCCCAGAAGAGATGCATTCCTAGATACCTTGTCCATGTGTTATGAAACAGGCATACCTTGAACATCACGTGCCTGAGCTGAGAGACATTTTCCTGCTCGTGGAAAGTGGAGGGACACCTACTATACCTGTCCACTGCCCGCTCTGTGGTGGGACAATGCACCCTGCTAGGTGTCCCATGGCACTCACCTTCCTTCCCTAAGGTGTGTGAGGTTCAAGTGCTTTTGTTTAGTTCTGCTCCTAAGATGAGGCAGGATGACTGGAGAGGAAGTGGGTGGTTGACTTATTACAGCTACTAACCCCAGCTCAGGAATGTCCTGTCACTCAAAATGTGCCTCACATTCCCAGAACTGTGCTGTGGCTGGAGAGGAGGCAAGTGAGTCAGAGTTCCCCTGGCTTTCCCCAGATCAAACCTAAAGCCTGGCTGCCCTACTGACGAGGGTGGGCAGATGGAAAGTCCTGTGAATACTAGTAGCTAAAGCCTCGTTCCTCACCTGGGGTGGCTGTAGCTTTTGGGGTGTGGAACCACACCTGGTCATCCTGGTGTGGTTGTCTCCAAGCTGGGTAAGGTCCTCTGTCATGTTTGTGCATCCCAGCTGTCCAGATGTCTGCAGAGGATGCTGTGGGGAGGAAGTGAGAGTGTTGTTGGCTAGACTCTATAACCTTGGCCATGGTTTTGATTATTTGCTTCACACAAATATGATGCCTCTGTCTTTACATGTGGCATTCCTACAATCAACTCTCTCGGGGCCTCTGGGTTTTGTTTTTACTTGCCATTCCTTTTAGGCCTGCACATTGCTTCAGTCATCCTCTAAACCGGAAGACCTGGAAACATTATTTCAAGGGCAAGAATTTGGCAATGGTCCCTGAAAGCCGAGCACAAACTGCAGGGTTTTAATGATGCTCCTGAGAAGAGACACCTGTTCTTTTCCGCCAACCTCTGGGCACCTGTCCACTGGGCTAATGAGCCGTGAGCAGGCCCAGTCTCCAACCCATACTATAGAGGCCAGCTATTTCAGAAGGCACCCATGCAGAGGGTCCCTCCTGCTGGCTGTAAGCAATGCTTATTCTGTAGCCCAAAGTCCTGCTGGGCTGTGGGCACTCCCATGCACTTCCCACACTCTTATTTCCACATACACATTAACCTACCTGGAAGGAAAACCCCGACTTCCCAGGTGCTAATAAGAGCCTTCCATCCATAAAAGGCCAGGGAGTGTCAACCGGAGCCCTGGAGAATCTGGCACGCGCCAAGCACAAATTAACCAGTGCCAAGCAGCCCGGAAGGAGGCAGGCGGGCGCCATAGCGCCAAGTCCTGAGACTGTGTCTCCTCATCCACCAACGTGCTATCATAGAAAGCCATCTTTGTGTGACTCAGTGCTGTGTTGGTGTGGCAGGCGCCCAGGAGAGTGCTCCCCATACCACAGGCCTGGAGGTGAGGGTGCAGAGCTCCTGTGTGTAGAGTGTCTGGGGTGCAGGGCTGCAGTTAACCAGGCCTGTGACACTGTCTCTGGCTTCAGTGTTTGCATTTGAAGACAGGGCAAAGTGACAGCATCTGTCTACAGAGCTGTGACCAGGTCAAAAGTGCTTCCACACCAAGACACTCAAATGTCAAGGCCCTTCCATGGATGACAGCTGCTACCACATGGCACCTCCACAGGTGGGCTCCACCTGCTCACAGCTTTAAGTCCTGCTGTATGGTATCTCTAAGGACTAAACCTATCAGCAGCATCAAAACTAAGCAAAGAGCAGGGGTCAGAGCCACAGTGAGGGGCCACAGGCCCAGGGAGAGTGTCTATGTCGCTGTCATAGCAAAACTCATATCAACTGCACAAAAGCTGCAGGGGACAGACAAGGAAGGTCTTGTGCCCACCCTTTGCCTGTGCTGAGGATGAGGTCTCTTCAGGAAACTGAGTCAGGGCCAAGGAGAGGACTCAGTCAGTAAAATGCTTGCCACGCAAGTGTGAGGAACCCAATTTTATCCTTAGAACACTTGTAGAGAAACCAGTATGGTGGTACATGCTTGTAATCCCGGGATTGAGGAGGCAGAGACAGGAGGATCCCAAACTGGCTTCATCCATGGGTCCCAGACCCCCATTGAAGGACTCTTGATTCAAAATCCAAGGTGGATGGCTCCTGAAGAATGATGTTCCAGGTTTTCTCTGCCTCCACACCCATGCACGAGTATGCATACACATGCACAAATACACACACACACACACACACACACACACACACACACACACACAGGGGTGGGATGGAGAAACTGAATCAAGGTTTAATGGTAGAATTCTAGCCTACTATGCGCAAAGTCAGGGGTTCAATCCCTAGAATGGGGGGGGAAGGGGGGGAGGGAGGGGAGGGAGGAGAGGGGAAGCAGAGAGAGGAGCCATGAGGGAGTACATCTCAAATTCTTCCCCCACTCAGGGCCCATGATAGATGACTAGGTCATCCCCAATCCCACCTCAGAGAAGGCTGCAGCCAAAGGCAAGAGGAGGCTGGGCTGACGCTGCCTACCCTGAAGTTGTATCTCTGTCACTTCTGAAACACTGCAGAGGCCCAAGCTGCTGCTCATCTCTGGCCTGGCTTCCTGCCTGCAGCCAGAGCACACAGAGCGCCTGGCCCTCAGGAGGGACCCACTACAGAAGGTTAACACTCTGCTATTATTTTAGACTTTGACCTCTTAACGATATCCCCTCTGATTCTGGTTTGTAAGTCAAGTCTCTGGGACAGACTTATCCCCAACTGGTGCTGGGTTGGGAGGTGGGGCTAGAAGTGTCAGGGTTGGGTTGCACCCTCAAGCAGAGTCACAGGACAGAGCTCTGGGGCACTCCTGGGAAGGCATGCTTAGTCTCCCGTGTTCCCGGAGCACACCCCATTAAATAGCACATAGGGAAGATTGAGATAGCTCCACAGAGACCCTGGAGGAAGGAAGACGGGCCTTTGTCCTGCTTTGGGACAGGCATCTGGCCTTTCATGAGGCACTGGGGTCAGGAGCAATAGAGCTGGCTCAGCTGCTCCCTCCCTCCCTCTCCTATTGACCTCTCAAGGTGGCTGGAGAAGCTGACTGACAGCAGAGGAAATATCCCATGCCCTCCAGGGCCATGTGGGGCGTGCCGGTGAATCCTGTGACTTGGTCACTAGACTGAGGCCAGCTGTCACCTGCTCAGCTTAACTTCTTTCTTCACAAAAGAGATGGGACGTTAGGATTTTCAAAACTTTTCAAGTTCTGAAAATATGGTTCCTGGCACACCACGAGGCTCATCTTACACTTGCACAGCCTGGCCTGTAGACAGCACAGCACTCTCCAGTTTACCAGGCTTCCAAGATTGGCCTGGGGTAGTTTGTTCATGTGGCAATAAATGTTTTGTTGGAAATCATGGAAAGGAACCTCTGCACCCCCACCCAGTGCTGGAATGGGCCTCAGGACCTCACATGATTTCGGCAATCTCTCCCTAGTGAACTACATCTGTGTGTGTGTGTGTGTGTGTGTGTGTGTGTGTGTGTGTGTGTGCACACGCATATGTATATAAACAATATATATATATTAGTGTGTGTGTGTGTGTGTGTGTGTGTGTGTGTGTGTGTGTACATGCAATATTAGGGATTAAACCTAGGAAATTCACAGAATTTCAGATCCTGGGCTCAGAGGAGAGAGAAATGTAGCCAGAAGTTTTCCTGTGTCCCACAGCCGCTCGGTCCTAAGTAAACACACAGAGGCTTATATTAATTATAAATTGTTTGGCCTATGGCTCGGTCTTATCATTAACTAGCTCTTAAAACTGAATTCAACCCATTTCTATTAATCTATGTTTTGCCGTGTGACTTCATGGCGTCCCTGTGCTCCATTACATCTTGCTTCCCTGGCAGGCTCAGCATCTCCTCACTCTGCTTTCTTCTCTCTGTATTTGGATTTCCTTCCTGGCTGTATTCTGACTTGCCATAGGCCACAGCAGCTTATTTATTAACCAATGAGAGCAACACATATTCACAGTGTACAGAAAGACCATCCACAGCAGAGTAAAGGCTAGTGACTGTTCTTCCTGCCCCAGGTCAGGGACAAATAAGGAAGACTACTCCTAAGCCAGTAATACAGGAAATTCTGAGCCTGCTCTTCTGAGCAGACCACAGTTTTGTTATGGAAGTGCGGAGGGGCTGGAGAGTTGCCTCAGCGTTAAGAGCTCCTGTTCTCAAACCTGAGGACTCACTACCATCCACACTTCCTCAGGCACTGCATGCATGTATTGCACATACGAACATTCTGGCAAAACACTCATACGTGTAAAATAAACCTTAAAAGAAATGTAAAAAATCTGTTATTAAGGAATGAATTGAAAACATTAGACTTAGAAAATTCTTCTTTAAGCAGAAAATAAGTTCCTTGGCTCTTCCAAGCTCCACAGAATCTGGAGAATATGGCCCATATATATCGTCACAAGACCTCACTCCAAATGGTGACAACTTTTCATGAATATGAAAGAGACCTGTATTCAAAAGTACATTTATCTTTAATTTTCCCAAAAATTGGTCCTAAAGCCTAATAAACTGTATTATTGCCTTAGTAACTGAATCAATATATTTTAGTTTGTATGTGTCTGCGTGTCTGGTACATGTGTATATGTGTGTGTGGTGGTTTGAATGTAATTGGCCCCCATAATGTGTCACTGTGGGGGTGGGCTTTGAGGTCTCCTATGCTCAAGCAACACCCAGTGACAGCTCACTGCCCATTGCCCTGCAGATCAAGATGTAGAACTCTTAGCTCCTTCTCCAGCACCATGTCTGTCTGCATGCTACCATGTCCAAACCATGATGATAATGGTCTAAATGTCTGAAACTATAGCCCCAACTCAATGTTTTCCTTTATAAGAGTTGCTGTGGCCATGGTGTCTCTTTACAGCAATAGAAACCTGAAGACAGTGCATGTGTGTGCATTGTGTGTGTGTGTGTGTGTGTGTGTGTGTGTGTGCACTAACATTTATCTACCCATGAGCATGATGAGACCTGAAGTGTATGTGTGGTCATATTTTGTTTGTGCTTTAACAAATAAAGCATGCCTGGAGATCAGAGTGTGGAGCTAGCCACTAGAGGCGAGACAGTGGTGACACACACACACCTTTAATCCCAACACTAGGGATGAGGAAACAGGAAGTGAAATGGCTAGACAGAAAGTGATAAGACAGAGTAGAGACAGGAGCTTAGCCCTTTTAGGCTGAAGATTCAGTAGAGGTAAGAAGTCTCTGTAATGGCAGGCTTCTTTGCTGATCTTTCAGCATTTATCCCGATATCTGGCTCTGGGTTTTTATTACTAAGACCAATTAGGATTCCTGCTGCATGTATGCTGTGCTGCGATTCCTCTGTCTCTGTACCACACAGTGATGGGATTACTGTGTGCAACTATGCAGGTGTTTTATGTTCTGGGGTTCTGGGGATTTGAACTCTGCCTCATAATGACAAAGCAGGCATTCTTACCCAGTGACATGTCTTCCCAGCTTCAAGTCCACAGTTTCCATCTGGAGGCACCCGGAAGCTACAGTGCGCACTGTTAGGGTCCGTGTCTTGACATCTATCTCCTTTGTGTGACACTGGTTTCATGTCTTTGGCAAAGCAATTTGATGAAGTTGAAATTGTTAGCATTTCTCCTGGTCTCCTTCAACTTGGAAAGGGACCTTTGTTCAGACCAGTTTTTCACTGTTTTGTGGGAGTGTGATCTTCAGCCACATGGAACAAACCCATCTCTGCAGGAGTGCTGGAAGCTAAGATTTCAAGGTGTTTCAGATTCCTGGGCAGGCCAGGAGAAGGATGCCAGGACACTGTGAGGAAATAACAAGAGAGACTAGACTCAAGAAAAATTAGCAAAGGCTTTAAAGAACATGTCGCCACTACAAGGCTTATGACAGTTAACACTGGGCTGGGCATGTGGCTTATCAGGCAGAGTGTTTGCCTAGCATGCAGGAGGCCATGGGTTCTACCCCCAGCACCACATGATCTAGGTGTGATGGCACATACCCATAATCCTGGCACTCAGTTGGTGGAGGCAGGAGGATCACAAGTTCAAGTCATCCTCAGTGGCTTCTGGTCCTCACTATTTCCAAGACAGTGAAGTATAAATATCTTTTTGTTTGTTTGTTTGTTTTCGAGACAGGGTATCTCTGTGTAGCTTTGCGCCTTTCCTGGAACTCACTTGGTAGTCCAGGCTGGCCTCGAATTCAGAGATCCGCCTGTCTCTGCCTCCCGAGTGCTGGGATTAAAGGCAAGCGCCACCACCGCCCGGCTGAATATCTTATAAAGGGTCAAATGGCTCACAGCCCATGGCTTTTAGAATAAGTACATACTGTTCCTCTAGTTCACTAGCCCACTCTTATTCTCTGGAGTGTTATCCTTTATTTACTTATTTTTGTCTTTCTTCATAAGCAGTCCCTGTTTATAGTTCAAATCGTGTGTCCCTGGTCCCATCACTTCCCATGGACAGAAGAACCTGGATTTTCAACAGATGCCTCTGGACTGTTCCAGCAGGTACCTCATGACTCAAATCTTTGTTCCTTATATTTTTGGTTGTGAGCCTAGCCTTTAACAGCTGAGCTATCCCTCCAGCCCAAATCTTTGTTCCTAACAATTGGATCCAGGACCCACACAGACACCTAATTCTGGTGCCCAAATCCTTTATGTTAAAGGTAATATTTGTACAAACCCTTCCTGGCCCCCATGGGCCATCAGTCATCCCTGGGTACTTACAATGACGATGACAGTATAATCCTGGGCAATTAGCTGGTACACTGCTTCTTAGGGAATAAGGACGAGGAAGCGGTCAAGTGTTCCCTACACACACTTTTTTTCTCCTCTAAATATTTTTCTTTTCTTTTTGTGATTATAATAAAATTACATCATTTCTCCCTTCCCTTTCCTCCTTCCAAACCTTTCCATATACCCCTTATTCGCTTTCAAATCAGTCCTCTCTTTTCCCATTCATTGTGGTTGCACGACCAGTCGGTGTGCTCGTCCCTGGGGAAGACTTACCCTCAGCACTCCCTGGTTGCCGGCAGTTCTTTGTGGGCTTGAGGCCTCCTGGGTTCCCATCCACTTTGGCGTGTCCACTGCTGTTGTCCTTGTTCAGCTCACGCTTGGCAGTTGTGTTGGTGAGACTTTGTGTGTGTAGCTTCTGACATTACCAGGTCACTTGGTCTCACAGCAAACTCCTTTATCCTCTGGCAATTACAATCTTTCTGCCTCCTCTCACAAAAGCTTCCCTGAGCCTTAGCTGTGGGAGCTGTTTTGTAGACGTTTTCCAATATTTTTGACCTGTGGTTGAATCTGCAAATGGGGACCCTTCAGATACAGAAGGCCAGCTGTGTTCCCGCCTTTACTCTGAAGGTTGGAGGCAATCCAGCTATCTTGGAAGGAAGAGGGAAGAAAGACAACTGTCCTCTCGGGCCTCAGGAGTCTTTTGTAGTTTACAGCAAGAGTGGAACCTCACAGGCAGACATCTGCTGCTGACCAAGAAGGATCTGTTTAAAGCTGTGGCTGGCAAAGACCTCCGAGCACGTTGAGAGGGACATAACCAAAGCCAGTTTCTCCTATCTTTTCCTATATTGACACAGTTCCAAAAGGAGCAGAGACTCTCTGTTCATCAGTTTTCCCAAGTGCAGAATCATAACAATATTTGAACCTATTTTATAGAACGATTGCCATAAAAACAGAGCCCAGACAGGTTTAAGAAATACTCTATTCTAGCTAATGGTTCTGTTATCGGTTAAAATTGCTGGCCCTGGGGAAGCCTGTACTGAGGAAAGCTCCAGCCTCCAGGTCATTGCCTGATTAAAATCTACTCTCAGGGCCTTAGAAACTCGCGTCTGGGCCTTCAGTGGGTTGAAGCCCCAGGAAATGGGCCAGACAGGAACTTCCTGGGCAGGACTGACCCGGGAGCCAGCTGCTCTGTTCCTCCTAGCCCACCACAGAAAGTATTTTAATTTTATTACATACACATTTTCTTTCTTCCCTTGGTAATTAATCAAAACACTTTATAGCTACTCAAGGCTCATGGGGAATGTTCTAGAAGTTTCTCATTTTATAGCCATTCCAGGGATGAGTGGTACTCAGTTTTCTGACTCAGACCCTGGTCTGAAGACTCAGATAGATTATCCCAGCTGAAGCCACATCCTTTATCCACATGGCGCTCCTGTGGGAACCTCCTGGGTACACTTACCTGAACCTAGATATAGAATACACTTAGCTATATGATGGTGTCTGTTCTCACATTTTCTCCTTTTTTAAAATAGACTTTTTAGGCTGGATCGGTGGCACATGCCTTTATCCCAGCACTCTGGGAGGCAGGACAGGTGGATCTCTGCAAGTTCAAGGGCAGCCTGGTCTATATAGTGAGTTCCAGGACAATTGAAGCTATGTAGAGAGACCCAACCAACCAAAAAACCTCTTTAGTAAAACTAAGATACAGGTCTGGGGTGGGGGGTGGGTGTTGGGGGACAGCACAGTTGGTAGAGGACTTGCCTAGTATGCACAACATCTGTGCTCCCTCCCCAGCAATGCAAAAACAATACAAGGTGGCACAATTGGGACGTAGAGGCAGGAAGATTAGATGTTCTTGGTCACCATAGCAAGTTTGAGACCTTCCTGAGCAACACAGGACCCTGTCTCAAAAAGTCATACAAACAAAAAACAAAAAAAAACCCTACCCAAACTAAAACACAAACACAGACATGCATGAACACACACACACACACACACACACACACACACACACACACACACACACACACACGAGTCCAGGCCTACATGGGGTCATGAGCCTCAGATTTTCAGTGTATCATTGGAAGGGGGGGTAATGAAACATCACGAGCTGCCTGAAGGACCTGCACTTTTCTATACAGCCCTGCAGCATCTTGGGTAATCCCTGCTGCCCATTCTTTCTTTGACATGGTCAACCAGTGCCTCAGAGCATTCTTCCCTGGCTGCTCTGGAGTGGCGCCCTTCTGTAGGAGTCCCAGGGTCACTGTTGGGGTGGAATGCCAGAGGACTGAGATCAAGTCCCTTGGTGTCAGGATAAGGGTGAGCATTGTTGGGAAAGCAGCCCTCATCCGTACAGTCCCCAGACTTGTGACCAGCACCTGTGACAGTATGTTGCAGCTTTCATTACTGTCTCAAGGTGGAAGTACAATCAGGAAAAGTGCCATTAGGGGGCTGGAGAGATGGCTCAGTGGTCAGAGTAATGGCTGCTTTTGCAGAGGATCCGGGTTTGGTTCCTAGCACTAGCACCCACAAGGTAACTCTACTGTCTGTAACTCAAGTTTGAGGAGCTCATTGCCTCTTTTTTTTTTTTTTTTTTTTTTTTAGCTGAGGATTGAACCCAGGGCCTTGCACTTGCTAGGCAAGCGCTCTACCACTGAACTAAATCCCCAGCCCCTCATTGCCTCTTTTAACCTCCATGGGCACCGGGCACACGTATACATGCAGACAAAACACCTATACAGATAAAATAAAATTCACAAATCTTAAGCTGGCTGATGGTGGCACACACCTTTAGTCCCAGCATTCAGGAGGCAGAAGTGGGTGGATCTCTGAGTTCAAGGCCAGCCTGGTCTACAAAGCGAGTTCCAGGACAGCCAGGGCTACACAGAGAAAGCCTGTCTCAAAAAAACCCAAACAAAACAAACAAACAAACAAACAAACAAAGAAAACACCCCCACCCACCACAAAAACAAAAGCAAAACTGAACAAGAGAACAACAGCGTGATTGGAAATGTTAGTGCAGTAGGGAGGGAGGTGGCAGGTCCAGGCTCCTGAACTTGCCTTCTTATCTCGGTAGGCAACATCCCCAGAGGGAACAATCACTGTCCTGCACAGATGACCAGGGCAGAGGCTTCACCACAGGGACAAGTCTTAAGAGTTCTCAAAACAGCAGAAGTCCAACTTGTCTCCTGGAAGACACAAGGCCAAAAGCCAGTTCCCAGATCAGGGGCACCTGTGGGGAACAGGTCTCAGACCAGCGCATGGGGTGGGGGGCAGGTACCAGACCAGCAGCCCCTTGGGGCATAGGTGACTGGATCGAGAGAGCCTGGAAGATGCAGGCTTTCAGGTTTCTTGGTCACTTCCCCCATCCAGCACCGGAAGTAGAGGGACTAGGAGGCATCATGCCTTGTGCTGTCTTGACGCTGGGGCTAGTCCCTGCCTACCTCCAACAGAGCGGAGTCACAGCCTTTCAAGCCTGTGTTAGTGCAGGACAGATGGTCACCTGTGACCTTCCTTCCT
This sequence comes from Onychomys torridus, assembly GCF_903995425.1. NCBI lineage: Eukaryota > Metazoa > Chordata > Mammalia > Rodentia > Cricetidae > Onychomys > Onychomys torridus. The sequence continues at coordinate 162,180,005 of NC_050444.1, forward strand.
GTGATCTAGGATGTGTAATAAGTAGATGTCAACCACACCGCAGGCGGAGGATCCTTTAGCCAAAAGCTTGTAACCAGAGGGTTTTGGAGTTCAGCTGGTTTTTTGAGACAGGGTTTCTCTGTGTAGCCCTGGCTGTCCTGGAACTCGCTCTGTAGACCAGGCTGACCTCAAACTCAGAGATCAGCCTACCTCTGCTTCCTCAGTACTGGGATTTAAAGGCGCGTGCTACCACGCCCAGCTGGCTTTTCTGACTTTGAAATATTTGCATATTTTAAATGATATCCAAGTCTAAATATTGATCTGATTTCTGTTTCCTACATATCTTACATATATACACATCTTGAAAAAAATTTTTTTTAAAGTATTACATTTAAATATGTGTGTGTGCTCGTGTGCACGTGTGGAGGTCAGAGGACATCCTACAGGAGGTTGATTCTCTCCCTCCAGGATGGAACTCAGGTCATCAAGCTTGGTAGCAAGTGCATTATTGCTGCTGGCCCTGAAGTAATTTTACACATTTAAAATACTTTTGTCCACTGGACTGTGTCCCTTGTGTAAGGACAGGTGTGGAATTTTCCACCCGCGGTATTTTCCGAGCAGTTTACACTTCACGTTTCCATGGGAACAAGCTGAGCAGTCAGTCAGGCTGCGGGGATCGACCCTCCTGTGCCAATTCAGCCAGATTAATAAACCATGTTTGTGTCTCAGTTTCCTCGCCTGTAAGAGGAGGCAACGGTCACAGTGCTGGCTAAAGCAGAGGTTCTCAACCTGTGGGTCGAGGCCCCTTTGGGGGCTGGATGACCTTTTCACAGGGGTTGCATATCAGATGCCCTGCAGATCAGACACCGACATTACAATTCATAAAAGTAGAAAATTACAGTTATGAAGTGACGAAAATACTTTTATGGTTTGTGCTCACCACAGCATGAGGAACTGTTGAAAGGGTCACAGCATTAGGAAGGTTGAGAACCCCTGGTTTAAAGGGTCAATAGAGAAGCCAGGCATGGCGGCTCATGCCTTCAATCCAGCACATAGGAGGCAGATGCAGGTGGAGCAGGGTTATACAGTAAGACCCTGGGCAATAAACAAACAAACAAATAAATAAATAAGGGCCAGAGAAATGACTCAGTGCATAACAGCACCTGCTGCCCAAACATAAGAACTTACGCTCAAATCCCGTCACCCAGGTGTAGCTAGCTGTGCATGTGTCTGTACCTGGCACTGTGGGGTCTGGAGACTGGAGGATTGCTGGGGCTTGTGGGCCCTGTCTCTAGGTATAAGGTACAAAGTGACAAAGCAGGACACTTGACATCCAGCAGTCCCCATAGGTAGGGGACACACACACACACACACACACACACACACACACACACACACGAGTCAGGGGCCGTGATGGGCACATGTAATCAGCACTGAGGAAATGGAAACTGACAGCTAGGTCCCTGACCAGGTAGCCTAGTGTAATTGATTGGCAGCAACACTCAGTGAGAGGGCGCTAGCCTAGTGTAATTGATTGACACCAACACTCAGCGAGAGACTGTCTTTAAAAACAAGATGGGGACTTTCTGAGGAACAACACTCAAGCTTGGCCTCCACATGCACGCAGGCGCGCGCGCACACACACACACACACACCCCAATAAAACAAATAGTAAACATGCACACATGAAAATGCTTGAACAGGGGCTAGCACCTAGTAGGTATCAAGGACAGAGTCATCTTTGGTCTGTGCATGTCTATCCTAGCACTGAGCAGAGAGCTGTCCTGAAGAGGCACTGGTGAGGGTTGGGAGGACCTCATGAGGGTTAGGACATGCTGGCTTTTGAGTCAGGCCGTTCCATTTTTAGAAGGAAGAAAAATCTTCCTGTGTTCTGCCAAAATCCACCTACACGCAACTCCCCCAGATAGGTCCTGACTGTGCCAGGAGCCAAATGTCAAAAAAAAAAAAAAAGTCTTATGAGAGATGGAGAATGTAAATAATCAGGACAGAATTGGGTTGAAGAATGGCAGTCTCCTGCAGCAGCCATTCAGCAGGGGTTCCCACAGCACTCAGTCCAGACCTAAGTGCAGATGGAAGCCAGAGACCTCTCAGGAAAGGCAGCAGTCCATCTCATTAGCGACGTGACTGCTTCCTTCTGTCTAGCACATTGTTTCCCTCTTAAGACCCAGGGACAGTCATTCCACTTGTACAAAGGTGACAGTCACAAGGGCCATGCGGCCATGACCTCATCACCCTTAATACGTGCCTGTAATCACCATGCATCCAGGGAGTGGGCCAGCCGGGCAGCCACATGCGTCAGGCTCGGTGTTTACAGAGCCTTCCAGGCGTCAGGTGGCCCTTTCCTGCCTTTCCTGGCATCTTTCTTTGCAGCTGGCGCGTGCATTGTGATGGGAGGAATGCGGGTGTCTCCGTAAAGATAGAGTCGATAGCTTCCCTGTCGTGAGTCTTGCTTAAAACAACTCAAATATAAAAGTGTGAGTCAATTAAAAGCCGGGCTATCATGTCAGCTGCTTCAGGGCTGGGCCACAGTGCATCTCTTGGGGCAGGTGCTAGAACTGTCAGGTTTACAAACTGATCATGAATGGGCTTTGGTTTCCTCAGAGTGAGGTGGGCAGCAGTATTTCTCCAGCTGTCAGTCAAGCGTAGAACAGAGGAAGCTGGCAGTGTGCCGCTGCGTCATTGGTTTGTGGTACTGTCACCGCTGTGGCTGTGGGTTCTGTGGGTCTGGAGGACTAGGCTGGGAGAACCCTTACCAGTAGTCAAGAACTTACAGGTGTTTGCAGCCCCTGATCTTCCGGTCTTGAGTCCCTACAAGTGTGCTGTGTGCAACAAGGCTCCCTCTCCACCTCTAGAGTGTCTTCCCCTGCTGGGGACACAGCAGTTTGCTAAGCTGTCCTCTGTCACCTTGGATGAGACACTATTTCCATACCCAGGAGCAATCCAATTACAGCCAACCCTCTTTACTGGGGGAGGGAGGTGAATTCCAAGACACTAACAGGATGCCTCAACTGTAGATGATGCCACCAAATCCTGCTTACCTAGTGTATGTGTGCACGTATGTGCACGTGTGTGCACGTATGCAGCATTCAGAGGCTTTGGTATCTAGGGTCTGTCATCAGAAGCTTACCATCTCAGCAAAGCCAGCAAAGTCCTACAATCTGCTTTTCACCATCTCCCACTGCTGGAGTTCTAGGCACAAGTAGCCACGGGGTGGGGGGTGGGCTGGGGTGGGGGGTGGATTTTTTTTAACTTGGGTGCAAACGCTCTCACCTACTGAACCATCTCCCCAGCCCTATATGCGCCCCCCCATATGTCTTCTTGCTTTTACTGTCTTTTTTTTTTTTTTTTTTTAAGGAGCTCTGGTAAAGTTTTATTAAAGAAAAACTTCTCTGGTTTACTTTTCACCAGTCTGTTCTGGCATGCTTCTAATAATATCAGAATCACCTGGGTCAATGATAGCCAGTGTGCATACTCTGTAGTATTTTCCACGTGCTGTGCCCAATTCAATGTTATTGCCACTGTAGTGATGAACACCAGTTTTAGCCAACATGGCATAGTATTCTATTTCAGATTTCCTCAAAGCTGGGCAGTTGTTGGTGAGGATAACCAGTTTTGCTCTGCCCTGATAGCCAGGATGGCTGCCCAGTGACTGAGGTGGGTGGGTCAGACAGGGGACAGAAGGTGCAGGCAGACTCTAGTGGAATTAACACAGGAGTTTCTGGCTTTGGAAGTTCCCATTTACTGTTTCCAAACCAAAGTTGACCACAGGTAACTGAAACTCTAGAAAAAGGAAGGTGGTCTTGGAGGTTGCGGGGCCAACAATGTGGTCTCCCTCCAGGGCGGGGCTTCTGGTCTTCTGGAGCCCAGAACTTCCAAAATCCTCCCTGGGGGAGGAAGACTGCATGGGGATAGGGCCAGGGTACTTCAGATACCTCCCAGAACAGGACCACAGTGGACACACACTCCAGCCAAGGGCCTGGGCCGCTCCTGCATCCCTGCATCCCTGCATCCCTGCATCCCTGCATCCTTCTCTGGACCCTGTTCTGCTCAAGTCAGTGATGCTTGTCAGTGTTTGGAAGTCCACATTAGCTTCTTGTCTCTGGATCAAAGCGATAACAGAAACCCAGAGGGAAGCTTCTAGGCATCATGAGTCCTCTAGAGCCAGCCAGGCTGCCCAGAGCCAGGGTTGGGGTGCTTTACCCCAACTCCTGTTCCTCTAATAACACAGGTAAGATCTAGTCTGGTGATGGATGGGAACAGACAGACACCCTTTGTATTGTTCCCTATGTGTTAAATGTTAGTAAGGCTCCTGCCGTGACCTCACTTCTCATAATTCCTTCAGTTCTGGAATTAGGCACCAGGGCAGTTATGTTCCCTAAGGCTCCCTGGGCTGACCTCCCTGGCCTCTAGTCAAAGGGGGGGGGGGTGCTGTTTCCCTGGCATGTTCTCCTGGACTATCCCAGGCCACCTCTTTCCTCCCTCCTCCCACAGGCAAACTGTCCAAAGGTTCTGTGCCCAGGCATCCCTGCCTGGATCCCAACTGCTCCTAGTTGACTGAGGGCATGGACTCAAGCAGAGGGAGGTCTTCTAGGCAGCCAGACCCACTTTATATTCAAGCATGGCTAGCCTTTGCTACCTGGCCTCTTCAGCCCAGAACCCCAGGAAGCCCCTCCCTGAAGTTACTCACCAGCACCCTTCTATTTCCCTTCATGTCACAGGAGTCACCAGAGCTAAGATGCCACTCTTCTAGCTGTAACCACTCATGCTGGTCCATCACCTGCCATTTTTGGCCTAGAAATCTCCCTAGGCTCCTCTGATAAGAGGTCTTTTAACATCCTCCAGTGGCTCTGTCCATTCTTGCCAAGGAAACCATGTGGAGGCCAGAAAAACTGACCTCTGGCCTAGCCCAGATTCTAATCTACTCCTGTGAAGGGATTGCTGTTTCCCTGTCCTCTGGGCTACCAGTTCTGGGACTAGAGACTTTTGTTTACTGTCCCACTGGTTCTGCAAACCTTCCCAGATGCTCTGTGCAACCTGTAGCATGAATCCTAATTGGTCTTAATAAAAACTCAGAGCTAGATACTGGGTAAATGCTGGAAGATCAGCGACAAAGGAACAAGCCACAGCCACCTCTCACCTCACCAACTCCTCAGCCAAAAGGGACAAGCTCCTGTCTCCTCCTGCCTTATATTCTTTTCTTCCACCCAACCATATCACTTCCTGTCTCAGCCTCCCTAGTGCTGGGATCAAAGGTATGTGCCACCACCACCTGGCTCTGTTTCTCATTTATTTATTTGTTTGTTTGTTTGTTTGTTTATTCATTCATTCATTCATTCATCCATCCATCCATCCATTTATTTATTTATCTATTTATTTATCTATCTATTTATTTATTTATTTATTTATTTAGTCATTTATTCATTTATTTATTTTTATTTTCAAGACAGGGTTTTTCTATGTAGTTTTGGTGCCTGTCCTGGATCTTGCTCTGTAGATCAGGCTGGCCTCGAACTCACAGAGATCCACCTGGCTCTGCCTCCTGAGTGCTGGGATTAAAGGCGTACTCCACTGCCACCCGGCCCTTTTTCCCTTTTAGACTGAATCAATCTTGTGTAGTCCAGAGTGGCCTTGAACTCACAGAGATGTCTGTCTCTGCCTCTCAAGTGCTAGGATTAAAGGTCTGTGCCACCACTGCCTGGCCTCTATTGCTAACTAGTAGCTTAGCGCCGTACTCTGATCATCAGGCAAGCTTTGGGTTAGATCGCAAACAAAATATCCTCACATTTCCCATTTTGTTTAAAATAAAAAAAGGTTATAACTAATATAAGAAAAACTAACCAGGCAGTGGTGGTGCACACTTGTAATCCCAGCACTTGGAAGGCAGAGGCAGGTAGATCTCTGTGAATTCGAGGCTAGCCTGGTCTACAGAGCTAGTCTAGGACAGGCTCCAAAGCTACAGAAAAACCCTGTCTCAAAAACCAAAATATATATATATATATATATATATATATATATATATATATATGAAAATCTATATACAGTAAGTACAATAACTATATACAATATATACAGGCAATAGCTACATCAACAACATCTAGTCCATTTGCATTTGATAAATTCAGAGAAAATACTCCATTATCTATCATATCTTGGTGAGTCCAAAGTCTTATACCTAATTCACTTTTTGTTTTGTTTTTTGTTTTTTTGGTCTTTGGGGTTTTGTTTGTTTGTTTGTTTGTTTTGTTTTGCTTTTTGTTTTTTCGAGACAGGGTTTCTCTGTGTAGCTTTGCACCTTTCCTGAATCTCGCTCTGTAGACTAGGCTGGCCTCAAACTCATAGAGATCTGCCTGCCTCTGCCTCGCGAGTGCTGGGATTAAAGGTGTGCGCCGCTGCCGCCGCCATCACCACCCGGCATCCTAATTCACTTTTTATCCTAATTTGTATTACCATCTAAAACTATCTTGTGGTGTCTCTCAACCTTATACACTTTACACCTCTTTAATGAGTTTCTTCTCTGAATCTGGACAAGAAAAGCTATAACTGTAGCTATCAAGTCTTCAACTCCCTCAGAGACCCGAGAAGGAAATAATATCACCTGAGTAAACAGGAAATGCAAGCAAGCAACTTCCAAACAATGTGAGAAATGACAGAAACAGCTGGCTGCCTGGACAGTCACCCAAAGTTCCTTTGAAACATTGGGGCATCCATCTTCAGCCTACAGATCTAGAATATCTGACAGACTTTTGTGAAGCAAGATATTTGAAGGACTGTCCCTCCTTGTCTTGGCAAAGTTCAGCAGTCACTTTCTTTTGTGTCCTGCTTGTCCATTTGGACAGCATGCTGTCAGCAGTCGAGGCAAGAGCACTTTCTTGCCCAGTGGATAACTTTTGCCACAAAGAAAGTAAACTCCTTGTATAGTTTCCTCAATGCCCATCACCTTCTCTGAAGTAGATTGGTGCTACCAGGAGCAGATATGTCTCATTGTCATTAAAAAAAAAGAAGAACCTATGTTATTAAAATGTCATATTCTGTAGATCTCTGAAGTGTTTGAAGACAACCTGTTTATCTAAAATATATCTGTTTGACCTTGAAAACAACCTAATATGACTACAAGTTTGATTGTAATAGGTGACTAATTCCTAGCCTGCATTTCTTTATTATCCTAAATAGTTTGTAATAACTTTCAAGGACTAGCAATTTGTATTACAACACCTGAACAAGATTAGAAATGTATGTACAGTATATTCTAGCCAAAATAATCTCAACTTTGTATCAATATACAATATACAAGGATCTATATCAATGTAAAATATTTAAAGCAAGTAGTTGCTTTTTAAAAGTAGACATTCAATAATCTACTCTTTTATCCTATCTCATCTATAGCCCCCTTTTTTCTTTTCAGAGTAGATTCAATAATCTATCATTTATCCTATCATATCTAGATCTTCTTTTTTTTTTCAAAACAAGAACCCTAAATCTAACCTCCTATGTTCAGCTTTTTTTCCTGACCATTACCAATACAACTTGTAACCAACCCCCCTAAACAATGACAAATATCCATAACCCATTGAACAACCAAAAAAGCCAGTGATTCAATTATTATTTGTCTAGCTTCTGAATTTGGTATCATTCTATTTACTGATGAAGTCAGTCTTTGTAAGAAATCAGTGAAGGTTTTTTTGGAGCACTGTATGATTTTAGTAAATGATTCAATTTTCTTTCTTATTTCTTCAATTCTGTCCCAAGCATTCAAGACTGTTGTGCAGCATAAAGTCAGGGTGTGGTCATCAAATAGAGATTGCCTTTCTACATTAGCATAATATCTCTCTCCAGGAAGGTGGTCTTGGGAGATTTCAATACCTCTAGCCCTACTTTGTTGTTCAATGGTCTTAGCCTCATCCTTCCACCAGGTCCTCCATTGTAATTGGGGACCAGCCTCCAAAACTGCTGTAACTAAATCTCTCCAGTCTTGAGGTATAATTCTATTACAAGTTGACCAGAGTTTAACATTTGCTTTATAAAAGGTTAATGCATGCCATATGAGACTATTGCTTCCTTGAATCTCCCCAAATCTCACATTTGCACAGGAGTCCATTCAGCTCTTACACAGTCTGGGGATGTGTATCATTTGACAGTTCTTGTAACATTACTGAATAAATTAAGGTTAGTTGTTTGAAGCCTTAGGCTGTTTCTCTGTAACCTTATAATGCAATGCTGAGATTGGTTCTCCTTTAAATCTCTTTGTCTGAATATCTCTATGATCTGTTTTAACAAGTTTTTCTAGAACTTTTATCTTGGCACTCATATTGACCAACTTTTTTAATGATAAAACAAAAAAAATCAAATAAATAATATTTATAATTGACATTATGTAAATCACATCTACATAATTATCCTCTAATTTAATTGCTCCATTTTCAAACCATCTAGCATATTATCAACCAGAGATCTAACTCCCTCCATTGTAAAAATGTTTTCCTTTTTTTTTATTTCTAGACAGGGTTTCTCTGTGTAGCTTTGTGTCTGTCCTGGAACTCGCTTTGGAGACCAGGCTGGCCTCAAACTCAGAGATCCACCTGCCTCTGCCTTCCGAGTGCTGGGATTGAAGGTGTGTGCCACCACTGCCTGGCTTCCATTTTTTAATGTGGGAAAAAACTCTTTTTTTTTTTTTAAACTAATTCCCCCCTTTAAGAAATCTCAATTGAGTCACCAAATCTGCTGACAATGATGATTCAGATGATGGTGAAGTGAGGCAGCTACCTAGTGTGACACAGCCTGAGGAGGGGGTTCAGGGAAAGCCACTGGGAGAGGGAAGAAGCCAAAGAGCCAGCTGTCTGCAAAGCCACAGGCAAGCGGCTTTTCTGTGAATTAGTGCCCACAGAAATTAGTGGATACCAGATGTAGCATGAATCCTAAATGGCCTTAATAAAAATCTGGAGCCAGATATTGGGGTAAATACTGAAAGATCGGAGAGACAAAGGAACACCCCACAGCCACCTCTCACCTCACCAACTCCTCAGCCAAAAGAGACAAGCTCTTGTTTCCTCCTGCCTTATATTCCTTTTCTCTGCCCAGCCATATCACTTCCTGTCTCAGCCTCCCTAGTGCTGGGATTAAAGACAAGAGATCCCAAGTGCTGGGATTAAAAGTGTGCGCCACCACTGCCTGGCCTCTATGGCTAACTAGTGGCTAGCTCCACACTCTGATTATCAGGCAAACTTTATTTGTTAAATCATCAACAAAATACCAGCACAGCAACCTAATTCCTACTCCTCACTACCTGTGAGCTCGTCCTCAGGCCTCAGGGTTTCCTCTGCAAATCAGCCTTGCACACCTGGAGTAAACAAGAAGTGGCAATGTAAGTGTGTCACAGAGGACCTTGTGCAGAGCAAGTGTGGATGCTGGGGTTGTCGATGATGGTAAGGATGGTGATGATGGTGGTTATGAGATAGCAATAGTGATATTGGTGGTGATAATGGATAATGATGGATTAGAATGGTGATGAGAATATTGGTGATGATTATAGTGATATTTTATTTGTATTGAAATGTGATTTTATTTGTATGTCAATAAAGTTGCCTTGAGGTCAGAACAAGCCAGAGCAGAAGCTGAGCAGTAGTGGGGCACGCCTTTAATCCCAGCACTTGGGAGGCAGAGCTAGGTGGATCTCTGTGTGTTCAAGGACACAGCCAGCATGGCAGACACACGCCTTTAATCTCAATACCAACCATAGACGACCTGGAGGTCTGTACAAACAGGCAGTGACGAGGAGGTCATGTGGCTGGGTTTACAACCAATGAGAAAACAGAACAGAAAGTCTTTAAATAGACAGGCCGCACAGAAGTAGGTCTCTTTCGGAGAGGAAGAGCCGCAGAAGCAGTGAAGGGTAAGGTTTTCCGCTCTTGCTCTGACCTCGTGGTTTTTAACTCTGCAATCGGTTCTGTGTTTCTTATTTAACAAGCCGGTTACATCTACAGATGATGATAAAGATATGATGGTGATGATGGTGATGATAATGAGGGTGATGGTAGTGGCAATGATGGCAATGGTGATGATGGTCAACCTGTACCTAATAACTGTTGATCAATCTGGAAGGTCTTCCCTTTCCCCCAGTGTCATGGACACACACACAGAGTACTTCTATTAACTAAGTTACATGTGGAATCAGCATAGGAGCTTTCACTTACTCATGTTTAAAGCTCATTCTTCTGGGTCACACACCTGTTTCTTGGCTGTCCTGGGTTTTTCTATCACATGAAGAATGGAAAGGTTCATGTTAGGTTTCACTGTTGGCATTCATCACCCTTTTCCTGTGCTCGCCCACAACCAGAGAACTACCCAGTCCATCCCACCGAGGTCTAATGAGTTTGTGCCAGGCACAGACTCGATGACATTGACAAAGTTGATGTTGAAAAGAAAGTGAGGAGGAGAGAAAAAGCAAGTAGAAGGGAAGAAAAGAGAATAAGAATCTAAGAAGGGCTGGGCAGAGGTGGCACGCCTTTAATCCCAGCACTCGGGAGGCAGAGGCGGGCAGATCTCTGTGAGTTCAAGGCCACCGTGAACTACAGAGTGAATTCCAGGACAGCCACAGTTACACAGAGAAACTTGTCTCAAAGTGTCAAAAGAAAAGAAAGTGTAAGAGGAAAGAGAAAGGACAGGGGAGGCACCCTCATTTACTGTTCACTTACAACGTGCCAAGTGCGGTCTCAATGCTTCTTATATATTGATGCATTTACACATGTGGACTCTTTTACATACATATGCATACACACACACATATATTCATTTAATTCTTGTAACAGGTCTGTTTATGGGGCTGGAGAGATGGCTCAGTGGTTAAGAGCACTTGACCTCTCTTCCTGAGGTCCTGAGTTCAATTCCCAGCACCCACATGGTGGCTGACAACCCTCTGTAATGGGATCAGATTCCTCCTGGGGTGCATGAAGATAAGCACTCTATACATGAATAAACAAATGAAAAAAAAGCCAGGTCTGTTTATGCCTCAGAAGACTCTAATGAGTGGGCAATCACCAAAATTGAACTAACTGGGCAAAGCTGCCTAAGATAACACAGCTGAGTGGAAACCAGCCAAGGCCAGCAGAGCCCAGACTGTCAGCTACAGGATGACACCCTGTGTCCCTGGAGGTCCCTCTCATATTCAGCCCCCGGGAGTGATGATAACAAGGAGCTGAAGAAGATGCAGGCTTACCAGAGGAAGAGCCTTCCCTGTGACAGGCAGGAAGTGAGCTGATAAACCAGACCTGAGAGAGAAGAGTTACTCAGAGGCCAGGTGGAGGAGCAACTAATGAGAGAAGAGTGTGGCTCACACTTCCTGCGCTCCTGGGCTGGGGCTGGCCCCAGGGGAATCCTTAGGGGACAGTGTTGGGAAGGCTGATGAAATTCAGTACTGACCTTGCATGAGACTGTGGCCCCAAAGCTCAGCAAATTCTTACTGAAGTTCACAGGACTGTGAGGCCTCAACCAACTCTGAAACACTCAGACAAACACGCACAGTGTGTGTGTGTCTGGGTGAGCATGTGTGTCCAAGTGGGTAAGAATGAGACATATTCAGGAAAGTGCAAACAATGAGTGTACCCGTCAGAATTCGCTGCTGTGGCAATGAAGCGAGATCCACATTGGTTCATAGTTTGAGTTTTCAGTCCCAGGGCGGAGCAAAGCAGCTCACTCTGAAGTGGCCAGCAAGAGGGGTGTGTGTGTGTGTGTGTGTGTGTGTGTAGATGTATCCTGCTTGTTAAATAAGAAACACAGAGCCAGTTGAAGAGTTAAAAACCACGAGGTCAGAGCCAAAGCAGAAAACCTTACCCTTCACTGCTTCTGCGGTTCCTCCTCTCTGCAAGAGACCTACTTCTATGCGTCCTGTCTATTTAAAGACTTTCTGTTCTCCTCCCTCATTGGTTGTAACCCAGCCACATGACCTCCTCGTCACTGCCTGTTTGTACAGACCTCCAGGTCTTCTATGGTTGGTATTGAAATTAAAGGCGTGTGTCTGCTATGCTGGCTGTGTCCTTGAACACACAGAGATCCGCCTAGCTCTGCCTCCCAAGTGCTGGGATTAAGGGCGTGCCCCACTACTGCTCGGCTTCTGCTCTGGCTTGCTCTGACCTCAAGGCAACTTTATTGACATACAAATAAAATCACATTTCAATACAAATAAAATATCACTATATGTGTGTGTGTGTGTTTGTATGTGTGTGTGTCTGTGTCTGTGTTCCCGACACATCCTTTCCACCATCTGGCCCTGACCTGCAGGACAGTGCTCAAGGTCATCTTTCCTCTTGGTTAGCCATCTCCAGAGCCCTCACAGGCACACCCAGGATGTACTTCCCTCCTAGGCACTTCCCCGTCCATAGTGCTGACAGTGGAGACTTAACCATCACAAGGTGTGAATCCCGATGGCAGATATGTGGAGCGCGGCATGCTGCTCTTGCAACCTTCCCATAAACTTGCGACTGTAGCCCAGGCTGGCCTCAAACTCAGAGATCTGCGTGCGCCACCATCCCTGTTTTTTCTGTGTGTTTGTTTTTTAATCCCAGCACTGAGAGGCAGAGGGAGGATGGTGACCACACGTTTGAGGTCAGGGAGTCTACATAGTATGTTCCAGGCCAGCTGGGCAACCCTGTCTTAAAACAAAACAAAAATTAAATAATGGTAATAGGGTTGGGGATTTAGCTCAGTGGTAGAGCGCTTGCCTAGCAAGCAAAAGGCCCTGGGTTTGGTCCTCAGCTCCAAAAAAAAAGGTAATAATAATAATAATAATAATAATAATAATAATAATAATAATAACGGGGACATGCTAATAGAAATACAGAGGATGAGAGACTGAAAGGGGAGAGAGGAAAGGGTAAGGAAGGGGAGAGGAGGGAGGGAGGGAAGGGCAGAGCATGAGGGAGGGGCTGCAGGCTCCCCTCTCCTTTGGATCACTCACTATTCTCCTGATTGAAGGTTTTTCTTCCACAATGGGAGCTGTCACCTGGCAGACCTAACCTGCAGGGGGATTTGCTTGGCCCTCTTCTTTCCCAGGTAGTCCCGTTTGCCAGGGCCTCCCCACTTTTCCTCTGTAGAGAGGGTGTTCTCACTGGTCCTTCCCCTCAAGTGTCTGCTTTGTCATGGTGTCTGGTCCTTTCTCCTTTTGACCCACTCATACGATCTTTCTTTTCTACTACAGGCTTTCCTAAGTTCATCCAGGGGTTTTCACAGTGGCATCCTGCCTGGCCACATATCACTCAGTTTGCTGAAGCTCATTTACGATGTTGGTAGCTGGCCTGATTTTTCTGTGGTATGTTGCTATCCTATTACTTAAGGATGTATCTGTGGGGGGTTGGCGAGATGACTCAGAGGTTAAGAGCATTGGCTGTTCTTTCAGAGGTCCTGAGTTCAGTTCCCAGGAGCCACATGGTGGCTCACGATCATCCATAGTGAGATCTGGTGCCCTCTTCTAGCCTGCAGGCATATATGCAGGCAAAACACTGTACACATAATAAATAAATAAATCTTTAAAAAAAAAAAAAAAGAATGTGTCTGTGTTGGCTAGTTTTATGTCAGCTTGACACAGGCTAGAGTCATTTGAAAAGTGGGAACTTCAGTTGAGCAAAACCTCCATAACATGGGTCTACAGGCAGGCCTGTAGAGCATTTTCTTAATTAGTGATTTATGTGGGAGGACCTAGCCCATGGTGGGTGGTGCCATCCTTGGGCTGGTGGTCCTGGGTTCTATAAGGAAGCAGGCTGAGCAAGCCATGAGGAGCAAGCCAGTAAGCAGCACTGCTCTATGGCCTCTGCATCAGCTCCTGCCTCCAGGTTCCTGCCCTGTTTGAGATCCTGTTCTGACTTCCTTTGATGATAAACAGTGATGTGGAAGTGTAGGCTGCTGTGGGATGTTCTGTATGTTAAATGTGTTGCTCTGGTTGGTTAATAAATAAAACACTGATTGGCCAGTAGCCAGGCAGGAAGTATAGGCAGGACAAGGAGAGAGGAGAATGCTGGGAAGTGGAAGGCTGAGGAGAGAGATGCTGCCAGCCACCGCCATGGAAAGTGAGATGTAAGGTACTGGTAAGCCACTAGCCACGTGGCAACTTATAGACTAATAGATATGGGTTAATTGTGTGTGTGTGTGTGTGTGTGTGTGTAGCTGAGGATCAAACCCAGGGCCTTGTGCTTGCTAGGCAAGCACTCTACCACTGAGCTAAATCCCCAACCCCGATATGAGTTAATTTAAGATATAAGAACTAGATAACAAGAAGCCTGCTGTGGCCATACAGTTTGTAAGCAATATAAGTCTCTGTGTATTTAGTCGGTTGGGTCTGAGCAGCTGCGGGACTGGCGGGTGAGAGAGATTTGTCCTGACCAAGGGCCAGGCAGGACCAGGAAACTCTAGTTAGAGTAGTCCTGACAAACCCTTTCCTCCCCAACTTGTTTTCAGTCATGGTGTTCCACCACAGCCGTAGAAACACTAAGACAGTATCCCAATGTACTCTCTGTCTCTGTGTGTGTGTATGTGTGTGTGAGAGAGAGTGTGTGTGTCCTGCTATGTTGTTCAGGCTGGCCCCTGAAATTTTGTGCTCAGGGGTCCTCCTGTCTCCACCTCTGGAGTAGCTGGGACTCTCGATGTATACAGTTGCGCCAGGCCTCCTGAGTTTTTCACAGTGCCTCTCTTTTCTTCCAGCCTCATCAGGAGTTTCTGGAAGGAAGTGGTGATCCTGCGTCAGGTTTCCGTTCTTCCCTCTTTGGTTGGATCACAGAGTTTAATAGATACCTACTTAATTCAATATTTTTTCCTTATTTTTGACTATTGAGTTACATCCAAAGAAATTCTTGAGTTCACCTTACATTGGCAGTAGACAAGGATACAAGGCTATGAAGTGGACCTTTTGAGGCCTCCTTGGGTGGCCTATGGTCAGTGACCATGGCCATTGTGATGGCTCACAGGCAGCAGGTGGGCTCTGGATGCTCACTTGTCTCATAGAAAGACATTGGTTTTTCAACCACATGTATTTCCATAAATACAGAGCTCAGCTGGGTTTCAAATACACCACTGGTCATTTGGGTATCATTCTCCTTGCTCTGCCCAAGACACACCGTTTTGACACCACAGCAGACAGTACTGGGGTCAAATTTTAGTCACTTCAAGACAAGTCTTGTGGCAGAGGCACTGTCCCAACCAAGCAGAGCTGGGTGAACAAGCCTCCTGAGGTCATCTCGGGAGGAAGGTCATTGCAGTTAACTGACTACCAGCCCCAGTCTTTGGTCTTGAATCCCCTGTCTTCATATTTCATCATTTCATCACATATGGGAGAGAATGATGTCATGCCACACAAATGCCAAAGTCGCCTTTTGGAGAGGCGACACCAAACACAGGCAGCGTGCCTAAGCCAAGTTTGCTTGGGCAAACACTCAGCCCTGTGGCTGAGCCTGTCTTCTGAGTCCACGCTTCCTGTGCAGGTTCTGTGGAGGTTCCGACCTGGACATTCTATTTCTTTGAAGTTTTGAACTTCAAAGCTTTGTCAGAGGCCACACAGGATGCCCATGCCAGAGTACCTCTATCATGGGGACAGGGACCCAAACACTCACCTCCTTAGGAGGTAACAATGTGAGCCTAGATTTTTATTATTATTATTATTGGCTCTAATAAACACTTCCTGGTGGGATTTTAGCCAATTTCCTCTTGTCTGTTTCTCAGGTGAGGTGGTAAACAGTGAGTCTCGGTTCTCTGTGTGGAGTGCTAGCCCTCCCATCTGCCCATGGCATGACTGACCCCTCTGCTACAGGACCCCTGCTCTGAGCTGCTTGTCTTGGTGGATTCTATTTTTCCTGTTAATTCACAAATTCAGTTCTATTTGGCATTGGGACAGTGATGTGCTGTCCATAGACATGGAGGTGGGCAGGTGCCGTAGGAGCCATTTAAATTGTGATCCGACGGCTCAGAGGCCAAGTGCTAGAGAACTCATTCAGCCAGCCCTGTGTCATCACATTCACAGAGTCCACAACCACATGTGAGGAAAACTCAACAATTCTTGGGTCTATACTCCTCTCACATGAACATCTATGGAAGCCCAGTCACCTATGGGTGGTCTCTGAGGACATGGTGGGGGGGGGGGCGGCAGGGATTAAATGCACTATGCAGACTCTTTTTGCTAAACAACAACAACAAAAACCCAAACATCACTGGGACAATTCTAGGCCACTTGGAATCCCCACCAAGCCCCAGAGACCCTGGGAATTGGAGCTACGCAAAATACCAGTCTCAGAGGAGGCAAGCCTGGCCACAGATGGGGACAGGCTATCAGCTGTGGCCCAGGCATTGTGGCTACTTAGAAACAGATTGTCCCCCCCCCCCCCCCAGCGCTCCATGGTATCTATGGCCTGCCAAAAAATAGTAAGACACTATATGAGGGTTCTGGGAAGCTGGCTTAGTGGTTAAGAGTGTTTGCTGATCATTCAAAGGACCAGAATTCAGTTCCCAGAACTGATACTGGGTAACTCACAACCATGTGTAACTCCAGGTCTAGGGGATCAGGTCCCCTCTTATGGCCTCCATGGAGGCACATGTAGACATGTAAATAAAAATCAAAATAAATAAAAAGGAAAGGATGCAACATGAGGAGAAACAGGAAATGCTTTCCCAATCCTGGTTTTGATGTGTTCTAAACCAATGGTCAGACCCACACAAAAGGTTTCCACACTCTGAGCGATTCTGCTCAACTGGAGGACTCAAGTGTACCATACCTCACCCTAAGACTAGGACACGGCATTTGTTTCCCTGAGCCAGGAGTGCGAGGGTGGCCAGGTGCTACAGTGCCAGAGAGGAGAGGAGGACCCACAAAAACCTCGGGACTGAAAACCAAACAATCACATCAAGGCCAAGGTTCAGCTCTGTGGCGGAGCACAGGCATAGCATTCAAGAGGCCCTGGTCAGGACCTCCAGCACCCCTAAAACAAACAGAATGTTATGCTTTGCTTATCTGAAGTTCACATTTAACTGCGATTTGTTTTTTTTAAGTTAATCTGATAACACTAAGGGAGGCAAGCAGGGTTATAGAGAGAGCTCCCAGAGGCCCAAACCCAAAGCTCCGTGAGAATTTAATAGAATTAAAGAAGGATCCCTGAGAATAGACCCTCCCTTAGACTCAATCTCAATCTCTCAATCTCTCTCTCTCTCTCATTCAGAAGACCCTAACAACACAGAACTTTTGGAAGGGATGCATAAAAAATAACCAGAATATTTTGGTGGAGGGATGGGAGGGAAGGAAATGTTTTTCTGAAAGTTGTTGATCTTTATTAACTAATTAAAAATAAATAAAGTTTTATATGTATGGGTGTTTTGTCTGCATGTACATGTACCATGTGCATGTGCTTCCCACAGAGGTCAGAAGAGGGCATCAGACCCCCTGGTTATTGGAGTTACAGATGGTTGTGAGCTGCCATGTGGGTGCCGGGAATTGAACCTGGGTCCTGTGCTAGAGCAGCCAGTGTTTGGAACAGCTGAGCCATTTCTCCAGCTCTGAAAACTGATTTGTAAACAATGCAAACTCAAGTAACAGAGAAGAGTGGGTTCTCAGACTCAGGGGACAGAGTGTGTGGCAAAAAGAGGCACACACTGTCAGCCCCAGAATACCAGCAGATGGGTTTTGAATGGAAAACACCAAAACAAAACCAGAAATAAACAGGAGGACATGACTGCTCCTAGGTATGGTAGAGGGAAAGGTTTATTGTAGATACAAGGAGAGCACAGCCAGAGGCACCTGGAAGGGTCCAGAGTGAACATGACCCTGAGCTGGACTGTGTGAAGACAGAGGGGAGGGGAGAGGAAAGAACCAGGAGCCAAGAGGCCAGGAGGATAAAAGGCAAAAGGATTAGTGTAACCAAAATGGCTGATTATATAGGGAAGAGCCACTGGGGGAAGGGTGGCCCAACTTAGTTTAGGATAGAAGTACCTGTTTAGCTAGCCTGGTTAAACAGATCCAGAGGAGAAATATGTTGGGAGAACATTTCTGAGAACACATTTGGGAATATCTACAAAGATCTAGACACACTGAGGAGTTCAAGGCCAGCAGTGCAGTTCCAGCTGAACTGTAAAAGCTGTAAGGAGTGCAGCATCTGACAGAGGCGGAGTGTGTGGATCGCCAGACATCCTTTCAATGGAACGCTTCGTAAACAATTACGATTACAGCTATTATGCATGGTGGTATACACTTTCAATCCAGCACTTGGGAGGCAGAGACAGGCAAATCTAGTTCCAGGTCAGCCTGGGCTACATAGTAAGTTACTATCTTTAAAAAATTATTGTTTCCATTCAAGATTTATTTATATTGATGTGGACTGATATCACAGAACGTTACATCAAAAGTACTACTACATATTAAATAATCTCATCTCTATTTTCCTATTTTCAGAGAGAGAAACCATTGATTATACCTTCATCTCCTCCCTTAAAAACTGTGTATGATTTTGTGCTCTAGGACGGCCAAGATAAAACGTAGTGAATTTGGTGAGGATGTGGGCTCCCTCATGACTTGCTGGTGGGACAGGAGAGTGCTACAGTCACTTGGGAAAGATCCTGGCTGTTCCTCCCAAGTGGGTGAATTATACAGTACTGTAAGGTAGTATATGGCAGTGTGCAGTACCATTCAGTATGCAGTAAAGCTGTTGAATGCCTGTGTGCACTGAGCATAAAGGAACCTTTGAAAACCAGTTTTAGTAAAAATGTTAATAACTGTTGTTTCCAAGTGCTAGATTCTCTAAATTTCGACCTTGTGGGCCTCCTGCTATCTTTTGGAGCAGCAAAGATTATTCATAAATACCTCTATCCCCAAGGAATGTGGAGACATAGGTCCATGTTGTGCCAGACCTTTTCTTTTGGGCCACCAACCAGCTCCCAAATCATGACGGAGATTTATTAGTTATGAATGCTGGGCCTAGCTTAGGCTCGTTTCTTGCTAGCTCTTCAAACTTAACCTGCTTCTCTTTATCTATATTTTACCTTTTGGCTCTTTACCTTTCTTCCTTCTGTATATCTTACTTTCTCTGCTTTTTCGTGGCTGGTGGCTTGCCTGGCTTCTGGCTCTGAATGTGCCCCCATTCTTTCCTCTCTTCTCCTTCTCTTTTCTCTCTATATTTCTCCTTCTACTTATTCTCACTGCACCCCCAGCCCCTCCCTGCCCATCCCTCTCCTGCCCAGCTATTGGCCATGCAGCTCTTTATTAGACCTATCAGGTGCCGTAAGCAGGCTAGGTGAAACAAACACAACACATCTTTACATAGTTAAACAAACGCAGCATAAACAAAGTAACACACCTTCATGTCCTTAACAAAGTCAGCACACACAAAAAAAAGTAGCACACCTTTACAGTTAAAGTAATATTCTGCAGCATAAACAAATGTAACTTATCTTTGCCTAGTTAAAATAATATCCCACAACATCAGGCAATCTTGTTCAAGAATGCCAGAGGCCTTATCAATACAGCAGAAGTTGAAACAACCTTAATGTTCATCAAGTGATAGGTGGTTAAGTAAAACGTATTGGTGCAATGGGTGATTTGAAAAAGAAATGGGCCGGGACAGGCTGCACAGTGCTGTAACCCCAGTGTTCCTGGGCTGAGGCAGAAAATCAGGGAGGTCAGGTATGCCTTAAAATAAGAGGGAAGAAAGAGAAGAAACTAGAAGAGAAAGAAGAGGAAGAGAGGAGGAGGAGGAGGAGGAGGAGGAGGAGGAGGAGGAGGAGGAGGGAAAAACTGATTGCTGCCATGATGTGGGAGGATTATGAAAACAGTGTTTGGTAAAGAAAGCCAGATACAGATGACCATCTATTATCTAGTTCTGTTCACATGAGGGAGAGACAGTATAGATCAGTGGTTGCCTAGGTCCAGGAGGAGGATGGGGGAGGGAGGAACTGCCAATGGGTGCAGTGTTTCTTTTTAGAGAGACAAACATGTTCTCACATTATTTGTGGGACTGCTTGCACAGCCTTATGAATGAATCATTGACTCGTGTGCTTCCAACGGGTGGATTTCATGGCATGACAATAACACTGTTAAAATCTATTTATGTGCACCAAGGCATAGAAAACTCTCTGGGACATGTGTTTTGTCAAAATATTATTATAATAGTTGTCTCAAAGTGCAGGATTCTATGAAATTTCCTTTGGTGGGCTTCCTGCCCTCTTTGCAGAATGCAAAGGTTACACTTGGATATTACAGGGGGATCCTTACTTGCTTGGGGAATGCTTTTAAGATCTTCAAGTCTGAGGACTTTCACAGGATGGCCCCACCCCACACTGCAGCAGACACATTAAAACATACTCAGGCCTCCCAGGCCACTTTCCATGGAATTATTGCAGATAACTCCCTTGTGGTTGGCTAGCTTTTTCTAGACAACTGCCAGGCAACCTTGGAATTAGTGTTGGGGACAGAACAGCTCATCTGTAGACAGTCTTCTGGTGTATGTGCGGAGGTCAGAGGACAACTTTGTGGAGTCCTCCACCCTTGCTTCAGTTCCAGAGAGCAAACTCATTTTTTGCAGAAAGCAACTTAACTCGCCATCATCTTGCTGGCAGCGGAAGAGACTTTTTTAATGGATTATAAATGACAAACTAATGATCTTGTATGTGCTTCACTTTGCAAGTATGTACACTGTTTTTATTTTTAAGGGATTTTGTTTGTGTGTTGTGCTGGAGATGCTATCCCAGCATGTTAGACCAAGGGCTCCGGACTGAGCTTTAGCCCCGGCCCACTGATTGGTTTTGTTTTTTTGTTTTTTGAGCTTCAGGTGGATGCTGGGAACCAAACTCAGGTCCTTTGCAAGAGCAGTGAGTGCTCTTAACTGCAGAACCATCTTTCCACCCATTTCTGTTTTTCAAGAGGCGAGACCTTGCATCAGACACGTTTTGAAGGTGCGTCCATGAGCAAAGCCTGATTGACGCTCTGGGGATGGGTGATCTGAAAGTCATAAATTGAGTAGCAAGGACCCATTTCAGCTAACAATGCAGATCAAACCCACCATCAGGACTCTTAGCATTGTAGCTGAAGAGGATGTTTCCCTGCCTCTCCTTTTCCCCTGGAGTGATCCAGGGCCTTACTCTGAGTCATATCCACCACCTGAGGCTGAAGTTTTTGTCACACACAAAAAACAAAATAACCTGATGGTGTCGCCTGCTAAGAGAATGGATTGTGAAATCTATCCCCCAGCACTGCTTAGAAGCACGTTCATGGGGGTGGAGAGATGGCTCCCAGGTTGAGAATGCTTGCTGCTCTTCCAGAGGACCTGCATTCTGTTCCCTGCCCTCATGTCAGGTGATTCACAGTCACTTGTAACTCTAGCTTTAAGGGATCCAGCGCCTTTACCTGGCCTCCAAGGGCACACCCCAAAAGCCATGTCTATGGATTGCCACGTTAGTCAGCTTTCCATCACCATACTAAATTAATTGGAGTTAATTAATGTACAGGGGACAAGTGTGTCTTGGCTCAGTGTGGGTCAGTCCCCATCAGTTGCCCAGTTGCTCTGTGATCCTTAGTGAGGCAGCCCATCACGGCAGAATGCTTGATGGAACAGAGCTGGTTTCCTGCTTGTGGCCAGAAGTGCAAAAGAGAGGAAGGCCAGGCACATGGCCTCACCGTGGCATTCACAGGCACCCCCCAGTGAGCTAACCTCTCCCACTGAGCCCATCTCCTAAAGGTTCTACCAGTAGCACCATGAGCCAGGAATAAGCCTTCAACACACAGACTTTTGGGGAATGTTCCAGATCCAACAAATATCGGCTCTTAAGACATGGTGGACTTCTTGTATGTGTGGTATTTAGCTGGGGCTCTTCAGAGACCATGTGCTGTTGACTCCATGGCCTTTCCTCTTGTCTCACTCCAGCTAACTGAACACTGGCCTTGATGCTCCAGGTGAGGCCAATGTTTTCTGGCAAGCATTGATGAGAACTTTCCCACATCAGTCTTGACTAACCGTGCTCACATAAACACGCCCCGCCCCCCATGTGCAGAGGCTCTGGGGACCTTCCTTCTCATGCAGACTCTGTTCCTCCTCAAACTTTGGCTTCTTGTTGTTCACATAGGAGATATTAATTATTTTTTAAAACCAACATTCAAAGTAATCAGTTTCCTTAAGACATTTTCACACATGCTTAAAAAATAATGGGGTTGGAGAGATGGCTCAGCAGTTAAGAGCACTTCCTGCTCTTGCAGAGGACCTGGGTTCAGTTCCCAGGCATGGCAGCTTACAATTACCTATAACTCCAGTTCCAGGGGATCTCACAGGCTCTTCTGACCTCTGAGGGTTCTATACCCACATGGTACAAGACATACATGGTACACAGATGCACATTCAGGCAAAATACCCATACACATAAAATAAAAATAAATAAATAAAAATCTCTGCGTGTATATGTTTGTGTATGTGAGTGTGTGACACCACATGAATGCAGAGGTCAGAGGACAACCTTAGGAGTCAGTCCCTCACTTTCCACCTTGTTTGTTCACATCTGCCAGGCTGGCCAGACACACAGACTCCCTTGGATTCTCTTGTCTCTGACCCCCATTTCACAGCAGGAGCACTGACGTTACAGATGCTGCCACATTTGGCTTACATGCATTCTGGGGATCCGAACTCAGGTCCTCACTCTTGCTCAGCATGCATTTTACCCACTGAACATCTCCAGTCCTCTTCCCCAAGTCTTTTCTGCATCTCCCATCCTGCCCTTCTGCTACCCTTCCACTTCCGACATTCCCCTTCCATGTTCACGTCTCTCATGGAGTCTACCTCCTGCCATTCTCCCTGTTCATGGTCCTTTCTTAGATTTCTGACCTGTACCACACTCCCTCCCTCATAAGTAAACATATATAATAATTAGAGACCTCTGAGAGACAGTGTGTGGTGTTTGTTTTTCCCAGCCTGGAATTCCTTGCTGAATATTTTCCAGTCTCATCCATTTTCTTGCAAATTTCATTAATGTTACCAGATGAATAAAATTCCATTGTGTGTATGTACCATATTTTCATTATCCATTGGTCACTTGATGGACATCTAACTGACTCCATTTCCTTGCTATTGTGAATAGAAAACAAATGTGGATGAGCAGGTATCTCTGTGGTAGGATTTGGATGCTTTGAGTGTATACAGGTGTAATGAATCTTTTTCTATCCCACCAGCCAGTTTCCAAATAATGATGAAGAGACTTCTTATTGATTATAAAAGTTTGGCCTATAGCTTAGGCTTGTTCCTAACTAGCTCTTATAACTTAAATTAACCCATTTGTATTAATCTACATTCTATCACATGGCATTACCTCTCTTCCATCTTGCACCTCCTATTTCCTCTTAATGTCTCTGTACTGCACTTAGATTTCATTCTCCTACTTTCTTTCTCTGCCCAGAAGTCCCGCCTATACCTCCTGCCTAGCTATTGGCTCTTCAGCTCTTTATTTTATTTATGTACTTATGTATTTATTTATTTATTTTTGAGACAGGGTTTCTCTGTGCAGCTTTGCGCCTTTCCTGGATCTCACTCCTTGAACTCACAAAGATCTGCCTGCCTCTGCCTCCGAGTGCTGGGATTAAAGGCGTGCAGCACCAGCTTCAGCTCTTTATTAAACCAATCACAGCAATATATCTTCACAGTGTACAGATCTCCCACAACACACAGGAGTGGTAAAGTTAGAAAGTTCTGTGTTTAGTTTTTCAAGAAATTGCCGTACTGGTGATGGCTCCAGTTTACACTCCAAATTCAGCATAAACAGTGTTCCTCTTCCTCCAGGCCCTGGCCAGCATTTGTCCTCACTTGTTTCCTTAATGGCAGCCATTCCAGCTAGGGTGAAATGGAATCTCAACATTGTTTTGATTTGCACATCCCCAAAGGCTCATTTAAAAAGTATTTATTGGCTATTTCTGTTTCTTTATTGGATAACTGTTTGTTCATTTCACTGGCTCATTTATGGACTGACAGTTCTGTTTTCTTAGAGTTTAATTTTGAAATTTTTTATATATTTTAGATAGTAAACCCCTGGCTGAGGTATTTTTTCTTAGTTTTGCTATGTAGCCCAGGCTGGCTTTGAACACATCATCTTCCTGCCTCAGTCTCCTGCGTGATGGGATTACAAGGTGTGCACCACCATGCCCACTGCCATCTAAGTGGGGTAAGAGAATGCTCTGGTTCTGTGCACCTGCCTGCTCATTCTGTCATCAGGTGAGCCCCTGGTGGCACCTCCTGGAGATGGCTGTGTTCTTCAGGAAGTAACAGGACTTTGGGGAAGACCATCTTTCACCCGAGTTCTTCTTTACTAATTTCAGAACTCTACCAGCCTTGAGTGTCATCTCCAAAGCACCCTTACATTCCTTCACAAGACAACCTCTCGGGGAGCCATCCACCTCACAGACAGATGGGTCGCCATCCAAGGACCTAAGAACAAAAAGTTGGGGTCCCAGGTAACAGCTCTTGGAAGAATGGCATTTTTCTTACACAACAGAACCTCCATTGGCTGCTGTGGATCTACTCAGTAGCTCCCCACCCACCAAACTGGGCTTCATGCAGCCCAGGCACTGACAGAACTTGTTGTTTAGCTGGGGATGACCTTGAACTTCTGAGCCTCCTACCTCTATCTACCAACTACTGGGAAAACAGATGTGTGCCACTGTTGTGGAATATTATTTGAAGGTGTGTTGTTTTTGTTTATGGTACATTTGTTTAACTCTGTGAAGCTGTGTTACTGTGCCTGTCTAAAACACCTGATGGTCTAATAAAGAACTGAACGGCCAATAGTGAGGCAGGAGAAAGGATAGATGAGGCTGCCAGGCAGAAAGAATATATTTAAGGAGAAATCTGGGAGAAGGAAGAAAGAAGTAACCAGATAAGGAGGAGGATATCAGGGGCCAGCCACCCAGCTACACAGCCAGACACGGAGTAAGAAGGAAAGAAAAGGTATATAGGAATAGAGGAAGATAAAAGCCCAGAGGCAAAAGATAGATGGGATAAGTTAAGAAAAACTGGCAAGAAACAAGCTAAGGCCAGGTATTTATAAATAATAATAAGCCTCTGTGTGTGATTTATTTGGGAGTTGGGTGACGCCTCTCCCTTCCAAAAGACCGAAGACAAACCAACAACATGCTACCACACCATTTCAGCCTGGCTTTCTCTTCTTACTAGACCAAGTTCATTATACAGACTTATGTTTGGGAGCAGGGGTTACAGTTCAGTAGTAGAATATTTGCCTAATACTCTCAAGGCCCAAGTTCAACCAATCTCCAGCAGCATGAAGGAAGGAAGGGAGGGAGGAAGGGAGAAAGGAAGGAAGGAAGGAAGGAAGGAAGGAAGGAAGGAAGGAAGGGAGGGAGGGAGGAAGGAAGGAGGGAAGGAAGGAAGGGAGGGAGGGAAGAGAGAGAAGCAAGAGACAATGAACAAAGACGGTTCAGCTTTTCATTATCCACGGCAGCCCGGGCTGCCTAGTCTGAGGAACACTAGGTCCTTACCACGCTCATGTGTTTCAATGTCTGGCCTTCAGCTGGGAGTGCTGTTTTGGGAGGTTGTGGAACCTTTGGGACTAGGCTTTGGGTCATCTTTGAAGGTCATTTTTCTTCTGGTTCAGTGCTTTGTATATGCTTGCTGATCTACCATGATGTGACCAGCTGCCACAAACCACTGCTGCCAGGAACTCTGACCCACTCCAGTGGCCATGTCTTCACCACACCATGCCACACTGTCCCTTCTAAACTGTGAGTGCCCTCCTCGACATGCTTCTGTCATGGACTCCATCACAATGATGGAAAAGAGGAACTATGGCAGCCTGTTAGTCACCAGAAGAACGGTTCCCATCAATGTCTTACTGTTTAGTGGAGTCTTTGTTGTGACACGTCTTCATCCCAGAACATCTGCACAACATGCCACAGATTCTGCATCCATAGGATCCACACACTCTGGATGAGGATTCGAGTCACAGGCCACAGCCTCCCCAAGCCCGATTCTAACACTTCTTTCCATATTTTAACCTGATGGTGTGGATACCAGAGCAGATTTTTACAGCTGGCATTTTCCCTGAGCATGACCAACTGACCCTAGTTCTGGCTTGTCTGCTGCTAACACCATGTGACCCAGCATGTGAGGAACATGGTGAGGAAGATGCCTTGGAGTCACCCAACCTTGTCATCCCACTATTCACCCATCACTTTGCTTAGAGCCCAGTTGTTTGATTGGTGTGATGGCTGTTATGCATCTATGTATTTTCAGTTTTGTTTCTCAGGTTGGGGAGGGGGTCTTACATATTGCCCAGGCTGGCCTTGAATTCCTGTCAGGTGATCCTCCTACTTCAACCTCCAAAACATCTGGGACAGCAGGCATTTGCTGTGGCACCCAGACATTTGATATAAAAAAATATGCCTCATGAAATAAACTTCTGGGCTGTAATAAGCCATCTGAAAATTTATCTTAAATATTCAAATCTTAGAACTTTAAAAGTATGGTAGTCACTTCTGTCTCTCCCCTGTGTATGCACATGTGTGCTTTCATGTGTGCGTGTGTGTGTGTGTGTGTGTGTGTGTGTGTGTGTGTGTGTGTGTCTGTGTGTGTGGTTTAGTAGCCAATGCTATTTTTCAAGTCCTCCGTATTTTGTTAACCCAAAACCCAAACTTATGGTGGTCAGTGTCTTGGTCAGAAGTCTCCTCCAGAGGGACAGCAGAGGTAGTGTCCACTTGTGAACAGTCCTTAGTGTCTGATGCGACCCCTGCAGATGATCTGAACCCATGACATATATTTGTTCACATGAGGGTTCAGAGGTCTGAATCTTCTCTAAGAAGCATGGTTTTATTGAAAAGAGACCTCCACAGAGTCCTCTACATCTATTGAAAATGCTTCATAGTCTTGAAAAGGTGACCAAGAGCCTCACAGCCAGCCATGTCATTGTGAGATGATTCTGGCTCATTTAGCTATTCTCTAGGAAAGAAAAACCAAAACATTGTTATGAGTAGCTCTGCTGCATACTCAGCGTCTCTGCCGTCCCCACTGCCTCAACGTGTCCTGGTGCTCACCTGATACAGAACCGCTGAGTCTCCCAAACTGCAATGGTGATGCTTTGCTCATCTGGCTCGGGCTTGGTGTTTGTTTTCATTTTATTTATTTATGAAATGAAATTACACGTGAATGTCAGAGAATATCTTTATGGAGTGGGTTCTCGCCTTGGACCTTCATGCAAGTTCTGGGATGAAATGTGAGCTTTATCCACAGACTCAGAGCTGTCTCACAGGCTGGCCCCTACCCCCCACTCCTTTAATGCCAACTGATTCTCAGGTTGTGGCCATCTCTGACCCCATGTTCTTACCTTGCTAACCATGTGATTTCTAGGTGAGTTCATCCCATTCTTTATTTGAACAATTACTTTTCTTCTGTCTTACACAGTATCATATAGTTTTTAGAGAAATTTAAATTTTATTCATTTTACACCATCAGTGAAGATACATTTTGGCAAACGTTGGATGCCTAATTTTTAAAGCCAATATCAGATTTGATAAATATTTCTCATAAGATAAACTGCTAGCTTTAATATACCACATGAAGATTTATCCTAAATATTCAAGCCTTAGGAATGTTAGAGTATGATAGTCATATTTCTTGTTTGTTTATTTTTGAGAAAAGGTCTCACTGTGTATTCCTGGCTAGTCTAGAACTTGACATATAGTCGAGGCCAGCCTGAAACTCACAGGGATCTGCCTGCCTCTGCTTTCAGAGTGCTGGGATTAAAGTCCTTTGCCGCCACAGCTGACTCTGCCTCTGTGCCTCAAGCTCCCCTTGTGAAATGATGGAGTGATGAGGTACCTACTCCCCAGGAGAGTAAGGGTGCCAGAGGAGAGCTTGCGGGCCTGCCACTCAGTGAGGTGAAGCCTGGTGTCACTGTCACCCTTTCCTCCACGCCTGTTCTCAGGATGACAGAAAGGAAGGGAACCAGAGAGTAAGAGACACACCATCGGACACTGTGGGCCTTGAATTACCTAGGAAATGTCTTAAGGATATAAGTATAGATAATTCTATACCATTATTTTTAATTTAAAAAATATGTGTATGGGTGTTTTGTCTGCATACATGTCTGCAATATGGGTGTGCCTGGTACCCAGTGTCTGCAGAAATCAGAGGAGGGTGTCAGATCTCCCAGAACTGGAGCTATGATTGGTTGGGAGTCACCATGTGGATGCTGGGAATTGAACCTAGGTCCTCTGAAAGAACAGTAAGCACTCCCAACCACTGAGTCATCTCTCCAGTCCCATCTATATCATTCTTTATCCTATAGAAGGTCTTTTAATTATCTGAAGAAATGATTTACAATTTTGTTTTTGTTTTTGTTTTTGTTTTTGTTTTTCCAAGACAGGGTTTCTCTGTGTAGCTTTGCGCCTTTCCTGGAACTCACTCTGTTTCCCAGACTGGCCTCGAACTCACAGAGATCCACCTGGCTCTGCCTCCCAAGTGCTGAGATTAAAGGTGTGCACCACCACCACCCGGCTTTACAATTTTTTTGTAAAAATTAATTTTTATTATGGATTGAACCAAGACCCTCCTACATGCTGGACAAGCCCTGAGCTGCACTCCCAACATACTGTTTTGAGACAGGGTCTCACTAAGCAGCCCAGGCTAGCCTGGAACTAGTAATCCTCCTGCCTAGACTCATGACTATCTGGGATTATAGGATACTTGAGCCTTGCTAAATATTTTAATCATGGAAATTGTCGAATACACACAAGGATGGAGACATGGATATGAAGACCTTCACCCCACACCTTCTACACAGTGATGCTCCCCTTGGCATCTGTGTCTACATCTCTAGTCACTGGTTATTCAGGCAGCATGCAGAGCCAGCTGCTCTGAGAACTCACGTGGCTTTTGATTATCCTTAGGGTGGAGAAAGGGGAAGAAGATTCCAGCCCCTCATACAGAACAAGAGTCATTTTTCACATTTTTACCTCAACTCTTGACCACTGAAGAGACACACGTCACTCCAGCTGCTTTTGATCTTGGCTGTGCTTGTGAATGTCAAATACTTTTCCTGCCAACAGAGCAAACAAAAGCTCAGACACTTTTGGGATCAAGAGATCAGGTCAAACTCCTAATAGTGGCCTTGTTGCTTAGACTAACACAATCTGCTACCAGGACACCACAGCCCAGGCCCTCAGAATCAGGCCTGCAGTCCACTCCAGGCTTGGTCAAATTGTGATTGTGTGCTTTTGTAGAAGATGCAACATTCAGGCCAGGTGTGGTAGCTTTCACCTGTCATCCTAACACTTGGGAGGCTGAGCTAGGAGGATAGCGTGTTTGAGGCTAGCCTGGGCTACCTAGAGTGAATTATCTCAAAAATGAAATAAAGTAAAATGGATTTAAAAAGAAAAAAGATGAAGCAGTGTTTCAGGATAGACATTCTCCTGGGTTGGGGGAGATGGGGCGGCTCAGGGCCAGTGCTACCTTCAGGCTTGCACAGTTTGTAACGTGTCTAGGAAGCCAGCGGTTGCCGTGACTCCTTTATGGAGACTGGTATATTTACTCTGGTGTATCAGTTTCTTTTCTCTGCTGTGATAAAATACTCAAAAGAAGCAACTTCAGGTAGGAAGGATTTGCTGTGGCTCATGGCAGTCAGCCCGGTGTGGTGGAGAAGGTGTGGCAGAGTTCATGGTGATACCAGTTCATGTGGTAGCAGAAATACCAGGCTGCTTGCTCACATTCTGGCAGATCAGGATCACATTCAAACTATAACCTCCACTTACAGTTGAGGAAGCTAAGCCACAGGTGTCACTACAGTAGGGAGCAGCTGTCCTTGGGGGGGGGGGGGGGGGTATGTGGGGGGTGTCTGCACACCTTGCCTCTTTCCTGCCCAGGGCCAGCCTGGTTTTCTGTGTTGTTTGTGTATTTCCCATTTCCTCCAGCTTATCTTTCCTTTGGAAGTTCTGTACACACTCTGGACAGTGCTGCTCAAATGCTTCCAGACAGGTGACCAGAGCCACTGTGCTCTAACATCTGCCACACCCGGGATGGAAATGCCTGGTGGTGATAAAGCCGAGGGACAGTCTGCAGATGAAGCTGATATCGGGGCCGATTACCCATGACACGCTATGTTTCCAGCGTGCAGCTGGGCCAAAGAAGCACAGATGAGAGAGAGCTTCAAGCCCTTGCTGTGCACTGATGCTGACCGGGGAGGTTTTAGCTTTCTTTCCTGTTCGTTCACACTGGGAACTCCTCATTCCTCCTGGCACACTTTCAGATCTCTGTTCTAATCTCTGTGAATTCCCGAGGTGGTAGTCACATGACCTAAGTCACACTCTGAGTGCCCTCAAACAAATGTGTAAACAGAAGGCACCAGAAAGCTCAGGCCCTGCCTCTTGCAGGAACCCCATGCTGGGGCTGAGGAGGAGCTCACATTGTATGTAATGCTTTTTTGTCAGCACAACACAACACAATCTTTCTTTTGGTTGCAATGAATCCTGGAAACACAATGTGATTCCACTAACAATGGCCTCAGCACTGTCTTTTTTTTTTTTTGAGCTGAGGATTGAACCCAGGGCCTTGCGGTTGCTGGGCAAGCGCTCTACCACTGAGCTAAATCCCTAACCCTGGCACTGTCTTATTTACAATATTTACAAAACTATTCTTGACATTGTCAGGCCACAGCTATGGAACAGATGTGGACGTTTATTAAGCCCCTGCTGTGTGCCAGTTACTCCTGCTTATCTGGTAGAAACTTCAGGTGTGATCACACCCAGTTTGCAAATGTGGAAAGGGAGTTTAGGAGATTAAAGATGTGACCCCCCAAGTCACATAGCTAGAAGAGTGGCCACCCAAAGCTGAACACAGCGCCCTTGCTTTCTCTCCAACACCACAAAGCCTGGCAGAGTTTTCCAGTAAAGCTTTATGGATTATGTGACTTCATTAATTTCCCAAAGATATGACTTCCTCCCTATATACCTAACCAGAAAAATAACATTTTCTCAAGATGCGAAACAGCTCACAGAAGCACATTTGAGGAAGAGTCAGACATCTGGCTTCCTAAGAACCGGAGATGGGTGGATGACCTTGGCATCCACACTGTGATGCTTCCTCGTTAGAAGGGTGGAATATTATACGCCACAGTATTTATTTATTTGTTTGTTTGTTTGGTTTGGTTTTTCTCTGTGCAGCTTTGCGCCTTTCCTGGAACTCACTCTGTAGCCCACGCTGGCCTCAAACTCACAGAGTGTAAACACTCAGTGGGCAGAAGAGGGAGTACACGGGCAGTCTGGAACTGGGAGGGTTCCAAGCCTAAGCGTCCATGCCCTTGGAGGCTTTACTCTCCTGGCACCTGTGTACAGCAGTATCATGGTACTGCCAGCCCAGCAAGGTTGCGGCCCAGAACTTTAACTGAACCTTCATCATATCAGCAAGATTGGTTGATTGAGCTCACACAAGGCTCTCAACTTCTCTAATACATGCACTTCCTCTCTTGGCCAAGGTCTAGCCGATCTTAAATAGCCCGAAGCCTTGGCCTTCCCATCAACAGCTGGCCTTTCCAGCATAGCTAACTCCTGTCCCCAATCATCCCTTTAGCATTAACTCAGATGTGGTGCAAAGGGCCACCATGAGTCACTCCACTAACCCAATCAACCATCGAGTGTGGCCAAAAAACATCCATGAAATAACAAAGATGCTTCTATTTCTTGGGAAATGTCAGAGTTTAGAGGAATGGAGACAAGAGCCGGGGTACTATGAGTAAACTGATTCCTTGCAGCACAATAACACAGCCAGGTTGGGTTTCTTTGTTGTTGTTGTTTTGTTTTGTTTTGTTTTTTTCTGCTGTTGATCCACCCATGCATTCCAGGAATAGCACCGCTGTTTCTCAGAGATACCATTGAGTCTGCATTGGTGTCTGAAGGGATTTTATATCTATGCTCATGAATGAAGCTGGGTTTTGATTTTTCTTTCTCTAACTGACCTTGTTTAACTTTCTGGATGGGTACCGCTCACCTATAGATCTCAGCACACGCCTTTAATCCCAGCATTCGGGAGGCAGAGGCAGGCGGATCTCTGTGAGTTCGAGGTCAGCCTGGTCTACAGAATGAGTTCCACAACAGCTGGGGCTACACAGAGAAACCCTGTCTTGAAAAACCAGAGAGAGAGAAAGAGAGAGAGAGAGAGAGAGAAGAGAAGAGAAGAGGAGAGGAGAGGAGAGGAGAGGAGAGGAGAGGAGAGGAGAGGAGAGGAGAGAGACAGAGAAGAAATAAGGAAGAAATGATGTCCACAAAAGAATACTCAGCACCATGTACTCTAAACATCTTCAAGAAATCCACATGCCCAGGAGCAAGTAAAGAGTAACATAGTCTGTTCACAAATACTTCTCCAGACTCAGAGACCACCACACATCTCAGCAGCTAAGAAGACTCTCAGAAACATGAACACAAAAAAATAGAGAGGGAGTGCTCTGTGTGTGTGTGTGTGTGTGTGTGTGTGTGTGTGAGAGAGAGAGAGAGAGAGAGAGAGAGAGAGAGAGAGAGAGAGAGAGAGAGAGAGATTGTGATAGTGGATGTAGCTCCGTGGCAGAGGGTGTCCTGACATGTATTACATACATAGTGGGTTCAATCCTCAGCACCAAAGGAAAAAAGGGGGGCAGTGCCGAGGGAGAGGAGGAGTAAAGTAGGGAAGATTGTGTAACTTCATTTATATGGAATTCTAAAACAAAGAAAACAGGTCACAGTTGCCTAAGGAATCCTTGGAGGGGTTTGAGGGACTTTCTGGATGATGCAGGCAGATTTCCTGGACTGGGGAGTGGTTCCTTGGATGCCAGCATTTCAAAACACACCAGGCTATGTGCTTGAAAATCTGTGCATTTCTTTGTGTGTAACTTACACAGTTAAAGGGGACGATTGGAGGACTGGGGGACGCTCAGAGTAGAGCATTTGTTGTGCCACTGTGTGGATCTAAGTTCCCATTTCCTGAATCCATGGACAAGCTGGACAAGGTGGTGGCTGTTTGTTACCATGGTGATGGGAAGGCAGAGACAGGTAGATCCTGGAGGCTTGAGGGCCATTCAATGTAGACAAAGTTGTGTGCTCTAGGTTCACAGAGAGATCCTATCTCAAAGAACCAGGTAAGTGACCAAAGAAAACACCAAAATGAACTGCTGGCCTCTATATGCACAGGTGAGTACACACACACACACACACACACACACACACACACACACACACACAAGCATTTGGGGAGAAAATTACAAAATTACCTTTTAAAAAACTGACATGATAAACACAAAATTTAATTGAGATTATAGTTGCCTCAAGCTAGGGAGATGGTAGCATTGGGAGGAGCCTGTACTTAAGGGAAGTCATAAATGACACCAACTCTTGGTTTGAAGACTAGCTCCAATGACTCCTAATATATTCTCATTATATGAATACACACATATATATCTTATTATATTCATTATGCTGTAGGTACCAGATAATGTATTCTTTCTACTTTTTAAAACAAAAATATTATTTAGGGCTGGAAAGATTGCCCAGCAGTTAAGAGCACTGGCTGCTCTTCCGTAAAACCAGGGTTCGATTCCCAGCACCCACAAGACAGCTCACAACCATCTTTAACTCCATCCAGTTCCAGGGAATCCATCTGGCCCCTCCTGTCTTCTGGCATCCACAGGTACCAGGCACCCACATGATGCAGACATACATGCAGGCAAAACACCCATACATACCAAATAAAAATAAATCTCAAAAAATTGTGTCTGTGTGTCTGTATGTATGCACACATGCATGGGGTTTCAGATTCCCTCGTGCTGGAGTTTCAGGTGGTTGTAAGTGGTAGGAACCAAATCCTGGCCCTCTGCAAGAGCAGCAAATGCTCTTAACTGCTAAGCCATCTCTCCAGCTCCAGTCAAATAAATATTCTTAAAAGTTTTGGTCGGGTGGTGGTGGCGGCGGTGGCAGCGGCGGCGGTGGCAGTGGTGGCGCACGCCGTTAATCCCAGCACTCAGGAGGCAGAGCCAGGAAGATCTCTGTGAGTTCAAGGTCAGCCTGGTCTACAGAACGAGATCCAGGACAGGCATAAAAACTACACAGAGAAACCCTGTCTTGAAAAGCCAAAAACCAAACAAACAAACAAAAAGTTTTGAAAGAAGGGGCTAGAGAAAGATGGCTCAGCAGTTAAAAATACTTAGGACTCTTCCAGAGGACCTGAGTTCAGTTCCCAGGGCTACATGCTAGCTCACGACCCTCTGTAACTCAGGTCCTCTTCAGGGCTACAAAGACACTACATACATATGGTGCACTTACATGCAGGCGAACTATTTATACATATAAACTTAAAATAAATCAATATTTAAGATAATATTGATCACTTTGTGATGGGAAACTCTTTAAGGAATTCCTGAAAGTCTGTGAAAAGGGAATAAGCTGCTTATGGACAAGTGGTCAGCAATATGAAATTCTAGACAGAATACCAGGTCTACCATTGGACTCGCCCACAGATGTGAGACAGAGCAAGGCATCTTGTGTAGCCGAAGCCTATGGCTCCAGTCTGTCTCACACTGCCCTTTTCTTCCTGGAGGTCTCTTCTCACTAGCTTCCCTGGACATGTAGGACCAGGAAAATACTAGATTTTTGGTATCTCTCAAAGACCTGAACTTTCTGGGCATTGTGGTACATATCTTAATTCCAGCACTGGGAAGGCTGAGGCAGGAGTAGCCTGGTAAGTAGCTACATGGTAAGACCTTACAAAATACCTCCTTAAAATCAACTTCAGTTGACAAAATTGTCACATGGAAAAAGGACCGATAATATCTCATCAAATAAATTCCCTGCCATAAAGCTCCATGGCTCCTTGCTGCCTGTGGACCAATCACAAGGCCTCTGCAAGCTGGTACCTGCTGAAGGACTGGATTTAATTTCCCCCCATGTCATGCATTTAGAGACTCCCTGGACCTTCTCATTGTCGTCCTTACACAGCCTCTGACTGCTTCCTGACATTGCCTGTTGTGTGCAACCTGCAGTCCAGCATGTTCTCCCGGGGGCCCGAGACCAGCTGATAGCTCGCTGTGATGAGAGCATCCTGTGGGGGTCTGGGAGCTTCTCCCACCCAGACGCAGCTGCTCAGCACAAAGGGATCCCGGCTGTCTCCTGATGTGGAGCAGCTAGGTCCCCTGCAGCCTGTGGGTGCCAAGCAGCCTTTTAACCTTGTCTTCTCTATGAAGCAGAGAGTCAGAGAGCTGGTCTCTGGCCACCTCGGCTGTTCGAAGTTCACTAACCACAGGGTTGACCTTCAGATGCCGCCCCCCACAGACCGACCCTGTTCCCCCTGGGCAGGTCACAGACCCTGCAACGAGGGGGGTAGGGGTAGGGGGGCAACCCCACCACCTTCCCCATGGTGTTGGGTCTAAACAGGATGAAACTTTGGCCTGTTACTTTTTTTTTTTTTAATGTTTTTAATTAAATATCTGGGGTCACTGACACCCTGGAGATGGGAAAATGCAAGCCTGCAGCTAGCTTGTTAATGATACACCATCTGTTTGTTCATGCAGGGTGATCACATGATCTTTGCTCTGCAGAACATCCTGTCTCACTGGCCTAAACCGGTTTGTGGGTGAAATGCTTGGGAGGAATGCCAAAAGTCTCCCTCTTTCCCTCCTCTTCCTCGTCTTACAATGAGCTGTTAGGAAAATTGGCCTGTTAGTTAAACTACATTCACTTTGTGTTAACAGTTGGTGACACTCTGTCACCTTGGCAGCACTGTAGGATTCTAGCGGGCTTTTTTTTTTTTTTTTAGCTGAGGATCGAACCTAGGGCCTTGCCTGGTTGCAAGGCGACCGCTCTACCACTGAGCTAAATCCCTGGATGGGAAGAGCTAATAAGGAGGCACAGTCCAATCAGAGAGGAGACTTCTACTCGGGGAAAGCCCACAGGGTCCTCAGCTTGGCGGGCAGCACCAGCCACGTAAGGCTCCGTGTGTGGGACCCCAGGACTCCCACCAGGGCAGAATAGGGCAGAGCCTGGAGCCCTCTGACTTTGACAATGATTACGTGTGACTCACTTTTGCCCATAAAACTGGGATCATTGACTTGGGCCCACAATTAGATAAAGTCTCTGGAGTGTTTCCCTGCAGGCACTTTTAAGGTTTCTAGCTTTTAGCCATCACAGTGAGTGACTTGGTCTCGAAAAAGAAAAGCCCACGGGATCCTGACAGCCGCTGACCTTCTGAGTACAGTGGGGAGGCGGGGAGAAGTCGGTCCTCCCTGGGCCCTCCTCACCATTCCCCAGGGTAGGTGGGAATGGGGGAGGGGAGGAGGTTCTGGAGGAACTTGATGCTTGTGTGACAGAAACACCCTGGACTTGGGCACTCACTCCGACGCTTTGCAGCCTATCTGCAGAGCTCCACCTCCACCGTGTCCTGAGGAGGTGACAGGTCATTGCAGCATGGGAGTTTGTCCTGACTGCAGCTGCAGAGGAGGTGGTGAGGAGGATGCAGGGACCTGTCTCAGACAAGTGCACCAGCACCCAGGCTTCTCCCTGGGTGATGAGGGCGCTGGCGTAAACAGCAGCCCACAGTGGGCCCTGGTGAACACAGGCTGGTTCCTCTCTTCCGACTACGGCTGTTAGCACCCTTCTTCCTAGCTAGATGTCACTTTCTGTGTCGCTGGTGGTTTTCCTAATACCTACCTCTTCCTTAGGGGCCGGTGGCAAGGTTTAAGCTGGGGAGAGAACACGAATAGATACATTTTCTTGAGAGGAGCATGGCCCTAGCGAATGACTCATCCGTCAGTACTTCACATCTGGGCTTATGAACTATTTCTCCAATCAACAGAGTCAATGGCCCAGGCCTCTTATCACCCACTGATAGGAGTTCGCAGCCCATAAAAGCCAGCTCCTCTCCACTCCCTGCAGGAAAACATCTGCACCTGGGCTTCTTGGCCCAGAAGAAAGTGACTTAGTCACCTGTTGGTAAGTGTAGCTATTGTCCTGCCTCCCAGATCAATCACACGTGGTCGACAGCCGCAGGGGCCTGGCTGGGATGTGCATTCCTTTGCTTTATCTTCAGCCCCCAAGTAAAACAGCAGAGATGGCTTCTGTGGACAAGCAAGGGGCAATGTTTATCTTGCTGTCTTCCTGAAACCCGGCTGCCATTCACCAGTGGCAATCAACAGTGTGACCCACACTGAAGACAGGATGACTTCTCAAGCTGCGGCTAAGAATTCCAGGCTGGCTTCATCCAGTAGCACCTGGTTTTCAGGCCCAGAACACGGGTGTGATGCTGTCACAGGATGTCAAAGGTAGCTCTTGGATAAGACCATGAGTCACTTCCGTGCCTGGTCTTACCAGAGGGGATGCTCAAAACAGCAGCTGTTGGTCTTTTCTCTGTCTGTCCACAACAGTCGGGCAGTTATCCAGTTTGAAAGGAATGGACACACTTTTTGGTGCTGGGCCATGTGAAAACTCAGGCTGATAGTCCAACTGTTTGTGTTCACACAAGAACTCAAAAGAAAAATGCTCAGGTTGAGTACTCCTCCTGGGGAGGTGCTCACTGTCAACACCATTTTTAGCCCTGAAGAAACAGAATGCCACTTTGCAAGTGGCATCTCAACGGCATTTCGAAGGGGACAGCATGCTCCCAGCTCTCAGTCACTCGGTCAGTTGTCAGTCCATCTTTCTGGCCCTCCCTCTTGCCACCATTACCCTCTGCCTGTCCCACCTCACCCATCCTGTTGGACGTGGGTCAGCCCCACCTCCTCCAGTGCCTGCGCACACACTCCCCTCAGATGAACTCCCACAGGATGGGCCAAATTAGGTCATTGCTCCTACACTGCCTGTCCAACACGATCCAGAAGGTTCTGGTTGGCAGCATGGCCCAGGTAGAGAGAGACAGCCACCATGCACCCCTACAGCCTCCGCAGCATGGGGAGAGGGGTGGATGAAGCACAGTGGCTTCCGCCGGAAGAGGAAGAAGTCTGCACATTTCCTGTCCCTCATACTTTATCCATCAAAGCAAGGCAAGTGGCCACTTCAGCTTCAGAGGTGACCCTACAGGGATCCAGGTTATCCCACTGCCTTGGGATGGGGGGGTAGGGGGGCATTATCATCATATGCTATTACCTGGAGGTTTGCCAGGCCAAAGGAAGAGGAGCCTCCTGGGGGGGGGGGGTGGGGTGAAGGGGAACTGAGGCCTGCTTCGACAGCCAGAGGTCTAGGGCCTGCTGGGACAGCAAGGCCGACTCAAGACTGACTTCCAGAGCAGTGGCAGAGGCTATGGCGGGAATGCTCAGTCCTCAAGGGCATCTTTCCCTTTTGTACCCAGGCCCATTGCGGCCTGCTACAGTGCGGGGTGCAAAGGTGCCTAGTAACTACTACCAAAGAACAAGTTAGCCTTGCAGCTCACTGGGGTCTTGAGACTTTGCTCTGGCTGTTTTAAGCTTTGCAAAGGGTAGGAAGTCTGTATTCTCAAACTGGGCATGGTGGTGCATGCCTAAATCCGAGCATTCTGGAGTTGGAGGCAGGAGGATTGGGAGTTCAAGACTAGCCTGGGCTACACAGGACCCTGACTCAAACAAGCAAACAAACACTAAAAGTCAGTTTAACAAAGGTGCACAGCTCCACAGCACCTTGCCGGTTTCTGTCCTAAAGGTCTCAGAGACAGTCCACAGGCAAAGCCACACAGCCATGGGATACACATTCGGTTCCTATAAGCAAGGAGCCAGGGTTCTGATAGTAGCTCAGTTGGTGCAGTGTTTGCCTTGAAGGCAGGAGGCCTGGGTTCAAGGTCAGCCCTGGTTATAGGTTTAGGCTTGACTGGGATACTTGAGTCCTTGGGATGCAGGAAGAGGAGGGGAGGGGAGGGAGAGGAGGGGAGGGGAGGGAGGGGAGGGGAGGGGAGGGATTGGAGGGGAGGGGAGGGGAGGAGGAGGGGAGGGGAGGGGAGGGAGAGGAGGGGAGGGGAGGGAGAGGAGGGGAGGGGAGGGGAGGGAAGGGAGAGGAAGGGAGGGGAGGGAGAGGAGGGGAGGGAGAGGAGGGGAGGGGAGGGGAGAGGAGGGAGGGGAGGGGAGGGAGAGGAGGGGAGGGAGAGGAGGGGAGGGAGAGGAGGGGAGGGGAGGGGAGGGAGAGGAGGGGAGGGGAGGGAGAAGAGGGAGGGGAGGGGAGGGAAAGGAGAGAAGAGAAGGGAGAGGGGGAAGGGGAGGGGAGGGGAGAAGCAAATCCTACTCAGAAGAAGCGTCCATAAACCAAGAAATCTTTCCTCAAGAAAATGAAGTTTCACCTGAGCTTATGTTGAAAGGGTCAGAGCACTGTCCACACCGATGTCCACATTGGAGATGTCCACACTTGGAGACGTTGAGGGGATGGGGTAAAGCAGGATTGGTAGTGGGTTTCATTTAGATCAGAGTACAGGATGGGCTGTCCCTAAAGGGCCAGTCAATATTTTAGGCTCTGTGGGTCAAGTGTGAACTTGGCCACGTGTGTGGCCATGTGTGTTTACAACCCTTTAAAAATGTAAAAGCCATTCT
Source organism: Onychomys torridus (assembly GCF_903995425.1). Taxonomy (NCBI): domain Eukaryota; kingdom Metazoa; phylum Chordata; class Mammalia; order Rodentia; family Cricetidae; genus Onychomys; species Onychomys torridus. Next base: position 162,219,491 of record NC_050444.1, read on the forward strand.
TGGTTTGTAGAGCATATCAAAACAAAAACAAGCCAAGGCATGCCCCAGGGGACGGCTGTAACAAAAACGGACAGACAGTAACAAGCTCTGAGGAGGATGTGGGGAAATGGCCCTGTCCACTGCTGGTGGGAAGGGTGGTGGCTGTGGGAAGGGGTCTGGCAGCCTGTCACAAAGCTAAACACATAGCTGTCATCTGACCTGGAAGCTCCACTCTTGGGTGTATGTGTATCCAGGAGAATTGGAAATGTATGTCCACACAAAACCCGTGCGTGGATGCTCACAACAGCATGTCTTGTAATAGCCATTACCATGGAAACAACCAAATGCCCATCAAGAAATGGATGGGTAGATGAGATACAGACAAGAATGAAGTTTTGCCACACACCACACCAAAGATGAATCTTGAAACGTTTCACCAAGTGGAAGAGAGCAGATACCCAAGACCAGACTTCTCAAGACTGGGCTCCAATAAATGGTTCCAAGCAAGCAAGTCTACAGATAAACCAGTGAACCCTGTTCTGGGCTGTCGGGTTTCATGACAGTGAGAAGTATCTGCTATGGGCACAGCTTCTTTGGGGGGTTGACAAGAATGTTCTGGAATTAACAGTAGTAATGACTTCACAGCTCTGTGAATATAATAACAGTCACAGAATTGTGTGGTTTGGAAGTGTGAATTAGGGACTGAGGAGATGGCTCAGTGGGTAAATGCCAGCATACAAGCCTGAACATCCAAGTTCGGATCACCAGCACCCACAGAAAGGTAGGCATGTCAGAGCATGTCTATAACCCTGGCATGTATGTACATACACACACACTTACTCACTAATTTTGGGGGGTGGGGGATAAGATGTCTTAGTTAGGGATTTTATTGCTGTGAAGAGACACCATGGCCATGCAACTCTTATAAAGAACACATTTATTTGGGATGTCTTGCTTACAATTTCGGAGATTCAGTCCATTATCATTATGACAGCGAGCATGGCAGTATGCAGGCAGACATGGTGCTGGAGCTAAGAATGCTACATCTTGAAAGTAACAGGAAGTCAACTGAAAGCCACACTGAGGGAAGCTGGAGCAAGAGAGACCTCAAAGCCCGCCCCCACAGAGACTCACTTCCTCCAACAAGGCCACACCTCTTGATAGTGCCACTTCCTTTGGGGGCCATTTTCTTGCAAACCACAGCATAGGGTTTCCCTATGTAGCTTTGGCTGTCCTGGAACTCACTCTGTAGACCAGGCTGGCCTCGAACTCACAGAGATCATCCTGCCTCTGCCTCTCAAGTGCTGGGATTAAAGGCGTGCACCACCCACCTCCTGGTTATGGCTCACATTTTTTAATGTGTGAATAACGAGCTGGGAAGATGGATTGTTGGGTAAAGGGCTTGCTACCACCCTGCCAATCTGAACTCAATTTTTTGGACCCACATGGTAGAAAAAGAAAACCAACTCACAAAAGTTGTTCTCTAACCTCCACATGCAAGACATGGCATGCACACACTCATACACATACAAAATACACCTTTTAAGATGTTTTTAAAAGTATGAGTTTTATGGAGTGCAAATTATGTCTCCTTTTTAAATGTTTGGCAGGTTTATTGTTTAATTTGGTCTTTTAAATGCAAGTGAAGGGTTGTGATTTGCCAAATCCTGGGTAAATGGTTGAAGGTGCCAAGGAGGCACACAGATATTCTTGCAAGCTTGGCTTGGTCCTCCAAGGAATGGGGAGGAGCTGTGAAGGCCTAGGTGTTGGAGAGGCCCACCAGAAAATCTTGCACAAAGGCAGAGGCAGAAAGAGCCACCCAGGGTGGAGGCATTGAGATCTAGGATTTGGGCACCATAGCATGAAAAACAGTAATGAAGCCCAGTTCTGTGTGTGGCTTCATCAGACTGGATCACTGTCTGGTCATGAATCTGAGGGTCAGGGGAGGCATACTGCTTTTCATATCTAGTGAGAGTCTAGGCCAGTGATGGCTGAGACCCGAAGCCAGGAGGAGGGTGGGCTTTTGAGTGGGATAAGAGCGATCCTGGGAGTGTGTTCGTTACAGAGCAGTTCCTGGAGGGCATCCGGGTGGGGAGCCCCATCTCCAGGCAGAAGGGAGCTATGTGTCTGCATCTCAGAAGAACAGAGGTAGACCGGAGAGGGGCCGGATTGCTGGCCTCGCAAGGGCCTGATGAGCTACAGCAGATCTCAGAGCCACCCACACCTGAGAGGTCAGAGAAGAGAAAGAAGAAGCAGGGACCGGAGAAAGTCCAAACATGAGAGGGTTGGGAGAGCTGATGGAGGACGCGCCGCAAAGGAGAGGGCACCAGATGCTATGAGGTCGCCTTATCCAGTGAGTCAGGGGTGCGAAAGAAGAAATGGAGGTCCTGGGGGAGGAACTGTACCTCTAGCTTCTGGTGTCAAAGCTGCCATGGTGGGGAGGGAGGCATGGGAGGCGGTGTTTGAGCTGGAAGGATGGGAAGCTCCGAGGATGGGTGGTTGTGATGAATACTCCAGTGTGAACAGACCCAATGGTGTTAAACAGTTGAAACTGTAGAGTTATGTTGTTGATTTTTTTTTTTTTTAAAAACAGAGTCTCATTATGTAGTCCAGACTGGCCTCAATTCACAGTCCTCCTGTCCCCCCACACACACCCTCCCCCCAGTGCTGGAATTTTGATGGTACACCACCACATCCAGCTAGGATTGTACATTTCATATGTCTATTTTATCGTTTGCCATGGTGTGAACACCAGTGTTCCTTCAGGAAGGACTGTGTGAGATTCTAACTGGAGAGAGCAGGCCTGGGATATGATGAGGTCACAGGGATGGAGCCCTTGTGTCTGGAACTAGTACCCTTTCCAGAGGGGTCCTGAGGATGTATCTGCCTTCCCCTTGACGAAGATGGAAGAAGGCACCACCCAGGAGGCAGAAAGCAGTGCTTACCAGACCCTTGAAGAACCGTTGTTTGCCTGGATTGTGGATTGCCAGACTGCAGGACTGTGAGACATAAATTGCCACTGATTATAAACTACACAGTTCGTGGTATTTTGTTGTAGCGGCTCACAGCCTCAAACAATGGTGACGACAATGTGTGCTGCCGCAGCTGAGACCCTTCCTGCTGCTCCAACTGCAGCCGAGCCAGCTCTCCAGTATACACATCCTAGGAAACATCACCCACAGCTCTGACAGACACAGCAATGCTGCCCATTGCCTTACAGCTGGACACTCCCCTTAGCTAAACAGAAAGTATAAGGGGACAGCTGCACCACTGACTTAATATCCGTTTCTCTCATGGAATCTGGATTCTGATTAACTGGGGATCCTTCCCATTCCTCACCCACATCTTCTTCCTGTTTCCTGGGTGTGGCCAGGAGAGGTTTATGCAAGATCTTGATTCAGAAATGGGCACACCAGGCCTGCAGTCCTCTTTGCTTTATGGCACCTACTAACACTGACCTGTGCACCAAATCCCATGAGGACATCCAAGGGTCCATCTTAATGCCTTCAGCTGTAAAAAAGAAAGAAAGAAAGAAAGAAAGAAAGAAAGAAAGAAAGAAAGAAGGAAGGAAGGAAGGAAGGAAGGAAGGAAGGAAGGAAAGAAATGGAGGAAGGAAGGAAGAAAAAGGATAAAAAGGAAATTGGAGGTTTCTGGTGGTCCTTTGTCACTTAAATGAACCTCTCATGGCACTGGACCCTCTCCCTGATTCCTGCCAACCACACAAGGTGTGTGTATCTTTGTAAGGTTGTCCTGTACAATTAATTTGTGGAAGCAATGCTCTGAGAAATTTTCTGTAAGATCCCCATTCTCTAAGATCTAAGAGATGTGGGGTGTGTGTGTGTGTGTGTGTGTGTGTGTGTGTGTGTGTGTATGATGGAAGTCTGCATTGCAAATATGTGGTGCAGAGAAACCCAGAAAGCATCAGTAGAATGTTCTCACTTTTGGGAAAGCCCACACCTTCCTCTGGTCCATTGGCCTTTATGTGTTGGCTCTCCACTGCTGGGACAGATCCTTGATCCAATAACCCAGATAAAGGCCAAGATTCAGTCTGACTCATGGTGTCAGAGTTGCAATGCGTGGTTGGTTGGCCCTTTCCTTTGGGAAGCATCTTGCTGGGAATTCATGATGGCACCAAGGTACTCACTTTAGGGTGGCTGGGAAGTGAGAGGGAAAGGGCTGGGTTCAAGGGTACCCCCTCCAGTGACCTAACTCCCTCCCACTGGGCACCACCTTCTGCAGGCCCACATCCCAATGTCGATATAGTTTGGGAACTGAACCTTCAACAGATGGGCCTTTGGGGGACACTGGAGAAGAGGCTGAGGTTTGGTCTGCAGTCTGTCTTCCTATCCTCCATGTGATTTGGGGTGAACTCTTCAACCATTGGTGGGCTGCTGGGTGTGGCAGCTGGATCTCACACAGAGGACCTCGGCAAGAGTACAAGGCCCAGGGCTCTGATCAACACATTCTCAGAAGCTCTTATTAGATAGGTTCACATGAACATGACTCACATATATGTGAATGAATTGCTTTTGACTGTTTACATCTATCTTTCCTTCAGCTCTCTAAGTACGGGCTGGGGGTCCTGAAGACCAGTTCTGACAGTAACTGTTCAGGGTTAGCACAGACCCTACAGGTGAAGGGTCTCCAAAGATTGCTCCCACCTCAGCACCAAGTCCCTGGCCACCCATATTTCTTTCTTAGATTTAGTTATTCTATATATGTGAGTGTTTTGTCTGCATGCATGTATCATGTACACGCAGATGCAGGCAGAGGCCAGAGAAGGCGTCAGGTCTCCTGGAATTGGAGTTACAGGTGGTTGTGAGCTGCTATGTGGTGATGGGAACTGAACCTGGGTCCTCTGCAAGAACAAGTGGTCTAACAGCTCTTGCCAGCCCCCACTCACACTTCACATAGAATCCCCACAATCCCATCTTGGGTTTATATTAGAAAGTCTCCCAAGGCTGAGGAAAGCCCTTCACTCCCTGCCATGGGTTTATGAGCAAGTCTCAGGGACTTGCGCAGAGCACAGGCCAGCAGGGTCACAGCACATTGGTGCCTTTCTAAGTACCCACTGTCCTAGCACCTCAATATGGTCATCACCCCAGAGCTTGCTAGGAAGTATCATTATGTAGGTGTGATTGATCAAGTCATTGACCACTGGTGATGGCCAATAGCTTAGTCTCCAATCTTTCCCCTGTGGTGGGTATTGTGTTCCCTGAAATGTTGTGTGTTCCCCGAAATAAACATATCTGGGGTCAGAGAACAGACAGCCACTAGAACAAAGCCAAAAATGGTGGCTAGAAAATAGGAAGAGTAAGCCCTAACAGAAGTTGGGTGGTGGTGGTACACACCTTTAATCCCAGCACTTGGGAGGCAGAGCCAGGTGGATCTCTGAGTTCAAGGCCACTTTAGAAACAGCTAAGCATGGTGACCCACGCCTTTAATCCCAGAAACCCAACCTTTAATCCCAGGGAGTGGGGGCAGAAAGAGAAAGGTACATAAGGCGGGAGGACCAGGAACTGGAGGAGTAAAAGCATGTAGTTAAGCATTTGGCTGGAGAAGTATTCAGGCTTTGGAGCAACACAGTTCAGCTGAGATTCATGTGGAGGAGGACTCAGAAGCTTCCAGCCTGAGGAAACAGGATCACCTGAGGGACTGGCAAGGTGAGATAGCTGTGGCTTGTTCTGTTTCTCTGATCTACCAGCATTCACCCCAATAACTGGCCTTGGGTTTGAGTTTTATTAACAAGTACCTTTAAGATTCATGCTATATTCCCCCTTCCCAGAGGTGGGTGAGTATTATGGAAGTTTCAGCCCTCAATTATGCCTAGCTCTTTCTGGTGACTGGCCCCCATGTCATTAACCTGAAAAGATACTCAAGGAGCTGGGGAAATGACTTAGTCCATAAAATGCTTAAGGAGCAAATATGAGGATCTGAGTTCAGATCCCCAGCACCTACATGAAAGCTGGGTATGGGGATGTGTCAGCAATCCCAGGGCTAGGCATGGAGATTTCTGGAGCTCAGTGGCCAGCTGGTCTAGCTGAATTGGTGACTTGTGTATTCAGTGAAAGATCCTGCTCTCAAAAATAAAGTGAACAATAGAGTGAGATATTTGAACTCAGTCTCTGGCCTCTACTCATAGCACACACACACACATATAAATGTATCCTCAATAGATTGATTATATTTGTCAAAGAAAGAATCAATACAGTTCAATTGATGATAGGACAGAGAGGCCTGAGCCTGAACTCACAAATAAAAGCTCTTTGTTTTTTCATCGGAATTGGTCTTTTGGGGGTCCAGACTTTGGGCACAACATAAACATGTACACACATATACACATGTACACAATACACATATTACAAACACACGATTGTAGATGTAACCATCTTGTTAAATAAGAAACACAGAGCCAATTGCAGAGTTAAAAGCCAAGAAGTCAGAGCAATAGCTGAGAGCTGAAAACCTTACCCTTCACTGCCGCTGCTGTCTTTCCTCTCCACAAGAGACCTACTTCCTGTGTCCTGTCTTTTATATAGACTTTCTGTTCTGCCTTCTCATTGGTTATACACCCAGCCACATGACCTCCTCATCACTGCCTGTCTGTATAGACCTCCAGGTCTTCTATGGTTGGTATTGAGATTAAAGGCGTGTGTTGCCATGCTGGCTGTATCCTTGAACACACAGAGATCCTGCCTAGCTCTGCCTCCCAAGTGCTGGGATTAAAGGTGTGCACCACCACCGCCCAGCTTCTGCTATGGCTTGCTCTGACCCCAAGGCAATTTTATTAATATACAAATAAAATCACATTTCAGTACAAATAAAATATCACCACACACAGTAAGTAAATAAATAGAAATTTAAGAGATACTGTTGCAATTCTTGAGATTTCAAGAATTTTATGAGCTATGTGCTGGGAACCAGGGATAAGAACCAAGTGTCTATTTCTCTGCAGCATGCTAAGCACACTGAACATAATGGCAGCCAATCTATACTTTCCTTGTGTCTTGGGGTTTTAATCCTGTGATGAAATACCATAAAACAACTGGGGAGGAAAGGATTTATTTCAGCTCACAATTCTTAGGTCACACTCCATCACTGAGTGAAGTCAGGGCAGGAACTCGAGGCAGAAACTGAAGCAGAGGCCATGGAGGAGTGCTGCTTACTGACTTATTTCCCATAGTTTGCTCAGCTGCTTTCTTATACAGCCCAGGACCACCAGCATAGGGATGGCACCGCTCACAGTGAGCAGGGCTATCCCACATTAATTATCAATCAAGAAAACACACCACAGCCTTGCCCACAGGCCAATCTGATGGGAGCATTGTCTCAACTGAGGTTCCCTTCTTTCAAATGACTTTAGCTGTGCCCAGTTGACATTAAAGGAGCCAAAACATTTGTCAATGGTGAACAAAACTGGGTGTGGTGGCACACACCTTTGATCCCAGCACTTGGGAGGCAGAAGCAGGCAGATCTCTGTGAGTTCGAGGACAGCCTGGTCTATATCATGAGTTCTGGAGTTTTCTCAGCAGTGGCAGGGGAAAGAGGAGAGTGGACACACACACAAGCTGATGTACATGCATATATGTGCTTCTGTGCAGAGGCCAAAGGACAGCCTTGTTTGTCATATCTCAGGAGCCATCTATGTTTTTTAATTTTTGAGATAGGGTTTCTTACAGGCCTGAAATTTGTCAAGTATTCTAGACTGGCTGGCCAGTGCACACTAGGGACTCTCCCCAATGCAGAAATGAATGTGCCCCATCATGCCTAGTGTTTTCTCATGGGTTCTGAAGATTAAACTCGGGGCTTCATGCTCACACACAAGCAAGCCCTTTACCAATAAGAGTTTTCTTTATAATGCAGCTCACTGTATGTATAAACATCACTCTACATGAGGAGGCTGGAAGGCCCTGACACAAAGCCCTGAGGAGGGCAACAGCCCTGAGGAACATAGGGAGGCCACCTGAGGAATGGCTGGCTGGGAAGAGTTGCCTGTCTATGGGCTCTTCCAAAACTTGCAGCCAGCCTGGTGTTCAGCTTCCGCCCCCACCCTTCCCCGACAAACTGCATTCCCAGAGAGACTGACTGAAACCTATTGTCCCTCCCAGGCTGGAAGAACAGGCCCTGTGCCTCCCTGTTCCTCGAGGACTTGCAAGTACTGGAAAAGGCCTGAGTGAGGGCACACAATGCCACAGGAGGGAGCATGAAAGTAGAGGTGAGTTGGTTGTGTGTTAATCTCATACAGTCTTCAAGACTTCTTTAAATTTTATTTTATGTGTAAGAGTGTTTTGCCTGTATGTATGTCTGTGTACCATGTGCGTTTAGTGCTTGTGGAGGCCAGAAGAGGGTGTCAGATGCCCTGGAGCTAGAGTTACAGGTGCTTGTGAGTCACCACGTGGAATCAAACCCGGGTCTTCCGGAAAATCACTCGGTGCTCTTACTGACTGAGCCAACTCTCTGGCTCTGCTATCTTTACAACTTTTTAATCTTCCTGACTATAGTGAATTCCACTATGCAAGGTGGGCTACTTAAGGTCAGGTGGAGACGCCCCTAGATCTTGTCAGCCGGTGCCTGTGTCTGTAAACTTCTCCACTAACCAAGGTGAATGATCAGATGTCGAGAATTCAGGGCTGCATGATTAGTGACCTTTCCTTTCTCCGTTGTTTTCCCTTTAAAAACTATTGTTTTTTTTCTTATTATTTCAAAAACACATCTGCTTTTTGTTACACATAATGTTTCTGGCTGTGCATACAACCTGCATAGAAAATATACTATTTTCCAAGAATAGCACTTGTGCATACACGCGCACATGCGAACACACACACACACACACACACACACACACCTTTCTTCATCTGAAGAGAATCTCCCTCTCTTTTCTAGTCCATGTTTTAAGTTAGCATACAAGGCAACAGGCTTCACTGTATTTTCACACCTACGTGTCCTTATATGGGGCTCAAATCTCTCCCCCTCCTTCTCTGCCCTCCACTGTGCATGTTGTTCCCTCCCGCCGCCCCCGCCTCCTCGCGCCCCTGCCCCCCCATCCTGGTTTGTCGTGTGCCCCATGACTGAAGAGAGGAGCACTTTTGAAATCTGTTAGCACTCCAAGAACAAAAGGGTGCTCGCATCCACCATGGCTTTAGACTAAAATGGACTTGACACTTCTCATTACTGACAACAGAATAACAGCGAGTGTGAATTCGGTTTCCACAAGCTGGTGCTTGCTCGTATCTGAGAGGGCTGCTTCCCCTGGCCTGTCTGCCCCTGACGGGACTCTGGTGGTAATTCCCTACCATCACGTCCCTGCTGTGGCTGTGTGCATCCCTTGAACACTACCAGAGCCACCAGAGCCGCTGTGAGGGGGCCGGGCAAAGGCTCATCCATCATCCCTGGCAGCTCAGACCTCAGCCCTGGAGATGCCCATAAACAAGTTCTTTGTCCTTGAGGGGTTAAGTAAGTCCAGACTCATTGACTCTGGAGCTGCTGTTCAGTGGCGGGGGGTGGGGTGGGGTGGGGTGTGGGGTGTCAGGGGGGGGTGTCTTAGCCCTGGACTTTGTCAACTTCATATAAGGCAACAGTGTTATAAGGTGGGCAGGTGGCTTAGTGACAGAGCACTTGGCCAGCATGCATGAATCCCCAGCTCCATACCCAGCTCCTCAGAATAGTGTCAGTGATGATGCTGGTGACATAGGACAGCAAAGTCCTTGGGAGAATTAACTCTCAAACAGCATGGTTCCTTAACCCCCAGGAGAGCCTAAGCAAGTGTGCCCATTACCAGTTCTAGTCATAAATGTTCCAAAATGACATCAGGCCCAAATGGCCCCCAGTGAGTGTCTTTAACCAGTCAAAATAAACACCCCACCCCCCCCCCTGGAATGTCAGTGCAGGCCACAGAGGGCAGAGAGCAGGGTCTGAATGCCAGGAATTTGCTAACAAAGCTATGGCCAGTCCCTCTGACCCTTCTGTCCACTTCCAAGACGCAGCAGGCAGGCCAGTGGGAGGTGCTTAGGGCTGACTATGAAGACGCTCTTGCCCTTTGGGACTGGGGCCTAGAGAGGTTGAGGAGGCAGTAGGCCAGGGCTTCCTGGTCCTTTCAACTACTGACCTCACACCTGCCCAGGTGTCCTGGCTCCTAGGTCAGACTGCATTGTGGGAAGCAGGGCCTTCCATCTTGTTGCACAAACCCCCCAAGAACCCAAATAGCAGGCATCTTCTCAAGAGATGGGCAGGTTGCTGGAGTATGAGGCAATCAGGTTGCCTGTTGGAGGACAATCACGTGGCCTCCTCCCCCGAGACACAATGATGAATGCCCTAGAATTTGGCCCAACCCAGAGCAGTAATTTATGTGAGTGGCAGGGGAGGGTTTATCACTTACTTCTCTGTGGAAGGTCAGTACCAGTGTTAACTAGCTGTGTGCCAGAGAGAAGCCACTCACAGAGAGCCTCCTCTGTAAGTGATAGGACTCAGCCCTTGCAGTCCTGACATGTCTGGGAGCAGCTTCTGATGATGTACAGAGTGTAACGAACAGATTCTGTGCAAAGCCTGTAATCTGTCAAAACAAAACACCCAAAGCCTCATGTACTGAGATTTGAGCCTCTTCAACCACTGAGGGGTGTAAAACACAGAGAACAAAATATCTGGTCCAGCCCCAAGTCAACTCCTGTGTGTCAACTCGCGTGCACATGCATGCCTGCGTGTGAAAGCCAGATGTTGATGTTAAATATCTTCTATCACTCTCCACATTATTTCCTCAGATGAGGTCTCTCACTGAACTTAAAGCCCACTGGTGCAGCTAGGCTGACTGTCTGGCCAGTGGCCTCCAGAGATCCGCTTGTCCCCACGCCCCCAGCACCAGGATCACAGGTGTGTGCTATTGCTGGCTTTGTACGTGAGTTCTGGGATCTGAATTCAGATCCTCCATTTTGTGCAGCAAGCACGTTTTTGATCGAGCCGCCTCCCCAGCCCCCAAGTCCACTTCATCAAACTGAGTCTGGATGAGAAGTCCTCTAGAGGAGGGCTGCTCCGTTGCCCATCTGCACAACTGACTGTGATGCGGCAGTGGGTCCTTCTGTGGTTTTAAGTCAGGGCTTGATAGGGAATGGCAATCCGCAGAACTTCCTGTCAAAGTCTGCACTCATCACCCCTTACATTGTCACTCAGGATTAACATTATGGGACAAATTCATCTCGCTGATGGCCTGTTTCTCCTGAAAAATAGGTCCATTCCATTTCTGTGAATGATGAGCCCTGTAACACGAACTGCTAAACTCTGGGTTAAAAAACCCAGAGCCAGATATAGGGATAGAAGCTGAAAGATCAGAGGAATAGAACAAGCCAAGCCACAAATCCTCAGCCCAAGAGCTCTACTTCCTGTATACTCATGCCTATATACCTGTGCCCTGCCATCTTACTTCCTCTCTCTACCCAGCTGCATCTCTTCCTCTTTCTGCCCAGCTCTATCACTTCCTGTTTGTTTGTACAGACCTCCAGACCTCTATGGTTAACTAGTGCTGGGATTAAAGGTGTGTACCACCACGCCAGGCTCTGTTCCCAGTGTGGCCTTGAACTCACAGAGATCCAGATGAATCTCTGCCTCCTGAATGCTAAGATTATAGGCGTGTGCTACCACTGCCTGACCTCTATATTTAATATAGTAGCTGGCTTTGTCCTCTGATTCCCAGGCAAGCTTTATTTGTTAGAGCACAAATAAAATATCACCACAGGGCCCTGTTCCATCCATCCCTCCTCTAACCTGCCTGCTGGAGAATTCAGAGTAGGAATCAGTGTCCTGCAGACCTGTAACCAGAGGCATAGCCTTTCTGTCCTGATCACCCTGTCCCAAATAAACACACAGAAATTTATATTAATTATAAATGTTTGGCCTATGATACAAGCTTCTTAGTAGCTAGCTCTTACAGTTAAATTAACCCATTTCTATTAATCTGTGTATCACCATGTGGCCCGTGGCTTACTGGTTCTCTGACATCGTGTTCCTTGGGCAGCTGGATCGTGCCTCCTGAGTCCACCCTTCTTTATCTCCATCTTCCATTTGAATTTACCACCTAACTTTATTCTGCTTGCCTATTGGCCAAAACATCTTTGTTTATTAACCAATGAGAGCAACACATATTCACAGTGTACATAAAGACAATCCCACAACACAGATCCTTTTTACAAACCTACTGTAACTTTAATGGTTTCACTGGGGTACCGATATTTTTTAAAGGTTTACTTTATTTCTAACTCCGTGTATGTCTGTGTGGTATGTAAATATGAGTCTAAGTGCCCCAGGAGGCCAGAACATCAGATCCCCTGGAACATCAGTTGCGAACTAAGACTTCCTCAAGATGCACAGCAATTACCAAGACCAAAATATTCTGTCACCCTGTCTGGAAGGGGGAAGCACAAATTCTTATTAGAAATGAAGAGTAGGGGGGGCTGGAGAGGTGGCTCAGTGTATAGGAGCTCTGGCTGCTCTTCCAGATAATTTGGATTCAATCCCCAGAAGGCACACGGTGCCTCAAACCATCTGTAACTCCAGTTTGGGCCACCTGACACCCCCTTCTGACCTCCTTGGGTGCACATATGTACTCGTAGGCAAACACACTCATACACATAAATCAATCTAAGAAAAGGAAGGAGGTTGGACAGTGGGGACCAGGGAGGCAGCTTGATGGGCAGAAGCGCTCGCCACACCAGCCTTATCCCTTGAGTTCAGTTCTTTGCAACCCATGTAAAAAGCCGGATGCAATGGTGCACACCTGTAAGCCACTGCTCTTGTGGTGAGATGGAAGACGGGAGGTTCACGTGGAAGTTTGCAGGCCACCTAGCCTGGAGTGGTGCAGAGGCAATAGGAGACCCAGCTTCAAAACCAGGTGGAAGGAGAGAGCCAGCTCCTGAATGCTGACCTCTAACCGCTACATGTGTGAGTTTGTGCCCATCCCCGGACACCACACAGACCCGTACTCTCTGCTCGCAGTGTGCAGCAAGTCATGTCCATCGTTAGTCATGTGGGTTAGTTATGTACTTAAGTGTGGCGGCTTCTGGTATCCGTGGCGAGAGGAAGGGACAGAAAAATCTTCCTGCAGCATTGACTGGGTTGAACCTGCTGCTTAATCTGAGCAGCAGTTCGGAACTGAGCAGCAAACCCTTTACGTTGCTTTTGTTGAGGTAAAATGTAAGGGTTTGTTTGTTTTGATCAAATGCAATTAAAGACTTATTTCAGGACAAAAGCAAGCCACCCCCAGCCTCCTCCTCACGCAGCTCCCATGGGTACCTTCGACTGTAACAGATCAGCCTGATAAATTGCTTCCACATTGGTGACTGTAGCGTCCTTCCATTTACAAGGGTTACATCCACAGACTCCAACAACCGTGGGTAGGAATTTTAAAAACAAACAGAACGCACTGCATCTGTAATTGAGCATGTGTAGACGTTCTTTCCCGTCATTGTTTGCTACATAATACAGAACAGCTGTGTGTGCACAGACCCAGTGTTGGTGTTGAGAACCACCCCACTGCTCTTCCAGGTTGTCTATCGAAGCAGGGTCCCTCCATCAAACCCTGGCTTGCCTGGTGGCTTGTCCCACTAGCCAGTTTGTCTCTGCCTTCTGAGGCTGGCGCTACTGTCAGGACTCAACAGCCACAGGACATTTACGTGCGTCCTGTGGATCTGAACTCTGGTCCTCACGCTCATAAAGCAAGTGTTTTAACCATTGAACTGTGTCCACAGTCCACTCACACGGAAGGGGCATCATATTGGGACTGAACACACAGGGAGGAGGATGTACATAGGAACGCGCATCTCTGCAAATTCGACTCTCCCTAACAACATTACTGCATCATTTTTGTTATGTCAGTGTTTAATAGCCATATTATTAGAGCATAGTGTAAACCTTCTGAATTAATACAATATAAATATTGACTGATGAAATCAGTAAATTAATATTTTTCTCTTTTGATTTTTGATCTCAAAGTTAGTGGTTACCTTCTATTTGGATTTAGTGTTTCTTGTACCTGTGATGAACCTTTCACTCCCGTGGTTCATCTGATAACCTGTCTTCTCAATACCCCTCCCCAGCCCACCATGTGTGCACTTGTGTGTGTGTGTGTGTGTGTGTGCATGCGCACATTGTGTGTGCACATGCGTATGTGTTTGCACGTGTGTGAATGTGTGTGGACAAGTACCTCTTTGTCCTCAAACTGTCCTTCACGATCCCCTCAGCTTGCTGCCCAGGCCCTTCCTTGCTTTCAGGATTTCCTGTCTCCCTTGTTCAGTGTTCTTGGCTCCTCCCTCACCCTGACAGAATATAAGGCCCATAGCGTAGAGTTCACTAGGAACCAACTGATGGAGATGAGACCTCAGCTCTGACTGCAGAGGCTATGTGGGTGACTTTATGTGTGCGGCCTTCCCGCTGCACCCTAGCATTAGGCTCACCCACTCAGCCAAAAAATGGCAGCCGATCCGGCTGGATGTGTAAGAGCTGCTGGAAATGCCCTTGCTCAAAGGCCGACAGATTCCAGAGAGCAGGGAGGAGGGGAGAGCCGATCAGGCAAGTGCCAACCCATGGTGAGGTGGGCAGTGGAGCAGAGGCTTCAGGGGCTGGGGGCTGGAGAAAAGTTCATTCCACGCCCCTGCCCTGCCTGAGAGGAGAGCCATTCCCTAATCTCTCTCTGTGTCAAGCTTACCACCAGTACAGAAAACAGTCCTAGGGAAGATGGAGTCTGTGACTGTTCCCCATGTTGCATATTTTGAGGGGAAATGGGGGAGTCTGGGTATCTTCTGCCCGCTCAGTCTCCAGGGTGAGCAGAGCCACACTGAATGGCTTTCACTAATAGTTCCTCTTAAATTAAAAAAAAAAAGTATTTGTTTTTTTCGTGTGTGTATTGTATGTTTGTATGTAAGCCACATGTGTGCAGTAACCATGGAGGCCAGAAGAGGGCAACAGAATATCTGGAGCTAGAGTTACAGAAGTGTGAGCCACCCAATGTGGGTGCTGGGAACTGAACTCGGGTCCTCTGGAAGAGCAGCGAGAGCTCTTAACTGCAGAGCCGTGTCTCCAGGGACACTTCTCAGACTTCTAAGGAATGATCCAGACCTAAGCACAGTGGCTCACACCTATAACTGTGGCAGCGTGGAGGCTGAGACAGGAGGATTCCAAGTTTTAGTCCGGCCTGAGCTATAGAGACCCTGACTCAACAGAAAAGGGAAGGAAGGACAGGGGAGAGGAAGGAAGACAAGCAGGATTAATTATGAAAAAGGGTGCCAATGGTCCATTTCTATAAAAATGGTCATCACTCTGAAGCAGAGCTACAGGTAAGTGTCGCTAGAATCCGGAGTCAGGAGCAGTGTCATGGGGCACCCGACCTTGTGTGTAAGCTTAGCCTGCACACATTGGTCTGGTGGAGGCATACACCCCAGACACTTTCTCTTTTGGAAGGAAACTCTGTGAAGTATATGGTCTAACTCAGGTGTTATGGTAAGTGTCCCCAAAGTGCCCCCTGGTGTGACACTGCCCTGGGGAACCAGCCTGGTTTCCCCCCACAGGCAGGGCATCTTGATTCTGGTGCAGCTGAAGATCCTGAAGAAGGCCTCTGCCTAAGCTTTACTGCATCTGCAGCAGCAAACACGCTATTATCTGCACTGCCTCCTCAGAGGGTTGGAGAAGCCTGACTCATCACATGCAGGTGGGTGTTGGGGCTGGAAGGTGCTAATCAGAGACACTTCCACCTGGTCCTTCTTCCCTCAACTCAAACAGACCCTCAGAGCATGCCCGCCTGGCCTGTGAGCAGCCCTGCGGTCCTCCTCCACTTCCACACTCAGACCAAGAACCAAGGTGAGGAAACAGACAGGAAGCCAACCGCAGACTGACACTAACCCTGTCCCCCCCTCCTGTCCCCACCCCCCACCCCACCCCACTTGCCATGTAGTGAAGAAGGGCCTTTTGAGGGTCCTACCCCCACCTCCCAAGTGCTGGGATTATGGGCACAAGCTACCATGGCCTGGTTTATGTGGTGCTGGGGATGAACCCAGAGCCTTGTGCATGCTAGGCAAACCCTCCACCGACTGAGTGACTTCCCCAACTCCATCAGTCTGGTCTTGAAGACAATGGTGAAGCTGAATTTCCCACAGCTATGTCGGCAAGGAAAGGTCTGGGGAAATACCCATTCTCTTCTCCATGTGACCTCATTGACTGTCTGCCCAGATTAGCCACAGGCTGTGCTCTTGGTGTTTTGAGACAGGGTCTGTCCTAGTTTCTTTTCCTGCTGCTGTGATAAAATGCTGTGGCAAGGATCTGGAGAGGTGGCTCAGTGGTTAAGAGCACGGGCTCCTCTTCCAGAGGACCTAGGTTCAATTCCCGGCACCGAAAGGGCAGCTCACAACTGTCTTTAACCCCAATTCCAGGGGAACCCCCCCCTACACACAGTCATACATGCACAGTCATACATGCAGGTGAAACACCAATGCACATGTGAAAAATAATATTAAAAGGAAAAACCTCTGTGATAAAAGCAACTCAGGAGAGCAGGTTTATGTCTGCTCCCAGTTCTTATCCTCGGCAGGGAAGTTGAGACAGCGGGAGTCTAAAGCAGCTGGTCACACTGCCTCTCAGGAAGCAGAGAAAAAGGGATGCACTCGTTGCCTGGTACCTTTTCCTCATTTAGACAGTCCAAGAGCCAGCTGGGGAATAGTGCCACCCACAGTGGACAGGTCTCAATTAATATAGTAAAGCTAACCCCCAAGTGATGCATCCAGAGGCTTGGCCCCTAGGTGATCCTGGATTCTGTCAAGCGGACAGGCCTAACTACCTCAGGGTCTCACTCTGTAGCCCAGACTGGAACTCACTATATGGCCCATGGTGGCCTCAAACTAGAAGCAATCCTCCTGCCTCAGCCTGTCAAACTGAGATGTGTAGGTGGAAGTTTCTGTCCTGCCAGCAAGTCCCAATTACCTGCCAGCCGCTTCCCAAATAATTGACTCAGAAGCTTAATATTACTTATAAATGCTCAGCTGGTAGCTCAGACTCATTACTAACTAGCTCTTACACTTAAATTAACCCATCATTCTAGTCTATGTTTAGCCACATGGCTTGGTACCTTTGCTCAGTAAGACACTCTTATCTTGCTTCCTCTGTGTCTAGTGGTGACTCCTGACTTGGATCTTCCTTTTTCCAGCATTCTTAGTTTGGCCTTCCGGCCTAACTTCTTGCCCAGATTATTCTTAACCAATAATAAAGTTATACATATTAATAGTGTAGAAAAGGATTGTTCCCCAGCAGAGATGTGGGCTACCACGCTGGCAGGCTGTGGTCTTTACCTACCACCCTGTTCTAGAGACTGGAGATTTAGGTCAAAGCGCTTGCAGGGTGAAGAATCTCCGGTTCATGATGATCCCTTTTGCTCTGTTCCTGTCCACTCCTAGTACCTCTTTCTTTGCTTCTAAAGACACTGGAGCTATCGGGTTAAGACCCCAACATCACTGTCCCACCATCACCTCCTTAGAGACGCTATCCCAAATTAGGCCCAGTGGAGATTATGGCTTCAACCCATAAACACAGAGGCATGTTAGGGGCTCAATTCAGTCCCTAATATATACCTTCCTGTCACATGTGGATTCCATGCCCCGAACGTGGGGTCAGCCTTTGCCTTCTGTGTTCCCACCCCCACCCCCAGAGCTTCAGATGGAACCTGGGACCTTGCACATGCTAAGCAGAGGCTCTACCACTGAGCAACATCCTTGGCTCTTCTGTGTGCCTCTGCTAGGCTCCTGTTCAGCACGGAGCATCATGGACCAAGAACTCCTTCAGTGGTGAAGCCGGAGCCATCCAGAATGGCGGAAGCAGGGGAAGCGCAAGTCTGCTGCAGCAAGTGAGCAGCAAACCGTTGCAGAAGCATCTGGGCCTGATAGCCTGACCTGTGGTCCCTGCTGCTTGGGAAGCTGAGGCAGACCTCTGTTCTCAAGAGTTCAAGGCCAGCCTGGGCAGCAGAGTGAGGTACTACTTCAAAACAACCCAAAATGACATGGTTAAAGAGACCAGGTCTGCAGAGAAAGACAAGGAGTCTACCAACAGCATGATGGGAGCTGGGTGCCCCAGGGGTGACCCGGGCCAGAGTCCCACCCACACTAGGTGAAGGAATGATGTGGTGCTCACAAGACTCTGGCTGTACAGGGAACTAGGCTGGCTCATAGGTGTGATGGAGTGGTCAGGCTCTGTGGTATCAATGAGAACCATCCCCCCGGCTGGGGAAATGACGGGGTCCTAACCTGGTAGCACCAGTGTCTTCAGAAGCAGAGGAAGAGACACTAGGCATGGACACATCAGAGAAAAGGTAGTGTGAGAATAAGGGAGGGTGGCCACCCACAAGCCAGAGATTCCATGCGTAGAGGGCTTGCTCGCAAGCACTGGGGCCTCAGTCTGGATCCCCAGAACCCGTGTAGAAACCTGGGTATGGCTGGCTAGCAGAGGCAGAAGTGTTGACGGCTCCAGCCTGGCTCCGGGTTCATCGACAAACCCTGTCTCAAGGAAGGACGGCAGAGAGAGATGGGTGGGGGGACTCCACACTTGCTCCTCCAGTGGTTTTTTTTGTTTTATTTTTTTCGAGACAAGGTTTCTCTATGTAGCATGAATCTTAAAAAGTCTTATTAATATGAGACCAGTTATGGGGTGAATGCTGGAAGATCAGAGAAGCAGAACAAGCCACAGCTTCCTCACTTCGCCAGTTCCTCAGCTGATCCTGTTTCCTCAGACTAGAAGCCTCTGATTCCTCATCCAAACAGATCTCAGCTGAACTGTTGCTCAAAAGCCTAAAAGCTTAACCAGCCAAATGTTCCTAGTTTCTGGTCTTCACACCTTATATATCTTTCTGTTTTTGCCATCACTCACTGGGATTAAAGGCTCACTTCTTGGGATTAAAGTCATGAATCACCATGCCTGGCTGTTTCCAATGTGGCCTTGAACTCACAGAGATCCAGAGGGATTTCTGCCTCTGGAATGCTAGGATTAAAGGTGTGTGCTACCACTGCATAACCTCTATGTTTAATATTGTGGCTGTTCTGTCTCTGACCCCAGATAAGTTTATTAGTGTGCACAATATTTTGGGGAACACAATACCACCACATCTCTGTGTAGCCCTGGCTGTCCCAGAACTCTCTTTGTAGATCAGGTGGCCTTGAACTCACAGAGATCCACTTGCCTCTGCCTCCAGAGTGCTGGGGTTAAAGGTGTGCACCACCACACTTGGCCTCCTCTAGCCTTCTTTAGCATCTATGAGCATGCATACCTGTACCCACAGACACATGCATACACACACACACACACACACACACACACACACACACACACGCACGCACACACACACACACACACACACACACACACACACACACACACACACACGCATACTCACGACTAAGAAGCTAAGAGCTTCAATACTTGCTGTGTGCACAGCTGTGCTATCAGATGCTGTGTGAGCTCCTGTACACTTTCCACTGCTTTCCTATGTCAGAGCCCAGCTGCCTATGCCTGGAAAGTTCTGGAAGCATTCTCTCTTGACAAGTCACAGAAGAGCTATGAAAAGAATACATTTTTGGAATCCACACCGGAAGATTTAAGTGTCGTTGATGAGGTCAGAGAGCTACCATGGAATCCGAACTTCTCTGTGGCTCCACATAATGGCTACCTGTTAAGTCTGCCTTCTGCATGACCCTCCCAACTGCTGTTTAGACAAGGGAATGCCGTCATCCTCTGCAGCCGCCATGGAGGTCTGCTTTAAATTCTGTCTTATGAAACTGTTTTCCTAACTGTTTGGCTTAGGTTCTCTTTCCAGCCCTGTGCAAGATGTACAGATGGTACAAGTTGCCTTCATCTAGACTTAGGCTCATCTTTCCAACCAACTAGAATAAGACAGATTTGTTTCTTCTTGAGGAAAAAAAAAGTCACCAATCCTAATGAAATAAGCCCAAATCCAAGATTTACTCTTAAAATGAAAAAACGTCCAGGCAACATGAAGGGTTGCTCCTTGTTTTGATTAATTTTGGTTTTGGTTTTTTGTTTTCTGGTTTGTTTGTTTGTTTGTTTTTTCTGAGACAGGGTTTCTCTGTGTAGTCCTGGCTGTCCTGGAACTTGCTCTGTGAACCAGGTTGACCTTGAACTCAGAGATTTACCTGCCTCTGACTCTCGAGTGCTGGGATTGAAGGTGTGCGCCACCACTGTCCTACACTTTTAATTTTTAAATCATTATTATTGTGTCTGCGTGTTGGGGGTGGGGGTCATGTGCCAAGGTGTACTCTTGGAGACCAGAGGATAACTTTGTGACGTTATTTATCTCCTTCCATCTTTACAGGGTTCTGGGGATCCAATTCAGGTCATCAGGCTGGCACAGGAGGTGCCTTGACTGGCCGCTTCTCCCACCCTTGGCTTTGTTTTGTAGTGTTTTGTGATTGCTTTTATGGGTTTCCAGAAATCCCAAGCAGACCTCCCAGAACCATGCCATCTGGCCTGCCTGAGCTGCAAAGGCCTTGAGAAAGGTATGTATTGTCTCTAGGCCTGGTGCCACCCTCAACCAACTGAGTTTATGGTGATTAGGCCAGAGGGCAGGATGGTTAGTAGTGTGAGTTAACTGTGAACTGCTCCTCACAGGCTCATTTGCTTTGCTTTTGCTCCTCTCTTGGTGGCACTCTTTTGGAAAACTGTGGTCACCTTAGAGCAGTGGTTCTCACCCTTCCCAACACTGCATCCCTTTAATACAGTTCCTCATGTTGTGGTGACCCTCAACCATAAAATTACTTTTGTTGCTACTTCATAACTGTAATTTTGCTACTTTTCTAAATCATAACACAAGTATCTGTGTTTTCTGATGGTCTAAGGTCACCCCTGTGAAAGGGTCATTTGTCTCCCAAAGGGGTCATAAACCCACAGCAGAGAACTGCTGCTTTAGAAGCTGGAACTAGAGGGAAGAAGTAGATCATGGATGGAGAAGTATTTTTGGTCCTGGTCCCTTCTTGTCTCCCTACTTCCTGTCTGCCTGGTCAAGTAGTGCCTCTGGTGACCCCAATCTTCCAACGCCACAGTTTTCTACCCCTCCCCACAAGGTACAAGCGGTCACATACAAGGAACAGAGAGCTAAAACAATCTATGCTCCTGCCCCACCCCCATACCCCACCATGTTGTTTGTGCCAGATGATCAGTCACAGTGAAGAAAGGATCTCACACCGTGGAGTCGGATGAGCAGAGCCCACCACACAAGGCCATGAGGGTGCCTGCTCTCAGGCCTGTAACCCCGAGGCGGCTGGAGCAGATGAAGGCCAGGAAACATGCCCGGGTGGCTGTGCCTAGGGAGGCTGAGGTCATGGTGGGCTGTATGTAGACTTGGACAGGCCTGAGACCACAGACAGACCACCAGGGACTCCAACTCAAGGTAGCTGCAGACACAAGAGGCAGATGGAGCAGATTAGGCTCTCAGAAAGCAAATGAGAGTTCATGTCAAAAAGTTTTCAGAAAAACGAAAACTTCCACTTTTAAAGAGACTGCCAGCCATTTCCCGGCTCCCACATCCCTACAGTGGTCTCGAGGCCTAGGTGACTCAGCTCCAGTTTGTATCCTTAGGGCTCCCCCGCATCTGCCTCATGCATTCTTTTGAGCTTTCCTTGGCCGCAGTTGGCTTTGGTAGCAGTTGCAAATTTCCTAAGTCAGGGAACTTAAGGGGTAGCAGTCTTCTACAGAGTGAGGCAAAGAGGCGGTCTGCCCACGGCATCTTGTATGCAACAAGCAAAGTGTTCTGAGATGGCGTCTGCATAGGTCAGTGAGAGCAGCAAATGAGGATGCCAGGGCCAGGGAGAGCACACTGGGTCAGGGAGGGCACACTGGGGTCAGGGAGAGCACACTGGGGTCAGGGAGAACACACTGGGTCAGAGAGGGCATACTGGGTCAGACAGGGCACACTGGGGTCAGGGAGAACACACTGGGGTCAGGGAGAACACACTGGGGTCAGGGAGAACACACTGGGGTCAGGGAGAACACACTGGGCCAGGGAGGGCACACTGGGCCAGGGAGGGCACACTGGGCCAGGGAGGGCACACTGGGTCAGGGAGAACATACTGGGTCAGAGAGGGCACACTGGGGTCAAAGCTATGCATACAAGCAACTGGTTGTTTTTACTATGACTAAAAAACCCAGGTTTATATGCAAACATTGACTTCAACTTGATCACTTTCAAAGAAAGGCATATTGTTTGATTTTAAATTAATGATGTTAGGAAGTAGTATTATCTGTCAGCAAACTTTGAAGTGATACATATTGTGACAAGGATAGATTAAAAGTTAAGAGTGTAGCCTTTCATCATAAATAAATAAACATGCAAAGTGTGGTGGTGCACACCTTTAATCCCAGCACTCAGGAGGCAGAGGCAGGCAGATCTCTGTAAGTTTGAGGCCAGCCTGGGCTACACAGTGAGTTCTAGGACAGCCAGAACTACATAGTGAAAATCTGTTTTGGGAATCTTTATCTTTTCTTGGGGGCGGAGTATAACATGTGTGGGGGTCAGGAGACAACTTGCAGGTATCAGTTCTCTCCTCCCATCATGTCTGGGGCTCAAACTCAGGTCGTCAGGCATGGTGGCAGGTTCCTTTACCCACTGAGCCATCTTGCTGCCCCTGTGACTATTTTATTTATTTATTTTTTAAGGTTTATTTATTTTTTTATGTATACAGTGTTCTGTCTGCATGTATGTTTGCACATCAGAAGAGGGCACCAGGTCTCATTACAGATGGTTGTGAGCCACCATGTGGTTGCTGGGAATTGAACTCAGGACCTCTGGAAGAACAGCCAGTGCTCTTAACCTCCGAGCCATCTCTTCAGCCTGACTATTTTATTTTTAAAAATAGACAAGGAAGCTGAGGCTGGAGGATGGAGAATTTAAGGCCAGCCTAGCGTCCTTAGCAAGACTCTCTGTCCCAAAACAAACAAATAAATAATAAGAGCTCTTTCCAGCCTCTGTGATGTGGCTTGTTCATCCCACTGTGACCAGTTTCATTTCCTCCCAGATCTTCTTGAGGCTGCCTGGAATCCCCACACTGAAGGGGTTGTCCATGACAGTTGGCTGTTGCCTCCTCCTACTCCACAGCTGTGGTCAGCTGCTCCAGACCCGAGAGCCTCGGTCATGTGGTTCCTGGGCCAAGCTGAGCTAAAACCAGTTCTCCCCAGAGAGCCACAGAAAGGACAGCTGTGGAAACACACAGCTCTGGCGGGCTTTCGGAATGCGAACGACCCCATTTCTCTATCCCTGTGCTCTCTGATAGCTGCCTTTCCTAGGAAAATGGCTCTGCTCTTGGAATGTGCAAAGTGGGGAACTTTAATTACAAATGCCCCAACTTCCTTGCTGGCTTTTCCTGAAAGGTTATTAAACCTTATTAAAAGGGTTTTAGAGTGAATTTTTTGTTTGTTTGTTTGGTTTTTTGAGACAAGGTTTCTCTGTAGCTTTGGAGTCTGTCCTGGACTAGCGCTGTAGACCAGGCTGGCCTTGAACTCAGAGATCCACCTGCCTCTGCCTCCTGAGTGCTGGGATTACAGGCGTGCGCCGCCACTGCCTCCACCACCACCCAGCTAGAGTGAATTCTTTTATGCCCAAAGTTTTAGATATTTAGATAGTAAGGGGGTACACATGTATATTTATGTGTGTGTGAGTGAGGGTTTGGGCCAGAAAAGGGCATTGAATTTCTTGTAACTGGAGTTGCAGATGGTTGTGAGTCACCATGTGAATGCTGGGAACTGAACCTGGGTCCTCTGCAAGAGCAGCAAGTGCTTTTAAGCACTCAGCCATCTCTCCAGCCCCAGGTTTTTCTGTTATTTGTTTTGTTTTGCTTAAAAAAAAAAAAAAATTCAGACAGTATGAGCATCTCAAGAATAAGAGGAAACCTCTGACTTTCAAGGAAAGAAATGATGGGCCTAAGCTCCCAGCTCTTCTCAGAAGTACCATGCCTTGTTTACCCTATATCCATCTGCCAGCTAAGAACACCTTGACTTCCTTCGATGGAAGTCCTTTCACTCTGTGTTAAACTCTTGTCTCTTCCCTGGAGGTGCAGGAGACAGATAGTGCCTCCACCTCACGTCTATCTTATACATCCTGGAGACCTTCTAGTGCACACTGTTTCACTTACATGAGGCTGATGATCCTAGCATGCTCAAGGGTCCCTTGTCCCATCTGCCTGGATCTGCTTCCTGGAAGAACTCTTCTGTCTCCAACACAGTCCTTCTGTAAAAACATCGGCAGAGCTGTGGACTAGAGCTCAGAAACAAGATCTTACTTGGGGTTGGTATTCTTGCACATGAGTTCTTTTCAAAAACACCTTAATTTCTTTCTTTACCTTGAAATCATCCAAGTATCTTGTGGTGTTCACGCCACATTCTGTACCAGATACATAGAAGAAAGGGTATTAGTTGCCAACAGACTACAGAATAAACATAGGCTGGGTCATGAGGTTTCCAAACCAATGGGCATCTGGAGGTTTTGAGTTCGAGGAACCTGGTCACCCATTCTGTTTTCTTCTCTCTAGGGAGGGCGCACATAGCCTTGCTGAAGTCAAATTTGGTTCAAGAAACAGCAGAGTTATCCCCCCCCCCCCATCAAAAGCCCTGAGTTGCCAGAGCAAGGGCACTTAAATTGTGACTATGAGCCCAGGCTACAAATGTTGAAGGGTAGAGCAAAACTTGCCAACAGGGTCTCTTGGCACCTTGGGAAGCCCATGAGAATGTGTTCCTGGTGTCTGTAAGCTTCTGCCCTGGGGGGAAGGGACCTTGTTTTCTAGCAACTTCTACAGCGTTGACTGCATAGAGAGCTCAGTCTGCTGACGGGGAGGGGATAATCCAGCTGAAATGCTCATGTGGTATTACAGGGAGTTGACACCACCTGTCAGGGGAAGGTCAGCGAGCTGAAGGCAGAAACAGCACCCAGGCCACCAAGGAGGTGGAGAGAGACTCACTCTGGCATGGGTCCGGGAGAGTTGCAGGAACTCTGTTGATGGAATTTATCCTGGAACATTATGCCTTACATGGACTGTTTACGCTCAGGGATTAAGAAAGTGGAGTTGCTGGCCAGGTAGACCATACACAGGCTTCTTCCTGGCATCTAGCAACCACAGACACCCAAAGGCAGCAGAAAAGCAAAGGAATGCAAGGTCTGTTTTGCCAAACAAAAGCAAAATGTCAGCCTCCTGAGCCTCTGAGAGCAGCCATCACCACACCAGGAGGACAGAGCTGGCCAAAGCCAAGCGTGGGGAGTTCCCTCAGGATAAGCACTCCAGTTCCAGCTAACAGGGCTGTGGGAAAAGAGGGGGAGGAGCTGTGAGATTGTAGGAGACATGAACAACAGTCCGAGGTGACGTGTGGACTGTGAACAAATCATAGGAGGGCTGGGGTGGCTAAGCCTGAAATATGCTTGTCAAGCAGCACCCACAAAACCCAGCAGGTGCTCAGCAGGTAAGCAGCGGCTGCTCTTGCAGAGGACCCAGTTCCCAGCACCCACGTCATGTGGCTCATAACTGCCTATAACTTTGGGTCCATGGGAATGGCACCCCTCCTGGTCTCTCCAGGCACTTGCACAGATGTAGTACACATATACGCAAGCAGCCATTTATACACTTAAGCAAAAAAAAAAAAAGAGTCTTGTGAGTATGGAAGATGATTAAGTCCCTGGGGCTCCCTGGCTAGCTTGTATGGGCTAGTTGGCAGTCCTGAGGCCATGACTTAAACTACAAGACGGACAATGCCTGAGGAACACCTGAAGTTGACCTCTGGCCACCACATACATGCTTCACACATGTGTATATGTACCAGAATACACACGTATACCCACATACAAATAAACATGCCTACATGTGTGTGTGTGTGTATATATATACACTCATCATGGAACACGTGAGAAATAGGCTGGATATGAAATGCCAGTGGCTTGCAATGGATTCCCCAAGCCTTTTCTCTGTAAACTTTCAGGTTAGAAGTGGTCCAGAGGAAATACCAGATTTCAGAGCTGGGTGAAGCAGCATGGCAGAGGGGCACACAGCCGCCCACAGGTTCCATCCTGTCCTCCTTCTGTGTCCCCATCCCCCGACCTGGTCTCACACTGACCATTTCTGCTGACCCTAAACTGTGGTCAATGTGATCGATGAAGCTACTATCCAAAGACTTTCCTCATCTCGGCGTTAGGTTCACAATGGTATTAGGCTGATGATGCCAGGGGCAGGAATGGCATCTGATGTAGGAACATACCAGTCTTTCGGGGTAAAATAGTTTAGAATTTGCTTTAAATATTAAAAGACATGTTGGGATATGGAGAAAAACAGCCCTGAAAATAGGACTATGAAGGATGGGGAATACGCTTGTCTTATTTGCCTGTTTCTTTAGAGAGGGGCTGGGGATTGAACCCCCAAACCTCACATATGCTAGGCAAGCACTCGACCTCTGAGCTCTTTTGTTTGAAAATATTTTATGATAAAGAAACAAAACAAAACTAGGGGGAGACTTGAGAAAATGAACTAGATCCTGAAGAGCTGCCCTCCCCACTCCACCCCTTCCCCACCCATCACCCTCCCACCCATCACCCTCCCACCCATCACCTTCCACCCCTTCCCCTCCCCCATCACCCTCCCACCCATCACCCCTCCCCCTTCTCCCCTCCCATTCCTGTCTTCCCCCCACCCCCCACCCCCAAGTTGCATAACAGGAAAAGTCTTCAGCTCTTTCTTCCTAAGGATGTGGGTTGGGAGAAGGAGGAAAACCCATGGCTGATTAATACCATGCACATCACAGAAGAAAAAGAAACCAATTAAACCTTACTATTACTTTTGACTGTGAGTAACATGCTTTGACATGTGTGAGCTGGTCCTGTTGTTCTTATAAACAAGCCTGTGGCCTTGGAATAATCTAAGCTGTTGAACATTTCAAAGCCTTGCAGAGGGCAGAGTTTCAGACTCAAGAGTGTAGGTTTTAAAAGGTAAATTGAAATGCTAGTGATTGAGATACAAGACTTTTCAAGGGAAAAACTGTAGTTTTCATTGTCTTGGCCATGTTTTTGGTTAGAAGGGGAGAGCAGGTGCTGGCTTGGTGCCAACCAAAACAGGAGGGTGGAGGATGCAGCAGGAGCCGTGGCTTTGTTCACAAATGTTCCCAGTGGCTGAGCTTCCTGGAAAGGGGTCTATTTTATTTCATCGGTTCTTAGGATTTTTAAGCAAATTCTATTTCCTTCTCTCCCTCCCTCCCTCCCTCCCACCCTCCCTCCCCTCCCTCTCTCCCCCATTCTTTTCCTTTCTTCCTGGATTCTTCAAAGTGTTTTTAAAATAGGAAGAATATTTGATGGATAATATTAAACAGAAGAGAATATCTGGTGTCGATGTTCATTAAAATGCAAAAAAAAAATCAGTGAATTCAGAAACGAATATAAGCTGTTTTTTTTTAATCAAGAAGAAATGGGCTGTGGAATGTTTTTAAATTTTTAAATTTTTAAAATGATATTTCTTCGTTTACTTTATGTGTGTCATGTATGTGGGCACACGCAGCACACACCACTGTGTGCAGGTGGAGGTCAGAGACAACTTGCATGAGGTCCTGAAAACCTCTCTCTTCCCATGGGAGCACTTGAGAGGGCAATCCTCATGTGAGCCAAGATGTCAGCTGCATCCATCCTGGCCCTCATTGTTGTGGGGAGTTGTTTCATTGGGGGGGGGGGGGCTATGGATTAGGCATGCCAATACAAGTTTCCTTTTGGAATGCCATCATTAACTTTACAGGCAGGCATGTACACTCTTTAAATCTCTTCAGTGTCCTTGACACTAATTTAGTCACATTTTTATCTGACATTCTTAATTAGCTGTAGCTGAATGGAATTAAAATATTGAGATAATGAGTGTCTATGTTCATTGAAAGGATGAAAATACCTAGGTATGAGATAAATGATAAGGTACATATCCATTTTTAAAAATTTTTTATTTATTTATTTTTTAAGCAATAGACACAACCTTAAAAGACCCTGCAGCTCTGTCACTCCTTCAGAGATGGGATCTCATGACTTCCTGGAATTACACGGGAGATAGCCCACGTCCTGTGCCTGCGGTCTTTATGGTCCTCTGGAGAGGTTAAAATTCCTTTTTCTTTCCCCAGAGTGGTTCTCAATGAGGCTGACAGACAGGTTGGAGCTGATTCTGAGACAGAAAGCGGGATGCATGACTGGTGGGCCTGGATGACCAGAGATGGAGGGGTGGATAGCAAATGAGAGAGAGCCTGGAAGAAGGGGCTGGCATGGGACACCTGCGCTGGCTTCGTAAACATGAGTTCTGATGCAATCATAGATGGGACAATACTTCAAAAGGATAAACACAAAGGCAGCTCAGAGAAAATGGAAATGGCTCTTCCTACCCCACCCCTACCTGCCCCCACACTCTCCCCCTGCTTCCTCTCTCCCCTTGTCTCTTCTCCCTTTCTCCTTCACTTCCTTTTCTGTCTGTGGAGGTGCCACAGCCTGGGTTGGGGGACAGGAAGTCTTCTCAGGGGTCCTGGCATGCAGTAGGGAGGAGTTCTTGAAAGGGGAGACCTGCGGTGGCTGTCACTAAACCCAAAAGCATGACAAGTGGCCATCCATATGCCATTGGCCCCTGGTCCTCCTCCCCAGACTGAGACCTGAAAGGCAGGAAGTTAGAGTCAAGCAGGGTGAGGTAGAAGTGATCACATAAAGACCCAGAGGAGCATAATGGGAGATGGTTATTATTTGGGGAAAGGCTGTACAGATGTGGAAAGAGAAGGAACCTGTACTGCTGGACTAAACTCAGAGATTTCAGCCAAAACAGATGCGAAACTGTCCGCATCTGCTCCCTAGGCTGACCCCCAAGATGTTGCTGGAGCAACAGTCACTGGGTGAAGAGCACCCTGACCCCCAGACCTGGATTTCAAATGTTGCTCCATGCTTGCAGCTCTCAGGAGGAACTGTCTGTTCCAGGGTCAGACAGGGAGAGGACACATGAGCCAGAATGTCTCCATCGTTCACAGAACAGAAACATCCAAAGTACCTGGAAATTAGCCAGAAGGGGTCAGCAGCTGTAGGATGGGTTTGAACATCAAATCAGAGGGGGCTAGGTAAGAACCTAGCAGCCAGAGAGAGCATGAGGCACATTCCGTCTCGTGAGATCAACATGGACTGTAGGACCTCCTGCTGGACGTGTATCAGTGACACAGGGACGAAGCCAGCTTCCCAGATGAAATCTGGCATGTGCCACCTCATCACATGGTTGACACTGGCAAATCAAAGCTCCACACCACATGTCAAAAGACAAGTCAGTTGGCATTCACACCGCCACTTCTCAGAGGTTCCTGTAATAGACGCCTCAGCTCCAGCCACTCGGAAGCTCTAGATGTCAAAAGCTGAGGTGCATCCTGACAGGCAGCTGTCCCATTATCTCCCTCTTGGGCCATAAAGGTCAGGAAAGACAAGGAAGTGACTCAGTGTGTTGTGTGACTAGACATAAAGGACATTACTGGAACAAGTGACAAACTGGAGTGGGGTCTCAGGATTCAAGGGTGGCCTTGAGTTGCTGATAATTTCCTGATGTTGATGGTTGCCAGCTTATGTGTAAAAGGATTCAGTGTTCAGGCCTCAAGGACCAACCTCAAGGGTTGGTTAATCAACTGTTTGCGTGAGAGAGAGAGAAAGAGGAAGAATATATGAGTACAGACGCCTGTGTGAGTACATGGTTGGGGGGAATACCAGGTGCCCTACAGGATTGCACTCCACCTTATCCCCTTAAGCTTTTTCACTGACCCTAGAGCTAGGCTGAGGCCAGCAAGCCATAGCAATCCTGCTTTCTCTTCCTTCTGTAGTGCTGGGTTTACAGGGGCACATGATCATATCTGGCTTTCTCGTGGGTCCTAGGGGTTTGAACTTACACCCTCATGCTTGTTCAGCAAGCACTCCTTACCCTAGAGTCTCCTCTCATCCCAGTCACTGCAACCAAATCAAGATTCGCCACCACCCCATCTTCTGGCAGTACTGGAGATCTGAACGGGGGCCTCACACGTGCTAGGCAAATGCTTACCCCTGAACTACAGTCCTAGCATGAGCTCCCCAACTCCTAAATGGCTCAGAAGGTTTTTTGCATTGAACTTGAAACTTTCTTACTGGTTTATGACTATGAGTAAAATCAAAACAAAAAATTTAAGTAAGTAAGGTGCCATATTGTTTTAAATACACGGTATAAGGGGGCGTTATTCAGGACTTCAGGGTGTGTTTCCCAAGATTGGAGACCAGCAGTGAGGGGGAGAGGCCCAAGCCTGGGTGACTCATTCTCTGTTCATTGAACGCCACCCACCCCAAGTCCAGGTCAGGTTTCTGAATGGAAAAAAAGAAATAAAAAGGAAAGACTGTGACTGCTCTGAGTTATGGTGGAGGAGAAAGTTCACTGTAGATAAAAAGGAGAATGGAGCCAGAGGCAGGGGTGTCGAGGGTAGTGACTCAGGGAAAGTCATAAGTGGACAGGACCTTGAGCCATGTCAGGAGGGAGGGGAGAGAGAGGGGACAGAGGGGAACCAGGTACCGCAGTCAGGAGGCCCCAAAAGAGGATGGGCAACCAACATGGCCGAATTATATGGGGAAGGACATCTGGGGGAAGGCAGCCCCGCCCCTGGGCTGGAGAAGTTTAGGGGAGGGGTATGCCAGCCAGGAGGACTCTGTAACAGGTAGGGACTGAGGGATGCAGGGAAAACCTGGCAGCCAGCATCCATTTTGGTATGTTAATGAGCACCTCAGTTAGCCATTTGTCCCAGGTTTGAGATGGCTCACACAAGCCTGAATTCAACCCATCAACTCTCCAAAGACTGTTTCCAGTTAGAGAACTAGCCTGACTTGGTCCCTGTGTCCCCAGAGCTCAACACGACTCCAGGTACATGCAGTTCCTGAATGAAGGAGCGGCCCACAATGGCTCCAAAGAAGTCTCTCCCATAGTGTTGGACATTCCATCCAGCCACTCACAGACAGAGCCCAAGCTCATGGCCCCTGCGTCCCCTGCCCAGGGTTCTGGCGGTGCTCTTAGAACCTCGCATGGCTTTGCTGCCTCTTTCTCAAGACTTCACGAAGCAGTGACAAGATGGTCTGGAACTGGTAGGGCACTGCTGTGGATCAGCACAGCATTGTTCCCTGGAGGGACTGTAGAGCACAGACTTAAGAAGAAGGCTGAGCAGGAGCTGTGGCTCAGTTGGTAGGGTGCTTGACTAGCAGGCACAAGCCCTGGGTCCCATCCCCAGTGCACTAAACCTAGTGTGGTGGAGCATGCATGTGGTCCTTGGATCACGTGGTGGAGTATGAATGTGATTCCAGCACTTGGGAGGCAGAAGATCTAACAAGGTCATCCTTGACTGTGAGCTGGAAGCTAGTCTAGGCTGCTTGAGACCCTATCAAAATAATAATAATAATAATAATAATAATAATAATAATAATAATAATAATAATAGAAAACCAGAGGGCATATTGCCAAGGCTGCTGAGCACAAATTTGGGACCACAGCCAGTCAATGAATATGGACATGAGTGTGGAGCTGAAGGAGGGAAAAAGTTCCACAAATCCTCATCCCTTCTCATCCTCATCCCTTCTCATCCACATCCACGGATCCTCATCCCTTCTCAGGCTGTGTCTGTGCTTCCCAGCTTCTAAAGAAAATTATTCTTGGGGTTGGGGATTTAGCTCAGTGGTAGAGCACTTGCCTAGCAAGAGCAAGGCCCATGGTTCAAGCCTTAGCTAAAAAAAAAAAAAAAGAAAGAAAGAAAGAAAGAAAGAAAGAAAGAAAAAAAGAAAAAGAAAATGATTCTGGCGATGCATGGTGGCTCACACCTTTAATCCCAGCACTTGAGAGGCAGAGGCAGAAGGATCTCTGTGAGTTCAAGGCCAGCCTAGTCTACAAATTAAGTTCCAGGACAGCAGAGGTACACAGAGAAACCCTGTCTTGAAAAAACCACCACACACACACACACACACACACACACACACACACACACACACACTCGAAAGAAAGAAAGAAAGAAAGAAAGAAAGAAAGAAAGAAAGAAAGAAAAGAAAAGAAAGAAAGGAAGGAAGAAAAGAGAAAAGGAAGAGAGAAAAGGAAAAAGAAAGAAAAGAAAAGAAAGGAAGGAAGAAAAGAGAGAAAAGGAAAAAGAAAGAAAAAAGAAAGGAAGGAAGAAAGAAAGAAAAGAAAGAAAGAAAGAAAGAAATGTTGTGGGATGTTCTTTATGTCAAATGTGTTGATCTGATTGGTTAAAATAAATAATGTGCTGATTGGCCAGTAGCCAGGCAGATGGATAGGGTAGGCAGGACAAGGAGGAGGAGAATTCTGAGAAGTGAAGGCTGGGGCACAGAGATACTGGCAGCCTCCGCCATGACAAGGAAGATGTAAGGTACTGGTAAGCCACAAGCCACATGGCAAAGTATAGATTAATAGAAATGGGCTAAATATAAGAGTAAGAGCTAGACAATGATAGGCCTGAGCTAATGGCCAAGCAGTTTAAATAATATGAATGTCTGTGTGTTTATTTTATAAGTGGGCTACTGGACTGCTGGGGCTTAGTGGGACCTGGAGAGAAGGTCTCCAACTACAAAGAAAGAAAGAGAGAGAGAGAAAGAGAGAAGAAAGAAAGAAAGAAAGGAAGGAAGGAAGGAAGGAAGGAAGGAAGGAAGGAAGGAAGGAAGGAAGGAAGAATAAAGAAAGAAAATTATTCTGGGGGAACCCAAGGACACTCCAGCATTGACTCTGAAAAGGTTTGAACTGTCCAGAAGCAAGCCCCTGAGACCATGTGTCTGCCTCTCTATTCTAGCGGCCCCAGCCTGGGCCACCACTGGCCAGGCTGTCCTTTTCTTTTGTTCAACTTCTCCAACTGGAAAGAGTTAGTATTTAAAAAAAAAAAAAAAAAAAGACTCTGGCAGTCAAGCCACAATGGGGCCAATTGTTCTGAGCGGCCACACTGACTTAAATATTTACCTTTCTGTTTTACACTCCATCAGGAAACAGGGTCAAGGATTTTTCTGTTCCCTTCCCCCCAGGTCAGTACTAAAGAACAGTTGTTTTTCTAGTTACCCAAGAAGGAAATGATAACAGGTAGGAAATTGGCACTTAGCAGATGCTTCTAGATCACAGCCTTCGGGTTTCAACCAAATTCTCCAGCCTTTGGTGAAACAGCCGCAGAGTCGGAGCCTTGGTCAACCTACTTTCCACTTGGTCAACCTTCTCCTGCTTTCCATGTGCCTCTAGGGTGGGGCTGGTGGGCAGGAGTGGCGCTTAGCCTTGTTAAACAACAACAACAAAATCCAAGGGGGTTCTGCCCCAGCAGACCAAACCAAGATGGAGTCACCTGTGCCAACTGTCACCTCGAACGGGTCAGTTTCCCCATGTTCCAGGTGGTCTTGACTGCCTGCATCAGTGTGATATGGAAGTTCCAGCTGTTTTAACCCTTGTGAAACCCCCCACCCCCTAGATGCTGGGGATGTGAAGTAGGTAGAGTGTTCACCTAGCATGAATAAAGCCCTAAGTTTGGATTCCCAATGTCACAGGCAAGTCTCTCTGGGGTCTCTCAGAGTTTAGGCGTTTCCTTGTGCTAGCTTTCTGTTCTGCTTTGGGGCATGAAGCACAAAGAAAACACTAGTTAGGTCTGCAACCAGATCTACCTGACATACTGAACGTTATTAGTGCTCAAAGTAGAGCTGGGTTCCTTGTCAACCCAACACAAGGTAGGGTGGTGATTTTGGGGTAGGGATCTGGGTGCTCCATGGCGTACTACACGCCTAGCACGCACAGGCCCTGGGCTCTGTCCTTGGCAATGTAATGAGAAGATGTGGAGAACCTGAAAGGACCTTCAAGGCTTCTCCAGGTCTTCCTCACCCGCTTCCCATTTGTTCTCAGCCCAGCATCTGCATCCAGAAGTCCATGCTGAGAGACTACTCCTGCAATGTTCCCTCTGGATTCTGGAAGAAGGGGCCGTTACTGAACATGTGACCTCAAGCCGTAGAGTAAACTGGGAGGGTGGATTTCTGGTTTTAACTGCCTCAGAATGCAGTGGGGGAGGGGAGAACTTCCTCTTAGGTTTTGGTGTTGAATTTGAGCTAAACTGAGAGTAGGTGGATGGACAGGCAGACAGACACACAAATGTATTCGTGTTGGAAGATTGTATATATACACACATGAAAGGCATGGTGGGAAGGGAAAACAAAATCATCCCTGCTCTGAGTGAGAACTCCTGTTTTCAATTTAATCGGGAGAAGGGCAGGAAATAACAGGCCTCTTAGGCAACAGTGGATGAGAGCTGGGAAGAGGAATGGCCCTTAGGAGAGTAGATGAGATAGGTATACAGACGAAGGCTGGGCAGGGAATGCTCTGACCTCTAGGACTGCTCCTGGTTGCACACTCCAGGGAGGGTCTGACGGTCCTGCAGCAGGATGACCTGTCTTGTAGAGAGGATAAGCGCCTTCCAGAGGAAACTCTCTGCATCATCATTTTCCAGTGCTTTCCTCCCCAAAACAATGGGTACCAACACACCAAAAGGGCATATTTTAGAGTAGTGTGTCCTGAAACCCCATCAGGAACAAAGGTGACGTTTTAAAAAATTAAAAATATGTAATTCAGTTATAAACAAGAACTTCACAATTAAATGAGTTAAGATCATTTTTGATGCTTTAAACACGTATACGTTAAAAGCCCAACACTTTACTTAGATGTTGCGGCACACACCTAGAATCCCAGTGCTCAAGAGGCTGAGGCAGGAGGATGACAAGTTTCAGGCCAATCTGGGCTATATAGCAGGATTTTGCAGCCTGGATCTTGAACCTGGACTGCTTGCGTTTAAGGCCCATCTGTGCCACTTACGACCTGGAAGCGACTGTCTGTAACCACTCTACATATGCCTCAGCTTCCAGATGAGTGAAAGAGGGCAGCTCCCGCATAGCTCAGTGACAGCCTTTGCCTAGCAAGCCCAAGGCCCTGGGTTCAGTCCTCAGTGTCAAAAGGAGGTGGTGGGGACAGAGCAATGAAACGAGAGGCAGTGATACCTACTCTAAAGGGTTTCTATAAACCAAGTAGTACCAGGCAGTAGCCCATTCTCTTTCCATCATGTGTTGCCTGGGAGTTAAATTTGGGTTGCTAGTCTTCGCCTTTATCCACTGAGCCATCCCACCAGCCCCTTGTTACAACATTTTAAAAAGCATTTTGTACTGGGGGCAGACATTTAATAAACAAAATGAGCAAGGAGGCATGAAGCTGAAATGGACAAATCCACACACAGAAGAAGGGTGTGTACTTAGAAATACCAGCTCTCCCTTGAAGACATTCTGACCTGTCCCGGTGCTCAAATGAGGCTCTGGCTTTCCTGGAGATGCGTATGTTGTGTTTTCCTTTTCAAGTGGGTTTTAGGTACTTTTCCCACCATAAACAATGCAAAGCAGCTCAGGTACGACAAGCTACAGGTGCCCACCTGAGTGCAGTGCAGACAGGCTGGTCACAGAGTGACCCAGGAGGACACAGGCCCTAAAGTTTTCATGTTTTGTCATGACCCCCGCATAGACTCCCTTGCCTTTACCTTTAGCAAAAGGTCAAGTGTCAGGGGCTTCTTAAAGCTTTTTGTGTTTGAATAGTGTGAACTCACAACCTGCAGCTTCCAGCATCCTTTGTAAAGGATTCCATGAGTGTGGAGCAAAGTGGGTATCCTTGATTCAGATCCAGCTGGAAAAGTGTGTGTGTGTGTGTGTGTGTGTGTGTGTGTGTGTGTGTGTGTGTGTGTGATGTGCACACAGGTGGGAGTGGATGTGTGAGGGAGGCTGAGGAGAACATCAGATGTCTTGTTCTGACCCTCCTTTCCCCGTTCTCCACAATGTTGGGGCTAGAGAGGTGCCCAGGACCACCCCTGGCTTTTTGGATCAGAACTCAGGTACCCCTTGCACAGGAAGTACTCTCAGCATAGAAGCATCTCATCAGTCCCTGCTGGACAAATCTCCTAGAAGGGCTTTGATTGGCGAATTCTGGTCACCTAGACTCTTATACTTGGAGTCCTAGAGCAGGGAAAGGCATACATATACCTGTTGCGAGCTGTTTTTTTTTTTCTCTTTATTGGGGGGCTGGTGTAGTGGGTAGCTGTTTGAGCCATGCCCTGAAGCACTGCCCCTAGTGAGGCATCTATAACCATTACACCTGCCTAAGACCTTGAGGTACTTGCCCCTGGGGCATGGCCACCAGGGACCCTTAAGACCTATGCCCACCTTCTCTCTTGGCTACCTTGTAGTTTTGGATGCTGAGATCTTGGACCAAGCTGATCAGCATAGGACATAGCTTGGCTTTCCCAGATGCTGTGATAAATCTCTTGTGGTTGTGAGTTTATCCCCAAATAAATTCCTTTGATCATTAAATAGACTCTGTGGATTAATCCCATTAGACCATCCACCCAGGTCCTGAATAAATCACACACGGAGGCTTTCTCTTAATTATGAATGCCTGGCCTTAGCTTGGCTTAGTTTCTAGCCAGCTTTTCTTAACTTATCCTGACTACCTTTTGCCGGAGTTTTTCCCAATCTCTTACGTTTGTAAATCTTACTCTGTGACTTGCTGTGTGGCTGGGTGGCTGGCCCCTGGAGTCCTCCTCCTCCTCTGGCTCCTTCTCTCTTCACTCCTCCATCTCTTTTCCTTTTTTCTCCTCCCAGATTTCTCCTTCTATTTATTCTCTCTGCCTGCCAGCCCCACCTATCCTTTCTCCTGCCTTGCTATTGGCCGTTCATCTCTTTATTAGACATCAGGTATTTTAGACAGGCACAGTAACACAGCTTCACAGAGTTAAACAAATGCAACATCAACAAAAGTAGCACCCCTTAAATAATACTCTACTATATATGCCTTCATATATAGGCTAATTGTGAACATAATACATATATACATCCCTCCCTCCCTCCCTCCCTCCATCCATCCATCCATCCATCCATCCGGCAACCACAGACAGGCTTTGGGAATGCAATCAAGGGTTAGTCAACCAACTGCCAGGAGTCTGCCTGGCCCCAGCAAGTTAGTGCAAATGACAGCAGCCAAATCATGGGCTCCTGGGTGTGTGTACTGAAAGAGTAAGGTCGCACGGCTAGCCCAGGCCTCGGGGAGTGACTTCATGACCCAAATGGGACTTGAGGACTTGAAAACAAATCGTCTCACATACACTTCAACTGCTGGGCTGCCATGGACTTCATGTTTATAAATTTTCCACTGCCTTCATCAAGTTGGGTTGATTTTTTTTTATTATTATTTGGTCTTGCACTATACTTGGACTTTCTCACCCTTTCAAGTTCCTTTTCTAATCCCACAGGTCCATCTGGAAGCTTTCGGAGAGACCTTTTCTAATAAACTGCTAAACGCAGCAGAAGGCTGGTTTGTTTTCATTCCACTGTGCTGGGAGGCCCACCTCCTGCTCCACAGAAACCACAGGGGCATTTTCCAGACTGCTTTCCAGTACAAACAAAGCTTGAGAGGCCTGCCTGGTGTCACTGCTGCCCACGTCTCTGGGTCTCTGGAGGAAGGAGAGACCCTTGACCTTCTGTAAATATCTCAACACAACCAGTTCTCTAAGGAATTAGAATTTGTGATTTTGAGTCAACCCTAAAAGGACCATAACTGAGGCCCTGTTTTTATGGCTGGGTGTACTTTCTTGATAATGAGACATTTAAATACTATATTTTTATGTCTATTAACAAAAGAACTTCATAGCCTAAAACTTTAGGAGTAGGGCACACAAAAGAGGAGTCCCAGATTGTAGTGTCTGGTTTGATCCAGCCATAGATATGGGCAGATCTCAGAAAACTCTGTTACATTGAGAACTCTTTCCAGCTACAAGCCTGGTGTGCTAAATTGAGAACATCCATCCCTTAAAATGGAGCCTAGAAAGCAAAAATGTGATGAGGGTACAGGACAGACTATTTCACAGCTTTTTTCCCTCGTGTGTACATGTGTACATTGTGTCCACATGGGTGTTGGATTATGACCCTATGTGTGTGTGAGGAGGCCCGATGCTGATATTGGATCTTCCTTGAATGCTCTCCATCTTATTCGCTGAGGCAGGGTCTCTTCGTTGAACCAGAGCTCACCAGTATGGCAAGTCTGGCTAGCTAGCTTGCTCTGCTGATTCCCTGTACCATCCTTTCTGGTACCAGAATTGCAGGCAGCCCCCCATGGCCACTCTGCATTTACAGGGGTTCTGGGGACCCAGATTTTGCTTCTCAGGCTTGCACAGTATACACTTTACAGCCATCTCTTCAGCCTGGGACAGAAAATCATGAGGATCCATGCCAAAATTCCTGGTGGAGGCCTGCAACTGTGTGCAATACTCAGTATGCACTTGAAATATACTATGGTTTTTCCTACACATATTTCCCTATGATTGCTGTACCCTGTGAATATATGTTGTTTTCATAAATGAGCTGCTTTGGCCTATGGCAAGTCAGCTTAGAGGCAGGGGGGGAATCCAAGGAGAGACACAGGAAGGAGAAAGGTGGAGTCAGGGGAGACACCAGCACCACCAGGAGAAGCAAGATGTGAAAGTACTGGTAAGCCACAGCCACGTGGCAAACCATAGATTAATAATGGGTTAAGTTATAAGAGCTAGCTAGCAAGAGGCCTGCCACAGGCCATACAGTTTATAAATAATATTAAGCCTCTGAATGATTATTTTATAAGTGGCTGAGGGACTGTGGGCTGGGCAGGACCAGAGAAACCTTCCATCTACATATGATTAATTTATAAATTTGGCACAGTAAGATATTGACCACAATAATTAATAACAGGACGGTTATAACAACAGTGAAAAGCACATAGTCTGTCAAACTGTCTTACTGTCCCTCTGTAGCCCAGGCTGGCCTCGAACTCACAGAGATCCACCTGCCTCTGCCTCCCAAGTGCTGGGATTACAGGCGTGTGCCACCACCGTCCGGCGTCCCTCTACTCTTAAAGGAAGCCATTCGTGGCTTCTCTTTGGCTGTCAGCATCACCCCTGGTGCTAGGGGCCATATTAAATAGAGTCACTTGACAGAAGTGCCATGACACCCCGACAGTTAAACTGATAGCCAAGACTGAGAGCAGCAAACGCATTGTGGACACACGGAAAAGGAATGATTCCTAGCCTGGTCACAATGCAGCAAGCCTTCACCACAATATTTAGAAAGTGCACAGTTTAAATTCATGAATTATTTATTTCTGGAATTTTCCATGAACATTTTCAGGTGATAGTTGACTTTGGGTAACTGGAAACTTGAAACTTAAGGAGAGACTGTTACACATCACAAGTGCCGAAACTCGTTGTCAACCACACATGTACCAGGATAGAGGGACTTCCATGATTTAGTGCCTCTGCCGTCTCTGTCTGCTCCGAGAAGGAATGCACTGTTCAGTTGACTATGGAAAAGGGAAATCCCAAGCATTTGAAATTCACAGTTTTGGCTCTCAGCTGAACTGTGCTGCTCCAAAGCCTGAACGCTAAACCAGCCAAATGCTTAACTAACTAAATGCTAAACTCACTCTGGTGCCTGGTCTTCACACCTTATATTATCTTTCTACTTTCTGTCATCACTCCCTGGGATTAAAGGCTGGGTTTCTGGGATTAAAGGCTGTGTCACCAAGCCTAGCTGTTTCTAAAGTGGCCTTGAACTCAGAGATTGGGCTAGCTTTGCCTCCCGAGTGCTGGCATTAAAGGCATGCACCACCACCACCCAACTTCTGCTATGGCTTGCTCTGACCCATTTTCTAGCCACCATTTTTGGCTCTGTTCTAGTGGCTGTCTGTTCTCTGGCCCCAGATAAATTTATTAGGGTGCACAATATTGCGGGGAACACAATACCCACCACATCTCTCTCTCTCTCTCTCTCTCTCTCTCTCTCTCTCTCTCTCTCTCTCTCTCTCTCACACACACACACACACACACACACACACACACACCCCGCCAATGCACACAAACCTCAGATCTGCTGCCTGTGTGCATTTCCTTGTTCTGGACCCACACACGTGGAATCTCACAGGAGATAGCCATCTGTGGTCAGTGTCTCTCCCTGGATTGTCCTGTGATTGGCGGCTGCTTCTTCTTCTTCTTCTTCTTCTTCTTCTTCTTCTTCTTCTTCTTCTTCTTCTTCTTCTTCTTCTCCTCCCCCTCCTCCCCCCTCCTCCTCCTCCTCCTTCTTCTTCTTCCTTCTTTTTCTCCCCCCCCCCCCCCCCCCGGAGCTGAGGACTGAATCCTGGGCATTGCGCTTGCTAGGCAAGTGCTCTACCACTGAGCTAAATCCCCAACCCCTTGGCTTCTTCTTTTACTTGATGTGTTTGCAAGACCTTCCTACATGGGAACACGTCTTGGTCCATTTGGTTGTTATAACAAATGTCTTTGACTGAGTGACTTGTAAACAACAGAAATTTGTTTGTTTATTGAGGCAGTGTGTCTTGTAATGCAGGCTGACCTCAAACTCCCGATTCCTGTGTCTACCAAGTGCTGGGGTTGCAGACATGCACTGCCACACCTGGATCCTGGAGTCTCTTCCTTTCAACTATACTTCTTATGGCTCTGACTACTGAGAGCCCCACCTCACGACGCCAGCAGCCTCAGTGTCTGCTGAGGAATCGCTCGTTGGTTCCCAGGTGCTGTGTTCACACGTTCCTGTGTGTCCTGTGTGGCAGAAGATGGAAGGGATGTTTGAGACACACACACCCCCTCCCATTTGCTTTAAGTGTTTTGAGACAGAGTCTCAGCCAGTAGTCCTGGCTGGCCTGGCACTTGTCAAAAATCCTCCTGTCTGTCTCCCAGGTGCTAAGATTCCAGATGGGCACCACAACACTCAGCTGGGTGGAGGATGTCTCTCTTAGAAGATCACCAGTTCCACTCTTGATCACTCCACCTTCACGCCCTACTCATCCGCTAAACCCCCATCTTAATCACACTCTGCTCTGGGAGTTAGGGTTTCATGTATTAGTTTTGAGCGGACACAGATGTGCCAAGCTTAACATAACCTGCACCAGCACTGAACTGGCAAGCTGCACCCCGCTGTGTGGACAGACCCATTTTACGATCAGTTGAGCAATGGACTGTTACCACTTGGAGGAGGGGAAGGGGGAGGGGAATAATGCTGCAGATGGTGAGCTCTCGTGACAAGTCTTTGTGGACGCATGCTTTCATTTTTCTTGAGTAACTCCTGCAGTTGCAGACTTACCGGGTCCTATAGTAACTCCACACTTAACTGCAGTGGCACCATTGGGCCAAGCCACCAGCAGTGTTGGAAGGTGCTCATTTCCCACACCCTCGGCGTCACATGTCATTATGTTGTTTTATTAGAGGGCTTACTCCTTTGTGCCAGCATCCTGCACTGTGCCTGGCACACGGCATGACCTCAATGTTTAATTATAAATATGTTACAATCCTCCTAATTACAGCAGGTTTCTAATTCTCATGTGTATGTTATGGATGTGTACATTATAGTTACATTTATTATATATAATATGGTTAAAGTACTATTATATTTTGTAGCAGTCATTAAATGTCTTATTTTAAGTGACATGTGACATTTGGGCAAGCAGTATGAGAAGGTGAGCAGGGGGCAAGTCTCACTAGCCATGATCAGAAGCTAGTGTCAGCAATGTGGAACACGTAGACCAATTCAGGTCATAAAAGATTATCAAAGCTCTTTCATTTTATAACAGGTTAACAATATAGTTCATTTTTTCTCAATAATATTATATGAGTGAATCAAAAAGAAAATCTACAATTTTAAAGTCTGTGTATTTTCCCTAAAGTCATAGACCCATTTGATTCTAAATGGGAAAAAAGTCCTAGAAACATTTTTCCTGGGCTGAGGAGATGTCTCAGTAGGCCAAAGTGCTTGGTACACCAGTACAAAGACTTCAGTTCAGATCCCCCGAACCCATGTAAAGCCAGGTGTGGTGGCATGCACTTGTAATCCCAGCATGCCTGCAGGGATGGGAGGTGAAGACGGGAATTCTGGGAGCTTGTGGCCAGCTAGCCTGGAGTATGCAGTGTCGAGCAGACATTCAAGCAAGGTGGGAGATGAGGGCCAACATATGAGGCTGTCCTCTGACCTCCATGTGTGTGCCTGATTTGCGCAAATCATCCACCCATACACACAAGACTAAAACCAATAAATAGCCGGGCAGTGGCAGCACAAGCCTTTAATCCCAGCACTTGGGAGGCAGAGGTAGGTGGGTCTCTGAGTTTGAGGCCAGCCTACAGAGTAAAGTTCCAGGACAGCAGGACTGTTACACAGAGAAACCCTGTCTCTAAAAACAAAAACAAAAACAAACAAACAAAACACCCAATAAACCCATCTTCTTTTTGGCCTCATCTCCTGACCTGGTCCCTGGACTAGAAGTCACTCATCAGTAATGGATGTCTTTGTCTAGGGCCTCACACTGGAAGCCACAGTTAAGACAACTGTGCTATAAGGCCTGAGCATCTTGGTCGAAAAGCTTTCATTTTAAATAGGGCACTTTGTCCTGCGAGCCAGGAAGACAGAGGACTGAGTAAGTTTGTTCATTCACTCACCTCAGATTCCTTGAAAAACACCACAGTGGGATTTGTCTCCAGCCCCCCTCCTGAGGTCCCCAATGTTCTGCTCAGCTTGGTTGCTATGGTTTCCCACTCTTCCTCCAGTCTCCTAATCAGCATCTCAGACCACATCTTCCTCCTACCTACAGTTTACACAACACATCCTTAAAGACATGCTCCCGGTACTTGGCCACATGATGTTCATGCAGCATTTGTCTAGACATCCATGTGCCCTTCTCACCAGCCCCCAGCACTGCCAAAGTTTAAGCAGCTGGGGCCACATCACTGTTCCTCTACGCTTCCCAATGTGGTGATCGGGATAAGAGTTTGGCACATGGTGAGCCCTCAGTAAGCAACGCACTAACAACAGACTCCATCCTTGGCATCACTGACTTTAAACAACTAATGAAGCAGCTGTCTTTGCGTCTCTGTGTGGTCAGCAGACAGTGATTACTCACTGCCATGACACCTGTCTGCTGGTGACAACATAGACCCAGGTGATTTGGGCCAAGTTTCTACTGCAGGCCAGGGTGCCACTTCAGGCATCCCAGGGTGTGTCTGAAAAGGGATCTGAGCTGAAAGCAGAGAGCACGGCCCACTATTTACCCAAGGGCCCCAGGCAACGTCTTAATCCTGCTACAGTCTGCTTTGACTTTCTCTTGTCTCCCTGTGAAAGGGTTTCAGTTTCTCCTCCTCTGACAGGGATCCTCACCTGACACGCTTTGGTCTCAGCCCCTGACTTGCTTATTCAGTAGTCAATTTTAAACTCTGGGTGAATGAGAAAATGTTCCCTCTGT
Organism: Onychomys torridus; assembly: GCF_903995425.1. Classification (NCBI taxonomy): domain Eukaryota; kingdom Metazoa; phylum Chordata; class Mammalia; order Rodentia; family Cricetidae; genus Onychomys; species Onychomys torridus. Next base: position 162,262,837 of record NC_050444.1, read on the forward strand.
GAGATGACAGTGGGTCAAGTGGAAGGCTTTCTCTCTCTCTCTCTCTCTCTCTCTCTCTCTCTCTCTCTCTCTCTCTCTCTCTCTGTGTGTGTGTGTGTAAGCGTGCACATGTGTGCACATACATGTAGAAGCCAGAGTTTAACTTTGGATGTCCTCCTCGGTTGCCTTCTGGAGTTGGAGACACAGCTCAGTTAGTGAAGAGCTTGCATGGGGACCTCAGTTTGATTTCCAGAATCCATTTAAAAACCACATGTAGCCGGGTGGTGGTGGCACACACCTGTAATCCCAGCACTCGGGAAGCAGAGGCAGAGGCAGGTGGATTTTTGTGAGTTTGAGGCCAGCCTGGTCTACCGAGCGAGATCCAGGAAAGGCGCAAAACTACACAGAGAAACCCTGTTTCGAAAAAAAAAAAAAAAAAAAAAAAAAAAAAAAAAAAATCCACATGTGACAGCACATACTTTAATCCCAGGGCTGGAGAACTGGAGACAAGAGGGTCCCTGGCAGGTATATAGATAAATGCATGGATAGATAGATAGATAGACAGATAGACAGATAGATAGATAGCCAGCCAGGCTAACCTAATCAGTGAACACCAGGGCCCAGGAAAAGACCCTGCCTTAAAAAAACTACTCCTAAGGAATGACATCTATGGTAGACTTGTCCTCCATACACATACACATATACATGGGCACACACATGTACGCACACACACATATGTGCATGTACACACATGTATACACACACACACACACACACACACACGCACGCACGCACGCACGCACGCACGCACGCATAGAGAGGGGGAGAGAATTAAAAACATAATTCTCCGTCCTTGGACATTATGCATTGCTGCAACAGCAATCCCAGACTGGGAAGAACAATGAACAGAAGTGTACTGACTCACAGGACTCACAGCTTTGGAGGCTGAGAAGCCCAAGGTCCAGCGGCCAGCAGCAGACACACTTCTCATAAAGCAGACATAAGCCTTCAGCATCACCACACAGAAGAAGGCAGCACCGGAAGCAAAGGCAAACCCAGATGAGCAGAGTGGGAAAGGAGCCGACGCGGGAGACGATGGTGTTAATCCATGCAGGAGGGGAAAGCCCACGGGACCTAATGGTCTCCTCAAAGTTCTGCCTTAAATGATGTTATAATGGCAATTAAAACCCAAGACTAGTTTTAGAAGAAACTAACATTCAGACCACAACATCCTCCAGTGAAGCCATCTGCGTCTATGTGCTTGGTGGAGCTTTTGTCCTAGAGGGGTGGGGAATGCTGAGGTCAAACTCAGGGTCTCGAAGGTGCTAGACAAGATGCCTACCACTGAGCCACGTCCTAGCCCTCCTGTTAGAGAATTTTGTAGAGATGTATTTTATTTTAAATCAAGGGTATTTGTGTGTCTGTGTGAGTGTTTACCACATGTGTGCAGCTGCTCTTGAAGATGTCAGATCCCCTGGAAGTGGAGTAACGGATGGCTGTTAGCTCCCTGGGAACGGAACCAGGGTCCTCCGGAGGAGCAGTAAGAGCTCTTCACAGTTGTATCACTCACTGTTCCAGCTCCAGCCTCTAAGGATGGCGTTAGCCTTGTAACATGTATTTTGAAAAACTGATTTCATTTTCATTCCCTTCAAAATACATTCAGTTTACATTGTGACTTCTTCCTTGACTCGGCTTATCCAGGATGATTTACTCTCCTGCCTCTTGGAGATTTTTCAGCCCCTTTGTTGTTCGGCTTAATTTTAGCTGAGTTCCAGATAGTAAGGTGTTGGGAGAAATTTCTCCTGTCCCTTGGCTAAAAATTTAAAGTATTTAATTCCTTTAATCAATAAACTTCTTTTCACCACAAATGCAAAGGGACATGTCAAGCGTGTTTTCTGAACTCATTAAATCTTAATATCAATATTGATACTTTTACTATTGACAGTCTTAAGTAAAATGTTACTGGTTTTTAACAGCCATGATTTAAATTCAACACTTAGTTTTTTTGTTGAAGCTTTTTGGCTTTAGCTCACATTTAGATAATTAAATTGAAACAAAGACCTCTTGTCTCTGAGTAGGTCAGTGCAGAGGAGAGGGGTTGTAGGTAATGAAACTGTTTTGTGTGATGCCTTAACAGTGTTCTGGGTCTTCTCACACAGGTCAACATTCACAGCACTCACAGCAGCTGCAAGAGTAAACCATCAGGTACACTATGGACTTTGGGTGACAGCAGCATGGCTGTAAGTCTATCGATTGTGACAGAAGTACTACTATGGTACAAGACATTGATAGTGGGGGGCTGTGCCTGGGAAAGGTGGCTGGGGCCTTGGGGAACCCTGCAATTCCCATTCAATATTTTCATGAATCTAAAACCACCCAAAAAATAAAGCCTACTTAAAAGAGCCAATAATGAGATGTCCCAGCATCCAGAATGTTAGATTAACAGTGAGGTGTTGCGGTTATGTGCTTGTGGCCGTTACTAATTAGCTTCTATGATCCATGTGGTTTCCAGGCTGATTTTGTGAGATCCCTCTTAACGTGAACACGCTTTGTGACAGTAGAATCCCTTTGATTGTATCTACACCACTCCAGTACTGAAGCCTTTGGGCCCTGGCACGTGAATCTTAGGAAATGAACAGAGCCCCTCTGCTCTTGCAGCCTCTGCAGGCCAGGCAGAGACTGAATTAAGACTCGAATTACGAGTGTCTTAAAGCTGCCTCCCTGGTGAGTTCAGCCTGAGCTTGGTAAATAATATCAGAACTGAGTCATTTATGGTTGAATGACACAGAATGAAAAATAAATGCCTTTCAGGCAGTTCCTGTTACCTAATATGGATGCAGTAGTCGACACTTTAACAAGGGCCCCACCTGTGACCCAAATGAACTTTTCCCTATAAGGCTGTTGGTCTAATTTCCTGATCAAAAAAGGAAACCAGAAATACTGTAAATGGTCTGTCTAGACCTGAGGAGGGGCTTTTCTCCATTCTCCAAGGCTTTGGCAACCTAAGTATACTAAGCTTCCTCCTTAAATAGCCAAAGGTGTATTGGTTTGTACTGTTTTAACGCCTTCTGGGGAAAGGTGAGGTCTGCTGCCCAGACGCTCACAGATCCGCACAGGACCTGGAAGCAGCGTTCATATTTAGAACTTAGAAAGTAACACTGATATGCTTAGAGGACTTTTTCATGTCTTTCAATACAACCTCCCCACTCCACTGTGAGTTCTAAGCCCAGGCCAGTGAGACCTCACAGAACCTGCCTCTAGTTCCGGCTCTTCCAGAACCTGGTCGCAAAGCCGAGGTCCATAGAGCGCATCCTCCTTCGAGCATGGGGGTGGGGTGGGGGTGGGGGGGGGGGGGGGGGGGGGGGGGGGGGGGGGGGGGGGCGGGGGCACCGACCAGGCGGCTGCGGGGAGAGTTTGAACGGCAGCTTTCAGATGCTGAGTTAAAGCCATAAGGAAGTGAGGCCTGTTCTAAGGAAACACAGCCCATCCATAAACGTATGACTCACAGACTGCTTTCAAGTTGCAAAACTGAGTCTGAATCACTGAAGGAAAAAAAAAACAAAACTTCAAATCTCCAAAAGTCTGAGTTGTCTTTTAGGAATCAACAGCTGAGTCTTAGCTGCCTGTGAATATATCCTTATTCACCGGCCTGGAGTAACATTAAAGTGATACTAAAATAGGTCAGCTTGCTATAAATGTTTGCTTAAAGGCCAAACTGGGCTCTAAATTTCTTTTGAATGAATCATAAGAATCTAAATGATAAAAAAGATTTATGCAGGGAGAGACAATCTCAAACAGGCAGCAGGAGAAAACGCAGAGCCATCCTTAATAGAACCTGTTTCTGGAGCCTTGAAAGCAAGCTCAGTGGCTGAATGAACTGATGAAGGACGGAGTGGCCTTGGATATCAAACTTGCTCACAAAAGCTAGGCTTACTGGTGTAGGCCGGTCATCCAGCCACTCAGGAGGTTGAAGTATGAGGACTGCTAGTTTAAAGCCAGTCTAGGTAACTCAATAAACAGTAAAAAAAAGAGAAAAAGGACAGGGAATACAGGCCAGGGGCCGAGCACATCAGTGCCAAGGAAAAAGAAATGAAGAGCAGCGGCCAGATTGATGGCTCGGGAGTTAAGAGCACAGGCCGATCTTACAGAGGAGCTGGGTTCAGTTCCCAGCACCCACATCAGGCAGAACACAACCACCTGTAACTCTAGCTCTAGGGTTTCTGAGGGCACCTGCACTCAATCAAGTACATGCATTCACACCACACACATAATTAAAAATAAACTTAAAAAAAAAAATAAGATCTAACGGATTCCACACCCCTGGCTTCTGAGGGCACCTGTGCTCAAATACATGCACCCATACTTACATACATAATTAAAAATAAATAAATAATTTTTAAAAATTATCTATCACAATTACCAATAAAAAGGGGCTAGATCCACACACACAGAGCCCCACAAGGTGATTCATTGTATGAAACTATCAAGGATAGGTGGGATTTTTCTAGAGATCAATCTGTATTGAGATGTTTCAGAATCTGTGTTACATGGATGAAGAAAAGGATGGCCCAGAATACTTCTAAGCAACAAGAAATAATGTCCACTATGAGATTTCAATCATTAACTTCAGACTAACCTCAGGCCAGTATCCAGGTCCAACAGCCAGGACAATAGTATTACAGATAAAACACAGCAGTTAACTGGAAGCCTGGAGATAGCAGACATAGATAAAACCAGTATTGAAGTGCTGAGAATTTTTTTTATGAATGTATAAAGACAGTTCAGGAGAAGTTTGGAGGCAATTTTATTAGCACTTGGAAAACTGAAATTTAAATAAACATTAACTGGATCATGTAAATGTTATGAATTACAATTTCCTGTGAAAGTTTCCTAAAATTTTCCCATGGGTGTTCCCTGTGATAGTGTCATTGGACATTAAACCCTGAAATGAGAATGTATGAATGTGTACCATGTGCCCAAGAAGTCAGAAGAAGACTTTAGACACCCTGGAACTGGAGTCATGGGTGACTGTGAGCTGCCATGTGGGTGTTGGGAACCAAACCCAAGACCTCTGCAGGAGTAATAAGTGCTCTTAACTGCTGAGCCATCTGTCCAGACCCAGTGCAGAGAATGGTAACCTTCCTTAACTTCAGGGTACAAGTAGGATCTCCCACAGACCCTGAGACATCCTGGCGCAAAGCTGAGGGAGGCGAACTCCCAGCCAGAAAACCTTGGCTTTCAATTCCTATTTTATCACTTGTCAGAAGGAGGGCAGAGGAAGTCATTCAGCCTCTCCAAGCCAGAGTTTCCTCATCTGTAAGATGGGGGTGCCTTTTCTAAGTGGGTCAGTGGGACAAATTCATGCAGTAACTCGTCATTTGCTTCCTAGTTCACTGATGGTCAAAGGAATGAAAAGAAACCCGGGCTGGGGATTTAGCTCAGTGGTAGGGTGCTTGCCTAGCAAGCGCAAGGCCCTGGGTTCGATCCTCAGCTAAAAAAAAAGAAAAAAAGACAACCCAAAGCCCAATTTTCATGATCACTGCCACAAAAGAATACAACACCAGACTCTTCTGAAATGCAAAAGTAGGTCTTCCTACTTCAACACCCAGAAAGCTGAACTCACACACCCAGTACCAAAAGAAAGAAAGAAAGAAAGAAAGAAAGAAAGAAAGAAAGAAAGAAAGAAAGAAAGAAAGAAAGAAAGAAAGAAAGAAAAGAAAACTGTGACAGAGCTGAACAGAGGGGGTGGGATTCAATCTGGTGTCCTCTTGCTCAACTCAGGTGTCCTTTTGCATGCATTCCAGTCTTTCCTGTCACCTGATGTCACTCTTCCTTGGTCTCCTCCGTACATTAGACTGTATGTGCATCTATAACTGTTTACACACACACACACACACACACACACACACACACACACACACACACGTACACTGCAGGCTTGGACCTCCGTATAAGTCCGAATGCTCAACTTTTCTCTGACTTTGTATCACCTTGCTTGATATTATACTCCCAAGGTCTATCCATCTTCTTGCAAATTTCCTATTTCTTTTTTCTGAATAATGGTCTCTTTTGTGTAGGCAGCACATTTGCATTAGTCAACCACCTGCTGATGGACATCCAGGCTGCTTGCATTTCCCTGCTATCATAAATAAAGCAGCAATAAACACAGATGTGCAAATGTCTCTATAGGCAGTTCTAACACTCTAAGTATACATCCAGGAGGAGGAGAGCTGGATCCTACAGCAGGTCTACTTTCCATTTTCTTGAGGAACCTCCAAACTGATTTCCAGTTGGCTGCATTAATCTCCACTCCCACCAAGTTTTATAATCTGAAATTGTTCCCTTTTTTCTTCTGTTTAAATCTATATCAAATCATTCCATTATGATGTTATTTAATATGTGAACTGTATTGCTTTACATAAAGTGTTTTTAAAAATTAAATAAATAAAAATAAAATGTTCTAAATTTTGTTTTTAATGGGGATGCTAAGACTGCATCACAGAATTGTCATGGTCAGGGGAATAGCTAGTCATGTGACTTGGTACAGGAACCATGCAACTTTTTAGATTTATTTTAGATTTATTTTATTTTATGATTGTTTTGCCTGCCTGTATGTCAGTGCATTGCAAGCATGCCTGGTCAGAAGTCAGAAGAGGATATCAGTTCCTCCAGAACTTGAGTTAAGGATGGTTGTGAGCCATCATGCGGGTGCTGGGAACTAAATCCAGGACCTCAGCAAGAGCAACCACAGCTCTCAACCATCTCTTTAGCTTTGGGACATGAGACTCTAAAAGCTAATGAGAACCACTATTTTATATCTCTAGCATTTGATGCTCAAGAGAAATCACAATATTCCAAGGGGAAAACACACTCAGCATTGTCAACACGGGTGCCTGTTGGAAAGACCGCTTCTGTGAGGTTGCATCCCTCATCCCTGGATGACAGCCAGTGTTCCCGGTGACCTTAGGAGCCGGACCATGTGAACCTCGAAGAACACACAGCATCTTCCAGCCATCTCCAGACCACAGCAAAGTCTTCACAACTACTTGCTGAGATGAGTGTTTACAACAAGGAATTTTAAGGGATTCTTCTTTTCCAACCTTCTTAACTGCAGCTCGTTCCCTCGTGGAAAAGATTACACGTGTTGACTGCAGGACAAGCACCCGGTCTCCTCAAATTTACAGCCCTTTCCTGTGAGCTGCTGTTCAGCGCTGGATAGCAGGGTGCTGTACTTACATTTGTTTACTTCTCCCTCTAGCCCAAATTTAACTCAACTTAGATTAGGAAACCAAACTCCAGCGCCTGTCTAGCATCCCAAAGGTCCCAGGTTCAGTCCCTCAAACAGCAATAAAATAAAATAAAATGAGGAAGCGGCCAAAGTCTCTGTTCTGCTTCTTGATGACTGCTGGAGTTCAATGTGTTGAATTGTCTCACCAATGGCCCGTGGACCCTCTGGTTCTCTGCTCACCCCTAGTTCTGGCCTGGAGGGACTCATCACTGTGGCCCAGTGACAAACATTAGTTGACATTTGGGAAGGGGTGTGCCTCCCTGTGCATTTTGAAGGATCATCTGAGAGTTTGGTTGCCAAAATATTTGGACCCTTTTCAAGACAGAAATCATCTTTAAAGCCACGCCAAGACGTAAAAAGTGAAGCGGATAAAGTGACTTCACATTTGAATGCAAGAGGCAGATAGCTCACTGGGTGGAGTAAATAAGGGCTGCAGTGAGTCACAGAGTCCTAGACATGGAATATAATTATAGCTCATTTGGAAGTGAGCACGTACATACATGACCTTTATTCTCCAGCGGAGCAGCGCTAATGTCCGCTGCCACGCTGACATGGACACCAGGGGACATAAATCCAAACAGCAGCAGTCAGAGAGCAGGTCACCCTCCACGGGGTGAGGCTCTGGGCAGCTCCAGGCTTCCACTGAGCAAGCACACACCTAGAGGTCAAGGTCCTAGATGACAGCGGCCAGCTGGTCTCTACCACACTGGTGACAGATACCAACTCCCCATGCTGAGGTGGCATCTCTTACATGGTCATCCACAAGCTCCATCTTCCAGTCTCGCATGGACTCAACCCGAACAGCCTGTGCCTCTTCCTCCCTTTAGAACTCCCGGGGCTCACTCTATTTCTTGGAGATAATGGTCCCCAAGTTGTGTTCCTTTTTTTTTTTTTTTTTGGTGTGGTTTTTTTTTTTTTCTCCTTAAAATGTCAGCCTTGTGGGTTTGGGGAGGTGGCTCATGGGCAAAGCCTTTGCTTTACCAGTGTGAGGTCTGGAGTTCATTTTCACTGGACATGTGTGGCAGGCGCCTTTAATTCCAATACTCAGGAGGCAGAGACAGGAGCCATGGGACAAACTGCCTATCTAGACTAGTCAGAATTGACCCCAGCTCCAGGTTCAGCAAGAGACCCCTCAGTAAATACAGTGGGTATTAATTAATCAAGATTAGTTTTGAGCCTACACACACACACACACACACACACACACACACACACACACGCCACTCCAAGACACATGCAAAATATAAATGAGAAAATAAAGACATACATACATACATAATAAAATGTCATCCTTGCCTGGTTCACTTTATTTTTTTTTAAAGATTTATTTATTATATACACAGAAGAGGGCACCAGATCTCATTACAGATGGTTGTGAGCCACCATGTGGGTGCTGGAAATTGAACTCAGGACCTCTGTAAGAGCAGTCGGTGCTCTTAACCTCTGAGCCATCTCTCCAGCTCCGTAAATGTTATTTTCTGGGTTTTTTTGTTTTTGTTTTTGTTTTTTGTTTTTTTGAGCTGAGGATCAAACCCAGGGCCTTGTGCTTGCCAGGCAAGCGCTCTACCATTGAGCTAAATCCCCAACCCCACTTTATTTTTAATCTACTTGAGACAAGTACTGATGTAACTGAGGGTGGTTTGAACTTCTCTTCTGCCTCCACTTCCTGGGTGCTGGGATCACAGGCAGGCATCACCGTATTTGATATATGTGGCTGGGTGTGGAACTCAGGGCTTCTTATGCTGGGGTCAGTCTGTCATTTGAACTCTGTCGTCTGTCTGTGTGTGTGTGTGTGTGTGTGTGTGTGTGTGTGTGTGTGTGTGTATGTTGCTGGGAATTGGAGCTGGGACCTTACACATGCAAGGTAGGTGCTCTACCACTGAACTACATCCCTGCCCCTTTTTAATTTAAAAAAAATGAGGGTTTTTTTTCAGTAATTAAGTTTGTTCTTTGACAATGCCACTCATGTATATTAACCACTCTCACTGCTACCTTCCCCACCTGCTGCTGCCCGTCTCCCCACAAACCTCTTTTCTCACACATGTCTATTCATTCTGTCTTATGACCCAGCGAGTTTAACCAGGGCTGTCTGTGGAACCAGGGGCTTTGGAGTTATCTGTTAGACCCCGGCAGACTCAGAAGTGAATATACAGCTAAAGTCAGTGACGACCCCTCCCCCGGACTCTACCAATCGTCAATAGTTCAGCAGTAAGTGATGGTGTCTGATGAGCCCTCCCTGGTCTCTGACTGACGGCTGACAGGGCCAGTCTTGTAACATCGATGTGAATTCATGTTTGCAATGCCTGTCAAGTCTAGGGATACGTCTAGGCTCACAGCTCTGCTCCTGTCTATGGCTCTTACATACTCCCCTCTTCTACATATTTCCCTGGGCTTTGAGGGACTAACATAAACATGTAGCTTGGGCCTGAGCCCTCAGCTGTCACTTACTCTTTGCATCTTGGGCAGCTGCATCTCTGCATTCACCACTATTCATGGGTCTAGATCCCAATTTTTAAAAAAGTATTTTTTAAGTAAATAATTATCTTCTTTTTCTTTTTTTCCAGTACTGAGGATTGAACCTGGGGCATACACTCTATACCTAGCCTCCTTAATTTTTGTTTCATTTACTTGATAAATTATCCAACCTGGACTTGAACTCACTGTCCAGCCCAAGCAGGCCCTAAACTTATGACTCACCTGCCTCAGCATCCTAAGTAACACATAGTTGTATGGCACTTTTGAGCACTGTGTTCGGAAACACAAATGATGCCCCAAGGATACAACCCACTACTAGACTGCTTGCTTGGTATGCTCAACACTCTGGGTTCAGACCCCAGAACTGGGGAAAACAAATCCCAAGTACAAAATATACAAAGCACACACGAGTTGGCTGTGCAGGCTGAATGTTAATGAGGTGGGCAGTGAAGAGGCACAGTGAGTCCACGGAGCTCAGGCACGGTGAGTCCACGGGGCTCAGGCACGGTGAGTCCACGGGGCTCAGGCACGGTGTGTCCACGGGGCTCAGGCACGGTGTGTCCACGGGGCTCAGGCACGGTGTGTCCACAGGGCTCAGGCACAGTGTGTCCACAGGGCTCAGGCACAGTGTGTCCACAGGGCTCAGTCACTGATCTGTTCTAACGCTGGCTCTTGGCCTCACCCTGCTAACAGGCCACCCCTTCCCAAGTCCTCACTCATATAGCCTCAAAACATCCTGACTATAAACGTCATTCTCCTTGACACTCATCCTGTCCCAGCTCTGCACCCGTCTCCTCCCTGTCGCCCACAGTTTTCCTGTCCCTAAACTGTTTTTGGTACCAACACTCCATGTGTTTCTTATAACAGGGACACTAATGTCACTGCTTCAGTTTGTGTCGTGACTCTTTCAAAGACACTCAGAACCCTTGATGGCCACAGGGCTGTTACCACGTTATTAACTGACCACACAGTTCCATCATGTAATGAACAATTATCCTCTCCATGAGGAAACTAAGCAACCAGGAAGGTCAAGGAACCAACTCCAGGGCGCCATGAGGTCAAGAGCAGGGAAGGAAACTGAAAGCAGGGTCTAATCCTCGTCAGCCATGGAAGACTGAACTCTTATCTTTCCCAGGAGGTACTCAGAAAGACACAGGAAACCAGCCCTGGAGCAGGACATACTCCTTCTAAAAACAACATCACCCATTGACTCCTTCTCTGGGCAGCATCCTTCTCCCGGCTTGCCTGGACAGAGCCGAACTGTGAGTGTCGGGAGGGCCATTCCATGCAGGACCTCTGCTACAGTGCTGTCCCAGGGAGCCTCTCTCTCCAACAAGTCTGCTTTCCACACTATAGCACAGACACCTTGCTCTTATCCTCACCTGCTCTTCTTCCCCACACGGTGGGGGAGCCCCAGCACATTGTACCTCCTGCCCTTTACATATCACACTTGCTCTTTCCAGGCTGTTTTGATGACTACTAAAGTCTTGACTCCAAAATCTCAGCGACACCCTCCTTGACCACCTCCTCTATTATTTTTCATCTCCTGCTCCTTCTACTCCCACACCTTGAAGTTCCTGTCCTTATCTGTCTCCACCCCAGCCCTGACACTGCCCATGGGTTTCACTTGCTTATCTTGCCTGTCAGTACCAACACAAGCTAGCTACCACGGGGAAATACACGTCTTTGGGGGGGGCGGGGAGAGCTGTGTGTCGTGATGACTAACGCCGTCATAAACTGCTGGGCGCTCTTTATCCTACTGCTAGGAGTAGTTGCAAAGTCGCTTGTGGTTTGAATGACTTTAAGATTCAGAGTACTATTAATTTCCGGTGAATAATTCCAAGAAACATGGTGCTTGGGGAAGAATTAAGATGTTTTCAAGAGAGTACAAAGAGCTGCCTGGTGTGACTCCAGAGGAAAGGAGCGCGGCGCTGAAGTCATTTTCCTGTTTGGTGAGCCGCAGAAGGCAGTGCCTGGGATATTTTGAGGTTTACTGTACTCCAATTCATTCACAATCAGATTCCACACGACGTTATGTTTGTTTAAAGCATCCTGGAACAAATGTATCTCCATTCCAGGTCGTGTCTTTTTCTTTTTCTCCCTCTTAAAGGAATTTACAGGTTTAAAGATCACTGAACTACCAGAAACTTTCTTACAAGCTCTTCAACAGGACTGAAAAGCAGATTGGGGCTGGGCATGGTGGCGCCCACCTTTAATCCCTGCACTTGGGAGGCAGAGGCAAGCGATCCCTGAGAGTTTGAGGCCAGCCTGGGCTACAGAGTGAGATTCAGGCCAGCTAGGGCTGCATAGTAAAACCCTGTCTCAACAAAGAAAAAGAGAGAAAGAGAGAGAAGAGAGGAGAGGGAGGCAGGGAGAAAGAGGGAGGGAGGAGAGAGGACTGAGGGTGTGTGGGTAGCTCAGTGGGAAAACACTTGCCTAGCATACGTGAAGCCCTGGGCTCTATGCAAGCACACAGCTTCCATCCAGTCTTTTCCATGGAATCATGGTATGCCAGGCACACCTTAGTCTCTGGGCACATGGAAGAGATGAAGGCAGCTGTGGCTTCACAAGGATGCTGGAGGCATGTGCCACCCTCTATCCTTAAAATTGGAAAGGAAATGAGGTGGCAGCTGCGGGCTGTCCGCCCACCTCTGCCCCCCCCCCCCCACCCCCGCGCCTGCAGCTGCCTCCAGAGGTGAGAGTTGTCAGCAAACTGATGGGAAACAGCTGGCTCCTTCCTGCCCTGTGTTCTCCCCAGCCCCTAAGCCCACACACAACTGCAAAAGCCGCCGCACTGCCTTCAACAGAGCTCTGAGTCTCAACCATCGCTGTACCCATAGGCCAGAACAGACCTGATGATGACGGAGATCTGTAAGCAAAGCATTCAGTGCTCAGGGTCCCTGGTTTTCCTTTATTATTATATTTTGAGATAGTGTCTTCAGTAGCCCACTCTGGCTTCAGACTTGCTGTAGCGCTGAGGATGGCCTTGAATTCCTTCTTACTCTTCCTCCTATCAGCTCCTGAGTACTAGGATCACAGGCATGTGCCACCAAGCCCCATTTAGGTGAGTTTACACTGGGAATTGAACTTAAGGCTTCATGTATGCTAGGTGAGCACTCTACCAATTAAGCGTGGTACATCCTCAGCCCCTATTTTATTTTAAGTAGGGTTTCATGTAGCCGAGGCTGGCATTGGACTCTTGATCTTCCTGCTTCTGCCTCCCATTGTTGAGATTAAGGTGTGTGTGCCATGGGGCCTCCTGATGGACCTTGAATGCCTAAGCAGGACTCTGTCCCTTTCCAAGCCTGTTTCCTCAAAAACTCCCCACAGTGATAGACACTTCACATATGTTCAGTAGGTGACCAGTGAAGGAAAGATTGGTTAGGCAAACTGCTTGAGGGGACAGCTAACCCAGTCACGCTAACACTCAGCACCGAGCCATTTTGAAAATAGCCTGTATAAGTAAACAAAGCACATGAGAAGCAGAACTGCTGTAAAAGATTGAAAGCACCTATAGTCAAATCACAGTCACCAGGGGGTCTGAAGTATGAGGAAAACAAACACACACACCACCAGAGCCACCACACACAAGTAAACATCGTCACTGTTCATGGCTGTGTTTCAGAGACTGATTGATAGGATGTATACATACAATGTAATATATATATATATATATATATATATATATATATATATATATATATATATGATCCATGGTGTGGATACACTACAGAAACATTTTGCTGAGTGAGGGAAGCTTTACACATTTATATGCTATTCCTGGGAAGGGAGAAATTAGAATACCTATCTGAGGAGCTGAGCTGGAGGGAGCTTTGGAAAGTCAGGAAGGTCATGGACCTTGTTTGGCCAAGGTTGAGCTCCAGCAGAACATATCCGATGGTGTACTGGAGAGAGAGGCACATGTCTGGAGCTGAGGGTAGAGCTCAGAGGCAGTGTGTATGCCAGCACAGACATGGCCTGTGTTAATCCCCAGCCATTTTTAAAGACTATTATTAACAGAGCCATGTCTTTTATTGCCTTTGGATTTTTTCTTCAAAATAAAAAAATAATAATAATGCACAAATGCTGAATTCTAGGTTTAAATGCCTCCAAAACCAGGATGGCTCTGTGAAAGTGTCCATGGATCTGCTGATTTGGAGGAGTGAAATGTAAGAAAGATAAATCAGAGCTGAGGCTTGGGCTCACTGGCCAAGCACTTGTCTGAGGCCCCGGCTGCGTCTCTAACACGGGCAGTGCAGGCTGACACAAGTGAGGTTGGGTACCACAAGGAATGCATGGGTGGGTGGAAGGAATGAGAGAGAGAAAGAGGTGACTCTTAAAGTGGTCACCACCTCCTGATAACACCTCAGGCAAGGGAACAATTTCAATACCCGGGACTTTGGGGGCAGTTCAGACTCCAGCACCGGAGTGGCCATTCTCCTATACCTTTCGGCACAATCAAGACGCTGTTTCACACATCGCTTCCCTCAACAAAAGGGAACGTTGAAAGGCAACCTAGATGTAGAAGGAGTCCAATGTGCAGTGTGGACTAAAAGGAGTGAAGTTCATTCAACAAATGAACGGCCCGACTCCCCTGCAGAGGGTGGAGAGGAAACGGACCTGGGTGACTGGTCTTAGTACGTATTGTGTGTATATCCATGTACATGGCATAAGTGTATGTGGTATATGAGCATGTGTGTGTTCAGGTACATTGGACACCACGGATGACTTCAGGTGCCCTGCACTATTGTTCTCCACATCATTCCCCTGCATTAGATTCTTTCCCTGAAACTGGAGCTAGCCTGGCAGCCCCATGATCCTTCCCTACGGCACTGGAGTTAAGGGGAGCTCCAGTGACCTTGCCTGGTTTTTTAATCTGGGTTCCTTGGGATTTGACCCAGGTCCAGTGCTCTTAGCCACAGGGTCATCTCAGCCCAAACACAGGTGAATTTAGAAGCAGGGTCTAGGCTTCAGGCTGTAATCCTGAAGAGAGAAGCACTAGCTCCTAGGGGCTGAGGGGACAGCTTTCTTGGTAACAAGCATGCTTCACAAGCATCAGAACCTGAACTGGGATCCATAGCACTATATAGAAACTGGGTGCTCATGTGTAGATTAGCAGTGCAGAAAGGTATATGTGGAGAGTGGCCACTCCCCAGAGGTATACATATCTTCAGGCCTCTGAAGGCTGAGTCTGAAATGTCCCTCAAGGGCTTGGTCCCTCCCTGTTGTGCTATTGGGAGGCGATGACTCCTTTAAAAGGTGGGGCTGTGGAAGGGAGTTAGCTCAAGAGAGTGATGATTCATCAACTGAACTGCATTTGGGTGTGTCTGTGACAGGGTTTCCTGAGGGTGTAGCTGAGATGGGTGACATACTGCCCAAGACTGGAGACATGAAGGTCTCTAGGGCTTGCTGGCCAGCTAGTCTAAGTGGTGAGCTCCTGGGTTCAGCAGGAGACCCTGTCTCACCAACTAAGGTGGAGAGCGATAGAAGAAGACCAAGGAGGCATAATAACTGCATGTAATGTGGGACCCTGGGACAAGATACACAAGGGAAAATGACGTCATCTGTGGGAAAATCGGATGAGAGGTAGTTAGGAGTTCTCCACACTGTTCTGTAAGTTTTCTGAATTCTGAAAGTATTATATAACAAAAGATAAAAAATCAAGATGGCTTGCTGGGTGGACAGAGGCACTGACGACATAATAAAGAATTGCATTAAAACATCTGTTGAGCTGAGGGCTGGTGGACACCTGCAATTCCAGAACTCCAGAAGCTGAGGGAGGAGAATCAGGAATGTAAAGTCAGCCTAAGTTACAGAACAAATTCAAGGCCAGCCTGGGTTACATGAGAACCTGTCTTTAAGAAAATGTAAACAAAGCCAACTGTAGAATTCTGTGGCAAACAAGAGCGCTCACTGCACTAACAGATTCCCATACACTCAAAAGTTTCAAAAACAAACTGTCGAAAAGAATTTCAACTAAGTCAATCTCGGTCCTAGTGGTGATTTAAAAATTCCTGTGTGAACTTAAGGAGCATGTGTGAACAGGAGTATAAAACTGTGTGATGATCCGTGTGACCCCACCAAGGGAAGGGGGCTCTTGGCTGAAAATGAGACCTTCTGAATATAAACAATGATGTAACCAAGGAAACAGCAGAGACGATGGTGGTGACCAAGGGAAGGTCTGTCCCCATGTTAGGCTGAGAATTCTCAGGAGAGAATGTTCTGTGAGATGCCATGCAGCCAAGATGGTGGCCCTAATGAAAGGTCCAAACCATATCCTGATCCAGGCTGTGCCTGTGGGTACCCATCCCTCTTATCAGACCCTGATTGCAAGAGGGAGGGGGCAGTGGAGTGAGCTAAGTCAGGGCTGGTGTGAGTCGGTACAGTCGCCTTATTTAATATTATTTAATTACTAAATAAACTGATCTCATGAATCAGCCCCACAGTAAAATGATGTAACAAGCAATAAATCTGCAGTGGTAACCTTTGCTGTTCTGGATGAATGTACACACTGTAACCCACATATTTATCGTTGAGTGAAGGAAGCAATGGGGTTATAATGGAATACACACATGGCCCTTGGAGACTGAGCGTCAGAGGAGGGCGAAGGGAAAACATGAACTTCAGGCTTTAAAGATTCACAGATGAGAAATACCCTATGAGATAATTCAGAAAGCGTATGGTTCCCTGTGTGGGACAGGAAACGCCTAAGGTCCAACTCAGCCCTCAGAAGATATACATTCAGGGAAAGTTCCAAACCTAGTCCTCCAGGGAGCACAGAGAGAAACCAGCCTTGAAGGTTGAGGCTACCTCAGCTGCAAAACTTAGCTGGTTCTCCAAGGGGGTTGTGAGTGATCGAAAACTTTGTGATGCAGAAATCAGTTTCAAAGCTTGGAGGAGGTAAAAATACTTTTTCATGTGACTTGTAGAGTATCAGACTTGCCTATCTCAGTCTAGCTCTGGTAGGCCATGTGAGTTGAGATAAAATTCTGGTCTGTAACAATGTAGTTAGGGAATGCAGTGTAAGACTTTATCCAAGCCCTTTCAGTGACATGGCAGAATCTTGAGTACTTCATAGGGCACTTAGTTATCCTAATTAGTGACAGTTTTGATTGACCCTAAAAGGGTAATCATTCTAAATAATGACCCCACACGCACACCCCTGTGTGTGCATGTGTGGATGTGTGTCTATGTGCATGTGTGGAGGGCAGAGGGTGACATCTGGTGTCCTCCTCAGTTACTCTCCACTTTAGTTGAGACAGGATCTCTCACTGAAACTGGAGCTCACTAATTTAGTGGGACTGGCAAGCAAGATCTAGGAATCTTCTGATCTTTGCCTCCCTAGGGCTGGGATCACAGGCTTGCACCACGATGCCTAGATTTTTTTCTTTTAATACAGGTCTGGCAGTTCAAAAATCTCTATGCATGAACACTTACCAACAGTCATTCCCCCCAATCTAATAACAATTTTTATAAGTAATGATATCCACTGAACACATTTGGTGTACTGAGCCTGCACCTTTCAAGTAGATAGACTAGTTCATTTAATGCTAGTCTCCTCTGAGGATATAGCACAGAACAGCCGCTCACTGGCCAGTCTGAGATGGGGTTAACAGTACCATGATACAATCTTTGAGTCTCCTCCTCTACTTCTTTTCCCTTATACACTCAAGGCTTGCCAAGGGTTGAGCTGAAAATTATTCGGGCTGCATGTATCTCCAAATTGCCTAGCAGAGCCACTGCTCCAGCCCATCTGCAGTTCTATACAGCAACACACCACACTTCCGCCTCTGAGCTTCAGAGAATCTGTACCCAAGTGTGACCAAGTGTGACTGTGGCAAAGCTGTATTCCATCAGCTGGGGAAAGAAGAAAAGACATGGCAAGTTCACAGGTTCCATCAAAGATTCTGCAGTAAGCATCCGATGTGTTAAACAACCAAGTGTCTCAGCATAAACAGATATATGTATCTCTGCTTCCGTTTGGGGGGCAGTATAGGAAATGGGCCTTTGTTGCTTTGGATTTTTTTTAACTCTATTTTTCTGAATTAGATCAGTAAAGAAACACACCCAGTTCTGGTAGATCTGATAGATTTCTTAGGAAAGTAAAAAGATTAGCTGCATTTTTAAAAGGATGGTTGTTATTCCTATGAATATCATTTATACTTGAGTTTATATCATTCTGATGTGCAATGGGAATTACCATCTCTAAGCAGATGGATTCTCCCTCTCACCCTGTGGTCACCGCTGTTCCCTAGAGTAAAGCAAACTGCTTTACGGGTTGAGGAAGAGTTACTCATGGGGGCTTGCAATGTCTTCATTGATGCTTAGAATTTAAACTCCCTGATTCCAATTCTTTTTTTTAAATGTATTGACAATCTATTATTTTATTATGTGTATGAGTGCTTTTGCCTGCATGCCCTTGGGGGTCAGAAGTAGGTATGGGATCCCCTAGAACTGGAGTTAAGGATGGTTTGAGCCAGCTACCATGTGGGTGCTGGGAACCGAACCCTGATCCTCAGCAGGAGAAACAAGTGCTCTTCACTGTTGAGCAGCTCTCCAGCTGCTCTACCCCCACCCACTTCAGATCCTGACTTTGCTATGAGAAGAGGCAATGTTTGCACATGTACAAATGATTCGTGTGTGATATGCACTCCAACGCACTTCCTACTTTCATGTTCTAGCAGCAGCTCCACCCCTCTGTGGACTATCTCCTCTTTTCCTTCTTCTAGAGCCTGTGACAAGCCTGTTCCTTCAAGGGCTGCAGCCTCACTCCAGGAGAACAAAGGGAACCTTACAATACTCTCTTCTCCCTGGTCAATAGTTTTAGTCTATACAGTAAATTGATGACAGAGAAAGTACACACAGAGTCCACTGCACATCGGCTAAGCCCAGGGGGTCATACACAGAGCATGGGGCTTGGAGAGCAGCAAGATGCTCGGGTGTTTACTAAGGGTCAGGACCCTGCAGATATAGAAGGCTGTGGGGAAGTGCACAGCCACCCACAGAGTCTCCCAGCTGAGAGACACCTGGACTCTGCCTGCCTGTGCAGAAGCCAAACTCCACCCCTTTTCCTTAGGACTGTCTTTCCTAGGCAGAGCGCAGCCGATGGAGAGGGCTCCACCAGCATCTACTGTGTCTGTTAGGAGTGTGCAAAGGACACAGCCATCCCTCTCTACAGAGGTCTGCAGTGTCTTTGTCGAAGAAGTATAAGCAGAGTGGAGACTGTCACTTTCCCACAAGCATCTGTGCCTTCCTGGGGACAGCAACAGCAGACCTCAACAATATCCAAGTGTCAGTTCATCTGGAGTCCTTTCTTCTTACCTCATCTCTTCAGAGACCAGTGGTTTTTATTTTAATTAGTGTGTTACCGCAGCACTGGGGACTGGAACCCAGCCTCATGTATGGGAGGCAAGCAGTCAACTGCTAAGGCCCAGCACTGGAGACTCCAGGCCCACAGACTCCCTCCTATCTTTCTTCTGGCTTGTTCTCCACTGCTCTTTCCTTGGCCAATGCAAGGATTCAGCACATGAAGAAAAAATTTGATCCTTCCTGACCCCCTAAATCCTTATGTTCTCTCTCCCATCTTCTACGCTAGCCTTACCTCCCACCTGGGCCTGAATTCCATCTGCTCCTCTTCATCTTTGCCAGGACCCCAGCCCACGCCATGATTTTCTCTTCTGGTCTCTTTCAAAAATGCAAAACAGGCCGAGTTGCAACGTCCACACATCAGCTTTGCCTGGTTGTCTACAGACACCACCACCCCTCCCCACCACTCCACCTTTGTGGTTTAAAGACCCAGCCTGGGGAACTCACTCACTCCCTTTTGCTCTGTCCAGGGACAGTCTGCTGTCTGCTGTACCCTAGTCATAACAGCCGAATTTGCCCTTCATGTCTGAAATCAGAGGGTCCTTTTTTTGCGGGGGAGGAGGGGTTTGAAGACAGAGTTTCCCTGTGTAGTTTTGGAGCCTGTCCTGGAACTCACTTTGTAGACCAGGCTGGCCTCGAACTCACAAAGATCTGTCTGGCTGTGCTTCCTGAGTGCTGAGATTAAAGGTTTGTGCCACCACCGCCCAGCCTTTTTTTTTTTTTCCCCCAGAGGATTCTTCTTAAGCGACCATACTGGGACACATTAGCACCCTGTGCCTTGCTCCCTCTCTCCTGAAATGTGGTTGGTGTGTAGAGCCTGCTTCCTTCCCTAACAGGGCCCCTCTCTCCCATGAGCACCCCCACTTCCATGAGTGTGAAGTCCACATCACTTTCTCTCTCCTGTAAGTCTGTGTGAGCGCACCATGTCAGCCTTGGTAGGATGCAGGAAACACCCACCCTTGTCAAACTCTGCCTCCCAGAAGGAGGAAGTGGTGCTGTGATGGCTGGGGACACATTTTCTCACCTCGTTCTCTTTTCCCCCCGTGGTTCCCTGCTGCTCATTCCCGTCATTTCCTTCCTGTTCTCCCAACTCGTGTTCATCCGCTCACTTTTTCTCAGTTTCCCCACCTACAAGGATCTAATCAGACTCCACCCAGCATGCCAAACACAGACACACAGAGGGGTGGCTTCTGAGCTCTGGGGTGACTGAGCCATGTGCCGACCACTTAGGCGCAGTGACCCCAAGAGGCCACCCCTTCTAACTGCTACCTTGTCTGCTGTCGCTGCCTTCCTAGTCCCTAGTCCTGGCCGCCAACGTTAACTTAACCTTCTTCCTCCACACCCGCGGCCCGCTCCCTGCCTGCTCTTGTATCCTGCTTTCCTCTTTTCCGGTGGTTTTCCCAGACTAAACACTCCTTCAGATAACTCAGGGCCCACTCACAGCCCTCTGTAAAGTCATCTGGGATCCTGCCCTAAAGGAAGGACTTTATTTCCCCAACCCAACTTTCAAATCCTCTCTCAAAATGCAGCCAATATCTTTCCTGAAAACAAAGCAATTCCAGAAGAAAACAGGGAAACTTCCACACACGTGGTCCTGAAACCATGAGAGGTCCTCTTACTCCACCCCCTTCCACACCACCGAGAACAGACAGCTGTGCAGCTGTGTGGGAGTCCTACAGAGGATGGCAGTGTCCTCAGTGCAAGCCAAGGAGGGCACTTGACCCCAGCCCAGCTCCTTGGCAAGTCCCTCCTTGGCTGTCTAGCCCGTCTAATGTTGTGGTTGTTTTTCAAAACAATGGCCCGTCGGCAGCCTGGCTGGCCTCCGCTGTGACCCCACATTTTGTCAATCTCACACCTGCTCTGTTCTAGTTATCCTATCAACTTATCATTCTTCTGACTCTGCTGTGACTTTTCAAATTCTTCCTCAAGGCCCAGAACAAATGACTCATATCTGGGCAGTGTGTCACCATCCAGCTGCCCTCTCTGCATATGAAAGCAGAGCCCAAGTCCTGCTTTTCAACAAAGCTTCCTGGGTCGGTGATGCCCACACGTGCTCGCGGCCACATAGTGTGAGCACTACACCCTGAATAAACTAGACTGGGAAAGAGATGAAAAGAGGGAACCAGAGACCACTTATTTATAGACCAGTGACAGTGTTTGTTTTGCTTTAGTCCTAAAACTAAGCAAAACACGCCCCTGAGAGATGCAGACGAGTCCTACAGTAAGCAAGTTCTGCTTCCTCTGAGGTATGTCTGTGAGTCTCCAGTGGTGGCCCTGAGCTAGAGCCGCTGGGCGAGGGGTAGAGGGCTCATCCTGGGGCAGGAACAGCACTTTACCCTGTCTCTGGAGTGATCTAGAGCCAGGTCCTCCACGGGAAGGGGAGGCTTGGCGCAGGCGGAAGCGGGGAAGCGGGGAAGCGGGAGCCTGTTGTGGAAGGAGTTTCCATACAGGCCTCTTGCTTTATCTTTAGCATGAAAGAGGAGCAAATAAAACCTGGGCCTCAAGTTAAACCACAGCCTGTCTTCTTCAAGGGTTTCAAGTTGGCACTGGGTTCTACGTCGAGGGTTCTAAACAACCTCAGACAGAGACTATCTGGGGGCGGGGGTTATGTCTACCTGAGCAGATGCCACCTTTCCTCGCCTTTCCTCCCCGAACAGTAATAGTACAGCAGTCACTCCCATGCTCTACGAAACACCTCACCGTCCTGTCTAAGAGATCTGAGTACGTGGCTGTTAGGAGCCACCTCCCACACTACCCCCGGGAACACCAAGGTGACAGTGTGTGATAGAATTTAAACAGAGACAAATTCAACTGGGTCCGGCTGTTAGAAGTTTGAAGCTAAGATGAACCGTGTCTTCCAAGATTTTTTTTTAAAGTAGCAATTGAGAAAACCCAGTGGAACTATCTGTGTCTAACCCTGAGCCTCTTTTCTGCTACCCCATCCCTGTAACAACCCTGGTGAAGAGCAGAGCAGCCTGGGGGAAGGGAAGAGGGCCCTGCCTTGGTTATCTATCGGCCATGGCTATGGACAACCTGTGACTCACCAAGGGAGGAGGAGCTGCTCTTGACCAGCACTGTAGATGCGGAGACCCGAGTTTGCTCTGGGGCAGTAGGAGCAGGACAAGCAGGGACCAAGCACCAGAGCAGCTGCGGGCAAACTGCCTTCGGGCCAGCACCAGGGACGTCCTGACCAGTCATTCCAGACACCCAGCTGAAGAAGGATCTGAGCTTGCTTGACCTCCAAGTTTGTTCCTCTTGCCTTCTCTCCCCTTACCCCCACCTCCACCCAGACACACTAAGCGCTCAGCTTTGGCCTTATAAGGCTAGACACAACATATAAGTGCCTAAGCGGCAAACATCATTGGAATGTACTTCTTTTGTTCTCTGAATCCTGTACGCTCAGTAAATTTGCAGTTCAGAAGAGGCTGGAGGCATGATTTTTTCCCTGGTTATACTTGTGGCCATTCCGGACCATCACACTGCCTTCTCCATTGTTAGGGTGAAGTAAATACCAAATGCTACTCAACGGAGAAAGAATTCTAGAAACCTAAAGGACAGAAAGAAACTAACACTCACCCCTTCGTCCATCAGAAAGAGCCAAGAAGAGCTTCATGCAAGAACACACAGCTCTCTTGAAGACCCCTGGATGGAGCCTTGTCATAACCTATCACAATGTAGACCAGCCTTCAGCCCATTTGTCTACTATGTGTGAGACCCTAGGTTCAATTGTCAACCGAAAGAAAGGAAGGAAGGGAGGGAGGGAGGGAAGAAAGAAGGAAGGAAGATAATGTTCTGACCAGAGCATATGGCTTTAAGTGATTTTTCTTCAAGTTTCTCTGTTTGCTGTATTTAGGGTTCAGAGGGCTGCTGAGGGTCTGAGCAGCCCATTTTTGCAGTACAAAGACTGTGGTGACGGTTTAAAGATAAAAAGAGCTAGTATGGCTAAAGTGGGTGGCACAGGGGGAGAGTGCTTGCCTTGAAAGCATGAGGACCTGAGTTCAATCCCCAGGACCCATGAATAAAGCAAGGTGTGGTAGCCAACTGGATGGTTCCTGAGAGGAGACACGTTGCCCTCTGACCTCCATGCACACACAAGCACACACACATAGACATGCACACTCAGAAAATGGCTTTTGTTTTGTTTTGTTTTGTTTTTAAAGAAACTAGTTGCTAGAATAAGAGCAATTTTAAGTTAAAAGAAAGAAAATAAGAAATTAACGATATCCCATCTAAACAAGCACTGCCTGTCTGTCTACCTCACTAGTGGGAAGTCTGCTGAGGAAGAAAGCCAAAATGACATTTCAATAATCAAAATGGACATAACAAAGCTCGTGAACTAAAAAATAAGTAAGTATTTAGTGCTAATATTCTGATCTGCCCCCTTGAAATCCTGCCCCTTGGTGCTGCCCTCATCCTGATGTAAAAGCATCTTTTTAAGGAAAAACTCCCCCTTCCTCTCTCTCCCTCTTTCCTCTCATGAGGTGTGCACCCTGGAATCCCCCTCTCTCTTCCTCCCTCTCCTTTCTTTCTTTCCCTTTCTTTCTTTCTTTCTTTATCCCTCATTATAATAAACCATTTCTGCCGGATGCAGCCTCTGGATTGTGAATGTCCACCTGCCACCGCCCACACCATGCCTGCATGGTGCGCTGTCACCCACCACTGCATCTGCCGCAGCATGTCTGCATGGTCCCATGCACACATGAGAGACCCTGGCCAGCTGCGAGTTTCCCATGTGTGCATAATTCGTAACACCTAGGAAAAAGATTTAACAAAAACATAACAAGTGGAAAAAAGCACAGCAGTGTAAAGAAAGCCCATGTTGGAGGCAAACTTTCAAGCACACTCAAGAAACCGTGTGTGTCTCTGATTGCCTGGCTAGAGAGGCTGACAACACATCTTAGGTCCTCAGTCTGCATCCCCCAATGAGAGGGACGGATTGTAATAGACTATAAAGCAGGGTTTCTCAACCTGTGGGCTGGGACCCATTTGAAGCCAGTGTAGTTGACCAGGGCAAGATCTGGATTTGGAGACCCACGCTGCGGCTCCACAGCTGACAGGTCACGTGACCTGTCACGTGACAGCACTAAGGCATGGTGGTGAGGGAAGCTGCCAGAAGGTGGGAGCAGCAAGCCAAGGCCACAGAGAACCATGGACTTGAACCATGGGAGAAGTCGCTGAAGGTAACAAGCAGAGGCAGCATGGTCAGGTGTGTGTGTGTGTGTGTGTGTGTGTGTGTGTGTGTGTGTGTGTGTGTGTATGTGTGTGTGTGTGTGTGTGTATGTGTGTGTGTGTGTGTGTGTGTGTGTGTGTGTGTGTCCGCTCTACCACTGAGCCACACGGCACAACCTCAGACCAGCATTCTTTAGCATTTGTTCTCCACGGAGAAAAGTGATTGGAGGAAGCAAGGAAGGGTGGGAGGAAGGTCAGCAGGTCAGCGCCCAGGGCAGCTTGGACAGGAACAGCAGGAGGTATGCGGTGCGGTGTGTGTTTGTACTTAAGCACCATCTTTACTCTGGTATTTTCCTCAAACTTTCGTGATGAAGTCATCCAACCATCCAAACAAGAAAGATGCCGGAGGGGGCCAGCCATCTCACAAGCGGACAGATAGACAAAGACAGTGAGTGAGGAGGGGCTAAGTCTCTAGACTTCTCCAGGAAACCGAAATCCTGGTCTAACTTACATCCCCTGTTGTTCAGTCTCCATTTCCTGCCTTCCCATCAGTTCTGTCTTCCTCTCCCACCTTGTGGGGAGCTCAAAACATCCTTCCCCTCAAGATACCCCTCCCCCAAACATGTTTCCTTATCACACTTCCAGTCCATTTTCCAGAGAAGCTGCAGGGACAGGGCTGACAGAAAGCTGTTCTCTTGTAAAAATGTTACATATCCATGAGTAAAATGACATGGACATGGGTGAGTCTATTCCATCTGCAGCCCTCTACCCAGGGAAAAAGCTTCCCGGGAAGAAGAGAAAGAGTCTGACACCTATCCAGACAGACAGGACCCAGATGACTGCCACCTCGGGACTTCACCCCAAGGGAACCTCATCCACAAACTTCCAGGCCTGCTCCACTTCCTTCCCCCAGAAGCCAAGCCCCTGTCTCTTTGCTTAGTTCTAGGAAGGCTGAGCTGCTTTGAGCCTTATATTTGTGTATGAGTGTGCACATATGTGTGTGTGGTGTGTCTATACGTGTGTATGTGTGCATATGTATGTGTGTGCATGTGTATATTATATGTGTGTGTCTGTGTCTATGTGTGTGTGCCCATGTGTGTGCATGTGTATATCTGTGTGTGTCTGTATGTGTCTATATGTGTGTATATGTGTGTACTCTACAAGATTTAGGCACCTAATGAAATGTGTTATTTCCCACAAGCTAGTCTACTGTCAGCTTATTCCTGCAGCTTGGCAGAGGGAGGAGACACACCCCAACACCTAGGAGCTGGCTCTAGAGCAAATGACAACTCTGGGATGTTTCCAGAACAGTGCACAGGTGAATGAAAGGAAGGTCTGAGCTCCTGGTGAATCCTACTCAGCTCAGTCCACACCAATGCTCTGACGCACCATAGAGCAAGAGTAGGACCAGGTGGCTTGCGTTTCTGATTCTGGAGGGAAGAGACGGGTGGAGGTGGGAAGGAACTATGTCACCCACCCTTTTTTATCTGGACTGGAACAAAGTGTGCCCCAGGACAGGAGGAGCATGCGCTGTTTTGGTTTTTTTATGTGTTGTTTGTTTTTATTTAGGCTATTAGTCACAGGTAACATGAAGCAACTTTTGAAGAAAATCTGCTACAAGAAGGAATTCACAACATCATGGTGTTGGGTGTTGGTGCTGGGGAAATCCAAAGAAATGAATTTCAGAACAGTGAAGTGGAGAGAAAAGATTTGACAGTGAACTCGGCAACGTCCACATCACTTTTGCTTTGGCATAAATCTCACAGGAAATGGAAAGGGAATGGATGACTGAAAAAATAGACAGACCTGTGAAGATGTGCCACACTGCATTTCCACACTGCCTTCAGGGAATGTGGGTCCCCACTGTGGAGGCTACTTTGGTTACTTCTTTGGTGACTATAATTACACATGACAATGTAGTCTTGGGGAACCCAGATGCTGGTGTCTGCTCAGAGGCCCAGCCTCTCTCTCCAAAGCTAGAAAAGCCAGCGATCCATTTTCCACAAGTCACTTTCAAGAGTGCAGCCAGATCTAAAGTGCTTTTGCCCCTGAACAAAGGAGCAGCCATTCTCAAAGTCCAGTCCAACCTGAAATACCAGATTTCTAAATGAGCCCTGGCCCAGTCCTCCAGCTCACACTGCACCTGGCTTAACCCTTTCCTGCCTGCAGGTCCTGAGTCTACCTTCCGTGGAAAACGGCTCTGTCTGAGCAGATAAACCTGCATACGCCCCTCTATCCGTGCCTAATCCTGCCAGGACCAAGTGAGATGACGTAGTAGTTAGCACTGCTCTTCGCTGCCAAGCCATTTGTCAGCCTCCTGAAGCTTCTTCCTACCTTCTCTGGTTAAAAGGGGACTGATGCAATGGCTCTACCTGGTCACCACTCTGTCACCATGTGACTTGCTTACATAGTGTATTGGATAGCTCTTAAATGACCCCAAACCCTGGGTTATTACTAAAACTGGACCCACTCCCATCCAGTAGATGAACAGACTGAGGTCCAGACCGAGGTTCTGATTCAATTGTTGGTAATCCTGTTGTCTTCTTCTTTCTTTTCTTCTAAATGTGGTGTGTGTGTGTGCACATGTGTGTGCGTGCACATGTGTGTGTGCATGCACATGTGTGTGTGCGCGTGCACATGTGTGTGCCCTTATGTGTAAGTGTGGAGGCTAGAAGTTGGTACCAGGTGTCTTCATCTATCCTTCTTCATTTTATTTTTTGACAGGGTCTCTCACTTAATCTGGAGCTTGCCAATTGACCAGACTAGCTGCCCAACAAGCCGCCTCCACCCTGTCCTGCTGCACCATGTCCCCAGCACTGGGACTGCACACAGGCACCACCATGCCCAGGTCTTTGTGTTGGCATAGCAAGCGCTTCCACCCACTGGGTCAGCCGATCCTTAGACTCTGGAGTTTACAGTCTCCAGTCTTCTTAGTCACGTGTGCTTCATGCAATTAAAACTTACCAGGCGTGAGATTTTGAGAATTAAATTCTTGTGATCAGAAAACAGTGGAATCTGAACAGATAGTTTGTTAGAAAACTAATCATTCAGAGAAGTACGAATGAGAGGACGGTGTGCCTGCCTCCCTCCCTCATGAAGCTAAAAAAAAAAAAAAAAGATTTAAAACAAAACAAGACACCCACTGGCAGAAAAATGTGGAGATGAACACAAACCTTGGAGGGAAGTAGAAATGGTAAACTAGCAATTAGTACCCAAAGATCTAATCATTTCCTTTGATCTAATCATTTTACTTTGATTGATTCATCCCAAGGAAATAACCCAAAAAAGAGTTAGGTAGAAACAAAGTAGCAAGATCAGGGAAGTGGGCATTACAAGTCATTGCATCTGCTGTGTGGCCCTGGCAGGAAAACACAACCCTTAGAGACAGGTAGGGACGGCGATGACTGTAACCGAGATAAAACCTGCAGTGCATGGGATTTGGGTGGACCAGAAGCCAGAGAGAAGGCATGGGAGAGGGCAACAGCACCAGGGAAGGCTAATTAGGGAGGCAAATATCCAAGAGCCTACTGTGAGGGAAAGGGCAGACGTGGGCATCATGGCTTGTCCCTGAGGCCAGGACACCCAGGAAGTCAGGGCTCTGGTTTAGATCTTGTTTTATTTTGCACCTGTGGTTCATCTTGTCTTTCAGTGTGAGAACTGACTTTGGAAGGGTTTGAAAAGACAGATTGACACCGCAGAGAATTGTTTTCCAGAGTCACTGGGGGCAGCATTGCAAAAGCTGGGATTACAGAAAAGGAAGTCTGAGATGGAGACCAGTCCAAAGGCAGAGATGGAGCAGGTGGAAGGCGGAGGAAGGGACAGACTAAGCCGGTTAGTGGCTTGCATTCAAGGCCTTGATCACCAATTAGCTATGAGGCTTAAGAACCAGTGAGGTCACAGAGACAACTGCTTTAGGGAAAGGGATTAGCTACATTTACAGGAATTTCATAGCAAATTCCTTCCCATCGGCCCACCTAGGTTCTTAAGGGGGAAGATCATTCCTTCCTGACCTTTCTCCTCCAGCTGACAACATCTGGAATGACTTTTAACCACTAGATCTCCTCAAAGTAAACAAAATAGAGAATTCCTTTCCAAATTCAAAATACTTCTAGATTTCACGTTTCCTTGCTGGGTATTGAACCAGAGCTTTGGGCATGTTAGGTGTGCGCTCTACCATGGAGCCTCATTTCTAGCCTTTGGAAATGGCAGATCCAATAAATCTTCAAACTCACTATCCTCCTGCCTCAGTCTCCTTAGTGGTGGGGTTGCATGCACGAACCATAACACCTTGTTTAGATTTGAATTTATAAAGAATCAAAGAATTCAAGATCAGTTCAGGCAACAACTACGTAATCTTATTTTTGAAAATATTACCTTAATTTTAAAGAGTTTTTTCAAGCATAGATTTGATTTTGATCCAAACAATTCAAGGATCTCTGTTGTAGCCCCTCTTAAAGTCTCCTTACTTTTTCCTTGAAGTATGGAGAAAATCCAGTCATGTTTTACATATAAAACATCACACTTAGGAATAACTTTCTTAGCTGCGTCTTTGACCCCGGAAGTAGTTATTTCAGTTTTCAAAATCCTTCTAAAGGAAACAGTTATAAAGATCCGCTGCAAGGGACTATTTAACAGCTGGTCTGGTATCTCAGTGGACAGTAAGTAGATCTTTGCCTTGTCTGAATTGCAATTTGATTCTAACGCAATACAAAAGTTATTAAGACAACTTTCAAAGGCTGGTTCCTTTATGAACTAATTCATGGATATTTAAGTAATAAAAACCTTTGAAAACTACCAAACACACTAAATTAAGTACCTTGAAAACAAAGAAGGCAACATCTGAAAAGCTCATACTGGAAGCAGCATGGACGACAGGCCCCAGAGTCATGCATTAATCTACTGTCTCCAAGACAGGACGTGGACCTCCCCCAAAGCTGGCAACAGCCTCCACTTATGAAGTCTGAATTAGTCCAGTTAGACCCGAAGAAGGAGGCTTTGTCTGCCTTCTCCCTGGAGACCCCAAGGTAAAGCTGGAATTGCAATTTGCTGGACAGCCTGGGCTGAACAAAGCTCCTGTCCCATCCTCCGAAGTAACAGGCAGCCATGTCTAAAGGGAATGCTTAGTGGGCGGGAAACGGCAAAACAATGAAGAAGGTTGTTCTAGAAGATGACGGAGGTCCCTGGAGGAGTCTTCTAGATCCAGCAGTGGCTCTTTTAGCAACAGATGTGATTTCTAAACAATAATGGAGACATGCAAAAGCACACAAGCTTTGAAATCAGGCAGGCCCACTTCAGTGACCCTGGGCCGGTTGCTTAACCTCTGCAAAATGGTGGTAATTATACCTGCTTTTGGAGTTGGTGTAAGGATTACGTGAAATAATACACGTAGAAGCACAGTGCCTGCCCCAAGGTCCCAACAGATTTACTTGCCTGAAATGTCTCCCTTTGGTTCAGGCCTCTAAAAGCTAAGTAATTTGAGGGTGCCCACTCTGCCAGCACCAACCACATGAGGAAAAGCTAACTCAGCCCTGTTTCATCTCCTCAATTGTGACAAAACGCAAAGTCTCTTGCGTGCCTGGCCCCAGACTCCTTCATTCAGATGAAAAGGAGGGACGTCTGCAGGTGAGCAGCCTGTGGTGATGGTTAAAATGGTTTGATGTGTGCAAGGCCCCCCCCCCCCCCCAGGCTCACTAAAAGGCTTTCATGGGAAAGACAAAGGAGGAGGGATCCTGTGTGGTGAAGGGCCACTGTTGCTTGCTCTTAGCTCGCTGCTGTGTTTTGTTTTGAGACAGAGTCTAGCTGTGTAGCCCAGGCTGACCTGGATCTCAAGATGCTCCTGCCTCCACCCTACTGCTGAAAGTATAGACGTGTCGCCACATCTGGCCTGCTGTATCTCTTTCTTCCCAAATACACAATAAATAAATGAAAATTTTTTTCAAAGATAACAAAACAAAAAAAAAATTAAGAATAAGTATCTGGAGGTTTTATTTTGTTTTTTTGGTTTAGGGTGGGTTTTTGTTGTTGTTGTTTGGTTTGGTTTGGTTTGGTTTGGTTTGGTTTGGTTTGGTTTTCTTCTCATGTGAAAGGAAACTGATTCAGTAGAGTTCCGGAAAACAAAAGAAGAGGTCCTATGTGGAGTGTCCCCTGGGCAGCCTGGCTGTTTTGTCACAGCTGAGGAGCAGAATACAGCAGCTCTCCTGTGCAGAGCCGTCAGAACTTGCATTGGTGACACATCTCAGGAGACTGACACCAAGGTTTGGTCCTGCTGTCTGTCTGTCATGCAAGGAGTTGGTTCAGGCCTCTGGCTGCACTCAGTCTGGGACCCACAATAGCACTCCCTGTCCTCAAAGGGTAGTTACAGGACCTGAAGGAGTCTTAGGATCAACGGCTGGTCCACCTGTCGGCAGTTCCCCTTGTTAGGCCTTCCTTCTCCTTCAGGGCCAACCCCAAGGCCAAGTGTAGTGGCATTTGAGAAACCCTAGGCCAACAATAATAAACTCAGCTCATACGCCCTTGATATGGAAGCCCTAATTCTGAGCATCATGTAGGAAGAGCTCACTCCCGTCTCTTTTGCACAGTTAAGTCTACCTGTATCCTTTGTAGACAGGTTCAGTGCCTCCTCCTGAGGGCAGCTGTCGCCTGAGGAAGGGTGTCCAATGGCATGGAGTAGAAAGCCACCCATGGCAGCACCATTAAGTAGGGAGCACTGCTGTCCCCCCCTAAGGAGTCAGGGGACGGAGAACCTGTGGTTGTGGCAGTTGTCCCCATATCACCAAGGCCTGGGGCACTCTATCTTTTGGCAAGATGTGACTTGGGTCCTGTGGTTACTCCCTGAGCACATCTTGGAAAGAAAGCATCAGAAAGAGAAAGGCCAAGAGGTGGAGTTGTATGTGAGGACCCCCCCAAGCCACTCCCACCGGCCAGTGGTTAGATGACACCAGATAGATACCCTTACATGCAAGGGGGTACAAAACTTGAGTCTTTCTTGTTTGCTTTTTTTTTTTTTTTTTTTTTTTTTTTTTTGAGACAGGATTTTGCTTTGCAGCCTTGTCTGGCTTCCAACTTACAGCAATCCTTCTGCCTCAGCTTCCTAGTGCTGGGATTACAGGTGTGAGCCTTCAAAGACAAAAATAGTCTTTGAAGCTAAGCAGATTGCAGATCCAAAGGAAAATCTGTGCTCTGTTGGGGGAAGACTAACAGAAGTTTTTCTTGGCCCCCTCCAGGAACAGCTCAGTGCCTACTGTGGTATACTTACTTTTATAGTACCCCAGACTTTGTATATTGCTTATGTGAAAAATGATAATCCCATAATTTTGCATGTAAGCTTTTTTGCTGGTTGGTGCTGGAGATTGAACCCAGGGCCATATTGTTACATGCTAGGTAAGGCATCTGCCATTGAGCTATATCCCATTTCTTGTGTACTTAATTGTCATGATCCCACTCTACAGAATGAGAGCTTGTGGAAAGCAGGGTGTGTCCTATGTGTCCTGCTCAGCTGTCCCCAGGATCCCCAGACCTAGTCCAGTGCCTACATATGTACGCACACCTGGTAAATAATATAGTCAGAAGTAGTGACTAAATTAAATGTTAAAGGTTCACTGAGACACTTGGCAGCTGTAGATGGTGACTGTGACTTTCCCTTGTTTAAATGCAGACCAGAAGGATGCACATACCCCATTCTGTCAGCACTGTGAACAGAGCCCATGGAAAGAGCACCAAGATACAGTGGGAAAGTATGTTGGGTCAGAACTTGGACTACATGGGAACAGGAACAGAGCCCCCAGGGACATGGTTGAGGTCATGGGAACAGAGGAATGGCAAATGGGGAAATCCTGGGAATCCCAACCCCGTTTTGTGCTAACAGACATGGGAGGTAGAGATGAGAGGCGGAGAGGTAAGGTCATATTTAGCAACAGTTGCTTTCCTTGCCCCTTCCCTCCCTCTCTCCTCCCAGTAAAGGAGATTTTTACAGACAAGGGAAGCTCGCTGCCTGGTAGAGGTCACCTCTTCCCACTCACTCCCAGAAGTGCTGGGACTTGTTGCGTTAGACCCTAGAGCACACAGGAAGGAATCATACAACCTGGTCCTGAAACATGCTGCCTTGGTGCTGGCTGGGGTGGGGCACACGTTTGCTGCTGTGACAAGCCCTGTGGGGTGCCATGACAGAAAACAATGGGGGTGGGGTGGGTGGCATTTAACCATCACCCAAGAAGGAGAAGTCACCATGACAACTGCCAGTGCAAGACCCCAGCAGTGCACACGGCAGCAAGAAGAAAGGACAAAGTGACAGACACAGAGAGGTTCAATGTCATCTCTGGGGTGTGAGCACCCACCAGCGAGCAGGAACGTTGTTTAAGTCGATTTTTAATAAGCATTGTGGGATGAATACAGAGGTTCCAATCACAAGAACAAGGCAGAAAGAATCCTGAGACTCTCATCACATCAGAACTCCCAGTATCTTCTTTAGATTCACTAACCATCAAAAATGAGTTACATCAAAGCCAGGCCTGGGAGTGCACCCATATAATCTCAGCTACTTGGGAGGCTGAAACAGGAAGATCACAAATTCAAAGCCTGCCTAAGTTATAGAAGGAGTTCAAGGCCAGGTTAGGTAACTTAGGAAAAGACGTTGTCTCAAAAGGGGTGGGGGTGGGACGCTGTACAGTTCCATGGCAAAGTATTCACCAGGCAGGCTCCTGGTCCTAGGTTCAATTCCTGATTCAGGAAAGAAAAGAAAGCTGCATCAAATTACTTTCAGCTATGAAAGAAAATATGCAACTTTAGAAACGTTGTCTCAGGGAGGGGCCTGCTGGCCTTTAAGTGCTTTCAAGATTTCTGCTCCAGAAGAAATTGAATGGATGCCAAGAGCCAAGATCAGCCATGCTGCGTGTGTGGCAAAGCCAGTGTTCTGCCCCATTAAACAAACACATCACCACAGAACAAGAGATGCTAAAGGGCTTAGAAATCTGTAAAATAGACAAAGTAATTAGAAGAGGTCAATGTAAATTTTCTAAATGAAATAAAACCCAAGGAACACATCACTATTAGGTTGTTACAGTTTTTCTCAGGGATGCTCTCACAGTGGTAGAACACCATGACCAAAAGCAGCCTGGGGAGAACATAGTTTATTTCAGCTCACAGCTCTCAGGTCACACTCCATCACTGAGGGAAGTCAGGGCAGGAGCTCAGGGTAGGAACCTGGAGGCAGGGACTGAAGCAGAGGCCATGGAGGAACACTGCTCACGGGCTTGGTCCTCATGAGCTGCTCAGCCTGCTTTTGTATACAACTCAGGACTGCTTGCCCAGTGGGTTGGGCACTCACGTATCAATCATTAAATCAGAAAATGCTTGACAAACTTGCCTATAGGAAAATCTTGTGGAGGCATTTTCTCAATTCAAAGTCCCTTTCCCAAATAAATCTAGCTTCGGTCAAGTTGACATAAAACTAACCAGCACAATTGACCCTTATCAACTTGGCACACAAACACATCATTATTAAACCATAGACTTTCCTTTTTTGTTTGTCCCCGAGATCTCATATTAACATCACTATCACAATATAAAACATGTTCAACCCCAAACTTAAAACACACAAATGAAAAACAGAAGTAACTCTGACCTCAGAGGTAAGAGAAAGACCGCCTATCCCATCTGTGCTACCGACAGGGCTGACCGTTCTCTTCAAAGGCTCCTGGAGAGTACTTTCAGGACTGCCAAAGTTTATAGTCAGTACAGAACCATGACGTCTCTGATCCCAGTTACTAAATAAAACAGGAAGCTTACAGCATGGGCCACTGGAGAGAGATGAGTTTATCAATTCAAGAGGGCAAAGCTGGTGCCCACAAGCAGTCAGAAAGCAAGCTGTAAAACTATGAAACATATATAGAATTTCAACAAAAAATGTTGGTCTCCTGAGTGACTGAGAGAAGAAAGAGAACGAGAAACAAATCTGGGTCACCCTCCTGGGGCGCAGGTCAAAGTTCACAGAACTAAAATAGACTGCAAGATGAGAGACTGAAAACCTGGAATACAAGTAAAAATAACGTGAAACAAAATGTTGTGAATTAAAAGGAAGAATGGCGGGGAGACACACTGGCAGCCGGCAAAGACATTCCAGCTTGACTGCGGGGCCAGGGAGAAAGGTCAGAGCTGACTTACGAATGGCCAGCTGCAGCGAGAGTGTGAACGCTACCACAGCTTGCTGAGGGCAACACTCCGAAGGGTTTACACAGTAAGACACAAAATTCTGTCTTGACACATGAGTTTGAGGGCTGTTAGTGTAGTTTAATTGTACTCCACAAGAGGACATTGAAGTTCTAATCCCCATGGGGCAGTATTTGGAAATACAGCTACTGTGGCTGTGGCTAGCTAAAATGGAGTGTGTCATCCCTCAATCCAATGACAGTGTCCTTGAAAAAAGACACTCTGAAGACAGAAGCAGATGCTGGAGTGATACAACTTTAGGTCAAGGAGTGCCAGGGATAACCAGGCACAGCCAGGGACAGCCTGGCACGGCCATGCACAACCAGGGATAACATGGGACATCTGGGCATAGCCAAGGACAGCCAGGAACAATTGGGTACAGCCAGGGACAGTCGGGTACAGCCAGAGACAGTCGGGTACATCCAGAGACAGCCAGGAATAGCCAGGGATAGCCCAACATAGCCAGATACTAGGAAGAGGCAAGAAGGATTCTACCCAGAACCTCCAGGGAACACAGCTTTGGACTTCTTGCCACCAGAACTGAGAAAAAAAAAAATAAGTTGCCATGGTTGTGTGCCCCCACCCCATTTAGAAGTGGATGCAGATGTTTATCAGACACCCATGGTCAGCTTTGAGGAGTGTTTGGGACTGAAGGCAGACATGTGAGATACATCACAACACTGGAGTTGGCTATACAGCAAACCCAATCATTTGCTGTCTTGGCAAACTACGAAAATGGGAACAGATGCCAACCTTTGAAATAAGGACATGGTCTACATTCCAAGATCCCTGAGTAAGTTCAAGGAGAGCCAAGCCGATCATCACAGCTATAGATTAAATTTAAGAAGCTAATGCAGCAAATATTCACAGATAAAATCACCCCATGGCATAACATCAAGAACCCAGCAATCAATTAATATAATAAAGCTGCCTTCAATGATAAAAACACAGTAGATAGGCACATTCGGTCTCACCTTACATCATGGTGTCTCAGTCAACCAGAGACACTTATGCAATGGTGGTTCCATACAATTATGACAGCTGAGAAATTCCTGTTACCTGATGGCATCAAAGCCTCCTCGTGCCCCGGCACAGCACATGCCTCATGTGTTTATGGTGATGCTGCAGTGTCTACAATTATGCACAGGGGCACCATCCTTCATAATGAGTGACTGTGTGACCATCTTATTACTATACCATACTTGGTGTAATTACTTTAGAGCATATTTCTGCCATTTTTTTAAAATGAGCTTTCTGTAAAGCATACTGCTTTACATTACATGTCTGCATGGCTGGCATTGGCCCTGTTCATGTGTTTGCTGCATCTCTTCTCGCTCTGAGAGGCCACAGGCAGTGGTCTCCTACATCATCTGGGTTTGTAGAAGTGTGCAACGTTGACACCCCTAGCAACCGTGACTCTCTGTTAGGTGGTATGTGGGTATATTTACCAGCTAACATCTGTAGTGCTTAGAGAGACGATCCAAGTGGCTACCAAGCAGCTGACAAAGGAAACAGCCTAGGATGCGACCATTAGGGATGGGATGAGTCAGAACACAGGGAGCAGACAACTGCTCAGCAGCAGACTCCTTCTCTGAGTGCACGTGCCTTCCAGGCACAAGGTTTCCAAAGTCTGGGTCAGAACCTAACCACATTCTTAGATCAAAACCACAGTCAAAACAAATCATGAACAACAGGTAAAGGAACCATGAAGTAATGAAAACTTACAGCCTATGAAACATCCCATTCTTAGGAGGGGAGCAGATTCAGAACATGTCAGGCCATTTTAACAGCAATAAAGATAAATATAGCACTCAATTTGCATGGACTATATACTTATAAAGAGTGTGTGTAATTTCATCTGTATTAAACACTGTCCATCAGGTTCTCGGGTGTGAGAAAAGCATGGTAGCCAAATGGCTCCTCCCACAGATGGTCATGCTTGACTTGCTCAATTGGTCAGGCCTTGGTGATTCCAAGCTCAGGCCTATCCTGCTGGAGCAGGGCCATGCTGCTCAGTACACACCATTGCAGGGGCCTCACTCAGTCCCCTCCTCTCCTCTCCTCTGCTCTCCTCTCCTCTTCTTTCTTTTTAATTAAATCTTTAAAATCCCTCATTTACAGTAACCCTTTTTGTATCTACAACTCAAGTTCAAATTTTCCTCCAACAGATTCATCAAATTAAAAACTGTGGAGAATCCATTTTTAACAAACGATGGTCCTTGGATTCCAGAGCGTTCCGTGGGTGTTTGGCAATGTCAGGGTTTCCTTCCTGCTCCATTTGATGAAATCTCTGGTTATAACACTGTTAGGTCACCAAGACTCATAGGCAGCCAAACCTCATCCGAGGCATTTATGTGGGTTTTCCCGAATACCCCTCAGCAACTTAAATCCTGGGTGTTAGAGCCAGCTACCAGGGAAGTTAAGAGGGAGTACAGGAAGTAGAAGTGACTAACAGCGATTGCACAACGCTTTCTCTTGGGCATTTTCCATGGCTGAGAACAAACTGGAGGGCACAGTGGGACACAGTAAAATGTTCACAGACATCCTGAAGTGCAGTGTCTACAGACACATGGAGACTTCTGGTTTGGTTCCTGGAAGGGCTGAAGGTTTGAGTCATAAACTTCTGTGCCTAAGACTTGTTCAATTATATCTGGGTAGTCACGATTAAACACAATCAGAATCATGTGCTAGCAAAGGTCGAGGTTTAAACATTTACAGGTACACAATTGCCTTTTACTCATAAAAATAATGAATTCCTAGTCCCCTGAAATCAAAGATCATAAGAGAAACCTACGTACGTGGACCTTCCTGTGCAAAGTTAACATTCCACACACATTTGAGGCTGTGGTAACATAAAGTCTATAAAAATGAATGCCAGTTTGTTGTCCAGGTCTAATGTGTGAGTCAGCTACCCTACTTTGTCACAAACAAACAACAAACAAAAAACGCTGGCCCATCAACTTCAAAGGAAGAAAGGTTTATCTTGACTATTTCTCTTGATAACTATGTCTCAACAGCACAGTAGACCAGGGACCAAATCCACCAACACACGGGCCTTCACAGGGGAAGTTTCCAGTTCAAACCATGGCATTCAGAATGGGGAAAACATTAAGAGATAAGCAAGTATGGGTTTTACTC
This sequence comes from Onychomys torridus, assembly GCF_903995425.1. Lineage (NCBI taxonomy): Eukaryota > Metazoa > Chordata > Mammalia > Rodentia > Cricetidae > Onychomys > Onychomys torridus. Next base: position 162,300,455 of record NC_050444.1, read on the forward strand.
ACAGTGTGGCAAAACTATTACAGAGGAGGAAGCTAGGAAGGCAGTCTGGCCCTAGGACAGCTGGAAACACAGTAACACTTCTACCATAGCAAGACCTTGTCTCTACCCGACAGCAGAGAAAGGGAAAGAGAAAGAGAAACAGCCAATGCCTGCTAGCCAAGCCCACACCCCAGCACGTGAAAAACAACATGTCAAAAGATATCGTGTGGTAACATAGGACTTACTTGGATATAACAACTAACATTCTGTGTTCAGGAGTCTTTACATCTGGAATTCCCTCCATTTTATTTGGGTAGAGTAAGCATAAAAGCCTCCAGGGAGGCCCTGGGTTCGATCCTCAGCTCCAAAAAAAAAAAAAAAAAAAAAAAAGCCTCCAGGGAGATTTTGTCTCTGAGCTTTCTGTGGTACTTGAGTTTGGTTATTAATTTTCATATTAATGAGCAAATATAATCATCACAGACCAGTTTCAAAGGTTGAAAACACACACACACACACACACACACACACACACACACACACACAGAGTCACTGTATACATCTATGTCTATTTCTCTATCTCCATTAGTTATTCAGGATGCTTTGTTTCAGTTCAAGTCTGCACTCTGTGTCTTAGAACAAGAAACTGTACACCCACCTGCCAGGTACCACATGCTCATCAGGGTACCACATGCACATCCACTTCTAGTTTGCCTGGGCAGAAGACACTTTGCTCTAGCATATATTTCGTGAAGTTTCCTTGTTTTAGACTATTTGTACATTTGTAGGTGTGTAACATCAGAGAAGTGACATGTGACTTCTCTGTCTTCTCCACAGTGGAACTAATCAGGAAACAGAGAATCCTAGAGAATCTGTCAAACCCACTCCTGGGAGAAGTTCTTTGTGTCCACTTACCCCCTCATAGCCTACCAAACTCTTCATGCTGGTCTGGTCCAGCCTCCAGGAAACTCGTAAGGGCCAGATGGAAAAGCCACTGACTAAATTAAAACACACTAATTGGGCATTGAATTTCTGCTGAAAATGTCCCCTCCCCACATTACTGGTGAGGTATCATGTGGGTGTCGGATGTACGACTCAGAGGAAATTCTTTCTTTCTGTACAAATAAATCATTTGGAATTCGTTATATCCAAGCTTTCTAATTGGTTCCTGGAAAAAAATCCAATATAGGATGTGGGAAACTCAACTGGTCAAACAGTCAAGAAGTTAATTAATTCAGTGAACGAAAGCAAGAATTAACACCACTAAGTCATCACTAAATAAAATGCATTTCTTTGCTAAACAATTCTAAAAAAAAAATCAAAGCTGCATCTCACATAAGGACATATGGATGTTGTTACCTCCATATAGCTACCATGAAAATGTTTGCAGTTCAAATAATACGCTAACTTTATTTTTTGGACAAGGTCTCGTATAGCCCAGGCTAACCTCATACTCACTAACGGATGAAACTGACCCTGGACTTTGGGTTCTTCTGCCTCCACTCCCCCTGTGTGGGGACCAATGGCATACACCACCACATACAGTGGGGGTTTTGTTTGCTTGCTTGATCACATTTATGTATTTACTTATTTTGTGTGTGTGCGCACATGCACATGACACATGCTGTGGCATGTGTGAGGAGGTCTGAAGACAATTTGCAGGAGTCAATCATTCCTTCCTTCCACCGTGTGGGACCTGAAGGTCACACTCAGGCCATGAGGCTTGGTGGTAAGCATCTTTACCCACTGAGCCATCTCACTGGCCCCATGCCCAGTTTTAAGTGGTGCTGGGGACTGAACCCAGGCAATGTGCATCCCAGGCAAGCTCTATACCAATGGAGGTACATCCTCAGTCTTATGCTAGAACATTTTGAAGCATACTTAGATCTTAAGATTTTCTGATTTAATATCAATTCTTAGCTCATAACATCACCAAAAAAATACACTGTATAAAATTAACCTTATACAAACTGGGCATGATGACATATACCTACAATTTTAACACTCCAAAAGCTGAGGCAAGGAGACTGTAAATCTGAAGCAAACTTGGGATGTTTAGCAAGACCCTGTCTCAAAACAAACAAACAAACCTAACTTGACATTTAGAGACTTCCCATCATGCATTTATTCACAACCTTGAGGAATGCAGCTGTTTCCAGGCTGCTCTGCAGTCACAGGGACTCTTGTTAGTGACCTTTCACATCTGGAATCCCCTATGGTTCTTTCATTTTGTTTTGGCACAATAGGAATCAAAGCCATCAGGGAAATGTTCTCTTAAATGTTCTATGGAGCTGAGTTCAGTTCTGCTTTATTCAAAGATAGTGAGAAGCCCCAATTTTGTCCAGAATTGGACAATTGTCTGTAACTCCAGTTCCAAGAAATCTGACATGCTCACACAGATATACATGCAGGCAAAAACACCAACGCATGCAGGGAGGTGGTGGTGCACACCTTTAATCCCAGCACTCAGGAGATAGAGCCAGGTGGATCTCTGTGAGTTCGAGGCCAGCCTGGGCTACCAAGTGAGTTCCAGTAAAGGTGCAAAACTACACAGGGAAACCCTGTCTTGAAAAACAAACAAACAAAAAAACCAAACAAACAAAAACAAAAAACCACCAACGCACATAAATAAAAATTAATCATTAAAAATAAAATAAAACATTACCTATAAAAATACTATATGAAAAATCTAAAAAAGTGGCCAGGCATTGTGGCACAAGCCTTTAATCTCAGCACTTGGAGGGCAGAGGCAAGTGGATCTTTGTTAGTTCAAGGTCTATGCAGTGAGGTTCCAGGCCAGCCAGGGCTACATAGTAAGATATAAGAATTAAAATCAGTCAGATGTGAATTATGTTACAGGCATATAATGGATTACTAAGGAGTCATGAAAAAAAATCATCATGAAACAGCACTTACTGGCAATGAGAAAGTTGACAATATACACCATCATCATAGCCTATATATTTATTTATTTATGGATTTTTTCAGAACAGAGTTTCTCTGTATATAACGCTGGCTGTCCTAGAACTCACTCTTGAAGACCAGACTGGCCTCAAACTCAAAGAAAGGTGTGCACCACCACACCTGGCTTTCCTCATAGTCATTTCTGAGTAAGCTCATCATTTTGTTGACATTAACCTCTGACACCATGAAGAAATTCACTGCACACACACCACAGGAGAGAAGCACAACTGTGATCTGTATCTGAAAGAGTGCTTTGCAGGAATCATGCGGTGGATCAGCCTAAGGAAACACACTGAAAATAACATGGGAGGTGGTGGCCTACACCTTTAATCCCAGCACTCAGAAGGCCGAGGCAGAAGGATCTCTGAGTTCAAGGCCAGCCTGGTCCACAGAGTGAGTTCCAGAACAGCCAGGACTACACCAAGAAACCCTGTCTTTAAAAAACAAAACAACAACAAAATTCAACGTAATAAAATGTAAAAATAACATGAACTTTGCAAGAACAAAATGGAAGTCTATGTGTCTCTTCATTCAGCAAACACTTAATTACTGCCACCTTCAAAACATCCTGCAAGGAAATCAAGGTGGTGGCTTTGCATGCCTTTAATCCCAGGCAGAGGCAGGCAGATCTCTGTGAGTTTGAGGCCAGCCTGGTCTACAGAGTGAGTACCAGGATGGCCAGGGGTACACAGAGAAGTCCTGCCTGGAAAAAACACAAAAGCAAACCATTCTCAAGGGGCTGGGAGAGGAAAGACGGGCATCCACAGAGCTGAATAAGCATGTCACTTGACTTTAGTGAGCTTATAATTTAGCAGGGACATTTGGGAAAAAATTGTAAATAATTTTTCTGTGCAGAATATTAAAGGAAGGAGAGAACAATCACTGGAGGTTAAAACAGAGATGGCTTCTGCTGTGAGATACAAATACAGGAGTCACCTCTGGAAACACAGTATGTGGAGACAGTGTAGGGATGTGTCAAGAGAACTGAAGGAAGCTTATTAGGGAAGGCGTAGACACACTATGTGGCTAATCACATTGCAAATGTAAGGAAGGAAGCACTAAGAAATTATTGGGCAGGTGGGTAAACATTAGAGAATAAGCCCCACATCTGGTGGAGGCAAAAAGAGGGGAGACTAAAGGTCAGCTTTGGCTAATGGGACTTTGACACAAAACAAAAACAACAACAACAACAAAGCCAGGGAGAATGAAAATGTACACTAGGGGAAGTTTGGGCTCGCTATTTTATGTGAACATGGCCATGAAACATCCCTCCGTGGTTTGAGAGCTTGGCAAAATCTCCCCCTGTAAAAGAAAGTGGTCCTTGATGTTGGCAGCAAGGTGGGTGGGAAAAGCCCTCCAGGTACAGCATCTCAGTGGTAAGAAAGGTCTTCTCAAACATCTTTGTAAATTCTCGGCTGAACTGACAAAATGTGAAAGCCCCCAGACCTGACAACGAGGACAGCTCCAAACAGACTAGAAAATGATAAGATTGTCATCTCCCCAAAGGAATCTGCCAGTCCTGATGGCCTAGCACAGTCAGCAATGATGACCCATAGACCTCACTCAGCTTGACAACCAATAGTGTAAATAAAGTTTTATTGGGACAAAACCACACCCCGGCATTTATATGTTGTCTGCCTGTATTCATGGCTACCATGGCAGACGTGAGTTGTAACAACAAGGGCCACACAACCACAAAGCCTAAAACACAGTCTTTGCAGTCTGACCTTTAAGAAATAATGGCTGATACCTGGCCTTGAGTTTTAGTTGGCTAAACTGGGGGAATTTGGGAGATAAAGCCTGGGACCTGAATAGAGTTAGGGTGTCCTCTGAAAAACTCCATGTGTGCTGGGATCCTCAAAGGTAACTCCTCAGCCCATGAATTGGGACACTTTCTCTGAAGGAGATAGAGGGGATACTGACTTAGTGGTGTCTTGGATGTGGTAGAAGGAAGACCAGCTAACTTTACACAGGGCAAAACCCATATCATCTGTGTGGTAGAAATAAAAAACCTCCCAGTAAACTTCGGTTTACTCAAGTGATCCATTTGATATCGAGTCTAAGTTTAGAGCTTTAAATGAAAATCGCCTTGGGTTCCCACAGACAGAAGTTTTCAAACAGCTTAATCTTTGAATCGAAAAGCACAAAATAGACCGAGAAAGCAAATTACAAAGCAAAACTAAGGAGAAAGCCAACTGTAAAATAAGTCACAAAAGTCACAGATGCTGAAACTATTAGGTGCCAAATGTTGACTATGAAGGAAAGATGGCATCAACCTGGGCATTATGGCCAGCACCCTAATCCAGCTCCTAGGAGGCTGGGGCAGGCAGGCCACTTTGAGTTTGAGGACAGCCTGGGCAACAGATTGAGACCCTGACTCGAAAAACAAAATGTAACAAAACAAGCAAAAAAGGGTGTCAGACAAGGGGAGAGAAGTCACTAAAAATGGTTAATTGTACTTTAATAGAACCAAATAACATGCCCGGCAAGTTCTAAAACTTTTAAGCACATAGTTGGTATTATAAAATCCAAGTAACCCAGATACCCAAAGAGAGCAGTAGCAAAGAGGAAAGCAGATGTGAAGAAATCATAAAGAAAATGGAGCAGAAAGGAGGAAGTAAAAAAAAAAATACAAGAGTAAATAGATTAAAAAAAAAAAAAGCCAGGCTGTGGTGGCGCTCGCCTTAATCCCAGCACTAGGGAGGCAGAGGCAGGCGGATCTCTGTGAATTCGAGGTCAGCCTGGTCTCCAAAGTGAGTTCCAGGAAAGGCACAAAGCTACACAGAGAAACCCTGTTTTGGGGGGGGGGGGATCTGATATTCACTTAATCAAATTATAGGATGAAAGGTAATCGAAATAATGACTAAAAACATTTGATGAAATACAGTAATCTTCAGAATAAAAATAACTTCATAGACCTGCTATAAATAAATTGCAATGCACAACAAAGAGAAAACTATCTAATACCCATAAGAAAAAAACAAATAGAATCATGACTAATTTTTCATCAATTTTGATGATATTAGAAACTAGTAGAACAATATTTTTAAAGCTCTGTGGAGGAACACACACACACACACACAATTATTTTTCAAAATGAGGGTGTGGGGGGATGGAGACATAGCTCAGTGGTTAAAAATACTCTTTCTTGGGCTGGAGAGAGGGCTCAGCGGTTAAGAACACTGGCTGTTCTTCCAGAGGTCCTGAGTTCAATTCCCAGCAACCACATGGTGGCTCACAACCCTCTGTAATAAGATCTGGTGCCCTCTTCTGGCCTGCAAGGGTACATGCAGATATTACACTGTATATACAATAAATAAATAAAATCTTTAAAAAAAATCATTCTTGCAGAGGACCTAGTGTAGTGGGTACCTGTTCTACCTATGACCTCTTGGTACCAGGCTCTAGGGCATGGCTGGGCACGCAGACCTCGCTCTCTTTGCACTCTCATGAGCTCGGATGGTGTGGACTGACTCAGACGGCAGAAGCAGCGGGGACTGGACATCAGCCTTCCAGGACTCTTCGATTTTGCCTATCCTGTTTAGTGAGTTGTTCTCCTCAATATAATTTCTAAATAAATGATTCCATTATCTGTGGATTATCTGTAATATGTGGGTTCAGTTCCCAGCACCCACATGGCAACTCACAACTACCTATAATTTCAATTCCAGGGGATCCAATGCCCTCTTCTGACCTCTAAGAATACAAGACATGCACATAGTGCACATACATGCAAGCAAGACACTCATCGTGGTGGTTTGAATAAGAATGGGCCTCATAGGCTCATATATTTGAATGTTGTTGTGAACTGTTTGGTAAGGATTGGGAGGCCCAGCATTGTTGGCGTGTGTGTCACTGAGTGGAATTTGAGGTTTCAAAAGCCTCTCTCTCTCTCTCTCTCTCTCTCTCTCTCTCCCTCCCTCAGATCAGATATAGTCTCTCAGCTACTTTCGCAGCACCATGCCTGCCTGCTTACCATCTTGCTCCCTGCCATGAAGGTCATGGATTCACCTTCTGAAACTGTAAGCAAGTTCCCAATCAAATGCTTTCTTTTATAAGTTGCTTTCGTCATGGAGTTTTGTCATGGTGATAGAAAGTAACAAGACACTCATAAATGCAATAAATAAATACATTTAAATAAAACAAAAGGTGGGCATGCTGCCTAACTTAAACCCTTCCACCCAAGAGGCAGAGGCAGGCAGACCCCTGTGAATTCAAGGCCAGCCTGGTCTACACAGTGAGTCCCTGTCTCCAAAGAATAAAAGGAAATACCAAGTAAAATAGATTCCAAGGTAGAAGTTATTACTGGAATCAGGGCTTACCACATAACAACAAAAGGTTGGGTTCAAGAGGTTTAATACTTTTCGTGTTGCTGGTGCTGCTATGGTGCTGCTATGGTGTGCTATGCAGGGCTTCCTGCAGGACGGCTAACTCTCACCAAGCTACCTTCACAGCCCAGAAGAGCTTATCAGCAGAGCATTCCTAAGTACAATACAATTTCCAGCAGAGAGGAGCTGCAGGGCGGGGCAGTAGAGGAGCCTCCAGAGCCTCTCCTGAGTCATATAAGCCTCATTCCCCAGGCTCAGATGGGCCTAACTGTCAGCTTTCAGTCTTCACTGACTATTGCCTGAGCTGAGGAAGACTGCCTTGTCCAAGGGTGTTCTTGGACAAGGTGAGCAAGCTAGGCGAGTGACTGCAGTATGGGGTTGAAGGAAGAACTCTGAGGCATACATCCAGAGTCAGTGGACACCATTGTAGAGGCCTGTAGTCCCAGCTTACCTTTTCCTCTGCTCTTTTTCTCCCTTCCCTAATGTCGGTCATAATGATCTCCATTCCAAAGACTGCAACAAATAGCCAGGGCGAGGCACCCAAGTGTGAAAAACCACAAACATGTGGCTCAAGACCAGCAGAGGCAATCAACCTACAGTTGGATTTTTGTGTAATTTATGTAGAGGATGCAATTATTTAGAAATTGAATAAGGTGACTAAATGAACAAATCAGGAAGCTCAAAGATGATGGCATCCAGGTACACAGGTGCCCAAGAAGACTGGAGGAGAGGCATCAAAAAGGTGGGAAGTGCCTTGTCCTGACGTCACAGGGAGAAAACAAGACATTCATAAGCCAACAGTGTTCAATGCTGTTGATAAGAAACCAACTAGAGGGGACATTTGTGTTTCCTAACCACATGTATTTCCCTTTTTGCCTACTAAGTGTATCGATCCTATGACCTGGGGACCACGTGGGGCCAAAGACAGCTGGGAACGCAGCCCAACTCAAAACCCTATGCTCACTTACAACAAGGAGATTTATCTGTTGCAGTTTTTGTTTTTGGTAATTTGATTGTATGGTTCTCCAGCTGAGATGACATGTGCTGCAATGTCAAAAGGCTAGATAGGCCTGAGTCTCACCCCAGGAAATAATAATCTCCCCCAACCCTCCATCATCCCCCACCCTCCTTCAGACAGGGCTCTTTCCAATGCCAGTCACAGAGCTGGGTGCCTGCTCAGGCTTGGCCTATCAGAGAACAGCCTTCTCCATTCCAGATTTGGCCAACGGGAGACTGCATTTCCCTGGCCTTCAATTTGGACAAGTGAGACTCAGATGTAGGGTCTTATTCAAACCACAAACTAGGCCTTTTATATTTTAGTTGGAGGGCATTAGGTGTGCTGTCAGGTATTATACCACCAAGATGTCTTAAAATGAAGCCACATCTGGCCAGCCTCATGGAACACCTACACAGAGAGAGCCTTCAGCTTCACCCCAATCTTCTCATGCTGATCCACTGACCCTTTTATTATTCATGGGGAGGGGGGGTTCTGTTACTAGCAAACAAAAAATTCCGACAAAACTTGGCTAACCCTCCTCCCATTCCATACTGAGCATAGGAGCATGGGAAGTTAATTTATCTAAAGCCTTACATCATGCCCAGTTCTAAGTAAATGTTACAAAAGTGTTAGCTATTATTAGTTATTATTCCTAATCCCCAAATAAGGACATTCATCCTATTTATAAAATCTTCATGGGAATATGAATAGGCATTCCATTTTCTACTTGGGCAGTTGTGCAACTAATGGGCCAGCTTTTCATCATGCTGCACATCGCTGATTGAGGGTTCCGGGTATAAAGCTTTCTGTCTGAGATTATTTCCTTACTTTAGAGTGCTTCCAAGAACTATCTGATTCTCAAAGCCTCTATAAGGATGTAGAAGCTCTGGCATTTCTAAGATGATTTTTCCTTTGTTTTGTTTTTAGGGGTTTTTTTTTTGTTTTTTGTTTTGTTTTTGTTTGTTTGTTTGGTTGGTTTTTCAAGACAGGGTTTCTCTGTAGCCCTGGCTGTCCTGGAACTTGCTCGGTAGACAGGCTGGTCTCGAACTCAGAGATCTGCCTGCCTCTGCCTCCTGAGTGCTGGGATCAAAGGTGTGCACCACCACTGCCCGGCTTTTCCCTTGTCTTTTATGTCAAGGAGGTTGTTGCACTCACTCCCATCTCTCGTCCTATGATTTAAGCCTATACGTATAATCAAGGTGGTGCTGTGTACTGAAGGGACAGAGAAGTGCTGGTGTTTACCAGTGTCCTATACTCTAACTAATGAGGCCGGCAGAGGCATTTGAAAGCATTAAAGGGAAGGGAGAAGCCACCAGAAAGCTCAAAGGACTTTGAAAAGGTCCACCATCAGAAATGCATATGACAGGTACTCAGTAAGTATCAGTGGAGTGAGCAATGGTCACCTTGGATGTCCTGGCATGTCTCCTGATGCAGCAGGCAGAGTTTGTTAACAGAGCTGGCGTTCTCATATTTCCAAACTCAGGAATCCAAGTTTTGTCATGTGTTTTCCCAATGGCCTTCACTACACACAACCCCATAACGTTCAACAGAAGAATGCTCATTTATCTTAATATCATAGTAAAGCATACTTTAAAAAAAAAACATACACACAACCCTACAACCTTTAAGATATCAGACACATTCACTCTGATGAGAAAAGGAGTCTCTGTGGAAGGGGGGAGGGGCAGGCATGGCTTTAATGGCACAATCAGACTGACCAACGAAGGCTGTCTGGGAAACAATTCAAAAGAAATGGTCACATATGGAAGAGCAAATTTATCAACTACCAATAATAATCAAGCCATGTTTCTGAAATTCACAGTCTATTTTGTACAGATAGTAACAACCCCAAAGCCTGGGGTTCAGTGCTCCGGTGGAGTTTTTCTGCCTAGTTACCTTTGCCATGCTCTAAGCACCAAAGGTTTTGTTGTAGAAAACCAATATCAACCCACATTTTCCAGAATAAGGCCACCAACTCAGCACCATTCCTATTCCAGTAGATGACCAAGGACAAGAGATGAACTTCTACCTGAAATGCCTCTGTCCCCGGATCCAGGCCCCAAAATCCAGAGAAGTCAGCAACTCTCCTGAGTAAGTAGGTTGTCAGTGACCACTCATGCTATAGGGTGAAAAGAGCTCAGAAAGCACATGTGGCCCTGAGTAGACCTGAAACCTGAGGGGGAGGGATGGGACACACACGACCCTGACCTGACCCCTAGGGGCTTGACATCCCACCAATCCCTGAGCTTGCCCCAGAGTCAGACCACAAAATCCACCAAGCCCAAGCTACCCTGGAAATCTCTGCCCCAACCCCCATATAAACTCTGTACCCTGTTCAGTTTGCTGCTGCTTCTCACCCCAGAGGCAGCCACCCTCCTGGATTCGTCCGTCCCAATAAATCTCTTGAGTGAGGTTTGTTGTGCAGTGTGACATTTTTGCTGGAGTGGAGCCCAGCTGTAACAACTTTTGCCAGAGCAAGAGAGCCGAGCAGAACTGTGACACTTTCACTGGGGAAGAAAGAGTTGTTATGCTCCAGGGATGCTGAGCAGAGCTCTAACAACTTCTCTGGGGAAACCCTCCCCTGCCAGAGCAGAGTTGTTACACGGACCGGACCGGACCGGGGAACCTTTCCCTGGAGCAGGGCTGTAAGCAGCTGTGTTTACAGTAAATTTGTGGTACTCCTGGGCTCCCGACTTCCATCTGAGCTGCAATGCTTACCCGAGTACCTTTGCACGGGCAAACCTTGTAACAAGAGGCTACAGCTTCACCTCACTTGTCTTCAGGTTTCACCTAAGTTCTAGACCCTGTTCATAAGTTACACCTCTTTCATGCCCTAACTCCCCAATCCACTGTTTCTCCTTGTATCTTGATGATTGTCTGAAATCACAAATCATCCTTGACTTTTCCTTCCCTCTGTTTCTCATGTGCAAGCTATCATGAAGGTCTATTACTTCCAAATCCAAACAGGAGCCCAGAATCTGTCTCTAGAACCTTCTCATTCCTGCCTTTCCAGATGCCACCATCTTCTCTCACACTATCAATTCACACTTGAGACAATGGCCTCCTAATTAGTCTTCAGGCCCAGCCCTCTGCTATCCCACTGTACCAAGCTCTCTCCCATGCTGGACTGTTCCCTTCTGCAGGGACTTCATCTAGACCACCTCTTCTTCATCCAGGTCTTAGAACGTCTCTCCTGCCATGCTATTACAAGGCTCTTTCCATTAGACTGTAAATTTCATGGGACAAAGATTATGTTCTCTCTGTTTACCATGTCCCCAGTGCTAGAACAGTGATTGGCAGGGAGTGAGCAGCTCCCTAGATTTGACTTGAGTGAATGAATGTTTTGAACACTAAACTCTCCAGTGCTCACAAGGTTTCCTATCAGGCATCCAAGGGTTGCCGTGAGCCACAAACAGCAGATTCCCCACCTCACAGCCTTGCACTCCCTACCCCCACCCCACCGCCTCCCTGTTTCCAACTTAAACATAGCTCTGCTGTGAGAGGAGAGCCAGCAGTCACCCCGTTGAAGCTGCTCTTTCTCCCACGCGGGCATCAGAAGGTAGATTTACTCCAGACCTTCCTGAGAAGGAGCACAGCAGAGAAGGGTCTGCTAACTTCTCAAAGAAAACCATTTAGTAAGGCAGCCATGAAGGATGAGAGAACTCAGGGGAAAAGAGGCCATCCCATGAACTTTAAAACCTAACTTACAGTTTTACAGTGCTGTGACACGTATGTATGAATTTATACTTATAAACATGTATATGTAAATGTATTCATATGAATACCCAGTCATCCAGTATACCCACTGTCCTTACATCCCATCCACATACAGGGTTGTGCAGGGGCTTTAGGCTTCTGTGTAGATGAAATTTAGCGTGCTCTGAAGGGACATGTGCCTGAGCATGCGCGTGAGTTGGAGCTCAGAGCTGACTGCCACAGTCTTCCACTTCTCACTTGCCTTCAGGCCACAGAGAAGCTGGGACCTGGCACTTCCCTTCTAGGAAGTCTTTTCTCTGTCTAAGGTTTCACAGCCTTGAAGGGGGTTACTGCAGTTAGGAAGGGCAGTCCATGAATCATGTATGCTCTTCAACGCAATGAAATCACCACCTCCGGAGACTGTATCAGGTAGAGATAACAATCTAGAACTGGGGCATTTACAGAAAAAGGTGTTTAAACATCTCTCAAAGAATATATAACAATAGCAGTGAGGATAACAATATGACCAATAGTATAAAAGTAACATTTATAGAACCCCAGTTGGCCCCGGGCAGTGTTCTACATGCTTTCCCATGCTAACCTGTTTGTCAAATAGCCCTGCCAGAAGAACCGCTCTTATTTCCAGGTTGCTAGACACTAGAGCTGAAATAATTAGCTGGAAGACATACAGTTAGTGCTTCTGAGGGCCAAGTGAGGCTCAAACACAAATGCTCAGATTCCAGACTGTGCTCTCCGCTGCTGCCTTTTCTTTGCTTGCCTGTGTGTTTGTTTGCTTGAGACAGAGTCTCACTGTGCAGCCCAGGACACTTTGGACTCTTGGTCCTTTTGCCTCAGCCTTCTGGTTGCTAGGATTACAGGCACACACCATCACGCCTGGCTATGGTACCTCTTTCTTATTCTTCTTTACTCAGAATAAAAGAAAATATCAAATTGTTTAGGGCTAAGCTGAAGAAGTAAGCTGATCAAGCTTTCTTTATTTAATGATGAAATTTAATTTCCATATGTACTATGTATACATGAGTAACATGTATCTATAGAAACACACCCTAAACATACTGGTAGCAAATTAAGTTTCTAAAATCTCTTAATGCAGAGTTTACATTAATATTTTAATTAATTAATTTGGCAAGGGACTAGAGCACACCCTACTGGCCAGCTAATAGGAAATACAGTATGTACTTTAGACAAAATGTTTAAATGTGAAATACTTAAAAGAAGCTTGAAAAGAAAACTATCTCAAAAACATCTAGCTTATGTATCTAAACAAATTAATCCATAGGATGTTAAAAATGTCTTAAAGTTATAAGTTCTAGAGATGGGGGTAGAATTGGAAATACAATGCTTGTTAAGGGAGCCTTACATACATAAAAGATGACTTAAATGATGGGCCGGGAAGTGGTGGCGCAACCTTTAATCCCAGCACTTGGGAGGTAGAGCCAGGCGGATCTCTGTGAGTTCGAGGCCAGCCTGGGCTACAGAGCAAGCTCCAGGACAGGCACCAAAACTACACAGAGAAACCCTGTCTCAAAAAATCAAAAACAACAAACAAACAAACAAAACAAACAAAAACCCAAAAACGATGGAGCCTGTCTTCATTCTGAGGAAAAGAAGTCAATTCTTTCCCTACAACACTCCAAACAACAGACTAGAAAATCCTCACACAATTAGCACACACAATCTTCTCACAGGTGTGTGTGTGTGTGTGTGTGTGTGTGTGTGTGTGTGTGTGTATTATGTGTTGTGTAGCCCTTTTAAAGAGAAAAATCTAGAAAAGGCAGCAATATCCTGAATTAGAGAAGGAAAAACAGAAATGTTGTGAACAACTGTTTTGCGCGTGTGCCTGTGACTTTTCCCACAGCAGCTGAAGTTCAAAGTTCTGGGGAAGCCTCCACTGTCATGCAGCACTCCTTGTGAATGAATCCCAGGGTTCTTCCTCTTTTTACTGTTTGAGAAGTTTAGACATGGCCGCAGTGTACTTTGATCAAGTCCACCCCTGCTCCCTCCCTTTCAGCTCCTTCCCAGGCCCTCTTAAACTTTTCAAAAATAACATTTAGTCATTTAGGTGTGAGTGAGTATGTGGAGGTCAGAGGGCAACTTGCAGGACTTGGATCTCTCCTTCCATCATGTGAGTCCCAGAGACTGAACTCAGGTGAGCCATCTGGACAGTCTGAGTCTCAGGGTCTTATGCAGGCTTTAAAGTAATCCACAGTTTGCTGCAGGTGTGTGTGTGTGTGTGTGTGTGTGTGTGTGTGTGTGTGTACATGTATTTCCAACAGTGTAGTACAGTAAACAAAAGGCCTCTAAGGAATGTAAAGTTTCCATTGTTCATGTATTTTTACTGCACTTATCTACAGACTAGTAAAAGGTGTCTAATACATCTTATGTATTGAGAAAAACAAAGGCCCTATGATTAATAAAGTAATGCAAAAAGTGTTTCTCTTTTAAGTATTTCTTTTTAAATGAAGCACACAGAACACTTATAATGAAGAATAAACACGGAAATGTGTGTAGTCTTTTATAGGTTTGCTAAGGCCCTGTGTGGCACATCAACACTTAGACATCACGTGTGGGATCGCTTTAAGAGAGCAGAGGAAAAGTACCACTGTGAGTCTCAGGTTTCTGAGGCAGAACCTCAAGCTCGTTCTTCTTCCAGAGGCGGTGAAAACAGAGTGGTGCAAAATGACAAGCCAGGTCAACACAACATAAGACTAGTGTTTTGAGACATGGTATTTAACTTCTGCTTTTAAAGAAATCAGCTAATAAAAATTCCTCGGGAAATGGCCTCAAAGCTAAACCAACTTTGAAAGACTTAAAAAAAGAAAAAACTTTCAATTTCTGGGTAGAGGCAATTTAAAACACATTAGAAAAGAATATTGTCTCTAACTCTGTACTCTGGTATCTGAACTGCTAAGGTCAATGAGCAGCAAGCAATCAGCAGGCCAGAGTAACTTCATGGCTTAGTGTCTTCACCTGGCACTCTTCTCACACTAGTCTATAGCTGTTTGGCTTATCAACGTTATTCTAAACTATTATTAAGCAGCCTGTAGAACATAAGTTTTCTCACATAATTCCTCCACAGCGGAGAAAGCTCCATTAATATGAATAATTATGATCTAAAGTCAGTGAAGTAGAAGTTCTAATTACATTTCCCCCCAAAAAAAATGTGTAAGCTAAATGTTTATTTTACAAGTTTAAAGTAGGTCTGAAGAGAAAAACCAGATAAATCATGTATTACTAAAACTATTTTATGATTTTTTTATATATCATTTACTAAAACATTAATTAGCACATCCCACAGCTCACAAGGGTAGATGAGTATCCGTCTCTCTCCACAGAAGGGGTGTGTTCCAGGGTTGCTCTGGTGATTATCACTGTTTTATGAATAGGGGATATAAAAGCACACCAATAAGACCAGAGCACAAATTACAACTATTGTGGTCACCAGAAAGAGAGTAGCTAGGGTTCTCTTTGGAGGAAACTGGACCTCACTGAAGTCCCCATTCAGTAAACGCTGCACTGGGAGGCCTGAAAAGCTGTTCTCAAGGATCTTTTCAACACACACACATATAGAGAGGGGTGAGGGGAGAGGGAAGGAGAGAGAGAGGGGATGGCACAGAGCATAAGGGTAAACCTTGAATATGAAAGGTGAGGGGTCTGTGTGACTTTCAAAGCCTAGTCAAGTTGCATGTGGTGACTTCCTGCTGCCTGTAAATCTCAACACTCTGGAGGCTGAAGGATCATGGCCTTAGGGGTTAACCTGAGCTATACAGTGAGTTCTAAGCCAGCCTGGACTTCAGAGTAAACTGTCTCAAAACCCACCAAAACCTAAATAAGCAAGTAAATAATAAATATCTAGTTAATTTGGCAATGACTAATACCCGTAAGATTAAAATACTTACTATGTGAAAGGAAATAAAAAGATAGAAGAATTGAACTTGTAGATCCAGGGGTGTGAAAATGACCCACCAGCCCTCGTAGACCAGTAGGAGCAATCAGAAGGAAGAGAGCAGACTTCTAGCATTTGGTCAGCCCTGTCCCTGAAAATAAACAGGCAAAGGAATACTTGAGATTTTTCTCTTCTTTCTTAAAATCTGGTGTTTGAGGCCTTGAATTTAAAATTAGGCCTTTGAGTTAAATTAAAAAGAATGCAAGTCAATACTGGAAAAGGCAAATCATTTCACGGGGCACAAAGTTAATAGTTAACCAGAGAACGAGGCCGGAGCCTCATTCCATATGTTAAACTGGCCCAATTAGGTAGTGCTGAGCATATAACTATCAGGCATTCTTGCTGAAGTGCAAGAAGGGTTCTGCGCAGGCCAGAGGTCAGCCACGGGCCTGTGGCCTCGACTCTGCAACTCCATTAGGGAAATCTGTACTCGTTCAAACTGGAGGGCTTCAGTCTGTTTGCCTTTTTTCTTTAACCGCTCTTGGTTTATCGCTGTATTATTTATTTTACGGTTAAACTATAAACCTAAGTTGCATCACCGGATTTCTGCCCCAAGAGACCTCCTCCCTTGGACTTGATGGCGTTTCGTCCTTGGGCATCAGCGGCCACCCTGGGGCCAAGAGACGCGGAGAACAGTGCTGCGAGCTGGGCAGGTAAACCAAGGGGGCTGGGGCAGGCGTGGGGGTGCCCCACGACCAGCCAGCTCTGCCCCCGGGGCGGGGGGTCTGGATGAGGCCCCGATCCTGCCCCAGGGCATGCGACCCCGCAGTCTCCCCCTTCTCTCCCACGCGGTGCTCCTTTGCCCTGCTCGCCCGCCTCCCTCGGTGTCCTAGCCGGGCCTGTGCGCTGGCCTCGGCCCCATACGCCCGCCATGCCCCGCAGCACGCGGCGGACGGACCGACGGCCCCCGCCATGCCTCACTCCACCTCCCTCCGCGGCGGAGGTGCCCAGCCGCCTTCACGTCCCTCCTCACCCCAGTCCCCGGCTGCCCCTCGCCGGCCCTCCCGCCCTGCACCCCAGGCTGCCCGCTCCGTCCACGCCCCTCCCCACCCGGGGGCCTCGGCGGCCGCAGTGCACCTCAGCGCCACTTCCTTCCCCAGGGGCAGGACACAGGGCCGCTCACGGCCTTCGGAGGAAGGCTCCGGCCCCGGGGCTTGGCGGCTCGCACAGCTAGAAACGCCCCCTCAGGAGACGAGGCCGCCAGCGACGCCTGGCGGGCCCCACACGAGCGCTTCGGTCGCGGCATTGCCCCTTTAAGCGGCCGGCCGTCCCGATTGGCCGCCCGGGGGAGGCGGGGCACTGAGCGTCGACGTCACGCTGTCGGCTCATCCTATATATACGGGCGGCGGCTGCGGCGGCGGCCGAGTGCAAGGCGGGGAGTGTGAGCCGTGCGGTGTGCGAGCGAGGGAGCGGGCGTGCGGGCGTGCGGGCGGGCGTGCGTGCGGGCGGGCGGGCGAAAGCACTAGCAAGCCTACGAGTGAGCAAAGAGAGAGAGAGAAGGCGAGAGAGCGGCGAGGCGCCTGCGCGATGCTCGGGCCCCTGAGCCTGCGGCGCTGAGCCAGCCGGAACGGACATGCGCGGGAGGGCGCCGCGGGGCCCCGCTCCCCTAGGGTAAGGGGCCTGGCGAGTGCCGGGGAGCCGCGGGACACCGGGAGAGGGCGGGCGGCCCGGCTGGGCGGCGGCGCTGCTTCCAGGGGAGGTGCGCGGGATGGGCCGGGGCGCGTGAGTGAGGAGCCGCGGGCCGCGGGCGCTCGGCTTCCCGCCGGGGCCATGCACCGGCGAGCACACGACACGTCTCCACAGCCCGGGGCTCCGGAGCGGCGGCTGCAGGGTCTGCTGCGGCCGGGGGATGCTGCGAGGAGGCTGGGACCCTCTCCATCTTCCCCCTCGCCCCGCGCACCGGTCAGTCCGGCCCAGACAGCTCCAGCGAGACGCTGCTGCGGGCTCGGAGATTGGTAGTCCCTGGTTGGTACCGGTTCTGAGTCGCAGTCCGACTCGGCGACGAAGGTCATTGCCTTTTTTTTTTTTTTTTTTTTAATTCGTCCGAGTTCTTCCGTGGGTTTTACCTCCCCAGGAACGTGATTCTTTGCCTTAAATGAATGAAATTTTACCGAAGGAATGAAACTGCAGAATGAACTGTTCGATCGCAAAGGCTCCTTGACAATATCCTGTATTTATATGTATGTCGTATCTTTGTTCAGATTAGCCGTGATTGGTGGTGCTGGATGGGTGCTTCCTCAGTCTTATTAGGATTTCGTCATTGCCTGAAAGAAACCGGTCTCCTACCTGATAAAAATGTGAATAGATTGTTAGTCATAAACTTAAGTGTAGTAAGAATAGAGACTGTAGCTTTAAAAGAGATGTGACGGGAGGCACACCTGCAACACAGGTAGGGCAGGACTGGTTTCCAGGCAACTGTCAGGGGTGAAGAAAGGTGAGGTATAAATTGCCTTTTTTTTTTTTTTTTTTAACCTCTTTTAAAAAAGAGTTCTACAGTTTTAAACTTCCTTAAATCTGTCTGTACTGGTGTAGTGGGTCTGCATCTGCTGAGACTGGAAGGTCTGAGTTCCCTGTGTCTGCTCTTGCTTTTTAAAAACCTTTCTTAAAACATGTATGCAATTACGGAGTTTGAAGAAAGATTTTGCTTAAGAGACCAAAGATAGTCTGAATACCTATATCAGCAAAAGGGCAAATTTTATAAAGACAAAAATAATAAGCTGGTTTCTTACTAACCTGTTAATTATGGCCGATTCTTATCAGTCCACCCCTTTCTGGATATTAGGGGTTTGAAAGGAAGTACATGAAGATGTTTTAACAGGGACTGGACACTCTTTGCCTCCACTTCCTCACCTATGTTCTGGTGGACGTTTGCTAATAAGTGGTGAAAATCTTGAACTGTAGATTTCTGTCTTGGCAAATAAATTAGATGATAAACTCTTAAGGGCAGGCACTCTGTCTTGGATAGCTTTTATTTTACACAGCCTTGAACATAGTTGATGTTGATAAATAACTGCAGGAAAGCTTGAAGGCTCATCAGGATTGACCCAGGCACTGATAAGGTTTGGAAAGAAAATCTGTTCTTTTTTAATGGCTGTTACAAAATGTCTGAATTACTCATATTTTTGAGAGGCAGAACTACTGATTTTTAACGAGTTGGATTTCCTATTTGGAGTTCACAATAGATATTTTTGAGCCATTTGGGTGACTTAATTATGTTGTCTTTTTTTTTTTTTTTTTTTTAATGAAACTCTTTATTGCCACTTCTCCGAAGTTGTACTAGATAATACTGCCTTTCTGCTCATACTAATTGTAGCTTTTAAAAGCAAGTTCCCTAAATTACAGGTGCAATCTAACATGCTTGCAACTGACCTGATTGTCAGCATACCATCAAGTTGCTTTAGAAGAGAGCAGAGGAGGGGAAAGGTGGTGCCCAGGATAATTCCTGGAATTTGAATGTCGTTGGCTCCCTCTACGAGAGAAACAACTCCACTCTTAATCTCCATAAATATGAACTGGTACCTCATCATCAGGATGCACATAACATCCTTTGCAGGTGTTGGCCATGCTTTATGAAAACTAATGAATAATAACTCACTAGATAAGCACAATTCAATTGTGGCATTCTGACATTATTCACACAGTTTAAACTTGATAAATGTGGATAAAACTGGTGAACTTCAGAGTCCAAAATTAGTAACTTAACAAGATTGGTGTTGAGAAAAAAGTTAGTGTGGGATTCAAACTTCAAGAGGTGAGATTTGTAGTCTTCATTGATAGTTTAGTCCATTTTATAATATACAGTTAGGGGCAGGAGTATTGCAAAATGGCTAGTCTTTCAGGCCTCAGTGAATAATACTTTTAAAAACCTGGAATTAGGGGTCTTTTCAGTTTTAAATAGAATGGTAATAAGGACTAGAAGTTACTGTTTGAAAGCTCTTATTAACAACCCATAGACAAGAAGAAACTTCTAGTTACAGAGTCTTACTCCACATGGAAGGTGCTTCTACTACCTCATGATTCCATGGTTGTCCCTTTCCTGTCAGTTAAGACATCAGTTCTGAAGTCACCTGTCTAGTGAGGCCTCCTCTGACCACCTGTGTAAATAGTTCCCACCTCCTTATCCTGTCATGAGATATCACCCTCTAAAATTTATTCCCCCTCCTCCTTAGACAGAGGGTGTCATCAGGCAGCGGCCATTTTTCTTCATCTAAGGTAGTATCTAGCACAGAAGAAGCATTTAATATGCATTTGTGAAAATAACTAATGTTTGTCCTCTTAAGAATTTGACCTGAAGAAAGTTGAGTACCAGTTCCTGTCTTTGCAAGTTAGCTAACATAGAGGTCTTAGCTATCCCTCCTTTGTGTGGTATCATCACTTTACGTAAGCAAGGGTGTTAGAAGAAGCAAGGCTGCCGCCTAAAATGATGATACCACAGAGGGCAGAGGGGGTGGAAGTGTAGTGTGGAAAATG
The DNA here is from genome assembly GCF_903995425.1 of Onychomys torridus. Taxonomy (NCBI): domain Eukaryota; kingdom Metazoa; phylum Chordata; class Mammalia; order Rodentia; family Cricetidae; genus Onychomys; species Onychomys torridus. The sequence continues at coordinate 162,320,853 of NC_050444.1, forward strand.
CTGGCTAGTTTACAGCACAGAATAGCCCAGATGGCCTTTTTGCTCAGAGCAGGATGTTTCACTCAACTGCATTCCTCATTAGCAGAATGGAGATTATAATCCCTGCCTCTTCTTAGAGGGATGTTGTAGGGATCAAGTGAGATAATATGTAAGAAAGTGCTTTGTAATTTGTAGAGTGCTTTACAGATAAAAGAATTCTGTTACTGAATTCCAGGTTTTATGATAGAACCAAGTTATATTGGGATCCATGCTATGAGAGTATTAAAAGGAAGCCTATTGGATACATGTAGTAACCCTTTTACAACTAAGGACAAATATATGTCATATCAGATACTATGTACAACAGAGCCATTGTGGGGCATCATTGTAACAGTAAAGATAAAGACCATCAAAAGAAGTATTTCAAGTGGTCAGAAGGTTAATGTATGCTTTGATCTGCCCAGTTTAGATATCTAGACCAAATAGATAATTGGTGACTTTTAGTAGGAAAATTTGAGGAAATGAAATGAGGCTACAGGTTAGTTACCCAAGGAAATAGTTACCAAATATAATGCCTCCAAAAATATATCCACCTTACCCATAGAAATCAAATGTGTATCTTAAGTCATTTTTAGCCCATCAGTTGAAGAGCCTGGCGGACCAGAGGAGAAGCTATGGTCTGATGGAGAGACTGAACTTTGAGGCCAGGTTTCCTGGAGTAAGACTTGGCATTACTGTGGCTCATCAGATCTGAGATGGGTCAAGTTCCAGAAGCTCCTCAGCTATAATGGAGAGTAGTAATGGTAACCCACCCCGTACCTCACAGAGTTGGTGCAAGGACAAAACCCTGAAAAGGCTTCCTGACATACAGTGTCCTATGAATGTTAGTTATTATTAACACTATCTATGTATTAGCTTTCACAATCTAGAGTTGCCCATTGGTGATTTAAATGCTTGTTAAATAAACTTGAAGTTTTAAAGGCTCACTTCCCATCCTTAGTCTATTGTGCCCATTGTCATTAAGATTACAACAGACTCCACAGGTCCTTCCCAGGTACAGTGTACTGCTTATGTCAGAAAGGAATCGTCTTCCGTCCTGTGTGTGTGCTCGCCTGTTTGGATACAGTGTACTGCTTATGTCAGAAAGGAATTGTCTTCCGTCCTGTGTGTGCTCGCCTGTTTGGATGACTGTTGATGGTTGTGCTCTGTAGCAAAGTTACCGATGACCAAACAGAACATTGCCGAGAGACAGACCGAATTACAGCTCTTGATTGTGGTAGGTGAACGAATGGGGTTTTGTTAGCTTGCTCTTTCTTAAAATACTTAGCTAGGAATTTTCTGAATTACTGAAGAAGTTCTAGCCTTTGATTTTTTTTTTTTTTTAATTTTATTTTGACAGTCAAGATATAAATTATTTTCCTTGTTGCCTCCATTTCCACCATGTGCAAGTGGGCCAGAATGTGTAGGGGTACATTTAAGGCCCTCTGAGGAATGCAGTGGACAACACACAAATCTTCATTTTCATTTCATCCTTTTGAACAGCATTTTAATATTTGTTGAAGCTGTCACATTTTACTTGATTCTATGCATGAGTATCATAGTTGATTTACTTTAAAAGTCATTGATGCATCTAATACAAGAGGCCATTTCTGCCTTTCCGCAGAAGCATATAACAAAGAAATTTTCTTAACTTGCCTCCTTTCTTTCCCTATGCCCAAATCATAGCTTTTGAAATGAGGCCTGTGTTCTGAGGTAGCTGTGCAGACTGCCCTTTTGCCTTCAGTGGATGAGTGCAGATGGGGCGTCTGCTTGACTCCAGTCGCCTTCCTAACCCCTTCTTCACATCAGGCAGATGCACGTCACTATTTAACAGCCAAGTGACTAGAAGTATGACCTGTTCTATGATTTTAGATCCTTCTGCATAGCTACAGTAATGCTGAGCATGCAGGTAGATGTTAAATAGTTTTCCTCAGATTATTAATAAAAATCCACAAAACAGCCAATAAAACTGATTTGCATTTTCTCTCAAAGGTGATCAGACTTTTTTTTTTTTTTAACTAGCATAGACGTTGGTATATTTGGGGAGGATCAAAAGTCATAGCATGTGCCAAGTTTCTAATCAGTTTCTTTTGATAAATTTTGGCTTTATACTTAGGTTATGTCTTCCCTGGTTAGGTAGGTAATTGTTAAGTGCAGCTGAAAAGACCAATTATCATTCTGAAGAAACGTCAATCAGGTTCTAGAACCTGATTGAAAGAAGGAAATTACATCACACTCTTAAATAAGGAAGCACTAGGCAGAACTGGATGAGTTGTAAGACAAAAATGTGCCCCTCCTCCTCTCATGGATTGCTCCTGAGATGTATTAGTGAGATCTCACAGCAGGGTAAGCGTATCTAGGTTACTGCCTTAAGGTAACCCGGCTCTGTGTGTTAAAGCAGTTTCAAAGTGAGTATTTTCAAGATAAAGGCATGTGAGTTCACCTTAGAAAGCCATGTGCAATGTGCTGTTTTGGTGTAACGTGACTTTTTTTATTTTTAAAAGAAAGTAACAAAGTAGCAACAAAAGCAAGGTAGATGGATTACAATCCCACAGGACTAATATGTAAAAAAAAGTACAATTTGTTTTCACTGCTTTAAGTACATCCTAACAAGCCATTTAGAGAGGAGAGCCATACTAGCAGCCATTGATGCTTAGACTTTTTACTCAGCCTACATACTGCCCACTTTGGACTTGGGAAGTGAATTTAGGATATTCTTCATGTGTTAGATTATTATTGGGCCATCTCAACCTCTAGTAATAATACTAAGTGGATCCTGTAACAAATTTTTGTGCTTTCCTCCTTAGCTCCTCTTTTTAGCCTGGGGAAGATCTCGTGTAATTACATTTTAAAGTATGAGGCGGCTGTTTTCTCAGTGTTCACTTAATGTTTATTAAAGTAAATATGCCAAGATCTATGGGGAAATGTCAGGCGCCACTGCTGGATTTGTAGGGTAGGAGGGAGCCTGGGCATAGCACAGACTAGCTAGGGACAGAGAGACAGCTCTGGCTTTCAGTAAAGGAGGAGGAAGACTTGTTGAGGGAGCACAGCAGAAGAGTGAGTCCTCAGGGGTAGGAGAAGACAGAAGCAAGCCAGAGCTGGACAGGGTGGGTTAGGCAAGGCCTCATTGTGGAGGTCTTTTGTGCCAGGGAGGGAGTCTTTAGAGACTTTTATGGTTGCTTTTGGGTGGTGGCAGTTGAGGAATTGATCTGATCCTCTTGGTTGTAGTATGGTTTAAGTATTCTCAGACTGGAGACCAGTTGGAGCCAGTAAGGGGAGGAGAAGCTTGAGAAAATGTAGACTGTGTGTGGAGGTTGGCAGTCGAAACTCAGGCTCACAGTGGCACCTCCTCGACCAGAAAGAGGTGTGGGGGTGTGGGGGGTTAAGAGAAGGAATTGGGTTCAGAGCCTGTAAGATGCCAGAGGCCCATCCAAGTGGAAAGATAATCACCAGACAGTAAGAAATGCAAAGTTGAAGCCAGGTTGCACTTACCTGTTTAGGAAGTGTCTGTGGAGTTGAAGCCATGGAAATGAATTAAATGATTTTAAGAGTAAAATCTTTTTTTAAAAAAGGTGCTTCTAACAGAAATGAGGTATTGGTATTTAACTGCATTTTGCCTCACTAAGAGTATTAAAATTACTTCATGATTGTGTAAGTTATGTCATGCCCAAGGTTATTTGGGTCCTGGTCTGTACTGTGCTACCTGAATCAATATTCACTTTGCTGTTCTTGAGTTTCCGAACAGGATATCATCTTGTACTTTGAGGTGTTGATATTCATACATATCTTTGCAGTTATTTTCTTCATGGTTTGAAAGGTAGAATTAGCTCTGCAGTTAGAAGGACTTGAATAAAATTTAAAACATTGTAGCATTAGTCAAATCTCACTTGAGCAACATGTGTTGTTTTATTTATTAGCTTAAATTTGACCAGGTTGATTCTCCCGCCCCCACCAGGAATATACAGCCTGATACTGGTTTTGTTTTTTTAAGAGAGGTAGAAGACTTTCTTTCAAGTGGTTTTCTAACCTTAGTTTAAAATCTGGAGAAAGAGTATGTGTATCTAAACCTTAAACCTATGGTATGTTGCTCTTTGGGGTTTTACAGCCTGAAGTTATTTTCCAGAGGATGAGAACACAGCAGTTATGTTGCTCTCCTTGCTTCTGCCATGCAAGCAAGTAGGAAGTTCAGATAGTTTCATAACATGGCCCATTCACAATTCCCCATTGAAATTTAGAGGCAGGTCACCTTCTATGAATACACAAAGACACTATTGTGGTCAGAAGTGAGCTGGCTTAGTGAACACAATTCTTTTATACTTAAAAAAAATTTTTTTTTCCTTAGGAAAGCTAACAAGGAGGTGATGGAAACAATGAATAAAAAATAACTTTTTCTAGAACATATAAATAATTTTAAGTGCCCACTGAAGTAAGTTTAGGACTCCAAGGCGGCTTGAGCAGAGGCGACCGTTGACCGTCACCCTGTTGAAAGCTAAGATGTAGACGGCATTAGGGGCCGACACAGTAGTTACTAGTAGTTCTTGTTGGCTTGCCGACAGGTGGGGGCTGGGCCTTGAACCCCCGCAGCATTGTCCTGTAATGGGGTGAACAGTCTTCAGCCGTGTGCTTTCAAACTGCTTAAACTACTCGTTCTTCCTCTCATCCCGCCTTTCATATCCTATCTCCACAGACCCTTTCCCTGTAGTCTGTCAGTGCTGGGGATATTTAGAAAAGGCTTGGTAAGCCCCAGCTAAGCACGCACAGAGAGAGGCAAGCCTTTTTAAAAGTGTTTTTTTTTTAATTACTATTTTATGGTAAATAACACATCTGCTTCATTTCAGTAATCTAAGAACAAGACTCAAAGACCTCCCATTAAATGAGATTTTCTAAGTGACAGATTTTTTTTTTGTCATGTGTCTTTGAAAGACTGGTTTTAAAAAAATAAGGTTGGCTCTTTGAAATAATATTGTAAGCCTGTCATAAAAATCACTGCCTCAGTCATCAAAACAACTGGCTTTGTAGACATCTATGGAGTATTTTTTTTATCATTAGCTTAAAAAAACAAACAAAACCCTTATGCCTTCCATATGGTTTATATTTAGTTGATAACATTCACTTATTGAGCCAGGTAGGTACCTGTGAGTAAGGTAGTAGGGACACATAGCCCTTGTTCTGGAGTCCCAGTATTAGGCCTGAGATTTATAAATAATGGGTATTTAGTTGCTGAGCAATAATAATAATAATAAGGAAGCATCTGTGATGCCTCTCCAGCCAGCAGATGTTTCCTAGTCTCATCCTCAGTCCTACAGTGTTAGCACTTGGTAGGTATGCAAATATTTAATGGCAGAATGGTGTAGACAATGTGTGGAGATCTCAAAGGAGCCTGTGTTCTGGGCAGTCGACAGATAACATCCTGCTGTCTATAAAGGAGAAAAGCCAAGCTTGCTAAGTGCACATGACTATCTAAAGACAGCAGAGGTCGGTGCTTTTTAGTATCTGCAAAGTACTGCATCCTAAAAAGGTAAAATAGGAATGGACGTATGGGGCCTTCAGACCTGTAACATCTGATAAAAGGGGATTTCTAAAGTTGAGGAGGTGAAGAACTGTATTTTGCCTTTGTAATCCATGCCTTACGGGGAGCAGAACATGAATTACTGGGTATCTCACAAAGGAGAATACAAAGAATGTCCCTTAAGTGTTTGTCTTTGAAAGGGAGGGAGGAAACTATCCACAGGACACTGAAGCTGGGAATCTTGCAGAACTTGATTTTTACAAGATAATAGAAATTAGTATCTTCATATATGACTGTCTTCTTGAGCAAGTAATAACTGGAGAATATTTCTTCTGTGACCAACTCTGAAATAGTCTAAATAAATGTTAGGCTATGGGACAGGTAGGTGGAAAATCTCTTGAGTGTGGGCACTAGTGATTGCTAGCTCAGCATGTGAAACAGTACTTTCTAAAATTACTTTTTTTTTCCCTGGGGTGGGTGAGGGTAAGGCAGGGTCTTTCTATGTAGTCCAAGCTGGCCTCGAACCTACCATCTGCCCGCTCAGTCTCCCATGTACTGGGATTACAGCTGCACACCACCATGCCTAGCTTAAACTTCCTGTTTGGGTTTGGGAATACTGGGTGGGATCTGCTGGGCTTCCTGCCTGGTGCAGCGTGCTGTAGAAGGTCAGTCTGGTGGGCTGGAGGAGGGTTGTGTGCTTTAGAAAGTGACTGCCGTTTGTTGTGTACCTGGTGAGCTCTGTAGCAAGGGTTGACTTTTCTGGAAATGGATTCTCTCTCGTTCTATGAAAAAAAACTTTCCAAGTGTCAGGTTAGTGTTTAGAGAAAATAAAAATTATTTTGCTGTCTACATCTTAAGTATCCTCATGAGAAGAACTAGAAGGTCTGTCTATAACCAAATTTTTCCACCTCCCCTCCATCTTGAATATTAGCCTACTTATGCTGCAATATAGACTATACTATTTCTGAATTATTTTGACTGTTATTTCTTCTTGATTTCCCCAGGGAATGAAAGCTACTGGTTGACTTAGAAATCCCTGGGCTTCACAAATTTGAAGACATCCCAGAGTAAGGCACGATGTCCACAGCAGGAGTTGCTGCTCAGGATATTCAAGTCCCATTAAAAACTGGATTTCTGCATAATGGCCAAGCCTTGGGGAGCAGAAGGAGCTGCTGGGGCAGCGGCCGTGAGTTTGAGAAGTAAGTCAAGAGTGTGATGCCCCCGTGTTCTGGGTGCATTCCTGTACTACAGCCACAGAAGATGTGATTGTACTTGCTCATGACCATGATGTTTTCCTTTGCTTTCAGTAACTTTCTAAACATTGATCCAATATCCATGGCCTACAGTCTGAACTCCCCTACTCAGGAGCACCTAACAGCTCTTGGTATGTATGAAAGTCTGCGGAGTAGCACATGGAGCAGGAGGCAGTCTGATTAGCCTTGCCTTGTCCTCAAGCAGTGTGTTCTAGAGGAGGACACCTAGGCGGTTTCCAACAACAGTGACACCTAGTGACCGCAGGTGCTTCACTACCTGTACCCCAAGTCACTGATTCTAAAGAGAACTGTGGAAATGGGATTTTTCTAAATCAAGAATTAATTTGCTCTCAGGGATGATGCAGACTTAACTTCAAACAACCTTGGACATTATGTCTTGTGTGTTCCTAGTACTAACGCACATTTAAAAGCAATAGGTGCAAGTAGTACACATGGTAACCAGACTTAGAAAACTGCAGTATTTTAATGTGAACATTCTGTTCCTTAGATTTTTGTCAAGAGCTTCTTATCAGGTGAATGGCACTGAAGTAAGTCCATTCATTCAGTGACGATATGCTGGCAGGAAGGACCTCGCCCCGCCTTATCTCACTCCTGCCTGGCATTCCTTGTATTGTCGCAAGTCTTAAGTGGCAAGCCTGGTGTAGCATGGTACTCGTGTAAATTATATCCTGTTCATCTTCTGTGAATTTTGCACACGTCACAAACTTGCCTGGGATGTGTGGGTGTATGCCGAGCACATGTCCAAGAGAGATGGCCGAGATAATTTGTTCTTTGAACCAGATCACGTGTGTTCCCCTACTCTGGCTCTAATTAGACCTGTGTTGCTTGCATGGGTGTCCTCAGGGTTACAGCAGTCAGGTGTTTCCCTGATTTGGGCAGAGAGCTGGAGCTCAGGTCCTGAGCTCTCGTGGGGTGAAGGACAAAGAGTAGCACTGCCTTTGATGAATGTCTCTGTTCCTTTCAGGCTGTGCTTCGCGGCCTGCTCCAGTGAGTGGCCACTTCTTTGCAGACTGTGGTCCATCTCCAAAGTCAAGCTTGCCCCCTCTTATTATTCCCCCAAGTGGCAGCCTGGGACAGCGTGAAGAGGATCAAGTTGTGTGTGGTTTTAAGAAACTCTCAGTGAATGGGGGCTGCACATCCACACCTCCACTTACCCCCGTCAAGAACTGCCCTTCCCCTTTCCCCTGCGCAGCTGTGTGTGATCGTAGCTCCCGGCCGCTCCCACCATTGCCCATCTCTGAAGACCTCTCTCTGGATGAGGCCGACTGTGAGGTAGAATTTCTAACCAGCTCAGACACAGACTTCCTTCTGGAAGACTGTGCACCTTCTGATTTCAAGTATGATGTTCCTGGCAGGCGAAGCTTCCGTGGGTGTGGACAGATAAACTATGCATATTTTGACACCCCAACTGTTTCTGTAGCAGATCTCAGCTGTGCATCTGACCAGAACAGAGTTGTACCTGATCCGAATCCTCCCCCACCTCAAAGCCATCGCAGATTAAGGAGATCTCACTCAGGACCAGCTGGGTCATTTAACAAACCAGCCATCCGGATATCTAGCTACACACACAGGGCTTCTCCCAGCTCAGATGAAGATAAGCCTGAGGTCCCTCCCAGGGTTCCAATACCTCCTAGGCCGGCAAAGCCAGACTACAGAAGGTGGTCGGCAGAAGTGACCTCCAACACCTACAGTGATGAAGACAGGCCTCCCAAAGTCCCGCCAAGAGAACCTTTGTCACGGAGTAACTCCCGTACCCCAAGTCCTAAAAGCCTTCCGTCTTACCTCAATGGGGTCATGCCCCCAACACAGAGCTTTGCCCCTGACCCCAAGTATGTCAGCAGCAAAGCCCTGCAAAGACAGAGCAGCGAAGGATCTGCCAACAAGGTTCCCTGCATCTTGCCCATTATTGAAAATGGGAAGAAGGTTAGTTCAACGCATTATTACCTACTACCTGAGAGACCGCCGTACCTAGACAAATATGAAAAGTATTTTAGGGAAGCAGAAGAAACAAACCCAAGCACCCAAATTCAGCCGTTACCTGCTGCCTGTGGGATGGCCTCTGCTACCGAAAAGCTGGCCTCCAGGATGAAAATGGACGCGGGTAGTCATGTGAAGCGCAAACATTTATCCTATGTGGTTTCTCCATAACTGCGGGGGTCATGGCTCAGCAGAAGTTACATGGAGTGGATGGCTTCCAGTTTTCCAATTCGAGGTTCATGGAACAGGCTGCAGAATGGAGTTGGACTCCATCTTCATGAGGAAGGCTCAGCAGGCAGGAGGTGCTGTACGCTGCGAGTCCCTGATGATCAGCATCCGGAGAAAAAGTATAAAGATGTGCTCGAGTGGAGGGGAGAATGGGAGAACTTTCCCATTTGACTACATTATATACCTGTGTATAAATGTGCGGAGTAACCATAGACCATAGCTGCAGGATAACCAGTTAGTCACTATCTTAGAGTAATTTATATTCAGAATAATTAAAACCAAGCTGGAGGAACGGCTCCTGGTAGTGTGAAAATTGAGCAAATGGAAGAAAGCAGTATTGTCAGATCAAACTCTAAACTTCTGTGTTTGTTAAGTTTAAAGATTCCTGGCGTTGGGGCCTGCCATATAGTTTGTGTGCCCTACCCCCACCCCCACAGCTGTTTTCTCCACCAGGCCTTTGCCATCTTGTTGAAATCATTCTGTGGCCTAACACATCCAGCTCTGGGGGTTTGTCTTGTTGAGGAGGACAGCAGTTTCTGGACCATGTTATCCCCTGTGTGTGTCTTGTATCTTGAAAATTGACAGAAGTAGTGAATGACTTTTCTACACTGTTCCTGCTTTCCCCATCCACTGAAATGGCCGTTGTAGCAAGAGGCTGGTGAGAGTGCGGTGGAGGCGTGCTGGCCGTAGTGTGGGATGCAGGTTTTAGAAATGCAGCCATTAGCTGTGTGATTGAGAGTTACTGTGAGGGGATGGATGGTGTGTTTTGTTTTGTTTTTGTTTTTAGACTTAGCAAACAAGTACAGCACAAGCTGGCCTTGTGTTGCTGGTTCCTGTTCAGTATTTCCGGGGATCGTTTGCTTTTTAAGTGAAACACTTCGGACCAATAGCACAGAACGTCTTAATGCCAGAGGTCACTTCAGCATCTTCCTGCTTGGAAAACTCACGGCTGGCACTTCACTGTCCTGAGACTCAGTGAGACACGTAGCTTTGTTCAGTTTTGTATGTCCTCTGATGCGTTTATCTTCTACAGATAAGCCCAAAGAGAAGGTGCTTGCTAACAGAGGGACACCGCTGCAGTGTCCCAACAAGCTGTTCAGTTTCAACTGCTGAATGACATTATTTGAGCTATTTAAAGCTTACTGTATTTTAGTATGAACTAAATGAAGGTTAAAACATGCTTTAGAAAAATGCACTGATCTCTGCACTGTGTGTACAGTATTGGACAAAGGATTTATTCATTTTGTTGCATTATTTTGAATATTGTCTTTTCATTTTAATAAAGTTATATTACTTATTTATGACACCGTTAATAATGTGTCTTGTCTAAACTCTTATAAGATGTCTCAAGCAAATAAGATGTCTCAAGCAACTGCTAGTCTTATTTTTTAAGCATGACAGAAGAGTCTCTGAAGTTAATACATGTTGAAACTTATAGATTTCTAAATGACAGTTTGAGCAACTTACTTGGGTATTATACACATGTATGGGGGCTGAGGACTTGGCTTGGTTGTTCGAATGCTTGCATAGCATGCACAAGCCCTGGATTTGATCCCTAGTAGCGCATAAACTGGGCATGGTAGCACATGCCCATAAGCTTAGCATCTGGGAGGCAGATGCTGGAGGGTCAGGAGTTCAAGGTCATCTGTAGTTACATATAGCATTTGAGGTTGGCCACGAGTCCCTGTCTCACAGAAAAGAAAGTAAATGTGTGGTAAAAAGCAAGGTGGCAGTTGTTTACCTGAAACAGTGAAGTGAACTTGATTCCAGTGCTACTGTAAGGTCAAAAACACAGGAGGGCGGCAGACTTGAGCTGACTCACTGAGCTTCAGGACTAAGTCTGCATTACTCTGGGCCCTTCCTGAGGCTTTACTTCTTGTTTGAAGCCTTTAAAGGAATCTTCACTGCCAGGCATCACAGAGAACCCTGCCATGTGCTAGGGGCCTTCATCAGAGCTGGGTGGCCCTGTGTGTCAGGTGTCATTCTGGCTTAGGAGTTCATTCAATTATAGACACTTGTAGCAGCTGCTACATGTCAGATCTGGGAAGAAGAGAGCCTTTCCCTCCCTCCCCTTACAGAATTCACAGTAACATGATTCAGAAGCCTTCAAAAGGCGACTGAAGGGCATCCTGCCTCTGGAAATTAAGTGAAGAGTTGGTAAATGATTGAGAAGGTATGTTATCAGATGAAGGCAAGTTTGTGAGGCCAGGGAAGCAGGGAGAAGCTGGGCATGTTCCAGAAGCTGAAGGCCACAGCCAGCAGTAGGCCGTGCAATGGAAAAGGGCAGTGCGTACAACTCAAAGGATCCTAAGTGGGGGAGGAACACGATGTGATTTGTTTTAGCAAAGATGTCGGTGGCTACTGTGTGGAGAACATTTCAGAGAACTGAAATTAGCAGAAACACTAAAGGCTACAGGCCACGGCCAGAACTGACACCAGAGTGGCAGCGGAATGGAGAGACACGGCTTTGAAAGTTGGGGGAATGACAGGCAGGCTCCAGACTGGGGACACCCTTGCACCACCCTTGTTCCAAAGCAGGCCATGGCTCCTAGGGCTGAGCAAGCTTTGCTTGGCATAGGGAGCCATGGGTACTTGCTTCACATTAGTTCCAACTTAGTTTCCTTCCTTATTTTTTGTCTTTTTCTTTGAACTTCTAGGAATATACTTTTTACATTTTTTTTTTCCTGGCCAAAGAAATGTACTTAGCTACCCCACTGATAGCACACTGCTTGAAAACACACTGGAAACCATTTACCCACCTAGCCCCAGACAACATACCAAGCAAGTTGAATTTTTTTTTTCAATTTATGTGTATGGGTGTTTTGCCTGTGTGTAAGTCTGTGCATCACATGCATGCAGTACCTGATACCCACAGAGGCCAGAAGATAGTAGGGAACTGTGGTTACAGACAGCTGTGAGCTACTTTGGGTGCTGGGACCTGAACCCTGGTCCTCTGGAAGAGCAGCCAATACTCTTACTGCTGAGCCCTCTACAGCCCTGTATAATTAATATCTTAATGTAATTATCAAAATCGGGAAATTGAAATCTGTATAATACTTGCATAATGTTTTATTTAGCTACAATCTAATACTTGTTCCTACTTTTAAACACTGGTTTGGGCGTTCTATTAAGTGTTTTATAAAAAGCTATAGTGCAAAGACATAGAATGCTCATGGCACTTGAGAAGATGGAGCTGATGCTGGCTCCAGAGTTGTCTGAGCTCTAGGTGAGACTTAATGAAGCCTCCATACAGCCAGGGCCTTGAGGTTCCACACCTGAAATGGAGAAAAAGGCAAAAGTGTTCACTTTTAATTGAGCCCCAAAACTTTGAGGTATTTTTGTAAGTTTTCTTCAGACTGAAAATGCACTTGAGGGTTTGTTTTCTTTGCAGCAGGTCATTTGACAGAACGCTCTGTTCCCTGACTGAGTCATTCCATTCTTAACTGTTTGGGGGCTCTGAGGGCTGAAGGGGAGGAGAGTGGAATTTGGTGAGCTGCCATCTGTCTACACTGTTAGCCTCACCTCTTACTACCTGTAACTACACAAACATGATTCAGGCGTGCCTGGCGCCATTTATTGTGAGGGTGTGAGCCTGCTCACTTTTCCCCTGCATGGGTCAGACTCCACGATAACTGTACCTGAGCCACGAGGAATCTGCTGCTACCACACGTTTAAACAGGCTCCCCTTGGCTCCCGTGTTGTCTACTTGGAATTTGGAGCAGCAAACATACTTGTGTGTGTTTTTCTGCACCTGAGCTTACATCAGAGCAGCTCTGTGACTCAAAGTCACCACCCCATGGCAGCAGGTGGGGTCTGGGGAAAGAGTGGGGGGCTGGGAATGGATGAGAAGGAATGTGCTCTAAGTATTAGTGGGCACCTGTCTTAGAACTGCTGTCAGGCCAGTGGCTTAGAATGCCTCTCGCATGCTGTCATCTCTCACCCTGTGAGTCCAGACACCTACCAGGAACCCCAAGCACAGAAGCCTGTAGCAAGTGCCCACAGGGATCAGCATATCTGCCTCCTACTCCTGCTCCCGATACATGGAAAAGCCATCACCAAGGAAGCATGCTTAAGAATGTGCACGACATTCCCTTCACAGACCCAGGCAGCACCTTCATTCCTTGGCAGTCACTGACATCCACGTCAGTAAACATCTAATCACAGGCCTCCCATGGATTTCTTCACAATCATGAGGGTTAGCCAGTGCCTTCCCCTGGGACAGCATGACTTGTCCACTCCCCTCTTGTGTAAGGCAGAATGAGTCGTGTCGTTCTGGCCTGCGCCAAGCCTTCCTCTGGCCTAGCCATGGCACTGCCTGGGGCGCAGCACACAGGAAGCTGTATTTTGTTATTCTGAATTCCTGGCTAGCCTCGTGTTCTTGGATGAACCAGTGTCCTTGTACACAGAGTCTCTCCTCCCTCATTGATCAGGATTCTTGGCTGAGCAGCAGCCAGCTGACAGCTTCTGTAGCCGGCTGAGTAATGGAGCCCAGCTCCCCAGCACGAGCACCCACGGTGGCCCGCACAGGACCAGACTTGCCTGTGTACTGCCTCAGCCCAGCCCAGGAGCCTCTAATTACACGTCTGCTGTTTGCAGGAGCCCAGGTGGCCTGGGCCCAGGCCCGGAAGAGAGCACAAGTCTGCTGTCACTGCAGGCCAGTGCAGAGGCCCCTGGAGCAGTGAGGTCCAGACTCACATTCCAATTTCATCACGGCCGTCTCTGAAACCACAGCCACACTGTGTCATCTTCCTATAGACCTTCCCATGTGCCCCAAGTATAGTCAGAAACTGACCTGGCCCGGCAGGAGACTGAGGGTGGTGTGTTCTCTTCCACACAATATGGCATTGTCTTGGGGGTGGCTCATGTGGCAGAGCTCTGGCCCATTTGACTAGCCTGCAGATGTCCCAGTGTGAACAGCTCACAGTTGTCAGGGACTTACTGTCTGCCAAGCACTGGGCACTACAGATCCTGTGTGGTGACTCCAGGCCTGAAGAGACAGCCTCTCAAGGGAAGTGGAGTGGGGTAGGGGGCTGTGCTGCTCATGATGACCTGGGTTCTCAAGAGAACTGTACAGGACAAGGGATCAAAAAGTCACTGTCATCAGTGCCAACATTGCTCCTAGCCAGCGCCAGCCAGTGTATCATGCAAGCTGTGCTGTGGGCTACCAAGATGGTGTAGTTGAACCAGAGATCTGTTTTAGTTTTGAAGTCACTTTTTTCCTTCCCAACTTAGTTGTGGATTAATCTGTTTGTTCTTTTTGCAAGAATCCACCAGATTCAACAGTAGATTATTACCATTTGCTGTCTGGCAACAAGACTGACAAAGATCTCAAAGACTGATTTAGGCATGGTGAGGTGGGCAGGCCCGGCAACCTGAATTTGCTTCCTGGAAGAAAATGATGCCTCAAAGTCATCCTTTGACCTCCACATGTGCAAAATCGTGTGTGTGTGTGTGTGTGTGTGTGTGTGTGTGTGTGTGTGTGTGCGCGCGCGCGCGCGCGCGCGCGCGCCACATGCACACACATTTTTTTTTTTTTAAAGAAACTATACCACTAAAACTCATTTAAGAGTTTTTCCTCTAAAACCTGAAGTATTCGGCTGTGGGAAACTTCTTTTTTGTTAAGATGGGGTCTCCTTACATAGCCCTGGCTGTCCTAGAACCCACTATGTAGACCAGGCTGGCCTCAGACTCAGAGATCCTTCTGAGTATTGGGATTAAAGACACATGCCACTACACACAGCTTGCGGGAAACTTCTATTCATGTAATATTTGTTGCAGGGCCACATTCTAGCCCAAGCTAACCTAAATTTACTCTGTACCCATGCTGGTCTCAAACTCAGTGGTGAACCCCTTACCTCAGACTCCCAAATGTTGGGATTACAGGCATGTGAGCCACCACACCATGGGAATTTTTTTCCTTAAATTGTGTAAAGATGTGGTGTCTTCAGTAGCCATAAGACATTATCTTTATATATACAGATCTTTCGATGAACAGTCCTACTAGAGACAAAAGGAGGCTGCCCACCCAGCACACATAATTCCATCCTTTCTTCATCCCCACCCCAATATCATTTCCTCCACACAAACTTATATTCTTCTTTCTGAATCACACATAAACACCACACCCGCAGGTGCACATAAAACTGTGTGTTGTGCATACTCCAGCGTGTGCTGGGAGGATCAGGGCTGCCTGAGTTGCCCATCTGTGTTAACTGGGAGTGCTTATCACCTCACCTCTCTCCCTAACTGGGTCCAGCCTGGGGTCTAGTGGGAAGGTTTTTCACTAAAAGTTGACAGCCTAATTCTGAGGATGTTTTGCAGTTCCTTCTAGGGTTAGAAATCCTCACATCAGGAGATCTTTTCCCACCAAACAAAAATCAAGTCTAAAATGAGGCACTACCTGTATTTTCAGAGTGGTTTAGAGTAGCAACCTTTCAGGGTTCCCAGCCAGGAGAGGGCAACATGGGGTGGTGGAGATTGTGCTTGGTGAGTCCTGCCCTCCTGCTAAATGTGGAAGTCCAAAAGCATGATGGAGCCAGTGATGTCTGTGGGCATCAGAACGGTCTGGTAAAGTGGATATCTGTTCTATCTATGACCTTGAAACACTGCCCCTAGAGATGTAGCAGGTAACTGTCCTACCTACCTACGACCTTGAAGTACCTGCCCCTGGGGCATGGCCCCGGGGCTACCTTTAAGACCTGAGACAGTAGCTATTCTGCTCTCTTCTCTCCCTGGTGGGCTTGGATGCTGGAATAGACTCAGGTACAGTGTGAGACTGTACCTCAGCCTTCCAGGCCCCTATGATAACTCTCCCTTACTGTAGTGAGTCTTCCTTCCTAATAAATTTCTTTACCCTTTAAGCAGACTATGTGGATTTTCCGTAATAGTCTATGGGTGTCATGGACTCTACAAAAGATGGGTTTGGTGGACCAGTAAGCCCAAAGGGAAGGGCAGGCTCAAGCGAATGCAGTTGCTGTCTGTGAAGGAAGCTGAGTTCTGAGGAGAGTGTATCACATTTACAAACAGAACAGGAAGGATGCCCCCAAGCCCTAGCAACAGGTTCTGTCTCTCCCCAACATTTGTTTTAAACAGTGGGTGTGGTGATATATTGTGTACCCTAATAAACTTTGCCTGAAGATCAGAGAACAGAGCAAGCCACCATATTAAACATAAAGGCCAGGCAGTGATGGCACACACCTTTAATCTTAGCACTCAGGAGGCAGAGATCCAGATGGATCTCTAAGTTCAAAGCCACCCTGGACTACATGAAATTTACTCAGTCTAGGAGAGAAACAGAACCAGGCAGTGGTGGCACACATCTTTAATCCCAATCCCAGCACTTGAGATCTCATGCCTTTACTTGGGAAGCACACATACCTTTAATCCCAGGAAGTGATGGCTGGGCAGAGAAGGGTTTATAAGGGTGAGGAGACAGGAACTAGAGGGACTTTCAGGCTGAGGAGTTGGTGAGGTAAGAGGTGATGGCGGTGGCTTGTTCCTTTATCTTTCTGATCTTTCAGTATTTACCCCAATATCTGGTTCTGGGCTTTTTGTTATAAGATCATTTTGAATTTGCCGGGCACTAGTGGCACATGCCTTTAATCCCAGCACTTGGGAGGCAGAGGCAGGAGGATCTTTGTGAGTTCGAGGCCAGCCTGGTCTCCAAAGCAAGTTCCAGGAAAGGCGCAAAGCTACACAGAGAAACCCTGTCTCAAAAAAAAAAAAAAAAAAAAAAAAAAAACCAAAAAAAAAAAAAAAAGAGAGAGAGAGATCATTTTGAATTTGTACAAGTTCTGGCACCCAATGTGGGGCACAAATTTTTTAAAAAGCCACTTGCCTGTGGCCTTGCAGTTCCTGGCTCAGGCACAAGCTACACGAGATACATGCGACCAGAATCTTCACCCCACCTGAGCCAGACTTCTTAACCCGCTGGCTAAGGTTTTGTTGCAGCCTCTCTGCAGCAAACACCATAGGCCCCCGAAACCACAGGAGTTAGCCACTTTTCACACACCTTCTCTATGAGACAGCTGATCCTTTGCTTCGTTCCTTTCCTGGTGGGTTTTGGCTTTCCTTGAGCCCCTTCTCAGGCTGTTGCCACACCATCATCCAAATCACCACTGACAGCAGATTTAGTGAGTCAATTGGGGTTTCTTTTCTTTCCTTCTTTCTTTTCTTTTTTTTTTTTTTTTGGTGTTTGTTTGTTTGTTTGTTTTGTTGGTTTTTTGAAACGGGGTTTCTCTGTGTAGTTTTGGAGCCTGTCCTGGAACTCACCCAGGCTGGCCTCAAACTCACAGAGATCTGCCTGCCCCTGCCTCCAGAGTGCTGGGATTAAAGGCGTGCACCACCACCGCCCAGCATGCAACTGGGACTTCTTAAAGGGAGGAATCAGTTAAAAATGAGGTCCCCCTCCCCATATTCAAAGATGGGAGACAGGAACATTTAAAAAGTTGGTTAATATGAGTGCCATGATAAAAGTTTTAGAAAAACATGTTAAAACAGATCATAGAGATATTCAGACCCAGACAGAAGAATTTAAAAGAGAACCAATCTCAACATTACATTATAAGGTTAGAGAGGAAACAGCCTAAGGCTTTTAAACAACCAATCTTAATCTATCCAGAAACCTTACAGGAACTGTCAAATGCTCAAGGCTGTGTAAGAGCTGACTGGACTCCTTGCAAATGTTAGACTTGAGGAGATTCAAAGAAGCCATATGGCATGCACTCACCATTTGTGAAACAGATGTTAAACTGGTGATAAACTTAGAATTATTCCTCAAGACCAGAGAGATTTGGTTACAGCAGTCTTAGAGGCTGGTCCCCAATTACAATGGAGGATCTGGTAGAAGGATGAGGCTAAGGCCATTGAACAGTGAAGTAAGGCTAGAGGTATGGAAATCTCCCAATATCAACTTCTTGGAGAACAGAATTGAAGAAATAGGAAAGAAAATTCAGTCATTTACAAAAGTTATACAGGACCCAAAAGAAACCCTCGTGAATTTCTTTTTTCTTTTTTTTTAAATGAAACAGGAACATATTTCTTTATTAGGATGCTCAAGAATGAACAACATTATTATCATTCTCTTCATGTGATAGAGAATACATCTGACCCATGTTGTGGGAGGAAAAGGATAAAACCTCCCTCCCAAAGTGGGTGTCATGGCTCCACACACACACACACACACACACACACACACACACACACACACAAAATCCCCATTCAACCAAGGACAGGATGTTCCTAATAGCATTGTCTCTGCTGTAAATTCCAGCCCCAGAGTCCTTTATTCCAGCAGGAACTGACTATTTTGTCCCTGTCACTCTTCAGATCCAGGCAGTCACCCACCCGGCTGCCTGAGTCTGCAGACCATCCCTTTGACTTGTTACTGCCTTGATACCCTCTGTGGGGAACGGGGTGAGAATATAAGGTTACACATATCAAAAACACACAAACATTAATAAATGGCACTTGGACATAGGCTTAACATTACCAAACTTCCTCTATAAATGATGGTGCTCCCCAAAGGAAGACCTTCAGTCCTGGTAACATATATGGAGCTCTTATATGCAAAGGCATGAGGGACCAGTGTTACTTCATCTTACCCTGCACAGAGGAATGAATTTGCAGGTGAAAATAGACACTATCCCTGGCTTAGGTTTTTCCTGGTTACTCCTGCTGTTAAATGGTGACATTCTGCCTCTCACCTGTCTTAGGTATTATTTCACTTTTGAAAAAGATTAAAAAATGGTAGAAGAGAGGATGAGGAGATGGGGACAAAACAACCCTGTAAGACAAATTAAAAATACAAAAACCGGATGTAGTATAATATTTATAATAGAAATTGGCTGAAAATACCACATGCTAACAGACAATATGATACACAAGCAGGGTGGGAGCAGACAGGAAAGGGCAGAGGCCGCAGGCCTACACCAGGAGCCTTTCAATAGACTGCTGGATGGACTGGATCTTCTGCTTTAGCTGGGAGCCTTCTTTGATGGTAACTGAACAGGCAATGACAGGTCTGGAGACCCCACAGGCCTGTTCTAGGGCCTGCTTGGAGCACATGAATACATAAGGGACATTCTTATCTTCACACAGCAGGGGAGGTGCAGGTTGATCTCCAGGGGCTCAGCATCTACTGCTATCACAATGAACTCAGAGATGCCCCTGTTGAGGGTTTTGGTGGCTTCATTGGCTCCTTTTCGAAGCTGCTTGTAGTTACATGACTGCTGAATGAGGTCCAGCAGCTTCTTGGTGAGGTAGGCATCTGTGAGGGGATAGGCCCTCGGATTTATACCAGCCTCTGTCATGGCTGTGCTGCGACAGCCTTGCCGCGATTCGATAATAGCCCACCTCAGACAGGCTGAAATGTGGCACAGCCTCATTAATTTCTTACAAAGATTGACTTCAGCAGTAAATAGAATGATACCAAATTCAGAAGCTAGACAGATAATAATTGAATCTTTGGCTTTTGAAAATGCTAATACACAATGCAAAAGGGTAATTAGGCCATTAAAGGCAAGATCAGCACCCTTGGAGGAATGGATCTGAGATACAATGAATAATGAATCTCATGACCATGATGATGCTTGAATAGGAGAGGTGATTTCCAGAGGTTTGAGGAAAAATAGTAATGTCAAATGTTTTAAGTGCAGAAATAAGGTCACCTAAAAAGGGACTGTGAACAGGGAGTTCCTAGAAATAATGTTTTCTCAAGGAATAATCCCAACAGAACACCCCTCCCTTCTGGATTATGCAGAAGGTGTGGTAAAGGCAAACATTGGACTAATGAATGTAAACCAACAAGGGACAGACAAGGTAATCCCTTGCCTTTCCATCGGGAAACTCCCTGAGAGGCCTCTTGCAGGCCCCCATATCAAATTCCATACAGTCCTTTCTGTCATTGTGGAAGAAACTCCTTCCCAGAGCAATTAAAGAACAATTGTAAAAACCACACTGCTCTGGATGATAGAACAGCTATAGAAGAAAGAACGAAAAGTTGGATTTGGAAATTCCTCAAGTTAGGGTTGGGGAAGGGTTTTATTTGTCTTTCAGGAGAATAAAGGCTAAGGAGTCTGAAGAACACTGGACAAATGAGACATCTGAAGAAAAAGGACAAATCATCCAGAAAAAAATGCCCCACAAAAAAGATTTTCTGCAGTGAACCATGACCATACCTAATAGCAACCTTTGAAGTCTTTGAAAAGGTGATACAATCCCACAATGCTAACTCCACATGGACTTTGATAATGCCATCAAACTGAGAAACACCACCTAAAGATTGGCTTTGGACTACAACTGCTCAGGACAATATCGAGATGGCTAGCTGAGATGATATAGCCTCATAGACTACTCCAGTCAGGACTTGACCATGATCCTAAATTTTCTTTGTGTTCCCATAAGACTACCAACACCCCTAATCAGCAGGAAGTAATCTAGAAAACTATAACCACATCCCCAGAAAACATTATGGATGTTTGTCTTTGTTTAGGGGTTGGTTTAAAATTGTTATTTGCCATAATCAATCTCTTTGTAGAAGAAGAAAGGAGGATATGATAAGGAAATGTATTATATAGAAATGGTAGGATAAAAGGGTAGATTATTAAATCTACTCTGAAAAGAAACAAGAGAGAATATTGTAGTGATATTGTGTCCCCCAAAATCTTATGCACCCTACATATATGTATATATATATATAAACTTATCTGGGATCAAAGAACAGAACAGCCACTAGATATAGAAGCCAGAAAATGGTGGCACACCTTTAATCCTTGCATTCCTAAGGCAGAGATCTGTCCGGATCTCTGTGAGTTCAAAGCCACACTGGAAACAGCCAGGCATGGTGACTCATACCTTTAATCCCAGGAAGTGATGTCAGAAAGCAGAAAGGTATAGAAGGCATGAAAACCAGAAACTATAGCTGGTTAAGCTTTTAGGCTTTTGAGCAGTAGTTCAGCTGAGATCCATCCATTTCCTCAGAGGCTTCCAGTCTGAGGAAACAGGATCAAGTGAGGAACTGGCAACGTGAGGTAGCTGTGGCCTGTTCTATTTCTCTGATCTTCCAGCATTGACCCCAGTACCTGGCTCCAGATTTGTTTTTATTAATAAGACTCTTTAAGATTCATGCTACAGAATATGGATATGATAAAAGGCAGATTATTAAATCTACTTTTAAAAAGCAACTACTAGTTTTTAAATATTTTAAATTGGACTGGATTTTTGTATATTGTATACAAATTTTGTATATTGATGCAAAGTTGAGATTATTTATTAGAACATACTGTGCATATGTTTTTAATCTTGTTCAAGGTATTGTATTTATATAGTTCATTTAACAATGCAAATTTCTAGTCCTTGAAAGTTATTATTATCAACTATTTAGGATAATAAAGAAATGCAGGTTAGTAATTAGTCACGTATTTCAATTAAACTTGTAGTAAGGTTAAGTATGGTTTCAAGGTCAAACAGAGACATATTTTAGATAGACAGGTCATTTTCAAACACTTCAGAGATCTACAGAATATGGCATTTAAGTTATTTTAATAACATAGGGGTTTTTTTGTTTGTTTTTTGTTTTGTTTTGTTTTTATGACAATGAGACATGTCTGTTCCTAGCAGCACCAATCTACTTCAGAGAGGATGACGGGCATTGAAGAAAATTCCATATCGAGTTTACATTCTTTGTGGCAAAAGTTAGCCACTGGGCAAGAAATTGCCCTTACCTCAACTGCTGACAGTGTGCTGTCCAAATGGACAAGCAAGACACAAAAGAAAGGACTGCCAAACCTTGCCAAGATAAAGTAGGAAGTTCCTTTAGAAAATCCTGCTTCACAGATAAGCCTGTCAGATATGCTAGGCTTGTAGGCCAAAGATGGATGCTCCAATGTTGCAGAGGAACTTTGGGTGACTGTCCAGGCAGTCAACTGTTTCTGTCATTTCTCACATTTTTTGGAAGCCACTTGCCTGCACTTCCTGCTTACTCAGTTAATAATATTTTCTTCTCAGGTCTCCGAGGGAGTTTGTTAACAAATTCAGTAAAGAAACTCACTAAAGAAGTGTAAAGTATGTAAGTTTGAAAGACATCAAAAATAGTTTTTGGTTGGTAATACAAGTTAGGACAGAAAATAAATTAGGTACAACTTACCTAATTTGGACTCACCAAAACAAGACAGATAATGAAGTATTTTCTCTGAACTTGTCAAATGTTAATGGACTGAACGTTGTTAATGTAATTCTTGATTGCATATATTGTATATACTTATTGCACTTACTGTATATAGTTTTTCTTGTATTAGTCATATTTTTCTTTTATTATTTTAGACAAAAAAATGGGAAATGTGGTGATATATTGTGTACCATAATAAACTTTGCCTGAAGATCAGAGAACAGAGCCAGCCACTATATTAAACACTGAGGCCAGGCAGTGGTGGCACACACCTTTAATCCCAGCACTCAGGAAACAGAGGCAGGCGGATCTCTGTGAGTTCAAGGCCAGCCTGGACTACAGAGTGAGTTCCCAGACAGGCAGGGATACACACAGAGAAACCCTGTCTTGCGGGGGCGGAGAGAGAAAGAGAAGAAAGAAAGGAAGGAAGAGAAAAGGAAAAAAGAACAAAAGCTGGACATGGTTATACACCTGTAACCCCAGTACTTGTGGGAGCTGAGAAAAGATCATCTTTAGTTCAAGGCCAGCCTGGGCTTTCAACAGAGTGAAACCCTATCTCCGAGGCGGGGAGGTCAAAACAAAAGTAATGCCAGAGATAAGCACTTGCCTACTGTACATGAGGCCCCAAGTTCAATCACCAACGCTGCTACCAAAACAAGAAGCACAAGGCTAACCCTCATGCAAACATGTCACAAAGCAAACTGATGTTAAAACAACAATCCTCAGAGATTAACCAGCATAGTCTACTCATGAAACAAGAACAGGATGTAATGTAAAAACCCCAAGGGATAGAATCTGAGATGATATATGACGACTAGTTGAGCAGCATAGAGGAAATAATTAAAACATAGAAAACAGGTTCAGGCAGGGTGGCTTAGCAGGTAAAAGTACCTGCCACACAGACCTGACCACCTGAGCTCAATCCCCAGAACACACATAAGAGCCAGATGACATCCTGTGGTGAGACGGGAAGTAGACCTGCCTGAAGTTCCCAGGTCAGGTAGGCAGCTGGTGGTCCATGTGCAGTGACAGAAACAAGAGAGACCTTGCCTCAACACGGCAGGAGGTTAAGAACCAGCTCCTAAAAGTTGTCTTCTGACCTTTACACATATATGGGGACATATATGTGCCCACACTCACACAATCAGTCAATCAATAGACAGAAAAAGGGGTTGGGCATATAGTTCAGGGATGCAGTGTTTGATGAGCATGTGTGAAACCCTGGCCTCAATTCCTGGTACTGCAAAATAAATTAATAAAACATAGAATTTTCCAGATTTGAAGATACAGGAAAACAAGACCACACCTAGATACATTTTCAAAAAACTCCACACCACCAATGATAAAAGCAGTAAAGCTTCCAAAATGAAAGAGCCAAGGCAGCAGGAACATAGCCCAGGCCACCGACTTCAAGGTTCTCAGAAAAACTGGTTTGAATCCAAAACTGTGTACTGACCAGCTTCAGAGCATTCCCTAGTCCTTTTTATTCTTCTAAATTTTGATTCACTTATTTTGTGTACTGGGGGGAGTGCACATGCCACAGCTTACACATGGAAGTCAGAGGTCAATTCCTGGGAGTCTGTTCTCTCCTTCCATCACGTGGCTTCTGAGAATCAAACTCAAGGGGTCCATCTTGGAGGTGAGCACTCCACCCTGGCTGTCTCACTGACCCACTTTGTACAGTCTTTTGAGCTGAGCTCAGGCTCCCAACTGCAGGGTTCCAGGTGTGCCATACCCCACCCCAGGACAGAGTTTATGCTAATTCACTTTCAGACTCTGTCTAGAACCTGGAATGCCAGGAGGCCCCTGTGTTAACTGCTTGGCTGTTGGAGGTGGTATAAGTTCAGGGAGGGCAGAGTGGGAAGTCTTCTCATTACTGGTGACTGTGCCACTGAAGAGGCTCATGGGACCCAAGTCCTTTCCTCCTTTGTCCTCGCCATGAGGTAAGTGGCTTTCTGCCCCTTCAAAGTCCCTACAATAAAGAGCCACCTCTCCACAGGCCAAAAGCAATGGACCCACGCCTCCAAACCTGTGAACTCAAATGAAGGTCCACTCTTCCGTAGCAGACTTTTCTCAGGTATTTATCACAGGGTGAAAAGCCAACTAACACAAATTGCAATCCAGCAGAACAAAGAAAAAGAATCTAAGGAGCAGGGATATGACGGCCAGGGGCAATGCTGAACAAAGCCGCCATTACAACTTACAGTCGAAAGACTTTTAGGCATGACTGAAGATAAACAATAGGAAACTCAGACCCCAGATTAATATGAGAAGAGAGGAGACAGGAGCAAAGTGAGAATAGACTGGTTCTGTAGAAGTAAAGGACAGATTTGATGACTGAGGACATCACTGGTACACTTTAAAATTCTAGAGGTAAAGAAATGTGCGTCAGATTAACCACCCTGCCCACAATCAATAGAAACCCAGGGTACACCCAGTATCCCAGTTCAAGATCATAAGGCTATCCTGGGCTACATTAGACCCCATCTTTAAAACAAAACAAAACAAGCAAACAAACAAACAAAAAACTATTAAAAATTCTCTGAGGTTGGCTGAGTATAAGATTTTTAAGCTCAAAATAAATTTTCTTCCTCCTTTTCCTCCCCTCTTTTTCCTCTTCCTCCTCCCCTCCCTCTTCTTAATTTGTTTTTTTGAGACAGGGTTTCCCTGTGCAGCCCTGGCTGACCTGGAACACACTCTATAGACCAGGCTGGCCTTGAACTCTGAGGTCAGCCTGCTTCTGCCTCCCAAGTGCCACCACTACCCGGGGCTCTGTTCCTTTTTAACTGCCACTGCCAAGGCATGTAGGCATCATGCTTACCTTAGGCCCGGAACCCTAACTGCAAAGTCAAGGAGTCTTGTTCCTAACTCCTATCAACACTTCCCCCTTTTCTAAGTAAGATAAAATTCTCTCTGGAGCTGTAAACAAATTCTGGCTTCATAAACCAAATCTGTGTCATATGCAAAGAGAGGATGGTCACTAACAGCTTTTGTAGCAGAGATGCATGCTGTGTTGAGCACTGCCCACCCACAGAGACGCATGCTCAGTTGCCATAAATAGTGCTTCCCATCTTGGGAAAGGAGGAACCAAGCTGTTTGCGCACAGGTCGGAAGGAGTGCCGAAATGCTGCTTGAGGGGGTGGTGTTGATATCCGCAGCCATTTCTAAATCCTGTTTTCTAAAGTTTGTGAAATAAATGATTTCTAGGTCCTACCAGTTGCCTGGGCCCACAGATCCATTTCATAGAACATTCCTAGGGGATTTGACATGGTTTGTTGTTGTTGTTGTTTGTTTTGTTTTATTTTGTTTTGTTTTTAGAAAGGCTCACTCTGGTGCTCACTTCAGCAGCACATAGACTAAAATTGGAACGATACAGAGAAGATTAGCATGGTCCCTGTGCAAGGATGACATGCAAATTCGTGAAGCATTCCATGTTTTCTTTTTGTTTTTGCTTTTTTTGTTTGTTTGTTTATTTTGTTTTTTGTTTTTGTTTTTGATGTTCAGTAGACGAGGTTGGTGGGCAGCAACTGAGCCAAGATGTTTCAGAATCGGCTGACCCTCCATCAGATTGCCCAGAGGACCATCAGCACTACTTCACAAAGGCATTTTGAAAACAAAGTTCCAGAGAAACAAAAGCTGTTTCAGGAGGACAATGGGGTCCCAGTGCATCTGAAGGGCAGAGCAGCTGGTGCCCTCCTCTACAGACCCACGATGGGTCTGAGAGTTGGTGGAACAGCGTATGCCATCTACATGTTAGTTATGGCTGCATTCCCCAAGAAGCAGAACTGATGTCATCATCCCAGTCTTCACATGGTTCAGTTTCATTCAGCACTCGATGGACCAGGAATCTGATGAGCTCTTCTCTGGGGATCAATATTTATTGATGTGTACTAACTGCACCAATAAAGCAGTCTTTACCATGAAAATTTACACACACACACACACACACACACACACACACACACACACACACACACACACACATATATATATATGAAAGGCTTACTCTGTGGACCAGACTGGTCTTGAACTCAGAGATCTGCCTGCCTCTGCCTCTCGAGTGCTGAGAATAGAGGCGTGGGCCACCACTGCCCTGCACCACAGTGGGAACACTTGACATGCGTCTGATGGTGACTTACAGACCAGCCCACAGGTAATAAAAGGGACAGAAGTTGATGCCAATTTGAGCAGCAGAATTAACAAGCTTGGTTTAATGAATAAATAGACACAGCATCTAGCAATTAAAGAATGTAATGCTTTTGTTAAGGATTTACTAAAATATAGTAGAGGATGTACTAAAATATAATGGAGAACAGAACACAAAAACTTAAAAAAAAAAAAAAAAAAAAAAGGCTTGACTCAAAGAACACCACCAGGGAGAGAACCTTCCAGAACCCCAGGGGCCTCTGAGCTGACCTACACCAACCTCTCACTACAGTCCACCATAGTTAGGTATCCAACCTGGACTTCATATGCTGAGAATTAATTTTGCCTGCTTTTAAACTTTCTAGCGAGGAAATTTCAGGAACCAGCACTAACATTAGAAAACTAGATTTGCTAAATCCTGACCTGACTGCGGTCTGACACACGGGTCAGCCGGGACGGACCGCGGGCTGACACACGCGGGTCAGCCTGACCGGACCGCGGGCTGACACACACGGGTCAGCCGGGACGGACCGCGGGCTGACACACACGGGTCAGCCGGGACGGACCGCGGGCTGACACACGCGGGTCAGCCTGACCGGACCGTGGGCTGACACACACGGGTCAGCCGGGACGGACCGCGGGCTGACACACACGGGTCAGCCGGGACGGACCGCGGGCTGACACACGCGGGTCAGCCGGGACGGACCGCGGGCTGACACACACAGATCAGCTTGGCCTGGCCGCTGCGGGCCAACCGCGGGCTAACAGGTCCCTGCTAACACGGGTCAGCCTGGCCCTCGGGCATGGACAGTGTTAACAGGAACTTTCACTAACCTGTCTTATTCGACTTCCGAAGCCGCAAGGCTTTCTGCTCCCGGACCAGAGACACTGTGGCGACACAATTGTGCCTTATTCTTATTAAAAAGTTAATAACCTGCTCTACTTAACCAACAGCTGTATCAGTGGGGAATGCAGAACTTTAGTAGTTTTTGGCAGTGCCGGTTCTGTGTGGCTCAGTAAAAACCTCAAATTCATTAAGGGCTCATCCTGGCCTCCTTCTCTTGGTTGAAAGTACCCCATTTTCAACTTTTGGGGGCTTGTCCAGGGTTGGCACCACCCTCATGCCCCAGGAGCGCTCCAGGATTTGGCCAGCGAGTCTGCTCCAGTCTGATCTTCCACCTGGTGAGTGTGCTCTTGTGGAAATCTTAGCTCGGAAGCAATACGGATCCAAGATTCCAGGCCCTGTGGACACCTCAGCGGTCTTGGGGAAGGGCAATTCCATTAGTCTGAGGGCCTCTAGATAAACTGATTTGTCTAAGTGTCTGATGAAATCATGGTAGCCATCTGTGGTTTGTCTAACCTTTCTTGTATTTATTGCTTGTCTTATCTGTGTCTGTTTAAGCCTGTCTGTCACTTTCTACCTACCACTGTCCAAGGGAACATTTGCCTTCTTTGCTAGCTGGCTTGCACCCTCTCGTTAGCCCCTTTTTGCCTTTGAATGGACTGACCCTAAAACTAGCCAATTGAGTTGCACCTGTTTGCCACAAGGTTCAAAAATTCACCCACTCTGTTCATTGAGGCCTTAGGGAAAGAAAGACATGGCCGCCTATTGGGCAGATCACCGGTACCACCTTTGACCTCCTGAGTCTTCTGGGAAAACTGGTTCCCAATGACAGCTAAGAAGGCCCAAATTTGCAGACAATTGGTCACCCATTTTGAATACCAACTAACCCAAGGTAAGAGACAGCTGTCCAACCAGAGGATTTAGAAGACCATACAGTAATCTTGCCCCAGACCTAAAGGCAAGTTTGTGAACTTTTGGGGGCAATCCATACTATAGACTCTGTATTTCCTGCTTGGTTAAACTTTCCATGTTTGAGGCTCTCAACTTTAGCACCAGAGAGGAAGGATGGTGATCAGTTGTGGCCCTGCTGCCACTCAAGGGGTCAGAGGCTTAGCCCAGGCTGGAAATCCACCCTAGCCTTGGCCCTGCTAGATACAGAAAAACCTTTCTCCTTGTACATAGATGAAAAAAGGGAATGGCGAGAGGGTACTTACTCAAAAATCGGAACCCTGGCAACAGCCAGTAGCCTACCTCTCCAGATGACTTGACACAGTGGAGGCAGGATGATCCCTTGTTTAAAAATTATCCTCAAAGGACCCCACGCCAGTGGATCTTGAGTGCCCGAATACCCACTATCTGCCTTTGCTATTCGGACCAGACCAACCCCGTCAGGTTCTCATGTGTGGCCGCTTTAAATTCTGCCAGTGACTCTACCAGATGCTCCCTATGCAACCTGGACATGACTCTGTTCACAGGAAGGAGCAGCCTCATGGTTCATGGCAAACCACAGTCATAGACCCAGTGCTCCAGCCAATCCCACTCAACCAGCTGAACTGCTTGCTCCCCAAGGGGACTCCTGCTTGCCCAAGGAAAGAGTTTTATACTGACTACTGCTTTGCGTTTGCCACCATGGAATCATAATGAAGACATCATCAGTGGGGGACAGAAATCAAAACTAAGACTGAGATCTTAAACCTTTTGGATGTGGTCTGGAAACCCAAAATGGTGGCAGTTATTCATTGCCTGGGTCATCTTGGAAACAAACAGAAACCAGATCAGCTGACCAAGCAGTCTGAGATGCTGCCCCAAGGTCAGCAGACTTCCATCTCACACCCCACCCCCGATCCTGTTCCTCTAGTCTTCCCTGAAGCCCTGTTACTCTACCAGAGACCAAGCCTTGGCTGAAAAGTCAAGCAGCCATGAAGAAATGGATGGCAAGTTCTTCCAACCAAGAATCAGTAAAGGAGTCAAACACACACAGGTCAGATCATACACCAGCCAGAACAACCTGATTTTAAGACTGCCCTTTACCCCCTGTGGCAGTGGTTAGGGGATTTATTGAACACCAGAGTCTGGAATGGCTGTGGGAAGTAAAGTTTTGAAAGGGACTTGAGAAAAAAATTCTAGTGTGGGGTTGGGAGGGTAGGGAGCTGGGGGTTCGGAGAGTGTGTGGGGGGGTTGTATGGTATTTTGTGTTCTGACAAGTAAAGCTTGCCTGGAGCTCAGAGGGCGGAACTAGCCACTAGCTATCCATAGAAGCTGGGCGCCTTTAATCCCAGCACTCAGAAGGAAGCAATAAGGCCGGCAGGAGACAGGAGTCTGCCCCTTTCTGTCAGAGGATGGAGAAGTAAGAAGTCACTGATGGATGCTCCCCTGCCTCTCTGATCTTTCAGGTTGTCTGACTCCTGGTTTTATTAATAAGGTTAATTAGGTTCACACTTCAGGGGTGGTGTGGGGTGGTAGGGAGTAGGTGGGTATACTTGGAAGCAGATTGTGAAGATAGAACTACCACTGTGCTCAGTGGGGCTGTGACACTACAGCCACCATAAGAGCAGTGTGGGAGGGAGCAAGAGAGTAATGAGGTGATCCAAGCATCGGGAAAGAATGCACACGCGAGTGTCACAATGAAACTCAACATCATGACAATTAATAACTGCCAATTTTTAAAAAATGGGGGCTGGAGGGATAGCTCAGAGGTTAAGAGCACTGGCTGATGCTCTTCCAGAGGTCCTGAGTTCAATTCCCAGCACCCACATGGCGGCTCACAACCATCTGGAACAAAGTCTGGTGCCCTCTTCTGGCCTGCAAGTGTACATGCAGAGCATTCATACCTAAAAATTACAAATAAATTAAAAAGTAAAAACAAAACAAAACAAACCTGATGTGTTGGTTAAAAAAAATAACAAACTTCAAATAAAGGAGAAATGCAATCTCGCAGCAGCACTCTGGGTCTGGCCTCTTTGGTTGGGGTTGTGTGTGACAGTCTAGTAGGCAGAAAGAGTTTTCCATCATCTTTCTTTTTGTTTGTTTTTGTTTTTGTTTTATGGACAGGGTTTCTCTGTGTAGCCTTGGCTGTCCTAGAACTCACTCTGTAGACCAGGCTGGCCTTGAACTCAGAGATCCACCTACTTCTGCCTTCCGAGTGCTGGGTTTAAAGGTGGGCCCCACCACTAGCCTCATTGTGTCTTTAAAATAAACTTGGAAACAGTTACCCATCACTCAGTTGACAGACATTTACATTTCTCCTCCCTAGAGAGATCAAAAGGGCACGGCCGGTTGAGGAGACAGAGAAAATGCTAGGGAAGAACCTGACGCAAATTACCCTCCAGACAATGAGCTTTGGTCTGGGTGGGCGAGTGGCCGCAGGACTGGGGGGGTGGGGGGGGGGGGTGGCCAGGACCACGGGGCCATGGTCAGCCATTCTGAAGGCATTCTGAGGGACAGGACATACCAGAGGCAAGTGTGATTGGGGGGGGGGGGGGTGGCAGAACATTACAGATGTAGTTAGCTTAAGGTGAGAGAGCAGAAGAGACATCCTGGAAAGCGGGGAGGGTGTGAAATCCCTTATTCTTAAGGTTTCCCTAGGGATGGGGCCTGGCCGTAGCTCAAAGCCAGTTTCTACAGACAGGGAACCACATTTGTTATAAACTTGTTAAGTCTTGAGGCCAGAAAGACCAGAGCAGCTGGGGGCTACCTCATCCTGCACAGCTTAGATGCTGGAGCCGTGGATGGGGTGGGGGCAGTGAAAGAAAGAAGAATGGACAGACAAACAGAAAACCCGGGTCTGGTGGGCGCAGGAACCTCAGCTCTTTTATTATGTACTGTGTCCGGAGCAAGGTCAGGCTGTAAACTTCTGGGAGGAGGAGGCTGCAGTTGCTGGCTTTGCACACACTGGTCAATCATTCATAAACACTCAGCACTCGCACACACTGTCAACACTGGCACTCAGACCCGAGGAAGGCTTTGTCATTTCCATGGGTCTGAAGCACTGGTCCTTGACATGGCTATGGCCACGCCAACAATACACGTTCACTTGAGACTTCATCTGTCCTTTACACACTCACTCGGGCTTCCTCTGCTTCCCACAGTGGGCCGTCACCTCTGTTTCAGGGGACAAGCAGGCAGGAGGTGGAGCTGGTCTTACTACATTCTTGCACGTGGTCTTTTGGGGTTGTGGGTCACATTTCTGTTGCTTCATTGCTGTTTGCTGATTTCAGGTATTGCCAGACAGCTGCTGCTAACGGTTCCCACCTGCAGCCCACAGGCCAACTGCTCCCTGCCCCCAGCTGCTCCCTGCCCCCAGGCTGATGGACAGGACTGAGAAGACTGGCGCCTTCCCCCTCCCCCTCCATGAGGAATAGTTACCAAAATGACCCACTGTAAAGGTAAGACACAGCTTTCTGACAGGGTCCCACTGAAGTAAAGACCGGACCACAGGGAGAGCAGGGAGACAAAAACGAAGATGATGGATACCTGAAAATAACCAGAACTGTACCCCTGTGTAAGTGTGATATACAGTATACTGCTTTGAATGTTTACATTAGAAGAGAAAAAAAAAAAAAAAACTCAT
Organism: Onychomys torridus; assembly: GCF_903995425.1. Classification (NCBI taxonomy): domain Eukaryota; kingdom Metazoa; phylum Chordata; class Mammalia; order Rodentia; family Cricetidae; genus Onychomys; species Onychomys torridus. The sequence continues at coordinate 162,352,584 of NC_050444.1, forward strand.
AATCAGTGAGATAGCATCCAGTTTTAGCCAGAAATGGTCCAGAAAGGAAAAAATAGCAATTTCTGGCAACCAGGTGTGGTGACCCACTCCTCTAAACCCAGCACTCGGGAGGCAGAGGCAGGCGGATCTCTGTGAGTTCGAGGCCAGCCTGGGCTACCAAGTGAGTCCCAGGACAGGTGCAAAGCTACACAGAGAAAACCCTGTTTTGGTTTTCGAAAAACCAAAAAAAAAAAAAAAAAAAAAAAAAAAAGCAAAAGAAATAAAAAAGACTAGTAATTTCTGAAGGGAGCAGCTCACCTGGTAGAGTGCTTGCCTAGCTGGCACTAATCATGCAGGCCCTGGGCTCCATCCCAGTACCACATAAAATCAGGCAAAATGGCATTCCAGCATTTGGGAGGAGCAAGCAGGGAGACCAGAGGTTCAAGGCTATCCTTGGCTACACAGCAAGTTCGAGGCCAGCCTGAGATCTGTGAGACCCTGTCAGAAGGAAGGAAGAACTTGAGCCATTGGCTGGTGAGATGGCTCAGTGGGCAAAGGCATTGGTTGTCATGGCTGCTGATGGTGGCCCTGACAGTGGTGGTGGAACTCACTCCCACAGGTTTTCCTCTGACCTCCGCACCTCACCTCCCTTCTCTCCCACCCCACTTCTTGCCTGATCCCTACCCACCCCTACCCCCAGGGCAGGCAGTTCTGAGCTGTGCAGTAGGCCAGGAGGAGCAGGCCAGGAAGCAATCTTCCATGACCTCTGCTTTAGTTCCTACATTCTTTCCCTTCAGTGATGGAGTGTGACATAGCAGTGTAAGATGGAGCAAACCCTTCCCTCCCCATGGGCTTTAGGCCATGACAATTAGTCACACAATAGAAACCTTAAGCAGAACAGGGCATAACCATAAATACTTAAAAGGCAGTTTGACTACATGTCAGCTCAGCAGACCAACAGCAGCAGTCACCTCAACAGAGGTCACAGCCTTTGACCTCTGAAGCCATAGGCTTTTGCCAGTTTTAGAGTGCCAAGTATGAACCGCCTCCTGCGGAGCAGGCCTCGGTATTTGGCACTAGCACAGCTGTGGGCACGTCTTGATTGGCAGGTCAGGATTGTGGCAGGAAGGGCTTGCTGTAATATCACTGATGACTTTTCTTTCCCAGATGCCTGCACTGTGAAAACTGGGCAACAGGAGGAAGTTTTCAGGGCAGTGCAGCTTGATTTCTCTACATCCTGTAATCAGTGTGTTAAATTTTAAGGAGTCATCCATTCATAAAAATATGGTTACATTACAACACAGGTGTCCCATAGAAACACTCCCCCACTCTCATGCAAAATCAGTTGGACACAGGCACACTTCCAAGTGGTGCCGGGCTGGAAAACAACCCAGTTTGCAAAGAAGTGTACAAATGGCTCCTACTACTTATGTATTTACAAATAAATGTCCACATGCAAAAAAAAAAAAAAAAAAAAAGCACAAATTGTGTGGGTCTAGGCCTGTTCCATTGCACAGTTTCTAAGTTCATAGAAAGACTGGAAGGAACACAGGGTGGGGCTTCCCTGGAGAAGAGGGAAGACAGGGCAGGAAGGAGACATTTCAAGTCTTGCTTTATGAAGCCTTCATGGTTGAGATCTTTCTACAGAGTAGCTATGGACATATTTGTATAATTAAAATATTTCAAAGTGCTCTGAGACCCAGCCGGTGCTGAGATGATGTCTCACAGGCTAATGACATGATATTATCCACCACCAGGGATAATTGTCCTAAGCGTGCCGAGTGGCTGTGGTTCCTGCATAAGGCCGTGCAAGCACAGCCACCTGCTGGACAAGAGGCACTAGGCATGGTGACCTCCTTCTCGCCTGTGAGCTGTGCATACCCCATTCTCTTGGGGCTGCACGCCAAATACAAGGGGCCAGGCCTCCCACTCAACTGTTAGGGCTTATCGGGCACCACAAATACTAACTGACCACACAGCATACACAGCTCAGGCTGCAGGTCCACCAACTCAAGAAACCTGCGCTGTGGAACACAGGACCAACACCAACCACATTCCAGCTGGGTCCAGAATCAAATACACCCTCTCCTGGGGCTCTGCTTAGGAAGGCAGCGACCTGAGCAGGGCACTTTTCAAGGTTGTGAGTCTCCCATTCATGGCCTAGCTGAACAAAAGCTTCCAAGAAAAGATGGGACTCCAACAGGGCAGATCTAGCCTTCCAACTTCACACTCGCTGCCTTCTCCTGCCAATGTGCAGTCCACTTGATCAGCATCCCCCATGCCACACGTTTATTTTTGAAGTGACTGCCACTTCTAAAGGTTACCTGACAATTAAACTAACAGTGGTGCTGCCTCGGATCAAATCGAAGCCTGATGCACTGCGGCACTTTATCCCCAGGCCCTCTAATGTCTTGGGGTTTTTGGTTTATTTTTTATGTTTACATGTATAAATGTTTGTCTGCATTCATGATGTATACCACATATATGTCTGGTGCTCACGGAAGCTTGAAGAGGGAGGTGGATCCCCAGGAACTAGAGTCACAGATGGCTGCGAGCCGACATGTAGGTGCTGGGAACTCAACCCAGCTCCAGTCCCTCTCGCTTTAATTTGACAGCGCCTGGAAGCCTCTACAAACAAATTGAATTAAAACACACTTGCTTGTTTGAGTCAAGGTCACCTTATGAAGACCAGGCTGTCCTGGAACTCCTGGCAACCCTCCTGTCTCAGTTTCCTGAATGCTGAGATTACAAGCTTGCATTCATGCTAGACTCAAATACTTTTTTTAAAAAAGTGATCACATATGGGGCTGGAGAGATGGCTTAGTGGTTAAGAGCACTGGCTGCTCTTCCACAGGACCTGGTCTTTTAAGTAAAAAATTTACTTAAAGTAAAGCAGCAAGTTACTGAGGTGTGCCAGGGAGGCAGGTGGGCAGCCCTGCCAGACTGCATCCGACCTAATGACCAGGCTTGTTTGGGAGGCTGAATCCAGCCTTGCAAGCTGCAGGAATGGGGATGCTGATGCAGTGATGGAGAGCCTGTGGATGGCGATAAAGGTAGTTGTCGAATCAGGGTTTTTATTACTGTGGTGAAACGCCATGACCAAGGAAGAAAGGTTTTATTTCCCTTACACTTCCAGGTCACAGTTCATCACTGAGGGAAGTTAGGGCGGAACTCAAGCAGGACAGGAACCTGGAGGCAGGAAGTGTAGCAGAAGCTATGAAAGAACACTGCTTAGGGCTTCCTCAACTGACTTCTTGTCAACTTGTCACACAAATGCGTCACCGTTAAACATCATTTTCCATTCTTCTCCATCCCCAAGATCTCACTCATATCACAATATAAAACAGCTCAACTTCCAGGGCTGGAGAGATGGCTCAGAGGTTAAGAGCATTGGCTGCTCTTTCAGGGGTCCTGAGTTCAGTTCCCAGCAACCACATGGTGGCTCACAACCATGAGATCTGGTGTCCTCTTCTGGCCTGCAGGCAAACACTGTATACATAATAAATAAATATTTAAAAAATATCAACTTTTGTGGTGATATTTTATTTGTGCTGAAATGTGGTGATATTTTGTTTGTGCTTTAATAAAGCTTGCCTGGAGATCAGAGGAAAAACCAAGCAATAAGTAAACACAAAAGTCATGCAGTATAAGCACACACCTTTAATCCTATCACTTGGCAGGCAGGCAGGGATCTGTCTGGATCTCTATGAGTTCAAGGCCACACTGGGAACAAAGCCAGGTGTGGTGGCACACACCTTAAATTCCAACACTAGTTAACCATGGAGGTCTGGAGGTCTGTACAGACAGGAAGTGACAGAGCTGGGCAGGAAGAAGAAGTGATGTAGATGGACAGAGAGATCAAATCAGATGGCAGAACAGCAAGGCATATAGGTGTGGGCAGACAGGAGTAGCTCACATTTGGGAGCTGAGGTATCGGTGAGGCAAGGTTAGCTGTGGCTGTCCCTAGTCCTCTGATCTCTCTCAGGCTTTCACCCCAATTTCTGGCTCTGTGGGGTTTTTGTTTGCTTGTTTGTTTGTTTGTTATTTTGAGCTGAGGATCAAACCCAGGGCCTTGTGCTTGCTAGGCAAGCGCTCTACCACTGAGCTAAATCCCCAACCCATGTGTTTTTTTAAAAAAAACACATTAATAAGACCGTTTAGAAATTCATCTACAAACTTTTAAAAGTCCCAGATTTACAATTTCAAACACTTTAAGTTCAATCTCCTTAAACATCCAAAGTCTATTTCAAAGTGTAAGTCTTTCTAAAATATCCATAACCTCTCTGAAACTCTCATCTCTCAACTGTGGGCTCCTGGAAAAATCAAAAAAGTTAAACACTTTGTTACTCCTAGAGGAACGAGCCAGGGTACAGCGACTGTCAGACCAACAGTGTAACCTCTAATGCCAGACTACAGTACTCACGATTTTCAGGACTCCAAAGGGCTTGTCACACAGCTTGTCTCCTGAGCTCAGGCCAGCTCCACACCATGGATGATGCTGTCCTTGGTGATTGTCCCATTTTGGTACTGGCATCTCCAAAATACTGGGATCTCTGCACCTGGGCTGTATCGTCATCCATCCCCTCTCCTGGGCTCCCTTAGGAAGTCTGACCCTGCCACATGGTTTCAAGCCTCCACTTCTCTCCATGATCCCTTCAATTCTGGGGTTTCTCTTGTCCCCAGACTGCACCTTCACCAGCAGCCTCCCCTGGGTTCCCTTCAGGGACTCCAGCCCTGCCACACAGTGCCAAGCCTCAGCTGCTCCCCAGGACCTCCTTCATGCTTCCCAAACCAGCACCACCTGGGCAACTTGACACATTACCAAGTTCAATGGACGCATGAGCTGCAGCCTCGGGCCCTTCTGGACCACAGCTTCTGTGTGCTGACCTGAGGAAGTGCTTCCAGATTTACGATCCTCCACGATCCTCTTCTTAATCATGGCTGACTTCTCAGCACCAGTCGATCAGTGGTGATTGTTTCACTTTGGTGGTTCTGGTCTCTCGTCAATTATGGCTCATTCTTCAGCCCCAGGTGACCAGAATCACAGATTCTTAACTCAAAATATGCAGTGGCTCAGATAGTCTTTAAGGGACTCTCAAGCTTCCCTCTGGAACTTCACAAGCCAGGCCTCCATTGTCTGCCCTGCTCTCAGCCTAATCCTTTAATCTGCCAAGTGCTCTTCCAGACCGAAGTTCCAAAGTCCTTCTACAACCCTCCCCAAACACATAGTCAGGTCTGTCACAGCTATATTCCACAACTTGGGACCAATTTGTTTTAGTTAGGGTTTCTATTGCTGTGATAAAGCACCAGGACCAAAAGCAAGTTGAGGAGAGGGTTTATTGGGCCTACACTTCCACAGCCTAGTCCCTCACTGAAGGAAGTCAGGACAGGAACTCAAGCAGGGCAGGGACCTGGAGATGGGAACTGATACAGAGGTCATGGAGGGGTGCTGTTTACTGGCCTGCTCAGCTGGCTCTCTTATAGAAGCCAGGACCACCAGCCTAGGAGTGGTACCGCCCACACCAAGCTGAATCCTCCTACATCAGTCACCAATCAGGAAAATGCACCACAGGACTGCCCACAGGCCAGTCTGGTGGGGACATTTCCTCATTTGAAGTTCCTTCTTCCAAAATGACTAGCTCACGTCAGGTTGACATAAAAGTTGGTGAGCACAGTGGGGATGGTGAAGGTGGAGTTTTCCTTTCCCAGTGTTTCATGAAGCTCTTGCTCAGTACTGTTCAGGACACCTCCGGGCTCTGTGCCAAGACCACACTGGGGATGGCACAGGTGAGCTTCTGCCCTTGGCCCTCAGGCTCTGGTCCCACTCAGGGGTTCAAGGGAAGGAGCTGGCCTACACCACAGGCTGTGTGAGCCTGGCCAGCTCCTGCTCCTCAGGACTGAGGCCCAGCTGCTGCCCACTCACCCAGCAAAACCACCCAGAGGCTTCAGCAGAATAAGCTTCAGAAGTTTATGTTCTCTTGAATCCTCAGTGAACCGTCAATGGAACCTGGAATGGTGGACCAGACCCCAGGCTGGCACAGTTGACGGCACGCTAGATGTTTTCAGAAATGTGCTTTGCTGCTTCCTGAGGCCTTTGGCATTTAAGACGCACCATGGCAGAGGACACCCTGGATTAGAGGTGTGCACCACCCTTGTATTTTTTGTGGTGCTGGGTATCAAACCTGGGTTTTGTGCATAGGGGTAAGCTTTCTCCCAACAGAGTTAAGCCCCCAACCCCCTCGCTGGGTTTTATTCAGTGAAAAAGCAGAAAGAAAATGCAGAACTGTGTGGTATCTATTCTGTGCAAAATACGGAAGAAAGCTGAAGCATGGCAAGGCACACCGGCACTCAGACTGAGGCAGGAGCATTGTGAGCCATCGTTACAAAACCAAGAGGAAGACTCTGTAGTGCCAAGAGCACTCCCAACACAAGGGGCCACTGTTAGGTGCCGGGCACAAAAGGGGTGCCACTTTGCACCCAGAAAAGAAGGGCTGGTCTTCACTGCCCTGCCCCTCAGCAGCCCTCAGAGCAGGCCCGAAAAGTGTTAGCTACAGATCTCTTTGAGATGAATAAACTTTTACAAAAAAAAAGAAACTGTACACACATACACACCAAAGTGAAGTCCCTCTGTGTGACTCCAGACTGAGAAAGGGCAGCCCACTAACTGGCTACACCCCATGCCTCACCCCAGGCCACCTTTCCATAGGTACAGCCCACCCCCACCCCCTCAGTTCCGGGTCCCCAGCCACCTGTTGGAGAGGAGCCCGCTGGACTAGCATGGCAGGCAGAGCAGCCTCAGGGCTAGAATCTTATCAACCCCAGAGCCAGCAGGCTACAACTAGCCAGAGCTGAGGGCTTGATGAGACAGCTTCCTGGAGCCCCCATTCCACACTCAGTGGGAGAAACCTTCACTCCAGATGTGCAGGCTGATACAACTTCCTCTCAAAGCCCTCTTTCAGAGCTGGCTTGCCCAGTCACCTGCTGCTGCTCCAGGGCATGGACCGGATGAGTGTCACTTCTCCCAGGATCCCCCTGTAGATGGGGAATCTTTCCAGGAAACCATGCAGAGATGGGGGCTGCAATGTGGGAGACTTGGGAATCTGAGCATGGTCATGATCAGTAATAAATTACTTGCAGAGAACAGTTGGAGGTGTCCCAAGACAAGGGTCTCACTCGAGCCCAGGCTGGCCTGGAACTATGTGAGCCACGCTGGTCTCAAACTCATGGTCTGGAATTACAGGTGTTGGCCACCACCCCTGGAATTTGGCTTTCCTCATCACATGAAGTATATTTTACAGGTACCTCAAATTCCAGCTGAAATTCAAACCCACCCTGACCCTGCCATCTCCTTTATCTACCAGCTCATAAGAATAAGCTGACTTTTCTGTTGTTTAAGTAAAAAACGTGAAAACTGCTTCTCACTGCCCTTCCTGTCCCATCTGTCACTGAACACCCTCCAGGGCCATTAGCCCTGTCTTAGCACTGGTGGCCAGGGATTCTGCTGGCTGGGTGATACAGGCTGTGGCAACCCTAGCAACCAGGGCTCCTCCACTGCTCCTCGAGCTCGGGCATCTCTCCTGCTTCCCCCCACCCAGTCCTCCTCATCCTGCCCCCACTGCTTCCCCTCACCCAGCTTCCCCTCACCCTGCCCCCCACCCTGCTTCCCCAACCCAAGCAAGCGCCTGCCTCGGGGCCTCTGCAGACAGTGCACAGTATTTTGGGGAAGGCCTCTGTACTTTTTCTCTTATGCTTGAAGCCTCTCAACAGAGACCTGCCTATTCTTCGGGTCTAAGAGCCTTACCAGAGAGGCCTTTGCTAGCAGGTAGACAACTTCTCCCCACAGGACATGCCTGTGTATGTTCTCATCACCCCCTCTCCCACAACTAGGCTCTAGGAGGACAGAGCCCACGGACTCACTCCCAGACCAGTACAGGGCTCGGCACATTTTAGTCTTTGGGAAATAGGGAAATGAGTGAAAAGGTTCTGCTGTATGTAGCCTTGGCTTGGTCTGTGAGAGCTTTGAACTGGTGGTGATCCTCCTGCCTCAGCCTTCCTAGTCCTCACACTAGTGCACTGACCACCACACCCAGCCTAACCTGTTAAGTGTGGTCTTTAATATCATAAATTTCATTGGCCTACTCAGCCCAGCATGTAAACGAAGTCTCCTGTTCTTTCTCCCTCAGCATTCTCCGTATTATCTTTACTAGTGTTTATCAAAACATGCATGTAGTCCCAGCACTTGCGAAGCAGAGGCATGTGGATCTTTGAGCTCAAGGCCAGCCTGGTCTAAAGCTAGTTCGAGGACAGCCAGAGCTACCCAGTGAGGCTCTGTCTTGAAACAAAACAACAGTGCAGTTTCCAGCCTTGCTTTGTAGCCCAGGAGTTGTCCAAGTCCATCTTCAGACTGCAGGTGTGTTCTTTCCCCACAGTGACAAGATGGCCGTCAGCACTCCATCTGTATGTTTTTTCTTGGCCACCTCAGGAGAGAGAGAGACACACACACACACACACACACACACAGAGAGAGAGAGAGAGAGAGAGAGAGAGAGAGAGAGAGAGAGAGAGAGAGAGAATCCAAGCTGAGCCTGTCCACTGACAGGCCTAGCCTAGGCTCTGTGGTCAGGGCAGATGAGGCACATCCTCAGCATGTTTTCCTCCTAGGTGGGAGCTGAGTGGTATTTAGGAATGCATGTGTGCTCTCACCTCACCCTAGAGTTGATGCAGGAAGCTCGCACCCTTCAGAGAATGTCTCCATGGTAAAAAAGAGGGAAGACAGGAGTCCCCCACCTCCACAGACACTTCACAGCACGTGAGGAAAGAACACCAGGGGATGGGAGAAACCCACCTCATGGACCTTGCCTGTGTATCCCTCCCAGCTAGGGAAGGGCTCTGTAGCTCCTTCTGGGCTGCACCAATAGCAGCCACCTGCAAAAGAAGCCAGACACAAAACAGCTGCCAGGAGTTGGTCAACTGTTTATTCTACTAGCAATGTTCAGAAATGTACAGACCCAGGCTTCTGGGTGAGATCCCATGTGACGGCTACTTCCCATACTACTCCCCAGGGCTCACTGGTTCTGGATACACTAGAGGCCAAGGCTAGGGATGGCTTCCAGCGGCTGCCGCGAGCTCAGGCTCTAGTCTTTGAGAACAAGCGGTGCCCTCACTTGGTCAGCTGCCTCCTGGCCCATGAGCGCCTCCACAATGGCCAGCGCAAACTCGAAGCTGGTCCCAGGCCCTCGGCTGGTGAGGATCAGGCCGTCCTTCTCCACACGGCTCTCTGAGTAGCTGTAGTGACCTACAGAGAACAGACACAGCTGTTAGCACCATCCGCTCACTGCTACTACCGTTTCTGGTCTTACGAGGGTAGATGACACAAGGCCGTATGCTGTGGCTATCTGCAGCTAAGCAACCGCAGGGGTGAGTGGAGGGGGGGCAACGGGCACAAGTGGGGGAGACAACTCGCCACCAGGACTCAGCATTGGGCCAGGGTGCTGGAGCAGAGGCAGGGCGGTGCAGGGATGAGAACGGAAACTGGCTGATCCACATGTAGAGTCCCCGTCCTCTGCGGCAGGAGACCACACAAGACTGCAGCTGGGAGGCAGACACCAGCACCACAGGCTCTCTTCCTCTGCTTGCCACCTGCTACTCTGAGCACCTAAGACAACGTGGGTACCCTCACCAGGACCCCCAGCTCTCCTGCCCCAATCTGTCTCTGCTACAGTAGGACCAGGCTCTCTGTGTCACACCTGCCCTCCAGGCCATCCTTGCTCATCTTGTAACCCTCGCCCTCCAATCCAGGGCTTCCTTGTTAGCCTCGCTGTGTTCCCGTCATCTGGCCCTTGGTCTTGACTCAGTATGGCCCTAGAGCAGGCCTGCTGACCTCCCACAGCTGAGGCCTGCCTCCTGTCCCAGCACCTCCTCATCCCCTCCAGCACCAGCTGTCAACTGCTGTTTTGTTTATTACCATCTGCTATTCAAAGTGCTCGGGGCCTGTCCTGCTCTGTCTGACCAGATCATGGAAGCAGGTTTCAGACCAGGGTGAAAGGTCCGTGACTCAGTTCCCCATGGCAATTTACCCACCACGGAAGGAGGGCTCTGCACCAACATCGCTCCCTGATGGTTCTGTCCCCTCAGAACCAAGGGCACTGTCCAGACTACACAGTGCAGAGGACCCCACTCTTGGGTACCAATGAGGTATCCAGTGCCAGGCTTCCTGGGCTCAGCACAGAGGCAAAGAGAGGAAGGGGAAGTTTGGAACAGAACCTTAGGGAAGAGACGCATGTGGGGACGTCAAGGGCTCCTGTAAAGGATCAGGTGCAGGTGCACAGCTGACTATGGGGGTGGGCGTGCAGGAGCACGTGCTGATCGTGGACCTCCATACCCAGCTCACTGGGAACCACCAACATGAGATGCTGCGCACAGCTTCACGTCTACTGTTTCTGCCGGGACGAAGAGCAAAGGGCATCCAGAGTTCACTGAGAGCCCTCAGAAGCATGCTTCTCCTCCAAGTGGGCCAGTCATAACAGGAGGAGCTTGCTTCCTGCCCCATTCAAAACTCAACCCATCCTCTGAAATAAGCGTTTGCAGAAACTCCCTCATTTATACTACTGTAAGAAAACAGGGGCCATCACTTGAAGGGAAGCTTTGGTTTACCCGGGCCTACTCGTACAGGTACACTAGCTAAGACATTTTATTTTAGGTGATAAACTGGAAACCCAAAGGGGCCTAACTAGATTTAAAGGTCTCAAGCAGGGGTTGAGACTTGTCAACGGCCCCCATCTAGTGGCCACAGTGAGGAACGGCCTCAAAAAGTATACTACTGCTGCTATGGAGCCTGGGAAGATGAGGTCAGCTGGGATTTGTGAGTTTAGGGTGAATGTGTATATACTTGGAAGAAATCTCTTCAGAGAAAAGGCAAGTAGAGAGGCAGAACACGAGGTAGCGACTGAAGGCTGCCACCTGTGTGTGCAAATATGAAGACATATGCAGAAAGCCACTCACTACTTACACCTTGTCTATGACAGCTGGGGAGCACCAGTGTGGGGCAGTTACCATAGAGACCTGAAGCCCAGAGAGCCCCAGTCCTTGCTACCTGCTCTTGTGCAGTGGCTCTGGGGTCCAGTCCCTGATGGTCTGCCCTTCAGAGCTGTCTGACCTCTCTAAGCCTTGTAGAATGGCACCCACCCACCCAACACAGTTCTGAGTATTGCCACCGCCTTGGGATGCAGAGGAAGCCATTCTCCTTTCCAGAGGGAAAATTCACACACATCTGTCAAATGTGTCACTGAGCCTAGTAGAAGGGCCTCACCTAGAACAGTCATGTAGAGGATGCTAAGCCCTTCCAGAATGCTCTCAAGGCACACAAAGGTCAAATAGTGTCCTAAAAACAGGATTTACAGACCTTGTGCTTAGCAATGACTTATGGGTAGGGGAGCCTTGTAGTGCAGAAAGGGAAGAGGAGGGGAGGGGGCAGAGAGGGGTAGAGAGAGGAGGGAAGGGTAAGGGAGGAGAGGAGAAGGGGAAACTCTGGTCAGCTGGCCTTTGAGCCTCAGTGTTCTGGCCTGGGTGGCAGGAGGAGACCACCTGGCTTGCCACGGAACTGTAGGCTCCAGGTGAGCTGGGGCACTGTGTAAATGCAGGGGTCCCCGCTGTGAGATCTCAGCATCTGTGCTTCAGCAGCAAAAAGGGAAGGGATGCAAGAGCCACAGCTCAGGAGACACAGGGCCAGCTCTTCCTGCTTGTCCCCAACACTGTGTGCCAGCACAGTGCAGGCCTCAGCACCGCTGTTCTTCCCACCTCACCTCATTTCATGAACTCAGCACAAACTCAGCTCCTCATTACAACACCCAAGAGCCAGAGCCTTTCATCACATGGTGATGTCCACTCAGTTTTACTGATGTTCTCCTCATAACTGAAGTCGAGGGGAAGGCTTTCAGCACTCAGCGGCAAAGCTAAGAACACACAGAAGTACAGCCACAAGAGAAGCCTTGTGCCATCCTCTGTCAGCTGGCACAGGCTAGAGTCACTTGGGAAGAGCAACTCTCAACTGAGAAAATGCCTCCGTAAGACTGGCCTGTACCGTAAGACTGGCCTGTGGACGAGGCTGTAGAGCAGGGGTTCTCAACCTTCCTAATGCGGCGACCCTTCAATACAGTTCCCCGTGTTGTGGTGACCCCACCAGGAAGTGTTTTCATTGCTTCATAACTGTCATTTTGCTACTGTGAATCGTAATGTAAATATCTATATTTTCCAAGGGTCTCAGGTGACCCTGGTGAAAGGGTTCTTCAACCCCAAAGGTTGAGAAGATGTTATAGAGTATCTTCTTGATTGGTGACTGATGTGGGAGAGCCCAGATGTGGGGATAAAAATAGGAATGTGCCAGGCATGGTGGCACACGCCTTTAATCCCAGCACTCAGGAGGCAGAGGCAGCCTGGTCTACAGAGCAAGTTCCTGGACAGCCAGGGCTACACAGGAAAACCCTATCTCATAAACAAAACAGACCAACTTGGAATGGTACACATTGTGGTGTTGGTATTAATATGAGATCTTGGTATAAACAGGGAAGGTTATGGTTTAATAGCCTATGTGTGTCTGTGTCAAGTTGACAAGGGGCCAATTGTGAGTTAGTTTTTATGTCAACTTGGTAAAAGCTAGTCATTTAGAAGAGGGAGCATCAAAGGTGAGGGAGCCACCACCCCGTGGTGGCACATGCCTTTAATCTCAGCACTCGGGAGGCAGAGATAAGCGGATCTCTGAGTTTGAGGCCAGTCTGGTCTACAGAGTGAGATCCAGGACAGTCAGGGCTACATATACAGAGAAACCCTGTCTCAAAAAACAAAACAAAACGAAAACAAAACTTAAATATGCCTAGCTGACACTTAGAAAAGAAACATGTGACCAAAGAAGCTGGTCTTCTACTGACGAGATTCTCTGAAGGTCTGTTTCACTGCAGACTGGGTAAAAGGACATTTGCTGAACTTCCATCAGGGCTTAAACTCTACCCTTGGGCTGCTGTCAAGGCATTCAGTAAAAATAATAACTAAACTGGCATTTCATAATCCTTCCCATTTTGACAATGGGGATCTGGTGCCTCCAGAGACTGGCATCTCCATGTACCAGCCTATGCAAGTCCCAGCTGAGAAGTACATGCAAAGGAGGCAAGGCCGCCACACATGGCCAGGGAATTCCTGTGTGCTGTGTCACGTCACAGCACCCCCCCAACACACACACATACATCACAGCACTCCCCGCCCACATACACACATATCACAGCATCTCCATGTACCAGCCTGTGCAAGTCCCAGCTGAGAAGTACATGCAAAGGAGGCAAGGCCGCCACACATGGCCAGGGAATTCCTGTGTGCTGTGTCACGTCACAGCACCCCCCCCAACACACACACATACATCACAGCACTCCCCGCCCACATACACACGTCACAGCATCCCCCCCCACACACACGTCACAGCACCCCCCACATACATCACAGCACCCTCACACACATACATACACACACATCATAACACCCCCCATACATACATACATACACACACGTCACAGCACCCCCCACATACATACACACACGTCACAGCACCCCACACACACATACATACACACACATCACAGCACCCCCTATACATACATACATACACACACATCACAGCACCCCCCACATACATACACACACGTCACAGCACCCCACACACACATACACACACGTCACAGCACCCCCCACACACATACACACACGTCACAGCACCCCCCACATACATACACACACATCACAGCACCCCCTATACATACATACATACACACACATCACAGCACCCCCTATACGTACATACATACACACACGTCACAGCACCCCACACACACATACATACACACACATCACAGCACCCCCTATACGTACATACATACACACACATCACAGCACCCCCTATACGTACATACATACACACACATCACAGCACCCCCTATACACACATACATACACACACGTCACAGCACCCCACACACACATACACAGTACCTCCACACACATGTGCACATGCACACCCCCCACGTGCGTCCCGGTGTGGGAGGCACAGGGCAAACTTACTTCCATTCATCATCTTGTCCTTAGCCCCCGGGTGTGTTGTGACTTTGCTTCCAAAACCGATCTCGTGAGCCAGCAGAGCAGTTGGACCTAGGAATAAGATGAACAGATGAAAAGTGGGGGCTGGAGAAATGGCTTAGTGGTTAAGAGCACTGGCTGCTCTTCCAGAAGACCCGGGTTCAATTCCCAGCGCCCACATGGCAGCTCACAACTGTCTCTAACTCCAGTTCCAGGGGACCCGACACTCTCACACAGGCAAAAACACCAAGATACATTAAAAAAAGAGAAAAACGAAAAGAAAAAAAAAAAAAAAAAGCTGGGCCATGTCTTTAATCCCAGCACTCGGGAGGCAGAGCCAGGTGGATCTCTGTGAGTTCGAGGCCAACCTGGACTACAGAGAGAGATCCAGGACAGGCACCAAAACTACACAGAGAAACCCTGTCTTGAAAAACAAACAAACAAACGAAGAGGTGAAAGGTGCAAACAGAAAACCTGTGCTTTACAACCTGCACATGCCTTTGATCCCAGGGCTTGGGAAGCAGAGGCAGGAGGATCTCTGTGAGTCCCAGGCAGGTCAGGACTACATAGTTCATGACTCTAAATAGCATTGCTTAAACACAAACAGGAGGCGTGTCCGTGGTGAGCCTGTGCTGAACACATCTGGAGAGGCACACAAACTTCAACAGCTGTTTACCCAAAACGTCCCTCAATACTGCAGAGCAAAGAGACAAACAGCCCCGAGGAACGGGGACCTGTGTGCTGGAGCACACCGGTGAGAGGTGCCCTACTAAATACACTCTCGCCCTCTTCTTTCTTTCTGTGCACAGGGGTTCTGCCTGCAAGGGACTGGAGGTCCACGTGGCTGTGGGCCATCAGGACTGCTGACCACTGGCCTGTCTCTCCAGCTCCTGCCTCACTAGAAAGGAACGAGTTAGTTTTGTGGCAACGGCATCGGGGCCAAAACATGCATGTTTTGTTGCTGTTTCATAACAGCCCTTTTCTACTTCCAAGTGTAAAGTTATGTCATTCAACTCCACACAAACACAGCAGCTGGAGGGATTAAGATGGAGGCCCAGATGTGCCCTGCAGGAAATTCCTAGGCTAAAGTCAGAGATACAAAGACACTGGGTCCTTTTTGAAACTACTGAGGTGAAAAACCATGCACTCTGTCAGCCCCGCCTCTCACAATGAGCTCTGAAACATGAGGACCAACCTGTCTATCATCAGTGTGCTCACTGAAACAGCCAACTTCAGAGATGCTCACAGTATACACTGTGTAGTCGTCTTCATCTGTCGACACTCTTAAATCCTAAAGCTTTTGCTGTGTTCCCCTCTAAGCCGTGTCACCTGGATGAAAACAGCAGCTGACCTCACCTCTCTGTGAGCTCTTACCCTCTCCAGCTTCCTCTGAACGGACCCACAGTCACTCACCAGTCACTACAGCAGGAGACAGCACAGAGCACCACTGTCCAGGCCTCAGAATCAGACCAGGCCCAGAGTAACCGCTCAGTCTAAGCGTCAAATACACACCCTTCTCCACCTCACGTCTTCTCTACACAAGACAGCTGTGGAGGGCAGAAAATTCCCAAAGTCTAGAAAAATGGAATAATTACCACTCAAATGTTTTTTTGTTTTAAGACAAGTGAGTTTCACTATGTAGCCTGGGCTAGCCAGAACTCACCATGTAGACCAGGCTGGCTCAGATTCACAAAGATATGCCTAACTCTGCTTCCCAAAATCTGAGACTAAAGGTGTGTGCCACCATGCTTGGCTACCAGTCACTTTTATGTGAATGGATTCATGTGTACCTCTCAGATTCTTATTGGAGATCTGAACTGAGAATCCTAGACACCCTCTCCGTGGCAGCAAGCTTCAGCCACTGACCTTGAGGGGAAGCACGGCCAGGTCAGTCAGGTCTGAAGGCTGCTCCCCTGGAGGTAGCAACACTGTTGCTTCATGCATCAGGCCAGGATGCTTAGCTGCCCTCCCTGTCATGGTAAGCTCCTAACTACTGCTTTCTGGGGGCGGAGGAGGGGTGTGTGTCAAAAGCCTGATTTGAAAATTAAGACAAGACAAACTTATTACCGCCATTATCTGAGACTCTGATGAAGGATATGCCAAGAGTTACAGCTAGGAACTGGCAGGGAGCTGAAAGCAGCTGACAGAGCCCTCTTCCTATAGTGCCACCTGGTGGACACCTGAAAAAGAACACCCAGCCGACTGGAACTCCTTGGGTCTGCTGGTTCCTTGGTGACCCTGATAGGACTCCTCCACCCGCAAGCCTCCTTCTCTGTCCCCAACTCAAAGCAAAGCTCCGTGTATTTTCTTCCCAGGAAAGACTCCTGCTATGACCTTCTTCTCTACCCAGCACTATCAAGGGTGAAGCTAACAACGGAGTTCAAACACAGTACCCGATCCCTGGCCCCAACACCCGATTACCCTGACATCTTGACGACTGAAGGAAGTAACTGTCTCTTCCCTCACCATGCTCCCCATTCCCTGCCTGAGCTACCCCGGTTTTCTCTGTTCATTTTTCCAGGAAGGGGGACAGAAGAGTCAATGCGATTAGCACACTGCTAGTGAGCACTGTTTCTTTTTTAATGTCTATTTGATCACGGAAGGCCCAGGCATTCCAGCTTGCCTCAGCAGAAGCCAGTGAGCCAGCTAAGCTGGCAATGTTCTACTCAGTGACGCGGAAGAACAAGATGACACCTCATTTTAGTTCCAGCCCAGTCATAAGGAACAAGCCCAGGAAAACCCTAAGGAAGCCATCTCCCAGACCAGTGAAGAACACCAGGCCACCTGTGACTTCCTGCCCACAGAGGGACAGTTCAAGGCTGCGGGGACTGCAGGACCATCAACCAACAGAAACCCTTGGGCTTCAGCAGGGCAGGAAATGATAGCAATAGGAGCCAGGACAAGATGTCCAGGGCAATGCCTAGATGCTCCCACTGGGTCTGTAATGGTTCTCAAGCATGCAGTGCAGGAATTGTGAGCTTCTACGCGGGCGATACCCACTGCTGTGTCATGTCATGGATTAAGAATGGTTTTGTCTGTTGTGGGGGGTGGTAATGGAACCTAGGGCCCCACACGTGCTAGGCACACTCTACACCTGAACTACACTTCCAGCCACAAACTGGGAACATTTAGAACTTCCCCCAATTATGCTTCCCCCCTTTTCTTTTCTTCTTTGGAGAGAGGCTCCTGCTATGTAACTCAGGGTGGTCTTGAACACATGAACCTACTTTTACATCCCTTGTGCTGGGATTGCAGGTCAGTGTCCACAACCATCCCCAAACTGGGAACACTTCCAACAGGAGACTACAGCACAATGCCTTGCCTGAAGGATGGCATTCACAGCCTCATGTCATTCCAGGAAGTAGCAGACAGAAACAGGGATGGATGCACCTGCAGGATCTGCTGTGTCCCACAGCTAGGACAGAGTCCCTCAGTGCCCGGACAAAACCGTCTGTCCCTTCCATCACGGATTCATCTGTTCTGTGACACACGTAAAAACATCCAACAAGGGAGGCACTGGCAAAAGTCCACTGATCCTGATGCCAGAGCATCGCCTGATCCATGGAGCGGCTTTTAAAGGAAGCAAATGGTTACAGTTCAAGGCTCATGACATGGGCGAAACACCAGAAGACCTCCTATGAAGCCATGGGTGTTCAAGAGTACGTGTGTGCAGTGGGTAGCCATCCCAGCCTTGGCCTGGAAGTTCCAACCCCCATTGAGACTTCGGTAATGGTCACACCCACAAGGCAGGGCTGAGGGAAGAAGCAGAAGACCCAGGATGAGAGGAGAGGTCTCTCTTGGTTCTGGGACCCTGGACGCTGGAGGTAGACTGAGCAGAGTTCTCCAGAGAACACCGCCAGACTGCGCCATACCTTTGCCAGACCCTACAACCTATCCCTTCATTTGTAAGTTACCCCACAAAATAAACCTCCCTTTTAACTACGTGGAGTGGCCTTAATAATTTCACCAATACATGAGCAAAGGCTCAGCAAGCCAGCGGCAGGAAAGCCCCGGCTAGAGCAGTGGTGTTCACACCACAGATTCCTGCTGACTCTCCTGGCAGGCCGAACTGCTGGCACCGAGATCTGCTGGAACAAACTGTTTGCTGGATTCCAAGACCTTATCCCCAGGTCAACCAAACAGGGAACAGTGAGTTTCACAGATAGAGACCCAGAGCACAGGAAGAAAGAAAACTCGACAATCACGTTCAGTGCTGCAGTGACCCTTCATGGCACCCACACTAAACACCCAGGGTGGGTGCCTTGTGCTTCACGAAGGCAAGCTGTGTGCAGTCAAGCTTCCAGGCAGGCCAGCCCCTGGGCCAGCTGCGTGTTCCACAGTCGGTCGCACGCACTTACTCACCCGCACAGATGGCAGCTATGAGACCCTTCCTGCTCTCCTGTTCCTTTAGGACCTCCTTCACCACAGCTGACTAGAGAGAACACAAACACCCAGTCACCATGGAGCCTCACAAAGAGAGCTGGGAGCGTCCCTCATAGCGTAGCTCACTTCCAGCTGTTTCCAGAAAATGTCTCTAGTCAGTAAACAGGAAAGCACCAGGTTCCTAACATCTGTGTTCTCAAGACCGGGCAGCGGCATTCACCCCAAGAGAAAGGCCCCCCCCTCAATAAAGCTGACAGGGAAGAGCAATGTCACCAGGGCATAGAGCCCTGTCCTGTGCTCTGGGAGAGGCAGAAGCAAGTGGCCCAGGGTTCAGCTGGCCCAGGGTTCAGCAGCTCAGAGGGCAGAAGGGAAAGACCCCAGCAGGACAGTCCACTGCCTGGCCCCGCATGCTCACAGCCCACTCCCTGCTCCTGCTGCCTTCCTGTGTGACTCTTCACTCAGGGCTTGAGATGAAGGACCGCGCTGCCTCTGATGCCATCTTGTATTCACACTGCCTCTGGCCCCACGGCTACCCTTGACCCCACGTCAGAGCAGGCCCCATGGCTGCCCTTGACCCAACGACAGAGCAGGCAGCTGGGACATCTGCAGCTCACTCCAGTCTACATGCACTGAGCCTGTTTGCAGCAGCTGCTCTAGCAATTCAGTTTACTTCTGCAGGAGTGTTCTCAGAACTGTGTTCTGCGATAGGGGACAGCAGTCTGCAGCTACAGCACTATCCCTTGAGCACCCCAGGAACAAACACAGCAGAACAGAGCAGAAGCTGCAGGACTTTCTTCAGAAGCCCTTCACTGAGGTGTGGCTGAGCAGTTTTTACCTCAGATAAATTCTGTGCACCCAGATTGCCTCCTGGAAGAACCACCACGTCGTATGGTCCCTGTGGGTAGGGAAATGAAAGGGAACAACTTAGTTCTACTGTGTTCAATGGCAGCTCACTAACAGCTTCGTATCTGAAGACACACAGTCTTCCAAAGAACAGTGGCATGCCCATGGGGGTGGTGTACACACACACACACACACACACACACACACACCTCTTGGCAGAGCACACTCTAGCACAAGTGAGACTCTGGGTTTGACTCTCCAACACTGAAAACAAACAGTTAAGTGGCAGGCATAGTGGTGCACACCTGAAGGAGGACAGGAGACGCTGTCTCAAAAACAACAAAAAGCCACCAAAAATCACACAAGTAAATAAAGGTATATCCCTACGGTGGAAGGTGGAAGACTGTAACAAAAGAGGACGGAGAAATGGCTCCGCAGTTGGGAACTCCTGTTGCTACTGTAGAGGACTGGAGTTCAGTTCCAGCACCCACATGGCGGCTCACAACTCCATATAACCCAGTTCCAGGGGATCCAACACCCTCTTCTGGCCTCTGTGGGCACACAGACACAGCATTCACTTATATAGATAGATAAACACACACTCACACACAAATAATCTCTCTTTTTAAAAGATTTATTTATTCATGTAATATATATATATGCTCTGTCTTCATGCACACCAGAGTAAGGAATCTGATCCCATTACAGATAATTGTGAGCCACCATGTGGTTGCTGGGAACTGAACTCAGGACCTCTGGACGAACAGTCAAGTGCTCTTAACCACTGAGCCATCTCTCCAGCCCCATAATCAATCAATCAATCAATCAATCTCTCTCTCTCTCTCTCTCTCTCTCTCTCTCTCTCTCTCTCTCTCTCTGGTTTTGGTTTTTCGAGACAGGGTTTCTCTGTGTAGCTTTGTGCCTTTTCCTGGAACTCACTTGGTAGCCCAGGCTGGCCTCGAACTCACAGAGATTCGCCTGCCTCTGCCTCCCGAGTGCTGAGATTAAAGGCGTGCGCCACCACCGCCTGGCCATCTCTTTTTTTTAAAAACTGTAGAAAAACTCATGACCTGAAATCCATGAAAGGACATCCTGGGAGAGGTACAGTGCAATGCACTCGTGTGGAGAGGCAACGGTGCCAAGCATGGAGCCTTGCACCTTGTAACATATGGAGAGCCACCATACTCATGCACACAAAGACAAAGGGACAGAGGCATACATGAGCACCCTACATGCCCACAGACAAGAGATGCCCCAGCAGCTGACAGGGACCAGCGTGAGAAGGACGGCAGGGAAAAGAGGAGCCCAGCACTCAGACTTCATATGGAAATGTCTCCACCATATGACTTGCTCTTCAACAAGAACATATGCAGTGACTTTAAAAACTAAAAGAAAAACAAATATTAAAAGGCAAAGAAAAAAGTTAACATTATGAAAACTGAAACTTTGCAAAGAGGAAATAACAGTATTCTAGTGTCTTAAAGCTTGCTGGAAATAAAGAGAGAGAGAGAGAGAGAGAGAGAGAGAGAGAGCGCCGTCCTAACAGTATTCAGTATAACACTCGCCGCTCAGTTCATCTTGGTGGTGCTGGGCATGGAACCCACAACCTCACACATGCTGGGCAAGAGTTCTCCCACCGAGCCACACACTTCATCTCATATTCCTTTTATGACATGAACCAAATAAACATATTCAAAAGGCAACCATTGTCTAAAATACCCAGATATACAAGACAGAAAATAACAATGAAAAAGGAATAAATACTCTACTTCTTGCCTTAGATAGACTTTTTAGAATTTTTTAAGATTTTGTATGTAGATACCAAGAGTCAAATCGTCTACAATCTAGCAAGGAAATACTGAAACTTCTTTCTTTTCTTTTTTTTAAGATTTATTTATTTATTATATATAGTGTTCCTCCTGCATGTCTGCCTGCAGGCCTGAAGAGGGCACCAGATTTTACTATAGATGGCTGTGAGCCACCGTGTGAGTGCTGGGAACTGAACTCAGGACCTCTAGAAGAGCAGCCAGGGCTCTTAACCACTGAGCCCGCTCCAGCCCAGAAACACTGAAACTTCTTAGAGAGGAACACACGTCCCTCCATGAGGGACGGCACGGGGAATTAGCTTGGGAACTACACTCCTGCCATGGCTCTGTCAGCAGGGCCCAGCCCATCTCTTCTCACCCTGAGCCACGACATCTGACCTGTGGTAGTGTCTAAGGGTCAGTGGGCAGGCATGCTTCTGAGGAAGTGACCCCAGCCTTCCAGAGATTACCAGCGGTACCTGTGGTCGTAAACTGTGGAGCAACAACACAGTTTAAGGCGGGCTCTTACGCATTACTCCACATAAACAGTCCCGCAACTACACCTGTCACTCAAGAGGAAAGGCAAAAGTTGCCGTAAGAAAAGGGAGGAGCCTGGCTCATCACCCAGCTACCAGGGAAGCGGAGACAGAGTCACAAACCAGGCTACAGGAGCCACAACAGTACCCCTTCTAAAACCCTGTCTCAAAACAAACCTTGACCAAGGAGGAGATTATGAGGATAGAAGTTGGTGGCAGAGGGCTCACCTGACGTGTAAGGCCTGGGGTTCAATTACCAGTACTGACAGAAGAAAATGGGAAATGGAGGCCTCTGGGAAAAATACCAATGAAGAACAATGCTCCTGCTCAGCCGCCATTTATGCGCCCTCCCCTACCACCCCTTCTTGGACACAGGATCCAGCAACTCCCATCCAGGTAGAATCATTTTCTTTAATTCTGTTTGTTTCTTTTTCAAGACAGGGTTTCTCTGTGTAGCTCTGGCTGTCCTGGAACTTGCTCTGTAGACCAGGCTGGCCTTGAACTCACAGATCCGCCTGGCTCTGCCTCCCGAGTGCTGGGATTAAAGACATGTGCCATCACTGCCTGGCCCAGAATCAGTTTCTTAAAGTAAGTCTGTTCTAACTGCAGTCATAGACACAGTCAAAAGCCATTTCAAAAAAACTAGTAAGCCCCAAGAAGGAAAAGTCCATGTATATAAAACAAACCTGCTTTTTTGCATCTTCAAGACTGGCATCAGGACAAATCATTACATCACGGCTACACTGCACAGGGTCTTTCCCGGCCAAGCCTGCAACGGTGACTTTAATCTAGAAAAAGAACAGATGTTCAAGAACATGAAACCATATAGACACAGGGCAACACTCTAATATCCATCCTGTGGTTTGAAGTAACTTGTCAGGAACTACCACAAAGCCAAGCTGAGGCAATGGCCAAATACATTTAACACCGGTCCCTCTGGTGTGCCCAGGATAGTCCTAATCTGTAGCTGAGCGGCTACCCCAGCTCTGACTGGTTAGAACACCTTCTATCCCACAAGTGTTGAGTTAGGGAGATGAATTACAGGGTCACCCTATTAATAACCCATCTTACAAGGTTACCGTTGTCATCCATACTTCATACTTTGTCTTTGCCAAAAGTAGAAGTCAAAGTCATACAATTGAACAATACTTTATCCTGCAAAACCTTTATTAGGTGACAGTACCAGTAGCTAGTACCCGAAACACCAACGTTTCTCACAGTGCTGGGAGGCCAGCTGGTTAGCTCACTGAAGACAAGCCATCAAAATCTAGCAATGTTGACCACAACAGACCTGGCCCAGCTATCCCACGTTTAGGTGCAGAGCCTGAAAAACTGTCCTTACATTTGCACACATGAACCCTACAAGAGATTTATTACAGAGACTTAAGAGCACCTGGGTTTGGTTCCCAGCACCCACATGGCAGTGCACAACCACCTATAACTCCAGCTCTAGGGCAACAGGCCCCTCTTCTGACCTCTTGCGGTACCAGGCACACACGGAGTGTACAGACATACATGCAGGCAAACATTCATACACAGAAGAGAGTTAAAATCTTAACTATCCAGTAGCATAAGGCTGTAACTGGAGGGGGAGGCGGTGGCCTTCACACGGCACAGAGGACTGTGCAGCACTATGAAATGAGGAAACTGGAGTTTTGTTTTGGAAAGCTGAGTGTAGACAGACTGGGTTTTGTGACAAGCAAGGACAGCTATCAGCACTGTTGTCAGGTCTGTATGAGTTAATGTTAGAGTGAACCTGGTAAGCATGAGTGCATTCCCTGTTCACTGTGTTATACCCGGGTCTATGTTATACCCGGGACTACTCCACGTACACACAGGACAGGAAGGCAGCACAGACCAGCACAGGAACGGCCGTGTCTGGGGAAGGGGGAAGGGCACAGGACTGAGGGAACTTTCAAAGGAGACTCAGGAAAACCCCACCTTGAAAGCATTAGTATCCAGGCCAGGGGTGTGTTGGCACGTGCCTGTTATCACCACCGCTCCGATGGCTGAAGTGGGACAGCTTGAACCCAGGGCGGTGGGAACAAGGCAACATGTTACAAGTTTTAAAAGTCAGCAGTAAGCTACACATTTGGGAAGCTGAGGCAGAATTCAAAGCCATCTTGAGCTACATACACACTAGTGTTTTATTATGTAATCACTGTAGTTCTGTACTTGAAATAGCTCATAAAGTAGGACTGGCAAGATGGCTTAGCAGGGAAAGGCACTTGCCACCAAGCCTAATTAAGCCTAGCTTAATCTCCAGGATCCATGGTGGACGGAGAGACCAACTCCTACAATCTGACCACCTCCACATCTAGCTGCACCAGAGGATGCAGGCTCACGCACAGCAAACAAGTGAAAATGACCTAGAGCCCCTCATGTTGAAACAGGGAGGGCTAGCCCGTGAGGGGACTCACCCCAGCTCGCCGCATGACGTCCACGGGTATGACTGTCTCCATCTCCTCTGCTCCTTTGGCCAGGATGACCAGAGCTCTTTTGGAAGCCATTTCTAATTCTTAAAGACTTCAAAAAGAAAAAGAAAAAAAAAATCTTTAAGAAGTTGCCAATGTAAAAAACACCTGTTCAAGCACAGTAAGTATCTTCTAGGGAGCGGGTCGGAATAAATGGAAGCAAGCAGTTTAGGTTAATACTGGCTCCATGGTAGTTCAATCCCTCTAACGCAGGGATGAAAACAGAATGGCTGGGCTGGAGAGATGGGCAGCAGCTAAGAGAAGAGGTCCACGGTTAGTTCCCAGCACCACATGGCAACTCACAACTGTCTGTAATTCCAGTTCCAGGGAATCCGGCCCCCTCTTTTGGCCTCTGCTGGCACTGCATGTATATACATACAGGCAAAACACACACAAAAAACTTTTTAAAAACAGAAAGCAGGGATTACTAACATGTGTTAGTATTGTTTGGATCTCCCTTACTGTGCTTTCTTAAGCCCAATTTCTTACAAAGGCAGGTTACATAATGGGCCCTGCCTATCAGTCACACTTTAAGAAAGGCAGAGTTTTTAAACTACTGTGATTTTTTTTTAAGTGAATTTCACGGGTCACACACACACACACACACACACACACACACAGTCTAGAAACTTGTAAATTTTGGAGGGGCTTTTTGTTGTTCCAATAAACTGCTAAAAACTCAGGACCAGGTTGGGGGAGATCACTGGTGCTCAATCTCTGACCACACTATTAATGATTAAGAGATGGAAATTCCTTTTATGAAGTCAACCCTGCCAGACCGCTCGGTAGCGCGGACAGGAACAGCTAGACGCTTCTCTGAAGCACTTTGCGCGTGTTTTCCCTGCACACTCGCCACGCACCACAACTTAGGCAAAGCCTTCCAGTAAGTGTTCACTAGCTAGAACCTAGCCTGTGCCGTGCAGGGCTCCGGCCCGGCATGCACCGCGGCCGCCGCCCCCAGCCCGGCCGGCCGGCCGGGACCCTGCCCGGCAGCGGGCGGACAACCAGCCTCTCTGCTCCCGGGCGCTGACCTGCACCCGCGCCTCCTCCACCCACGCGAAGCCTCGCTCAGTTCTGCTGCAACTCCGGGCCCGGCCCCGTCACACGGACAGACTCGCTGAGCAGTACTGCTGTACGCATGCGCGCCCCGCGCTGCGGCTGCGCAAGTCTCCTCGCTTCCGCCTCAGGGTGCGTCACATCCGGTCGGGCCCATCCCGAGAGGCGGGGGAACCACCGACCGAGCGCATCTCCCCTCAGCCAATGGTACAGTCCCCCTCGCGGGGCGCCTGCCGTGTTTAACCCTGTCTAAAAGCAAGATGCTTAGAGCCTGAGGCATGACAATCGTCACGAGTTCGAGGCCAGACTGGGCTAGAGCGTGACCCCCCCCCCCCCCCGCACACACACACTAAACACACTCGTACCCTCTGCAGAAGAACGAAGGGAAGAGAAAATAAAAGCCCAGCATGGTTGTCCACCCTTGTTTGTAACCCTAGTACTTGCAAGATGGAGGCCGAAATTTAAGGCCTTCTTTGGAAGATGTTTTACATCACTTTTCTTGTGCGCTGTTTCCCTTTCTTGCCCCTTACAGTGACACCTCCTCTTCTTGCCTCTGTCCTGCAAGTACTCTGTTTCAGGTCCCTCTCCCCGAGGCCTGGTCAGCCTGTCTGTGGGGTCACAAGAGTTTTGGTTTTCCACAACACTGTTTTTTAAAAGGCCCAGCTGGGAGCTGGAGAGGCAGCTCAAGGCTTAAGAAATCTTGCTGTTTTTGCAGAAGACCCAGGTTTGGTTCCCAGCACTCACATCACTCACATGGGGAGACTCACAACTGCCTGTAACTCCCAATTCCCGGGGAATCACGGGCACTGCATGCACATGCACCAACTCACAAATAATAAAAGGCCTGCTGCACCCTCAGTAGAGCAAGGCTGACATGGCCAACGTGTCTTTAATGGGTTATCTAGAATATATATATTACATTTTTTACATTTTTTGGTTTACATTTATCCCTTGTGTGTACATCTCACCCTGTGGCACAGGGTGCAGGTGGAGGGTGAGAGAAAACTGGTTGCTGGAGTCTGCTCTTTCCTCACCACGTGGATTCCAGGGATGGAACTCAGGTCATCAGGTGTGCAGCAAGCACCTTACCTGCTAAGCCCTCTCACTGGCCCCTCCTAAGTTTTTAATGAATATCTTTACCAGCTAAAAGGAGGGGGGGACTCATCCTCAGCTGGTCCCATCCAAACCCCTTCAGGAAGGAGCCAGTTCATTTGGCACCTCTCAGTACTTGGTGCAAACCCCAGACAGAGTGTACATATGCTCTCCTTACTATATAAAGAGACTGAACACCCCACATGCAATGGCTGACCTCCATTACAGATTCACTTTGGAAATCTTACATACTGGAATTCCTTACAATGGCAGCGGGAGTGTTTTGTCTTGTTTTTAATTTTTGAAATTGTTAAGTTGTGTAAACAACACTGTACTTGAGCAAATGTTTGACATTGTTTAAATATTTAAGAAGAAACTGTTTTAGGAGTTCTAGAATGACTTGGCTTTTCCCTGTCTGCCAAGGGAAAAGGCAGAGCTATCTTTGAAGGTGTAGAAACCTGGAGTGACACAGAGACAGGGAAACTTGTTAGATGTGTGCTTCAAGACCCACCGAGGGTGCTGGATATGGTGGCTCATGCCTGTAATCCCGGGGACTTTTGTAAAGAATAAAATCTGCCTCTAGGTGGACACATGCCCTTGTCTCTTCACTTAAGGGTTAATCCAGTGTGGCAGTTCAGGGACCTGGCTAGGGGACACCTCAGGAAGGCAGCTTCACCTTGAGAAGTTGTGCTTCTCCATCTCAGAGTACCTGGCCCCTTGTGTAGTCCCTGACTCAGAAAAGCAAAACTGCTCCTTTTCTTCTGCTTCTCTTCTCGATGCTGGCCAGAATCTATGCTTTTAAACTCCCTAATACTCAGCCTCTTCTTTTCTAAAGCTCCTTCCCCACTGTGTGGCTGCCTGCCACCATGTGCCAACCTCTGCGTCCACGCACTGACCCCTGCCTCCATGTGCTAACCTCTGCATCCATGTACTGACCCCTGCCTCCATGTGCCGACCTCTGCATCCATGCACTGCCCCCTGCCTCCATGTGTTAACCTCTGCATCCATGCACTGACCCATGCCTCCATGTGCCCACCCTGCCTCCATGTGCTGACCTCTGTGTCTGTGTGCTGACCCATGCCTCCATGTGCTGACCTCTGCATCCATGCACTGACCCATGCCTCCATGTGCTGCCCCTGCCTCCATGTGCTGACCTCTGCATCCATGCACTGACCCATGCCTCCATGTGCTGACCTCTGCATCCATGAACTGACCCATGCCTCCATGTGCTGACCCTGCCTCCATGAGCTTACCTCTGTGTCCATGTGCTGTCCTCTGAGGCCATGTGCTGATACCTGTGGCCATTTGCTGACCTCTGCCACTATGTAGCTGACTCTTTGCACTGTGTGGCTGTCTGTCTGTCTGTCATGTGCGGACATCTTATCATCTCCATTCTTTCTCTCCAGACTACTTTGAAATGAACAGCTTGCCTGTTTTGGGATTTTCCTTTCAAACTCTACTACATAATCCTCAAGCTTCTTTCTGTTTGAACCCATTCTTTAATTATTTTAGTAATGAAGAGGAGACCCTGATTTCCCCAGGATCATATGCTGGCTCTATAGACATTTGCTGTAAGCTGCAGGAATGTAGTAAGAATTCAGCTAATGGAGAATTAAGATCAGCAATGTGGAAATGCTGGAACTTTGTCAAGCAGCAATGGTCACCGTGCAGTCCACACCAGGTAATAAACTGCTAAACAATTTCTCATCCCTTTTTATTTCTTTTAAGATTCATTTTTGCCAGGCAGTGGTGGCACACGCCTTTAATCCCAGCACTCGGGAGGCAGAGGCACATGGATCTCTGTGAGTTTGAGGCTAGCTTGGGCTACAGAGTGAGCTCCAGGAAAAGCATAAAGCTACACAGAGAAACCCTGTCTTGAAAAAAACAAAACAAACAAACAAACAAACAGATTCATTTTATTATTGTTATCTTTGTGAGTCCACATGAATAGTATAGTTTGAAATCAGCTGTCAGCCTGTGTGACCCAGTTCTTCCTTTCTACCGTGTTGGTTTGAGGACCACACCACGTCCATCAGTCTTGGTTGCGAGCACTTTTACCTGCTGAGCCATGCCATGATAAACACTGAGCCCTGATATTTTTTTGTCAATTGTTGGGTTTTTTTTTTTTTTTTTTTTTTTTTTGTTAAACAGGCTGATGAAGTTCAGGCTGACCTTGACCTTCAGACCTTTCTGCTTCCATCTCCAGTTGCTGGGATGACAGGTTTTACTGCCCTACCCTGTTTATGCAGAGGTCTTGTGTGTGCTGAGCAAGCATTCTATCCAATGATCGCCATTTGGTATGAAAACATTGATGTAGCTGAGTTTTTCATACACAGGTCTACACTGAAATCCTGCCCCAAACCAAACCAAAACTGCAAACACAGACGTGCGTGCGTGTGTGTGTGTGTGTGTGTGTGTGTGTGTGCGTGTGTGTGTGTGTTTTGAGATGGAGTCTGTCTCAGTTGCCTAGACTGGCCTAGAACTCACACTGTAGCCCTTGAATCCTGCCCCTCAGCTTGGCTTCCTAAATTCCTGGGGAACAGGGCTGGACTAGGGAGTGAGCAAGCCAGAGCACAGAGTGGCCTAACTGTGTGTCTGGGGGCTCACAGGCAGTAGCCAGAGGTGCATGACAAGATCAGAATGTTCCTAGGATTGGATTAGAATCCAGAACCTTGCTTGAAATGGAATGCCACCAGTTCAGCATGGAAGGATGGGAAGAGGCCCAGGATTCAATCCTCTTGGGGTTGAAATGTCATGAGAGTCTCATGTGGGCTAGGGCCACAAATGCAGTGTAAGGCATTGTTTATGAACAGAGAGATATACACTACTGAGGCCATGGTCATGGCTCTGCTGCAGCTTCAGTGGCCTCATATAGAGGGTGAGTGAGCAAGTCAGGGCCCTGGACAAGGACAAGGAGAATGATGAAAAGGAGGCTTCCTTCTTGCTCACTGGTGGAACGCACTAAGCTGAGATTACGCAAAACTGAAAAACCTCCCAGGTAGCAAAGTATTGCAGAATCCTTCCACTTCTCACATGGGAAACTGAAACAGAGAAGGAAGACAATCATGGCTAGAGCAACTCTGGGTATTGTTCTAACTGGTTATTGTAACTATGGTAACAAGTGTGGTGCACTTACATCTGTCTGAATAACAGGCATAGGGAGGTAAAGTCACTCAACAAAGGCACAAGACAATAAATAGACCATTAGCAGGATTTGAACCCATGTATCCCAGGTGTAAAGTTTTTAAGACTGAAAAAAAAAAAAAAAAAAAAGAATTCAGCTAACTATGGTAAAGCTATACCTGGAAGAATCAAGGAATTCTTCCAAAGGAAAAGCCAAATCTCAGGGAGTATTTAGTGTTATTCAGCTTTTAATATATCAGCTGTTTCCTGCTATGAATTTCATGTTCATTCTCATACTAACAGTGTATTGTATCTGAAATACCTCTCAAGCATCCAAGGCCAAAACAGCAGACAAAATAAGCATTTCAAACCAACTGCTGATCTCCTGAATTAAGGTAAATATCCATGTGGAGACACTGCCTAGGTACATAGCTTTATTTCTTGTGCAAATTAAGCTCAGACCCTCCTTTACAACCTTAGTAATATCTCTAGAACTTCCCTTTTGACATTTAACTTAGAACAAAAGGGTTTTTGCATACCAGATACATCAAGCTGTGACACAGCTGTTTAGAGATCCCCACCCTGCCAGTAAATAGCACAGCCGAGTTACTGAGACAGTTAAAACCCTAAAGAAATATAAGCAGTTTTATTTTACTCGTAATTTATACCAACATTATAGACTCCTAACATTTTACCTAACCACTTCTAAGAATGTAGTTTGAGCACATAAATTCCCCTTTTCTGATATTATAGCTCTTAGTTGACCTCCTCCTTTAACCACTCCCATTTGGGGTTGTAAAAGAAAGCCTGACAGTCTCTGCCTGAGGATAACTCTTATCTGCCTTGATGATACTGTAAGAATTCAATGCCTTAGCCAGGGCATTGCTATTGCATGGGTATATAACTGTAAACCTCAGAGACCAGGGAGAACTAGATTGGAGGATGAGAACTAGGATGAGATGGAAGATGAGGAAGAGCTGGGTGGGTAAGAATGAGATGAGAAAGACCAAGATGGGGCAGAAAAGATGAAGGAAATAGGATAGCACATAGAGGGAAAGAAGCTGAGTAAGAGCAGAACAGAAGCTGTGGAGAGAGAAAAATGACTCAGAAAAATAAAGTGAATGGACTAAAGAGTTTCACGTACATAGATTCATTCACCATCCTTAAGATTAGATTATCAGCTGGTTGCAGATTATTCCACGGACCCTGTGTAAGGATTCTGTCCTTAATTACGTCATCAGCCTGGGATGGCAGCCCAGCCTAAAAACGGGGGGGAGGGGGCTCTGTGTGTCTCCCTTTTCTCTTTCCGCTCTCTTCCCTCCACACGATCTCTCTGTTTCTCTGGTCTTCTCTCTCTCTCTGTCTCCCTCCCTCTCTCTCCCTCTCTCCCAATAAAGCTTTAAAAAGGTAACTATGGCTCATGACTCCAGTACTCTCCTCTGTTGGCATGGCCTCCACCTGCGGCGGCCAGCCACGAGCAGCGCCAATTTAACCAACTCCCTGGGAGAGGGCTATTGAGGGGCTAGACTCCCAGTGAGATTTCCCAAGATTTGTGTTAATACATCCTTCTTGCCTTTTAATTCTTTAATTGGAAGAGAATATGAACCCATTCCTGCATCCCTAGACAGCATCACTTGAGAAGCTGAGGCAGGATCTCAAGTTCCAGGCCAGCTTGGGCAACTTAACAAGACCCTGTCTCAAAGCAACAACAAAATATGGCTGAGGTTGTAGTTAAATGGTAGAATGCATGTGTAGCTTGAGCTCCCTCATTCCAAACCCTAGTACTAAAAGGGAAAAACAGAAAAAGGAGAAAGTAACTAATACAGTATCATAATTTTCATTTTGCAGATATGAAGACTGAGGTAGAGGAGAATGAGTATAAGGTTTTGCAGGCTTGGGAAAACTCAGATATTCTGATGCCAAAATTCACACTCTGCCCACCATACAAGCTGCCCAGCATTAGGCACTAGTACCAGTAACTCTCACGACACCTCAAACATTTCTCACCACACATTTACAGAACAAAGCCAAAAAATCCAACCATTTACCAAAATATATTATTGTAATACTGGTCATGAAGACACCTCTTAGCTACTCAGAACAGCCCCATCCTATCCACAAACTTTTTCACTCAGCGTTTGACAAGTTATGCACTGTGGGAAGAAGTATAAGCTAAACTTATCCCCGCTTCAAGGAAGTCGGTGTGCTGAGCAATCACCTTATTTAATCTATTTCTCACATCAAGGTCTTTTGAGCAAACGGTGCCTGTGACACGTGCACTTGTAGCATGAAGTTAACGTTTTCATCTCTTTTTTGCTTCCCTGAATTTAAATCGCAGGTACGGGGCAAAAAGGCCTTGGGACATTTCCCGAAGTAAAAATTTTAAAAAATATTTTAATTTATTTATTTGCTTATTTATTTGTTCATTATTCATTCATTCATTCATTCATTCATTCAGAGACTGTCTCACGTTGCAACTCAGTCTCGACTAGAACTCGAGCTCACGGCCATGCTCCTGCCTCTGACTCCCCAGTACTGGAAATAAAAGGCTTGCGCCTCCACGCTGAGCTGATACTCGGGTTTCCACTGTCGTGGAGAACTTCCCCCTCGGAGCCCACGAAAGGTCAGGCCGGCGCGATAGGAGAGTGGGCGAGCCCTGACCTTTGAGGCCGCGCTGGCGCAAGGGGGGAAATTCTGACTCGGAGCTCTGCGAGGGGCCGGGACCCGCGCAGCCTCGGCCCGGACCGTGCGAAAGCCTCCCGGGGGTGGACCACCCGGAACGCCTCCGCCTGACCACGGGCTACCGGAAATGGGTCGGCTGACCCGCAGAGACGCACGACTCACTTCCGTCAGCAGCGGCGCCCGCGATTGGCGAAACCTAACCGCAGTGGGCGGGCGCGAGAGCTGCTCGTGCGGGACTCTGTGCGCTTGCGCAGCTGCCGAAGCACCGCAGAAAGCTCTTCTTTGCTGTGTCTGCTGCGGTCCTTGGTCGTCATAGGGTCACGGAGAGCTGAGACCCTGCGGACTTCCGGGAGGAAGAGGGTGGCTTGAAGGTGTGACGCGCTTGCTGGTGACCGAGGCGAATGGGCTGGGTAGAAAATAACACTGTTTAGCGAATTCCCAGCCCTGGGGCTCGGGCTGTCGTGACATGTGTGAAGACACTGTCATGCTCCAGAGTTACTGAGAGCTAGTTCTTCAAGCGGCAGTGAGTCTTCCACAGTAAGGGTTCTGTAACTGGCCTGGCAGAAATGAAAATACTATAAAGAGACGCTGTGTCTCAGCCCATCAGACTGTTAAAACGATGGCCACAAAGAAATGGGAATGTCCCCAGGAACCTCATGTTAGGTAGGAAGGGAAAGGACCAGCCCGAGCGGGACTTGGTTTTCGCAGTAACCGATTGCACACAGTTCTAACAACCGGACTGACCACCTTACAGGATGAGTCCGAAGCCCAGACAGTGATGGACCACAGCTTGACCTGCGACTGCATAGGTGTGCATATCCTTGGCCCTCTATTAGAACTTTGATCAAACTCCAGGACCATAAAGATGACTTAGAAGGCAGTCCTCTGCATCTCTCTGCCCCTCTCCCCACTGTGGCATTGAATAATAGGTTTCTGCTTTTCACTATTACTTCAACTCTTTATTCCCTTATTGAGGACAAGGGACCAGACCTTACTGGGGAACAGATTTTGACACAGACTCAAGATGGATAATAGTTAGAGTAAATATAAATAGTTCCCTTCTACTCTAGGGTAAGCAGTGGTTACCCTCAGCACAAAGACAAAATGGTTGAGTGATGGTGTACCTATTTGGAATTCTGAGTCTGCTTACTGATTGGGGCAGCCACTCCCATGCAGACATAAAATCAATAGTAGATAGGCCAGCCACATTCCACCCTTGCCACAGTGTGGCTCAAAAATCTGTAGTCTCATGGCCCTTTGTCCCAACAACATTATAAGGCAGCGTGTGTCATGTTTGTTGCCTCATCCTCTCCTGGCTGTTAAGCAGTCGAACAGTGCTGTCTGTCTGTACATGCCTCACAAAACAGGAAGATGTTCATGATCGTTTTTTACTATGCTCATTGTGCCAGGGATGTAATGGTGGACAAATGATGTCCTTCCCTGTAGAGACCCACAGAGGTTTCCTAGTGAGAACTTACTCAGGGTCTGAGAATCTGAGCTTGCTTTATCCAGCAGGGCTGCATGAGGGAATGATTTGACCACAGGCATAGTTACCAGGTGTTTGGAAAGGTCTGCACTTGGTGAGCTTTGAGCTAGCAAGGGGGAGGTCTTTTGCCCTGACCCTTGGCATTGTTATAAAAAGCCTTTTGAAGAGGCAGAAGAGGCCATTGGGTTTTGATACAGGTCCTCCTGAAGCTATCCTGTGTTTCTGTCTTTCTCCTCTTCGTTATCTTTCTATCTAAAAGTTTCATATCTCTCTCTCCTCACATGAGGGACCATTTAAAAGGTGGGAGCTGGCCTACCATACTTCCCTGACTCTATAGCAGATTCTGTTGGGTGGGGGAAGACAGTGAACATCAGCAGAGATAAATCCTGTCATGTGTCACCTGATGACGAAGATGTGTTCTGAGAATTGCATTATTGGTTTTGTGTAGACGTCACAGATGTACTTATGCACACTCAGCTTCAACGTTCTTAAGTGAGCATCTGGTACCACGCTGGTGTGTATGGTCTGGTGTTACTATATGTAGCATATCACTATGTATGTGTGTCAGGCTCTAGTGTGTATTATATTGTGAAGGACAGGAGAGGATGAACAGGTGTGTGTGTGTGTGTGTGTGCGCGCGCGCGCGCACATGCGCGCGCGCACGTACATGTGTAACACATCAAGGGACACTCTTATTTCCTTCAAGGAGGAAGCGTGAATAAGATTGGGGTATGAATAGCACAGCTCAGGAAGAGCATGTCAAACTAGAGAGCGCCAACCAACAGGCCAGCCTGCCACAGACGTATGCTTGGTGTGTTGACAAGCAAGAAAGGTAGCTAACATGATGGTGGCATGCTAAGCAGACACTCAGTCCACAGATGCTGGGTGAACTGAAATTGCTGACTTGAGGAAAACACTTGATGTGTCTATTTTTGTACTTGGTCCAATGCATGCCAAGCACACACTGTGTTACCAAGTGACATTGAGAGCATTTAATGACTGTAATATGAATCTTGGAGATTGCTTGAGGTTGAATGTAATGTGTGTGTGTGTGTGTGTGTGTGTGTGTGTGTGTGTGTGTATGTATGTAAAACAAGTTGCACACAGGTACTTTAGAACTTCGATTTAGTGTGGTGACATTTAACAGAAAAAAAAAAAAAACAACAACCAACCCAATGGTTTATGCATCCATCCTTCATCATAAAACAAATTCAAGAAAACAGGAGATGGACACACCAGGAGAACTAGAATAATCTGGAATTATTTGGGTTGTCTATCACTATTTAAAGGCTCAGGGGGTGGTTGGGGATGGGGCTCAGTGCTTGTGCAGAAGCACAAGGACCTGATTTTTATCCCAGAACTCAAATTAAATAAATAAGCCAAGCTTTGTGGCAAATCTAATCCCAGCAATGGGATGGTGGAGATAGGACCCTTTGGGCTCTCTGGCCAGCCAGTCTTGCCAATGGTAAGTCCAGATTCAGTGAGAGATGTAGTGGTATTTTCTCCACCCATGACTTGGGCTTTATGGCCTGAAGGAGGCAGTGCTTCCTGCCATTGTAGGTGACCTCTCTTTTTTTTTTTTTTTTAATTTATTTACCTTTATTTCATGTGAGCTCATGTTTTGCTTGCATGTATATCTGTGTGAAGGTGTCAGACCATCTGAGACTGGAGCTACAGACAGTTGTGAGCTGCCATGTGGGTGCTGGGAATTGAACTCAGGTCCTCTGGAAGAGCAGCCAGTGCTTTTAACCTCTGAGCCACCTCTCCAGCCCGTAGGTGACCTCTTCAGAGGAGAGGGGGAGGGTCTTGAGTTCCTTCTCCCACCAGGTGGACTCACTCATCAGAACAGAGGGCAACTCCATCTGTTTACTCGGTTCTGTATTCATGAGTGTATCTCCTCAATTTATATCTTAATAAATAGTAGACTAATGTGGATTGATCATAACAGAGACCCTATCAATAGCTCAGGGGACGAATTGGTCTTACTTTTCATTTGGACAGCAGCAAGGTCTGACAGAAGTTGAACGTATGAAGTAATTAGGTGAATTTGGGGATTGATTTGGATGGTCTCTCTCACACCTTCACATGCATTTTGTGCTTTGGTGAGCATTGGCGGGGGGGCGGGGGGAGCCTGAACTTCACAAGTAGAATTTGCTGGAAACACCAAGTCACACAAGTCTGGATGTTGCTTGGGAATGATTCTGCCGTGATTACAATTATCACTGCAGTCCAGAGAATATATTTCTCCAGAGTGACATTTGACTACTGTCTAAAATAAACACAGCACGTTTATTTGCTTAATTGTTTTTTGGTTATGTGCTCTTGATGTTTTCATTTTGTTTCTGGGAGCTGAACCCTGGGCCTCCTTGTACATGTAAGTACAGACTGCACCACTGTGGTATTAGCTTTAATTGTCAACCCAACCTAGAATCACCTGGGAAGAGAGTTATAATAAGGGTCAATCTTGATTGGGCTGGCTTGTGGGGGATTATCTTGTTAACTGATGGAGATGACAAAGCTCACTGTGGGCAGCACTATTCCCTAGGCAGGGGTCCTGGATGGTATGAGAGTAAAAACAGCTGAGCACAAGCAAGCAAGCCTGAGTGCATTCATTTCTCACAAGCTCATGCTGCTGGAACGCCCTACTCAGATGGACTACAATCTGGAATCCCGAGACAAGATAAGGCTCTCCTCCTCTAAGTTGCTTTTTGTCAGGATATTTGATTACAGCAACAGAAATGGAATTAGGACCAACAATGAGCAAAAAAGCAGTGTGTGTGTGTGCGCGCAGAAGCCAGAAGAGGGCTTCCGATCTATTGAGGGATATTTGTTTAATTATGCAAAGATGTGTTGCATTTGTTTAACTAGGTAAAGATATGTTGCTGTTTCACCTTGCCTGCCTAAGGCACCTGATTGGTCTAATAAAAAGCCAAATGGACAATAGGGAGGGAGGAGGTATAGGTGGGACTTGCAGGCAGGGAGAGAAAGTAGGAGGAGGAATTTAGGCTTAGGGGAAGAAGAAAGAGAAAGAGATGACAGAGAGACTCCAGGGGACAGACAGACAGACACAGAGGAAGCAGGAAAGTAGGACATACAGAATGAAAGAAAGGTCAAAACCCCTGAAGCAAAATGTAAATGAATAGAAACAGATTAAATTATGTTGAAAGAGCTAGTGGGACAAACCTAAGCTAAGGATGAGCATTCATAATTAATAATAAGTCTCCGTGTCTTTATTTGGGAGCTGGTTGATGGCCCAAAGAAAATGCCAACTACACACTACACAGATTCTCTCTGGCTGGAATTACAGGCAGTTGTGAGCTGCTTGACATGGATACTGGGACTGGACCCTCTGGACGATCAGCAAGTACTCTTAACCACATAGCCTTCTCTCCCAATCACAATTTCTGGAAGCATGGCTCCCATATAACCCCTGACGCTGCTCTTTGTCTCCAGTGTGGCACGGACTGTCAGTCTCTGGGTAGTCATTCACGTAGCTGTGGTTTCTGTCTTAGCTCTCAACCACTGTGTCCACAGTATCACTCTTGGCTGCTGAGTCAACACACTTTTTTTTATTCACAGTAAAACCTGCAGAGCAGCTCCAGAGTTAGTCACCTCTCTTGCCCCAGGTTCAGGTGACTTCTGAATGAGAAGTCCTGAGTTCCATCCCTGGCATGCATCTTCCTTCCTCAACTCCGGCAGGGTGGTTGTAGTTGGAAACCCTGCTCCCTCTGGTGGCAGCCTGAGCCTGGCCCCTTGCTGTTTGAGTATTCCTGAACAAATTGCTAACCCCTCATGCCTCAGGCTCCCTGCCCATAAAACACTGTAGTGGCATCTGTATACTTCGGAATCTTGTCATGGGGATGAAGAGGTGGCAGCAGGTATTGGAACATTGGCCTGCAATAAGCCAGGCTTCCCTTCCTCCCATATTAGAATGGTAACCACAGTTCTGAGTGGATATGAGCTTAATTAAAGGCTCATGACTGTAATCCCAGCATTCAGGAAGCTGAGTGTCTCAGTCTGTTCTGTTGCCATGAAGAGACACCATGACCAAGGCGACTCTTACAGAAGAAAGCATTGAATTGGTGGATTTTTACAGTTTCAGAGGCTTTGTCCATTATCATCATGGTGGTAAGCATGGTGGTAGACAGATGTGGTGCTTGGGAAGTAGCTGAGAACATCCTGATCCACAATGGGGGTGGGGGAGAGACAGAGACAGAGAGAGACTGGGCTTGGCATAGGCTTTTGAAAGCTCAAAGCCTACCCCAGTGACACATTTCCTCTGACAAGGCCAGACCTGATAATCCTTCCAACCCTTTCATATAGTGCCACTCCCTAGTGACTAAGCATTCAAATATATGAGCCTATGGGGGGTCATTCTTATTCACACATCACACTGAGGCAGGAGGATGGCTGCATGTCCAAGGCCAGCCTGAGCTACAGTGTGAGACATGTTCATGCTGCACATAGGTCTCCAAGCTTGCCTTTGCTTCCAAATGCTAAGAGTGCAAATACATGCTGTTGGGGGCACAGAGGTCCTTGCTCCTACAGTTCAATAGGGAAGCCAGGAATGTTAAGCATGCAGGATTGTCTTCTCAAAGGAAAATATGTATAATCTGTTCTTTCATCTAGAAGGCTGGGAATGGAGGCAATAAATAGTCTGGTGATCTGGGTAATCTGAAAGGCCAAGCTCCCACAACCAGGGACAGAGATACTTAAGAGTCTAGATGACCCTTACGTTATCTGTATATCAAGGGGCTCCCACAATTAGGACAGGAGATGGCTAACAGCCCAAATGACCTCGATGCTGTCTGTATGACGAAGACCACGACACTTCCTCCCCAAGGCCCTTAAGCAAAAACAGCCGATCTCTAGAAGCCATCTTTGTGGAAGAAATGATGTGTACTTTGAGTTGAGTTTTGATGTAATTATGTCTCCTTGTACATTGGGGATTGTATTACACCAGGAACTTTTTTTTCCAAACTGTACAGTGTCAATAGGTTTACAATAAAGTTCTTGGAGTCAGACTCCAGACCCAGCCTGACTTTGAACCTGGCTAACTAAGTTGTGCTGACCCATCTTTCCTTCTTCTCTCTCTGTTTCTCTGCTGACCACAGCATTTGCAGGGATCCCCACAATGTGCCACCAGCCCCAGCTTTGCTTTTGTGATTAATTTTAAATTATGGCAGGCACCTGTTAATGAAGAAATTCATACAGTATAAATCCCACATTGGTATTTAAAATTCTTGGTAGGGACTAAAGAGATGGCTCAGTTGGTAAAAACATTTGCCAGCATCTAGAAGAGGCAGTTCACAATGCCCTTAACTCTAGTTCCTGGGGATTATGTATACACACTCAACACAGACGGACAGACAGACACACAGTTAAAATAATTTATTTTAAATTTCATGTTTGACTTTATAGTATATTTTTTCTAAAGCCTGCAAAATTATCTTTAAAATTAAAATATAAAATAAAAATATAATGAATAAATAGCAAATATCTACTATTAAATACTAAAATTTAATAAAATATTTATTTTTAAGCCAGGTGGTGGTGCACGCCTTTAGTCCCAGCACTTGGGAGGCAGAGGCAGGTGGATCTCTGAGTTCAAGGCCAGGCTCCAAAGCTACACACAGAAACCCTGTCTTGAAAACAACAAATATATACATATATATATGTATATATGAAAATATTAAATATGGGATTTTTATTTGTTTTATCTATTGAAACAGGGTTTCTCTGTGTAGCCCCGGCTGTCCTGGAACGAGGTCCATAGACCAGGGTGGCCTTGAACTCACAGAGATCCACCTGGGTCTGCCTCTCAAGTACTGGAATTACAGAGGTATGCCACCACCTTTGCCTGTATTAGACTCAATTTATCTATAATCTGGAATTCGCTTTCACTCTAGATGATCCAGCAAAGATGGAGTTTTTGTGTTGTGTTGTCCATACATTGTATCTGAGGATGTGGAAAGTCACCGAGTATCGCTGCAGTGGTTACAAAGTCCTTGAGTCACAAGGCTTTTCTTCTAGAACTACAAGTTGGAACATTGTAGGATGAAGAAAATGGACTCTTAGGACATGTGGGAACCATGATTTCCTGAACATTCCTACACAGAAGTTGGTTGTACAGGAGTGTGTTGCACCCTCTGTGTCTAGGAGGCAGGGACAGCTCCTCCACCAGCATGGTGGACGGCACCTGCCAGGCCCCAGTCATAGGCACAGATGCTTGCTAACTATGTGTCTGTGGGCCTGGGGTGGAGAGCTCTTTTTTTAACAGGTCTTACCTGACAGATTTCTTCTAAATGTCTGGATACTATGTGTGGGTTTCATGGATACTCTGTTCTGTGCACTGTGCAGGACTGGAACAGTGTGGTTGGTCTGAAGTAAGGTGTAAATATTTATGAGCCACCAATGCAAAGTGGACACCCCCACAGGGAGAGCACAGAAGCTGGAGGAAGCCCAGCAGGCTGGCCTCAGCACCTCACCTCACATACTGCTTCCTTCCTCAGAAAGGTTCTTTTCCGTGGTTTCTTATCCACTTTCCTTTGTCCAAGTTCTGTTTGATTTCTCTCCTACAGGTCAGATAATGTTGGTATTCCAAGTGAATAAATATCTTATCTGATGATTACCTACTGGACAGTTGATACATCTGTCAATTAGATAAGATTGATGCCTTCTCCCCCAATTAATAAGATGATTGGGAGAGAAGGCTATGTGGTTAAGAGTACTTGCTGATCTTCCAGAGGATCTAATCCCAGTACCCATGTCAAGCAGCTCACAACTGCCTGTAATTCCAGCCAGAGAGGATCTGTGTAGTGTGTAGTTATATCTAACAGTCCTTGGATTAGATGTCTCTAAAATGTTTCCGAGGGAACAGAAGCATTTTTCAGAGGAAGGGGCTGTTTTCCTTTTTAGTTTTCTTTTCTCTTCTGATGGCCTCCCCCGTCTCCCTGTCTTTCCTTCCCTGCCTCTTTCTTTTATAGGATCTCAAATAGTCCAGGTTGGTCCTGAACAAACTATGTAGCTGAGGATGTCCCTGAGCTCCCGATCCTCTTCCAAGTCCTGGGTTTGCTGGTGTGCTCGGCATCTTCGTCTTTCTTGTAAACTTCTCCTTTATCTCCTTAGAGTAGATGGGACTTCATGCTGCCCAGCCCCCGAGTCACACTCACTTGAGATGTTCAGAGACACACAGGCAATTAAACCATACAATGCTGGCCCCTGATTCAGACTAAGATCTTAGAATGTGGCGGAAGCAGTTTTATGGATACTGTCAAGGGCTGATGCTCACTGTCTCAACCTGGGAAGATTTTGTAGTTTTGTGATTTTTTAATATTGCATTTGAAAGACAAAATGGATAAAACAAATGACCATCTAAGCTCTTTGCTATCATCTACCCTCTGTTGCCATGGTGATTTTATCACGCAAAACTGCTGGGATGTCATGAAAGCACTCCTGAATCAGTTGGTCTGGTTTAGCTGCAGGCTGATAAAACTAATCTTGAGAATCTCTTAGCTCAGTGGAGACATGTGACACAGGTGGAGGGGCCCAAGTGAATGTCTCTGTGCTGGAAAAGGAGTGACATCACTTCAGGGGAGGTGACAGCTCTGCCCACAAACACCCAGATGGCAGGAGTAGGCAGCACTCAGCTAAATGTCACTGTGCAGCAGGGGCACAGAGCACACGCACATGGCAAATGATATGGCCACTGGGTCAGCCCATGACTTAGAAAACTTCAGGTGATCTGATTGGCAGTGTGGCTTTGTGTCTTTTTATGGTGTGACAGACTGACTTCCAGTCACCAAAGTCAGAGCAGGACGACTCTGCAAAGCTCACAGGGTACATTCCTAGATGGTCACTTCCCTCTGTTTCTCTCCTGGAGCTGCTTTTTTGTGGGTTTTTTAAAAAGATTGATTGATTGATTGATTTTTATGTATGCCTGCAGGCTGGAAGAGGGCACCAGATCTCATTGGATATGGTTGTGACCCACCATGTGGCTGCTGGGAATTGAACTCAGGACCTCCGGTAGAGCAGTCAGTGCTCTTAACCTCTGAGCCATCTCTCCAGCCCTTGGTTTGGTTTTTGAGACAGGGTTTCTCTGTGTAGCCTTCCTGTAGACCAGGCTGGCCTCAAACTCAGAGGTCTGCTTACCTCTGCCCATCCTGAGTGGTAGGAGTAAAGCCATGGGCCACCACCACCTGTCTTGTAGCTGCTTTATTGATGACTGTGGTGGGAGGCTGGAGGTGGAATATTTCAAAACCACATCTTGTGAGAGTTCTGTTTTCTTAGGACATGCGTGCCAGGTACTGAGTTATATAACTAACATTGGCTTGTTTCCTTTGGTCCTCAATATACAGGATAGACCAGAACTGCTATACTATAAAGTCCAATTGGGTAAACGGCTACTTATGAGCGGCGGCGGCGGGGGGGGGGGGGGGGGGGGGGGAGGATCTAAAGTCATATGACCATAAATGTCAGCATCTGGATTCATCCTGGTCAGACAGATGGCCAAATGTGGGCTTGTAACCATCACACCATGCTCCCACTCCTTCCCTTGTGGAATTCCAGCAGTCAGAACCCTGAGGACAGAAAATCAAACCTCAGTGATTTACCACCTCAACACCTCCAGGATGGCATACCACTTTTCTTTAATGGAAAAAATCACCACTGTCAATGTGTGGGGAACTTGAAAGCTCTGTTTGCTATGGATGGGGCTGCGAATTGACGCAGCTGCTGTGGAAAACCCCAGAGTGAAACTCAACTACTACTTGGCACAGGAGTTCCACCTTTAAGGGTACCCCAAAGAGAATGATTCAGCCATGCATACGGCATGCCTGAATGGCAGGATAAAGGCCCTGAGTGGAAGCAACTCAGATGTCCATCAGCTGCTGGACGGATAAACAGAATTGAGATATCCTTCTAAGGAATATTACTATACCAAGAAGAGGAGTGAAGTATCAATACATTCTACTACAGCATTGATGGATCTTAGAGATACGCGAAGTGAAAGAAGCCAGTCAGAAATCCAGATTGGCTAATTATATTTTATGAATTTCTAGAAGAGACAGTACACAGAGACAAGATTAGTCTCAGGGACAAGATTAAAGCTTCTGGGAGATACAATATATGTGGGGTTTTGGTTTTCTTATT
The DNA here is from genome assembly GCF_903995425.1 of Onychomys torridus. Lineage (NCBI taxonomy): Eukaryota > Metazoa > Chordata > Mammalia > Rodentia > Cricetidae > Onychomys > Onychomys torridus. The sequence goes on from NC_050444.1 coordinate 162,395,308, forward strand.
TCCTGAGACAGGTTTTGTGGTGGGTATTGTGTTCCCTGAAATATTGTGTGTTCCCCGAAATAAACATATCTGGGTTCAGAGAACAGACAGCCACTAGAACAGAGCCAGAAATGGTGGCTAGAAAATGGGAAGAGTAAGCTATAACAGAAGTTGGGCGGTGGTGGTACACGCCTTTAATCCCAGCATTTGGGAGGCAGAGCTAGCCAGATCTCTGAGTTCAAGGCCACTTTAGAAACAGCTAAGCATGGTGACCCACGCCTTTAATCCCAGGGAGTGGGGGCAGAAAGAAAAGGTATATAAGGCGTGAGGACCAGGAACTAAAGAGGAAAAAACATGTAGTTAGTTAAGCATTGGAGCAACACAGTTTAGCTGAGATTCATGTTGAGGACTCAGAAGCTTCCAGCCTGAGGAAACAGGATCACTTGAGGAACTAGCAAGGTGAGATAGCTGTGGCTTGTTCTGCTTCTCTGATCTTCCAGCATTCACCCCAATAACTGGCCTCGGGTTTGAGTTTTATTAATAAGACTCTTTAAGGTTCATACTACAAGGTTTTCTCTATGTATCCCTGGCTGTCCTAGAACTCACTCCAGACCAGGCTGGTCTTGGCCTCCTGAGTGCTGCCATCAAAGGATGTGCACACTGGCTTTAGGGATTTCTGTTTCTAAATATTTCTTAAAAGCTTGGCATGGTGGCACATGTGGATCTCTGGGAGTTTCTAGCACTCAGAAGGTAAAGACAGGTACAAGTAGATCTCTGTGGTTTCTAGGCCAGCCTGGTGTACAGAGTGAGTTCCAGCCAAGGCTACATACTGAGAGAGACACTGTCTCAAAAAACTAGGAAAACTTGGGGTTGAGGATTTAGCTCAGTGGTAGAGCGCTTGCTAGGCAAGCGCAAGGCCCTGGGTTCGGTCCTTAACTCTGAAAACAAACAAAACAAACAAACAAACAAACAAAACTAGGAAACCTTAGGTGTATGTATGTTTGCCTGTGTGAGTACATGAGTACCATATGCACACAGTGACTAAGAAGGTCAGAAGGGGCATCAAATTTCCTGAAACTAGAGTTATAGGCAGTTGTGAGCTGCCATGTGGGATGCTGGGAATCAAACCTAGGTTCTTTACAAGAACAGCTGGTGCTCTTAACCACAAAACCAACTCTCTAGCCCTGGGATTTCTTTATGATGGGGATGTTATGTAATTAGCTAAAAGTGATAGTTTCATAGCATAGTGAATATACTAAAATCTACTGAACTTTGTATACCTTGAAGGTTGAAATATACATTATAGGACATGGGGCCTTATTAGGGTGAGCTATAGTTCCCAACTTTTGTATGTGGGCACAAGAAGCCATCGGAAGTTTATTTTTCAAGATTTATTTTCTAAAGATTTATTTAACTATTTTTAAATTACGTACATGTGTGTGGGTATGTGCAGTGTGCACCAGTGCCTGCAGAGACCAAAAGCATTGGATTCCCCTGGAGCTGGAGCTACTGGCAGGTATGAGCCATGGTGTGGGTGCTGAGAGTTGAACCTGGCCCTCTGCAAGAGCAGTATGTACTCAACACTGAGCCACCTCTCCACCCTCTTTTTCTTTTTGAATCATGCCTATGTGGCGGATGTGTGCATGAATGCAAGTACCCAGGGACTCCAGAAGAGGGCGCTGGATTTCCCCTGGAGTTAGAGTTCCAGGTCATTGTCAGCCACCCAGTGTGGATGCTGGGAACTAAACTCAGATCCTCTGTAAGAACGCTACACAATTGCAACCACAGAGCCACCTCTCCAGCCCTTCCACTGGAAGTTTCTAAGGAGGGCAGTGACATGATTGGCCTCGTGTAGTCTGGAACATGTTTAGCATATAAGTATATTACTAAATGTCAGCTCCTTCTGTTCCCTCAACCCTCAGCCCAAGAGTAAATCTCCATTTCTCTTGTGGAAAAAAAATATTCCCTTGCCATCTGAATTCTTGGTGGGAAGTCCAACTATTTTAGATATGACTGCCCCTTGTAAAGACAAGGTCTTGCTGTGTAACTCAGGCAGACTTGCAAGTCAGAACTCATTATCTTGCTTCAGCCTTGCAAGTGCTAGAATTATAGCTGTGTACCTCTCTGTCCAGCCTCTCTCCCTATGATCGCCCTCCCGTCCAGGCTACGTTCTCCTGAGCATCTTCAATCCATAGCAACCACTTCCTCCATTCCTCCTCCTCCTCCCCTCCTCCCTCCCATTCTCTTTCTCCCCCTCTCCTCTCCTTTGCTTTTCTTCGCCCTTCTTCTCTTCCACTCCCCCCCCTCAATTTAACATTTCCCTAAAAATCCTCATGGGTCCCACTTTGCCCAGTAACATCACCTAGCGCCTGTGAGCACCAGGCTTCCCTCCCTCCCCCCTGCCCATGTTTTTCCTTCCTCCCCAGTCTCACGCACACTGGCGCAGCCCAGGACATCCTGCTCACCCTCTGCCTGAGGACCCCTCACACCTAGAGCCTTCTCATTCGCTCTCGGACGTCCTAACAACAACAGCAATGATTCTGACCCCTGGGTCCCTTAGAGGGATGGACAGCACTCTCCACAGTGCAGCTCCGTGGTGGGCTTAAGAGGCACGTCCCTGTGTTTTATAGTTTAGGAGATGGTTTGTGGCAAAAGCACTGTTTAGTTTCACACCACCCCTTAAGTCTCCAATATTTTAAGGACACATAGGAAAAAGGCTACATTAAGTGACCAAATCTTTTCCCTAAAGTTCTTTAGGAAATGTCCTAAGCGACAACTGATTCCAAAACCCTTTCAAAGTGACAGTATCGAGAACTGGGTACTGGGTATGGGGATTTTGAGAGTGGCGAGGAGATGAACGGCCTCCCAGAACTGTGTTGGGGATTTCCCAGAAGGCCCCTCGCGCTCAGTTGAGTCACCAAGTCCTGTGTTTGACCTGTGGTCTTCTGGGGCGGCAGAACTTTGCTGAGCTTCTGACAGAGCAGAAGGTTCTTCACTGCCCTGAGATCACAAGGTTTGTCTACATGGGACTGGGGGGACTAGAGAAGTAAGGATGGACTGTAAGGATGGATCACTGCAGATTTCTAGACTTTTCTTCCCTTGTAATTTATGACTTCTGTCTCATAGTCCCACTATATAAAGACCAAGAAAAATGAAGTTGCCTCCCCCATCTTTTCTTTTTTCTTTCTTTCTTTCTTCCTTCCTTTCTTTTTCTAAAAGACAAGCTCTCATGTAGCCCAGTCTAATCTCAAACTCTCTATATAGCCAAGGATGACCCTGAATTTCTGATTCTCCTTTCATCTCCTGGGTACTGGGATTACAGGTGTGAACCATTCATTGTGCCTGACAGAGAGCTAGGGGAGGAACCCAGAGCTCCATGAACACTAGACAAGCACTCCAGAAGTTTTTTAATTGCCATTTTTATTTGTTTGTTTGGTTTTGTTTGTTTGTTTGTTTGTTTTTTGCAAGCTTCAAATCTCAAAATTGGCAAGTTCAGGTCTGTGCTTAAGAAACTCTCTGACAGTGAAATTTAATGGAGGTCTTTCAAAGTTGGAACAGTTAAATATCCAGTCAAGGAGGACAGAGCAGTAACCATGAGCTCCCCTCTCACTGAAGGGACCCATTAGATGGCATTCATCATCAGGACTTTGCTTCAAGGGCAGCATGGCCAATGCCAAGGACCTGAAAGTATCTAATGTTCCTGCTCTCACTGTCCCTGGATTTGTGAAGAACATGAGAGTCCATCCTGGGCTTTGGTGGACATGCGCTAAGTCCGTGGTGGTTGTAGAATCATCTATGAATTTGCTATGTTTCCATAATATTCCAGGCTTTTAAAAAATAGATTTTTAAAATTTAAATTATGTGTATATGTGGGTATGCAGACAGCCAGAGGCATAGGGCCCCCTGGAGCTGTAGTTATAGACACTTGTGAGCCACCCAACATGTGTGTTGGGAACCAAAACTGGGTCCTCTACAAGAGCCGTGTGTGTGCTCTCAACCCCTGTACGATCTCTCTAGCCCCAATATTCTGATCTTAATTTGCCTTAAAGCCCCGCAGAACTGTTTAAGTATTGGTGGCAATGTAGATAGTTCTGGAAGAAAAACCCACCCTGCTTGTATTTTGCAGAATGGCATTTGTGAGATAACCCCCTCTGTTAAAGGCAAGGTCTCATATAGTTCAGGCTGGCCTTGAACTCACTTTGCAGTTGAGGCCAACCTTGAACTCTTGATCCTTCTGCCTCCACCTCTTGAATGCTAGGATTACAGGCATGCACCACTACTATGGTTTCTGAAGTACCAGTGCATGTTAAGCAAGCACCCTACCAATTGAGCCACACTGCCAGTGACAGGGCAGCTCACTTGATTGAAATTCTTTTGGAATCTTCTTTGCTAGTGTCATATGTATGTGAGACTTTGTCATGGGAAACAGCTGCTACATGGTGGTAACTGTGCTGCTGGTGGTGGGCACCAAAAGGACGAGAGCCCTTCAGGATTCCTGTGACAAGTGTGAGGCCGGTGAGTACCAGAGACTGACAGCTCATTTCGGACTGTGGAAAACTCAAAGGCTTGTTGGATACAACAAAGTGGCTGTGAGGACCCGGCTCGCTCACTGAACCTCGGCACCTCAACTTTGCCATTTGAGTACAATCGGAGAAGCTGTCTCAGGGGTGCGTGGAAGGTGCTGGGAAAGGCTCAGAACAGCACAAGTAAAGGTTAGCCTTGTATACGGGGCACAAGCAGGTGGCAGCAGTGCTCTTCTCCAGGCTCCTGTCCCCAGGCTCTGATCTCCCAGAGGAATCGTAGTCTGGCTCAACAGATTCAGGGTTTTCTTCTCTTGAGTTCTTTTTTTTCAGCATTCATATGTTGTTATTAATGTTATTAATCCTAGTTGCTAGATCATGCCAAGAGTCACCCTGCAAATGTATAGTCTTAAAATGCCAATCCATAAAAATGTCTATTACCATGATGCCTAGACAACAGATGGAGCATTTATTTTGATTTCCTCATAATGCTTTGAGTGATGGTCGAGTATTGTCAGACACAGATACCTATGATTGTAGATGTAACGATCTTGTTAAATAAGAAACACAGAGCCAATTGCAGAGTTAAAAGCCAAGAGGTCAGAGCAATAGCTTACCCTTCACTGCTGCTCTGTCTTTCCTCTCCGCAAGAGACCTACTTCCTGTGTCCTGTCTTTTTTATAGACTTTCTGTTCTGCCTTCTCATTGGTTGTAAACCCAGCCACATGACCTCCTTGTCACTGCCTGTCTGTACAGACCTCCAGGTCTTCTATGGTTGGTGTTGAAATTAAAGGCAAAAAAAAAAAAAAAAAAAAAAAAAAGAAAAGAAAAGAAAAGAAAAGCCGGGCGTTGGTGGCACACGCCTTTAATCCCAGCACTCAGGAGGCAGAGGCAGGCAGATCTCTGTGAGTTCCAGGCCAGCCTGGGCTACGAAAAGCTAGTTCCAGGAAAGGCACAAAGCTACACAGAGAAACCCTGTCTCAAAAAGAGAGAGAGAGAGAGAGAGAGAGAGAGAGAGAGAGAGAGAGAGAGAGAGAGAGAGATTAAAGGCTTGTGTTGCCATGCAGGCTGTATCCTTGAACACACAGAGATCCTGCCTGGCTCTGCCTCCCAAGTGCTGGGATTAACGTGTGCAACCACCATCGCCCAGCTTCTGCTATAGCTTGCTCTGACCCCAAGGCAACTTTATTAACATACAAATAAAATCACATTTCAATACAAATAAACTATCACCATATATGATGGCTTTCAGGTACCTTCTGCAAGAAAGACAATCCAGTTTGCTCCAGCTGTCCTCCAAGCACTTACTCCAGCAGGGGTGGACAGCCATACTGCAACATCTGCAAAGTGTGTGTAGGTAGGTCTGCTTGTCTGTTTTGAGACAGGATCTTGCTGTTGCCCAAGCTGGACTGGAACTTGTGATCTTCAGCCTCCCAAGTCTGGAGGTCCGCTTTAAACTGAGGCATCTCCGTCTTTAAGATTGCTGTGGGAGAGACCAACTTTGGTCTCTCTTTACTAACTAGTCTCTATTTAAAATCTCAAGCTTCACAGAGGCGCTGATGCCTCTGTCCACAGCAGGTGTAGGCAAATTGTTTCATGGAATAGCTCTTACCACTCACTGCCTTGAGGACCAGCCTCCAGCAGCTCAGGGGGTGGGGGATCCAACGAAGTCAGCAAACTAATCATTCAATTTGGCTTTTTCTATCTGAGGGAGTAAACTTAACTCTCTGGGGCTGGCAAAAAAGGAAACACACACACACACACACACACACACACACACACACACACACCTTTAGGGTTTCTCCATCATCTTCTCTCTCTGTTCTCTGTTTCTTTTCTTGCCTCTATCCAGATGCATCCCTTCTGTCTCTCTTGATGTTTTCCTTCTAACTTTATTTTTTCCCTTACAGCTATGTACCCCAGCAAAATCTTGAAAGCAGTATAAAAATTATAATGAGATTACATACTATTTTTAAGTGGGTGATTATAATGAATTTTTACAGGTAAAAAATAGCATGTTTTTGCATATCCCTTACACGATTAGACATTTTACATATTATAGGTGAAAAACAAGTTGTCCTAAGAACCCACATACATTCATGTCCAAGCAACTTGTTATAGATAACAGAGTGTAAGCAGCAAGGTATTTTTCTCAGCCAGTTCTTTTACTGGCAGGCTGCATTTTTTTTGGTTACAAAGAAAGGATCAACCATTCTATTATTTATCTCAACAGGTAATCTTACAAGAAATCTTAGAAGAATCACAAATCTAAATTTTTCTATATGAAAAACAATCAGCTCTACTTTCAATCCTCACGGTGCATACCCACTCATCAACAGGTTTTTTATCAGGAAGCTGAGGGCAGAAATGGGTACAAGGAATTAATCATCACCCTTGATCACCAGCTCATCCTAACAAGAAAGGTGCATCAGCCAGCAATAGCCAGGCTATCATTGTTCTTGTTCCCTGACCTCAACAGGTCCCTTGCTCAGCTATTAGAAGCATGTCTTTAAATTGTTTTCCAAGATTTTTTTTTAACCTCAAATCCATTAACAAAAACAGCTTAATCTAACCTCAAGTCATATTTAAAGCTTTGTTTTAGCTTTGATGCACACTGAAACCCGTGAACACATCTCTCAATATTAAGATTAAAAGAACTTGAGCTAGCCTAGCCTCTGGGACTCAGTTATTTTTCTTATCCATTAACCTAAGCCACAGTCTATAGGGCTCCTCAGGAGAAACCAGCTGTGTGACATTTCCTTGTTCTTATTTTCTGTCCTCTGCAGCCCCCATTTTATCAGGGGTGGGGACAACACCATATCTTGCTTTTACCTATATTAGTTTTCCCACTAAGCTAACCTTTATCATAATCCCTTACTATATTTATTAAAGACCCTAAGTCATCAAAATCCTATTTAGACTAATACTATTGTTGTATAAAATCATTGCTTCAGTTAAACAGTACAGCTTAGGAAGAAATCATCTTCATAATAATCCACAGGTTAAAAATGCCCACTAGAACAGGATATTTCCATGAGATGATCACACCATGTTAAGGACAGTGGTTGTCCCCTATGCCCATTCACACTATGCCAGATACCATAGAAAAATGGCATTGGCAAACATGTAAAGACACAGCAGTAACAAGAGACTTTCTGGTGGGGCCGAGGCTCTTGGGGCCTTGCCTATCTGAGATTCACTCATCAGTGTCTTGCATGCTGGTGTACTGATCCCCTGAAGTCAATTGCACCTGCTGCTCCTCTGACTTGGCCACTGGCAAACTATCACTTTTTGGTAAATTTTTTAAATAATAGAGGAAATAGTCATTTGACAAGGTTTTTGTTGTTTGTGTTTTGTTTTGAGACTGAGTCTCATTATGTAGCCCTGGCTGACCTGGAACTTACTATATAGACCAAGCTGGCCTGGAACTCAAATCTACCTGCCTCTACCTCTGGAATGTTGAGATTAAATGTATGTACTACCACACCTGGCCTTTTTGTTTGTTTGTTTGTTTTGTTTTGTTTTTTTTGAGACAGGGTTTCTCTGTGTAGCTTTGCGCCTTTCCTGGAACTCACTCTGTAGCCCAGGCTGGCCTCAAACTCACAGAGAGCCACCTGCCTCTGCCTCCCAAGTGCTGGGATTAAAGGCGTGTGCCACTACCGCCCAGCCTCTGGTCTTTTTTAAGAAATAGGGTTTCACATAGCATAGGCTGGCCTCAAACTTCTCATCTTCCTGCTCCAACGCTGAAGTTACAGGCATGCACCACCACACAGCACCACACTACAGGTGCTGGGGATGGGACCCAGGGCTTTCTCATGCTAGGCAAGCATGCTACCACTAAGCTCCACAGCCCAAGAAAAGCTTTTAGTGAGCAAAATGTAAAAATATCTCAATGGGGGTTGAAAATAGAACAGTATAAGCCAGGCATTGTGGCACACAATCCCAGCACTAGGAGACTGAGGCAGGAGGATTTTTAGTTTAAACCTAGGCTAGGCTACACAATAAGGCCCTATTTCACAAAAAGACAGTAAATAGTTATAATGTTGTCACTAACATTATAAGCAGAGAAATGAATATATATATATATAAAGATTTATTTATTATGTATACAGAAGAGGGCACCAGATCTCATTACAGATGGTTGTGAGCCACAATGTGGTTGCTGGGAATTGAACTCAGGACCTCTGGAAGAGCAGTCAGTGCTTTTAACCTCTGAGCCATCTCTCCAGCCAGAATATGTACACATATATACATACATATCTGTACACACAGACACACACACACACACACACACACACACACACACACACACATATACATACACATGTATACTGCAGAAGAAAAATTTGTAACCCAATTTGGAGGTCAAGGGTAACACAGAACTGGGGCTTTGTAGGTTATTTCAGGTTCAAGAAGCCTTGCTCCCCGACCAGTGATGCAGAGTGTGAATGCACCGAGGGACTCCACTGCTTGGGGCCAAAGTGTGCCAGGTGTGAAAAGGACTGCAAGCCAGGCCAGCAGTTAACAGAGCAGGGTAAGTTTGCTCTTTCTCCACCCAGCCCAAGTTTGTGATGGAGACATTTTCTTATGGTTTGAGAACCTCAACAGAGATGAAGTATGTGGTGCTAATACTGTGTTTGAATTGTATTCCATTATATATTCTACTGTGTTTCCATAAATAGAAATAATCAGAAACCAGCCATGTATTTTTGCACATTTTAGATATACACAATATTCCTTATGTGATTAGATTGAAAATGAGAAATCTCAGGGTTTCAATCAGTTAAGACTGACTGCTGTTCTGGCAGAGGACTCAAGTTCAGTTCTCAGCACTCACATCAGGCTGCTCACAATGGCCTGTAGCTCCGGCTCCAGGGGATCTGATGCCCTCTTCTGGACTCTGTGGGTACTGCACTCACATGCGCATATGCACATACAGATACATGCACACATACATGTGAATAAAAGATTACATCTTTAAAATAATCGTGAAGCAATCTTCACAGGCTAACCTAATGACACCAAGCCACTTGTTCGTCACAGGAAAGTTGAAAATGCTAACGTGCCTCGTACTGATTCTCAGCTTTTCTTCTAGGTTGTGAAAACTGTGGCTTCGGGACATTTAATGATCAGAACGGTGGTGGCAGCTGTCAACCCTGGACAAAGTATGTATATGTTCTCATTCTTCTCACAACATAAAGAACCTGAGATAAACTGAAAACAAAGGACACTGTCGCTGGAGTGTAGATCCACAGCGACACACCCCTAGGTGACAGGGGAACTCTGTGAGGTCATAGTCTTGTATGAATGTGGGCATTCCTCAGAAAGCATGCTAGTGTGCAGTGAGCGGTCTGGTGGAGCTTGACACCCTCTGCCTTGATGGGTCTTCAGCTCTCTGTTTCTAATCCCTTGGTTGTCCCCTTCCCTGACTGATTGGCCCATAGTAAGTGCTCAGGGTCATCACTGAGCGTGACAGGGCAGGATACAGCCATCTGTCTATGTAGATGTGCTGGCCTTGAAACTGGTGGAGGCCAGAGGGTCACGTGGAACTTTTTCACATGATCTATCCATTTCTTGTGAGCCCAACCCCACCTACAACATGACTTGGTTACTTTATGGGGTGACACACATCAGGCGCTTCACTGTGCTCCTCTGCCCCCAAATTAATCATCTGAACTCTTTTTTTTTTTTGACCTGTCTAAGCTGCTCTCTAGTTGGAAAGTCTGTGCTTGAGAACGGGACCAAGGAGAAAGACGTGGTCTGTGGGCCCGCTTTGGCCAGCCTCTCTCCAGGTAAAAGTCAGGTGGTTGTTCTATTGCTATTAAGTAAAAGTGAATGGTTGGGTATGGTGGCACACACCTGGCATCACTCCACCACGGAGGATGAGGCAAGTTCCAAGCTAGCCTGGGCCACATGGTAAGATTCCCGGAAAGAGCCCATCCAAACAAATGCATCATGTCTGTTAGACTCTGGGGAATGTCCTCAGCACGGCTGCGTCTCCCAGCTCTGCCCACAGTAGGCAGCTCTGAGGTACTACCCTGGGTGCCTAGTTTTCCTGAGTATTGTTACTCAATCAGTAATCGGCAATGGTGACCCTCATCCCAAACAGAGAGCATGCGATTCCAGAGGCCAAGTCCAGGGAACTGAAGGGCCTCATGTTTCCTCTATGCTCAGTAGTCCAGGCTGCTTAGTTTCTGTAGGCTTCTGGGAAAAATCATTAATTGGGTTGATTTTTAAAAGTCACTTAGGTTTAGGACTTGGGATGTGACTCAGTTGGTAGAGCCCCTCCCTCTCATGCTGGAAAGGCCCTGGATTCCGTACCCAGAACTGTATGAATTTGGGTGTGGTGGTGCATCCATGTAATCCCCATTCTGGTGGTGGAGGCAGGAGGATCAGGAGTTCCAGGTCATCCTCAGGTACATATGGAGCTTGAGGCTAGCCTGGGATACATGAGACCCTATCTCAAGAACAAAACAGAGCAAACAAAAGACAGTAAAGTCATCTAAGCTTGTTAAGTTATGGGTTAGAGGTGCTCAGGGTGCTGCCTCCTTGGAGCCCACGTATTTGGGGGGCGAGTTCAAATCCAGCTTGTCTTCACTAACCACTTCGGCCTTCTCTCCTTGCTCTAGAAGGAGGGTCCCCCTTGCAGGCCCTCACCGTGTTCCTGGCGCTGACATCAGCCATACTGCTGTTCCTGATCTTCATCATTCTCGGGCTCTTGGTGGCCAGATGGAGTGGCAAGCAATTCCCCTATATATTCAAGCAACGTAAGGCCGACCACACAGGATGGGGGGGCGGGGCAGGACACAAGTCTGGATTCAGGACAACTTTGCGGAGTGGGTTTTCTCCTGCTTCAGGGCCCGAACTCAGGTCCTCAGACTTGCACAGCAAGTGCCTCTACTCACCTAGCCTCTTGCAGGTTTAGATTTTTTTAAAGTTATGATTGGCTAACACAATAGTTGCAAAACCAGGACAAGTTTGTTCCCACAAGGATATTGGCAATGTCTGGAGGCAGTTGGGGTACTTGTGACTTGGGGCTGGAAGGAATAGTTGGAGTAGGGGGTGGGGCGGCTCTCCACCCCCACAATGCACAAGGTGGCCCCCTAGCCACAAGAATTGTGCTTGCATGTCACTAGGGAAGGGATGGAGACAGAACAAGACCCAGAGTGTTGGGAAGACAAGGGACAGATATGCAGCGGTTCCAGATAACTGTGCACGTGTAAGTGTGGGTACCCAGTCAGCTGGTGCCCATGGCACAGAGGAACCAGAAAAGAATATTACCTCAGAAGTCAGGGAGATAGCTCAGTGGTTAAAGTGTTTGCTGGTAAACCCAGATCCATGTAAAAATGCAATGGCATGTGCTTATAATCCCAATGCAGGGAAGGCAGTGACAGGTAGACCCCAGGGGCTTGCTACCCGCTCAGCCTTGCCTAGTTGGTAAATTCTAGGCCAGTGGGAGACCCTGGCATGCAAACAAAGGTGGACCTTTGCACACATGTGAACACACACACATCCCCATACAGAGCATCACCCGACCCAGTGTTACTTCTTGTGTTAGTAAACACCCTTGGCCTTAGCTCTGATCTGTATTTGAGGAAGTGGAGAGAATCAGATGGTGTTGAAGTGGGTGTAAGGTGGCCTATAACAGAGAATGAAAAATTTCAAAGGCAGATTTCATCCATTAATAAGCTAAATATGATTCTATGAGGAGGTTGGGCAGTGGCGGCGCATGCCTTTAGTCTCAGCACTCGGGAGGCAGAGGCAGGTGAATCTCTGTGAGTTTGAGGCCAGTCTGGGCTACAGAGTGAGTTCTAGGACAGCCAGGGCTACATAGTGGGACCCTGTCTTAAAATATGAAAGAAAGAAAAGAAGGAGGAGGAGAAAAAGAAGAAAAGAAAGAAAGAAAGAAGGAAAGAAAGAGAGAGAGAGAGGGGAAGGAAGGAAGGAAGGAGGAAGGAAGGAAGGAAGGAAGGAAGGGAAAAAGGATTCACCCACAGGTTGGGTTCCAGTCCCCTGTGGCCACATTCCAGTCTTCTACATTCTTTCTCAAATGACAGTACATGGTTCTATTCTATGGGTTTTTTAAACTGGGTATTTGTGTGTGTGGTGTGCATGTGCATACGTGTGCACGTATGCCTATATATAGGTGTGCATGTATACCTGTGTATAGGTGTGCATATGTGTATGTGTAGACACCAAGGCTTGTATCAGGCACCTTCCTAGAGTGCCCCCCACTTACTCTCTCAATAGAACCAAGAGCTTATCATAGACTCATCCAGCTAGCCAGCTTGCCCCAGGGACCCTGTCTCTGTCTTCTAGGGTCACAGTGGTCACCGCCCTGCCTGGCCCTTATGTGTGGCACTGGGGATCTGAACTCCACTCCTCATGTTCTCAGGGCTAGCACTAGTTACTGAACCATTTCCCAAGCTTTGTTCTTGTTTTTTAACCTAGGGGAAAAGATGTGGGAATGCATAACTTGAGTCCTGTCCAAGTAGGTGGGTCAAACTTTTCCAAAAATAATGGGGACCACATCGAACGCCTCTTCAGTGGGGTGTGAGTGCTCCATTTGCTCCACTTCCGTGTGAATGATGGGTGACTATTTTTAATCTGTCTGGTGGGTGGGGAACAGTGGCTCATTGTGGTTTTGATTTGCATTTCCTTGATGATCTCTGAGGTTAGATGCCTTTCAGTTTGACTGGCTGTTTGGATTTCTTACTCTGAGAAGTCTTCCCACAGGGCCACCTGTCCTTTCCTTATCAATGAAAGGGACTCTATCCCCAGCTGCAGACCTCTGTTTGTTTTCTGTGGTCTTTCCCTCTCTGTCCTGGGCCTCTATTTCTGGAGGAGACCTCTGTACTGCCTTGAACGATCACTATATTCCCACCCAGAGTGGCAACAAGGTTTCTGTGAACATGTTTTCAAAGGTATTAATCAGTAACGAGGGACTTGTAGTCATTAAAAAAAACAAAACCTTTTCATTTTTATGTAATTACACAGTCACAGAGTCACAAACAAGGAGCAGAATAGTATCACGTGCCATTCACAAGACTCTAACCTCACAATGAGGCCATGACTACGATGCTCACAACACACATGGCTGTATGCCACTTTGTCACACCTGTAGACCCAAGTAACACAACTGAAACACAGAACTGAAAGCAGGGTGTTGGGGGTGCTTGCCTGAAGCCCCAGTATGTGGGAGACTGAAGCAGGAGGCTCCCAAGTTCAAGGCCATTGAGTACATGACTGAACAACAAACAAGCAAACAAACAAACAAACAAACAAAAAACCCAAACTATCCATAGCCAAGATCCAGCCCTGCTGGCCCTTGTCAGTCAGTCAGCCCTGCTGGCGCTTGTCAGTCAGTCAGCCCTGCTGGCCCTTGTCAGTCAGTCAGCCCTGCTGGCCCTTCTCAGTCAGTCAGCCCTGCTGGCCCTTCTCAGTCCTTTCCTTTTTCAGGCAGCCACTCATCTATTTCTGATTTTTGACTGCTGGTTGTTTGTTTTAATGTATTTATTATTTATTTACGTCACATATGTTTGCTTGCATGAGTTTTATGTATTTCACATGCATGCAGGAACACATACATGGAGGCCAGCACCCCGAAACTGGACTTTCAGGCAGTTCTGAGTGCTGCCTGTGGGTGCTGGAAACTGAACTAGGGTCCTTTTCAGGAGTGACAAGTGCTCTTAACCACTGAGCCATCTCATCAGCCCTTGTTTTTTACTCTTACATGTTAAAAAAAAAAATCCTATGGATACTTATGCATAGGTTTCATGTGAACATGAGTTTTTTGTGTCTCTTAAACACAATTGTATTACGTTTTAATTTTTATAGTTTAAGTTCATTTTTGCTTATTTTGTGTGTGTGCACATGCCACTGTGTGCAGCATGTTGATGTCAGGAACAACCTGCAGAAGTAGACTCTCTCCTTCCACTTGGCAGAGGCAGTCTCTTGTTTCTGCCAAGCCAGGTTGACTGGCTGACTCTCAAGCTTCTCCATCCATGCCTCCATCTCTCATCTGTCCATGTGCCACAGGAGTGCCACATTATCTGTATTTGGTTTAAAAATAGTTGTTTTTTACTTTTCTGTCTCTCCTCTCCATCTGCCTCTGTGTGTGTGTGTGTGTGTGTGTACAGTAACATGCAAGTGTGTGTGTGTGTGTGTGTGGTCACATGCATGTGTGTGTGTATGTGCAGTCACATGCAAGTGTGTGTGTGTGTGTGTGTGCGCGTGCGCGTGTGCGCGCACGCGCGCGCATGTGTTTAGGTCAGAGAAGTCCCTGTGGGAGCAGGTACTCTCCTCCTACCTTGTGGGTCCCAGGGATCAATCTCAAACTGTCATTCATGTGCATTCAAGTGTTTCTGCTTGCCGAGACCAGCCCGCATCTCAGGCCCCTTCACTGCAGCCTCGGTCTGAAAGGTTGAGACTTCCCCCCAGGGTTAGGGTCTCAACATTGCACGTTTGTACTTGACATTTAAAGCTGTTAGTTTAATTGTTGATTAAAGTGTTAGTTAGAGGTAAAGTGAGAAATTAAGGTCAAGATTTTTCTGTTGGGGGTGGGAGCTGTGTCTCCAGTTGCTCCGGTGTTAATCAGAGGAAGCATTGTCTTCCCTGCTCTGTCTACCCCTAAATCATTGGCTGAGCTTATGGGGGGCAGAGCCCCCATTGTGTTCCAGCACCACGGAGTCTTGGCTACTGGAGTTATAAAACCAGTCTCAAACGGCATAGAGAGTGGAGGAGACACTCTCCCGCGTCATCTTTCTTTATCAGATTTGTTCTAGCTCTTTATTCTGTTTCTTTTCTGTTTCGATGTAAGTTTTATGAGACTCTCATCTGTGTCCACAGAAAGTCAGCTGGGATCCTGACAGGGATTGCAGGAAGTTTGTGGACCAGCTTGGGAGGAAATCTCCGTTAGCTATCCCAATCCATGGACATAGTTGTCTTTCCATTTATGCTTTCTCTTCCCTTACCTATTTTGTAATTTACAACGTGAGTCTCATATGCTTTTGTAAAGATTTAGGCCTGAGTATTTATGCCCCTCCCCCATTTTCATGTGTGTGTGTGTGTGTGTGTGTGTGTGTGTGTGTGTGTGTGTGGTGCATGTGCTTGTAAATTTTTGCACACATGTGGGCATACCTGTGTGGGTGACTGCATGTGGAGACCCTGTGCTGGTGTTAGGAATCATCTTTAATTGGTTTTTCTCCTTATTCATTGAGGCAGGGTCTGTCAATCAACTGCAGAGCTCACCAATATGGCTAGCCTGGCTAGCCGGCTGGCTACGGGGACCTGGTCTCATCTCCCTACCTCCCGAGGCTGGAATTACAGCCAGGCTGCTATACTCACCTGGCCAGTTTGTGGATTCTAGGGAGCCAAACTCCAGCTTTATGAGTGAGTGGCCAATGCTTTAATTACTGAGCCACCTCCTCAGTCTTTTAAAAAATACTTTCCTGGCCAGGTGGTGGTGGGACACCTTTAATCCCAGCACTCAGGAGGCAGAGGCGGGTGGATCTCCATGTGTTTGAGGCCAGCCTGGTCTACAGAGCAAGTTCCAGGACAGCCAGGGCTACACAAAAAGACCATGTCTCTAAAAACAAAACAAAAAACTTTTCTTAAATTGTATTTTTATTTTTTAATGTGTATATGCCCATGGAAGTGCCATGTGTATGTGTACTATGTATCTCAAAGGGTGACAGACCCCTCTGGAGCTGGAGTTACAGTGGTTGTGAGTTCCCTGACACAGATGCTGGGAACTGAACTTGGGTCCTCTGTAAGAGCAGCAAGCTCTCTTAACCCCTGAGCCATCTCTCCAGCTCCAGTCCCCCCCCTTCCTTCCTTTCCTTACTTCCTTTGTGTGTGTGTGTGTGTGTGTGTGTGTGTGTGTGTGTGTGTTTTGTTTTGTTTTTGTTCTTCAAGACAGGGTATTCTCTATGTAGCCCTGTCTGTCCTGGAACTCACTCTGTAGACCAGGCTGGCCTTGAACTCAGAGATCTGCTGGGATGAAAGGCATGTGCCACCACCACCACCCCACCCCCGCATGCTCCAGTCCCCATCTTCTTTTCTTTAAACAATTGGACATGATATAGTGTCTTAACTCATGTGTTCATTATAGAGGTAGTATACTTGGGAAACTGGTTATATCCTGTGTCTCTGATGAACACACTCACATGCTCTAAGAGTGTTTGCAGAGTCCTTGGGATTTTCTGCATAGACCACAACATCATCTATCATCAGTGAGGACAATATTTCCCTTCTGTATGGTGGGAGACACTTCCTGCTGGCCTCCATGATGCCTGATAAGAGATATGCCATTGTTCCAGAGGGATTTCCCCTGTAAGTAGCATGGTGTCTCTAGTCTTCAGAGATTTGACTGTGATGTGGATTCCTGGACTCATTCAGTTTGAGGTTCAATCAGCTTCTAGAACATGTCAGCTTTTCCTCTTTCCAGATTCAAGGCAGTGGTGACCCAGTCATTATTCCTTCAAATGCCTTTAAAGACATTCCGACCCACTTCCTCTCTCCTGCCTGTCATGCTCCAATGATGGGAGTTTAGATCTCCTGTCTGAGCCCCCCATGGCTTTGAGGCTCCATCCATTTCTCCCATTTACCTCTCTCTGGATAATGACCCCCCCCCATCTTTTATTCCTCATTCTATTGTAAAACCATTCATTGATTTTCAAAATTTAAATTATCATGATTTTTCAGTTTTAATTTATTATTATTTATTATTATTATTATTGTTTTGGTTTTTCAAGACAGAGTTTCTCTGTGTAGTCTTGATGCATGTTCTGGATCTCGCTCTGTAGACCAGGTAAGCCTCAAACTCACAGAGACCCACCTGGCTCTGCCTCCCAAGTGCTGGGATTAAATGCCACTGTCACCCGGCCGATTTTTCAGTTTTAAAATAGCTACTAGGTTGCTCTGGATTCTCTCTCTGGGTCTCATTGTGTTCCCCAGGGCAGTCTTTGGTCTTCAGCTTCTAGTCTCAAGCAATGTTCCTACCTCAGACTCTGGGCACACTCTACTGTAGGTGACTCTCCAGCCTTTAGTCCACATTTGCTTCTGATGTCTTCCTACTTGCTTGTTGGACATGTTGATGACAGCAGCTATGGAATTCTTATCCTAACGTCTGTCTTATCCAGAGTCTAGCATCTGTGACTCAGTTGTCTGTCTCACATTGAAATCTCCCAGGTTGCATGATTGATTTTGCATTGAAACCTATCCTGTTAAGAGACTTAGAGCCTAATTTAAACTTTGTTTTCTCAGACTTCCCATGAGGCCACTCCCAGGAAGTTCTGCCCTAAACTTCCTAGAAGGGCTTGCTGTCATTCTTCTATGTAAATCCTTCCGGGCCCCAGCTGACACCACCATGGCTTAGATGACAAAGCACACTTGCTTACTGCTGTCCAGGAGGCCTCCATTGAGATCTCAAGGGTGGCACCAGGGGTGGCAGTAGAGTGACTCTCCACTGGCTTCCTCTGAGGAAGAGCAAGTGAACCTGGACACAGTCTAGCCAGAGTGACAGGCCCCATTCTCTAAGGGGCCTAGAACTGGCCCTGGCCTTTGCTGTGACGATCCCTGATTGTCTAGAAGCTTCCCATCTTGCTAAGCTGTTCTGTTCCTGGTCTCCTAGCTGGAGTGGGCAGGATTTTCTGACCTCTGTGCTGGCATCCCCAGGCTCCCCGGTCTCCCAGCTCCCCTCCAGGAACAGGAGGCAGAAGGAAAACCCAGATCACTTACTGCCATGCTGCATCTTAGGCCCATCCTGCCCTTTCCTCTCCGCTGTGGATATCACTCTGTATGCTGTCAATGTGTTGCTCTGATTTGGTTGATAAATAAAATGCTGATTGGCCAGTAGCCAGGCAGGAAGTATAGTATAGGTGGGATAAACAGAGAAGAGAATTCTGGGCAGTGGAAGGCTGAGTGAGGAGACGCTGCCAGCCGCTGCCGCCACTACTGCCACCGCCATGAGAAGCAAGATGTAAAGATACTGGCAAGCCACGAGTCTTGTGGCAAGGTATAGATTAATAGAAATGGGTTAGTTTAAGATGTAAGATCTAGCTAGCAAGAAACCTGAGCCATTAGGCCATACAGTTTTAATTAATATAAGCCTCTGTGTGTTTACTTGGGTCCAAGTGGCTGCAGGACTGGTGGGTGAGAGAGATTTGTCCTGACCACAGGCCAGGTGGGACACAGGAAACCTTAAGCTACACCTCTCTATCTCCAACCATCTTGTGCTTGTTTCATAGGTTATATCTGGAGTTTTAGACAGTACAGAGCAGCAAATATTGGAAATATGGCATCTTCTCCCTGAAGCAAATCATTACTATTTTGGTTAATTTTGGATGTAATTTCAAAAGATATACCATCAGGATTTCTCAGTCTTGACTTAACTTCCCTCCCCTCACCCTCCTCCCCTTTAAAATAGGATCTAGGACATAGAAGACATGGCCTTGGAACAGGGCCTTTTGCTTTGTTAAGTTTAAAGAAACTAGAGATGAAAGGCTGTTCAGCTGAAGGGCAGAGAGGTCACAGCTGCATGTAACAGAGCCCCCTCTGCTGTGCAGGATCAATTCTTTGCTTTCATAGACAGACGTGGTGGGACACAAGTGGGTGCCACAGGATCACACGGAAAAGAAGCGCAAATCTGAAGAACTTGTGAGAATGAAATGGAGGTGTGCACAGCTAGCGGTGGTGGTGCACGCCTTTAATCTCAGCACTCGGCAGAGGCAGGAGAGATCTCTGTGAGTGAGGCCAGCTTGGTCTACAGAGCTAGTCCAGGACAGCCAAGGCTACACAGAGAAACCCTGTGTCAAAAAAAAAAAAATGGCGTGGGGGTGCTGCTGCATTAAATATTAAATACACAACTGTGCCTGCAATGTAAGCCGTGCTTTATGGTGCTGTGAGCTGGGCTCAAACTTTGGTTTATTGTTGTTTTTAAGCCATTGTATAAAATATAGAAAATGGTTTTTGAAGGAAGGATGAAAGGAAGGAAGGAAGGAAGGAAGGAAGGAAGGAAGGAAGAAGGGAGGGAGGGAGGGAAGAAGGAAGGAAGGAAGGAAGGGAGGGAGGAAGGAAGGAAGGGAGGAAGAAGGAAGGAAGGGAGGAAGGAAGGAAGGAAAAAGGAAGGAAGGAAGAAGGAAGGAAGGAAGAAAATCCTGGAATGTTGAGGCATGCCTATAATGCTAGCACCTGGGGGACTGACCTAAGGAGATTACCACATGTCCAAGGCCGGCTTGACCTACAGAGAGAGTTATAAGTCAGCCCAGACAATAGAGTGAGACCCTGTCTGCAAACAAAACACAGTAAGATAAAATAAGCCATCTCCAGAAAGCTCATACATGCTGTTTCCTGGTTAGTAGGTAAATTTGCTCAAATTAGGATTGAGGAGGTTTGTGGGTGTGACTTGTGGAACAGAACTGTGTCTGAGGCAGGAGTCTGGAAGTGTCTTACATTGTGTCCATTGTTTCCCAGCATTTAAGATGGCCGTTCGAACAGCTCAAGAGGAAGATGCATGTAGTTGCCGATTTCCAGAGGAAGAAGAAGGAGGAAGCTATGAGATGTGATGTGCCATCCCAGGAGATGTGGGGGTCCTCAGAAAATCGAGGAGCAGCACAAGAACCCCACTGTCCTTTCAATGTGCAAGCGATCACCCCATCCAAGCCTCTTCTAATGCTAATGGATTTGTCTTTACCATTTTTAAATTTTTTATTTTTAAACTTTGTGTATGAGTGTTTTGTCTGCATGTATGCATGTGTGCTCATGCACACACACCATGTGGTTTCTGATGCCAGATGAAGCCCGAAGAGAGGGTGTTGAATCCACAGAAATTGAAGTTATGGATAGTTGTGTACTGGGAACCAAACCTGTGTACTTTGCAAGGGCAGCCTATGGTCTTAACCACTGAACCATCTCTCCAGCGCTGCCCTAGCCATTTTTAATAGGAGTGTGGGAAGAGCAGGAGGTGAAAGACCAATCTTTGGATTCTCCTTAACAAGATATAGAATGTTGGGTGTGAAGTTGCAACCTTTAATCCCAGCACTAGGGAGTCAGGGGAAGGCAAATCTCTGTGAGTTCCAGGCCAGCCAGGGCTGAACAGAGAAACCCTGTGTCAAAAAACAAACATCTAGCTAGGAGTTGGTGGCACACGCCTTTAATCCCAGCACTTGGGAGGCAGAGTTGGAAGCCAGCCTGGTCTACAGAGCGAGTTCCAGGACAGGCTCCAAAACTACACAGAGAAATCCTGTCTCAAAAAATAAAACAAAAAACAACTAAAAATCAATCCTCCCTCCACAAAGAACTCTAAGATATATAATCTAATCTAAAGAAAATGGTAGTTTCAGTTGCATTGCATAGACCAGTGGTCCAGCTAAAATCCTTGTAAAATCAATGTAGGGGTGTGTGTGTGTGTGTGTGTGTGTGTGTGTGTGTGTGTGTGTGTGTGTTAGGTGTAAATAGGATGCATGTATGGCTCTATGTAGTAAGCAGTGTGTTTCCCCACAAATTTCCCCAGGTTTCTCACTTAGTACAACACCTCCCTCCACTATCTGGAGAGTGGGAGGCCCCGTGTCCCTGTCTGGAAAAGGCCTGTCAGAGTTTGAGGGGGAATCTTCAGAGGAGTGCAAATGTGTGTCTGTCCTGTGTCCTCTCCCTCCCCACACTTCTGCTGTTCTGTGTCAGGCTCATAAGTAAACATACCAACTAGGAACGGCATAAAACACTGAGAAGAGGGAACATCTGTGACCTCACTGGAGCAAGGCTGCCCACCCCCACCCCCCCCCCCCCCCGCCCCACCTCACCCCCACCCCACCCCACCTCACCCCACCCCCACCCCACCTCACCCCACCTCACCCCACCCCACCTCACCCCACTCCACCTCACCCCACCTCACCCACCCCCACCCCGCCATGGTCAAACATGGCTGCTGCTTCCCTTTATGTGGCTCCTGTACAGCTTAAGAGCTAAAAATGGTTTTAAATCTTATTTATTTATTTATTTGAGACAAGATCTCACTGTGTAGCCCTGGTTGGCTTAGAACTCACTCTGTAGATCAGACTGGCCTTGAACTCTGCCTCCAGAGTACTGGAATTCAAACTGTGCACCACCATGCCTAGCTATCTTTTCAATTTTTAAAAGCCACCCAAAATTATAAAAATTGGGCTTTTGCGAAATTTGAGCCTGTTTTTCTCTCCCTGTTTTTCTCTTGTTTTGTTTTTCTTTTCTGTTTTTCTCTTGATTCCAAAAATCCTTATCGTGTAGTTAGGTACCTCATAACTGAGGTGAGTGTTTTTTAGCATCCCAATATCATGCTGTGTGGAAGCAGCTTGCTTTAGTCATCAAAGCTGTATTTATAACTCCCGTCGCTATGTATAGCACCAAGGGGTGTCCCTTCTGCAGAGACTGCGCAAGGGAACTTACAAGTCTGTCTTCTCCAGAGCTGGGTTCAGGATCTTCAGTCACTGTGTGGCTACCCAAGTTCTTTTACTATTGTCTGGCGGGAGGGTCACCAGGGAGACAGACTGAAAGGTAGGATGGGCCAGGTTATGCAGAAATAATAATGACACCCTCATCTCAATGGAGTCCAGCGAAATGGAGGGACATTTCTCTTTGAAAGTGTGTGTGTGTGTGTGTGTGTGTGTGTGTGTGTGTGTGTGTGTCTGTGTGTGTGTCTGTGTGTCTGTGTGTCTGTGTGTCTGTGAGCCGGATCTTTCAGATCTCTTACTGATCTAGGGCTCAGCTGGCTGGCCCAGGAGCCCCAGGGTCCTCCCAGGCTCCACTTCCCCGGGGCTGGGATTACAAGTATGCATGACCACACTTGGCTTTTTCACGTGGGTTCTAAGAATTAACTCAGGTCCTCAAGCTCGAACAACAAGCACTTACCTGGGCAAGTGTCTCCCTCCCCAAACTCACCTCTTACTGTGATCACAGGCCCATTCTAGCTGTGGCTCTGTGTCTGTTACAAGCTTTGAATGCTTGGATCCCAGCTGGTGGCTGCTGAGTCTTTAGGAGGTGAGCCTAGCTGGTAGGAGATTTAGGGCAGTCCCTTGTTGGTTCTACATGTCCCTGGCCCCAGCCTGCTCTCTCGGCTCTCTGAACTACTCAGAGTGAAGGAGCCTGCCATGGCTGCTCCTGCTGCTGTGAATGCCACTATATAACCCTGGTACCGTGCCTTCTCTGCTGCAATGGACCAAAATACCCTCCGAAACCAGGAGTCAAATAAACTTTTCCTCCCACAGACTGCACTGTTCAGGTGTTCCGTCTTAGCAACACCATAAACAACGTCTGTGCATGTTCTGTTTCCACGACACCACAAACAACGTCTGCATCCTTTGTGAGCTGTCTCTAGGACCTGGGTGGAGGAAGCAGCATCTACTTGGAATGTTGGGCATCTATAGCAAAGGGGGGTTGCCATTTCAGACCATATATGATTGGTTAGATGCTAACCTTTTGCAGCCAGGCACATAGCTGAGCCAGGCAATACATACAATAGTTAGGTGGGCATGGCAGCACATGCTTCTCTGAGCGTCGGCCCATCATACTGCTGCCTTCTTGCCGGCATCTGACTGCTTTAATGGCTGACAACCTCCCTGCCCTGGCTATCATCAGACTCCCTTATCTTTCAGTGTGGTGATGCAAATGGCATTTACTGTGGTCTCATTGTGTACTTCTTTCTTGACAGATGAGTGACTTGTCACATAGTCATATCCTGTTTGATCCTTTTAAAAAAGAAAGATTTAGGGCTGGAGAAAAGGCTCAGAGGTTAAAAGCACTAACTGCTCTTCCAGAAGTCCTGAGTTCAATTTCCAGCACCCACATGGTGGCTCACAACCATCTGTAATGAGATCTGGTGCCCTCTTCTGGCCTGCAGTCATTCATGCTGTATACATATAAATAAATAAATCTTTAAAAAATAAATAAATAAAAAGAAAGATTTATCTAGGCACGCTGATGCATGCCTTTAACCCGGCACTTGGGAGGCAGCAGCACAGGCAGGTGGATCTCTGTGAGTTTGAGGCCAGCCTGGTCTACAGAGTGAGTTCCAGGACAGCTAAGGCTACACAGAGA
This sequence comes from Onychomys torridus, assembly GCF_903995425.1. Lineage (NCBI taxonomy): Eukaryota > Metazoa > Chordata > Mammalia > Rodentia > Cricetidae > Onychomys > Onychomys torridus. The sequence continues at coordinate 162,418,872 of NC_050444.1, forward strand.
GACCCTTTCTCAAAAAAAAAAAAAAAAAAAAGTCAAATAAATAAAATTAAAAATAAGTATGTGGTGATATTCTGTTTGTGCTCTAACAAATGAAGCTTGCCTGGAGATCAGAGTGTGGAGCTAGCCACTAGTTAATCAATATCTGGCTCTGGGTTTTTATTATTAAGACCAATTAGAATTTGTGCCATATAAATAAAATAAAAAGGTCTACTTATTTTTATGTATGTGCCTGTGTGTTTATGTGCATCCTATGAATGTCAGTGCCCATGAAGGCCAGAAGAGGGCACTGTATCTCTTTGGAACTAGAGTTATAGGAGATTGTGAGCTGCCCCACATGGATGCTGGGAAAGGAACCCCTGTCCTCTGCAAGAGCAGTCAGTGTTTTTAACACTTTGTGATTCTTCTTAAATGAAATATTTGCTCATGTTTTATTTTTCCCCATTAAAAATAACATGCCTTTTTCTTATCAACTCATAAAAATTGACAACAAACATTGGCTGGAGCCAAAGCTGGATGGTGAGGCATGCGCCTTTAACCCCAGCACTAGGAGGCTGAGGCAGGCAGATCTCTGAGTTTGAGGCCAGCCTAGTCTACATAGTTAGTGCCAGGACAACTACCACTATACAGAGAAACCTAGTCTTGAAAAATAAAAAATAAATCCAAAATAATAGGCCATTATCTTAGTTCCTTTCCCTGTTGCTTCAATAAAACACTCTAACAGTGCTGGTGAGATGGCTCAGCAGGTAAGGTTCTTGCCACCAATCCCAACAACATAAAAAAAGAGAACTGATAACCATATATGCCCCACAGTTCAAACATGTGCCTGAATGTGCATACACACAGAAGCAAATAAACAAGTGTAAAAAATTTAAAAAATAAATAAAGGAGGTTGGGGATTTAGCTCAGTGGTAGAGTGCTTGCCTAGCAAGCACAAGGCCCTGGGTTTGGTCCTCAGCTCTGAAAATATATAAACAAACAAACAAACAAACAAACAAATAAATGGAAAGAAAGAGAGAAAGAAAGAAAGAAAAGAAAAGAAAAGAAAAGAAAAGAAAAGAAAAGAAAAGAAAAGAAAAGAAAAGAAAAGAAAAGAAAAGAAAAGAAAAGAAAAGAAAAGAAAAAAGAAAGATGAAACCAACAGCTCGGTTATAAAAGCTAGAAAAAGGACTTGGCACCAGTGTGGCATGCAAATGAAGCATTGTAATTTGCACCAATCACTGCACAGCTCTGAGTTCCACCAATCAGAGACCTTACATAAAGGCCAATCACAGGTTGTAGCAGTTACTAGCTCTCTGCAGAGCCCCCAGTGCTCCCTCAGATCCGTGAGAGAGAATAGCTGATGGGGAGCTGGGCCACCTGTTTATAGAAGCTAATCTTGGAGTGTGTCTTCTGAGGCAGGCCAACGAAGGGCCTGTGGGGCAGCCATGCCTGGAGCATGAGTCTGAGCTCCGCTGTAGGGGTCCCCGGAGTGGAGGGTAGATTGAACACATCTGGGCTGCCTGCCAAATGTTTTCTCGGCTGGTGGTTTCCCATCAGAGGCAGCCAGGCGGGGGCAGGGAGCTGGCACCCCCAGCTCAAATGGCTGAGTGGTTTGTTTCAAGCAGTTCAGGTTATTTCAAGAAAGAAAAGGACTTTATACATAAAAATCAACATTCCTGAAAGTGCCTGCCACGCTGTCAAATGTCCTTAGGGAGAGCAGGGTCTTCTACTTACACATTTTTGTCTCACATTTTTGTTAGAACTAAGGTTTCCTTTATTATTTTACTATGTGTAAACTGTCTGTGTGCAGGTATGATGTGCATGGGGGTGCAGGTGCTCTTGGAGGCCTGTGGGTGACAACAGACCCTTGGGGTGGAGTTGCAGGGGCTTGTGAGCCACCCAAACCCAGATCCTCTGCAGGATCAGTAGGAACTCTTAACCACTGAGACTCCTCCAGCCCTTTTAGAATGTTGGAGATTTAGAAAAACTTCTAAAACTTTTGCTTTGTTGTTACTTCTGGATGGTTTGCTTTGCTGTTGGAGGTGGGGATGTGGTTGGCCTGCTCAGCTGCCTCCTGGACAGCCCTTCCTGTCATTTCTAACAATATGTGGATACATTGTTTTCCTCATTGGCAATCAATTTGTTTCCCTTTCTAATCTATTATTTCTCACCCTTGATTTAAGTGATAGGACTTAATTCAATATGATAGTCTTTTCTTCTTTTACAGAGAAAATGTAAAATTCCTTGATCAGGCTAAGAAAGTTGTCTCCCATTCTTGGTTTGTGAAGAGAATTTTCTTCTTCATCTTTGTATTCTTTTTCTCTTTGAGGAGTGGGTATTTAGGAAATAGGAGGCCATATAGCCCAGGCTAGCCTTAAATTTGGTAAGTAGTAAAGTATGATGTTGAATTCCTGATCCTTCTGCCTTAGCTTCCCAAGTGCTGGAATTACATGTATGTTTATATATGTATATATGACACAGACATAGATATATGTACATTTTACACACAGTAAAATAATAAAATAAATCTTAATTCTAACTAACTAACTATGTGTGTGTGTGTGTGTGTGTGTGTGTGTGTGTGTGTGTGTGTGTATTTTTTAAGATAGGGTACATATCCATAGCCCTGGCTGTCTTGGAACTTGCTCTGTAGACCAGGCTGACCTCAAACTCACAAAGATCCACCTGCCTCTGCCTCCTGAGTGCTGGGATTAAAGGTGTGTGCCATCACCACCTGGCAGCTATTTTCCTTGATAAATTTGTTTTGTGACACAAAGTGCCAGTTTGTTCTCAGGCTAGAACTGCCAGGCTCAAGGATCCTCTTGCCTTAGCTTTCTGAGTAGAGGGGACAACAGATAAATCACCTACCTGGAAACCTTGTCAATTCTAAAGTGACGTCTCTTGCCTTTGGGCACTTGGTGTCTTGGTCTGTGTGTGCTACCCTCCACATGCCATGGGGCCCTCTGACCTGTCTGGTGTGGTGCATCTGGGGTACCTGAGTTAGATTCTCATTTGCTCCCCACTAGGAACACAGAAAACACACAGCATGTGCTTACCGGATGGAGGCTGCGTTAGCTACCTTTCTCATCCCTGTGAGGAGAACCTCAGAAAAGCTAAGTGGACGGAGCTTTGCTGTATTTCTGCATCTCGGAGGAATCCAGGCTGTTGTGGTAGAGATGGCATGGCAGCATGAGTGATCCATCCTTGACAATGGGAGGAGTGTGTTACATGGTTCCTCACATATTGGTGATGAGGAGGTTAGACCAGCACCAGAGGCTTGTGTAACCTTCGAAGGCCCGTCCTGAATGGCCTACACCCCTGAGCTATGTTCCAGATCCCAAAGTTCCATAATCTATGGGAACAGCCAGCTGTGGCCACGTGCTCAGAACATGTGCCTGTATGGAACATTCCAGATTCAAACCATAGCAGAGTGTGTTTACTTTCTGGACTGTATGACACCTTTGTCATAGTGTATTTTGGCATCACTTATGAGTAAGTGAAAAACACAGGGACTTGGAATATGAGTCACTGTCTCCTCAGGAGATAACAACAAAGGAAAATGGAGACTGGAGAAAACCGTTCTGTTTGGAAGGTAGTTTCCGAAATCCAACAATTTGTTTTAATCGAACAAATATACACTTCAATGACCCAAATAAATGAAATTATTTAAGCTTTCAGATTCTTAAAAAGAAGCCCACGTTATTTCTGAAACAGATTTTGATTTTGTTCTTAGTGGAAGATGTCACTCTGATGGAAACTTTAGATCCCAGGGGTGACTGGTTACTCAAGTGGGCGTCTTCACTTGTGCCGAGCAGATGTTTCCATTGTGGGTAAGATGTACCACAGACCATGGCCAGCGTGGCCCCGTGTGTTCTGTATGGGCTAAGGTTAGAACAGTGATTGTTATCGCTGCTTTTACAAGAGACTATCGTGAAACCCGAGATTGTCTTTAGAGAAAAATAAGAGGCTTAGGAAGATAACGTTTTTTGTGTATGGGGGAGCCCGTGTGCATATATGTACATGCGGAGGCCAATTCAGTGTTGGGTGTATTCCTTGATGCTCTCCACCTTGATTCTGAGTCTTTCACTGAACTTGGAGCTCAGTAACTAGCTAGTCTGGGTGGCCAGCAAGCTTTAGGAGCCCCCTGTCTCTACCTTCCTAGGACTGGATTTCTGGTGTGCAGTTGTACCCAGATTTCTGCGGGGCAGAGGGAATCTAACCCAGATTCTCGTGCTTGTACCACAAACACTTTAGTTGACTAAGCTGTATCTCCAGTCCAAGACAATATATGTTTAAAATCTCGCAACAGCATATTCCCAAACTTGAGGTCATACTCTGTATCCAGAAAGCCCAGTTTGGCCACCTGTCCTTGAAAAGCCAATTAAAGCAGCCAATTCAAAGTTTAAAAAAAAAAGTCACGCCAGGACTGGCGGTGCACATCTTCCCCTCAGAAAATAATTCATGTTTTAGACTCTTCTTCCACCAAATTAGCAACATAAAAGAATGCTGATTCTGGCAAGTTCACAGGAAGAGCTGAGATGAACCTGGACGACCCCCCATGGGTCAGGGCTACTGAGGCATCTGCTTCCCACACTGCACTGCCATAAGATTCAAAGCCACCAAGACAACTGAGAACTCTGAGTCAGGGGAACTGCGAAGGTGAATCAGAGCCACACCAGGGCACAAGTTCTCTAGGAGGACCCTTCCCGGCACACAATGTTCCCGATCCTGAGGCCCTACTGTGTGCTGGGACTAGGCAATGCTCCAGCCTAGGGCAGCCTGATGCTGGCAGGTGGCTTTGTGCCTGGGGCCTGCAGCTTAAGGGTAGAGGGAGCTCATGCTAGCAAGCCGAGAGGGGCTGCTGGGGCTGCAGAAGTCAGGTGTGCTGGAGTCGGAGGTCACAGAGCACCATAGGGCCAGGGAAGGAGGGTGAGAGCGTGTGAGCAGGGACCAGGTGTTCCCATTATCTACACTAAAGCAGCTGGGGTTTTAACCTGTGGCAGGAAGCCCCAGGAGGGGTCTGATGGGATTTACAGTTTAGAACAATCTCCTTGACTGTAAGAAAATGGATTCAGGAGAGTCAAAACAAGACTCCAATGCCAGGGGACAGTGCAAGAGCCCAGTGTGACGATGGACGGGGGAGCTGGGCAGGACTTTGGGGATCAGAATGCCCCCTTGGCTGGGGTGGCTGGAAGGGTAGTCATTGGGAGCCTAGAGATAAGCTGGGGGTAGAGCAGTGTGGGTCACAGACACCCCTGAGGGTGGTTATGGTCAAGTGCAGGAAAGACAACCAAAGACAAGTGGCCCAGGGACAGCGAAGTTTGTCCTTCATCCAGTTGAACACCTGTAGAAGGGGTCTCTGGTGTAAGAGTCAAACTGGCCATAGCTTACCAGCTACTCCCCAGGGCTTGCTCATTGACTTTCTTACACAGCCCAGGGCCACCTGCCCAGGGACGGCACCACCCACAATGGGCTGGGCCCTCCCACATCAATCATTCATCAAGAGAATGTCCCACAGCTGGGCGGTGGTGGCACAAGCCTTTAAGGCAGGTGGATCTCCGTGAATTCAAGGCCAGCCGGTCTACAAAGCAAGTTCCAGGATAGGCTCCAAAGCTACACAGAGAAACCCTGTGTTGAAGAAAACCCAACCAACCAAACAACAACAACAACAACAACAACAAATAAAAACCACACACACACACACACACACACACACACAAAACAACCCCCCCACAAAACAGTGTGTGTGTGTGTGTGTGTGTGTGTGTGTGTGTGTGTGTGAGAGAGAGAGAGAGAGAGAGAGAGGAGAGAGAGAGAGAGAGAGAGAGAGAGAGAGAGAGAGAGAGAGAATGTCCCACAGACTTGCTTATAGGTCAGTCTGATGGAGGCATTTTCTCAGCTGAAGTTCCCTCTTACCAAATGGCCCTAACTTGTATCAAAAACTAATTGGTACAATTGACCCCTTGATGTGACACACTAACACATTGCTATCAAATTATAACCTGGCCAGGAGCGATGGCACATGCCTTTAATCCCAGCTCAGGAGGCAGAGGTAGGCAGGTCTCTTTAAGTTTGAGGCTAGGCTGTTTTATCCATAATATCTTGTTACTAACACAGTATAAAACTCAGTATAACTTTTAAAAGGCCCACCATCTTTAATAAACTCAGTTTTAACATTCAGTCTCTTTAAATTACCCAACATCTCTTTTTAAAAGTCCAAAGTTTCCCTACTGTGGGTTCTTGTAAAATAAAAAGTAAGTTATGTGCTTCATTATTTCAAAAAGGAGGAGGAAGGGCACAGTTACACCAGACCAAAGCAGAAAGCCAACATCCAGCAATGCAAATATCTCATGTCCTCACAGGCTCCCCTCCGTTGAAAACTCCTTCTGTGGGTGGTTTGCTCTGAGGCACCCAAAGTCATAGACTGCAGTCTAATCCAAATTGGCAGCATTAGAAGGCCAGTAGATCTTGAGGGTGAAACTTTCAAGCGTGGAATTAGGACCATTGCAAAGGGCCGGATAGAACACCTTGTTTGGACATGGCTACAAGCGTCCATCTATAAACTCAAAATGAGCTCCTATCACACCCTAGATCTGCTGCCTTTGCCATCCACAAACATACATAGTTGGTCTTATAGGTTCATGCTGGCTTATGCCACACCTGCCGCTGTCCTCCACTGTCCTTGGTGACTGTCCCACAGTCCCAGAATCTTCAATGGGCTGGAACATCCACTCTAACTGAGGTTACGCTTCACCAGTGGCCTCTCCTGACATCTTCCGGGACTGACTACCCCCTGGTGCCTCAGCTTCTCTCCTTGACCCCTTCAGACCCAGAGTCTCTACCAATTACGGCTCCTGGCCTCACATGGTGTCAAGCCTCAGCCACTCTCTATGACCCTTTCATGCCACCAAATCATACACAACACAGGAGACTCTTGCACATTACCAAGTTCGCTTCCCACTTGAGATGCAACCTTGGCCCTCTATGAACCACAGCTTCTGTGTGCTGACCCTCAGGGAACACTTCCCAGAAGAGTTCACCTCAATGATGCTGGCCTCTTATTAATCCCAGCCGATCCCTCAGCGCCAGCTGACCAGAAACCACAGCTTCTTAATTCAAATTGAGCACACAAACGGCCCTGGTAGAGCCTTTGCTCACCTCTGAAACGTCACAAGCCAGGCCTCCATCACCTGCATTTCTCCTAACATTCTCTTCCATGCTCCCACAGAACAGTGTGGAACACCCAATGGCTTTTTCAACCCAAAGCTCTATACACTTCCGAAAATCTCCCAAAACAACATGGCCAGGTCTGTCACCATGATACCCTGTGACCTGTTGCCGTGGTAACACACTGACCAAAAACAACTGAGGGAAGAAAGGGTTTGACTTGGTATGGCCACCATCAACCCGAGGCAGGAGGAACTCCAGCAGGAGCAGAGGAAGGAACAGTACAGGAGAGCTGCCATGGCTCACTCAGCCTGCTTTCTTACACAACCGAGGACCACCTGCCCAGGGTGGCACCACCCATAGTGGGCTGGACCCTCCCACATCAGTCATGAGTTAATAAAATGCCGCATAGACCTAATCATAGGCTAACCTGATAGAGACATTTTTTCAGTCAGGGGTCTTCTTCCCAGATGACCAGAGCCTATGTCAAGTCGGCAAGAACCATAACCCGTACTGCAGTGTTTTTTGTTTGTTTTGTTTTTTTAAGTAGTCCAAACAGACTAAGGCAATGCCCCTGCTAGCTTGACAAAATCTTGCATCATGTGCAAGGTGTCTCCCTGTGACTCTGCCCTGTGTAGGGGACCCATCTACAGTGGACACTTCATACGTGCCTAAGATCGCTTACATTTCAAAATTTTATGGCTGCTACTAGATAGACATTCTTTTTGTTTTCCTTTTTTCTCTTTTTAGATGGGGTCTTGATATGTAGCTTAGGCTGGCCTTGAACTGGAGACTCTTTAGAACACAGGTGAAATCCCACAGCCTGAATCAGGCAGCCTTCTTGCTGTATGCCTGTGGTCACAAGACCACTTGGAGCATTTCAGAGGTGTGATGATTTCCTTCAGAGAACATGTAGAATAGATCAAAGGGGCTTTGGTACAATGAATTTGTTGTACCTCAAACACAACCTTTGTGTATCAATCAATAAACATGCTCCTGAATGGAGATTTGAGGTTCAGTTCACAGAGAACCTAAAATTACATTCTGGAGTGACTTTCCCGCACAATACAGAACACCCAACACTCCCCCAGTGTGAGTGTTTGCCTGCATGCATTTATATATGTCCACCATGTGTGTGCCTAGTGCCTGCAAAAGAGGGTATAAGATCCCCCTGAAACCAGAGGTATGGATGGTTGTGAGCAATCATGGGTGCTGGGAACTGAACCCGGGTCCTCTGTAGAAGCAACAAGTGTTCTGAGCTGCTGACCATCTCCCCAGTCCCCTCACCCCACTTTAAATGAAGCCCCTCTCCAGGTCTGAAGGAGACCCCTCTCCTCTCTCGACCCCCTATGCTGATTCTTCAGATACCATGTTGCTTCTGTCTGACGCTCTTCCCCCGCTTGAGACCCCATCCTACTCTGAGACCCTTTCTTCACAACAAACCTCATTCCTGAAGGGAATTATGCATCGCACATGATCTTGTTTATGTCATTATGACAGACCCTCCTTGTGTTGGCTTATTCGTGCATATCACCAGTAAGCCTCAAGGCCACATAAGACTCCTTCAGGGGGAAGGAGGTGTAGCTCCTGAATTAAGCTTTGAGTAATTTTGGAAGAGTGCCAGCAGCCATCTCCTATAGTATGTATATGCTAGAGTGTCTGAACAAAGAAAGGCACATGGCTGTGAGGAGCCGGGGCGGGGAGGGATGTGTTGAATTCTATTGACCCAGTGAAGGAGTTGATTAAGGGTTAGACAGATGGGCTTTCTCCTCCTGAAACATTCTGGGTAATCCTCCAACCAAGTTATGGATGAAGAAAAAGGCCAAGTTAGCATGAGATTTGAGCTGCCCCACAAGATCCACACAGAGCATTTCAGGTTGGGAGACAGTTAGGTTTAACATCTGGAATTTGAAAGTATCTCCGCTACAATGTTTGTTTGAGATATATCTATATATCTACATCTCTCTCTCTCTCTCTCTCTCTCTCTCTCTCTCTCTCTCTCTCTCTCTCTCTCTATCTATATATATATATATATATATATATATATATACTATTATATATTTTTTGGTATTTTGACTGCATGTATGTTTGTGTGAGGGTGTCAGATTCCCCTGGAACTGGAGTTTCAGGCAGTTTGAACTACCATGTGGGTGCTGGGAATTGAACCTGGGTCCTCTGGAAGAGCAGCCAGTCCTTTTAACCACTGAAATAGCCATTTCTCCAGCTGGCTATAATGTTTTTAGCATAATTTGTAAAAGTCCTTTTCAAATGACTGCTTCTCTCTTGAGGATGGACTGGCTGATGGCCGCTTGGACAGAGCTGCGCCAGTTCAACTCTGCCGAGGCTGCTGCCACCCCCGCCTGGCCTCTTTTCTTAAAATAAGGTTTTAAATGTGTGTGTGTGTGTGTGTGTGTGTGTGTGTGTGTGTGTGTGTGTGATTGCAAGGTCTGAGGAGACCAGAAGAGGGCATCAGTTCCTCTGGAGTTGGAGTTACAGGTGGTTGTGAGCCACCAGATGTGGGTGCTGGGAGCCAAACTTCTGAAGAGCAGCAGCAAGTGTCCTTAACCGCTGAGCCATCTCTCTAGCTTCCCTCCTTTTGTTCCAGACAGGGTCTCACATGGCCCAGGTTGGGCTTTTGCTCTCCTTGTACCTGACGATGGCCTTGAACTGCTGATCCTTTCCCCTCTACCTCAAAAGTGCTGGGATTCCGGGTGTGTGCTACTCTGCAGTGCTGAGGATGGAACGTGGGTGCATGCCTAACGTACAGGCAGTGATATTGACCTGGGGTCACTATGTTGGTAGTGGGTTGGTATTGGTTGGCATTGGGTTTAGGGTGTTGGTGTGGGTTGGTGTGAGCGTTGGATTCAGGGTTTTGGTGCTGGGTTGATATTGGTGTTGCGTTTGGTTCCTGGTGTTGATATTACTTTAGTATTTTTGTTCAAGCTGTACTTAAGGTGGGGAAATTTGAAGAGTTTCTATGTTCACGTGCCTTCTTTGTGGGAGTAGTAAAAAGTCGAGGAAATTCTATGGCTGGTGAAATGTCAGCAGATAAAGACACTTTCCACCAAGCCTAAGGATCTGAGGAAGGGGCAGGTACCAGTTTCCGGCAGATACTCAGAAAGCTGATGTGGCCACCTCCTATTCTGTGTGTGACTAATTCACCCGACAGACAGTGATATGCTTCCTCGAAGTTTATGAAAACAGAAAGTGTCCCCGGAGAGTGAAGACCAAGGTTTCAGATTTGCTTCTCTGAATTCCACAGGAGCTGGGGAAGCTCCCCCTGGGTAAACAGGCCTTATCACAACTCAGCCGGAAATCTAACTTGGCGAGCTTCTGGCTCTCCTGATAAGAACTCCGCCCTGACTTGAAGCTGCTGACTGGCCACCCTGCGGGACCCCTGGGACACCACCCACCACATCACGGAAACTCCGGAAGTGAAGCTCAGTTCAAAGATTGCCGCCTCCTGGAGGGGGCTAGCAGAACTGCAACCCGCTATCTCTGTGTTCCCTGTCCTCAAAAGATGGGTGTCCCTGGGAAGAGCGGGTGTCCCAGTTTATGGTCTACAGGTCAGCTCATAGGAGTCCCCCTCAGCAGAATCTGTCTTGAGACCTTTGATTGACTGGATAAGACCCTCACCCTGCGATTTCATTGTAAAGTTTTTATTAGGATATACGAATTATCCCTAATAATGAGTTCATTATACCACTTTATATGTGTATTAATAGATTTCTGTCACATTCACTTAACCCGTTACTCTAGCCCCCCTCCCTTGAGTCCCCCCTCCCTGTCCCAACCAGCCTCTCTACGTTCTTTTCTGTCAGTGTGTGTGTGTGTGTGTGTGTGTGTGTGTGTGTGTGTGTGTGACTCAGTGGGCTCCCGTTAGTCATGTTTATAGGAGAATGTGCATCTTCTCAGTAGCTAACCATCGAGGAGAATGTCTCTCCTGCCCCAGCGACCATTAACTGCATGTAAGTCCTCAGGGAGAAGTAGGGCCCGGTGAGCTCCCCATTCCACATGTTGGAAAACCTCCATGGCGACATCTGGAGCGGAGTTTGAGCTGCACCAGGCTGGCATGCTCAGCGGGGCCCAGCAGATTCTTCTTTACCCTTTTTCTAGGCTTTAATAACAAACACTGCATGGCATACACGTTTAGGAGTCAGCAGTAAATAGCAGTAATCAGAATTATTCTGCAATGAAAAGAGTTAAAAACAACTCACCTGCATGTGACTTTACTGTGTATGTTAGACACAGTTGTTAAAACCACACTCGCCTGGCGAGGGATGGGGACAAGGGGATGTGGGGGGGGAAACAGGGAGACAGGGGAAGGACAGCTTGATCGCAGGGTGGTTTCCCAGGTGAAGCTCATCCATTGCCCTCGGATGTGCTGACCCCTGTGATTTCCCCAAATGTGGGAAACTTAGCTGCATAATTTGCAGTAGTGGGCAGCTGCATTCACACTCTCCTAAAAAAGACTTTTTAAAAAGAAGACCCAGCGTAATAACAGTTTTCAGTAGAGATTGGAGGGACTATTCAGTGGTTGAGAGCTCTTGCTGAGGACCCAATTCCCAGCATCTACATGATGGCTCATAACTGTCTCTTAAGTCTAGTTTCAGGGGATCTGATGCCATCTTCTGGTCTCCCTGGGCACTGCATGAACTTGGCGCATACACACATGCTCAGTCGAAACATCCTACAGAAAAAATAACTATATTTTAAAATATTTACACTAGAATCAACAAATTCGAGGGGCTGGAGATATGGCTCTGTGGTTGAGGGTTTATACTGCTCTTGCAGAGGACCCAAGTTCAGTTCCTAGCACCCTTGTCTGGTGGCTCTTTTCAGCCTCTGACTCCAGCTCCAGGAGATCTGACACTCTTCTGGTTTCTGCAGTCACCTGCATGCACTTGGCGTGCTATTGTGTGCATGCACGAAAACCAGAGCCATAAAATTTGAACAGTAGCAGAAGTGATAAAAAATAAATTCCAATATAAATATCAGAAGACATTCATTCTAGGATTCAAAAGTTTTCAAAACCACAAAATCAGAAAAGCCCAATGTACAGTCACAAGCACCATATTTGCTTCGTTTTGTCCTGGTGCACAGAGCATCTCACATGGGGGTGACACATATGCAGTTCTTTGCTGAGATCGGATCATCCTGGGATCGTCAACAAGCAGAAACAGGCATCAGGTTGCTTGGCGATTCCTGGATCTTGTTTAAATATGTTCAGTTTCCAGAGGTCTCTGGATCCTTCTCTCCCTCCTTCCGTCCCCCATTTCCCCTGATGTCACTAAGTGTGAGGCTCAAATATAAGTATTTGACATCCACACGCTGCCACACTGGCTGTTGGGAAGTTTTGTCAGATGAGAAACTGAAAAGAACAAAACCCCCTCCACCACAAGAGGGCGGTAGACGCCAGCAGTGAGTGGGTGGCTAGCTGGGAAGGAGAAGACTCCAGGATGAGCTGGCACCCTGGGATCATCATCAACACCACTGTCTGTTATCCTCAAAGGCTAACTCGCCCTTAATCAGACAGCTGGAACCTGGCAGTTTTTTACTAGGGGTGCTCTGGATATGGCGTGTACAGGTATAATTCCAGCACAGGATGGGGGCAGAGACAAGTGGATCCATGTTGCTGCCCAGCCAGCCAGCCTACTCAGTGAGTACACCAGGCCAAAGAGAGGCCTCACCTCAAGAAATCAAAGCAGATGGCTCCTGAAGTATGACACCTAAGGTTGTCCTCTGGCAGGTGCGCGTGCGCGCGCGTGTGCGCGCGTGCACACACACACACACACACACACACACACACACACACACACGATTTCTAGGGAGAGATTCCTGCCATGACAAAATGACCAATGTTTTAGGAAAAGCATAATTCACCAAAACATGTGGGGGCTATTGTGTTCCCCAAAATATTGTGTTCCCCAAAATAAATGTATCTGGGGTCAGAGAACAGACAGCCACTAGATACAGAGCCACAAATGGTGGCCAGAAAATGGGAAGAGTAAGCCATAGCAGAAGTTGGGCAGTGGTGGTGCACGCCTTCAATCCCAGCACTTGGGAGGCAGAGCCAGGTGGATCTCTGTGAGTTCAAGGCCACATTGGAAACAGCCAGGCGTGGTGACACATGCCTTTAATCCCAGAAAGCGAGTCTTTAATCCCAGGGAGTGGGGGCAGAAAAAGAAAGATATATAAGGCGTGAAAACCAGGCACCAGAGTTAGTTAAGCATTTAGTTAGTTAAGCAGTTGGCTGGTTTAGTATTCAGGCTTTGGAGCAATACAGTTCACCTGAGATTCATGTGGAGGAGAACTCAGAAGCTTCCAGCCTGAGGAAACGGGACCGCCTGAGGAACTAGCAAGGCAAGGTGAGGTAGCTGTGGCTTGTTCTGCTTCTCTGATCTTCCAGCATTCACCTCAATAACTGGCCTCGTGTCTGATCTTATTAATAAGACCTGTTAAGATTCATGCTACAAAAACAGACTTAAGATAGGACATTTTAAATAAAACTGCTGTTGGAAAAACTGAGGTAGAATTAAAAATCTTTGTCAAGTTAATCCAGAGACCCAGACAGTCCTTCACAGTTACAGAACAGATTATTCCAATATGTTCAAACTTCCATGGGATATAGACACAGGCCTGGAAAGTGCAGGAAGTATCCCACTTACTGCCATGATAGGTAATTGTGCATGTGCACCTGTGTGTAGTACCTGAGGAGGCCAGAAGAGGGCAGCAGATCCCCTGGAGCTAGAGAGTTACAAGCAGTTGTGAGTTGCCATGTGGGTGCTGGGAACCAAACCCGGTCCTCTACAAGAATAGCCAGTGCTTTTAGCTGCTGAACCATCTGTCCAGTCCTTCAGTTCTGAACAGACTAGTGATTCTTGAAAATGAAACAGATTGGACAATACAACCCCTTATCTCTTATCATAAGAGCTTTTCCCCAGTTTTAATCATCTCAGATGGTGGTTATCTTCAAATTAATGATTGACCAGTTATTGATTCTAACAGGCCTTGCACCCCTGGGACCTTCCATTTTCTGATACAGTGTGCCCTGAGCTTCCTGTCCCATGGTTAATTCTGACTCACTCTCTTCCCTATGCCTTCAAGGGGATGGGATTTAGGGAGGGAAACATCTTCCCCACATTTTCAGTCCAGGGCTGGGGAAGACAGGCAGCTCAGTTGCTTGAGTGCTGGCCTGGCATGCACGGACTCAGTACTACATTAGACTCAGGAGCCCTGTAATAATACTAGAACCCGGCAGAAGGTAGAGGACAGTTCAGAATCACCTTCTGCTACACAGTGAGTTGGAGGCCAGCCTGGGCTACTGATGACCTGAGTTTGATCCCCAGGAACCACATGATAGGAGGAGAGAAGTGACTCCTGCAAGTTGTCCTTTGGCCTCTATATGTGTACCATGGCATATGTGTGCACATGCTCACACACATGCTCACAAACACAGACACAAAAGAAATATAAGTTTTAAAAATCTCGTCTTAAGCAGGGTGGTGGTGGCACACGCCTTTAATCTCAGCACTCCAGAGGCAGAGACAGGTGGATCTCTGTGAGTTCAAGGCCAGCCTGGTCTATAGAGTGAGTTCCAGGACAGTCAGGCTACATACAGAGAAACCCTGTCTCGAAGGAAGAAAAAAAATCTTGTCCTACAACAAATAACATTATTGTCACTGTAGGTCTGATTTGACAAATTTCTCTACATGCAAAACTAGCAAAGGTGACATGAGTTGGACATCAAGATATAAAAAGGAGAAGAGGCAAAAGTGAGAAACAGAGGAAAAGCCTTTCAGGTATTTCCAGACTCCCGGGATGTTTCCTCATCCTCCATCTCTCCGGGACCACCGCGTTCTTCCTGTGATCTCTGTGGCTGTAGACTTGGCTCCTGTTTCTTTCTTTTCAACCTGATTTCCCTCATGGATGACCCACAGAAAGATCTGGGTCTGCAAAAGTACATGTCCTGTCCAAGCATGGCATGCTCACTTGCAATCCCAGCGTTCAGGAGGCTAAGTCAGGAAGGGTGTGAGTTTGGGGCCAACCTAGGCTACATAGCAATACCCTCCTCTTTTTTTTTTTTTTTTTTTTTTTTTTAAGCAGGAGTCAGGGCTGCAGAGATGGCTCAGAAATTAAGAACATTTGTTGCTCTTGCAGAGAACTCACCTACAGCAGCTCACAACTTCCTGTAATTCCAGCTCCTGGGAACTCAACCCCTTTTTTGGTCTCTGTGGGCACTTGCACACACATGACATACACACAGAGATATATACACATGCACGTAAATAAAAACAAATCTTTTAAGAAAAAAATACATTCTGTTTAATATTAAATGGGTTCTACCTTGAGAACTAGTTAGAAATGTAAAATCTTAGAGGCCAGCATCAAATCCAAATCAGGACCTGCAATTATTAAGATTTTTAAAATTGTGTGTGTGTGTTGTGTATGTGTGTGTGTGTGTTGTGTATATGTGTATGTCTGCATGAGTTTATGTGTACAATGCGTACAAAAGCCTGTGGAGTTCAGAAGAGGGCAGGGGACCCCACAGAGCTGTAGTTCAGGAGCCGTGAGCTGCTATGTAGGTGTGGACAATGATGAGCCTGGGTCCTCTGCAAGAGCAGCAAGCATCCTTAACCACTGAGCAATCTCACCAGTGTGTTATTATCTGAAGAATGGATAGTGTGCCATCTATATCATATCAAGATTTGTTTATTTGTTTGAGACAAGGTCCTCAGGCTGGCTCCTGACGATGGTGGAGATCATGGCGTGGGGATGATGCCCAGAAGGAGCAAGAAGCAAGAGAGGCTGCAGGCATCTTCTGGTACAAGCCAGGATGCCAATCTTGCTACAGGATGAACAAGAACATGACTCACTAGTGACACAGCAGAGTCCAAACCTGGGTGCAGCACAGTTGGCACTGGGGAGTTGGGGAAAGTGGGGTAGGTGGGGTAGGTGAGGTAGGTGAGGTAGATGGGGTAGGGGGAGCAGGGGACGTACATGGGGCAGCAGGGCAGCAGGCCATCTTGTAGCTGCTGCATTTAGAAGTGTCTGAGTGAAAATCGTGTGTGGCTGAAAACAGCTTGGGTGGGGGAGGGGAGAGGAGAAGGAAAAGTCAGGCTTGCAGGTCAAGTACCAGCTGGACCGTAAAGGGTCCCTGCCTGGACTGGGGGTCACTCTGCTCTCAGCCCAGATGCAAAGCTGACTGGTGCTTAGCCTCTGAGACCCTCTCACACACCACTTCCTGCTGGTCCCTGAAGAGTTTAGTGCATTAAGGCAGCACCAGGGTAATGCTTTGAAGAGGTCCGGCTCTCCTGTAGGGAGATGACATTTCCCTTGGGGCCTGGAGCTCAGTTCTACAATGTCTCCATTTAAGTAGCAGTTATTTCCTTCAATTTTGGGTCTGGGAATTGAACTCAGTCTCCCTTGGCTAGGCAAGTTCCCTGACAGATTTACACTGTAGCCCAGAGTGGCTTTGTTTTTAAAGAATGACCACTGGCACCATGTAGGGGGTAGCCATCCCACCTTGGCCTGGAAGTTCCAACCACCATTGAGGCTTCGGTAATGGTCACGCCTACAAGGCGGGGTTGAGGGAGGAAGCGGAAGACCCAGGATGAGAGGAGAGGTCTCTCTTGGTTCCAGGACCCTGGACACTGGAGGTAGACTGGGCAGAGTTCTCCAGAGAACACCACCGGACTGTGCCATACCTTTGCCAGACCCTACAACTTACCCCTTCATTTGTAAGTTACCCCACAAAATAAACCTCCCTTTTAACTACGTGGAGTGGCCTTAATAATTTCACCAATAGCACCAAGTTCATTTTCAATCTGCTTTAAATTCTAGGGTTGTATGTGTGTACGTGTATGTGTGCGTGTGCATGTGCGTGTGTGTGTGTGTGTGTGTGTGTGTGTGTGTGTGTGTGTGTGTGTGTGTATCTGGGCCTTATGTATGTTAGGCAAGCACTTTACTACTGAGATACATCTCCAGCCTCAGGTGCATGCATGCACACACACTCACACATACGCACATACAGGGATGGGGGGAAGACCAAAGAGAAGACCTTTAACTTCTGATCTTCCTGCTGTCACCTCCCCAGTGCTGGGCTCTAGTGTGTGCCACCATACCCAGTCTTTGCAGTTGTGGGAATGGAACCCAGGACTTCATGCACGATAGGCAAGCACTCCACCAACAGAGCCCATGCCCCAAAGCCCAGAGTACTTTCTACAGTGTGTTTGTTGCTACAGATCTGAGTGGTTAGCTTCACCGGTGAGCCAGTAGAAGAACTACTGCTGCTCAAAGTTCTGCTCAGCACCCAGGGTCATAAGCACTGGCTCCACATGTCACACCAGGGTTCCTTCAGATGCCACACTGTAAGGTGTCCCTTGTATGGAAGGCTGCTTCCAGGCATCCCAGATGGGAAAAGGCCCCTCCAGTGACTTAAGTCCACTTTGGAACTTCTTGTGAATAGTATGAAACTGCCTGACAATTTTGTTTTTGTTTTTGTTTTTCGAGACAGGGTTTCTCTGTGTAGCTTTGTGCCTTTTCTGGAACTCACTTGGTAGCCCAGGCTGGCCTCGAACTCACAGAGATCCGCCTGGCTTTGCCTCCTGAGTGCTGGGATTAAAGGCGTGTGCCACCAATGCCCGGCGACAATTTTTATACTGTCTGTGTCATACCCACAAAATTCCATCCCATGCCACGTGGCAGTGAAGATTGGGCAATGTGCAGACAGAAAGAAAAACAGGCTCCCCAAGATGGCCAGACTTGAGTCTTCTTGTCTTGCAAATTACTTTCTGACCCTCCCCCCAAATAAAACCCCAAAGCAGCATGATAGTTTCTGCGGCATGTCAGGGTGTGCTGACCATGGACTAGCAGAAGAGGTGGGTGAGTGAGAGGTGGGAGAGCAGGAGAGATGATGCTTTCTGAGGGCCATGATGTTACAGCATCTGGAAAGCTCCACTCTACTCACTGCCAACTGTCTTTCAGGCTGAGGCTCTGGGACGTGGTATGGCTTTGGTAATTGGAGAAAGAGTATAAGCCATCCTGGTTAACCACACGAACTACTTCCCACACCAGTGTGATGTGAGTTCTCAGGCAACACCCACCTGCAGCCTGTTATACTCTTTAAGGACAATTTATTTGTTTATATTTTATTTACTTATATTTATTTCATGTATACGTGTGTTTGCCTACATGTATGTCTACGCACCATGTGCATGCCTGCCAGTGGAGGGCAGAAGAGGATGTCAGATGTCCTGGAATCGGAGTTACAGAGGGCTCTGAGTGGCCCTGTGGACGCTAGGACCCAAACCCAGGTCCCCTGTAAGAACTGCAGAGCTGCTAACCACTGAACCACATCTAGCCCCCCAGAGCCTGTTACAGTCTTAACTTTGGCATCGTGCCAAGCATGTGTGTGAGTGCTCACAGAGTCAGAAAGAGGGCATCAGATCCCTCTGGAGTTACAGGAAGGGGTGAGTCATCCGGTGG
Source organism: Onychomys torridus (assembly GCF_903995425.1). Classification (NCBI taxonomy): domain Eukaryota; kingdom Metazoa; phylum Chordata; class Mammalia; order Rodentia; family Cricetidae; genus Onychomys; species Onychomys torridus. The sequence continues at coordinate 162,437,505 of NC_050444.1, forward strand.
TGCTGGGAACTGAACTCAGGTCCTCAAGGGCAGTAAATATTCTTAGCCACTGAGACATCTCTTTAGACCCTTTGATTTTATAGAATTTTCCTATGTCGCCCAAGCTGGCCTTGAAATTTGGACTACACACCTGGCTGGTCATTGTTTTTGATGACTAGCTAAAGGGATAAGACAAAGTGAAGGAGATATCAAGGTGGAGAGTGGATGGGAAGCATCCCTGGGCTGCCTTGGAGGACAGTAGCACGGTCCTGGTCTGAACGCTGACCCACAGCCCCATTCCCAGGCTGTGTAACAGACAGCCTCGACAGTGAGAAGTATAGGCTGGCCATTTATAATGCTCATGGAGCCAGCACTGGGGAGGCAGAGCCAGGCAGATCCCTCTGAGTTCCAGGCCAGCCTGGTCTACAGAGTGAGATCTGGGATAACCAGGGCTACGCAGAGAAACCCTGTCCACCTCCCTTGGCTTCCTAACTATGGGTGCATGTGAGCAGCTGACACCACGACTTCCCCTCACAATGGACTAAGCCCTTCTGCATTAGCTATAAACCTTCTCTCTCTCTCTCTCTCTCTCTCTCTCTCTCTCTCTCTCTCTCTCTCTCGGCTTTTTGAGACAGGGTTTCTCTGTGTAGGAGCCTGTCCTGGATCTCGTTCTGTAGCCCAGGCTGGCCTCAAACTCACAGAGATCCGCCTGGCTCTGCCTCCCGAGTGCTGGGATTAAAGGCATGTGCCACCACCGCCCGGCTCCTTTTTCCTCTCTTAACGCTGCTGTGGTTGGACATTTTGTCACCGCAGTGGGAAGAGTCACTAACAGTCCTTTAGCTGTGTGTACTCCAACCCAGAGCAGCACAGTGAAGGCTGAAGGAACTGATGTTTCAATAGAAACTTCTGACGGAGTCCCAGGCTAACCTCTGAAAGATACATGCATGGGCTACATCCAAAGGAGCAGAGGACAGATTGTAACAGATTGTAACAGCTTAAGTGACACGGGAACTCTTGGTAGGAACAACAAGATAGGGCTTGTATGGATCTGCTCAGAGAAGCCAGAGAGCTCTATGACACAGAGTCCTGCAACATCAAAGCATCAAACGCTTTTTGACACGGAGAACCGGGAAAATGCAAGCCATTCTCAAGGGGAAAAAAATGGATGGATACCAACACCAGCTGCCCTAGATGTGGACAAAGGCCTCAGCGTGGCTCTCTAGGGCAAGGAGAAGATGCTCCACAAACAGAAAGGCCCAGGCTTTTAACGGAAAATGGAAATAATGAAGAGGTATGGAAATGTTATAACTAGAAAATTCAGTATCTGAAACATCCTGACAGAAATGACAACAACACAGGAAAACACCACCACCCCCCTCAGTGGAATGGAAATTACAGTCTTCACTCGAAAAGCAGATTAGAAATCACCAAAAACTATCAAACCACGAAACTCCTGGTACTGGCGTTTCAGAAATGAGGAAAGGCACCAGTATTCATCTGGACAAATGGAGAGTAAGAAATGGATGTTACAAAGGATCTTCTGGACTTGCTTAGGAAACACTAAGCTACACAAAGTAGAATTTGGATAAAAGAGGACTCCCCAGTTCTCCTCCGAGGAACAGCACAGTTCTGCCAGCCAGCCAGGACAGTCCTGGTTAGTGGCTGCCTGGGGACAGCAGTCCTGGTCTGTCCAGAGAGAGCTGTGACATATTTTACACTATAAATCTCTCCATTTGTCCAAACAGCCAGCCTTGGAATTTCTGTCTCTGTGAAACATGCTCAGTGCCTCCAAGTGTAAGTTGTGGCCATGACACTGTATAAGCTGATGGGTTTCTGTTCAGGGCTGGTTCCCTTTTGTGCATTAGCCAGAACCAGACTATTATTAAAGAGCCTTTCAGTATTAATCTCTAAGTGCTGGAGTGATTTCTCACTGGGAAGAAGTCATATTCATTCTATAACAGTGTAGAAAAATACATGAAGACATAATGATGGATTGCTTCCTATCCTGCTTAGGGTTACTATTGCTCTGATGAAACACCATGACCAAAGCAACTTGGGGAGAAAAGGGTTATTTCAGCTTACACTTCCAGATAACAGTCCATCACTGAGGGAAGTCAGGCAGTGTTGTTTGAATCTTAGATGGTCTTATAATAAAAAACCCCAGAGCCTGATATCAGGATGAAAGCTGAAAGATTAGAGAAGCAGAGCAGCCAGCCACTAGTTCTTACCTCTACAAAATCCTCAGCCTAAAGAGGGTGATTTCCTGTTTCCTCACGCCTTATATACCTTTCTCTGCCCTGCCATATTACTTCCTAGCATTAAAGGCGTGTGTCCTTCCCAAGCAAAGGCATGAGCTCTCAAGTGCTGGGATTAAGGGTGTGTGCCATCACTGCCTGGCTCTGTGATGTCTAATATAGTGGCTGGCTCTGTCCTCTGGATCCTCAGGCAAGTTTATTAGGGTACACAATATATCACCACAGGGCAGGAACTCCAACAGGGCAGGAACCTGGATGACAGGAGCTGATGCAGAGGCCATGGAAGGGTGCTGCTACTGACCTGCTTCCCCTGGCCCCTCTCAGCCTGTTTATAAAAGCCAGGACCACTGGCCCAGGGATAGCACCACCCACAATGGGCTGGGCCCTCCCCCATCAATCACTAATTAAGAAAATGCCCCTCACAGGTGAATCTTCCAGAGGCTTAGTCAGGGTTTCCATTGCTGTGAAGAGACACCATGACCACAATAACTCTTGCAAAGGAAAACATTTAATCGGGGTGGCTTACATTTTCACAGGTTTAGCGCATTATCATCAAGTGAGACACGGTGGCATTCAGACAGACAGGTTGCTGGCAAAGTAGCCGAGTGTCCTACATTTTGGCTTGCAGGCAACAGAAAGTGGTCTCCCTTGCTGGGTTTAGCTGGAGCATAGGAGACCTCAAAGCCCACCCCCAAGGTGACACACTTCCTCCAACCAGGCCACACCTCCCATTAGTGCCACTCCCTTTGCGGGCCATTTTCTTTCAAAGCACCACAGAGGCATTTTCTCAGATGAGGTCCCTTCCTTTCAGATGACTCTAGCTTGTGTCAACTTGACATAAAATTAGCTAGGACACTCCCCAAACTGTGAAAGACATAACCCCAGAGATTTAAGCAGCTCGGTGGAACACAGAAAGCCAGGCCTGTGTCGAACTCACCAGCTCTAGCGGTATAGAATGATGGTAGGAGACAAACTTTGACCAGCAAGATGGCTCAGTGAGCCGGGCGGCGGCAGCACACGCCTGTAATCCCAGCACTCGGGAGGCAGAGGCAGGCGGATCTCTGTGAGTTCAAGTCTACAGAGCTAGTCCCAGGAGAGGCGCCAAAGCTAGACCCTGTCTTGAAAAACAAAACAAAACAACAACAACAACAACAAAAGACAGCTCAGTAGGTGAAGGCACCCACCTGCCTCCCAAGGACACAAGCCCAAGGAACCAAGTTCAAGCCTCAGAACCCAAGTCAAGGTGGCAGGAGAGAACTGACCCTGCAAAGCTGTCCTCTGACCTCCACACAGCCAACTCACTAGCTGTAGGCAGGCCTATATGGCTTTTATTTTTATTTTTAATTTTCTGAGACAAGGTCTTACATATAGCTCTGGCTGTCCTCGAACTCACCATATAGACCAGGCTGGCTTTGAACTTAGAGAGATCCACCTGCCTCTGCCTTCCATGTGCTGGAGCTAAAGGCTTGCGCCACTACACCAAGCTGGAGAGCATTTTCTTAATTAGTGATTGATTGGGGGGGGGGGGGCGGCCCATTGTGGGTGGGGCCACCCTAAGCTAATGGTCCTGGGTTCTATAAGAAAGCAGGCTGAGCAAGCCATGGGGGGCAAGCTGGTAAGCAGCATCCCTCCATGGCCTCTGCATCAGCACCTGCCTCCGGGTTCCTGCCCTGTTTGAGTTCCTGCCCTCACTGCTTTTGATGAACTGTTATATGGAAGTGTAAGTGAAATAAACCCTTTCCTCTCCAAGTTGCCTTTGGTCATGGTGTTTCATCGCAGCAACAGAAACCTAAACATTCTATGGACAGTCGAGTGGCACGTGAATCAGCTGCTCTTGTGGGCTGGACAGGATTCGTTTTTCTGATCAGGATGAGATTTGAAATACAACAGAATTGTCAGGTGGGAGAACAGCTGGGTTCAAAGTGCTTACCTTGTAAATGTGGGGACCTGAGTTTGGTCCCCAGAGGCCATGTTACTCCCAGTGCTGGGAGGCTAGCACAGCTGTCCCAGCTGCTCCCAGGCATGCTGGCCGGCTAGCACAGCTGTCCCAGTGCATTCTGTTGTTCTGGGAGAACACAATGATCAACAGTAACACTGGGAAGAAAGAGTGTTCTGGCATTACAGTTCCCAAGGGATAGAGTCCGTCACACTAGAGGAAGGGGTGGCCTCACGACAGCGAGACAGCCTCACATTTCATCCACACACACAACGCAGAGTGAGGGAACACTTAGTGGAGCCAGAGTACACAGAACCTAGAAGTCCACCCCCAGTGGCATACTTCCTCCAGCAAAGTACTCCCCGCTAACCGTTTCATTAACAGACAGCACCACCTGGTGGGAGACCGTGTTCAAACACATGAACCTATGAGGAACATCTCACACTCAAATCTTAATTCCAGCCTAGTCACTGAGTTCCAGATTCAGTGACAGGCCCTAATCCAAGAAAACAGGTTGCAGCCAGGTGTGGTGGCACACGCCTTTAATCTAAGCACTTGGGAGGCAGAGGCAGGTGGATCTCAGCGAGTTCAAGGTCAGCCTGGTCTACAGAGAGAGTTCTAGGATAGCCAGGACTGTTACACAGAGAAACTCTATCTTGGAAAAAAAAAAAAAAAAAGAAGAAGAGAGAAAGAAAGAAAAAGAAAACAGGTTGGATAGCACCTGAGAAACAATATCCAAAGTTGTCCTCTGGACTTCCTGCCCTGCTACCTACCCGCCCCCCCCCATCACCCTTCCCCTGGTAGAACTAGCATTAGACTACTGAAGCAGTCTACTCCAGTGGCTGGGCCTCTTTACCAACCAATTTGTCTTCTCATAGGATCTGAGAGAAGCTTCTGGAGGCAGAAGTGTGAGGTGCTGTGGGTGGGTCCCTCTAAGGCCTCCTTGGCTTGAAGATGGGGTCTTCCCCAGGGTGCTCTCCAGCTGCCCCTTCTGTCTGCCTTTTGACCTCTCCCTGCAAGGACACTATCCATCTTGGTTCACAGTCCACCGTAGAGACCGCGCTTTGGCTCAATCCCTCGTCAAGGACTTTGTCTCCAAACACCGTCTTATTCAGAGAGTCTGGGTTTTAGGGTTTTTACATGGATTTTAGGGGACAGATCTCAGCCCATCCCTTCCAGCCCATTGAGTCCAGACAGGAATAGTTAAAATCATGAAACGGAGCTAGAGAGAAGTTCAGTGGGTGAAGTCGTGCAAACACGGGGATCTGAGCATGGCTCTCCAGCACCCACGTAAAAGCCAAGATGGTGGCACACACTTGGAATCCAGTGTCGGGGGCAGGAGGAGACAAGCCGGAGCACAGGGGCCAGATCGTCTAGCCAAATCAATGAGCTCCAGGTTCAGTGAGAGACCATTGCAAAAATGAGGTGAGAGCAACTTCGGAATATGCCTCTGTCCTCCAAACGCGTGCAAACACACAGGCACACACCCACCTGAATGTGTACACATATTATACACACACTACCCACTAGTCACGAAAGGAAATTATGCAGGTGGTTGCTCCTCAGCATTCCTCACAGTGTCATTTGTGGCACACCTGTGTTTTGACTTTTTTCACTCCCAGTGAGCTCCACGGCTGGCTCTCAGTCTCCTTTAATATCGATAATAGGACAATGCACTGGCGAGGCTGTACCGGCACCAGGGAGGTGACATTTGAGTCATTGGGTAATGGGATGAATCAAATCAATAACTAGAGCGGATGTTTACTGTACGTCACCCTTCCTGTCCCCGTCACGCGGGTGTGTGACACATCGATGCTGGATTATACCCAGACACGGCACCATCCCTTTGGCAGCCCAGTGTTCCCTGGAGGTGACTTCTGGGTCACAAGGACAGCTGTAGATACCTCTCCTGAAGAAACAACGTCCCAAATTGAAGCATCAGTCTGCACACACTGCCTTGGAGCATCCCGTGGTGGCTTGGTGTGCTAGATAGAGGCTTGTCCTAGACTGTTAACAGCAACCTCAGCATGTAAACTAGACTCTGGAATAGAGCTCTCTGGCTGTGGGCTGTGGCCATAGCTCCATGTGCTTTGTGATGTGATGGAGCAAGAAGTTATTCTTTCTGGATACCCTGCAGAGGAGGGGCCCCTGAGCCCAGGGCCTACCTTGAAAAGGGATTAGTACACACCTTCCACCTTCCAATATGGTCAGGGTCATGCCCAAAACAGCAAAACAACCAATAGTCCTGCCCGGCCTGAGCCAGCATCTGTCACTTGAGGAGTAGGTATGTCATCACACTCTGCATCTCATTCCTCGGCTCTGGAGGCATGTGTTGACTGCTATAGTCTGTTCCATCTTCCAGAAAAGGATACTATAGCCTGAGGGTGCACCAGACAAGCTTTCCCTGTCTTGGAGGCTGCATAACCATGTCCAAAGTGTTAGTGGTTCAGTCCTGATGAGGGAGTAGGTCTTGCTCTCTGGACAGTGGACTTCTCTCACTATATTTTTACACACACAGAATCCTCAAGTCTCTCTTTTTTTAAAAGGGCAGCAATCACACTCTGAAGACCCGCTCTCCTGATCTGAGCTCACACTGTTTCTCCCGTGACCCCCATCATCCTGGGATTAGAGTTTCAACAGACATACAGGCTGTGCTCAGAGCCTTGGGACTCCTGTATGTGATGCCAAAACTGCTTAGCTTTGAGAGAAAGCTTGGATGTGGCCTAGGTCATCTGCTTCACTCACACAGGGTGGTGAGGACATGAACATTCTGACCAGATTGGGAAGACAGGCTGGGGGCTCAAGGGTTGACTTGAGTTAGGTGTCCTGTGAGGATGCCCTTGTCAACTTGGTTCTCTCATGTCTGTGCTTGCCTGGCATCCAGAACTGAGCCCCTGAGTGCTATCTCAGTAAGATGCCGTGGGAAGGGGTGGGAATGGAAGGGAGGGAGAGAGGAATAATGAGAACAGAGTACAATGATACAAACGTATGAAGAGGCCATAACAAAACACATTATTTTGTTTACAAACCTAAAAGATTCATTAAAAAAAAATTATAAAGAGATGTGTAGGGCTAGAGAGATGGCCCAGTGGTTAAGAACACTTGCTGCTCTCGAAGAGAACCTGGGTTCAGTTCTCAGAACCTGTATGGCAGCTCATAACCATTTGTAATTCCAGTCCCGGGGGATCTGATGGCCTCTTCTGGCCTCTACAGGCACACAGGCGCGCGCGCACGCACACACACACACACACACACACACACACACACACACACACAAAACAAGAATAGACACATGTGTGTACACATGCGTTTACAGTCATCCCCCTGCCAAAAGCCAGGATGGACGGACGCACAGCTTCCTAAGCGTTGCTCCTGAATGAGCCCCCTCCCCATGTGCAGCCATGGTGGATGTCACCCTGCTGACCACTTGAAAGTGGATGTGAACACACTTCTAGAGCATGCTAACCCGGAGGTCATTCCCTAAAAAGACCAGACACAGAACAGCAGGACACATTTCTTATGGGGCTTCCCTGGGAGACCTGTGAATTCCTTTCTATCTGTGGAAACTACTATGTAGAAAAGAAGCACACATTTTGTATAGTTGAGTTCTTTTGTGCTACCATCTTGTAAAAAAATTTTTTAAAGTATAATTTAATCATCTGTGTCAGGCACTTCTGGGTTGCTGTGAGCAGACATCTGACAGAGGCAGCCTGAGGGAGGAAGGGCTTGTTTGGCTTATGCCCTCAGAGGGGTCAGCACATCACAGAGGGAGGCAGAGCAGAGTAGCTCAGTTCAGCACTGAGAGCAAACAGAGACTGGAAGGCCAGCCGTGTGTGTCCCACGTTCAGTTAATCCGGCACCTAGACACATCCAGGGGTCTAGCTGACTCTGATTGCTATCAAGCTGGCAATAAGACAGTAATCCAGCACCCCCTCCTGCGTCGGCTCTACCTGCTGTCACAAAGCTCTGTACACTGGGTAGTTGAGGCAACAGAGGTGACTTCCCGAAGTTCTAGAGTCTGGAAAGCCAAGGCCAAAGTATTAGCTTGTCACTTCCATAGTGGTGCCTGACTCTGGGCTGTGAAAAGTCCTGGGAAGGGGGTCTGTTGGATAGGAGAGAAGGTCAGTCTAGAGGAGGGACTGATGTGACAGTACCCGGGTCCTCAGGCTCCTTTTCCCTACGGAGCTTCATGTTCTTCCCTTGAAGAGATGGCATCCTGTTGGGGACTGACTTCAACCCTCACAAATTCACATGCTCAAGTCCTACCCCCAGCACACCAGAATATGACTGGACTAAGGAGACAGAGGTGATTAGGTAAAAACTGAGGTCATTATGGTGAGTGAGCTCTACTCTAGTCTGATGGGTGTCTAGAAAGAGACCAGGGAGTGGGGAAGACGACCCAGGAAAGTGCTTGCAACATAAGCATGAGGGTGAGTTTGATCACCCAGAATGCATGTACAAAAGCCAAATGCAATGGCATGTGCTACTAACCTTGGCCCTGGGGAGGTGGACAAAGGCAGACCTCTAGGACTCACTGGCCATCTAACCTAGTCAAATTGGCGAGCCCCAGTCCAGTGAGAGTCTGTCTCAAAAAATAACATGGGTAGCTCCTAAGGAATGACACCAGAGGTTGGCCACTGGTCTCCGCATGTGCACACACAGATGCATGTAAGAGAACAGAACAGAGACAAGCAGAGAGGACAGCCATTGCATGCACCAGGAAGCAGATGCCACCTGCCATCAGCAGAAACCAGCCCTACCATATGTTGACCTCATCTGTCTCTGTGGCCCTGTCAGTGGGACTTTGGTAGAGCAGCCCTACAGACCAGTTCATCAGTCCTGGAATGAGGCTGGCTTGAGGGCTTCCTTGGACCAAGAGAATGCAGTGGACTTGAGCAGCTTCTGAGCTTTGGCCTCAAAACTTCTGATTTTGTCCTTAGTCTTTCACAAGATGCCCTGTGAATTCTCCAGATTAAACTGCTGGGGATAGGATATAAGGGGAGGGAGGGCCAGTGGCTAGCCTGGGCTAGCCTCCAAGTGGGCAGTAAGGTCATTTCCTCAGTGAGGCCAGCAACAGGCTTTCAATAGTCCATGGTTAATGCCAGAATTATGAACCCACAGAGTTATGAAGACTATTATCTGAAGTCACACTTTGGGGGAGGGGCATGTCTTAGTCACTGTTCCATCACTGTGAGGAGACACCATGACCAAGGCAGCTTATAAAAGGAAGCATTTAATTGGTGCTTGCTCAGATTCAGAGAGTGAGTCTATGATCATCATGGCGGGGAGCATGGGGGCAGACAGGCAGACATGGTGCTAGAGCAGTAGCTGAGAGCTCACATATGGTCTCTTAAGTTGCATGTGTGTGTGTGAGGGGGGCCTGACATGGACTGTTGAAACCTGAAACCAAGCTCTCCTCACCCAAGCCCCAGTGAGACACCTCCTTCAACAAGGTCACATCTCCTAATCCTTCCTAAACAGTTCCACTAGCTGGGGACTAAACATTCAAGTATATGATGAGCCCACTGGGCCATTCTCGTCCAAACCACCACAGGCGTTGACAGATAACCAGGCAACAAGCTTCCGTTAAAAGGACACACACAGAACCCAAGCACTGTGCTCAAGGCTAAAGGATCAGGCATTAATGGTGCTTAGGCCCTTGCTGGGTGAGAGGAGTGGGCAGGCACCTGGGATAGCTCGTCTGTGTGGATCACACAGTAACCCCAGTAAGCACAACATATCAACAAAACATGACACAGACTGTGAATATGACATACTTAAAATGTAAAGAAAGAGGCTGAGAAACAGGGGTAGGAGATGCCAACATGCAAATTTAAGTAAGTTTGGCTATTAAGGATGTAGAATTGGGGCTGGAGAGATGGCTCTGTGGGTAAAGTGCTTACAAGACAAGTGTGAGGTCCTGAGTTCATATCCCATGAAAAGAGCCGGTGCAGGTGCCACACTGTAACTAACGGTGGGCACGTCACCATTAGGGGGTGATGGAGGCAGGAGGATCCCTGTAGCTTGCTGGCCAGTCAGTCTAGCTGATTGCTGAGTGCCTCAGAAATAAGCCGAAGAGCTGTAGAGAAATATATACACCTGACCTCTCCATGTTCATTCAGGGACATATGCACAGCTCCCTTCACATGTGAATACACAGGCATGCACATGCAACACACACACACACGAATGGAAAATACAGTTTGCAATTTTAAAGAAACTTTGTCCATTAAAGTAGGGGAACTGAGTTAGCTATGTAGCTGTCTGGGGCAACAGCATTTTGGATAGAGGGAATAACCAGTAATCAGTTACCTGACATACAAACCTACAATGACTTACTTAGTTGTTATATATTAAAAGTCTCTTCATGTGCCAGTAGTCTATGATTTTGTTTTGTTTTATGACAAGGTCTTGCTTTACAGTCCTGGCTGGCAGATTCCCCTGCCTCTGTCTCCCAAATGCTGGGACTACAGGTACGCATGACCACATGTGGATGTCTCTATTTTAAGAATAGCTTTGCAGCCAGCTAAAGACATGACATTCCTTGAGGTGGTCATTGTTCTCAGATGTCCCAGCACAGATGTGAAGCCACAGCTCTTGGAGGGTAGTTCCAACTCTCCCTGGGGAAATCTGAGCAAGCACCTACTGCCACCAACCACACACCAGAGCTGTGTGCTTCCACACACATTAAACCTGGCAAACCAATGAGTTTATTGGGCTTACAGAGGATGAGTGAGGGGTGGCAAACAGGAGCGTGGATCACCCCAAGCGGCTGCATCAGTGAAGACTCACTCCCTTACAGATGGAGTCCTCGCTCCAGTTAACTGTCTGCACTCTAGGTAAGGAGTGCCTTCTGAGACCAGGTACAGCTGCACAGAATCAGTAAGCTGTGGGCAGGTGTGGAGGGAGCACAGGAAGAGTGGTTGTGATCTGGTGACCTTTCTCACCCCATCCCCTTTCTGTGAGGCCTAATCTTGAGGGATCAGGGTCTCTGATGAAGATGGCTGCTATGCTCAGAGGGTAGCATCTACAGTAGTGCTTTATACACCTTCACACACCAACTGTGGGAACTGAAGCCTCAGAGCATTTCTGGGACAAGGTGACATTGTCATTGACAGCCTATTAAAGAAAGATGCTAATTTTCATTGATGTCTAGGCCTTCCATAGTAACTTAATTAGGCCACGCAGTAAAACTGTCACTAACCATCAGGAGGACCCCTGAGTCACCAGGAAATGACAAAGCTTGGCAAGCAACCAGCCTCTGGGGGGTGACTTCATCGCTTCCTCCCACAACTGTCCTCCAGTGTCACCAAAGACCCCTGGATTGGCTGGCCTACTCCCCAACCTTTTGGCAGAACATGAATGATTTACATGTCAATGTGCACAGACTGCATACATGCAAACACATCTATTATAGACTTTTAGTTTTTTGTTGTTGTTGTTGTTTTTGTTTTTTTTGAGACAGGGTTTCTCTGTAGCTTTGGAGGCTGTCCTGGACTAGCTCTGTAGACCAGGCTGGCCTCGAACTCACAGAGATCCACCTGCCTCTTTGCTTCCCAAGTGCTGGGATTACAGGCGTGCGCCACCACCGCCCGGCTAGTTTTGTTTTAAGACAGGGTTTCTCTGTGTAGCCCTGGCTGTCCTGGAACTCTGTAGACCAGGGTGGCCTTGAACTCAAGAGATCTGCCTGCCTCTACCTCCTGAGTGCTGGGATGAAGTGCATGGGCTGCCATGCCTGACCCCAGCATAGACTGTTAAAAAGATGTGTAGACCTTGAACTTCCATCACCCAAGTGTTGGCATTACCATATCACCACATCTGGTTTATGCTGAAGATTGAACTCAGGACTTCACACAAGCATGCCAACTGAGCTGCATCCCCAGCCTACAGCACAGCATTTTAGGAAAGAAAGTCTACCTCAAGACAACTACGTTCAGTTTTGTAATATAATCCATACCAATCCCATATGGAACGTCTTGAGCTGACTGTCTTCTATTGCTATTTCCTGTACTTACTCTCTATCATCTACTAACTTACACACTCACTGGGGTCTTAGGTTTCAAATCTGGTACCTGTAGGTTGAGTGAAGGTTTATGGATGTAGTACAGACTGGCCTTAAATTCAGGGCCCTCTTGCTTCAGCCTGTGGTATGTTGGACCACGGTTGTCACACACACACACACACACCCCCGCATGCACATGCACACACACATACTCACACACACGTACTTGGAAAGGTCTAAGCACAGAACTTAGGTGATGTGAATTAGCTGCTAACAGCAGTGCTTTGGTGGGCTGCAGTGTGTCTAGAGAAGCCACTGCCTGGGCGTGGTCCTGGCGGGGCAATGTGGAGACGCACTCCAGTCCTCTGTGATCAGTGTCGTCCCGCTCCGAGGAAATCTTGCTCTGAAGACTTGAGTGCTTGTGATTTTACAGGAAACCACGTACATACACTGGACTTGGGTTTTGAGCAAATCTTGCTATGTGTCTTTACTATTTCAAACTGGTTTAATACAACATGACAATTCATCTAGTCACAAGTCAAAGATTTTCTAAGAAGCTGACATATTTCACGTCATACCTCGCATCACTTCTACAACTCATCAATCTTCGTCCTTCTGCCTTGGCCACATCATGTCTAAGCCTGTCTTTCACTTGTGATTTATTGTCTATGAATTGTTACTTTGAAAAATTACATCAATGCAAAGTGATTACCTTTTAGCCTCCCTAGCCAATAAATTCATTTTATTTTTTTGGAGGGGACATCTGAGGTCACAGGATGGTAGATAAAACGGGCAATCCCTCAATGAGGAGAGAGTCGGAAGTTCTACAGAGCAGAAGCCCAGCAGGATTTCTCTCCATCATCATGGACAGGCTGGTCTTCTGCTGTCTGCTTTTTCTAGGACTCCTGGACCCACTCCTGTCCCTTCCCATCACTGACACTGGTGAAGAGACTCTTCGGCTTCCAGGTGAGGTGACTGTTTGTTTGTAACAGTTCTAGGTACCACTCAGGAGCAGGAAAGGGATTCTGGCTAAAAGGGGTCTTCTGTAAACCATGCTTTGGAGGAGAGGATCAGGAGACCCTTCCTGTGTGTCTTCTTTAAACACAGACACGTAGCATTGCTTATTTCATGTCATAAATGTAGCTCAAGCTTTCATAGTGGTCAGTTTTGGACTGAGTTTAGAACATTACCTTCAGTTTTGAGTGGACTGGTTGAGTGTAGGAGTGGTTTTTCCAGCTCCAGACTAGTCGGGTATTTACTTTGTCATGTGTGTTAGAAAGCAGTCATCTGTGTTGTATGAAACAAAAGGTTTCGTTAAGCACAGTGGCAGCTGAAGCTGGGTGCCTCACAGACATCAAGTATGTTTATGTTTTCCTTTTGTCTTACTTAATGTTTCAAGTTCAAATTAAATAAAAAAAAAAAAACTAGAAATTTTACCACAACCCTTTAATTTTGGATGTAGGTTGTGTGTTAGATTCCATAAAGATGTAACTGGATTTACTATTTAGCTTGGCTACTTAAAACAAAATTCCCTTTATGTTTATCCTGTGTGCATGCACACAGTGTGGTGGTCAGGGGAAGACTCAAAGAGGCTGGTTCTCTAGCATGTGAGCAGACTTGGGGGCAAGGGCTCTCCCTGTGGAGCCAGCTTCCTGGCCCCTGCCTCTGGCTGCTCTCAGACACTTTCTTCAGGAGCAGGCTCTCCCCGACGCGACGCCATCGCTGTTACACGTTCTAGTCTGCGTCTCCTGCCAACATTCTCCTCCTTTTTGAGCATCACTCACATCCTGCCAATCAGTGCTGGCGTCACTGGAGTCACACTGGCACTTAGCCTGGTGGTCAAAACCAGGCAGGAACCGATTCTGTCTTTTAAAAGGGCCAGTACACACTGCAAAAAGAAACCAGGAATGCTTTGGTCCTGACGCCACTTTAAACATCTACAATAAGACGCTGAAATGAGGCTGGCCTCTTACTCAGGTCCCACACAGGTCCCTCAGGTTGGCTCCTCACAAATCCCCTTCAGCACTGGCATTCGCCCATTATCAAAGGGGAAGGTTTTCATCAGTATTCCCAAGGAATACTGTGAATGCACTCAGATGCCTTTATAATGCTTTGCTCATTGTCTTCCCATTAAGGTGACAAGATGACTATTTGTCAGCCTGCAGCATCCAGTGTCGTGTGTGGCTTTCCAGCCTGACTCCCAGAGCAGCTCATCGGGCTGGTGCCTATCTAAGACACATGTCCCACTGTCAGCCTCCACTGCTCACACACATTTTGCATGCACTTAGCATACATACCCAGTACATTTACCACAAACGCTGCACGCACTCAGTGTATACACCTGTTGCATGTAGAACACACCTCATACCTGCTATCACTCTTTACACACATTTGCCACACATGATGCATGGACTTACACCTCACACCACACACGTACCATACCTGGCTTGCACATAGCACACATCCCAAGTATACTTACCATGCATACCTTACATGCATGCACCACATTTCCCTCACTTACCATACACACCACACACACCTTGGGTATCAGTCAATTTCACAGAGAAGTCACAATGCAGCATTTGAAGCCTCAGGTGAACCCCCACTGTGAGGTACATACAGTAGGGGTGCCACCATGCTTTCTTCAGTCTCCCACTCACACATCTCAAAAGGAAGGGCCAACAGGTAGCAATGGATAAGGGGAGACAAATCTGACTTTCTGAGCCAAACTGGCATTTGGGGTCTCATGGCACTGCCTCCCTCTCCTGCCCAAGGCAGGGGGCTGCAATAGTAGGAGGGGTGGTCAATGGGTTCCTCACTTTTAGACTCCTGCTGGCTTGTGTAAGATCTTTCTGCTAAATGCCACTGTGACAGATCACCAAGTCCTCATTTGGAGTTCCAGAATCCACCTCCCTGTCCTGGTACTCACCAAAGACAGGGACCAGAGACAGCCAGGTGAAGGCTAGGGTGGCCTACTTGTCTGTCTCTACCCCACAGTGCTTGAAGAGGATGCTCACTTGGCTCTGGAGGAGCTGGAAAGGATGGCCCTCCTGCAGACGCTGCGACAGGCAATGGGCACAGAGGCAGGCGAAGGTCTCGGGGAAGCAGGTGAAGGTATTCTCGGGCTTATGGGTGGCTTCCATAGCTACTAAATTTGCCTTCTATGCTAGCTATCAGAGAAAGCTCTAGAAGCTGAACTATATGAAACAACATCTCCTAAGACCCTCTTCGCCTACTCTCCTTTCACCCTCCAGCTTCAGCAAGTGCTGCAAGCCCAGGCTCCCCACGATAGACAGAACTCTTTTTCACATGAACTGTTTAAGGCAGGCAATGCTGGCTACCCAGTGCCACTGAGGCCAAATGTAGATCTTTGTGTCTCACTTACTACCATCTTTACAATGTATTTAATCTCCTATATCTCAGTTTCTTAATCAGTACATAGGAATGGTAAGGACAGTCTATGCCAGGCATGATGCAATCTCTGCACTTAGAGGCTGAGGCAGGATTGTGAGTTTGAGGCAAGTCTAGGCTACATATTTGCTCTCTCTGTCTCTGTCTCTCTGTTTCTGTCTCTCTATCTCTCTGTCTCTGTCTCTCTCTCACCAACAACAGCAAAAAAAAAAAAACCCAAACCAAAACAACAACAAAAAACCCAACAACAAAACAACAACAACAAACAAACAAACCAAAAACCAAAACAAAACCAAGTACAATACTTAGAAGGTCAGAGTGATGAGTAGCACCGGACATGGTGACTTCTACTTGTAAGCCCATAGGTCTGTGGACAGCCTGAGACCTCATCTCAACAAACAACAAACTGATGGAGAAGATTACAGATTTGACTCTTTATCCACACACTGATACAGTGCTCAGAACATCTGGATGATGGAGTCTTTCAGAAGACAATTCTGACAGTCCAACTGTAATTTTTGACAAACTATGGTTAATGAGAAAAATTAAAAGTGGTGAGGTCAGAATCCTTGTCTGCATTCAGGTACACACTGCCTCAGTGAGGAAGGGACTAGAAACTAGACATTATGTAGGGATGTTCTATTTTTTTCTTCTTTGCATGTGTGGTGTGCATGTGTGTGGGGGCCCATGTGAGCATGTGGGGGGCAAAGTTGACAGCAGGTGTTTTCCCCAGCTCTCACTTTATTTACTGAGGCAGGTCTCTACCTGAGCCTGGACCACCTTAATCCAGCTCTTAGAAGCCAGTTTGTTCCAGGGATCCTTCTCTACCTTCTGAGTGAGTGTTAAGGGATCAGGGCGGCCTCCATGCTCAACCCTGCTTTTATATGGTTCTGGAGATCTGGTTCCTGTGCAGCTATGAGCTCTTTCCAGCCTTGGAACCTTAGATTTTGTATGTTTTAAAATCAGCTTAACTGCTAGGTGTGGAGACAAATGCCACAGGTGGATCTTTGTGAGGCCAACTTAGTCTACACAGTGAGCTCCTGCTTTTACAAAAGAAAAACAAGAAATAGTAGGTCTGATGACATGGTGTCAAACTGTTTTCCAGATCCCAGTGATGATACTCCCACCCTAAGGGGAAGCTTGAGAAAGGTAAGGACTCTAGGTTTTGAGGGAGAAAAGCTGAACTTCTCATATTCAATTTTACAGAACCCTTAATTTATGACCTAAGAGTGTTCTTGGTGGAAATCACATATTAAAATGATCGGCCAGTCTTCTTTCAATCATATTTTTTCTAAACTGATTCATAGAATATGGATATATAACTGTAACAAGAACTTAAGCAAGCTGGGTGGTGGTAGTGCACGCCTTTTAGTTCTAGCACTAGGGAGGCAGAGGCAGGCGGATCTCTATGAGTTCGAGGCCAGCCTGGGCTACTGAGTGAGTTCTAGGACAGGCTCCAAAGATACACAGAGAAACCCTGTCTCAAAAAACCAAAAACAACAAAAACCAAAAAAATAAAAAAACAAAAAACCCAACACCTGTTCTAGGTAAATTATAGAGACATGTAAGAGAAAAAGAGTGGCAGGAGCCTTTGCTGTCCACTACCCTGCCACATGGCCCCAGGAGCACCACCATCACTAGGAAGCTGGTGAGAAATGCATCATCTCCACACCACCAGGGCCTACCAGTCAACTTGCAGTTCAACAGATCTGCAGGGATTGATACATTAGTCAGCGTGGGGCACCACAGGAAGGGATTGGAAGGATGATGTGCCCCCTCCCCAGGATGCAAAGTGGTGCAAAGCCTGGGGCAAGGAGTGAGTGACAGACACACACAAATGGTGTGCAGTTAGTGGGGACCACTGCATGCTTGCTGAGGGGTCTCCCCTGGCCTTGCCTTCTGCCATGACAGTCAGTGTTCATGACTATGTAAGGGTCTCCCAAGAAATCACAAGATCAACATTCACGGACCTGTGTCGCGCCCGCCTCGACCAGCAAGGAAGACGCAACACCTGGATCCTTTTTATCATAGTTTATTTAGACCTTTGATTAGTTACATTGTGTCTCTCTCGCTGGGGCAAGCCTCTCCCAGCACCTAAGTAGGGCTGGGCTGCCAACCCCAAGCAGCCACGTGGGCACTGTCCACAGGTTCACGCATATGCCAGCAACACACGAATCCAGCCATAGCCAAATAAGGAGCTGTTTACCATAAAGAGTGTTTGCCATCGGGAAGGCAGAGGGTAGAAGCCAGAGCCATCTTTAGGGTGCGGCTACACGCGGCTCTCTACAGTTTCCCCCTTTTTGTTTTGCAGAGCAACAGGCAAGAGTAGAGGTCTGATCTCTGCTAAAATGGAACATGTACTAATGTTTGTCCAGGCGTCGTCCACCCAGAGAACACTAGACCCGTCCGATACCCTTTTCACAGAGGTGGGAGTTAGGGTACCAACCCACATGCAATCAGACTTGTTCTTCTTGAGGTCAGCGTATCATAACCTCAAGTGCAGTGCGCAGGCCTCGCATCCTGTGTCTAAATATCTTTTAAAGTAGCCAACCAGGCTTGGGGAGACTGTCCTGTATCAATGGCCATAAAGGCTTGGACAATCATGGCTGCATGGCGACGCTGTGAGATCCTAATGCGACAAATGCACCATAAGCATACTAGGGAGGTGAGCACCAGTAAATCTACTAGGGCTCCTATTTCCGCCCATTCCTTTATGTGATCCATGGCTGTAGCAATCTAGGAAGATAATCCCTCCACCAGTCCGGTATCCATTCGAGTCGAATTTACCGTGACAATAGCCATTCTCAGCTGGTCCATCAGGTTATCGAACTCTCCAGTCCAATTACCTAAAAGATAACTAGACAACTTTTTAGATAAATCTGTAGCATGGGTAAAATTATTATATGGGACATTAGTCATATACAACCCTTTATACTTTCATTGGCAGCCGAGTTGGGCAATCTGCCAGAGGGTATCAACAGATACATGTACATATTTGACACGTCTAAATTTAGAGATGTGTGTAACATCCATTTGTCATATTTTTAGGGGGAGCAAACCATGAGGGTTAACTCCTAAGCTAGAAGGATGATGAAAAATGACATATTGGGAACAATCTAGTACCATCTTTTGTGTCTCTGTACGTGAGATAGAAAACTTTTGTTGTAATGTCCTTGTATTAACATGAAATTCTTTGTGGAAAGCATATGTTCGTTGTATGGCAGAAGCCATAAACATCCATTTCTGTCTAGTGCATTGATCTACTATATCATTGCCTTTAGCCAATGGACCTGGCAGACTGGTATGTGTACGGATATGTTGCACAAAAAAGGGATTTTTATGTTGTCAGATCAGTTTCTGTAATTGTCTAAACAATGAGCTAACCGGGCTAGAAGATTTGATGGGCCCTGTATATTTAAGGCTTTTTAAAGCATTAACAACATAACTAGAATCTGACATTAAATTAAATGCAAATGGACAAGCCTTGAAAATTTTAAGAACTATTGAAAGCTCCACCTGTTGAGGTGCACCTGGCAAGAATTGATGCTTTACAGGTTTATTAGAATCTATCATATAAGCACCATAGCCTGTCTTAGACCCATCTGTAAATATAACATTTCCTGGAATGGGCTTTGAAGCAGTTATTTTAGGGAAAACTATAGGATGTTCTTTAAAGAAAGTTAATAGTGGATGTTTAGGATAATGACAATCTATGTGTCCTGGATAGGTACAACGCAGAATTGTCCAATTATCTATGGCAGCATATAATACCTTGATTTGAGTAGAATCATAAGGAACAACTAGCGTTTGTGGTGACGTCCCAAAATATTGTAAACATTGTTGAATACCCTGTTGCGCAAGTAATGTCATTGTAACAGGATAATACTCAATTGATTTTGTAGGTGAGATTTTAGTATAAATCCATAACAAGGGTCCTTTTTGTCATAAAATTCCCTTAGGTTGTAACTGGGTAGGCAGAATGCACAGGGTAATATCCTCATTATTTTGTACTCTTTGAAGAAAAGCTCTTTGTAGTTTATCTTTTAATTTTGTTAAGGCTTCTCGGGCTGTATTGGTTAATTGCCTCGGTGAATCCAAGGCTGTATCTTTAATTAAAATATCATATAATGGTTTTAACTCATAATTGGCCATTTCTAAACTTTTTTTTATTTAATTTATATTTTTTAATAATTTTTGAAAATCATTTAGTGTGCAAAGATGATCCTTTTTTAACTCTATCTTTTGTGGCATGATATAATGATTAGTTATTTTAGAGCAAAGATAATTGACAATTTTGTTCTGTTGTATCTTCTCAGGGGCAATACAGAGTCCCTTTTGCTTTAGCAGTTTTACAAGTGAGCTATATGCTTTTTGAAGAATGTTCTCTTCTTTAGCTGTTAACAGTATATCATCCATATAATGGAGGCATTTTAAGCCTGGAAAACGTGCTCTCAAAGGTTCTAAAGCAGTTGTTACAAATAATTGACATATTGTAGGACTATTGGCCATGCCTTGTGGCAATATAACCCATTGATATCTTTTATCAGGTTCCTTATGATTAGTGGACGGTAAAGTGAAAGCGAATCTCTCACTGTCTTTGTTATTTAGTGGAATGGAAAAGAAGCAGTCCTTAATATCTACCATAATAATAGGCCAATTTTTAGGCAAGGCTGACAGCAATGGAAGACCATGCTGTACAGGTCCCATAATTCTCATTTGTTTATTTATAGCTCTAAGATCATGTAACAATCTCTATTTTTTTGATTTTTTTTTGATGACAAATATGGGTGTATTTCAGGGAGAAAGAGAGGGTTTAATATGCCTTTTTTCTAATTGTTCTTTCATTAATTGATATGTAGCATGTAATTTTTCAGAGGAGAGTGGCCATTGAGGAACCCAAACTGGCTCCTCTGTTACCCAGGTTATGGGAATGCCCTCCTCAGCGGCCCCTAGGAAAAACCCAACCCTTGTTTGGGTTTCTTAGGTACTGTTTGTATTGGCTCTTTTTTGTCTTGTAAAAATTTTCCCAGGCCAAAATCAGGATGACACCCCATGTTTTTTATAATATTTTTAGATTCTTTGGAGTATTTATTATTTAATTGAAAGCCCATGGATTTCATAAGATCCCTCCCCCAGAGATTTGGATTGCAGGTGCAGATTACAATATCATAGCTAGCAAAGATTGGCCTTGAGGTTGGCCTATACAGGCTTCCTCACAAACATTGCAGGGACTGGGTTATGCCAGTGTTCCAAATGTTAGTACAAATTTGTTAAATTGACAAGATTCCGAAGGTCACTCTGGCGTTATACAACCCTATGTCCTTGAGCTTCGGAATCTTGTCAATCCAAATCTAGGTCTCCTCCCAACTTTTCCCAGGAAGGCACTGTGAGGCTTCCTGAAATTGCAAACCAAGGAGCAATTACATCACATTGTTGTAAAAATCGTTCTAAGGTGCGTTTTTTTATTTTTAGTTTCTTAGAGAGAAGCAGCTCGTTAAGAGCCAAAAAAATTGGGTGCGAGGAGGAGGCGCCCATGTTAGTATATATATATATATATTTTTTTCTTTTCTCAATTTGAAAAGTTTCTCAGAGGTTTCTCAGAGCCTTTGTAGAATTGCTCCAGCCCTCCGGGCTCCTGCTTGTTTTGTTTTACCTGTTGGTTTGTTTTACCCTCGGGTTTTGTTATGCAAATTACCCGTCTGCTGTAGTCGCAGAACAGGTTCCATCTGTTGACTTTGTTATTTTAATTACCCGTCCGCTCTAGTCGCGGCCCAATTGAATTATCCGTCCGCTCTAGTCGCGGCTCTGCTCTCCCGCTCTCCCTTCTACAGGTGAGCGTTACCCGCTTTTGTCGCGGATCCCCAGTTTTTTCTGAGGACTTACCGGTACCGCCTGACTGTAAATGAGTTCTGAATCCGGAGAGAGTCGTGGTAATTGTCCCTGTATGGGCCACCACTTGTCGCGCCCGCCTCGACCAGCAAGGAAGACACGACACCTGGATCCTTCTCATCACAGTTTATTTAGACCTTTGATTAATTATATTGTGTCTCTCTCGCTGGGGCAAGCCTCTCCCAGCACCTAAGTAGGGCTGGGCTGCCAACCCCAAGCAGCCACGTGGGCACTGTCCACAGGTTCACGCATATGCCAGCAACACACGAATCCAGCCATAGCCAAATAAGGAGCTGTTTACCATAAAGAGTGTTTGCCATCGGGAAGGCAGAGGGTAGAAGCCAGAGCCATCTTTAGGGTGCGGCTACACGTGGCTCTCTACAGACCTGGACCAGAGACACCCCTGTCCTTGTAACAACCTCCAGCATTCTGGTGAGAGCCTAGAGACACTGAGCACCACCCGAAGCTCTCAGGACTAGGAGGGCTTCTGTGTGCAGCTATCGAAAAGTCCTTACTCGATGTTTATATGCTTCTACACAGAAGGCAGTCTAGTTAGGATTACTACTGCTGTGATCAAACACTGTGAACAAAGCAACCTGGGGAGAAAAGGTTTATTTGGCTTACACTTACACAGCATTGCTCATCACTGACAGAAGTAAGGATGATGATATTGTGTTCCCCAAAATATTGTGCATTCTAATAACTTATCTGGGGTCAGAGAACAGACAGCCACTAGATATAGAGGCCAGAAAATGGTGGCACATATGCCTTTAATCCTGGCAGTGGAACTCAAGGAACCACAGGGTTAAGCAGACTGGATGAGAGCTGGAGAGAGCCCTGAGGACCCCCAGTGAGGATTCTGAATTCAGGTCACTTATCTACTTTTCTGGACCTCTGGTTTCAGGCTTTTTCTGGACAAGACTCTAACACTGTTCTGAGTCGTCTTTTGGCAAGAACCAGGAAACAACATAAGCAACAGAGGCCTGTCTCGGAATGCTTCTGGAAATACTGCATTTGAAGAGTTCTGAGCATCAACTCGTCTCCTTAGAACCACTTCTTTAGAAAATTAAAAAGGAAGATGCCTGAAGAAAAATCAGGCTAACTATACCCCATTCTTCATTATTATGAGAAATAAATCCTCTATGTTTCGCAAGTATCACATGTGGTCAAGTTTACTTGTATATGTACATCCTGAAAATATGTAACCCCCCCCCCCACTGGCCCATTTAGCATTTCCTGAAAATGTACAAGTTGGGCTGGAAGAGTAGGTCAGTGGCAGGGCTTGCCTAACTATGTGAGTTCTCTGTTCTATCTTGGGCAATGCAAAAATGTCTAAGTAAAGCAATAAGTGAACAGAAGCACACAGCACAGAGTAAGAAGAAAAAGGCACAAAGAAAGATTTATCCAAGTCTCTCAAGTCACAAATGATTTAAGAATAAATCTGTTATAACATTTCAACCCTTAAAAATGAATATATTGTGGGGACCCACAGAGGTTTCCTAGTGAGAATTTACTCATGGTCCAAGAATCTGAGCTTGCTTTACCCAGCAGGGCTGCATTAGGGGATGATTTGACCACAGGAGTGGTTACCAGGTATTTGGAAGGGTCTACACTTGGCTGTATGGTGTGCTTTGCTCTAGCAAGGTGAGGTCTTTTGCCCCACCCCTTGGCGTTGTTATAAAAATCCCTTTCGAAGAGACAGAGGGGCCGTTGGATTTTGACCCAGGTCCTCCTGAAGCTATCCTGTGTTTCTGTCTGTCTCCTCTTCGCTGTCTTTCTATCTAAAAGTTTCATATCCCTCTCTCCTCCTCTTAGGAACCCTTTTAAAAGATGGGGGTTGGCCTCCCACAATATATGTTGCTTTTATTTCTATTTGGGGGAGGGAACAGGGTCTCATGTATCCCTGAACTCAGTATGTAGCCAACCTTGAACTCCTGATTCTCCTGCCTCCATATCCTGAATGCTAGGCAGGCAAGTGGATGTCATCACATCCAGAGTCTGTAGTGCTGAGGATGGGATCTGGTGCTTGGTGCTCATGAGGCAAGCATCCTCATTGCTCCTTTCCAGGAAGGCAGTACCTTAGCTTGAAAGCTCAAATGCCAAGGCGCCTGGCAGGAAGGGCTAGGGATGGTCTGAACTGTTTCTTGTGGGGAGTCCATGTGCTGAATCTTGCTCTTTGTTGCTGCAGTACTGAGCACCTGAAAACTTCCCTGCGCTCAACCTCTGTGAGTTAAGATCAAGGCCGACTCACACTAAGTAATGAAAACTTACTTCCCTTCAGCTACTAAAGGCAAAACACCCTGTGTTCTTAGATTTGCAGGGATTTGGGCTGTGCAATGGAATCAGTAGGTTATCAATCTTTAAGACCCACAGGTGTAAATACACTAGCATTCCATGTATAATCGTGGCAGTCTGTGGATGACCAGATACCTTGTCTGGGTGCCACAGGCCCTGTGACTGACCACAGAACCACAGGCTGGGTACCCTAAGGTTCCTGAAGAAACAAGCTTCCCTGCATGAGACCAGCCATTCCCCTGAAACATGCAGTTGAGCACCAACCATGAGACATACATGGCCCGTACTCACCGCTGTCAGCAAACATCACCAATGCCTTCAAACACAGCTCTGACAAAGCTTTCCTAATCTAGCTCAGAAGAGAAGCAGGTATGTAAATTCAAGCATGTGAACATCAAGTCTGCCTATGAGAATTACGGTTTTTCAGTTGTAACAATCAAACTAGCTCGAGCTCCCCATTGGCAACCCGAAAGCCTAACTGGTTCCTTGTGAACTAGTGTTATCCATAAACCATCACCAGCTGTAGTGACTCGGGGTAATTATCATGATGGATCCCTGAGCTCATCACACCAGCTATGCATGCGTCCTGCACCGCCTCAGCAGCCTACCCTGCACAGGGAGAGTAACAGCCACCATGGTCTTGCACGATGGGGAGATGAGGTGATTTCTACAGAGCACTTACACCAGCCGGCCGGAGCAGACACTGTAAATACTATGTCTGCCTTCTGTTGTCATCAGAGGAAGGAACACATGACTGGAAAGGCATGAGACTTAAGGCCTTGCTGGCTCCGGCTCCATATTTTGATGTCTAGATTTTGCTGCTTTAACAGTCAGACTGTAAAATACAAGCTCATCCCACAGAAGCTTCAGGAATTATTTGGATAATTTTATTAAATTGGCATAAATTAATAGCATTATACACGTGTATACACATACAAACATCTAGGACCCAGGGAATTCTTCTCAGGGCTCAAATGAGGACCAAGACACTGGAAAATGCCTTTCTTCCAGGGCAGGAATGGAGACACGTGGCAAAACCTGTTGTGAGAGTTGATGCTGAGCTAACACCAAGACCCCCAGGGGATCACAGGAAGCAGCTCTGGCTGACACCACACATGCTCATGGCTTGCTTATGCAATGAAGAGTATTCTCCACTTTTACGCATACATTGTTTATTGTTTTTACTCAAAAAAGATATCCAATGAAAAGATTAATAACCATTAAGAACAAGCAAATTCGCAATTAGTTACAAACAAATTGCAATTTGATTAAAATTTACCACTTTATGAATTATAATGATATTTCATTTAATTCATTCACACAACATCTTGTTTCCTTAAATTTTGACCTGTGACCCAAGAAAAAAAAAGCTTTGGGGAAAGAGTTATGTAAACATTGAAGTCTACAATACATACTTTTGTTACCAATTCTATAGTCATTAATACAAAAGTTAGTAAGCTTGAACAACAGTTTCTACTGGGTCTGGCCCCCATGGGGGGTAGCAATCTCTGCTGGACCTGCCCGAGCAGCAGGGACACTGAGTGCATTGATGGCATCCCCAGCAGAGGGAGACTTGGTTAGGGGCTTTACAGCCTGACTTTACAGCACCAGTTTCAAATCAAGCCTGGATAATACATACCCCGTAAGATGTGACTAAGGCAGAGAAATAAGGAAACAAGTACCCAGAACCAACAGGAAAGGGCCCATCTCACCAGAGCATATCAGGCCTGATGTATGTGTCCATGCAGAATGATCCTGGTAGAGCCAATACCATAACCCTTCACTGGAGAAGGCCAGCCTGACCCACGCAGGCCTCTGACATCATATAACTACCAGGGTGGAGTAGACTATGAGAAGTCTCTATTCACACAGCAGAAACATTTATGTGGAAGTGCATAATACCAGAAAATGCTAAGCGTCTCATAGGCAGCATTTGAGAATGCTTCTGACACCTTCCAATCGGCCTGCCATCCAGAAAACCATTCTTTTAGAGAAGAAGTCGAAGCCACAGAGCTGGAGCACAGGGCCAGCAGTCGTCACCACCTTCTCCTAACTGTCCTAATGACAGTACATTTATCAACAGCTATGAACGGACCGAGAAAAGTGTCCCTAAAGCCAAACAAAGCAACAGAAAAACACTCTGTTAGCCTGCTGTATGTAACACTCATGAGGCTGCTGCAGACTTCCTTCCCTGCTGTGACTTGCTGGGCTCTGCGTGCTGTGGATCCCACAGTCATCTGAAGTTGAGTCTCAGGCATCTCTAGTCTAGAGCACCGGGTAGTGAGTGGACAAACGGACAGAACTACAGTCCCCGAAGGCTGGGGTCACTGAGGTCTCTGAAGGGCAGTTTCTCAGTCCGCAGGCCCCAAACACTTACCCCGTTCCAGGGCAAACAAAAGGCAGTGCCATTCCGGCCTCTTGTCGGCATGGAGACCTCTTTGTGTAAGTTTGGCAGGAGAAAAAGTTAACTGTCAGACTGAGCATTTAAGCACATACATATCCAGAGTAACAATAACATAATTTAAAAAACTTTTCACATTTATTTTATAACAACAACAACAACAACAACAACAACAACAAAAAAAAAAACTTAAAAAAAAATACTAATGGCTGAGTAAGCGGCTCTTTTAGCATGCAAGGCTTAGTCTGAATTCTCCAGAGTAAGCCCTGTTCAGGCAGACAGATCTTACAGAAGGAGTTTCTGTGAGAGGCCGACATCAACAGGAAGTGCATGGACAAGAACGGGGCCAAACAACCAATCCATGATTCCCACATTTACTAGAGAAGGATGCACTCTAATATTTTGTGAGAAAGGTGGAATGTTTTATCATAATCAGAAAGGGAAGCACCATGCTATACAAAGCCTAGATCAATGTGTTAAATCCATGGAAAACATCATGTGAACTACACAACCTGTGGACAGAATTCAAGTATTCTAATGGGAAAATGACTTTGCAACAACAGAACAAAGGAAGCTAAGGCTGGGGACTCACTCTACCTGTAACTTACTCAGAGTGACTTCTGAAATCAAGTTGTATCAGACACATACCTCTTCAGAGGCAATCTGCTGTCTTCAGAAGACAGCTAAGCTAGAGAAGGCTTCTCAATGGCGGTTTTATTATCAGGAACAAGAGACTATGCAAATGCCTGCTTTGGGAAAATATCATCCATTAAAGACCAAGAAGGGAGGGCTGGGGATACAGGTCAGCCGTAGAGAGCGCCAGACTAGAGTGAGCAAGGCCCTGGGTTTGATCCCAGTGCTACCAAACATGGAACGAAACAAAAGCAAGAAAAAAATTTTAATGTTGATGACTTTCATTTAAGAGTTAGAGTTTAGTGAAGTCACACAGACATCTCTGTGCCCCACATGACCTGGAAAGTGTGACAGACATCTTCACAGGTGTTCAACTGGTGTCTTCAGCTGGGTGCTGTTCATGGGCCTCTGAAGTGCCACCTGAACCTCTGTCTTCACAGGCGACATAACTCTCCAAAAGAGAACAAAGGCAAGTGTGTTATGTGACTGGCTTTGTCGGCTTGACACAAACCTAGACAGATCTGGGAAGAGAGACTCTCAACAGAGAAAATGCCTCCATCAAACTGGCCTGTAGGCAAGTCTGTGGTGCACTTTCTTGATTAATGATTTATGGACAGGGCCTAGCTCACTGTGGGTGGTGCCACCCCTGGCTGGTAGTCCTGGGTGCTGTAAGAAAGCAGACTGAGCAAGCCGTGGGGTTTGCTTACTGAGTAAGCAGTGTTCCTCCACGGCCTCTGCATCAGCTCCTGCCTTGAGTTCCTGCCCTGACTTCCCTGTAGACTGTATCATCTGTGAGGTGAAATAAGTCCTTTCTTCCCTGAGTGGTTTGGTTATGGTGCTTCATTCACAATAGAAACCTAACTAAAACAGAAGGCAGAGAAAAGAACTGCAGGAAGAGGTAAGAGGACACCTTCAAGAAACCAACAACAAGTTCTGTACCCAAAAGAGACAAAACAGAAAAACAACATCAAAACCTCTCGGGAGGAATTCAAAGGGAAATCTGGGGAAAGTGAGAACTGAGATCATGAAGAGAACGGACAGTCATCCAGAAGGAAAAGACAGACGGTGGAGCAGCATTTAAAGTTTATGTGGTCCGAGAGGACTACACAGCCGCAGAGGAAGCAGAGGGAGGGAAAGGAAGGAAGAGGATGTACTGGAAAACACAAAGCTGAAAATCTTCTGGATTTAGTAAAGACATGATACAGCATCCAAGAATCTCAGTGGCCTCCAAGGGGGATCAGCTCAGAGGCACACACCCCGACACATTATAACCAAACAGTCAAGCCAAGCAGGAGAGGATGCTCCACACACAAGGGATTCTTAGCAAGATGGTCAGCAGATGCCTCAGCAGAAACCCCGGAGGCCAGAAGGCAGCAGCTGATACAGCCAAACAAGGCTGGGGAAGGGGGTGTGGTCTTCACCATATCTGCAGTAGAAGAAATGCTGAAGTGGGGGGGGCTGGAGAGATGAAATGGCTCAGTGGTTAAGAGCGCCGGCTGCTGCAGCAGAGGAGCTGGGGTTAGATCCCAGCTCACACACGTCAACTCACAACCACCCCTAACTTCAATTCTAGAGGATCTGGTGCCCTCTTCCTCCCTCTGACGGTACCAGGAATGCATGTGAGTGCACAGACATATGCAGGTGAAACATCCACACACATAAAATAAAACACTTGGAAAGAAAAGAAAGGATCTGACAAAGGAAAGTCTGCAGACTGATTCAGAAGGATAGTAGTTCAAAGCCCTGGCTTGCCAGTCCGTTACATAGTTTAAGAGATTAATGCGTAAGATTGACTGGAGTTTGTGTTTCTGGGCTCTCGGTGTACCAACAACAGAAAGGAAATGGTTATGGAGCTCCAGCAGGGGGAGATAACTTCCTTCGGTGTGGGCCTTTCTTATACTCAGAATTTGGATTTCCAAGCGGGGATGAGCAGTTGACCTGTGTCTCTCTGATAGCTCCCTCAGCTGGTCCCACTTCAGGGTAGTGTGACCACGATGAACATTGGGACTGGTGAAAGAGGGCTATTTCATCACGGTGTGGAGTGCTGGCTGATAAATGTAAGAACTCTGACTACTCACAAGAGTGAACAGTCTCTTTAGGATGGGGCTGGTTGAAACTCCCCACAGAAAAGGGGGTAGGGAGAGTCACTAGACCCTCACTTTAGACTCCAGCTTCTGCTCCCAGTTCTCTGTAATTTCACCTCAGGTGTCCTGTGCTCCAAGGAGGTGATGGGAGTCTACAGTGTGCAGAAGGCACTGACAAGGCTGGGCGTGGAGGAGTCCTCCTGTGAAGCTATGCTATCAAGTTATCATTCATACTGGATGAGATGTTTTTGTGATGTGGCTGTTCTGGGGCCACTCATGCTCTGTATGTAAGCTAATATCAACTCCCTGGATTCCAAGTCGGCTTTTCCTTCAACAGTACTATGGTGAATAGATGTTTGTTATGCCTCTCTAAGGAACTTTACAGTGTTGAAAACCTAGTACACACTGTACTAATTATCTCACAAGTACGTACTGTGCTGTCCAAACACAAAGGTCACTGTGGAGGTGAAGAGCACCTGTCACCTGGCATACAACAGTCGCTGTATGAGTGATTAGTGCTTACTTGGAGGCGCCTTCTTGAGGGGCAGTGTGGCTGTGGCTCCAGGACAGCACCTTGGCCAGCTCCTCCTCCTGTGCAGGGGAGAACCTGGGCTGCTGCTGCTCCATGCTGCTGAGCTTTTCCAGGTCTTCTCTCAGCACCTCTTCTCCCCTAAACACAGCAAAGGCCTCTGAGAACAGTCTCCTCTCCCAGAGCGAGGCACTGTTCTGTTGACTTGTGACATAATCAAGTCATCGGCCACACTGACACAGCAGACCTCTGCTTCTCGGTGGGAAACAAAGTATGACGTTTAAATGAAGCATTTCCTTCAGGCCTCCTCTGCCAGGGGCAAAGGGAACCCCTTGACCACATGCCCCTGGAAGCACAGCTCATGTGCTCTTGCCTCTGTGGTTTGGTGAACAGCGTGTTTGTTCTGCAGGGATTGGCGCATGTGCAGCTGCAAGCTTTCCTTCAAGAATCACCTGTTGCTTGAATTTAAATGAATAATACATCTGTAAACACACTTTTCCTATGATGTGTATAAAACACTAAAAATCACTTTATATTGAAAAAACACATTAGAAACAAACAAACAAACAAGAGCCAGTGACATGGCTCAGAAGGAAGGGGCGCTCTGGCCCTGTCTGACGACCAGTGCTGTCCTCTGATGCACACACCACAGCAGTGAGGGTGCTCCCCTCTCACCAAGTCTAATGCCTGCGTCTGACTCCCAGGACACACATGGTAGACAGAGGTCAGGTTTCCACATGTGTGTCACAGCACACTCACACATGTACACAACAAAATAAATAGACTGTAATGGAAATTGTTTTGAACTACAGAAACCAATCAACCAAGCATACAGGAGGTTTTCAGAAGAGCTTTCATACCTGCTGGGCACCTGGTATGTCATGAGAACACTCTCTGGCGTCTGTTCTATCATTCTCCAGATGGACTCTTCAGTCACCCCGGGAAAGGCTTCATTCCTCTGTCTGTCCTGGGACCTCTGTCCATTTTCAGAAATTTCACAATAGTCGCTGCTACTCAAGTACATACTGCCATTACTGCTCCCTATCAAAGATCAGCAAAACACCTGTCAGAAGTTTAATTGCCAAAGAGTTCAAACTCTGGCAATCATCTGCCCATGCCAGCAGAGCAGTGACAGTTTCTAAAGACATTAACCAGACCCTTACCAAATGGCTCATAACATTACTGACCATAGGCCCAGACCAGAAACAGCCCAATAACCATCTACACAATGTACTCCTCTTGAGCAACAGAAAGGAACAGACGACCAATTACATATAACAAGGATGAATCTCAACAGCATTATTCTTTTAACACCAAAAGCCCTCACACTGTCTTTCTTGGGAGGATATGAAGCTACAGAAGCTGCAGTGGCAGAAAGCACACCATCGGCACGCCAGGGCAGAGGACCAGCACAGTGGTCAACTGTCAGTCTGAATATAAAACACCCCCACAGGCACACGTCTGAGCACTTGGTCTCAGGCTTGTGGCACTGTTCTGAGAAGAGGTGCAACCTCTGAGGCAGGGTACATAAGGTGAGTCACTGGGTGTGTGTGTAGGATTCTGAAGGCTGTAACTCAGTCCCACTCCAGGTCTGAGCTCTGTGTTTCCTGTCTGCTGTGCCAAGGTCTCACCTCCATTCCTTCCCGGCCACGATGCACTGGACCCTCTGGACCAAAAGCCTAAACAAATCCTCCCTCCTCTAAGTTGCTGCATCAGACATCCTGTCACAGCAATGAGCAAAGTAACACAGACACGAGCCGCTACAGAAGAACCTTCTAGAGCAACAGGAACATTCTGAGTGGTGACTGTAACAGTTATACCAGGAATATTACACACACACACACACACACACACACACACACACACACACACACACAGGAATATTCAAGTGGTGACTGTAACAGTTATACCAGGAATACTATATATACAGGAATATTACACACACACACACCACACAGAGGAATATTCAAGTGGTGATTGTAACAGTTATACTAATGCCAATTTTGTCAAATATAAGTATGCCCCCAAGAAAGCCTATAAGAAGGGAACAAAAACCCAAAACTTTCCTCATTCATTAGTGTCTAGTGTCGAAGTTAGAAGGCGCAGTGATCTGGTAATAATGTGAAAGCTGTTTTTCCTGGTCACTACCTGAGGCAGCTGCAGACAGAGACTCCTGATGTACTGATTCGGTGGCCAGTTCCCCGGTGGCACAGTGACTGCTCCTACTGCCACTGTCACCTGCATTACAGTGCTGGAAGGAGGACACAAAGGCACTTTAACACCCTGAGAATTGGTTAGCAGCAGATCTCTGACTTTACATATTGAATAGAATGAGACTCTTATGCCTGACCGAGAATGTGGTTAAAATTTCTTTGGTACTCCTGCATTCCAAACACTGGCTGCATGCCAGGTACCATACAAGTGTGGGCTTTTGTTCGTTTCTGTCATCTGGCAAGCATGCCTGGACATTTTATATGTTCTAAGCACAGTGTGTCAAACTCTAGGAGCAAACAAAGTCCAGTCTTGTGAAAAGAAAGATGCACAGGGGAAGCAGCACATAAATACTGCATCATCCAATCTTGGCATATGCTACGAGGCCACCGTCTTCCCAGCTTTCTCATAAACAAACGCAAGCTGAGTCAAATGCCCCTCTTAAGCGAGCCCATCTAACTGGTGACAGAGCTCTGATGTGGAAGTCTTCACATTTGTTTGATTAGGTCGGCAAGCTGGCTCAGTGGGTAAAGGTACCCTATGGCCAAGCTCCATGACCTGAGTATGATCCTAAGACCCACATGGCGTAAGGACAGAACCAATTCCCCAGAGTTGTCCTTTGACCTCCACATGTACACTGCGGCAATTAGTACCCACTCCACCCCTCACCAAAATAAATAAATGTACTTAAGTTAAAAATATGTATTATGTTGTATACAGGTGTACAAGTATCTGTAGAGGCCAGACAAGGACTTGGGGTCCTTGGGAGCTGGAGTTCCAGGAGTTTGCTAGACAGCTTATGTTTCGGGCTCTGCATTGCCCTCATGATGCACAGTAGACACTCTTAGCCCCTGAACCATTATCCAGCTGCTGGGATGCTGTCTTTTTTCCTAGCTCCCAAGCTTTAGTCACTCAGGCTGTCAAGTGAGTGAAGGGATTGGGGAGACAGCTCAGAGTGCTCCCAATGTTCTTACAGAGGACCCGGGTTCAGTTCCCAGCACCCACATGGCTGCTCACAACTGTCTGTTAACTCCAGCTCCAGGGCATCCAGCTGCCTCTTCTGGCTTCTGAGGGCACTGCATGCACCTTGTGCATACAACATGCATGCTGACAAAATACTCAAATATATAAAATAAAACACTGGTTCTACACCTCAACACAGGAAGGACAGATTCTGAAGATTAGTCTGGTAAATAAATCTGGAAATGCCTTTTAAAGTAGAGTTTGTCAAGTTAAAGGAAATTTACCTAAAATTTTTTAATTTTGACAATGACGTGTAAACATGGCAGGATAAGCTGCCCACTTTCTGATGATGCCAAACAGTGACTCCAACTCATCTGTGTAAACACAGAAAAGCAGGAATTCTATACCTCTAAAGAGGAAGCATCATATTTTAAGAGCTGAGGGACAGGATGTCTATTGTGAGACCATGCCTCCTAAAAATGTCAGGGAAGCTATGCCCATAAAGTCTCAACAATATGGCTGCCTATACAAGACCTGAACAAGGACAACACCAATGGACATGTCAACATGGAAAGAGGAAAAAAAAGCCACAGGGCCCCAACCTTAGACAAAGAACATAAGGAACTAGTTATGCCAAGCATGGGAGACAGTCTTCCCTAGGGTTACCCAACACCAAGTAGTGAGCCCTGAAATCATAAATAGGAGTAACACTATACAGACTTAGCATACTGAATTTACATATTTAGAATATATGTGCTTTGTATGTCTCTACTTAGGGGCACACATGCACACACACACACACACACACACACACACACACACACACACACACACACACACACACACGCGCGCGCACGCACCCCTATTAACAACAATATAAAAACAAAAAGGCCATAACTTTGAGGAGAGTAAGGGATCCATGGGAGGACCTGAAGGAGGAAGAGGAAAGGGATAATGATATATTTTAACTAAGAAATTTAAAAGTAGGAATTCTAAATTCATATCCTGCCACATGGCTTATTTCTCTTACTAGGCCACAACTCCAGCTGTAATTTATAATATAATTTATAATATAATTTATAAGGAATGAACACATTAAGTTTAATTCCTGGATACCAAATTTTGAAAGGTATAGGAAACCCAGAATTTGTGAAAATCATCCCCAAGCATCAAGAACAGAAGACTCCGTTTCTGTTCTACAAGTAGCCAGGGACACACTCTCACTTACACAGAACACGGCTTAATCTTAATCTTAGTCTTAATCACAGCTGTGAGGCAGGCCACCTACTGGGGACCAGGCAGTCAGTGCTGAGCCTCCCCCCCCCCCCCACTGCCCCCAAGACAAGGTTTCTCTATGTAATAGTCCTGGCTGTCCTGGAACTCACTCTGTAGACCAGGCTGGCCTTGAACTCACAGGGATCTGCCTGCCTCTGCCTCCCTGAAGGCTAGGATTAAAGGCGTGTGTCAACACCGCCTGGCAGTGCTTAACCTTTGACTTGGTAAGAGAACCCAGATTTTCTCACTCACTCAGGTATTAGCAGCACCACTTACACACTCAGCCTCTGGGCCAACACCTCTTCTCACTGGATCTGGAGATTCAGATGATGGTGCAGGCATTTCTTCCTGGAGTAAATTTAACTGTAATGGTGAACTGCTCCTTGAACTAATAAATGGATGCTCTTCACCATGTGTCTCC
The DNA here is from genome assembly GCF_903995425.1 of Onychomys torridus. Taxonomy (NCBI): domain Eukaryota; kingdom Metazoa; phylum Chordata; class Mammalia; order Rodentia; family Cricetidae; genus Onychomys; species Onychomys torridus. Next base: position 162,471,789 of record NC_050444.1, read on the forward strand.
CAGTTCTCCTCCGTTCTCTTGCGGCCATGGTCTGAAGAAGCTGGTTCCAGGTTTGGAGCCATTGCTGGCTCTACGGGTGTCATTTCAGAAGAACCTGCAGCCCCCAGGAATGGGTTTGGGGAGAACGGCGGTGACCACAGAGGAAAGATGGGGGAGTTGTGCAGGAAGATGGTCATGAACGTATCCAAGTAAGCAGAAGGGAGAGCTGAAACAGACTGCTGTCCAGCGGACAGAGGTGGACATTCAGCTGCAGCTCCCCAGCCTGCAGAGTCCCCTACTCCCAGAGAGGCCACATCTTGGAGGGGAAGAGATGAAAGGAGATAAGGGGCCTGGCTAGGAGCTACCAGAGGGAAAGCTAGGCTTGCAGCATGAGGAGAGGGGACAATAGGAGGGATCCAGGGCTGTACATCCGGAAGGAGTCCTCTGACATGGGAACAGAAGTCAGCCGTGGGGCTGCTGGTGTCCAAAGGCCCTGGCAACTTCTTCCGCTTGTGCTTCTGTCTCTCACTTCCAGCACATCTGGCCTGCTCAGAAGGAGAGCCTGATGAAGCGATAAAGACAGAGGCATATTACAGAAAAGTAACAACCAAGAGAAAGTCACTGTCAGTGATTCTAAATACCTTCTAATGAGTTATATATTAGCCAATAGTAACTACTCTAAAAAAAGCAAAAAGTTGTTCTAATTCAACAAAAATTCTAGGTAAAAATCTGTGCACTAAAATAAGCCAATCCTAACATCTTATAGGCTTCTTGTAAAAACTGTCCTCAGGCCCAGACTCTAGTAAGGTCCAGGTAAGCTATGGAGCAGGTGCCTGCCTGCCACATCTCAGTCTTCGGGACCAAGCCCTGTTCTTCACCTTCTCCCTGCACAGCCACAGGTGCCTTACCTGCAGCTCTGGCCAACTAAAGACTGAAAATACTCAGAAAGCAGACATGATCCCTCCAATTATAACAATATATACTGTATTAAGCATTAAATAAAAGGTCAGTTAAAGGACATGGAAGGCATGAGTACATCATGCACAAATACTATGCCCTTTGCTATGAAGGCCTTGAACGTCTGTGGATTTGGGTGCCAGTGTGTCAGGCAGTCCTTCCTGGAAGCAATCTTCCACTGACACAGAAAGACAGTTGTATATGATTTATAATAGTCCAAAGATGAAAGGGAAACGTCCTGAAAGGTAACTACCCTGAACACAGGAGAATGTGGCATTGTTTCGGCCTTCTGGCTGAAGATAGCAGCTGTAGGGTGAGGTCAGGATTTTTTCCCGGAAGCTGTCGACATAGTTCTGTTCTTCCTTCTGCGTGTGTGCAGAGAGGACAGCTGCTGTGAGCCCCACATGCTTAAATTCTTCTGCAGTCAAGGGAGATGGCTGTGTTTTCAGGGTCCATGGCTTACACACTAAGGCAACACCCTCTGCTGAGATCACAGAAAACAGATTTAATAATTAATGGCAATTATTTATTTTTTATTTTGTAACTGCCTTTCAATAAATTTCTACAAACATAATTGTTAGAATATAAAACCATCAGTAGAGAACAAAAATTCTTCTCACCTTTCTTTATACTTTCCATGTATATGCACTTTATGATTACAATACTATACGGACATTTATTTAGATCTTGCTATTATAAACATTTTCCATGTCCTTACATTTTTAGATTTTTGGTCAAAATTATTAATTTAGAAATAGAATTTAGGGGCTGGAGAGATGGCTCAGAGGTTAAGAGAACTGGCTGTTCTTCCAGAGGTCCTGAGTTCAATTCCCAGCACTCACATGGTGGCTCACAACCATCTATAATGAGATCTGATGCCTTCTTCTGGCCTGCAGACATACATGCAGGCAGATCACTGTATAGCTAATGAATAAATAAATCTTTAAAAAAAAAAAAAGAAATAGAATTTGGAACTTACTATGTAACCTACCTGTCCTGAATTTGTGATCCTCCTGTGCCAGTCTCCTGAGCACTGGGATTATAAGTGCCATCACATTTAGCTTTTGAATCTTTTTCTACTTGTTTCTTGAGGACAAAGTCTCTCTATGTAGGCTGCCCTGGAACTTTCTATACAGACCATGTCGTCCTTGAACTCACAGAGAACCACCTGCCTCTGCTTTTCGAGTTCCGGTATTAAAGGCGTGCACCACCATCCCTGGCTCAATTGGTTTTTTAAACAGGTAACATAGCTATGATTCAAACATCAAGTTTTAAAAATCAATTTAGTAGGTCCTCTCTGCCCTTCCACCGTCTACCCAGTTCTGTTTTCATTCTCCCACAGAAAACCGTTCGTCTTCCCCACCCTTCGACTTCCTTTATGCACAGATAGACAAGCACGAGTACAGAGGCTCATCTGCCCACCGACTTTCCTCCACAAACACTCGTCTACAGTTCACCCCACTTCCCACCCCATAGGGAGTTTAACAGGCCATCTCCTACACTTTCCATGCAGGAGAGCATCCACTTCATTCACACGTACATCTGCATGAACCTGTACACAGATTCTTCCCATGTACACTTGCATGCACCTGTACATGGATTCTTCCCATGTACACTTGCATGCACCTGTACATGGATTCTTCCCATGTACACTTGCATGCATCTGTACATGGATTCTGAGCTGTTTATAAGAAGTTACTACTTTCAAGAAGAGATCATGGTGGGTGCTGTGGCGGGTCTCCCAAGACCCTTCCTCCCTCTCAGGGCTACGCAGTACTGTGGTAGGTGGGCTAAGTCTGGGCCCATGCTACTTTCAGAAACAGGCTCTGAGCTGTTTCGAATCCACGTATCTGCTGTGGCCAGCAGAGTAGCAGGGACCAGACTGACTTTCTTGACTTAAACAATGAACACAGTGAAAGGAGTCTAATTAACTACCTCAGTGGTGGGGCTAGAGCTTCCACAGAGGTGCAGAGCAGTCTGCATAAGAGAGGATGGAGAGGTAGCCAGCCAGCCCTCAGGGTACTGGGGAGGGTTGGCCTTGAGTTCTAGGGAATGGCAGCTCAAGCTTAAAGAGCAAGCTTCTTTCATCAGCCAGATCAGAAAACCTCACCCTGGGCCAGCAAGATTGCTCAGTAGGTAGAGGTGTTGCCATGCAAGCCTGGTGACTTGAATTTGATCCCAGGAGTCCACAAAAAGGAAAGAACTGACCCCCAAACAGTCTTCCTCTGACTTGCACACACACAAATTATGCAAGAGCATACACACATGCACATATACACATTTTAAAAAGAAAAAAGAAAGTCTTGGCTTTCTGTGGCTGTGGATGATCAGTAGCAGGGGCGATCGGGCCTGGAGTGTGCAGAGCCAGTCCTGGCTTGACAGACTTTTAATGTGAGATCTGAAAGAACTAGTCTGTTTCCAGGAAAATCAACTGGGTCTCAAAATAAAGCTTGAAATGTTCTCAGGAATAGAAAACACTGTGACTTATTTAACATAACTGGCATCCAATAAAAAAACCACCAATCACACAGGTGTGGTGGCACATACCTTTAGTCTCAGCACTCAAGAGAAGGAAGCAGGAGAATCTCTGTGAGTTCAAGGCCAGCCTGGTGTACAGAGTGAGTTCCAAAACAGCCAGAGCTATACAGAGAAAATGAGTCACAAACTTCATCCCAACCCCAAAAAGATTACTTCTGAATTATCAGCAATTAGAGTTAATTGTCTGTTTTACTGAATCCTATAAATTTTAGTATGTTGTACTTTCAGTATTTATTTCAAAATATTTTAAAGTCCATTTTTGACTTTTTCTTTGATCCATGGACTATTTAGAAATGTGTTATTCATTTTCTAAATTTTTGGACTTGAAATAGTATTAATTTTTAACATAATTCACCCTAACCAGAAAGCACATTTTTACATATCATCAATCCTACCTCTGAGACTTACATTTCAGCAGAACATATTTTATATGTCAGCACAATTCTCAAGTGTGCTGGAAAAGAAACTGTACCACAGCAAGCTAACAGTGTCTGCTAAAGATTACTCAGGTCAAGATGGCCAGCAGGGTTACTTAGCTCAGCCACTTCTTATGCACATTTAAAAAAAGGATTTATTATTTTTAATCATGTACACCTATATATGTCTTGTGTCTCACACTCCATCTTAGCTAGTCCCTGGTACTATAATGGCGGCTGGAGAACAATTTCACGGCCTGCTTACCACTCACAGGCAAGTGACTCAGGAAGTTACTTCTTGAGGTTATGCCTTAGTTGTCACACATCAATACTAAAGGTCACAAGGAATGCCTTGTGATCGAATTTGTCAGACAGGAGGTCACTCCAGGTTGTAAACCTAGGCACTAAGCTTTCCAGAAAGCAGAGGCATGGAGATTGAAATGGAGTCAAGCTGGCGAGATCAGCTGTTGCTAACACGATTCCTCCAATAGTCCTGTGAGAGCAGACTATGTTCCCATTAACCAGGGACAGTTCTATCAGAACTGAGCCAGGCCTTTGGGACAAGTGCAGCTTCACATTGTCTATCTGGGCATTTTTGCGTGTGGGGTGGAGGATCTTGTTGGGGAGGTGTCTGTTGTTTTTGTGAGTACAGTCCATCACAGTGGGGAGGCAAGGCAGCGTTACTGTGAGGGAGCTCGGGAATACCCTTAAATCATGAGCCCAAAGTACCCCATTTCTCTCAGGTTGTGGGAGTCAGTAAGTCTGTCACTGCAATGAGAAAAGTAAACAGCACAGCTTCCAAGAATGAAGAAAGAGACCTTCCACGGCAACTACTCAACACACATGAGCCGATATGCCACAGAAGATTAGCAAAGGTGAGCTAGAGACAACCCCAAAACCCAATTTAAGAGATGTGTCACCATTACATCCATCAAGTCATTATGAAAAACCAGAAAGTCAAAGGACAGGAGGCAATGGAAACAGTAGAATAATTTATTGAGTGAGTATGCTGTAAAGGGCATGCTCTGTTTGAAGGGTTCGAGCAGGCCCAAGCATGGCAAACTTGACCTTTCACCCTTCTCCCCTTGCTAAAAACTGTTAGATGACATTCCTAAAGCTAGCCACCAAGGTCTAGTCCCTTATTTGGCCACGTCCTCCCCCTGAGGCTGGCTACCAAGGTCCAGCTATCAAAGTATTGAAGTCCAGCAATCAAGAGCCCCCTTGTGACTACCCTAATTAACATATCCAATCAAAATCAACCACCTCATCCTAACACAGGGTTTCCCTTTTTACCTTTATAAACTCACTTGCCTATGGGGCACGTCTGTCTCCTCTCTATCCAGAGGCAGTCCTTTGTCTCTTCTGGGCAAGCATCTCTCTCCCCCTCTCCCTTTGCCCTCTTCTGCCTTCTCCTTCATCCTTCACTCCCTGTCTTTGTTTTTATTCCTGCCCTTTGTTCCTCTGGGGCAAAGAAATCTGTGTGCTGAGAAGTTGATGTCTGGGTGCATCCTGTACCAACTCTGAGGGAGCCAACTCTTCCCTTTCACTGCTGACTTAGCAAGTTAACACAAAAATGAGAACATATGTGTGACTCATCTAGTTGCCAGTATACATTCAACATGTGAAAGACACTTTTTAAAAAAACATCAGTTGAAAAGGGCTAGAGAGTTAGCTCAGAGGTTAACAGCACTGGCTGTTCTTGTAGAGGACCCAGGTTTGGTTCCCAGCACCCACACGGTGGCTTACAACCACTTCTAACTCCAGTCTCAGGGGATATGGCACCCTCTTCTATCCTCTGTGGGCACCAGGCACACACATGGTGTGCGCGCACGTGTGTGTGTGTGTGTGTGTGTGTGTGTGTGTGTGTGTGTGTGTGTGCGCGTGCGTGCGTATGTATGTATGCATGAAGGCAAAACATCCATACATATAAAATACATCTCTTGGGGAAAAAAAATCAGCCACACTATGACCTGATGTGGTCCATAGAGAACTGCATTAATAATGGTGAACACACAGAACTTCAGCACCACTGTCCCCAGCAGCTCTAAGGGCTCCACATACATCAACTGATCCTATTAACACACAGTGTACTTAAGAAATACAGTCTGTAATATATAACCATACAAACATGGGGACATTTCTTAATTAGGTTTGATGAATAAAAGACATTGGTTAAGACACAGAAGTTATAACTAAGCAGGTGGTATTAATAATGGTTTCTTTTGTCAACAAAAGGCAAAAGTGGTACCTGAGTGCGGGACATGGCCAGGGGTGCTGCTGCAGCTTATGCCAGACCCCATGCTCAGTGCAGCAGTGGACAGGGTCCACGAGACACCTCCCTCAGCGTCTGTGGATGGTCCAGTTGTTGGCGTTTCTGGTTTAGGTATGTTCAGCATCTGTTCAGTATCTGGTGATATATGAGAAACTGACAGTGAAAAATCCTAAATGGAAGCTTACAGAAGTCACTGACAAATTACAGCCATTAGCCGCACAGAGATAAGGTGACACCAGTATACTGTGATCCACCATATAAACAAACTGAAAGGAAAAAAACGACATGATTATCTCATTAGATGCTTAAAAAGCCTTTCACAAAATCCAACACCCCTTCATGATACAAGTATTGGAGAGATAAGGGATATAAGGAACATACCTAAACATAATAAAAGCAGTATACAGAAAGCCAATTGCCAACATCAAATTAAATGGAGAGAAACTCAAAGCAATTCCACTAAAATCAAGAACAAGACAAGGCTGTCCACTCTCCATACCTATTTAATACAGTACTTGAAGTCTTTGCTATGGCAATAAGACAACTGAAGGAGATTAAGGGAACAAAAATTGGAAAGGAAGAAGTCAAAGTATCATTATTTGCAGATGACATGATAGCATACATAAGTGACCCCCAAAATTCTACCAAGGAACTTCTATAGTTAAGGAACACCTTTAGTCAAGTGGATGGATACAAGATTAACCTCAAAAAATCAGTAAATGATAAATGGGCTGAGGAAAAAATCAGGGAAACAACAACCTTCACAATAGTCACAAAAATGTAAAATATCTTAGGGTAACTCTAACTAAACAAGTGAAAGACCTGTATGATTAAAAACTTCAAGTCTTTGAAGAAAAAGATTAAAGAAGATATCAGAAAACAGAAGGACCTCCCATGCTTATGCAGAACGACCTGCAGGATTAACATAGTAAAAATGGCCACCCTACCAAAAGTGATCTAGAGATCTAGAGTCAATGCATACCCCATTAAAATCCTAACATAATTCTTCACAGACCTTGAAAGAACAATACTCAACTACATATGGAAAAACAAAAAACCCAGTACAGCTAAAACAATCCTGTACAATAAAGGAACTTGTGAAGGAACCAACATCTTTGACTTCAAGCTCTACTACATACAGAGATATAGTAATAAAAACAGCATGATATTGACATAAAAACAGACAAGTGGATCAATAGAATTGAACTGAAGATGTAAATACACACACCTATGGACACTTGATTTTCAACAAAGAAGCCAAAATTATAAACAGAAAAGAGAAAGCTCCTTCAACAAATGGTGCTGGTATAACTGGATGTTGGCATGCAGAAGAATGCAAACAGAACCACATATATCACCCTGAACAAAACTCAAGTCCAAGTGGATAAAAGACCTCAACATAAATCCTGGTACACTGAATGTGATAGAAGAGAAAGTGGAGAATAACCTCAAATGCATCAACACAGGAGATATCTGAACAGGATACCAATAGCACAGGCATTAAGACCAACAATTAATAAATTGGAACCTCATGAAACTGAAAAGCTTCTGTAAGGCAAAGAACACCATCAATAGGACAAAACAATAGCCCACAGAGTGGGAAAAGATCTTTACCAAACCCATATCTGACAGAGGGCTGATTTCCAATATATATATATATATATATATAAAGAAACTAGATATTTAAAAACTAAATAATCCAATTAAAAATGGGGTACACATATAAACAGAATCCTGGACAGAAGAATCTCAAATGACTGAGAGTCACTTAAAGAAGTGTTCAACATCCTTAGCCATCAGGGAAATGCAAATCCAAATGACTCTGAGATTCCATCTTACAGCTGTCAGAATAGCTAAGATCAAAAACACAAGTGACAGCTCATGCTGGAGAGGATGTGGAGTAAGGGGAACACTCCACTGCTGATGGGAGTGCACACTGTGCAGACACTTTGGAAGTCAGTGTGGCAGTTTCTCAGAAAACTGGGAATCGATCTACCACAGGATCCAGCTAGGGGCTAAAGAGATGGCTCATGGCACTGAGACACCTCAGCAGTTAAGAGTGTTGGCTGCTCTTCCAGAGAGTCTAAGTTCAATTCCCAGCACCCACAGTGGCTCACAACTGTTTATAATGGAATCTGATGTCATCTTCTGGTGTGCAGAGATACATGTAAACATAACTTGTATATATAAAATATATAAGTAAATACATCTTTATTTTTTTAAGATACAAGTTCTTTTAATTTATTTATCTATCTATTTATTATGTATGTATGTATGTATGTATGTATGTATGTATCTATCTATCTATCTATCTATCTATCTATCTATTTATTTATTATGTATACACTCGCCAGAAGAGGGCACCAGATCTCACCACAGGTGGTTGTGAGCCACCATGTGGTTGCTGGGAATTGAACTCAGGACCTCTGGAAGAGTAGTCAGTTCTCTTAACCTCTGAGCCATCTCTCCAGCCTGTAAATACATCTTTAAAAAGGAAAAAGAAAAGACACAGCTATACCACTCTTGGACATGAACTCAAAGGGTGTCCAATCATACCACAAGGACACTTGCTCAACTATGTCCACAGCAGCATTTTTCATAATAGCCAAAACCTAAGAACAATCTAGATGTCTCTCAACCAAGAAATGGCTAAAGAAAATGTGGTACATTTACAGAATGGAGTATTACTCAGCTGTTAAAAACAATGACATCATGAAATTTGCAGGCAAATGGGAAAAATCATCCTGCGTGAGGTAACCCAGACCCAGAAAGACAAACACGGTACGTACTCACTCATAAGTGGATATTAGCTGTAAAATAAAGGATAACCATGCTACAATCCACAGGCCCAGAGAGACTAGGTAACATGAAGGGTTCAAGGGGGGATGCCCAGATTTCCCTGGGAAGAGGAAACAGAAAAGGTTTCAAGAGTGGACTTTGGGCAAGTGGGGATGGGAACATGAGTGATCAGGTTTCAGGGGGTAAGAAGGAGAGAATACTGAAATAGACTACTGGAAAGGGAGGGCATTTTGGGGTCAGGTAAAAACCTGGAATCTCCCAGGAATCTACAAGGATGACCCCAGCTAAGACTCCTAGCCATAGGGGGTACCTAGCCTGAACTGGCCATCTCCTGGGACCAGGCAAGATTTCAAGTGGAGGGAGTGGGACAGTAACCCAGGCACTATGTTGTGGAATATTCCTTTACACTGTGTGAAGATGTGTCACTATGGCCGGCTTAACAAAAAGCTAAACAGCCAATAGCTAGGCAGGAGTTATAGGCAGGACTTCTGCACAGAGAGGTCTCATAAGAAGAAAGGCGGGTCATCAGCAAGTTATGGAAGAAGCAGGATGGGCAAAATGGAGATGAGGTGACAAGCACATGGAAGAATGTAGATTAAAAGTATGGGCCAGACAGTGGTGGCGCACGCCTTTAATCCCAGCACTCAGGAGGCAGAGCCAGGTGGATCTCTGTGAGTTTGAGGCCGGCCTGGGCTACCAAGTGAGTTCCAGGAAAAGGCACAAAGCTACACAGAGAAACCCTGTCTCAAAAAACAAAAAAAAATACAAACAAACAAACAAAAACAACAAAAAGTATGAATTGAGCTAGAGAGATGGCTCAGAGGTTAAGAGCACGACTGTTCTTCCACAGGTCCTGAGTTCAATTCCCAGCACCCATGTGGTGGCTCACAGCCATCTGCAATGAGGTCTGGCACCCTCTTCTGTGTACATAATAAATAAATCGTAAAAAAAAAAAGTATGGGTTAATTTAAGTTATAAGAGATAGAAACAATCCTAAGCTATAGGCTGAGAGTTTTTAATTAATAATAAATCAGTGTCGTCCTCTCCCACCCCTGAGACAAGGTTTGTCTGTGTAGCCCTAGCTGTCCTGGAACTCTATCTGTAGACCAGGCTTTCCTCAAACTCACAGAGATCTGCCTGCCTCTGCCTCTCAATGGCTGGGATTAAAGGTGTGTCATTTTTTTGTGAGCTGTTGGCCAATGAAAAATCTGACTACACACATAACCTTCGACCTACAGTCTGTCCTACCTATGGGATGTGCTGGGGTAAGGGTGGCCTGGAGACTGAGGGAGTGGCCAACCAATGACTGGCTTAGCCTAAAATCCATGCCAGGAGAGTAAGCCTACCCCTGACACTACCTGGAGTGCCAGGACCCACAGGTTGGATGACCCAGAGACCTAGGATAGAACCAAACATGAGCTGGAGAAAAAAAAATTGCCAATGTAATGATGCCTAATGATATTCTGCTATACTCGTAGATAGATGCCTAGCCCAATTGTCATCAGGGAGGCTTCATCCAGCAACTGATGAAAACAGATGGTTAGACCCACAGCCAAATATTAGGTGAAGCTTGGGAAAACCTACAGAAGAGAGGAAGAACTGCAGGAGCTAAAGGGGTCAAGGACAGCACAAGAAAACCCATGGAATCAACTAACCTGGGCTCGTGGGGTTCAGAGACTGAACAGACAACCAGGCTGACCTAGGCCCTTTGCATATATGTTACAGTCCTCTTGCGGGACTCCTAACAGTGGGAGCAGGGGCTGTCTCTGACTCTTTTGCAGCATTTTGGGATCCTACTCTTTATACTGGATTGCCTTGCTCAGTCTTAACACATGGGGAGTTGCTTAGTCTTACTGCAACTTGGTATGCCATGTTTGGTTGATATCCATGAGAGGCCTGCTCTTTTCCTGAAAAGAAATGGAGGAGTGGACTGGGGGTAGGGACAGAACAAGTATGGTAGGGAGGGACTGGGAGGAGAGGAGGAAGGGAACTTCAGTTGAGATATAAAATAAAGATAGAGAGACAAAAAACAACGAAGTCATATGTTCTGAGGACACTTGGCTACCTCGCAGCACCATGCTACAGTCCACCTCATGGTTTGGCTTGGCTTCTTCTGAGGATGAAGACGTATTTGTGCAGGATATGCACTTTCTTTTCAAGGCTGGGAGACTGTAGCTCGTCAGGTACCTACAACAGAAGTGAGCCGTCTTTGTATCAGCTCCACCAAGGTTTTCCCACTTCTGTGTTTTACTTACCCCACTGAGGCATGGGAGACTTTGTCTTTCCTTCTTGGATGAAGCCAACCCTGACCATCCTAGCCTGGGTTAGTGACTTATAATAGTATCTTTCACTATGTTCTTTAATTGGTCTTCACATCTTATACCATTTGATTCTGACCAGCTTATGCGTTCACTATACCATAGCTGACACAGAGAGATGCAGCTTCTTATTTTCTGTGCCCTCCACAAATTGCAATCAATTGTGAACTGTATGTGACAGGTACCCCATGCTAACAGAGGACTCAGCACTACTGTCCCCAGCAGCTCTGAGTTCCACATGCATCAATTGATCCTATCCCTTACAGTATGAAATCAATACAAATACCTCTGAAAACGCTATACACTCCAGTGATGAGCTAGGCTTGGCTGAACTGCTGTCACTGGCACTTCTTACCTGATGACACTGTCGATACAGTTCATCTGCTGATAGGATGAACTATGCTGCTCTAGCCTCAGGTCCTCACAAGAGCCAGTACACATGCTTTTATTTTTCAGTGTCTGAGAGGAAGAAAAGTCCTTCTGCTCATCTGAAAGAAAGTAAAAGCATATACAATTAAAATATTAGCATGTATTAGGAAAATAGAAAGCTCATCACATACATTTACAAAATATTATACAGCCATTAAACACGAGCTCAGTTATAAATGCACTGACATAAAAATATCAGTAAAATGAATAAAATAAGGCACAAAAGCAAGTTATACAGAATGATTACACTAGCTTTTATCATTTTTTTTTTTTTTAAATCTCAGGCAAGGATTACCAAAGCAACTATCAGATGAAAGGCTGATGAGGGAATGCCGAATGTTAAGCTAATACTACTTATTACAACAGGCTAAGACACTTAAATGCTGTGTGTCACCCCACCTTGTACACCACTTGTCTACTGAACACCTGTAGAGTTGGTCAGTGGACACAGAGACTGGAATAACTGGATATCACACCTATCATAAGTGTTGCAAGGTGAAGCATACAGCACTGCCTAGGACTTCCACACTGTTTTTGTGGTGTCTCACCCGCTAGCCATCATCACGTGAAGCTCCTGAAATAGGCCACTGCAACCAAGGAATAATAAAATAATACTGTATTGGTTTGAATTTGAACTTAAATTACCAAATGTGGCTGGTGGCACAGGTGTGGAGACAAGGGAAATATCTCTAGGCTTGAGTACTAGAGAACCCGAACCTCCTGAAGAGAAGGGCGAGCCAGTAAAGGCAACGGAAAATCAGGCAGAGGAAAACCACATAAAGTGGTGCTATGGAGCCAAGAATGACGTCACACAGTTGTCAGGTCTGTGGCATTTGCTACTGCTGCTCTTAGTGATGGGCATTTTTAGCTGACCTGCTGAGGCCTCCCTTGACAAGGCTCTATGGAAAATGATTTCTTGGATAGTCCCATTTCAACTCTACAGAAACATACCCCTCCCTGAAGTGTCCACTAATGTTCACACAGTGACACGATGATGAAACCATGAAATTTCTGTGGAGGAATGCTTCACGGGGTGAAGACTTTCCTTGAATTTTTACTGGGTTATCACTAAACTTAGCTTTTATCTCAGGATCTCAACGAATCTGGTGGTCATATCTTAACTCTACTGTAACTTGGTCCCTTGGTCTTCACTTACTCCTCCAGTCATTTTTCAGTAGACTTATGGTTATTTAATTTGGTGGGTTACATAGCAACACTGTCATGATGAATTTTGTTACTCAAACTGTCTTAGCCTGGGCTACTTGAAGCTCTTCCAAGATCTGTCTCGTGTCCTTCTGATATCTGTCTCTTGAACATCTTTCCTCTCTGGCCCTGGTTCCTTTTGTTGGAAAAAATATACCCAGAAACCAAGACATTGGTGTTAGGTGTGTGTCTATGCTTGTAAGTTCTCTAATGTCAGAACTGATAGACAAGTCTGTATGTTAACCTATGTCTGTCTGTCTGTCTGTCCAGCCATCCACCTGAATGCCTGAGTTCTTCCACATGCTTCTACCACCAGTCCAGGACAATTTATTCCAGAATTCCTCCTTTGATTACCTGAAAGTTCTCCAATAGTGAGAAACCTTGTTATCATTATCTATAGTGTTTACATATATTTGTTCAACTGTAGTATACATACAAAGTAACTTCAGAATTCTCCTGGTGATAAAAATACCAACGTGGATACTGTGTTTATGCACATTAGTATTCTGTGTTTGGCTGTCGCGCCCGCCTCGACCAGCAAGGAAGACGCGACACCGGGATCCTTCTCATTACAGTTTATTCAGACCTTTGATTAATTGCATTGTGTCTCTCTCCCCTGGGGCAAGCCTCTCCCAGCACCTAAGTAGGGCTGGGCAACCAACCCCAGGCAGCCACGTGGGCACTGTCCACAGGTTCACGCATATGCCAGCAACACACGAATCCAGCCACAGCCAAATAAGGAGCTGTTTACCATAAAGAGTGTTTGCCATCGGGAAGGCAGAGGGTAGAAGCCAGAGCCATCTTTAGGGTGCGGCTACACGCGACTCTCTACATTTGGCATCTAGTTGAAATATATTTTTCTTCTTCTCTAAAGCTATTTAATCTACCTCCTTGAATAGATTTTATGTTTATGCCATCCATGCTTGGCAGACTTATCTGCACACAGCCTTGGGCTCTTTCTACATTCTAGAGTGGGATTACTGTTTATGGATCTTGGCAAATGCATAGATTCTCAGCTACCTCTCTGTAGTCAACTCCTCTCCCCCTTTCAATCTCAGTATATACCCCATCACTGGTGGCTGGTTTTGTTTCCTGTGGTGTCAGTGTATTAAGTTTTTGGTTTTCTGGAGGACAGGAGATTGAGCCCAAAGCTTTGCAAGGCTAGGCAAGGCTCTACCACCACCAACTCCATGGTTTCAGTTACCCATAGTCATTTGTAAACTTAGAAAAAAGAAAAAAAAAAAACAAGTGGAAAGATGCAGAGTTAACTATTCCTGTTTTAAACTGTGCACTATTCTAAATAGTATGGTGGAATCTCACTGCTCTGTTCCATCTCACATGGGATATAAGTCATGTCCTTGTCCAGTGTAGCCATATGGTCTGTTACCTGCCCAACACCATCAGAGCTGAGTGATTTAACATCCCTAGAAACAATAGCAGCTCTTTAAGGTCCATAGTAGATTAACTATGTCACAGTGTCTGTTCACTCACCATCTTTCATCTAATTGATATAGTGTTCAGGGTTCGCCTCCAATTATTACATCATTTCAAAGGCAAAGGCTGACAGCAGTGCATTCCCCAAAACTCCCTTACCATCTTGCAATAGTGTTGCCATGCTTTACTTGTATGTCATCAACGCACAACACTATTTTAATCAGCCATTTTTCAAATCAATGACAAATAAACTTTTTTTTATTCCTTGTGCAGTGTTTGTCACTCCTTAGTGTAGACAGGTTTTGTTTTGTCACATTTCTTCTGTGGTAAGAAATTCCTGGGGCTGGAGAGATGACTCAGTGGAAAGGAGTGAGTACTGCTCTTCCAGAGGACTGAGTTCAATTCCCAGCACCCATGTTGGATGGCTACAACTACTACCTGTCACTCCGGCTCCAGGGGATCCAATAACTCTAGCCTCCATGGTCTAGTACACACACAGACACAGACACAGACACAGACACACAAAATAAATCTTTAAAAAATAAAAAATTCCACTGGTCAGTGGTGGCACGTCTTTAATCCCAGCACTCGGGAGGCAGAGCCAGGTGGATCTCTGTGAGTTTGAGGACAGCCTGGGCTACAGAGCGAGATTCAGGACAGGCACCAAAACTACAAAATGAAATTGTCTCAAACCCCCCTCCCCCCAAAAAAACAAAAACAAACAAATAAATTCCTTTACATTTCTGGTAGAAGAGTGTGTTGTCGAATTCTCAGTTGTTTGAGAAACCTGCTTCTCAAGGATTTTCTACGGGGTACAGAACTCTGTGTTGACAGCTTTTCTTAAAAGGGGCAGTTTACTGTCTTCCTATAGATGATTTCTGAAGAAATGCACTGTTATGGTCATCTGTTTCCTGCTGCTTTCACAATGTACTCTTTGGTTTTATTTTCAGCAGTTTGAACAGGTTATGTTCAAGTAGGTTCTTAAAAATAATTTTTATTTTTTAAAAATACCAGTGTTTCTTGAATCTGCAGAATCTTGATTATTTTATCTTCAAATATTTCTTCTAGGATCCCACTCAATCCCATATTAGGTAGTTTGATGTTACCCCTGGACTCAACATGCTCTACTGTTTCCGTGGCAGTCTGAGGAATCTAAGTGATATCCAAAGCAATCTATGCGGGAGCTTAGTGATTCTTCTGTGTGCTGATGACAACCATTCTTCATGCCTGATCTGCTGAAACCGTTTGTTCCCCGGAGTATGTAAACATCGATGTTATTCTCTTTGACTTGGGTCATATGAACATTTTTATATCACAGAGACAATCAGTAGGAAACGGGTAGCAAAATACACACAGTACCTCCAGCATTTCTAACTGTCTCATCTGACCCTTTCCTTCAGCTCCTTCTCAGAGCTGGCTTCGCTCATGGCCCACTCTGCCCATCAGCCTGGCAAAAAAAGCACCATTCACAGTTACCTTACCTTGTCAGGCATCTGCTATGTGTTTGAGTCTTCCTTCAGTGACCACTTTGTCTCTTGGTTTTCCCTTCTTGCTTTTCCATAAACTTCATTTCTTTTTGATAAGGACAGCAGAGACTGAGCAACCATATCCCTGGAAAGGTCTGTGCTTGGATTAATATAACCTTAGGCCAGGCTTGAGGTGTTATTACTATGGTTTTATGAATGATTTAGCTTCCAAATTCCTCTCCCAGATTTTGTGCTTCAAGTGGTGGCTGTTGAGAGAGTGATCATCTGCTGCACTTCCAGCTCGTGATCCTTTGCACTGACGGTCTGTCTCTTGCATGTTGCTGGATTCAGTAGGCCAGCGCACTCACAGTAAGCAGCAGCCCAGTGTGCCTTGCTGCATTTGTTCTACAAGCCCACGTCTTTTCTTGGATTTTAGAACTACTAGCTGCTGCTTCAGTACTCAACTGGGTAAAGAAAGGTAATAGATTTGCTGTCTGTTTCACTCCAGAAGTAGATCGATGCTCTTTCTTTATTCCTGAGCAGAAAATGGAAGCACTAGCATATCCTTTATGACTGGGTTAGTGAGCTCACAAAACGGCTGAAGGTTGGTGTTGTGGCAGCATTTAGTGCTAGCATGCTGCAGCCTGTTACAGAAGATCATTTTACCCCAGGAGTTTGAGATAACTACAGTGACATAGCAAGGCTCCGTCTCAAAACCACGGGGTGCTAGCGGAGGGACTAGCTAAGGCTCTTTTTGTTTTCTTCTTCTGTCATGCAGGGGGAGTTTTTCCTTTTCCTTTGAAGGAAGGGGGGATTGAAGCTCTTTCTTCAAAGCAGTCAGGGCTCTCATTGAATACTATACCTTCCATACCTTGGCCCTAGACATCCGACCTTTCCACACCGTGAGAAATAAATGCCTTCTTGTTTGAAAACTACAATCTCAGGGGGAAAAAAACCCTGTGGGGAAAACAGGGTCTTATTTTGCAGCCCTGGCTGGCCTGGGACTCAGCGATCTACCTGCCTTTGCCTCTGCCTCTTGGTTGCAGGGGTATATACTATTACACCTGGAGATCTCAGAAACTTTGACATAACATTATACAGTGCATAAGGCTACAGTAATGTATGATCAGTAGTTTGAGCTGGTTTGGGGTGTGGGAGTGTTACTTATGTGTGCATGTAAGTAGAGAGCAAAGGTCAATTTTGAGTTTCTTCTGTATCTCCACTTTATTTTTTGAGATTGGGTCTCTCACTGAACCTGGAGCTGAGCTGAGTAGATGGGCTGGCTAGTGGGTCACTGGAATCTGCTTGCTTCCACATCTTAGCACTGGAGTTACCAGCATGCACAGTCATACCTAGCCTTTACGTGAGTCCTGAGGATCCAAACTCAAGTGCTCATACTTGTGCAGCAAGGACTTTACTCATTGACCCACCTCCTCCCTAGTCTTCTGCCTTAAAGTTATGACAGATTCGGAACAACCCAGCTACTGTTATTACTGGTCTTAGAAAGTGAATGTCACCCATGTTATGTATGCTTGCATTTCACAATGATAAATACTATTATAAAATTCACATGATTAAAACTGTATTAAACTTCAAGGAGAAAAATGAAAGAAAAGATAGTTGAGTTAAAAACAATCAATGTGTAAGTGAAAACAGGCAAGTAACAAGTCAATGTACACAGGCCAGCAGTGTGGCTCCATGAAGGAGTACATGCCTAGCAAGACCCTGGGTTCCATCCCCAGCAATCCAATCTCCAAATACAGATTTTTTTTTGCTTGTGATGTAACTAGGTAGCTTTCCAGCATAATACCACTGACCCAATACTTTTGGAGTGAGCCTTATCTCACATTCAAGAAAAGCTCAAAAGGCCAATGCTGTCTCCTCAGTTTAGATTATTTTTCATTTATTTGAAATAACAGAAAAGGACTATCTCAATATTCTTTATTATCTGAAATGTATTAAAAATTATTTTCTTTTGGGTTTGGATAGCTCAGAAAGGAAAGAAACTAAGAATCTGATGGTGTGGTGGTTTGAAAGACAATGGCCCCCAAAGGGAGTGGGCCCTGTTGGAGGTGTGACCTTGTTGGAGGAAGTGTGTCACTGTGGGGAGGGCTCTGAGGTCTATTTTGCTCAGGCTTCCCTCAGTGTGACTTTCAGTTGACTTCCTGTTGCCTGTAAGATGTAGCATTCTCAGCTACTACTCCAGAACCATGTCAGCCTGCACACCACCATGCTCCCCACCATGATGATAAAGGACTGGATCTCTGAAACTGTAAGCGAGCCACCTCAATTAAATGTTTTCTTTGTAAGAGTTGTCATGATCATGATGCCTCATCACAGCAATAGGAAACCTAATTAACACAGATGGTATCAAAATAGTTAATTCTTTATTAAAGCACACTGAGCCATATTTTAAAACTATTTAGCTTCCAAGTGGTATTATGCAGCCAGTATATTACTATTGTCAATGTTATTACCATTTTCTGGGCAATTCAGCAAGCTAGAAAGCATCACAGGGCTCAGGGTTTTCTGTTCAGCATGCATATATGCTGCTGTCTGTGAAAAGACAGATTCAGGAGAGGCTGAGGGCCACTCGGTTGACTTACCACCACCCTGCAGCTCCATGCACGTGTCCATCACTGGTTTGACTGATCTGGCCATTGACTCAATGTAGAGCTGTTGACCCACATTCTTAATTTTGTTTACACTGGCATAGACCTGCTGCAAGGTCATCTTAGGGAGAAGAATGATAAAATAGGTTTAAAAATGTAGAAGTGTGCACTAAAAGACACACAAAATACACGCTTAACTTCTGGATCTCTGAGACATGACTAGAAGCAGTCCTCACTTCAATTCCACTTTTTGCTGAGCCACTGATGCCAATCAAACTGTACCTCCACCTACCCATGGTACACTGCTTTTTAGAAAAGCACACAATTAATCCCAGGGTCACCTTGCAAAGGTGATTTTTTTCCTCTACAAGACAGCATGCAGCCCAGCCGGCCTCTGACTCTTGTTCTCACTCTGACTGCTGAAATTATAAGTGTGTGCCACTAAGCCTATCTCAGACTTTGTTTTTACAGACATTTATCTATATCCATTCAAATCACTTTCTAAAATAAATAGAAAGTTGTCAAATGATAAATCCCAAGATGTTACCAGGTGCAGGACCAAGACAGACACGTTGCATCTGCACAAAAACACATCTGCCACACACCTGCTCCTTCTGCGCTTCCTCCACACAGGGTCCACTTGCCTCACTGGAAGAGGTGATGCTGATGTGCTGCTCCTGTGAGCCGCTGCTGCCCAGGCTCCCGTAACCACTAGAAGCACTGGCATGAATCGGCTAGGAGGAAGCGGCCCAGTTCAGTTACTGCTGTGTTAAGTGGTAAGGATACTCACCTCAGACCTTCTAGTCTACAATCACTCCTTAAATGCTACAGTAGGTATGGGGAGGCTGAAGCTGTTAGCCTGGATGCTGGCGTGAGGTTAGGGTTGAGCCTAACCTTCTAGTCTAGGTGGGGATTACAGCACTTTGTCCTTTTAGATGCTATAAGATAAATGATTTTTGTAAATCATAGATAATTTAATGAAATAAAACAAACTTTAGTTCTTTATACTAAATTTAGACAGAACACATGAAACAAAAACAGAGTTTTATAAAACTTCAGACACTTTATGGACCCTAGAGATTTTATCCAAGACATTTTGGAAAACCTCTGGGTTCACAGTCTTTGTGGGGACACACTCAACTCTATTTCCTAACAGAACCCATCTTTGGTTGCTCTTTTCAACAGGTAATTTCCTTGTTCTTCCCTTATAATGACAAGAGATACTAAGGCCAATCATATCTCTCTTCTACTTTTAAAAACTGAATTATTAAAAAAAACACTGAAGCCCAAACTCAGGAGCTGAGCACAGTTTGCTGTGCTGAGGTGAGTGCAGCCAAAGGGGCCTGTGCATCTCACACAGAATAGGGAACAAAATGACCAGAACCTAATCCATAGAAGCACAGGGAAGAGCAAACATTTCTAAGGTGTGGAGGTAAAGACTCCTTTCTCCTCAGTGTGTTCTTAGGACTTCACTAAGACTGAGCTAACATAAAACACAATTTTTCAAATGATGTGTTTTAAAAACCTCTCACTTTACCTGCAAAAGAAGTTTGTGAATTTGTTCTTGTAATTCTGTTATGTCTTTGTTGTTATTGGTTGCCTTTTTTATTCTGGTAGCAAAAACATCCTCATTTAATGGGCTCCTATAAAACGCCAAAAGAAACAATGAGCCAAGGAACCGAATTTATTTAAAATAAAGATAAAGTGCTTGCAACAGACCATTTAAAGAATAAGCTATGTTTTGATGAAACAGCTCCTTAACTCTAGATACAGGAAAATATGGAGTTAAAATTCCCAAAGAAACAAACTAGACATAACAGTCCCCAACCCGCATGGTCCTGGGGATAGAACACAGGACCTTGTACATGCTAGGAAAACACTGCAATACTAAGCTACATCCTCAGCCCTTGGGTTTTTGAGTCAAAGTCTTGCTACAATTAGTCCAGGCTAGCCTGGAGCATTTGCTCCTCCTATCTCCACCTCCTAAGAATCCTAAGGGATTATAGGCAAACACCTGGCACAGTTTAAGTTTCTCTGCAACACTGATCTTATGTAACAGGTTCAGGTAGGGATGTGTATGTGTGTGTGTATAAATTTAGTAAATGTACCTGTATACATAAAACCAGTGATAAGCTACTTCTTTTGCTCCTAAGAGGTTCAGTAAGGACTGGTTTCAAAATTTGACTGAGCGGACCTCTCAATACTCATTAAGACCCTGAAGTTGCCAGGCAGTAAATGCTTAAATGCTGGGCTGGAGATGACTCAGTGGTTAGAAGTTCCTGCTGCTCTTCCAGAGGACCTAAATTTGATCCCTACACCCAGGTCAGGTGACTCATAACCATCTCTATGTCCAGCTCCTAGGGGATGTGAGGCCTCTGGCCTCCAAGGGCACTTGCACACACCCACATGCAGGTATATATTCCTAACATATTTTAAAAAATAGTAAAAATAAAACTCAAAAAAACTTAGCTGGATGTGGTAGCACACCCCTTAAATCCCAGCACCTGGGAGGCAGAGGCAGGAGGATCTCTGTGAGTTTGAGGCCAGCCTGGTCTACAGAGTGAGTTCTAGGACAGCCAGAACTACATGATGAGACCTTGGCTCAAAAAACAAACAAACAAACAAACAAACAAATAAAATTTAAAGTTGCTAATTACCTATGCTGCCTGATAAAAATGACTCTCCAGCCCACCCTAGTGGTGAAAATGAGGCAGTCACAATACCACCTCTCAGCTCATTGACAAGCTTCAGAGAATTTACAATCCCCCACTGAGATGGTAAAATCAGTTGTTGTGCAAGCCTGGTGACTGGAGCTTGACCTCAGAACCCTCGGGTGAAGGCGATACCAACAAAAGATGTTCTCTGAGTTCCACATGTGTGTCATGTTATACATGTCATTGTTCCCCATCTTACATGATAAATTAAAAAACAAAGTAAGAATTACTACCTGAATACAGTGAATGCCAACAAAGATAACAAAGACAAGAAACTAACATTTATTAGGATCGCCTCCTAAAAACTGTGCTAGTTTTTAAGAATATGAAAATAACATCTTCAAAAGCCATAAAGCAGTGCTTCTCAGCCTGAGGGTTGCGACCCTTTGGCAAGCCCCTATCTCCAAAATATTTACTAATTACAATTCATAACAGTGGCAAAATAAATAAATAAAGTAGCAACAAAATAATGTTATGGTTGGGGGTCACCATAGCATGAGGAAGGTTGGGAATCCCTGCCCTAGAGTGGCAGTCATTGTCTCAATGGCTTTGCAAGTAGCATCCCTTCAATGGGATGTCAACCTTCCCCAGGTCTCCTAGTTATTAAGGGGAGAGGAGAGATAAGGGAAGGGACCAGTCTAGGTACCGAGGTTTACACATTTGTCATGACATGAAACTACCTCTTGGGACCTTGGTAGAGTGGGTACCAACGAGGAATACTGAGTCAGATATATCACCTCATCAAGTCTTATGATATAGGTATTATGCCTGGCATTTAGTGTGAGGCTGGGTGATGTGGCCCAGTGGGAGAATGCTTGCCTAGCCCAGGCTGGATGGAAGAACTAACCAAGAAACAGCAAGGCCAGAGCATGCAGAGATGGTTGCATGGTTAAGAACACTTTCGGGCCGGGTGGTGGTGACACACACTTTTAATCCCAGCACTCGGGAGGCAGAGGCAGGAGGATCTCTGTGAATTTGAGGCCAGCCTGGGCTACAGAGTGAGTTCCAGGAAAGGCTCCAAAGCTGCACAGAGAAACCCTGTCTCAAAAAACAACAACAACAAAGAACACTTTCAGCTCTTGAAGAAGACCTGGGTTTGGTCCCCAGCACTTACATAGCTGCTGACAAGAGTTTGTAACTCCAGTTTCAGGGGACCCATTGTCCTCTTCTGGCCTCCCTGGGCCCCAAGCACACACTCTACACACATGCAAGCAAAACACTTGTACATATAAAATGAAATCTTTAAATTTTTTTGTTTTGTTTTGTTTTTGTTTTTCTGAGACAGGGTTTCTGTGTTGTTTTGGTGCCTGTCCTGGATCTCGCTCTGTAGACCAGGCTGGCCTCAAACTCACAGAGATTCGCCTGACTCTGCCTCCCGAGTGCTGGGATTAAAGGCATGTGCCACCACTGCCTGGCAAATCTTTAAAATTTTTAAATTTTTTATGTGTATGGTATTTTGCCAGAGTGTATGTCTGTGTACCATGAGCATGCCTGGAACCTGCATAGGCCAGGAGAAGACACTGGATCCCCTGGACCTGGAGTTACAGATCTACAGTGCAGCTACAGTGACCTAAAAGCTGAACCACCACCCAAGAGTGCAATCATTATTAGAAAAATCAGAGTGCTGGTAGTGCCATGAAAGCAGCAACAAAACCCGAATTCAGGACCTTGGACTCAACCATGTCCATCTTCCCATGACAGGTGACATTTGCCCCACTCACCTGTGTACCCCACAGCAGCAACTGATGAACTTACGTTCGAACTTTATGTCGGCCAATGATGAAAGAAACCTTCCGGCTCCAGGGGTTCACAAAGCTGGACCAGCTGGAATCCAGAATGACATAATCTCCATTCTGAGTGCAGAATCTGATGGGCAAGTGTTCAAATGGAGGATGGCCCACATACTTTAAAACTACATAAAGCAAAAAGATTACAACCAAACCTTACACAGGTAAGATTGCAAGTGTCCTGGGGAATTTTCAGCACTTTAAAGTAGGAAACTTTAGCAGTTTCAACACATTTTTTATTTGGGTAAAGGCTAAACTCTAATGAGAAATGAACTGAAAAGTTAGAACCAATCAGTGGCAAATAACAACTTCCATAAAGGAGCAGGCCCCACCTTTTTGGTGTATGGCAATCATCAGAGGCCGATCTTCTGGGTGCAAATATGTTAAGATCGATGTTCCAATCAGATCCTGAGGTAGGTAACCCAGCAAAGGCACTGCCCTGGGGCACAGGGACACAGCACAGGAAGCATGTTACACTGAGCAAGTAATTAAGGATTTCTATATATTTAAAAATTACCCACTCAGGCTGGCAATATAACTCAGTCAGAAACTATGTGCTTAGTATACATAATAATTCTATCTCCCACTCTGCAAAATAAAACATCACCATCAAACCCTAACTTCTCTATTTAATTCTAAAAAAGACGACCATGAAAAGATGAAAAGATATCCATTAACACATCCATGAAACAAAAACTTAAGTGCCTGTGCTAGGGGGAACAGATACAAGCTAACTATGCAGTAGTCACCTGACATGTTACATCACCATCATCTCATTCCCTAAGAACAGGCTTGCAGGCTCACTGTGAACATATGAATCAGAAGCTCTGGAGAAAACCCACAGACATGAATTTCTAGCAAGTTCCTCAGGAGTCTTGTGCTCTTTGTTGTCATTTAGAAAGAGCATATGGTAACAGAACGATGCCAAGGATAATGTGGGCTACAAATTTATACAGCATTAGTGTAGTGTACACAGTGTTACTGTAGTGTAGTGTAGACAGTATTAGTGTCGTGTGGACCTTGACTGTCCCCCAAGGTTAGTACAGTACATTGGAAGCTCAGTCCCCAGCCCATGGCACTATTGGGAGGTGATGAAGTCTTCACCACCTAGTGGAAAGAAGTTAGGGTACTGGGGTACACCTATAGGCCTGATCAACCTGACACAGCTTAGAGTCACTGGAAGGAAGTCTCAATTCAATAACTGTGTTTATCACGCTAGTCTGTGGACATGTTGGTGAGGGACTGCTTCAACTGTCTTAATGTAAGAGTGCCCTGTCTAGAGTGGGCAGTGTCATTTCCTGGGCAGGTGGTCCCAGGCTGTATAAGAAAGCTAGCAAAACATGAGGCAATGGGGGAGTCAGGGAGTGAGCCCGCAAGCAGCATTCTTCCACAGTTCCTGCACTCAGGTTCCTGCCCTGTCTTCCCTCTACCTCCTGGTCCCAGGAAGGAAGCAGATTAACTTCACCATGATGTCCTGACCCACCAGAGGTCTCAAGGCAATGGAGACAGCCAAGTGATCATGGCGTGAAACTGAGCAGTCATTAAACCTTTCCTTCCTCCTTACAAGCTGGTCATTTCCAGTATTTTACCACAGTAACAAGGGCTGATGAACAAAAATGTGATTAATAAGAATTGAATACAATGTAATGTCAAAATCAAATGTAATGTAGTATCCAAAGGTACTAATCACTCCGATACTCACAGAAGCCTTGGAAGGTTGACTTAGATAAAACAGGCTCCATAAACATGTTCTGTGCTCCGCTTTACACTAACGCATGGTTAGTCTTATTCTCACATTTTCAAATTTCAAGAATAAGTAAAATTCTAAAATAAATGTGTGTATGTGGGGTTGCATACACTAATATGATAACAACATTTGTTTTGTTTGTTTGTTTGTTTTGAGACAGTGTTTCTCTGTGTAACAGCTTTGGCTGTCCTGGAACTCACTGTGTAGACCAGGCTGGCCTTGAACTCATAGAGATCCTCCTGCCTCTGCCTCCCAAGTGCTGGGATTAAAGGTGTGCACCACCACTGCCCCGCCAACATTTGCTTTATCCAAACAAAAACACTAAAAAAAATTGGAGCTGGAGAGATGGCTCAGCAGTTAAGAGCACTGACTGATCTTCCTGAGGACCTGAGTTCAATTCTCAGCACCCAGATGGTGGCTCACAGCCAC
Organism: Onychomys torridus; assembly: GCF_903995425.1. NCBI lineage: Eukaryota > Metazoa > Chordata > Mammalia > Rodentia > Cricetidae > Onychomys > Onychomys torridus. Next base: position 162,496,889 of record NC_050444.1, read on the forward strand.
CTGTAACTCCAGTTCCAGGGGATCTGAAGCTGTTTTCTGTCCTCCTTAAGGTGCTTTCACACATGGTACACACATAAATGCAGGCAAAACACCTGTACACATAAAGTAAACAATTTTCTTCTAAAAAAAATACTGAAAACCAGCAGTAAGCACCATAGCTTTCACTGTGTTAAAAAAAAAAGAGATGATTTTAAAATTGCTCTAAAAAAAGGTATGTGTTCAAAATAGAGAAAAATTCTTAAACATTATCCTTTATTAAAAGACATATGTTCTCTTTCTTCCTCTTCAGACTAATCAGCATAGTTAGCATAAATTTTAATTGAGCAGCATTTGTCAAACGAAAATACCACCAGAGTAAATGCTAAAGGAGCTGAGTCTCGGTCCTTGGCTTATGTAAAGTGATAACCCCTGCACCACCTGAGCCTCTACGCTGTGAAACCTAGAAAGGCATCACGTAGGTCACTTTCAAAAATACAATATGCAAGATGTTTACACTAAAATTCAGCCAACAGGTAAAAGTACTTGCCGCCTAGCCTGCTGGCTTGAGCTGGATCCCTAAGGCCCATACAGTAGAAGGTGAGACCCAACATGAGAAAGGTGGCCTCTAACCTCTCTCGAGCGCACGTGGGTATACACAATTTGAAAATGTATTTACGAGGACTCAATTGAAGTTGCACTGTCACCAGCAGGAACCACGCAGGCAAACCGACAGTGTCACAGGATACAGAACAGTACACAAAGAGTAATGCAGACCTCTAGTACTTTGGTCTGTCTTTGGAAACCAATTTCTTTTAGGCTCAAAGAATTATTTACCTTTCATCTACTTCAAGAAACACACATCCTGGGGTGTGTGTTGTGGTAAAAATTCTTTTATCTACAGGGATTCGAGGAGCTATTAAGAAAGGAGAAAGACTGATTAAGGGTCAAACATCCAATTAATCATCTACTGAACTGGCTACTAAACATACAAGGAATAAAATCTCCATACAAAATGGCAGAAATCTAACTTAAATGTAAGGTCTGACTGTCATGAAGTCAAAGCTACAGTAAAATAATAATCTTCATTATTAAATTGATTTTGATGAGGTCAATATGTGATGACTACATTATGGTTAATTTTAAATACAGAAAGTCTGTTACATTGTAAATAGCTAGTTTCTTTATCAGAAATATTTAATAGTTAAAGGGGGAGTAAGGGAGGGACTGAATATTCTTCAGTGGCAGTGTATAACTAAACAAAAACACTTGAAATAGTACTAAAATAAATTGTCATCTGATAAAATTGGTACCATCAAGTCAGGTAAGCTCTGCTCTAAAATGTGCACTGAAAAATGCAGGTAACAAACACTCTGAAATAGGCTTATATCCCAGTTACTTCAACACAACTTCAACTGCAAGAAGCCTCAGTGAATGGTAAAAAGGCATCCATGGAGCTGCTAGGAGCACATACAACAGGCATGCATTTCATCCAGTGGAGCTGCTGGGAGCACATACGACACGCATGCATTTCATCCAGTGGAGCTGCTGGGAGCACATACGACACGCATGCATTTCAACTGCCTGTTGCTACCTTTGCGCCTCCCAAGCCACACTTACAGGAGTGCTGCTGTTAATGTTTAACATGTAAATCAATGGTTTATGATTTCATTTAAAAAGAAAATTTTTATGTGCATTGGTGTTTGGTCTGCATGTGTGTACAGGAGGAGATCAGAAGAGGGTGTGAGATCTCCTAGACTGGACTTACAGACAATTGTGTGCCATCATGTGGGTGCTGAGACTTGAACCTGGGTCTACTGAAGAGCAGCCAGTACTCTTAACCACTGAGGTATCTATCTCTTTAGGCCCTTTATCCTTTTTTTAAAAATGTAATTAACTTTTTGATCATTGTGCCCCTGAACTAATTTTTCCAATAGTCCTGTTTTTATTGTGACTCATTCGGTGGCAATTTGTAGGAAAGCACATACTATGTCTCATCAGAACCAATAGTGATTTTTTTAAGTAGTAAATGGAAGCTGCCCATGGAGAAGTTTAGAAATGTATTTCTGTTTATTGAATATACATACTGTAATTTCTGGAAGTTTCGAAACACTTCTAGAATATGTTGTCTCCTCCCTCCATTATATGCTGAGAATCAAACACAGGGCCTTGTAGTTACACAGCCAGCTTTTGCTATGTTGAGGCAGGTAGTCACTATGTAGGCCAGGCTAGCTTCGAACTTGTTACGTAGCCTAGGGCATACATGCCTCAGTCTCTTAAGGCATGTGCTACCTGGCAAATTCAATCATTCTTGTGGCCTCTTCCTGTAATGATTTTAGTGCTGTTATTTCATACAAGACAGATATAAAGGCCATAGAACAGGTCACCTGTTGTACTACGTTTCTATCCAAGTGTGAGGCACAGACCACAAAGCCACACTGTGGCAGTGATGACAGCACAGGAAGCCAAGGTCAGTAAGAGTGACATCAGTAAACATCAGCTAGAAGTGCTTACAGAGTTTATGCCCATACTGGACATGAAGCAGCCTTTTGTCCTAGAACTGTAGAAACAGCTATCCCTGTGCTCCTATGTGAACACTGGCATTCTGCCTCTAACTGAGCCATAGGACATCCTGACTTACCTTCATAACCAGAGTGAATCTTCTCAACCAATGCTAGACAGCAAGGCTCTGGTTCTGGCTGGGCAGAGCTGTGTACGTGAACCAAATAGGGGAGGATCCGGAATGGAGAGTAATGCTTCTTTTGTGCTCTGTCTTCATCTCCACTGAAGAGATCAAAGGTCATTAGAGCTGGTACTGGTGCACTCAGCCTGCTGCAAAAAGGCTGGGGAATGCATCACTTGTAATTCCCCAGACAGAAAGACCCAAATCTAAAATGTTTATAAAGATGTTTGTTTCCACCAAGGGAAGGTTAGCTTGAAATCTTAGTAACCCTGGGCAATAACACACATTCACTATTCACTGCATAGAAGGTTTTATGGAGGACTGCTTACATCACGGTGAGAGTCACCCCACCCATGACCTGCTCATGACCACACCTCAAACTCCTGTGGACTTGAACCCTTCCACTGTGAGGTACACCAAGCACTACAAAGAGAAAATGGGGTCCCATGTGATCATTTGGCCAAACCCAACTCTAGGGCACCCCCCTTCAGTTTTTTTAAAAGAACTGACTCGGTCTCAAAGATTCAGCTACTCCTTGGCTGCTATAGGCTTGGCTTGAAGGTAAGCACTGTCCTATAAAATGCCTGGCTGGGGAAAAGGGCATTAAAACCTAGCTGCCCAACCTGGCCTCTGGAGTAGAGCCAGACCCCTTCTCAGCTCTGAGGGTGAGCAAAAAGGTTTCTCCTGTATTGCTAATGGGATACGCTACCATGCTGTGGAGTCTAACTGTCCAAGAGTGAGCTACCCTCCTCTTTGTCTGCAATCAAGCCTCTCTTATAACTTAATCTAGATTAGTGACCCCTAATCTCAAGGCAGTCTCAGAACTGCCAGAGCCACCCTCAGTCCTATGACCTTGCTTCCTACTTTAGTCATTTGGATGAGGGCCTTCCCCCAACCACACAAGAGCTCATGCTTGTATTTGTTCAGCTTCCCTCCTATTGCTATGAAGAGCTGCTTCAAGCTTGTCCAAGCCAAGGGTTCTAAATGCCATTACATACATTTGCCCTACATATTACCTGCGGGCCTGTACCTCTACCTAGAACTAGGTTCTCATACAGTCTCAATGTAGACCCAGATCAACTCAACCACACTAAGCACCTCTCCAAGAAGGTGCTTTTGCTACATGCTCTTGGGCTTCAAATATCTCCCCCAAGGTTTCTATTGCCACCCCTTACTCCTTTTATCTGATGTCCCAGTTCTAACCCTTACTAAGTCCTGGCAAAGCATCTACAAGTTTTTCTTTTAGCACCTCACTAGCCTGACTTTACAACCCAAGCCTTTCAGTGCCCTAGCTGACCTAGTCCTGCATACAGCAGCCCACAGTCCTGTCTAATGCAAAATATGCTTTCTTGAAAATGAAACCTCCTAGCAGTGCTGTCCACAAACACTGGCAGCCCTGCAGTAAGGACTGACCCCTCATCCAGACTAGGTCTCAATGGTAATACCATTTCTCTCCACCTGTAACAGGGCATGCCTGGAGAAATGATGACTCTTAAATCTGGGGTAAGAAAGTCTATGTTCAGTCTGGGATGTCTCATGACTAAAACCAAGGAAGCTGTCAAAGACCATGTAGATACTGTTACAAGGGCAGGACAGCTACCCTAACAGTATCCTGACTGGTCAAAGACAGAACAGTTTCACCACCATGAGGTGAATCGTACCTTTGCCTTTTAGAAATATTCTGAAATACTAAGCAGGTCTGAGGTTGAGATAAGAAAGCAGAGGGGAGGGTCTGCAGGAGAGACAGATGGCACCAGGCTGGCTGTGGCTTAGAGCTGGACAATCAGAACACACTGGTGTTGTAAAATATTATTTTAAAGTGTGTTATTTTGTTTATGTTGCATTTGTTTAATTCTATGAAGCTGTGATACTGTGCCTGTCTAAAACACCTGATGGTCTAATAAAGAGCTGAATGGCCAATAGCAAGGCAGGAGAGAGAAACAGGCGGGGCTGGCAGGCAGAGAGGATATACAGGAGAAGAAATCTGAGAGGAAAGGAAGAAAGAGTGAGAGGAAAGGAGGACATCTGGGACCAGCCACCCAGCTACACAGCCAGCCATGGAATAAGAGTAAGATTTACGGCTGGGCAGTGGTGGTGCACACCTGTAATCCCAGCACTTGGGAGGCAGAAGCAGGCAGATCTCTGTGAGTTCGAGGCCAGCCTGGTCTACAAAGCGGGTTTCAGGACAGCCTCCAAAGCTACAGAGAAACCCTGTCTCAAAATCCAAAAGAGTAAGATTTACAGAAGTAAGAGAACGGGAAAAGCCCAGCAGCAAAAGGTGGATGGAATAATTTAAAGTTAAGGAAAGCAGCTAGAAGCGAGCCAAGCTAAGGCCAGGTGTTAATAATTAAGAATAAGTTTCTGTGTGTTATTTATTTGAGAGCTGGGTGGTGGGCCCCCCAAAAGAGCAAAAATCAATAACATTTTGGCACCCAATGTGGGGCCTGTATTTCCATGTAGGGCCTTGCGAAAGCTGAAAGGAACAGAAAAAAAGAAAAGAAAAAGGACATGGCTCCTTTAAGAGACACTGCTGTTCAGCTAGCAGCACTAAATAAAAGCAGGAAGCTAAGTAGAAACCACTGTGGCAAAGCAGGTACTGGCTTCCATAACTAGGTAGGTTGAATGCAGTTCTTAGTCAAGAACCTCTAAGGGAGCCATGTTAGGCTTGGCTTTCATGACCTGAGAAGCAGGCAGAGGTCCACGCTGCCTAACAGTTAAAGGTTTGACACAGGGTCAAAAATGGCTAAAAGATATGCGGTAAAACAAGTTTAGATAAAAAAAATAAAAAATAAAAAACTTCTAAACAGGTTTCAGTGTGTTTTACAATGTGCGTAGGCTTAAGAAAGAGAGGGGAAAAAAGGGTACAGTCAGAAAAAAATGAAGTTAAGTAATAAAGTCTTTAAAGAGAGAAGTAAAATAATAAGCCATGTAGAAATGGGAAATACACAGGGAGCCTGAATCCTGTATGTTATTGTGTTGATTTTGAATTATTATTATTATTTTTTTTTTGAGAAGGGTTTCTCTGTGTAGCTTTGTGCCTTTTCCTGGAACTCACTTGGTAGCCCAGGCGGGCCTTGAACTAACAGAGATCCGCCCCTCTGCCTTCCGAGTGTTAGGATTAAAGGCGTGCGCCACGACCGCCCGGCTCTGAATTTTTTTTTTTTTTTTTTTGATTATTGATGAGCAAACAACAGCTGCTGGTAGACATAGAATTGTGAATATGACTGTAAAATTGAGCCAACGTAGATACTTGAGGGCTATCTTAACTTTAAAAAGAAGTAAAAAATGTATTTTTCAAATTGAAATAAAAATGCTTTGGAGTTTTGTTCCCACAGGAGACAAGAGGTTGTGGATTCCTTCAGGAATAATATGGATCAGGAGTGATCAAGGGAGACCTCCTGAATCTTGACAGGTAGTATCTATTAACAAAGGTTACAGCTGGTCTTCCCAGGACTTGGCCATTATCTCAAATTTTCTCTCCAGGACCCTAAAGATACTTCGTCCACAGACAGCAGGAAGCAGTTTAGAGAAAACCATGCCCACATTCCCAAGAGTTGGAAGGTATGGTGGTTTTTGGTTATTTGGTGGGTTATGGGTATTTGTTATCATTTAGGGGAATATATTGATACAAATTTAAAGTTATTTTTGTTACAGCATAGTGTATGTATGTTTCTATTTTTGTTTGAGGTACTGTGACTATGCAGTTCATTTGGAAATATAAGGTGAAGATCTACTTTTTGAAAGCTATTATTATAAACTATATAGGAGAATCAGGTACATAGTTTAGTGGTTAGTCATTTGTAACAACCAAAATTATAGATATGTTAGGTATGCTTTCCAGATCATATAGAGACATATTTTAGATAGATGGTCTTCAAACCTTTCAAAGACCTACAAAATATGCCATTTAAAGATTTATTTATTATGTATAAGTGTTCTTTCTGCATGTGTGCCTGCAGGCCAAAAGAGGGTGCCAGATTTCATTATGGATGGTTGTGAGCCACCATGTGGTTGCTGGAAATTGAACTCAGGACCTCTGGAAGAACAGCTACTGCTGGTAACAGCTGAGCCATCTCTCTAGCCTAAATACATCATTTAAAATGTTTTGTTAACCTAAGGTTTTTCATGACAATGAGACACATCTGCTCCTGGAAGCACCAATTTACTTCAGAGATGATGGGTATTGAAGAAATCCCTTATAGAGTTTGCTTTCACTGTGGCAAGGTTAGCCACTGGGTAAAGAAACTGCTTTGACTGCTGACAATGTGCTGTGCAGACTGGACATGCAGGACACACAGGGAAAATACTGTTGAACTTTGCCCAAACAAGGCAGGATAGTACTTCAAAATTCCTGCTTTACAGAAGAGTCTGTCAGATATTCTGTAAGACACACAGGAAAGTAACTGCTAAACTTTGCCAAAACAAGGCAGGACAGTCCTTCAAATTTCCTGCTTCACTGAAAAGTTTGCCAGATAATCTGGACCAGTAGGCTGAAGATGGATGCCCCAGTGTTGCAGAGGAACTTAGGGTGACTGTCCAGGCAGCCAAATGTCTCTGTTGTTAGATAATATTACATCCTCAGCCTCTAGGTCTTTGATGGTGTTGAAAGACTAGATAGTTATAGTTGTAGTTTTCCTTAGTTATGAAACTAAGTAAATTAGGTGTAAAACTTTGGATTCACTAAGATAGGATAGAAAATGCATTATTTTCTCTAAATGTGCTAACTACAAATGTACTGAATATTGTAAATTAATTCTTACTTGATAACTGTTTTTGTTGTATGTAGTTATACTATGTTAAAGTTAAAACATTTCTTTTTCTTTAGATGAAAGGGGGAAATTTTGTAGAATATTATTTTAAGCGTGTAACTTTTGTTTATGTTGCATTTGTTTAACTTTGTGAAGCTGTGATACTGTGCCTGTCTAAAACACCTGATGGTCTATTAAAGAGCTGAATGGCCAATAGTGAGGCAGGAGAGAGAAACAGGCGGGGCTGGCAGGCAGAGACGATAAATAGAAGGAGAAATTTGGGAGGAAAGGAAGGAGTGAGAAGGAGGAGGACATCTGGGGCAGCCACCCAGCCACCCATGAAATAAGAGTAAGATATGAGAATGGGAAAAGTCCAGAGGCAAAAGGTAGATGGATTAATTTAAAGTTAAGGAAAGCTGGCTAGAAGCAAGCCAAGCTAAGGCCAGATGTTCACAATTAAGAATAAGGTTCTGTGTGTGATTTATTTGGGAGTTGGGTGATAGGCCCCCCAAAAGAGCAAAAATCAACAACATACTGGCTCATTATACTATTTTCTCTGCTTTCATTAGGTTAGAAAGTCTAAGGAAAAGGTTTTGAAAATAGTTAATCTCAACAAAATACTTCCTCTGAAAGTGAAGTTCCCTGTGACCTAGTCCCTGCCTCTTCATCTACCTCCCTCTCTTCCCTTCTGATCCACCCTAGGGCCTTTGCACTTCTATCCTTTCCACATGGACGATGCTTTCTCAGGAACTTCCTTCAAGTTGCCCGGCTTACTCCTTCACCTTCTTCAGGTCACTGGCTCAGAAAAAAGTTCCTTCATCAGTCTGGTGCTTTGTCACCACCAAAGTATGTGTCAAAGCTGTCAGTGCAATGGTGGTGAGCAATGCAGGGCTCTGAAGGGTAAAGGGAGCACCACCATGATGGAGGGATTAAAGCAGTCCCTGATAGTTGGTTGTTATGGTGACTGGCTCCCTCTGCCTTTCTGCTCATGCCGGTTTGCCCTTCACCATGAGGCCCTTGCCCAATGTCAAGCAGACCCTGCCTTCATGCTCTCTGGCTCCCAGAACTGCAAGCCCAAACAGATACTTCTCTTTACAAACTAGCCAGTCTTCGGGATTCTGTTACAACAGAAGACAGACAAAGTGACTAAATAAAACACCAATTTCTCCACTGTCCAGAACTCACTTTCTTGTCCTGAATTTGTTGCTAATGGGCACATTTATATTTATACATTATTGGTCTCCTGCTTACAGAATTTAAATACAGAGTCTGATTCAGATAGGAACTAAAAGTTTTAGTGTAACAAACCTGTGTGTCATTTATATTGGGAGCATAGCATGAAGGTCCTTGTGCCCACAGATCTCCAGAGAAACCAGGAATGTTAAGCACACAGTATTGTCTTTACAATAGGAAAGATGAAAAACTTATTCTTCCCTCCAGAAAGCTGAGAATCAGAAGTGATTCACAGCCTGGTGATCTGTGTCATATGTTATAGCTAGGCCCTATCAAGCTTTTACAGCCAGGACTGGTGGTGGCTAGTAATCTAAATGACCCTTATAGCCAGAGGCTCCCCCAAGCTCCCACAACCAGGACCAGAGACGGCTAACAGCCCATATGACCTCTATGCTATCCGTATGGACCGGAGACCAGGCCAGACATTTAGGCCCTTAAGCTAATACAAGTATCATATCTCTAGAACCCATCTTCTTGGAGGGAATGACGTGTACCCTGAGCTGAGTTTCAATGTAATTATGCTTCTTTGTGCACCTGGGATTGTATTACACTAGGAAACTTGTTTTCAAATTGTATTGGGAATAGGCGGCCTGTTGTTAGACTCTCTGAAGTCTGATCCAGGTTGAAAATGTCAATCTGTACCTGTTTTTCATTCTTATCTCTTCATGGAGTTAGCTCCCCTGTATGGTACCTGCTGGGACTCCCTCCCCCCACCATCCACATACATACATTTACTACATTCCAGGCATGTTCTTGATAAACACACTTGTGAATGACTCAGTAAACCACACAGCCCTTTCATGCATACAAACACTATTAGCTCAACACTGTCCACCCCACCCCCCGGTTTTACAGCATATCTGATTATTTCCATTATAAATATTTTTCTTTCTATAAACATCTGGAGTAGTTACTACCTTCAATACTAATATTAGCAACGGTGACACTTAAAAATGTTTTTTTTGTTTTTGTTTTTGGCTGGGCATGATGGTGCATACCTTTAATTTCAGCAGTCAGGAGGAGACAGAGACAGGTGGATCTCTGCAGGTTCAAGGCAAGCTTGGTCTATAGAGTGAGTTCTAGGACAGTCAGGGCTACACAAAGAAACACTGTCTCAATTTTTTTTTCTTTTTACTATGAAAGCAACATTATAGTAGTTTGTTCAGAGGGTGACAACTATCTACAAGAAGTCACTCCTGTTAAAGTGTGCTCAATTTTCTTCTAGATCACTCTCTTTTTAAGCCCTGCTACTAAAAATTCTAAGAACTGATAGGTAGGTGTGGAGAAATTTTAAAAATTAACTTTAAATGTGACTGAAAAATAAAGCAAGCAAAATGGGCCTCAAAATAGTTGTTTTACTGTTTACTTCAAACCAGGGGCTCTGATGTCATAGGGAGCTAGCAATTACCTTTCAGTCTTTTTATTTTTCTTCTCAACCACATACAAATTCTCACGGCAAGAATCAAGAGGGTTTTTGCTCGTTTGTTTTGTCTAATTTTGCTGTATGCAGGACAGAATCCAGCTGAATACAAAAGAGTCACCATAACAGTTGAACAGAAATTAGAGCCACGTTTTGGGCCTCCACAGTCTTTACTTACCAGATTCTGCAGAAGAAGGATTTCACTGGTGCATGCTCATACCGTGAAGCTAGAAGGAAAGAAAGATGGTCACGAGCCCTCCCAGGGCAGCCCTCAGTGACGAAGTCCTGAGTGAGACTCTGAGCTTCCCTTCATCTAACCCTCGGTCTCCCCACCCTCCAGTGGAGCATGTCCACCATTTCTGACGTCACCACGATGACCTGATGACGACTGTTTTGGGGCTAACAGTCTGGCCCACTTGAACAGCATGAGGAAGTTTGGAGAACTTTCAGAATTCAGTTCTCTGATGTTTAAACGGAACTGTTCTCCTTCACTTCAGTTCACCCTTGGGGAAATCTAGAATATTACATGTATGACCCTCCTTTGACTCTCGTGGTACTGCTAAGTCATCTCTAGAGGACTAGACAATTCACAGCAATGTTTATGTTTTTCTCTTCCTCATGGCAATGTTTCCATCAGCCTTCTTGAAATATATGCTGACAACCTAGAGGTAAATGTACTCAAATGAGGAGGCAGAATCTTTGCCCAAACGTTTCATTGAAGTAAAGAGACCTAAGTTACAGAACTATGGAAAACTGTTAAAATATTTGCATTAACATAACTAGTGAGAATCCCACAGATCCAAAATATTGAAGAGGGTCACGTCTTCGCACATCTAAGGAAAGGATCATAAAAATAATAAAAAATTGCCTCTTGCTCACACCATTTACACATTACATCAGGTTTCTATGTTCTCCACAAGCCACTGCAGAGCCATGAGCCAGACTCTGTTATCTCAAGCCTATAAGGCACTCAACAAGCTGAATGTGAGTCCTTACTTCTGCAAATGAGTTCTTTAAAACCATCAGGTCCTTCTGAGAGGTTTATACAACCAACATTACGTGGAAGCATATTCTAAAACACGACCAAACTGACAGCAGATTATATAGCATTCTGTGTCCACTTATGTCCTCTAAGCTCAAAGGAGGAAACTGGAGCAGGTAACCTGGGCACAGCCCTGAATGGGCACAGAGCTCACTAACTGAAGAGCTGAAGCTTGAACCTGAGATTTGCAGAGCAGAAGAACACTATTTGCAATAAACTAGATGCTTTAGGTCGCATGGCAGAAGTAATGATTTCAGAATATATTTAAGTTTCAGATGGGATGAAAATATCACAGCAAAGATTAAAAAGACTGAAGAGATGGTACAAGCAATGTTTAAGGAAACAGAGAAAAAAAAAAAAGAAAAAGAAGAAGAAGAATGGAAGGAGCTGGCAGCAGGACTAGCACTCCAGCATCTAGAATAGTTATGGCCAAATCTAGAACAGACCACTGGCCCCAAGTGTTCAATGGTCTCAGAATAGGTGATTAATGAAAGCAGAAAAACCAACACAGGCAACTAAAGGTTGAAAATGTATACTTAGGAAAGGAAGGTGAACAATACCAGTATTTTTAAGATGGGAAAAAAGAGATAATGGAGCTCCACAAAGGTAGGGAGTACTCAATTTTAAAAAATCAGGAAAGTAGAGGCTGAAAGATAAAAAAGTTTTAAAAGTCTGTTTCATGAGAATATAAACATGTTTCATACTGAAAGGCCATTGTAAGGGAAACAAGGCCCCCCCACTAGCTCTGCTAATTGTAGATTCAGTGGAAAATACTGCACTCTGCCCCCACGCCCCATACCAGAAAGTTAGCCCATCATGCTGTGCTAACAGGATGCTTGCAGGATAACCACCTGCGGTTGTGCTTGCAAGATAAATTGCTTGAGAAGAATGTTTGCAAAATAACCCCTTGCTAGATAAGCTTGGAATTCGTTTACCCACCCAGACTCTGAGAAAGACTGCGGAGACATCTGGCCTCCAGATGTCTGCACTCTGGATGACCCCGCTCCCCCGCCCTGGTAGAACCGCCTCATAAAAGGCCTGCGAGCCTTAGACTCGGGGTCACCAGTTACTTCTCACGCTGGTGGCCCATGAGCTCGTGCTAAATAAAGCTTCTTTTGTGACCCGATATCGGAGTGAAGCTCTCTGTTTTGGACGCCGACCCTAACATTTGGAGGTTCCACCGAGATTGGTAAGGACGGTGGTGAGTCGGCGGGGAAGCAGCTGTTCAAGCGGCCCGTGAGGACCCTTGGATGGTGGGGGACAGACATGTCCTGAACCCACAGGCTGCAGCTCTGGAGGACACTCTGGAGTGTGGGGACCCTGGGACAGGGGCCCCGTCTGATTCCCTTTTGTCTAGGAGATTTTTCCTACGGCCCAGGCCAATAGACAATCTTTTGGTTTCATTTTCCCTACCATTTTGCCGGCTTGTCTTGTTTGTGTGTTGTGTCTCGATTTTTGTGTCCTTCAGTGTCTGTTTCTACTTGTTTGGAATGGGACAGTCTGCCTCCACCCCTTTGTCCCTAACCCTCTCTCATTGGTCGGCAGTGACGGACAGCGCGTCGAACCTGGCGGTTTGGGTGAGGAAGGGAAAGTGGCAGACTTTCTGTTCGTCTGAATGGCCCACCTTCCGAGTCGGGTGGCCAGTAGATGGTACTTTTGATCTTAATATAATTAGGGCAGTCAAACAAAAGATTTTCATTCCAGGTTCACACGGACACCCGGACCAGCAGGCCTACATTTGGGTATGGGAGGATCTGGTGACTGACCCTCCTAAGTGGGTCCGACCCTTCCTGACTGCTCCTACAGCGCCTTCACTACTTCTGCCCCGATTCTCGTGACAAAGCCTTCCCAATCGACTCCATTACCGACTCCATCCCCTCCTCAACCCCCCTTACCTGAATCTCAGAATGACCTCATTTCATTTGCCTTAGACTTCCCACCACGACCGCCTCCCTATCGGCCCAAACCACGACCTCCGGCAGAGACTGGGCCCGAGTCTGTCTTGGTCTCTCCGTCGGGTCCAGCACAGGGAACCCGCCAGAGGAGAGCAAGGCCCCTGGATGAGGCACCCTCGGCTATCACACTGCCTTTGCGCCCCATTGGGGGAACGGTTGATGATGAGGCCGGGGGTGACATGCCCGCTCTCCAATACTGGCCCTTTTCCTCCTCTGACTTGTATAACTGGAAAAATAATAACCCTCCATTTTCTGAGGACCCCTCCAGATTAACAGGTCTCTTAGATTCCATCATGTATTCCCACCAACCTACTTGGGACGACTGACAGCAGCTCCTGGGGATCCTCTTCACTAAGGAAGAGAGAGAGCGCGCATTCTCCTGGAAGCCAGGAAACTAGTCCCCGGGCCAGATGGGCGACCAACTCAACTCCCCACCCTGATTGATGAGCGCTTCCCATTAAGACGACCAACCTGGGACCCAAATACCCCGGAAGGTAGGGAGCATCTGTCCCTCTATTGCCAGACTCTAATGGCAGGTCTCCGTGGACAGAAGGCCCACTAATTTGGCTAAGGTAGGTGAGGTTCTCCAAGGGCCTGACGAAACCCCCTCTGCCTTCCTTGAAAGGCTCATGGAAGCATACAGGAGGTATACGCCTTTCGATCCACAGTCTGAAGAACAGAAGGGGGCAGTAGCGATGGCCTTTATAGGACAGTCAGCTGCAGACATAAGACGCAAGTTACAGAGATTAGATGGTTTACAGGGACTGAGTTTCAGAGATTTAGTCAAGGAAGCAGAAAAGGTTTATTATAAAAGAGAAACTGCAGAGGAAAAAGAAGCTAGGTTAGAAAAAGAGAGAGAAGAAAAAGAAAGACAAAGAGAGAAGCGACAAAATTGAAATTTATCACGAATCCTGGCAGTGACAGTGAAGGACAACTCAGGGCCTCGAGGCAGAGGAGGTCGCCCGCCTTTAAAGCCTAACCAATGTGCATACTGCAAGGAAGAGGGTCATTGGGCCCGAGAGTGCCCCAAAAAACAAAGAGGACAAGGCCGGTCAGTCTTGGCCTTTGAAGACTGGGGAAGTCAGGGTTCGGAACCCCTCCCTGAGCTCCGGGTAACCTTTGAAGTGGAGGGGACCCCAGTGGACTTTGAAGTAGATATGGGGGCAGTCTTTTCAGCAATACAACAACCACTCGGGCCACTATCTTCCCGCAAGTCTCTGGTCCAAGGGGCCAACGGTAGTAGAGAGAGACCCTAGACCACTCAGAGAACAGTCAACTTGGGGAAAGGTACTGTGCAACATTCTTTTCTGGTCCTCCCTGACTGTCCAGCGCCTCTCCTGGGGAGGGATCTCCTGACAAAATTAGGAGCCCAAATAACTTTCACCGCCCAAGGACGTGAATTAAAGTTTGCCCATCCCATGGTCGGGGACCTCCGCCTCCTCACTCTAGAACTCCCAGCAGCAGAGGAATATCGACTGTATGGGACCACCATCCCCGCGGCCCAACTGACCATGGTCCCCACAGGACTGGGAAATGAAGAATGGACCCGCAGGTTCCCGGAGGCTTGGGCAGAGACGGGGGACCTGGACTGGCAGTAGAACAGCCACCCGTTGTGGTCACCTTAAAACCCACAGCAGTTCCGGCTCGGGTAAGACAATATCCCCTCAGCCGAGAGGCCAGAGAGGGCATTAAACCCCACATAGAACGATTCCTAGAACTTGGCATACTAAGACCATGCCAATCGGATTGGAATACTCCGCTCCTGCCGGTAAGGAAGCCACGAACTAATGATTATAGACCCGTCCAAGACCTACAGGAAGTAAACACTCGAGTAATGGACATACACCCCACAGTGCCCAACCCCTACAACCTTCTAAGTACGCTGCCCCCAGAACGAAATTGGTACACAGTTTTAGACCTGAAGGATGCTTTCTTCTGCCTGCCCCTTCACCCGGACTCTCAGAAACTTTTTGCCTTTGAATGGTCAGACCCCGAGAAAGGGAGAACAGGGCAGTTAACCTGGACCAGGCTCCCACAGGGATTCAAGAACTCTCCAACCATCTTCGATGAGGCCTTGCATCGGGACCTCCGAGAGTTCCGAGAGACAACCCCCGAGGTCACTCTCCTTCAATACGTTGATGACTTCCTACTGGCAACTGACAATTGAGATGCCTGTAGGCGGGGGACAGAGAAACTGCTGGGTACCTTGGCAAAATTGGGATATAGAGCATCCACCAAAAAGGCACAAATTTGCCAGAACCGAGTCATCTTTCTCGGCTACTCTCTTGAAGGAGGAAAAAGATGGCTGACGGACGCCCGAAAGAAAACGGTGGCCAACATCCCGGCCCCGTCGGATCGCCGTCAACTACGGGAGTTCCTAGGTGCGGCAGGGTTCTGTCACCTATGGATCCCAGGATTCGCCGCCATAACTGAGCCATTTTCCCCCTTACTCAAGGAAAAGAACCCCTTTTTCTAGCAAGAGGAACACCACACAGCGTTCGAGACGCTGAAGAAGGCACTCCCGTCAGCACCCGCCCTCGCCCTTCCTGATGTGAGTAAGCCCTTCACCCTGTACCTCCACGAGAAAAAGGGGGTGGTGGTTGGTGTACTAGCGCAAGCTCTCGGACCCTGGAAAAGGCCCGTCGCCTACTTATCCAAACGACTTGACCCAGTGGCTAGAGGGTGGCCCACTTGCCTTCGGGCAGTGGCAGCAGCGGCTACTCTGGTGAGAGACGCGGACAAATTGACTCTGGGGCAGCACCTGACCATCATTGCTCCCCATGCGCTAGAGAGCATTGTTCGCCAGCCACCCGAACGATGGCAAAGCAATGCCCGGGCCACCTATTACCAGACAACGCTACTAGACCAAGACCGCATCACATTTGGGCCCCCGTCCCTTTTGAATCTGGCCACCCTCCTCCCAATTTCCCTGGAGGAGGGTGAGAATGAACTAGTCCATAACTGCGAGGCCATCCTAGCCAAAGAAACCGGGGTCTGAAAGGACCTAACAGACCAGCCTCTAGCCCACTCTGATCTGATATGGTATATGGATGGCAGCAGCTTCCTGAGTGGGGGGCAGAGGAAAGCGGGAGCAGCCGTAGTGGACAAAAATCGGGTAATTTGGTCTAGTAGCCTCCTGGAAGGAACTTCAGCCCAGAAAGCAGAACCGATTGCGCTCACACAAGCTCTCACCAGGGCTGCAGGGAAACGGGCCACAATCTATACTGACAGCCGGTATGCGTTTGCAACAGCGCATGTGCATGGGGCAATATATCGAGAGAGAGGGCTACTAACCTCAGCTGGAAAAGAAATAAAAAATAAAAAAGGAATTGAGGCCCTATTGGAGGCTGTAATGTTGCCCTGAGAGCTGGCCATCGTACATTGCCCTGGGCACCAAAAAGGGGACTCCCCAGTTGTAGCG
The DNA here is from genome assembly GCF_903995425.1 of Onychomys torridus. Classification (NCBI taxonomy): domain Eukaryota; kingdom Metazoa; phylum Chordata; class Mammalia; order Rodentia; family Cricetidae; genus Onychomys; species Onychomys torridus. The sequence goes on from NC_050444.1 coordinate 162,513,367, forward strand.
GAAAACAGGAAGGCCGATCAAGAGGCAAAGGAGGCTGCCCTCCAGGATCCGAGGAGCCTGGCCATTCACGCCTCGACTCCGCAGGATCCAGCTCCTGAAGAGGCTTCACCCCCGGAACTTCTGAAAGACTCTGGAAAGGATCCACAAATTAACCCATCTGGGCAGCAGATAATTGACCCAGCTGACTACAGAAGATAAGACCCTCTCCCCATCTGAGAAGAAACAAATGGCAGAGAAGGTGGTAGCTGCTTGCCGGGCCTGCCAGCAGGTAAATGCATATCCTGGGAAACTGGCCCCCGGAAAAAGACTACGAGGAACCCGCCCTGGCCAGTATTGGGAAGTAGACTTCACCAAAGTAAAGCCAGCTAAGTATGGCCTAAAGTACCTGCTAGTGTTTGTAGATACCTTTACAGGATGGGTAGAAGCCTACCCCACCACCAAAAAGGAGACTGCCGCAATAGTTGCTAAGAAAATCCTGGAAGAGATCTTCCCAAGATTTGGACTGCCTCAGGTAATTGGGTCAGATAATGGCCCAGCGTTCATGGCCCAGGTAAGGCAGGGACTGGCAAAGGTACTGGGGATTGATTGGAAGCTGCATTGTGCATACAGACCCCAGAGCTCAGGATAGGTAGAAAGAACCAACAGGACCATTAAGGAGACCTTAACCAAATTGACCATGGAGACTGGCTCTAGAGATTGGACGATGCTCCTACCGTATGCCCTCTTTAGAGCTAGAAATACCCCTTCCTTCATGGGTCTTACCCCCTTTGAACTGCTCTTAGGGTGTGCACCCCCAGTTAAGAACCTAACTATCCAGCAAGGAGAAATCATGCCTTCCCCTCTATCTGACAGGCTGCAAGCCTTAGCATCTGTCCAGCATATACTGTGGAAGCAACTGTCCGCTGCATACCAACCCGGCGGGGACAGCGCTGCCCATCAGTTCCACGTGGGGGACTTCGTATACGTCCGCAGACACCAGCATCAGACTTTGGAACCCCGGTGGAAGGGACTATACCAAGTCCTGCTGACCACCCTGACGGCAGTCAAGGTGGACGAGATTGCTGCCTGGATTCATGGCTCCCATCTCAAACCTGCCCCTGCCCCTGACCTGGATGCTGATTTGGACTGGACTGTGAAGCGGACTGAGCATCCCCTCAAGCTCTGCATTAGGCACAGAAGCCGGCCAGACAAACCCCCACCGGCCACAACCACAAACTTGGCAAGTGATATCTGGGACGGGAGATATGGTGTGGACAGTGTCTAGCTCGGACTACCCGCTGGGAACCTGGTGGCCTACACTCCAGCCAGATATCTATCAGTTAGCAGCCGGACTAGATACCTGGGACTTGCAGGGGAAGGAACCCGGTAGCGAACTCCCCATAACAAGTGAAGGGAAAATGAATGATGGAAGGCCTCAGGGATGCGCCACCCCCTGGAGGAGATGCCTCCTCAATTATTTGTCATTCTATGTATGCCCCTGAGATGGTAGAAAAAGAGGGGAGATTCATAGGTGCGGGGGACCAGAATCCCTATACTGTAAGGCTTGGGGATGCGAAACCACTGGAACCACATATTGGAAACCTAGCTCTACATGGGATTGGATCCGAGTAGGGCGAAACATCACTTATCCTGAACCGGCCAGGGGCCCTTATCCGGTTCATCATCCTTGCCACCCAGATGACCTTGCACCTAAGGGTAAGCACGTCACAGGATGCCAGAACACCTCCCTGTGTAATGTACTAAACATAACCTTCACTACTGAAGGAAAAAAATCCACATCTCTAGCTGAATGGTACAAAGGTCGGACCTGGGGTTTGAGATTCTATGCTCCCAGACATGATTTTGGGCTTCTCTTTAAGATAAGGCTAAGCAAGGATAATATACTAGTACTCCAGGCTATTGGCCCAAACTTAGTCCTTCCGGACCAAAAGGGGCCCACGCCTAAAATCTATCAGCCTGAGATTCGCCCCTCACCCCCGAAAAACATTTCAGGCCCTCCAACAACTCCCCCAGGCCTAGGGACAGGAGAAAGACTTATAAACTTAATCAAAGGAGGATATCAGGCTTTGAATTCAACCTATCCCAATCTCACTGAGTCCTGCTGGATCTGCCTTCAGCTCAGCTCTCCTTATTATGAGAGGATGGCTATGAATGAAAGTTTCACTTACAACACCTCGGCTAGCTGTGATTGGGGGACCAAGCATATGTTAACTTTACCCGAAGTAACTGGCCTGGGAACCTGTCTAAGACGTACCCCTACCTTGGGGAGACCCCTCTGCGCCCGCACAGAGAACATAACAACCACAAATGGGTCCCTCTTCCTTGTCCCGGCCCTCGGCCTATATTGGGCATGCAGTACAGGACTCACCCCATGTGTCTCAGTTGCCAGTTTTAACCAGTCTAGAGACTTCTGTGTCCTTGTCCGAATCTACACGAGGCTAGTCTATTACCCAGCTGAAGAGTTCGAGGAGCATTTTGCGGGCAGGACTAGGTTCCCCAGAGAACCTGTCAGTGCCACCCTAGCCGTGTTGCTAGGAGCAGGAGTGCTAGCCGGGGTAGGAACCGGAGCAGCAGCATTAATTGAAGGCCCTAGGCAGTTGGGGATCCTAGAAGCGGCAGTCCAACAAGACCTGAGAGCAATCGAGACCTCCGTTACTGCCCTAGAAAAGTCTTTAACTTCGCTATCGGAAGTGGTCCTGCAAAATAGACGAGGACTGGACTTACTGTTCTTAAAGGAAGGTGGTCTGTGCGCTGCCCTGAAGGAAAACTGTTGCTTCTACACGGATCATACAGGTGTAGTAAGGGAATCAATGACAAAACTCAGGGAGAGACTGGATGCAAGGGAAAAATCCCTACGAGGCTCCCAAAGCTGGTTAGAGGGGTGGTATGAAAAGTCACCCTGGATGACCACCCTGCTTTCAGCCCTCACTAGGCCTCTAATTGTTCTGCTCCTAGTACTAATGATTGGACCATATGTCCTAAATCGGATTTCAGGCTTTGTCCATTCCCCAGTAGACGGGGTTAAAATGATGGTCCTAGGACAAAGATATCAGCCTATACCAGCGAATGACCTTTAGGATTAAAGGTCAGCACACACACACAAAAAAGAGGGGAATGAAAGGCCATTGTAAGGGAAACAAGGCCCCCCCCCACTAGCTCTGCTAATTGTAGATTCAGTGGAAAACACTGCACTCTGCCCCCACGCCCCATACCAGAAAGTTAGCCCATCATGCTGTGCTAACAGGATGCTTGCAGGATAACCGCCTGTGGTTGTGCTTGCAAGACAAATTGCTTGAGAAGAATGCTTGCAAAATAACCCCTTGCTAGATAAGCTTGGAATTCATTTACCCACCCAGACTCTGAGAAAGACTGCGGAGACATCTGGCCTCCAGATGTCTGCACTCTGGATGACCCCACTCCCCCGCCCTGGTAGAACCGCCTCATAAAAGGCCTGCGAGCCTTAGACTCGGGGTCACCAGTTACTTCTCATGCTGGTGGCCCATGAGCTCGTGCTAAATAAAGCTTCTTTTGTGACCCGATATCGGAGTGAAGCTCTCTGTTTTGGACGCTGACCCTAACAATACTATTAATACTTGAACTTAAAAATGATTAGAAATGACAAATCTTGTGCTACACTTTTTTAGGACTTCTCACTATATAGATCACAATGGCCTTGAAGTCACCTCCTGCCTCATCCTCTAGAATGCTAGGATTAGCTACCATGCTCACCAGTTTTTCACTTTTTATCACAATGAAAAGAATGTTTTTTAAAAATTAGATAAAAGAGTCGCTAGGGAGATGGCTCAGTGGTTAAGTTGAACCCCCCAGCCCCCCAAAAAAAGTGATGCTGGGGATTGTGCAAGAATATATTATAGAGATTCAGCTGTATATTAAAGCTATACCTAGAAATTTCAAGGCAATTTTCTAAAGGAAGCCATTTATCAAGGAATATTTGGTGTTACTCATTTTTTTAATATTTCAGCTGTCTTCTGCCATGAAATTCTTGTGCGCCCATATACTACTAGGCCATTTGGCAAACAGTTCAGCTTCTCAGACCTCCTGATCCACTAGGTAACACTCCTCTGCAGTAGATGCATAGCTTTGCCTCTTGTGTAAATGAAGTTCAGACCTCCCTTCCCCGGACAGGAAAATGGCATTACAAAGCAAAAGACTCAGGACAATAGGGCCTTTTGCATAACCAGGTGCAGTAAGGGCTGGAGGGAAATTCCAGAGTGGCCAGGAAAGAAAGAACAAGAAGACTTTCTGTAGATGCTAAGGCAGACTGGTTGGGGAGTGAGGAGCAAGGAAGAGTTTCTTATAGATTGTAGATGAATCAGATCAGGAGAGGAGAAGAGGAAGGAAAGATGGAGGATGAAGGAACAGGGATGAAGATGAGATAAAAAACATAAGGGCTTAGTTATTATTACTAAGGCTATCAGGGATAGAAAAAGTAGATACAGAGAGGAACTGAGACTCAGGGCGGAACTGAAGCTGTATAGATAGAATTTTGCCACAGAGGAATAAAGTAAACAGACAAAGAGCATGGCATATGTAGATTCCTTTCCCTCAGATAACCCGCATCAGACGTAGCATCTTCCCCGAGACTCTGGGAGGAATTTTCTCAGGGTTGGGACTTGGGAAAATTCCATTAGGGAATATGGTCCAGTCAGGAGATGATTGCCTAGCCTGCATGAAGCCCTAGGTTTGATCCCCAGCACTGAGTGAGTTGGCCTGGTGGTTTTTGCCTGTAGTCCTATCACTTTAGGAGGTAGAGGCAGGAAGATCACAGTTTAAGGCCATTTTTTGCTATATAGTGGGTTTGTGGGTAAGTAGCCTGGTATACTGGCTGGTTTTCTGTGTCACAAGCTGGACTCATCAGAGAAGAAGGAGCCTTAGTTGAGGAACTCCTCCATGAGATCTAGCTGTAAGACATTTTTTTTTTTCAATTAGTAATCAACGAGGGAGGGCCTAGCCCATGGTGGGTGATGTGGGTGATACCATCCCTGGGCTAGTGGTCCTGGGTTCTATAAGAAGGCTGAACAAGCCATGTGAACCAAGCTAGTAAGCAGCAACCCTCCATGGCTTCTGCATCAGCTCCTTCCTCCAGCTTCCATCCCTGCTTGAGTTCCTGTCCTGACTTCCTCCAGTGATGGACTATGATTTGGAAGTGTACGCCAAATAAACCCTTTCCTCCTGAACTTGCTTCTTAAAGGTCATGGTGTTGCATCATATCAATAGAAACTCTAAGACATACAGGTTACAAACAAACATACAAATAATAAATAAATAATAATCTAATTTGAGAAACAGAATTGAAATCAAAGAAAAGGCTGATACATATGGTGTATACTGAGCTCTTTAAGAGATGGTTCACAAAGAATGTAAGGGATATAGAGTGTCTTTAGAAAGAAAGTCACACAGGACTGAATGCCATAAAGAAAACGGTGACTGTGCATATCTGGTTCAGATAAACAAGCATTTCAAATGGAAACAAAGTTATGGGATCCATGAACTTTCAGGGGCCAGAAAAACTGAGTAGGAGCTATCAGAATCTCAGCTATAAAGTCGAAGCTATTACACAAAGAGAGTGCATGAAGTCAACATAGGAAGAAAGTATGTTGCATTAATTACACCTGTACAGCAACCCATCCACTGTGAAGTATGCTGGTAATCAAAGCTATTTTTCTTTTTTGGGTTTTCAAGACAGAGTTTCTCTGTGTAGTTTTGCGCCTTTCCTGGAACTTCTGTAGCTCAGGCTGGCTGGCCGGCCTCGAACTCACAAAGATCCGCCTGCCTCTGCCTCTTGAGTGCTAGGATTAAAGGCGTGCGCCACCATCACCCGGCTCAAAGCTATTTTCATATAAAATCTGTGAAATTTCAGTAAGTTTGGTGTGCTATTGAACAATAAAAAATACCATTTTGTTGTGTTCTTTTTAAAAAGAATAAAGCCTGTGGTGGTGCACACCTTTAACCCCAGCACTCAAGATGCAGAGGCAGGCGGGTCCCTGAGTTTGAGGCCAGCCTGGTCTACAAAACAAGTTCCAGGACAGCCGTGGCTATATAGGGAAACCCTGGCTCAAAAACCCAAAAAGTAAAATAAATAAATACACAAATGAAGTACAAAGAATAAGGGAAACAACATGGTCTGTATGTTGTAAACAGCATGTTAAGGACTGTACTATTCTGTAAGAGTGACCAGATCCTGGGGCAAGATATTCAACCTCACATCAGTCCTATTACCTCTTCGGGTCCAGTTGTTCCAGAAAGGAAGCTGACTTCGAACAGTGTGTGCATAGAACACCCTCACATCTTGAGGTGCAAGCAGGTCAGCAAAGTGCAAGGACTTGAAGAAATCTTTCTCAGAATTCAGGATCGAAGCAGCCTGTTCAGAAACGTGCATGAACCTTCCAGACAGAAAAGAAAACACTGCCACAAAGGTACCCTGTGGAATTAAAACAAGAACTGAGGAACTTACAAACAACACTCTCTGGAAGTCAGTTTCTTCTGGATTTCCACCACAATCCAAGGAGTAAAATACACGCACACACATACACGCATGTACCCCTTGTAAAGAAAAAAAGCTTCCTAAATCGTTTTCTCCAGAATGCTTAACAGCTATCATAAAAGTTACACCGTGCTTCCTGAAAGTGTCATCTCCATGCCAAAAAGCCCACACCAGCTTCTATGCAGACTAAATATATATATGGCACATACATTTCTCTCTTCTGCAAACTGTGCTCTCCACCAGGAGGGACTGTCTTCTTGTCAGGAATGCAGATTCTGTGCTTAAAGACGGAGCTCAAGATCTGCCTCCTTCACAAGCTGTCCTTGACAGACCTCATTACATAAGAATTGCACCTCAGATCTGTTTTATTAGTCACTAATATCGTTTATATTCCAGTCATTATGCTTGTTAGCATGGACTTGTTTCCCTGTCTAGACTCACTGTAAAGATTTTAGAGGGTGAATGTTTTTTTAAAACTTTTTTTTTTTTGAGTTGAGGATTGAACCCAGAGCCTAGCAAGCGCTCTACCACTGAGCTAAATCCCCAAACCCAAAACTTGTTTTTTTAAGCATCCATTACAATACTATGCACATTAGTAGAATAAGCTCTATTACGTAATGCTACACAACTTCTGTTGTAATACTATAAAAACATTAAGTTAAAGTGATGCAGAAGTGTAAACATCAAATTAAGAAGTCTCTGCCATCAATAAAATAGGTTTAATTACTCTGTCAACAAGAAGAGATTAAATACATATACATACATACTAAAGGTCTCTTCTAAAAGTTCATCATAAAAATGACATCTCAACTCACTTATTCTATAAAATCCAGCTGTTACAACGTGAGGAAGTAGGTATTGGAACTAAGAATGATATACATAGAAAGTAACAATTTGGAAATTAGAATAAGATGCAGGAAATCACTCTGCCACCTTCTGTCTGCTGCATTTTTCTTTTATCTGAGAGAACACGGATGCTGAGGGGAAGCTACAGCTACAGCACACAGGCTATGCTAGAGCACAAGGTGAGGCCTCCACCTTCAGACACTTTCTCTGCTATGGGCCGGAGAAACCACACAGTGCCTTTTTTAGCGGTTTTGCCTTTGCTTACCTCAGCAAGGGAAGCATTCAGTGACTGTTCTAACACCTAGAGAAGGTCCTTAGGAAAAGTCACCACAGTGGAGATGGCAAAACTCATGAAATCTTACTGTGTTCTTGGAAGCATGTTCAGAAGCAAGAGAGGCCAGCTCCTCAAGACTGTACGCAGTCACATCTTCCTGAGATGCTCCATGTGGACTGAGACTCGGGAAAAATTCACGGTTTGCTAAGAAACACAGGGAAATAAACAGGTAATCCAGTGACAACAGCGTCTTCAGGAAGTCTTGTCTTAGCACTATCAGGGTGGCTAATTTTCTTAGATGAGGATACCTTGTATTTTCCTCAAAATCAGGCAACTTTTTTTGCTTGCATAAAAATATGGTTAGTTTATGCAAACTGAAGACTATGAATTTTATGAGACCTACACGCTCTAGGTTACAAGAAGCAATATTCATTTAAAGTTCTAAAGCTAGTTAATGAAATTAAATTACACACACACACATTTTTATGGAGGAAATATTAGCATTCACAAACTACCTATTTACACAGAAGAAGCAAAGAGGTTTGTGCTAAAGACACAACTTTATGGAATAATTGAGGACAAGTCCGAAGGAAAGGAGAAACATTTGTCCTTTACTTCATTTCTTATATAGTGTAACTGTATGTCCAAAGTATGTGCATGACAGGAAAGTGCACATGCATTTTCCCTTGTAATCTCCATGGAAGGCAATGTTCCTTGAAAAAAAGTTTTCGAGTTTTACTTAAACTGCTAAACTTTATTCTTGCAACAGATCTGCAAAATACTGCAGTTACTAAACTGTCAGACAAATCCCATTCTCCTGGCTTTGGAAAGCCCAGAGCACCACTTCAAATCGGTTAGACTTGCTTATCCTGGCCACAAAGAAGCTCAAGCCTCTTGGGAATCCCCCTGCACATGAGTACTGGGCCCAGTGCACCCTACTCTCTGCAACTCATTACCTTGCACGCTATGTACACAGCGTAGGGCATAGTTAAGGGCATCTAGGGTGCTGGGTTTAGTGTGTCTCTCGGCTGGAAAATACTTTTTCATTTCCTGGACAACCATTATAAGTTCTTCAGAAGGTCTGCTTCTGTCTTCATGTTCACTGAATAGAAAAAACAAAACAAAACAAAAAACCAAGAAATGGTAATAATGGTGGACACTCAGGAAGCTTTGTTAGGGGTGTTTGGGCACATCCACTCACTCAGATCCTTTCTCTTCCTGGCAGGGTACATTTGACACTTTCGATCTCCCTTCAGCCCTACTCCTCCAAATTCTTCAACCGCTTTCCTCCACCTTTCCATACTCTGGTAATTTACTCCAGTATCACCCTCCTGCCGTCAATTCTCACTAAACTGTCTAAAAGTTCCCTTTCACGTCGCCTCCCCCCACTCACCCCGCCCCCGGGGTCAACACAGGATAAAGTCCTGCTTTCCCAGCTCCGGGCAGGGCAATCGAGGGAGGTGGGAGCAAGCTTCCTGGCGTCACCTGTGGCTGCTGTCCACGCAAGTGCCCTGCAGCGGACCCTCCCGATCAGACGCGCCCTGGAGCCCCTGTCCCCCGCTGTGGGGACAGTCGCCGCTGGGCGCTGCCGGGTCTCCATAGGGGTCCATCCCGACTAGCAGCCCTCAGCCAGCTTTTCTCAGTTTGCTGCTAGCAACCAAACGCGGCTTGTTTTGGTCCCTGCCATCGCCTTCGGGAGACTGGTGGCCGACCACGCTCATCTGAGGGGCACTTTTCTCCTCAGCATGGTCACAGAATCTGCTCGGGTGACGAGCAACCCCGACAGCTCGACGCCGGAAACGGGCTGGCCGGACCCCACAGAGACTCTCGGCGAGCTTGTTCAGCCCGAACCAACTTTTCCACCGTCCATGCTGAGAAGTCGGCGAGCATCAAGGAACGCCTCAGAGCGCAAGGTTCGGGGGTGACACGGCGGAAGGCAGGGGCAGCGGCGCCGGGTCGTGCAGGCTCGCAGGCCTCCAGCCAGCCGAGCACTCGCCGCCGCCCGCGGCCCCGCGGAGCCCTCGCCCACCCGCGGGCCGCCCAGTCTCGAGGCCAGCCGCGTGCCGAGCGGCCGCCGGCCCCGCCCCGCTACGCGCCACGGCTCCGGCCACGCCCCTCCGCCGCTCGATTGGTCACTGCGGCCGGCTACGCGAGCTCCCATTGGCCGGAGCGGATTCCGGCTCGGCACCGCGGGGGTTATGTAACCGTGGGCGAGTGGGCGGGTGCAAAGACCCGGAGTACCTTACATAACGCGCGGGTCGGGCGAGGTCGGCTCTTGGCCAATCCCTGCCGCCAGGAGCCCGGGTCGGGGGCGGGGTGGCCAGGAGGACGCTAGGGCCTAGCTGTGCGAGTCTGCTGCTGGGGTTCCGGAGGCGGGGCCTTGCAGCTGTCAGTCAGGAGAGGGCGGGCCAGGGGGCGTGGCCTGCGCGGCCGACAGGTGAGTGGAACCCGGTTTCCCTGTGGCACTTGTGGGTCCTCTGGCTACTGAGGCTCCCCGGGCGAACTGCGGTAGTGCCCAGGGGCGCAGTGCTTTGGAGTGAAAGATCTCCTTGGTTTCCCATTGTTAATCTTTCCTGAACTTGCTGTCTCCTCCCGCCCGCCAGCTATAGGCGAATGAACCCCGGTAGAATCCAACCGAATTTTCAGAAATAGAAGTTTAATAGTACAAGGTAACTTCCCGGGCTGCCCTGAAGTTACAGATCCATTTGGCAGCAGGAGGAAGATAAACATATGTAAAAGATGCTCCCTTTTCGAGGAAACAGCCGGGACGCTCATTTTATATAACTATTTATATCTTCCGAAAGGAAATGAACAGGGCAGAGCCCTCTGCTGCCCGGGTACACCAAGAAGACACGGGGATGGGGTGGAGGGGAGGCGATGGCTCAGCAGAGCGCCTACTGCTCTTCCCTTGGATGGTTCCCAGGCACCCTCTATCAGGTGCCTCACAAGTGCCTCTAATCTCAAGCTCCAGGGGATTGATCCTATGCCCTCAACGATAAAAGCACATGCACGTATCCACACATACAACACATAAATAATTAAGTCTAAAGAAGTACACTCAGTATTTTTTTGGGGGGGGGATGAATGAAAGATGTTCTAGGTCAAAGAAAGGGAAAGTGCCAGAGGGCAGTTATCCACATTATTAAACAAATCACTCATTTTTCCATGTTTCTCTCCACACCGGACCACTCTCTACTGTCAAGCTCTTCATCAAGAAGCATTCATTACACAGCTATTGAGTGCACACAGAGATTACTGTACTCCCTGCAGACAGGACAAAAACCCCTCACACTTAACATACAACATGAATGCCTCCTGAAAGTCAAGAAAGTCTAAGATGATAAAACAAAACAAAACAAAACAAAAACCATAGTGGAATGGGAAGGATAGAGAGGTTAAGGGAGGAGGCAAGAGGCCTGGGAAATGGCCTGGAGGATAAGGATAAGTTTTCATTGAGAAGGAGAGACTGAACTTGAGTGATGCCTTGGGGTGAGGGAAGTGGGTGAACACTTCCAACTGAACTGAACAGTATTGTACCTGCCAGGCCATCTTGGTGCAGAGCAGGTTAGTTGTTGAGAACTTGAAATGATATGAGAGTGGGTGAGAAAGGAAGGGCCAGACTGTGGTAGGGCTTGTAGATAAGGGAAAGTAAACTTTCGTGTTGTAAACATAAGCAAACCCCACTTGGTCCGTATTACATCGTTTCCAGGTGTGGAGGAATGAGGGTGGGAGCATTCAAAGGCAGGCAGATATAGATGCTTGCTGGTGTGTGTGTGGGAGCCACACATTTGGACCATCCCTCAGCTATCCCAATTTATCTGGCTGGTGGTGGTGTGGTATACCAGGGCCACCTTTCCAGATAACCTCTAGAAGACCACATTTAAGAAACCCATAGGCCATATTCTAACTGCAAGCCAGCTCCTATCTCATCTCCACACTGAAAAGCACTTTTCATTTGGGGTATGATGGTCAATTTCAGTCATTGACTTCATTGGATTTGGAATCAACTGAAAGGCAACCTGCTGGCCATTCCTGATGGACTTTCTTGCTTTCTTTTTTAGGCAGCAAAACTTTTGGTGGCAGCCCAGATAATGATGATGGAAGAAGGATCCTCTGCTTTTTGCCTGTGATCCTCACTCACTGGCAAGTCCTACCCTGGTGTTGCTGCACTTTGCTATTATCAGAACTCAGCTTTTTGGATTTCAACATGAGGTTTTCCAGGAATCCTCCAGGCCTGTAGTGCAAGATTGGAACTGCTGAAGCACTCAGCCTCGTGAACTGAACAGCTACCAGGTTCTCTGTAAGAGAATGGCAGGTCTGGATTGGGATCGGCTCAGCACACCCAAAGGCCAAGCTCTCAGTACAAAGCAGATTTATGTGCCCCAGAGGAACAAGGGGCAGGGAGTAAGGTAGAGGGGACAGGGGTGTTTTCCTGGAGGGACTGCTGTGGATAGAGAGGAGACAGATGTAACCATAGGCAAGTGAGTTTATAAAGGTAAAAAGGGAAAGCCCGTGTTAGGATGAGGTGGTTTATTTTGATTGGATATATTAATTAGGGTAGTCACAAGGGGGCTTTTGATTGCTGGACTTCAATACTTTGATAGCTGGACCTTGGTAGCCAGCCTCAGGGGGAGAATGTGGCCAAATAAAGGAATAGATCTTAGGGGCTAGCTTTAGGAATGCGATCTAATATTTTTAGCAAAGCAGAGGGAATAGGAGAGAAGGACAAGGGCTACCAGAGCCATGTTTGCTGTGATCAAGCTGGCTAGAGTCTCTTCATTTTCAGCCTCTCCAGTGTGAGGCAGACCATATCACACAAGCCAATCCAGTAAGTCTTCTTTGAATATATATTCAACTCATCAGTTCTGTTCCTCTAGAGAACCCTAACATGGGATGGGATCTACTCCTAGTGGGGGTGGGTAAGAAAGAAAAAGTAGTTTGTGAGGGAAAGGCAGGGACAGCAAGGGGAAGACGTTTTAGGAAATGGTCAGGTGTATCCACCCCACTCCAAGGAACACAGGACAGGATCATGTTAATATACAACTTTATTCAGGACTTCATAGCGGGAAAGTTCCCAGCTAAATGCACAGACAAGCGAGGTATTACTGTGTTAACGCAGGAGCCAGTGACTTACATGGGTCTGAATATGGAGGAGACAGCACCAAGGTTGTGGGGTCAGACCAAGACAGAAGCCCCAGGCTGATGCTGCTTTCCCATATTGGGACATGCTTTCTGTATTTGTACTGTTTCAGTAATGTCAGGGAACAAATAAAAAACTGGAACCAGATTCTATTACATCTTGACTGATGCACACACTTTGCACACAAACACAAATTCCAGGACATTCTAGTGGCACTGCCACAGGCAAAGAAAGCCTCTGCTTCTTCCTCCCTGCTTTCTTCTTTACATTCATGCTTGAATGCCCATCTTTGAACCACACTTTGATGAAAGTCTCATATACACAACGGAAGTGTCTCAGATGGCAACAGCTATGTCTTAGGAGCAACAGGCATCTCTGGTTAGCTATCCACTTGGAAGTGAGCAACGCCTCACCTCAAGCACAATCCAGAGGACTGAGTTAGGAAGTAGAGTGTGAGTAAATAGCACTCAAGAGCTCTGGTCTTTGCTGATGACTTGGTGAGGCTGCGGAGCTGCTGCTGCTGCTCACATTGCTCTAGAGGCTACAGCTTCTTGTTCAGTCCGCAAACAGCTTGCTTTAGCTCACCTCTATAGCTCTATGAAAGAAACCAAATTTGAAGGAGTGGCATCATCTACAGCATTTCACAGGAAGGACTGTGAAAATGTTGAAGGCTGACACAGTATAAACACTTTCTTGAAGGACAACCTGAGTTACATTTGGCACTCATTTAAATTTATCTATTAGGGACAGACTTAACGGACATTGTATTTCAGTTTTGGCAAAAAGAAACTTTGGTCATAGTCCTACAAAAACTTTTTCAAGGGTTATTTCTGATTAAATACTCTTTTAGACACGATAAACAACAAGAACAAGAAAGTAAACATCTTTGCACCTAACATGAGAACATCTTAATACAGCGGGAGTCAGTAGTGCTTACAAAAAGGAGGGTCCTCTTAACGAAAATGAGCCAAGTATCAAAATAAGGCACACCCTGTTATTGTCACCAATTTGTATTAGGCAGTAGTGTTCTTCTCAGAAGACGCAACTTGGTAATCTAATCATCCAAAGGTCTAAAATGTGGTTTTGAAGATGATGTCAGATGTGGGCCAGCTGACTTGAACAGGATCCCTTCCTGGAACCCACAGCAAGTTGTCAGTGACAACTTCCATCTAGACTCCAGCACTTAGAAGCACCAGAAGTCCTCTCTCCTAGGAGGTGCAAAAATCTGTGAAGGCACTGTGCAAAATGTGGGCAGGATAGGGCACACCCCCCAGTTTGGAGTGTATATTAAAACAAAGGCACATTTTCTAGGCACTGAACTGTATGTAAACTAACAAAAATAATCATTTGGAAAAACAAGCTCAATAACACAGCAGGTTCTAAGTAGAAAGTCTTGAAGACGCTCCTGAACAGTGAGCTTCGGTTCCACCAGGTTCTTCATTAAGAGACAGACCACACTAAGAAGCAAGGAAGATTTAGAAACAATGAAAAGGGCAGTAGTCTTTCTGCGTAGCTATTCAATAGGAATTTCTATTGTCTATATAGGGACAGGAAGAAATTGATTTGGCCAGTTGGGATGGATCAAGGTGGTCTCAGCTAATCACTATACTCCACAAAAGGAAACATAAAACTGCATAGGAGAGAAAAATTGACCAGTCAGTAGGAACGAGATTCCCTATTCTCAAAGGATTAATGTATACATCTATGTATGTATTATCTATTACCCTCCATATCCATCCATCTATCTACCTATACAAAACACCAGACTTTAATCACACAAACTCAAATATCTAGGATCAGTATGGTGGCACATGCCTATAATCTTAGCACTTGAGAGGTTGAGGCAAGCCTGGGTTGAACAGTGAGACCTTGCCTCAAACTTCCCTCAACACCATCATTCCCAAACACCCTCAAGTATTCAAAATATTTGGTAAAGAGAAATATTTAGACCTTGGAATGAACTAACCTTCACCCTTTGCTCCTGCACATGCAAACATCAGTGAACATGGGGTAACTTACCAACAATGATGATGACAACAATCACCAGGACACTGATCCCTATCGCCCACATCTGCAACAAGACAGGTCCATTTAACATTGCAAAAACAGACAGTGTTGGCTTCAACAGCTACAGTGTGAAACAATTTATCATTTCTAAAACCTAAATTTAATATTTTCAGTTAGGGTCTGAAATTTAGTTATGGAATGTGTTCCAATCCTCTGTGGCCTCTAGAAATTTCCACACAGGCTACTGAGCTTGTCTCATGTATCCTTTCTAAACAAAGCATGACAGAAGTATTTGAGATCTGATCAAAGACATTCTCATTTGCTAACTATATAAACCTGCTTTGAGCAATAATTATATGTGGCTGTCTCCTCTTTTGTTGAGTAAGATGGAAATTCTTAGCATCTGACGTTTGAAATTGGGAGCCATTCCCAGAATGGCCTGCAGACTAAGCCCCGAAGCTAGAACTTCCCTATCGGTGTGTTCTCAGGTACCTGGGTGGGGTCTAATGCCCAGGACTGGTTTGGGACCGTCCTATTCTGCACATCTTTTAACTTTAGCCACAAGTCATGGGACTGGATTCCTAGTTCTGGGCAAGGAAAAGGGATGTAGACTCAACAGTTGGCCCAGATTCCACCTGCTTCCCAGAGTCACAGAACGCAACACTCTGCAATGGAGGTCTGTCAAGACAGCATTACCTTGCAGTTCTTCCACCAATACTTTCTCTTCAACTTGGCAGCACTTGTTTCAAACTGAGAAGCACCTGCCTGCAGTGCATCTGCACGGTCATCTAACTCCGAGAGCTTCTGGTCTCTCTCTAACACTTTGTCCACGTTGACTCTCATGATGTCAACCACCTAAACAGACATGGTTACAGTTGCACAGAAAGGAGAGGAAGAACAAAATACACACCAACTCTAAGAGCACTCCCCCCCCCCCAGGTCAGCAGCACTTTATTACTTTAAGCTAAACTCTTAGTTAAAAAGGGGGGCCAGGCCTTCGTGATAAATCCACTTAGCAAAACAGGGATAGAAGGGAACTTTAATAACGGGTACTTATTGGGAAACCCACACTAGTATTACATACCACAGTGAGAGACTCAACTTCCTCTAAGGTCTGAAACAGAACAGTGTGCTCACTTTCATGGCTGTTCAACACTGCACTGGCAGTCCTGGCCAAGGCAATCAGTTAAGGAAAGAAAGACAGCCTAGTTGGAAAGGAAGAGGACATCTATTGCTACATGTAAGAAATTCTACAGAAAACCCTTAAGACTCTTTCAAAGGAGGCTGGTGAGATGACTCGGCAGGTAAAAGTACTTGTGGTCAGTCTGATGACCTGAGTTCAATCCCTAGGACCCACACAGTGGAAAGAGAAAACTGACCCCTGAAGTTGTCCTCTGACTTCTGCATGTCTTCCACCACCTCAACTGCTTTTAGAGCCAGGTCTGTGCCTATCAGTCATTCCTGCTCTCTTAAGGTAGGATGAGAAGTAGGGACAGGAGAGTCACCTGGAGTGCCCACGTGCCATTTTGTCTGGATTTCATAGCATAGCCATGGCAAAACAAGAGACTTTGCCTTAGCAAGGTGGGGTGAGAGAACCTGCTCCAAGAAAAGCTGTCCCTGACCCCAACACATATGCCATGGCACATCTGCGCCCGCTCAAGGACATCTACCCCTTATATTACTGTGCGCGCGCACGCACACACGCACACACGCACACGCACACACACACACACACACACACACACAGACTGTTGTAAGAATTAAAGTCTTGTAAGTGGGAAGACACCCTTGTTTGCACGTGAGAAGACAATGCTGTGGAGACGGCCGTATTCTCCAAGTGACTGACAAAGTCAATACAATCCCAACAGCTCTTTTCCCCTCAGAAAAACTGTCATGTAGTTGGGCGGTGGTGGCGCACGCCTGTAATCCCAGCACTCGGGAGGCAGAGCCAGGCGGATCTCTGAGTTTGAGGCTAGCCTGGTCTACAGAGCTAGTCCAGGACAGGCTCCAAAGCTACAGAGACACCCTGTCTCCAAAAACCAAAAAACCAAAACAACAACAACAACAAAAACCCAGAAAAACTGTCATGTAATAACAATTCCAGTGGCTTTTTTCATATATAATTTCAAAGAAGAACTGAGAAGCAGCAAGTCAATATTAAAAAAAAAAAAGTTACTATGGTCATACTCCCCAACTTCAAAACTCACCACAAAGCTAGAGCAGTGGAAACTGTGATACTGGCAAAGGGCAGAAGACAAGGAGTAGGAAAGAACTGGGGATCTGGAAATCTGCCTACACATTTACAGCCAATTAAACCAGTTTATTGCTTGATTGATCGAGTCTGGAGCTGGGGATGGAATCTAAGGCCTTGTGTTGGTTAGGCAGCTGTTCTACCTCTGAGCTACACTCTCAGTCTGCCAACTAATTTTCAAAAGGATGCTAAGACCATCAAATGGAGAAGGATATTCTTTTCGACAAACAGTGCTGGTACAACTAAATAGTCATAAAGAAAGAAGTTGGATTCCTGTTTAATTTCCTATAGAAAAAGAACTCAATAGACCAGTGAGTTAAATTTAAGAGCTAGGAGTATAAAAACTCTTAGAAGAAAAAAAAGTAAAGCTTTATAGCTTGTTTTAGGTTTCTATTACTGTGCTAAAACACCATAAACAAAAGCAACTTGGGGCAGAAAGGGTTTAATTCATCTTGCAGCTAATAGTCCAACATACAGGGCAGTCAAGGCAGGAACTGATGATGCAGAGGTCATGGAGGAATGCTGTTTACTGGCTGGCTCCCTGTGGCTTGCTCAGCCTGCTTCTTACACCATCCAGGACCACTTTCCCAGAGGTGGCATCACCCAACAGTAAGTTGGGTCATCCCACATCAATCATTAGTCAAGAGAATGCTTGCCCACAGGCAAATCTGGCTGGGGTATTTTCTCAATTGAGCTTCCCTCTTCTAAAGTCAAGCTGACATAAAACTAGCCAGCACACAGCTTCAGGTTTGGCTCTAGGCTCTGAGATTTGATATCAAAAGCAAGAGCAACAAAAGAAAAACAATTCAAGTAACTAAAGAGATACATTGGAGCTCAGTGGTGGTGGAACACATCTTTAATCCCAGCACTTGGAAGGCAGAGGCAGGTGGATCTTGGTGAGTTCGGGGCCAGCCTGATCTACAAAACGAGTACCAGGACAGCTAGGATTGTTATACAGAGAAACCTTGTCTTGAAAAACAAAAAGGGAGATCAACTGGGCTTTATAAAAAGTAAAACCTTTTAGCATCAAGGTATACTATGAAAAATGTGAAACTCAACCACCCCAGAGGATGGAAATACTTATGAACTACAGATCTGATAAATGTTAAATGTGAAGAATACATAAAAGAGCCTTATAAGTTAACAACAGAAAGACAACACAATAAAATCATTTGCAAAGGAAGCATGTATGAGACACATAACTAATACTCTAGCCCTTGAGAGGCTGAGACAAGAGAGTCTGAAGTTAAACAGTAGCCAAGGCTACACAGTAAGTGCCAGGTTAGCCTGTGCTAATAGCAGTAACACAAAAGGGGTAAAAGACTCAAACAATCACTTCCTCAGAGACACACAAATGGCCAACATGCACTAGAAAGGTGTTCATTATCATTAACCATTGATCAAATCATTAATTAATTCAAAACTACAAAGGGATACCACCTCCTGCTTGCTAGGATGGCTATAGCTCCAAACTCAGCACCAGCAACACCAGACACTGCTGTCTGGAAAATAAGCTAGTGTAGGGTAAGTAGCCACAGCATTATTGTATGAATTATTATATATGCTACTCTTAGATCCACACTCACATGAAACACATTTAAAAATCTGGCCCCGGCATATTTACAGCTGCATTGGAGAGGTAAGAATAGCTCAGCCACCCACTAACTATGAAGGGATAACAAACTACCACTCTGTGAAAAGGGGACAGCGTGCTAGCAAAGCTACAGCCTGGATGAGCATGGAAACACACGAAGGTTGAATATGTCATACCTAGGTTAGGCAAGCCCAAAGACACAAAGCAGGAAGAGGGAAGTGAGCGGTTATGAAATGAGTGCAGTGTGCATCTCAGCAGTGACAAGAGTTCTGGACTCAGGAAGATGCGCCTGTTGTCCAACCCAGTGACTACACTAAACAGGCTATACATGAATGAGAGACTTTAAAAGGCTTAATTGTGCTATGGGGATTTTACCTCAAACAACAAAAACTCAATCTCTTTAAAATTCCTTTACTTTCTAAAAAGGTACAATTTGAGTTTGCAAGTGACAGAATTAGTGTAAAGGTCTAAAATGCTTAGAATTAAGTTCATAAAGAAATCATCATATCAAAATCTTATTGTTGTAGAACATTATTTTAATGTTACTTTTGTTGATGTTGCATTTGTTTAACTCTGTGAAGCTGTGTTACTGTGCCTGTCTAAAATACCTGATGTCTAATAAAGAGCTGAACAGCCAATAGCAAGGCAGGAAAAAGAATACCTGGGGCTGGCAGGCAGAGAGGATATATAGAAGGAGAAATCTGGGAGAAGGGAGAGAAGGAGCCAGAGAAGGAGGAGGACATCAGGGGCCAGCCCCCCAGCTACACAGCAAGCCATGGAGTAAGATTTACAGAAGTAAGAGAAGGGAAAAGCTCAGAGGCAAAAGGTAGTGGGATAATTTAAGTTAAGGAAAGCTGGCAAGAAACAAGCCAAGCTAAGGCCAAACATTCATAATTAAGACTAAGCCTCCATGTGTGATGTATTTGGGAGCTGGGTGGCAGGCCCCCAAAAAGAGCAAAAACAGTATCTAAGATAACTAGTTTTAAGACAATTAAAAGCAGAAAGATCGTGCTGGGGGTGGTGGTGCGCTGGGCGGTGGTGGTGCATGCCTTTAGTCCCAGCACTTGAGAGGCAGAGGCAGGTGATCTCTGATTTCAGGATAGTTTGGTGTACAGAGTGAGTTTGAGAACAGCCAGGGCTACACAGAGAAATCCTGTAAGAATACAGAAGTAGGGAACTGGGAGATGGTTCAGCAGTTAAGAGCACTGGCTGCTTACTGAGAACCTGGGTTTGGGGCCCAGAACAGACACAGCAGCTGACAACCTTCTGCAACTCCAGTTCCAAAGGTTTTAATGCCCTCTTCTGGCCTCTGCAGGCACTGCACGTACACATAGTACACATACATGGAGGCAAAACATACACATTAAAAACAAAACAAAAAACAAAAAACAAAACAAAAAAAACCTTAGTGTTTCAGCTCTTTTAGAATTTGTCTACCAGGTTTTCCAGCTTCTGTTGGGAAACCCCTAAGGAAAAAACTTAAAAAAAAAAAAGAAAAAAAAAAGGAATATGGAAATACTGAATTTCTCACAGAATCTTCATTGTGGCCCTCTAAATACACATTTAGAAAGAAGACTTCGGATAAAGTAAAAATTTATACTCATTGATGATGATTTTTCTTTTTTCTAACATTAAATTTTTAAAAATTGTGTGTGTGAGTGTCTGGGCAAATGCATGCAGGTGCCCTTGGAGGCCAGAGTTAAAGACAGTTAAGTGGCCCAAATATGTGTACTTGTAATCCAACGTGCGTGGATCCTCTGCTAGAATAGCAAGTGTTCTTAACCACTGAGCCATCTCTCCAGCTCCAATGACTTTTTCTGATAGAATTCTACAGAATTCCCATGTTTGTTTAACATTCACATTCTAGAATTTTAGAGCAGTACCTCATCTACTTGGTTTTGTGTCTGCTGGAGTCTTCGACTACTGCCAGTGGCAGCACTTGAACTTCCTGAAGGCGCACCTGTGGACCTGAAAGGTATGAGGCACAACCATGAGTATGATTCCCAATGTACTTAACGTAAACTAGATTTGGGAAGGCAAATAAGTAATCCCAACGCTCCTACGGTGAGATGGGAGGTGGAGACATCAGAGTTTTGGGCACTTGAGGGCCAGCGAGCCTGACACATATGCAGCACTGAACGTGAGATACTGTCTCAAATAAAGTGGTAGGTAGGCAAAGACTGACATCTGAAGCTGTCCTCTGCTTGCACACATATACCATGGTGTGTGCGTGTGTGTGTGTGTGTGTGTGTGTGTGTGTGTGTGTGTGTAAACTGTTATGCTGGGGCTTAATCTTATTAATTCTTATACTGAAATTAAAAAAAAAGCAGTCCTGCAGTAAGAAAGGCACTAATGCATTTTTAATAACTCCCAAGACTGTACCTGTTGATGGTGACCAAAGTCTGAAACATTCGTTGCACCAATGAAGTGCATGATCTCAAGACTGGATACCTCTACTTTCTGTTTTTGGTTTTGTTTTGTTTTTTAATTGCTTTAAGGGCTGGAGAGATAGCTCGGATGTTAAGAGCACCGGCTGCTCTTTTCAGAGGACCCGAGTTCAATTCTCCACTCACACGGTGGCTCACAACCATCCATAATGAGTTCTGGTGCCCTCTTTTGGCCTGCAGGCACACATGGAGGCAGAACACTGTATACATAGTAATAAATAAATAAATATAAAGAAAAATGCTTTAAGACACACATGTTTAAAGGCATTCAGTATTCTGCTCTTTCTGTTGTGGCAAGTACTGTCTTATAGTAAGAAGCAATCACAAAACAGCCCAAATGGAGTGGATTCAAAGCGCATGGAGGGTTCGTGTGAATGGAAAGGTGGGCTGAAGCAGTTCTCTCTGCTGGAGAGTCATCTTCCACAGGTTTGTCCAATGCTTTTTCACTCATGCCCGCTTTTCATAACTATTCTTGCTTTGAAGTCCCAAATGCCTCCATTAAACTCTTCTCTGTACCTGAGATGTGCCTTGCTACACAACAGTCGTCCCATCGTTGATACGACAGTTCTTTTAAGTCTGCACCGTGTGTAACACCAGGATGGCTGTCTCACAGAACTCAGGGTCTGAGAGCTAAACATGGGAACCGTGCTCTGGGGTGAACAGTACCCGTGTACTCCTCTCTTTGAAGAGAACAGTATTATCACCCTCATCTTATAAAAATGTAGAATGAACATGCAGGGCTGAAGTGAAGCCAGGTCCAGTTTAATTCTCTGAATGCAGACCTCGGGCTCTGCAGTTTGCACACGCAGTCCTACCAGGGACCTCTACAGTGGCGTCAACTTAGGGCAGAGGGACCTTACCGAGTCCTGCTGAACGTTACCGCTAGAAACCAATTTCAAAACAAAAGTGTTTATTGCTTAAAACGGAAGCGAAACCCATGTTCAAGTGATGCTGGGGGCGCAGCAGCTCCTCGGAGGGCCCCACCTGGGCCTCTGCACCACCGCAGAGCGAGCGCTCCCGGCCGCCCCCGCCCCTCTCGAGGACTTCGGGGAAGGAACCACGGGGTGTGGCGGCGGCTTCCTCTGGAAGCCGGTGCCCCACCCTCGCCCTTCGGCGTCTGCCCGCCAGCCGCGGGGCACTCCGGGACGTCGCGGCACCACGACTCGGCCCGCAGCGTCTGAGGGCAGAGCGCACCGCGGGGCCACCGCCCACCTCAGGCCCAGGGCGCTGCGCGCAGGCCCGCGAGGCCTCCACCCGAGTCCGGGTCCCGAGCGGCGGCCACCACGCTTGACGTGGGTCCCCGGAGGGGGCCGCCGCCCCCCGGAGCCCGCCTCGCCTCGCAGCGCGGCGCGTCACTCACATTTTGGCGGCGGCGGCGGCGGCGGCGGCGACTAGCCGAGGGTCGGCGGAGTGGTGCAGCGAGCAGCCGAGGCTGTGGAATGGGCGGGGCCGCGGTGACGTCACGAGCAGGGGCCGGACAGGAACCGACGAGGCGTTCCCAGCCGCGGAGGGCGCGCCGGAAGTGGGCGGGGCAGGAGTCGGGCCCAGGCGCAGCACTGCGGCTGGAACCTCCGGGCAGACCCGAGTGGGAGGGGTCAGAGCTCGGCGGGGAAGCAGCGCCCGCGCTGGAGTGGGCGGGGCTAGGGCGCGGCGCCTGCGCCTTTGGACTGGCTCCTCCACGCCCATGAATCACAACAGCTTCCTGAAGCGTCGCCGCTGCCCTGTCTCTAGCCCTGGAAAGGCAGTTTAGAGTAAGAAAGGATGCGTTTTACATTCCTTTGAGCCTGCATACGTTGTCCCTGGGTCGTGACAACATTAGAAACAAGCGTACGTGCCTAATGTTCCAGAATAATCGAGTGGTCCTGGGGAGACAACCAAAGTTCCTTTCAGAGAAAGTTAAGAGGGAATAGGAAGTCCATTTGGAGTCTTGACCTCAGGGTTTGGGGTAAGTCTCCTCTCATTTTCTCACTAGAGATGACAAATATTTGCCACAGCATGGTTATTACAATCCCTGAAGGGAGCCTTGACAGTGGGAAATCCAGTTTCTTCTTTTCTGTAATTCTCTGGCCCTAGCAGAGTAGGTACTCAACTTTTGGTCAAATGAGGTAATACACGTTGCAATGTATTCCAACATGCTTAAACAGGTCAGTTGGTGGATTTCTAAGTGAGAACCACAAAGCTGTCTTCCCCTTCAATATCGTAATTCAAAAAAGTTAATGTGAAGCTGGGCGGTGGTGGTGCACTCCTTTAATCCCAGCACTCGGGAGGCAGAGCCAGGCGGATCTCTGTGAGTTCGAGGCCAGCCTGGTCAGAAACCCTGTCTCGAAAACAACAAAACAAAACGAAACAAAAAAGTTAATGTGTATTTGAAATGAGAGAGTGCCACATAAAGTGGGTTTTGGGTTGAGTGGTAGCTATGAAGGACGTTCTAGGTGAGTAGAAGTGGACATAGCCAGCGCAGAACAACTGGCGAATGTGGGGCTGGGCTTAAGTAAAAACAAGAGTGAACAGAGGGAAGACAAGCAAGACAATGGCATTTCAATGCAGTGGGCTCCAGAAAGTGTTAGGTTCTCCCATTGGAAGGTTCAGTGTGAAACTGGCACTAGTCCTGAGGCAGATCTGAAGTGAGGTACTCCTAGGGAGACAAGCACAACTCTGCAGTGAAGAGGCCTGGAACGATGATGAAAAGTACCTGGAAGGGAGGCCTAAGTGAGGTAAACTGGAAAAAGTCTTCTTTAAAAACCTACCCAGTAGAGCTGGGGAGTATAGCCTAGTTGGTAGAGTGCTTGTCTAACATGCAAAATCCTGGGCTTGATCCCCAGAACCACATAAAACCTAGCCTGAGGTGGATCTCTGCGAGTTCCAAGGCCAGCCTGGTCTAAAGAGTCAGTTCCAGGGCAGCCAGGGCTACACAGAGAAACCCTGTCTGGAAAAGGGAAACAAAACCCCAGCCTGTTGGCACCCATCATCTCAGCATTTGAAAGCTGTAGGTAAAAGGTAAGAGGTTCAAGGTCATCCTTGGGCTTAAACAGGGAATTTAGGGGTACTCTAGGCTACACGAGAAAAGGTGAGTTCAGAGTAAGATCCTTACTTATCTTTCAAGTAACTGCAGTTAAGACAAATGATTGATGTGTTGGGAGACCAGGCAATGTAGGTGGAAAGCAAATCATTTGGGAAAGTGGCTCTAAGTGAAACACTGGGTGTGGAAACACTGCATGTGGAAGGTAAAAAATACTTCCAGGTCTAACTATGACCTCAACCTCAACACCCTAGATTTCAGGTCAGGTTAAAGCAAAACACAGATAATATGGGGAAATTTTCTTCATTTTTAATTTACAGCAGAAAGAATATAAAGCATTCAGAAAACATTTTCCATATTTTAAGGGCAATTCAAAACATTTTGCATGGTTTCCAGCAGCTGAGTTCTTCAACAGATCCATTGACTCAATGATGCTTTACATGCACAATTACAAAAATAAAACTTACAAAAAAGAAGACATCTAGACTAGTTTTACATGCAAGTCTCAGGGACCCCCCGTTGGGCGCCAACTACTGTGTGGAACTGCCATAAGCGACCGTGCAGCCAGAAAAGGGGTTCGTTGTAATGTCTTTATTTCATTCACACAGTACAGCTGATTTTGAATGGGTAACAAGGATAGCAATTAAATCTTCAGGAGACAGAATAAGATTAGCTATTAATTTTATAATGAAATCCTACTCCTGGCACTTGGGAATTCAGATTATCCAAGAAAGCTGCGCCTACTTATCACCTTATATTCAAAATTAAGAGTCACAATCAAAAAAGGTGGTCAGAAATGCTTTGTTTCAGTGGAAGTACGCTTCGACCTCACCTAGAATTCACAGTTGTACTGGTAGGTTTTGACCCTACTTCTATCCCCTCCGTAAGAACTCCCTAATTCTATAAGTCTCTATCTTCCAGAATTTTCTAACTTACTGAGCTAATAATGTGGCATGTGAAACACTTAAAAAAATAAATGTGAGGGTTGAAGCAAATCCACTGAGGTCATTACTCTGGTCAAATGATCAGTTATCTGAACCATAAGCAATGGAGTAAATGTATCCAAATCCAGTATTAATATAGGATATTCTGAAAGAGCTGGCTTTACATTCTATTCCCTGTTATGAATACAATGTGTTTTTATAAATTACTCCGTGTCCTCAGACAGGCCAAACTGTGTAAAATAATAGGTATGGGGGGTAAGGGCAAGGATTGCAACAACTGCAACATAACCCACACATGTAAAAACAAAATTTGGGTCAGGTCAGCTTACAAATGTACAGGTGGCTACTAGTTGTGGGGCTGTCACTGTTGTCCAAGCTGATCACAAGCAGAAAGACATATACTGTACAGTAATTTGAGGTTGGCAGTGAAAGGAAGTAATTAAAAAACAAGTACAATTATAGAAAAGGCACCAAGAGCACTGACCCCAGTTTTTTTTTTTTTAAACCACAGTCTTTTTGTTTCTCCCTTTCTTCTGAAGACACCAGTTTAAAGCTCATTTGTGAATATTTTTAGGCTTCACAACAAGCCTTGAGTTTTAACTCACAGTTGGCAGCCAGAACCATGTTTTTGTTTTTGTTTTTAAAGAAAATCTCATACCAACCAATTCTCACACTTAACCTGGGATTTTAAACTGGCATTAGCAAATGCAAAATTGGTTCTCTCTATTTGACATTAATAGTTTAATTTTAAAAGCATCAGATTTCTTTGGCTCCTCATTACATGGAAAGAGTAATATACCGTGGCATCCCTTCAACACCAGTCTCCATTTTTTTCACTTTTATTTTTTCGTTATTTTTTCAGTTTTTGATTTTCAGTAGGAGATATGAAAACGTCATTTTTTTTCTAATTTCACACTAATTCTTTTGTCAAATTTTGATCATTCTAATGTTCTTTGTTGGTGTGAGTGGATGGTGTTAAGTTCTGTAATGATTAATCTTATGATTATCTATTTTGCAAAAGTAACTTAATTTTCTTAAGCAATATTAGCATTCACATTACTTGGCACCTTTGGCAAAAAAATTTTTTTAAATAAAATAAAATAAACTCCTGGTAGCCAAAATTAAATGTAAACATATCCTTTTTTTTTTTTTTAAAGTAATGCTACTCTGCCTTTTTTCCTATTTCTAAATACAGTAGCTCTTTTTTATTTTTTTGCAGCTTAGTCATGCTTTAGCAAAATGTTCTTCTACAGAACATTTAAAATAAAGTACTCTTATAGTGAAATAAAGTTTTTTTGTTTCATTTTACAGACCATAGCCACTAATGCTTTGCTTTTGTTCTTTTTCTTGATTTCATGCACATCTCTGTTTTAATATATACAATATATACAAACAATACATCCACATTGTTCTCGCTCATTCAGACAAAACTATACAAATAATTTTATCTTGCCATGTTATTGACCTTTGTGAATAAAATATTTAGCAATTAATATAACCCCTTTCAAATATTTCCTTGCTTTTTTTCATTTCTACCTTTTATATGTACACAGAAGCCACTCTGTTTGGATGAGATAGAGCCAAAACATGGAATTTACTGGCCAGAATGCAGCACCACACTGGTCGTTTAGGTGGCAAATGTCCAGGCAAGGTTTATGATTCCTTGGAATTACTAGTTTCCAAGGTTACTAAAAAAGGCTACATGCTTTACCAATTCTTCAGGAATTCTCATTGCAAGTGAAAGTAAGGCAAACAAATGAAAGTGCTGACATGAGAAAGGGACGAATCAATCACTGTCCTCGCAGGTTCTTGGGGGGTGTGGGGACAAGAAAATAAATTTAATTCTGTAAGCTGTTTCTCATTATTTCCCGTGCATTACCCGTTTACCACACACCCGCCCCTCTGCAAATTTTCACAAGACATTAAAAACCTGCAGATTTTAAAAGTTGCATTAAGTGTGCTGTAGAGATACAAACAAACAAACAAACAAACAAACAGGGGAAAAAAAAGGAACAAAAGAAAACAGTGAAGGAAATGAGAACACACAGACTCAATAATGACTTGGGTGATCTAAGCCCTCCACTGAGAACCAAAGATTCAGCTTCTTGGAAGTAACCGAAGGTGCAGGCCCAGCATTCCGTGTGTTGCTAGCATCGCCCCACCTGTTCTTATCTATATTTTTGGTATAAATATTTGTACAGTTCCACACGATGTTTGAATACAGCCCTAATGACAAGGAAAGTGGCTTCTTCCTAAGATGAGGAAGCCTTTCCAGTTCCTCCTGGTGTCTTGTTTTCCTGTGATCCAACAGAAGATTGAGTTCCAAGATGTCTTGCTGATAAATTAAAAGTTGTCCATGAAAGTGCAAACGCAATGACCAAAACATTCTTGTTAAAATCCTGCAGCTGACTCCCCAAAACTGCAGAGGGATTGCGTGTGCGTGTGTGTGTGTGTGTGTGTGTGTGTGTGTGTGTGTGTGTGTGTGCGCGCACGCGTATGTTTGTTGTTGCATGTCTCTGCTAAAAACAGAAATGAAAACAGTCTGAGAAGCAATGTCACATTGCTAAGGGATGCTGCTGTATGTCTTCAAGTTCCTTGGCCTTTTTCAATTCTTTCACTCTGGAAGAGAAACAAAACACAATACCAGGTGATAACTACAGAGTGAAACTGACCAAATAAAGGAGAGAGAGGGCTGTCACCCCGGAAATGAGAAGCCCAGACAAGCCCCTTCTGAAGACTGACAACAAGAAAACTTGGGAAATTGTTGGGAGAATATTCCAAGAGGAAGATGTGCCCCTGTGTTAAAACGTCAAGTTTTCCATGGGGTGCTCCAAAAACAGAGCAAAGCTATTTGCTTGTTATACTGAATTAAGAGTGACACTCATAGCTTAGAAATGTTTAATTAATTATTTGAGGAACTTCTTCCTCTGTTTGAGAAACTGTTATGAATGCCCCAGAATTCCATGTGATGTAAACTAGGGAACTGGCATGCACATTTATTTAGCTCTAAGTAGACGCAGGAACTGAATCACTGTTTTACTTGTAGACTCCAGACTGCTGACTACCTTGAACCTGACCCTACAACTTACACCAAGCTCCTCTTTCCCACTCCCCTATATTGCCAAGTCTTAGATCTTCATAATTCTTGGTTCCCTCCCATTCCATACTATTAACTGTAAAGTTCATGTTCCTTCTCAGAGCTCCCAGATACCAAAAAGGGACTCTGTTTACTTATCAGAAATACTAGAGTAAGCAAAAAGCTCGAAGACAGCCATGGAGGGCTCAAACTATCAGTTTACAAATTGCCGCTCCAATCTAATTTTCTTTTTTAAACGTGAGACTGCCTATAAAAATGTGGGGCCCAAGGAGATGTGGTGCAAGGGTAAGGTTGTAGGCTCTGAGACCATCAACAGCAAATGTATCAATGGTAAAATGGTCAAGTGCAAGCTGGTGCTTGCTGTGTCAGGCAGTCCACAAATGCTACGTTCCACGGAGTAACATCTGCTTCCCAGAAACAGAAGCAAGAGTTTCTGAAGACATTGTCCCAATGACAGGAAACATCAGATTGGCAGTGGCTTATTCAGAAGTCAGCCAAATGTGGCCTCTGATTCTATCTAAGGTCTCCCTCCTACTGTTCATGCTAGTCCATTAAAAGTTAGTGAAGATGAGTGCTAGTATTTTCTAAATATACTTATTAAAACTCTGGCAAATAGGAGCATTCTGGAAAAAAAACAAAAAAGTACTGCTGTATTACACAGGTTGGAAATGAATGGAAAGGACATATATATTCTGAGAAATTGAATAACTTAGGTTTACAACCTTGAAGCAGAATCATTTCTTAGTAGTGTGAAAACCTGGTGTGATTTCTTCAGAAAGATAAGATATACTCTTTTGGAATAAAGCTTTATCCTTTATATTAAATTGCTATTACATATGAAAACTTGTCTAATTTCCTGCATAAACCAAGCCCAGCTTAGCATGGCTTATTTACAAATAGCATTGTCTTTCCCAAACTGTCTCATCTTTCTTTCTTAAAGCTATGCTTTTTTGTTTACTTGTTTTGTTTTTTGGTTTTTGAGACAGGGTTTCTCTATGAAGCCCTGGCTGTCTTGAAACTCCCTCTGTAGACCAGGCTGGCCTTGAACTCAAGAGATTCACCTGTTTCTGCCTCCTGAGTGCTGGGATTAAAGGCGTGTGCCACCACTGCCCGGCTCAATATGCATTTGATAGTTTAAGAATACCATAGTACATAGGTCCTAGGATGTGGCACCATGTTGCCATATAGAATAGTGTATGATTATTAGGCTCCTGATTTTGGACATGCATACTTGATAAATGACTTCTTAAAAATTGAAACATGCTATAGGTCTGTGTACAATTTTTAAACATGCAGCATCTAGACTAACATCCCTTTTGGCTGGAACAATGCAAGGCATGCACAGATGCCAACCTCACTTTCAGACATGCAGTTCTGTGCTCACGAAGACCCATCTGCCAAAGTCCTGCAAGATGTGCATGCTATGTCAAACACCATGTTTCATTTGTGCATTAGCACAGAACTCATTCATAGCATCGCTGCTTAGACTTGTAGAGCTTCAGGAAGTCTGAACTCAGAATCTGATAGCATCACCACAAAGACAGCCACCCTTTATCTTTCTAGAACCATCAGAAATGCTTTAGACATATTAAGTTCATCACTGAGGTGAAATAAAAAGGAGAGTGAAATGTTTTAGGCAACTTTGTACCAAAGAATCTATAACCAGTTGATCAGGACAGGCCTAAGTTAACGCTATTCATCTAGTTAAACTGGTCACACTGGGGATATGCAGTCACCTCATCTCCACCACCTACTTCTTTCAGAACTAATTAAAATGTCAATTTCATTTTCACAAAGGTTTAAATTAATGCTGAGTTAAGTATGAAATAATGATGTTCTCACAGACAACTAAGGAGAGTGTGTGTCCATACACAGAAAGTCTATATAGGAAAAATGAGAGCATTCCAATTTTTAGGTACATTAATTTTATCCTGGAGTCACCACATTATACTGGAATTATAAATGACATCAAAGGAGTGAAATGCCATAGAATTCTTCTTTAACAAAAATCTGTCAAGGGATGAATTAGAGAAAAGGAGTGGGAAGAAATGACTAACCATATTCCAGTGTCTTTAAAGGTTCCTGAGAACCTGTGACTTTAAGCAGTCATTAAAATACAGCTACTCTCTGTAGCATGAATCTTAAAGATTATTATTAATAAAATCAAACCTGGAGCCAGGTATTGGGGTGAATGCTGGAAGATCAGAGAAGCAGAACAAGCCACAGCTACCTCACCTTGCCAATTCCTCAGCTGATCCTGTTTCTTCAGACTGGAAGCCTCTGAGTCCTCATCCAGAATGAATCTCAGCTGAACTGCTGCTCCAAAGTCTGAAAGCTTAACCAGCCAAATGCTTCTAGTTTCTGGTCTTCACGCCTAATATATCTTTCTGCCATCACTCCCTGGGATTAAAGGCTCACTTCTTGGGATTAAAGGTGTGTCACCATGCCTGGCTGTTTCCAATGTGGCCTTGAACTCATAGAGATCCAGAGGGATTTCTGCCTCTGGAATGCTAGGATGAAAGATAGACAGTGCCACTATTTTCTGGCCTCTGTATCTAGTGGCTGTTCTGTTCTTTGACCCCAGATAACTTTATTAGGGTGCACAATATTTTGGGGAACACAATACCACCACAACTCTCTCCAACTTATAAACACAGAATATGAAATTCATAGGAGTTAAGCAACCTGCCTCAACTTGCCTTGCTGGTAAATGGCAGAAAAGCAACTTGAACCCATGTCTGTTTGACTTCAAAGCCATTCTGTCCCACTCCACTGCCTCTAACAGACAGGCTTTTAAAAATTCCTACTATATTGTTTTTTTTTTCAAAAGACTTTGATAGTAAAAATGAATTTGGAGAAATGCCATACTTTGGATGAAACTGACAATGATTCTATTTTCTCCATTCTAAGATACCATCCTCCATAAAGCACTGTAATGGATTTAATTACAATGTTATGGGGGAAAACACCCACATACAAATTGCCACTGGTGTAATGCAATACTAGAACCCTGAAACATGCGGAAAGAATATGCCTGTAACCCCAGAAGACAGGCTGCAATGCTAGCCAGACCCGCCCTGTTGACACCAACTCACCCGAGACAGCAGTAAACAGACCTGTGCCATCTGTCCTGCTGACATCACAAACGGGCTTCGTGATACTTGAACAGATTATGGGGATAGAATAGGTGTCTACATCTTCCTTTAAATCAAATGCCAGGCGGATAAAATCATGTATTCAAGTTATATTGCCTCCAAAGAAAGATTATACCTCTAAATTGATTTGGGATATCTGAAGTACTAATTTTTTTTTTAATTCTAAGAAACAGAAATTTCACGTCAGTATTTCAAAGAATTTTTAAAAAATTGGTGTTGCCTTATCAGTCACAGACATAATCACTAAACCTTTATCATCAATAAGAAAGCTATATGATATTTAACCACCATCTCTGTCTTCCTCCCTGCTCATGTGTTCTCCATAAGCTACAACAGATACATGCTTCTATATTAATTATCATGCCTGTTCGCCATTTTTTCAGATGTTTCTTTAAAATTTTTATTTTAGCGCGTGTGTGCATGTGTGTGAGTGTGTGTGTGAGTGCGCGCTCTAAGCCATCTCACTGGTCCTAAAAGGTTCCTAGGATATTCTTCTACGCATCCATTCCATTATAACTTCATCTTATAAATGTGTTCATATGACAGAAACTAAAAAATTCAGTGGAAAAAAATAATTCATTTGTGTTTTACTCAAACAAAAATCAATTGTCTGAACTACTTTGTTTGGTATCTCCTGTGCTACAGACATGTTTCAGTACATGAACTTGGTAAACATAGACCTAAATTACTGAAGTTGGACTCCTACTTGAAAATGCAGCACTTAGAGTGCAATCAACCTTGCTGTTTTACAGCCGCTAAGGACTGCTAGGTTTGGGGTTTCTTAAAGAATTACAAATATGAGGCTTATGTAGGACTAAGAAAGCAGTAAACCTAGAAACGCCCAGGTTATCTTTTCTCTGCATCTATGAATGAATGAATTGTACTCCTTTCTGAATCCCACTACACAGAAGACAGGCAAAGTAGTTGTCCATGACTTAGTACAGACAAACACAGGACAGAAGCTATGGTTGTTAGAAGCAATAGGCATTGCTTCCTCTAAGGAGAGCAACAAGGACCACATTTCTTTCTATTTTTAATTACGCGAGCGCGCACGTGTGTGTGTGTGTGTGTGTGTGTGTGTGTGTGTGTGTGTGTGTGCGCGTGCGCACGCGTGCATATACACAAAGTGTAGATGTTCTCCCCTGGAGCTTGATGGATGCCAAGAACCCAACTTATATCTTCTGCAAGAATAGTAAATGTTTTTAACCACTGAACCATCTCACCAGCCCAAGGACCATATTTCTGACTCTCCTCTCAGTAATTTGGAAGGTACTTGAATAGCTTAAAGGTACAGGAATCAGGACATCAAGCCTTTGAATTGTGATCATACAAATATTAACATCAGACAATTCTAAGATTTTCTTGAGCATTCTAGGCTGTAAATCATTGACCCTCTGAGATACCATGACAATCTCAACCAAAATCAAAAAGAAAGCTGCATCATAATGGACTTGAGTGATGTATAAGCAACAGCCCTGAAAGCCAGCAGAAGCCCACAGGGTTGACTCCATCAGATGTCCAATGAGAATTCATGAATAAATGAAAAAGACCTGCTTGAGAAACTCTGGTGAACAATGGCTCCATGGGAAAAGCGTCAGGCAAAGCCGCTTCATTACATCTACTGGGTGACGCTCAGCCAGAGGAATGCTTCATGAGTCAGTGGCTTTCAGCAGGCAGGGCCTTGCAGTGCTGGCCGTCAAAAATCCACAGAGCAGCCCGAGGCTGCTGTCCAGTTAGTTTACCTGTTGCTCTCAGGGCTGCAACAGCTTGTGGGGAATTTAGGGAAAGAGAGATCTTGCCATATTCCAGAAATCTCATTTGGATTGCAAAATAAAAAAGACAGAGAGGCCCAATAAGAATGACAGAGAGCATGTTGTCTGCAATTTAACACACACCACTGTGTTCCAAAAATATTCATTTCCTAAAAGAGGCAAGTGAGACACAATTACTTTGAGATTCATGACATCCTCCATGACACATTCCACATTCATTTCTGTCTTCTTGGATGCACAGGGCCACTTGGAATCGAAACCTCATGCTATAGTTAACTAAAGATGTAGCTAACACATCTGTTGGTCCTTGACCAACTGTTGACCTTTCTACAACAGTATCCTTTCAGGTGGGGTCAGGAAATGAATGGTCCCTTGGATAAGAAGATACAGCAAAGCAAATGCTGATTTGTAACTTCCAGAACCTGGTGACGACCTGCTACAAAAAAGTGAAGGATTTGAAACCCAGTTCTCAAACACAGAGGAAAACCCGTGGCTTGAACATTTGTGTGTGATCAAATGTGCTCTCTCTCCTTCTTCTCATGAGGACCTCGTTTTGGGAGGAGAGCTGTACCCACCCTCTTTGAACATGAGCAGTAAACCCATAATTTCCAAATACAGGTTATTGAATGCCACGGCTGATTGTAAGGGCCCTCCTTGTTACTTCGTAGAGGGAAAGGAGACACCTGTCTGGGAAATACAGAATGGCCCTCATTTAGGAGGGACACAAAAGGACTGTCCTTGAGACAGAAGGGCAAAACCATTTTGTATCTGGAAAGAGACACTGCTTTGTTTTCTCATGTATTTTCAGCCAATTATATCTCAATACCTTGAGGCCAGGTTTTTCCTTAACATGTATCTCAGTGGTTCTGGGGCAGTACCACAAGCAGCACACCAGAAGTCCTTGCAAAAAATGATGCTTCCCTTATACACCTTTGGAAAATTTCTTAAACTTTAGCAGAAACTAATGTGTCTGAGAGAAGAACAAAAGAAACCAAATTCCCAAGCCAAAAACCTTCCCACAGGCTTCTCAGAAGTTGTCGACTCCATTTTCAGTTCCTGGATAAATCAGGAGTGAAGCCTGGGTGGAAGGCCGGACACAAATGACCTGTGTACTAGAAGAGTACTGATGTCCTTTCTGAGCCTTCTAGAGAGAAGATGAAAACGGAGACACACTGGTAATTTTGGGTCACTCTGCAGCTGGGACGAGCCTATGGTGTCCTAAATCTGCTGATGGTGGCGCCTACCTTTGTGGAGGTCCTTCTGCTGTGGACCTAGGAGTTTGGTCAACAACGTGTTTCACACTGCATCACAAAATGTAACTGTACATTTTAAATGATTTTTTAACATAAACTGCTAACTGGTTTTTCTGTACTTTATAAACTAACAAAATAAGCATGTTATCCTCTTTTGACATGCCATCTCAAGACTATACTGAAGGAAATTCAACTTGGGGACTACAAAGGGGGTGCCACTGCAAGTTCCCGAGGAAGAGAGAGGGAGAGGAGATCTTATTGGCAACTGCACAAAGACATAGACAAGTCATTCCTCAAAAAGAGCTGGATAAATGGTCCCATCCCAGAAGGACCCTCAAACCCTCTTGGCTCCTCTCTCTCAAGCTCCCTGCTGACTGCGTGAGGCATGAGGGATGTTATGAAATTCCAGCTTCCCATGCATGAGTGGGAGTCTTAGAGTTCATGGCAGAATGCAGCAGGCACTAGAGAAATTAAAGTAGGGGCTCTGGTTGGCACTGAAGTCACCTTTAGAAAATGTGTTCTTAACAATGCTCATCATTGACATACCAGAAACTAACAGGCTTCAAAAGTGCGTAAGCAACCACTTCTAATGTCAGTTCCCTTCAGCAGGCTCTAAGAACTGCATTTGACATGCAAGATACTACACTGAGTTAAACTGAGGGCTAGGGCATGCACCTGTCCTCTTGGAGGACTCCTGGTTGTTTCTAATGCAAACAGTGCATCTGTATATGCAGCGGGTGAGGAGCCTCATGTACTTTAAGCACAGACATCTCTGAGAGGCTCTACCACATGGGACCTGAAGGCTCTTTCAATGGCAAACAACTGTCTAACATTAACAGGTGGGAACAGCTGAAGTCACCAGCATAGCTGTGGTCTAGTTTTGTTTCCAAGTTTCCCCTTCGTGGTTGGTTTCATTCTTGATTTTAAAGCAGTCACAACTGTTCTACACATAAGTCACTACTCAGGAGAAACTTACGAAAAACTCAGGTCATATCATTAAGTTGGCATGGCAGCAGCCTGTAGAGGCTGACAGAGATAACCTCCATGCAATACTGAATTAACTTCTCCAGATGTTATGTAAGAAAAAGTTACCAAAGTTTATTCAAGTTCCAGCCCAATGTTGGTGAGCTTTTTTTTAAAAGTTTTCTGACATTGCCTTTTACTGTGTCTTTCATGTTTCAGCTGTACTCGAAGATGCTCCTGTGTGTATCTACAAACTGGGATCCTAGTCTCAGACCTCGGCAACACCGTCAGTGTCTGACTACCTAGTCAAGACAACGTCTTTAAAATGCAAATGCTTTTGGAACAGCTACTCCCAAATGTAACATGGAGTCTCTAAGCACAAGATACTCCAAATGTTTTTATTAAGAATTACAATTCAGTGTTGCATGTCTAGCATGCTTTCTGTTATATACTCAATGTCCTAGGCAGGTTTTCCTCACAGGAAAAGGGAAGAATGATTTAAAAACTGTAACTGTAGGGATGGGGTGACAGGGAAGTAGTATCTGTAAATAATTTTTTTAAGCCTAGTACTTCCTAATGAGCTTTTTTTCCTGCCTATAAAATTTGACAAAACAAAAGTTGAGAAAATTTGATGTGGCCAAGTATTGTAATTACAAATTACACTTGCTGAATTTTCCCGGTAATACAGCCTCATGTCAGCAGGAAGTACTGTGTGGAGGGCTCTCCACCTGGTCTGAGCATGCTGGGCAGTGGTCTCAGAAAGTCCTTCCTTCACACTTTCTCATGCATATGAACCTCTACTGTAAGTGACTGCTCTCCTGTTGCATAAAACAGCAGTGTTAGTAGTCAGGGTTAGTTTGTATTTTATTTTATTTTTCATTCAGAATGGATGTGAAACTTGCTGGCAAACCTACGCTGCAGCCCCATGCAAGCAAGCAAAAAGCAAAATATTGAAAATGGAAGATAAGGAGAAACTGGCTAGCAGGCAGCTAAACTCACCCTTTTGTACAGCCTATGGTCCACCAGGGGGCTTTAGACAGTAAAACAACACCAGAGAGCTATTAGCACGTGAGGGTCACAGCAGCAATCTTACCAATAGCTTTATGTCAACCCAAGAGACTACCAAGTGGTTCCTTTTGTGGGGAAGGAAGGGAAGGATGATGGCGGGGATGTGAAATGAGCAGGAAGAAAACCCATCAACTCATTCTTAAAAACCAGTGGGGTCACATGACTTAGGAATGGGACTCCTGCTGATTTCTGAGGCCACTGTCTACCTACCTTGTTGAGAGGTTATCACGGAGTTTTCTATTTAATACAGACTGTAATGCTTCTAACAGACAATAAACATGACAATGTTGTTTCTGAAAGTAATGCTAAGTAAACCAGATGGGGTTACACACACCCAAGGGAAAATACAAGGTAAAAGTAACCCCAAGGAGAGAAATCCAGGACTTTGTCAGGCTCCTTAATGAAATATGTTAATAAACACACAAAATGAAAAGTGAGCAATACACACTTCATGGCCAATATGCAAAGGCTCCTGCCATTGGCTTGTGTATTTTCTATCATCTGAACCACAAAGGGCCAACAAAAAGAGCAGTAGTCTTTATTGTGCTACAAACTGTGAGCAGACAGAGCCCCAAACCTGATGCTCTCTTCACAGCAGACCCTGCCAGCCTCACTGGTCAGAATATAAACTCAAGACACTGAGCTTTTCAGCAAATCCCTCTCAGTAGTTTAAGAGTAGGGTTCCTCTGTCCAGCCTACGTTCGGAAGCAGTCTTTTATGCAATTATATTTTAAGGACCTCACTCTTTCACCTCATCCACTGTAAACACAGAACACACTCTTAAAAGGAACACACAATGGAAAGGCAGTGAAGGACTCAGGTAGCTTTGCTTACACTGCATTTCTTATGTACATTTGAACTCAAGTAGCAACCAAGTGGAGAGAACAGCACAGTTTAACCTTCCAGTGTTCTGGTTTACTGGAAATGGCCTCAAGGAACCATCCAGTGTCATCAAGTGGAGCGGCAACTTTGCACCACAGGGGCTAAGTCTACAGTCTCTGTACTTGACAGTCAGGGGGCAAAACAAGGGAAGAAGGGGAGGTGAACATGTGAGGCTATAAGGAAGAGAACTTAGAGGAGTCCAAGATATTTTACCAACTGGAGATACGCAGCTAGTCTACCAGGTTGTAAGTGCACAACTGCTAACTAAAGCACACGGCTTACCAACAGAGACGGGAGACTGGCTTTGGGAAGACGTGCGAATGGCCTTCATTATGTGAAAGCGTACCCCGTCGTTTACTACCCTTTCTGCCAGGGTTTCCCCAGTCAGCTCTACACTGGTATTTTATGTGCTAGCTCTCGGGCAAGGAGCAAGGGAGGGGAGAAGACCTTGATCCAAGGCAGGGGAGAAAGCTTCCGGGGGATGTACCTGATCATCCATTTCCATCTAGCGACTGCCTGGCATCCTAACACTCACTCTTTTAAGATTTTACACGTTTCTTGCTCTGGTCACATAGGTGTGTGTCTATGTTGACTTAAGTAAGAGCATAAGTTTCCAGTTAAACTTTAAGACTCAGTGGCAAAACATTTTCGAATATTAGCAACTTAAATGGCTTTAAGAGTAAGAAAACTGAAGTGAAAGCTCTGACGAATGAAATTGAACGCAAGGCTCTGGGGCCGGTTCAACAGGAGAGAGAGTGCAGCAGAGCCAGCTCAAGCCTGACGCCCTCCACTGTACAGCTCCTGATACCTGGGAAACAACACACTGCACGGAGGGGAGTCTCAGTGCAGCTCCAACAGCCACTAGCACAGACTCCAGACTTGATCCACAGAGAGAAGGCAAGGCTCTCTTCTCCAGCCCCTGGAAGTCTGAGTCTTCACCAAGAAAGCTCACACTGAGGAAAGTCTCCTCTAGCGGGGCTCCATAAGAAGATGCTACATCCTTGGGGACCAGCAGGCTGTCTTTTCCTGTTCCCAGCTCTCATCTTGGACCAAATCAGACTGGCTCTCTATGGCACTGAATGGAAATGCTATCTTCTACATATCCAGCAGAGGGCACCAACTGCTTAGTGGAAATTCCACATGTGAAATCCTACAGCATATAAGGGCTTTTATCCTTGATTTTCTGTGTCAATGTCTGTTAGCAGAGTGAACACACAGTGAAGACCATAATGCAAATTGGCATATAAATGATACGTCAGAAAGAAAGTTGGACTAAAAGCTAAGTAAATTACATACATGCCCCAATCAAAACAGAAAAACACTGTTTTGGGTCTCCATGGTCAGACACACACACACTTTCTCCAATTATTCCAGCCCAAGTGGCAGTGCCTAGAGTTCCACCATCCTGTTGTGACCTGGAGTGCTTACCCCATGCTTGCTGGAGGTTATCAGCATTACACAGAGCCAGCACACAGTTAGGAAGGTAAGGGTTGTTGTGTTATTATTTGTGAGCACAACAATAGATAAGGACTCGGTGTACCTGTGACGACAGCGACGTAGAAACCTCATTATTTTTCGAGCAGCTTGGTCCTGCTTTTTGGTCAGCAAACTGCTCCTGAAAAAGCCAGAATACTATGGTCACAAGAGAGGTTCCATAAAACTTACAGTGCAGATACTGAGAACCTATCCATCACACTGGGGGCAGGAGACTTTCAGTTAAATGGTTTGTCACAAACCCAACTGAAAGCACACACTGCTCCCACAGTGCTGCCACTGGCCTGGGGACTCTCCCAAGCCTTTGTCATTTTTACTTATTTGTTTGAAACAGGGTCTCATGTGTCTCAGGCTGGCTAACCCACAGTGTAGAGGCTTTTGAACTTTTGATCCTCCTGCTTTTGTCTCCCAAGTGCTGGGACTACAAACAAGCATGTGCTACCTTGACCAGTTTATGCGATGTTGGATACGGAGTCCAGGGCTTTGGGCATGC
This sequence comes from Onychomys torridus, assembly GCF_903995425.1. Lineage (NCBI taxonomy): Eukaryota > Metazoa > Chordata > Mammalia > Rodentia > Cricetidae > Onychomys > Onychomys torridus. Next base: position 162,552,571 of record NC_050444.1, read on the forward strand.
TACGCAAGCACTCTACCAAGTGAGCTATGGCCCACTCCCAAGTTTTTTTTTTTTTTTAATACTTTTATTTTTTATTTATGAATGTGTGTATGCACATGTGTTAGGGTGCCCGCCAAGTTCAGAAGAAGGCATCAAGTCCCCTGAAGCTAGAGTTACAAGTGATTGTGGTATGGATGCTGGGAATCAAACCTGGGTCCTTTGGAAGGGCAGCAAACTGTCTGAACCACTGAGCCACCTCTCCATCCTTTGGGGTATCTTTTTTTTTTTTTTTTTGATCATCTTCCCATGAAAGCATCTGAGCACAACTATGGCACTATCATCTTCTGCAAACCCCGAGTTAGGGCAACAGAGTCACATTATGAGTATGTACAAAACTCACACCAGAAGGTAGAATTCTAGTTTGTTTCTCTTTAATCACCAAATTTGTGTTTACAAACAACCTTAGAATTCAGGTGACTAAGGGTTTGTTGGGACAGTTCTTGCACATGAAGGACAATTACATGCTCCATTTTTTTTCTGTAACCATCAAAGAGACATTGCCACAGAAACAAAAACTTAAAGCCATAGATCGCTGCACTTATATTTACAAAAAGCCACGAGCAGACATGCATTTCTCCCTCAGCCAGAGGGCTTAAATAGATGCTTGAGTTAAGGCAGTGACAATTCCAAAACACAACAGGAAATCTAAGTTAAGGCTTTATGTCTATTCTGACACTCACATTCACGGGCAACTTTGACCAAAACCACTGTTTAGCTACTGGGGTGCACTCACCCGCTGGGTGTGTTATCAGCCCATTTCCGAGTTCTTTGCATCAAATGAATGAGATACAACATTGGCAATACCACCAATGTACCTAATGAATCATCAGTCCCCTTATGTTTTACCCTAAGGGTTCAGCTTTTGGCAGCACAAGTATGCAGCACAGAAAGCACAGGGCTTTCCACCACTCCCAAGTTTTAAGGAGACAATATAAAGACTAAAAATAAGATAGTCCCTCCATATGCCGTTACAACTTATTGTCTTGTCTGTCTGGGTTTTGGGGTAAGACAGGGGCTTGCTGTGTAGGCTAGGTCGGCCTCTAACTCATGATCCCCAACTCAGCCTCTAGAGTTTTATGATTACAGGTGTGTACCACCATACCCAGGTCTTTTCCAGGTTTTTTTGTTTTTTTGTTTTTAAATGGGAATAGGCCTTCCAGCATTAGCCAGGCCTCCTCAGTTTAGGGAGTTCATTCTGAGCTTGATATTCTCTCAGGGCTATTTTCTGTTTTTAATCTTTACTCTGCTTCTCTAGAACGGAAACACTGATCTTTAAGTACATTTTCTGAGTAATTAGGGAGTTCAGAACACTGCAAAATGACATCTCTTTAAAAGTACAAGTTTAGTCCTGACAGTCTGAACCTATACTGAAGACAGCCAGTGACGTTCAAGTAACAACGTGTGGCAGTGATAGAAAGGACTGCAGAGACCAACAACACAGGTATTGCCAGACAAAGCCACAAGACCTGGAGTAGCTGGAGACCAGGCTGCTGCCATGCCTCAGGCGCTGCACTATGCCAGGCAGGTCTCCTCTAGGCCCGCAGGCTTGCCACCCACCTGAGCTTTTTTTTTTTTTTTTAAAGATTTATTTATTTATTTTGTATATAGCCTGTATGACTACAGGTTAGAAGAAGGCACCAGATCTCGTTGCAGATGGTTGTGAGTTACCATGTGGTTGCTGGGAATTGAACTCAGGACCTTTGGAAGAGCAGTTGGTGCTCTTAACCTCTGAGCCATCTCTCCAGCCCCCACCTGAGCTTTTGCTGCACGATGACTGCCGTCCTGCGGGCTGGCCGTCTCCTGCCGCACTTTTTATAACTCCGGTAGAAGTTCTGGATCAGCACTGCAGCTCGCCGGCTCTGCTGAAACCGTTTCTGCTCATAGTAACTTCGGAATTTGCTCTGGATGAGGATGGCTGCCTGGGTCATCTTTTTGTAAAGTGCATACTGCAAGGGACACAGAAGAGACAGGACAATTAGCAATGGGAGCTGTAAGTCCTCTGAGCTCAGGAAGTAAGAGTCCTTCCTTCCTACCCTCATTTTTGATGGGGCCGACCACAAGACTCCAGCAGCAATCTTTTATCTAGTATTCCAGAATGGAAAGAATCACTTTCGGGACAGCCTGCAGGCAACATGGCACTTCTATCCTCAGACAGAAATATATTTTGCCTCTAGTGACAATTTCTAGTACACTTAAGACATTTGAGTCCAAAAACACTAAAATGTAAGTTTAAGCCAAGAATTTACTATCCAATTTGGAAACACTTTAACCCTTACTATGCCTAACACTACACATACAGAGCCACCTGGCAGTCAGCATCTCTAACTGAGCTGCTCCACGACATACATTTCTAATGGAGTTACGAAGTCCCAACACCAGGCTTATCATGAGACGCTGACACCTCTAAGCCACTGCACTCTGCAAAAGATTAATACTCGTCAGACCCACACAGTGGCCATGCAGTGGACCCTGGAAGGCTGCCAGAGAGTATCAGAGACCTTCAACCCAACATGCTCCACAGCTACAGAGCTGAGAGAAGGTGGCACAGGAGCCAGGCTTGGTTCTGAATCAGTCTCAAGACCCTAAGCACACAAAGCTCACCACCATGCTATGAAGACATTTCTAACATGGTGAAGAAGGCACATGGCTATTGTAAGGGGACAAACTACTCAGAATCCCAAACTCCATGCCTAACAGCATCCCTAGCTATGACATACATGAGGGAAGGAAACTGACTTCTCAGAATGTTCAAAAAGCCAATCTCTCTGATCTCTCCTCGATGGCTTTAGATTCATTTCCATCCATTCAAAGTCCTTTCAGGTAAGAGCGCTGCGTCCTATGATGCTCCTGTAAGTCTCCTCATTACAGTGCATGTAATGAACACAGTGCATGTTCTGGTTTCTGGGGCCACCATGAAACCCACCACAGAAAAAAGATATTGGCTTAATATTCACTAGGTTCGAAGTCACTGGCTTGGTGGATTGACCTGGCCATAAAAATGTTCACCTATATTATTAATGCCCAGGCTCAGTCCACTACAAAAACCACAGGTCCCCAAGGATAGATGTGGTGTGGCTGGGTGGCCTAGCAAAGGAGTATGTGTCTGGTGACTGAATGACCCTCCTTGCAGCTGGCGATGGGTGTGGTGAGTGTGACTCTGATGGAATGGTTTGTGAGGGGACTTGGTGTATCATTACCTTCAAGGCTATCCATGTCAGCTTAGGGGAGAAACAGAAAATACAAGATTAACGTTAGATTACTGAACATAGAAAACAAATTTAAAAACCCCAAATCAGTACAACTCCCAACCAAAACCAACAAAAAGGCAGCCTGGCTATGTCCCTGCACCTTCCAAAATATCAGTCTTACAGCTGGTTGTCACCATTTCCAAAAATAATGCCTTCCATCTTCCTAGGCGTAGACAACATTTACTCAGCAGGGGTTTTTCTTTCTTTTCTTCTTCTTTTTAATAAGTACCTGTTGTCATCACAGACCTGAAACCATGATTCTGTGTATAATATAATCTAGTGCTAATATGAAGCCTGTTCACCAATCATAGACACGTGGACTGTGGGGTCAGTGTTTGCACAATAAACCTTCAGTGTCTGGGATCTCGGATTCAGCTGGCCAGAGTTGGAGCCCTTGCTTCCCTGCCCATTGATGAAGTTTAAAGGAGACACTTGAGAAACAACGAGCAAAAACGACAAGTCACAGCAGAAACCAAAACCTCAGGTCTGAAGGAGAGCATGGGACCCCACATTTCTCTGCAACTATTACACATCTTAGTACTCAATCCCTCTATGTAGAATGTAAAGCTTACCCAAAGCCCAATAAAGTAAAGTGCTCTAAAATCTTCTACAGAACAGCCTGTGTGCACACGCCCGTGCATGGATTAGTATGTGTGAGTGTGTAACAGTGAGTCCAGGCTGGCCTTGACTCCCATCTCAGTCTCCGAGTGCTGGGACTGGAGGTTTGTGCTACTGTTCCCAGAAACACAAGCAATTTTAACATGGGATCTAGTCTAAACTCAGTAAGAAAAGTTTCAGTATTTTATAACCACCTTGCTATCTATAAACTCTAACATTTGCTTAATTTCTGCAAGGTTGCTTCTTCCTCTGTGAATAGAAATAAAATTGTTTGCTTGGAGTAGCTATGAGGCGATTGTGCTCCCGGAAGACAGGCAGACACTGCCCCTTGATGTAGTTCAGCTACCCCACAAGCTGTACTGGCAGCATGATCTCTGTGTGAGAAGCCTGGCTGTTCTTCATGCCTCTGCTAACTAAAGCTTGGTGGCAGACTGCTGTTTTCTCTTCCTCTGGTTCTTACTCAAGGCCATTCAGGTCAGGCCTTTGCTATCATGTTGGCAAAGTTGGATGTGGTGCTTTTTAGCCAAAATGCACAGCACCATCCTCCAAGGCCCGGGCTGCTTGGACAGGCGCCCTTTCCTCCTATGACACACAGCTGAGGTTTACCTGTTTGTACTTCCTGTAACAGCGTTGAATGACGGCAGCGGCCACTTCCTGCTGTTCCCGCAAGGGTCTGCCCTGAAAGGTAAAGTGAGGAGGAGGTCCTTTACTCATGTAAATGCTCCTTTCCAAGAAATAAAATCCAAGGTTTACTAAACCACAATGACAGTGATCACTAGGAATTAGGAAAAATGAATTTATAGAACAAATCTCCAACTATTTTTGCTTTTAAAAATCAAACAATATTTGGATGTTAGGAGGCCTAAAAACATGCATTTAAAAGCTTTTTTTTTTTTTTTTTTTTTTTTTTAAACAAATTAGGCATTGCACCACTCATCTTATAGGCTCTTGGCAGTCTTTCCTAAATAATACTTTACTTTTTTAACACCTGCAGGCAGGGTGGTCAAGATTCCTTTAGGGATGTGCCTAAGGTGACGGATTCCCATCTCCCAAACCCCTGATAAAAATCACAGTCTCTGATCTATGTCCTCAGGGTCTGATCTATGATTTACTTAGTTCACAGATCCCTTGTGGCTGAGGTGTCAACTTATCAACAATAAGATAATGACAGCCATCCTGCTGGTTTTATTTGACTAAAACTCCTGAAAGTTATTATGATAATAATACAACTAACATAAAGTCTTCCAATAAACATTTTATCAAACCACAAACCACAAGGAAAAGGGACTGGGATGGAGACACCCCCATTTTACCTTGTATTTCCGGAAGGCTGTCTGGACAAGCCTGGCAGCTTCATAGAGTTCTCTCTGCTCATGGTCGGACAGCGTGAGCTGAGCAAGCTCATTCTCTACCTTCTCACTGGTTGATGCGCTCAGGAATTCTGACCAGTCTGCAGCCGAGGGAAGGCTGGGTTTCTCAGAAGCCACTTCACTGACAGGGGAGCCTGCGGGGCTTAAGCTGGCATTAGAAGAAGGAGTTAGGGGCTCAGCGTATGCACTCCTGAAACAGAAAGAAAAAGACAAGATGGTTAACAGCTACTTGCACCATCCATTACCCAGGAATTGAGGAGACAAGACAGGATCCACCCGAAGCCACCCGGGGCAGGTGAGAAGCTTCAGTCTGTTTGTGGGTTGCTTAACACACTTAAACTTTGGCTGCACCTCACTTAAATTCATACTGAACACCTATTATCAGTTTAGCACTGTGCTAAATATCAAGGCCAATAAGGACACTAGCCTGCCTCTAGGAGACTTCACCTGAAGTCGGGCACATCCTAGCCTGGCATTTTACTAACACTGATGTGGGGAGGAAGGGACAGGAGAGAAGGCAGAGCCAGAGTTTGGAAGTGCTTAAAGGCCCTCCTTGGGAAAGCTATTCTTTACACTTGGCCTCCAGTTAAATCCAGGACTTTATCCTGGGCAGAGAATCCCTGACCCCAAATTTTCCTAACCTGATGTGGGCAGCACTGGGCAGACGGTCGGCATCAGCTAGGTAACTGGCCAGCCAGCTCATTGTACTGCTAATGGTAGCGGGATCTGTTCTTTCCAGGGCTGAGGACTCCATGGGCACAAAGTTCTCCTGCTTGATTCGGTCTGGTGTGGCCTCAATAATGTGCTCCGCCAAGGTCATCATGTTCACCTGCAACCAGAGGCCACAGACACTGAGCTTAGAAAGAAACCTCCACACCCGTTTTACTGCCCCCTTATCTTGTAAAGGAAAATGGAGGCGGAGCAGGGAAGTGGGGGGAAGACAGCCAGTTTACACTTCAATCCAATGCACTCAAATAACATTTTAAGTCAGTATGTGACTCACTCTGAGACCTGATTATCTCCTAATCATAGCTTGGCCTCACACCTTAGTCACATCTTCGAGAACTTCTGTCTTGGGCCCACTGTCTACTCTAAGCAGCATTAACCAGTTAGGGACCTCATACCTGGGGAGTTCCAGGTAAATCCTCATCTTAATTAAAAAATATATCATTTATGCACCTGCATGTGCCTTTTACCAAGTGGTTCTGGAGACTACACTCAGGTCATCATGCTTAAGGGCAAACACCTTTACCTGCTGTGCCTTTTTGTCAGCCCTACATACTTATTTTGATGTTTAACTGTGTGTCTATGCAGAGCAGGTGCCTGCACCCCAGATGAGGGTGGGTGTTAGATCCCCTGGAGCTGGAGTTGTGAGCCACCCAGTATGGGTACAGGAAACCAAACTAAGGTTCTCTGCAAGATCTATACTTAGATTGTAGATATGGTCTCATCTTTTCAAAATTATTTGCACACCTCTTAAAAATGACAGTTAAAATGCAACAGTTTAGGTTTTCACCAGCTACTCTGGCCTCAGTGAATGAGTGTTCTGAAAGGAAGTCCACAGGGTGGAAAGGCTTATCTCCTACCATGAAGGCACCTCAGAAGATTACTGTGCTATGGGGTCCCGCTTTGCACACAGAGCCCCAGCTTGTGCAGTGTGGAGTAGGTGACGGTGAGTGCTCAGGCATTTGCTGCCCTGAGCCTTAACTGCAGATGTGAGGTGACTGCTGCTCCAGGCTCCTGCTGCCCTCATCTCCTAGCATGATGGACTGTGTCTTGAACTAAAACAAAATGTTTCTCCCTTAAGTTGATTTTGTAGAGTACTTTATCACAGCATTGGGAGAAGAATCTAAGATACACACTGTTAACCACAGGCCTGGGAAGGCCTAGCTCCACTTCTGGTTCTCGAGTGTGCTCAGCAGGCCCCTGCCACACCCTCCCACGACCACAAACTCTTTATTTAGTCCCATGTCAGGTATTTTGGTCACGGCAACAGCAAGACACAGAAGACTACATCCTAGTTTGATGAAGTTTCCAGAAGAGCAAAATTCTAGGACTGAAATCAGATGTGGGTGGTTCAGTGGGACACCAGGAGCTGAGGAGGAAATGAGACTGACCTAAGGCCTTTCTGACCAGCTGACAGCTACCGAAAGTTGGCTAAAGGGAATTTTACAATCTGAAAATCAGAACTCAAAAAATAAATGCTATTTAAATGTTTAATGTAATTTTTCAAATTTACATGGATGAGCAACTGTCTATGACAGTGTCTCCAGAAAGGTTTAACAGAGGGAAGAAGGTCCACCCTGAACGGGTGGCATCATCCCACAGGGCTGAGATCACAAGCTGAATAAGCAGAAATCGAGAAGCACCAGCAACCAGCTCAGCTTCCTGACTGTGCCTCCCTCCTGCTGCCAAGCCTCCTTCACCACCATGGATTACACCTTCAAACCGAACCAGAATGAAACCCTCCCTTCTTTCCTTCAGCTGGTTTAATCAGGGCAAACAGAAAAGTCATTAATACAGGTTCCATCAGGAATTGTCCGCACCAAGGTCTGGGCAAACTACAGCAGGCAGAACAGAGCCTGTTTGTGTAATGAGGGCTTTCCGACTGCAGCTGCAATGCGTCCCTTTCACTTTGTCCACAGCTACTTCTGTCCTCTTACGGCAGACCCAACAGTTACACCCGTTTCTGTATGAGCCACAAAGCTTAAAAATATTCATTTGGCTCTTTACAGAAAAATTCATCAGCCTTTTGTCTACAACATTATTTAACTTAGGCTGGGCATTTGGGGACCCACATGTAACCCCAACTACCTGGGAGGCAGAAATGGGAAGATCATAAGTTTGACGTCAGCCTGGGGAACTTAAGAGACCATCTGGAGATAAAACTTTAAAAGGGGGCTGAGACTGTGCTCAGAGTTGAGTGTTCGCCTAACATGTAGGAAGCTAAAACAACATTATTTGATTTAACCTGGCAGGCATCCTCCTGGCTACATGGTTGTTGGTAAATCAGTGGTGGGGTTTCCCATCCACTAGGAGCACGAGGTATACTGGTAATAAAGCATGCACGCTTCTCCTCCTTCACAGAATACCAGAGAGATTGAGGCTCCCCCAGGGTGCAATGCTCAAGAGTGACTCAGCCATTAAGTTCCTGCATCTGCTGGCAGAGAGACAGCTTCCCACTCCTGCACCACTCCTAGGCATGGGTGCCCTTGAGTTTTCCTTTTGTTTTGGGTTGCATCAACAAGAATCTGGAAATCAGAGGTGGTCCATCCCATGCTTTCTGGTTGCCCCTTTTGCTGCCTCCAATTCTGAATTGATGAACTTTGTCTTAATTGCCTGGTACCTCATTTAGTCTACAAGTTTAGTGCTTCCTACATTCACTACACGGGCATCCAGCTAGCTATTAGTCCCAGAGGTATTTCACTACATGCCATGTGAGCCTCCAGCCACAGATGTCCTTCACAATGGCTAGGTGACGGCCATGGTAGTCAGTCACTCTGATAAGCAAAATCCTGTCTGCAGGCTTTCTGGCTGGCTATTTTTAGGGCCTTGACTATACAACCAGTACTGAAAACAGTGAAGCTGTCAGAGACTTCTTAGAGGGTCAGAAGTTGAGTTCTGAAAGGCTGCTACCAAGAGGGAAGCCTGTGGTCAGGCCTTATTCATGCTGCGAGTCACAGAAGGAAAATGCGGTCCGAAGGAAGCAGGTACTCAATATTTCCCTGAGCAAGATGAGATTGCAAACCCTTCCTGGGCGGGGGATGGGAGGTGGGGGGAGCCAGGGGGTCTGGGTGTGTAAAAATTACATGACTTTCAGAAGTGAACCATAATGTTCACAGTCACAGTGAGGTTCCAGCTTCTGCAGGCTTACCTGATCGGTCTTACCTGAATATCATCCATGGGCTGGGGGCATTCCTCGCTCTCTGTACTATCCCGGTAGGCCCCCATCTCTGTATTCACCACCTCTCGGTTAGCCATCATCAGGACACTCATTGGTTCCCTCGGACGCACCTGTGAGGGTGCCGCGTCCTTTACTACACTGGTCCCCTTCGGATTTCCAGTCACCTGCACTGTAGACACACCAATGTAAAGATCTTTGGAACTCCACTTTACTACAGGCTGAGGTGCAGAGGCTTGGAATGCTGCAGACTCTGGAGTGGGAGGGGAGGCTTCCCGGCTGTAGTCCCTCACTCCTTCACTGGGGCTGATTGTTTCGGGGGAAGACTGCTTAGAACTAGGGCTCTGCTTCCTGATATTTGGCTGCTCCAGACTCAGTGCAGTGCAAAGCAGTTTCTCCTGCCTTGCCTGGAAGGACTCAGGGTTCAATTTATGCTTTTTGGGAGCCGGATAATCTTTGTGGCTCTCACTGCTGTAGTAATTAGAGGGTTCAGACCGAGGTCTTCTCAGATCTGAAAAGTACAGTAGAAAGGACAGTCAGGACAGGCAACGAAAGCAGGAACCCTAAAGAACCAACACTTTATGCCTGAGAGATAAGAAGTGCGAAGCTGGAGCACAAGACGTTCCTGAGCTGTCAATACTCCCCAGCAGTGCTGACTGTACTAGATAATCCTCATCCAAAGGGGTGTGTTTCCTGTACAAATAGACTTTCCATACTGGGAGGGGTGCTAGAGATTATTAAAGGAAAATCAGAAACATTATGTAACCCGCCCCCTTGCCACCAACCCGTATATGGGTACCCTATGGACTCTTTAAGGGAAGCTGCAGAAAGCCAATGGGGAAGCCAGCAAGTTCCAAGATAGAACCTTGTGAATTTGTACCTGGATTGGTGCTTGCAATGACAGTGACTCCTTTGGGTATTTCTGGAGAGCTCATGGCCTCCCTGTGCCACTGGGCCACCCAGCTGTCTGTGCTTGGCTCTTCGCTTGGAGCACAGTGGATCCTGGGGGTCTGTCCCAGCTGGGCCTGCTCGTCTCTTTGCAGGTGCTCCAGACATTCTGCTAATTTCACATGGCCCCTCGACCTGGCAATTCCCAAAGGCAGCCTTCCCAGAGAGTCTGGGATGGAGATGGCACGGCGGTCCCATTTGTACAGCACCACTGCTGCTTCCAAGTGCCCTAGGGCACAGGCCCACATCTGAAAGCCAGGAAGACAGAACAAAGAACGCAACAGGAGGTTGGAAACAGACTTCACTTTTGCTGTTGCCGGCAAAAGATACACTAGTCTTACTGGCAATCTCAGTGGGACCCCTGGATAATCAATGCTATTACAATCATCTCTAACAAATGCCTGATTCCAGAGAAGTAACAGTGTGCATCTCTGAGTGTCCCCAGAGTTTATAAATTCACTTTGCTAAATCAGTTTAGAATTTATCTTTGTATCCTTTTTTCCTTTTTCCAGAAAGGGTCTCATACAGCCCAGGCTGGCCATAATTCACTGTGTAGCCAGGGATGATCTTGAACTTCTGAACCCCCTGCTTCCTACCCAAAAGCTGATGTTAGAGGCCTGCATCATCATCATACTCTGTTTTGCATCTCATCTTTTAAGTGACACTCTCAGATCCCACTGGGGTCCAGAGTCCCTGTGCCAGTCTAGAGATGGTTAAGGGACTAAACAAGCCTCCCCGCCAATCCACCTATCCCTGAGACAGGGTTTCTGAGTAGCCTTGGAACTCACTTCCTGGAACTCACTCTATAGATCAGACTGGCCTCACACTCAGAGATCCACCTGCCTCTGCCTCCCAATGCTGGGAATTAAAGGCGTGTGCCACCACTGCCTAGCTAACAAGCCTCTTCCTTACCAGAGGAGTGCAGGAGAAGTGGTCCACATTCAGGGGGTCAACCTCCAGTTCCAAATCAATGCTGTCTGCATGCTTTGTGCTGTTGAGGATAGCACAGAGGTTACCACATGTTAATCCATGAGAAAAGGAAACCCCAGGATGACCTAAAACCTGTGAAAATGAAACCAAACTGGGGACCTAGCTTTCCAAGTGTGAAGAAATAGGATTCTGGACTTCCAAGGGTAGTTTGGACTCCATTTGACAGATGCCCAAAAGAAACAGAAAGTCTAATATATCCTATTGCACTCAGTAGTCTAGGGCACAAGACCGCACTGATCTCTTGGGAAAAAGCCCTGGCTGACGAGCTGTGACATGCACTGAATGACTGGATTCCTTTGCACTAGTGGGAAAGCTCAGGAAACTGAGAAGGGAAGGCGGCCAAGTCCTTTGCACCTGGCCTTACCGCCATTTGATGAGGGTCTGGATCAGGGTGGCATAGCCCTGGGCAGCGGCCAGGTGTAGGAGGGTCATTCCACGGAAAGTCTTGGAATGGATCAGATGCTTGGACCTGGTCCAGCAGGCTCGGCTCATCATCTTCTCACAGACAACAACCACACGACTCTCGAAGCAGCCCCCCAGGGCCCCGGCGCCAGAAGCACACTGTGTCATGAGGAAGTACATGTCACAACAAAGGCCACAGGCCTCCACCACACCAGAGACCCAGATGACAATTAGCAGTCAGTAGAAAACATGTTAACAGTGAAAACAAAAAAATGTTAAGAAGTACAGAGGGGCTGGTGAGATGGCTGGGGGTAGTTTGGTCCTGGAACCCACATGGTAAGTTGCCCTTTGTTGTGTGTACACACACACACACACACACACACACACACACACACACACACACACCCCTTATGTTATTTTTAAGTGTGTATATATTCAAGCTATCCAAAACCATTTTTTTTTTTTTACTTTATGTTTTAAAAAGAAATTTTATATGTTTAAGTGTTTTGCCTGCATGTACCATGTGTGTGCCAGGTGTCCAGAGAGGTCAGACTGGAGCTGCCATGTGGATGCTGAGATTCAAAACTGGGTCCTCGGCAAGAGCACCCGGTGCTCTTCACCACTGAGCCATCTCTCTAGCCCTCGATTTTTTTTTTAAGTCTTTATAAAGTGAAAAGGGGTACTTGGGAAAGCATGAGAGATATGAGACATAGGGTTACTAATCCTAAGGGTCCAAGGAGATCAGTTCACCGACATTGGCCACATGGAAGAGGGATTATAATCAGAGCTGGTAACCACATAGCCTGAGTCCCAAACAGCACTCTTACGTCCAACACTCTCAGCCAAGTGGCACTTCTAGCCTAATTCCCATCTCTGGTGTTACTGGAAAAGCTTTTTTTTTTTTTTTTTTTTTTTGGCAATAAATTCCATGTAATCCAATTAGTACAAAAATAACATTGTTCCTCACTGCTCTTTATTTTTAAATATGGAAGACATGTTTCCAAAAATTAAAAGGCAGCTGATGGATGCAATGTCATCCTCAACCAGAGTTGTCAAAACATCCCAGAGAAGATGGCTGGGCCATCCCAGGAGGCAGCAGACTGACCTTGACCCCGGCAGCAAGGCTGTTCTAGATACACCAACAGACAACTTTATGGAAACATGGAAATTATCAAGCATGGGATAGTCAAAGAAGGTTTCCATCAAACACAAACAACACAAACAGCCCTGTCTCTGTCATCATGTAGCGGCTACCATCATATACTGGAGAGACAAATCAACCAGCATATTCCACAGCAGCTGTACTTGACACTGGATCAGATCTAAGAGGGACATGGCTGAACTTGAAATGTGATATACTGACCCCTTTACACAGTGTTAGTGTGTGAAAAGGATTTCATGAGAACTTCTTATTTTATCCTCAGATCAACTCAACAAGGATTACTTGGTTTACAAAACTTAGCAGTATCAGGTGAAAATAGAAGCTATCTTTGCAGTGGCACAGGCCTTTAACCCCAGGACTTGGGAGGCAGAGGCAGGAAGATCCCTTGAGTTCTAGGCTAGCCTTAATAATAATTTACCACATGTGGTCTCTACTACCAATTTCTGAAAACAGGAGAAGTTAGGAGAAAATCTGAAATTAGTGTGGCACAGATACCATGCTTTGCTTCCATCTACTATTAATATTAAAAACACTGGCGCTGGAGAGATGGCTCAGCAGTTCAGAGCACTTGCTGCTCTTGTAGAGGACCAGGGTTCAATTACCAGAACCCACATGATGGCTCACAACCATCTCTAAGTCCAGCTACAGGGGATCTGATGCCCTCATGTGGTCTCTTCAGGCACTGTATGCACACGGTGCATATACATACACACAGGCAAAACACCCATGCACATAAAATAAAAATAAAACATTGCTAGTGCTTCATATTTACAAGGTTTCCAAACAAACAAGCAAGATGTACTTTAAAACAGGAAATTCTGCTGGGCATGGTGATGATGCACAGCTCTGACCCCAGCACTTAAGAGATGGAGGAGGCCAATCTCTATGAATTCAAGGCTACCATGGTCTACATAGTGAGTTCCAAGCCAGCCAGGGCTATCTCAAAAACAAAAAGAGGTATGGAGGAGAGAGAAAGAAATTTCTGCAGAGGAAACCATCCTTCACATGGAAGAGCAAGAAGGGGCTCTCTGAGGCTTTCAGGAAAGGGCTCAGTAGTGAAGGCAGGAAGTATCCAGTCCTCACTCTCATTCTCAAGGAGTCTTAAATAGTTTATTCTCAGACTTCCTCAAGACAAAGCTCCTACATGGGATGTGCACAGAGGCACCAGGACCAATAAATAGTTTGAAAGCAATACTTGGTCACCTCCTTGACCTGGCCATGTGATAAACCCTTTGTGTGGCGTATGGAGACAGTCTAGTAGGGCTCAGCAGACAGAGGTGCTTGCCATCAGGCCTGACAGCCCGAGTTCAAGTGAGGAGAAAACTGAGTCCCCAAAGTTGTCCTTGACCCTCACAAGAATGTCATGTATACAGACACTAATAAGAGTAAAGAAAATAAACTTTTTAAAAAAGCAAAGGAAATGTATGCGTGAAGAATGATAACATGGTCTAATGTGATGCTATTTCTCACTAAACAATGTTCCATGTACCGTTTTCTGAGTTCACCTTCTGGGGGCTAGAAAAGGCTTAAGAATTGCTGAATTAAGTTATGCTCTGTATTTCCTCAGATAGGGATAATACACAAAATACGAAATAGAAAGACTGGTTTAATTCGGAGTTCCAGCAAATGTGCATCACCCCTGGCTGCTCCTTCTAATTGGTGGGGAACACAGTAAGATCTGAGAACCAAGAAGGGTAAAAACCAAGGTGGTGAACAAGAACCCTGCACCGAGGCATCTTTCACACTGCACAAACTGAGCGCAGGTATCATGAAGTAGGTCCCTGGACATTCTATTGCAATCTCTGACATCAGTAGCAGCAGGGAGGCCACTGGAACCAGGTACCTCGTGCATGAACCAAACACTAAGCAAACAGAAACTGCCAATGGCAGGGCCTACCTGGGCCTGGCCCCCTCCGGCACCACTTCCACTGCCGCCTCCACTGCCACCTCCGCTGCTTGCCTGCTTGTGCTGCTGGGAGCCCGTCATCTCGGCCATCCTCCTCTCCATCTGCTCCAGCCGCTCCAGGATGGACATCCTGAACTGGTTATCTAGGGCAAAGCAGGAGGAGTGAGGCTGCATTCTAGACGGAAAACATTTGATCTGTGGCCTATGCCAGCCTGTGAGTCTGGAGTCCAAAAGGCTGTCAGTAACTCTGCCAAATGAGGGACTACAGCAGGCCATTTTCCCCAGCACAACACACAGGCATCTCTGCACACCAGAATGTAATGTTTATGGCAGCCCATAGTCCCCAGGGGAAGGACCAGAAAAATCCCTTTTGTGTCAAAAATCTTGCTTTTGGGTTCTTGCTTCTCTATTTCTTTGTGGAATTCCCCACTGAAACCCAAGGAGATCTGACAGACACCCCCTCCCCACCCAGGGCAGACACAGGAAGTGGGTATGGTACAATATAAGCTAGTGAGAAAGGAGACAGGATGGGTATCTATAAGGTAAGTGCTCACAAGTTTAATAGCCTCAGATGTTTTACTCCAACCCAGGAAAAGGAACAGGTCATCACTGTGAGAGCTGGGATTGTAATTCAGAAAGCATTGATTCCATACTGCTGAGTGAGGACCAGACGGCACATCTGCACCCCCACCTGTGTGCACGCAAGCACACACGCAGGAAGCACTGGGATACATCACAGGAATAAGAAGAGCCCAAATCACTTTAAACTCATCAGAGCCTATGTTTAGTGCCACAGATTTTCTTAAATATGGTACCAGGGGCTTAGCAGTTGGGTGGCAGGGGTGGGGGTGGGGCAAAAAGGGTCTCTTTCTGTCAGAGCCCAATCCGAATGTGAAAAAATGAGGCAGCTAGTAAATATGGCCAGGAGCAATGGGTGGGCACAGAATTTAGACACGTTAGGAAAAGCAACCTGGGAGTCTGGCCAGTATAAAGAGGAAAACCACATACGCCAGCCAGGAATGAAGGGGTAAGTGTGCATAAGGGAGTAAATGCAAAGGCCCTGCGGCAAGACCTACAAGGAGCATGGAAGGGGTAGATGACAGAGAAGGGGGGTAAGCTGTCAAGCTGGGCTGCTTGGAACCCGCTGTGCTGTCGGCTATCTGCACAGCTAGGACACACCAACCATACCTCCAAGTCTCAGCTCTTCAGTGGGAAGAGAGTTCCTGTGGGAATCACATTAGTTCCTACATGTTCATGATCAGAACATACTATGTCCTAAATGAGTGAGCTTGCCATCAACTTTTAAGATGAACTATGGTCTTCAGGACCTGGCTGAAGACAGTCACGACACATTTCTCCCCAAAGTGTGAAAGGCACAGCTCTGTTCAGAACACAGCATCTGAGTGACAGGAAAAGGACAAGCTTGGAAAGGGGAGATGTGCTGGTGCCCCTGCTACCCCACCAGCGACTCCCTGCTAGTGAGCGGGGCAGTGCCCCTGCTACCCCACCAGCGACTCCCTGACTGGGGAGCGGGGCAGTGCCCCTGCTACCCCACCAGCGACTCCCTGACTGGGGAGCAGGGCAGCGCCCCTGCTACCCCACCAGTGACTCCCAGACTGGGGAGTGGGACAGTATTCCCTGCTACCCCACCAGTGACTCCCAGACTGGGGAGTGGGGCAGTTTACATACAAGAAGAAATGAAAGGCAAAGGCAACAGACCTAGGACAGCACCACTTCAAGCCCTGGCTCATCACCAACACTCAGGCAGACACCATTGCTTCACTTTACATACAGGGACACACAAGGATGACACCCCTCCCTGGCCTCTCAAAGGCCCCAGGAAGGAAACATTACAGAAAGACAGAAGCACAAGTTTGAAATGCCCTGACTTCCCTGGCAATTATAAACACCAACTTGCCCATCAAATTCATTTTACTTTACTAAACCAAAACCTTTTTACAAGTCCTGATGCTGTCTCCAGAAACAAGCAGTGCTCATTCAGGTGAGACCCTCCATCTCTGCTCCAATTTCACACACACAGGTGGATATGGCTATCTTGGAGGATTTCCCCCAAGTGTCATCAGGAAAACCTCAGGATGAAGGCAGGGGATGGAATGGCCAGAGGGTCCTTGAGCAGATCCCACCCCTCTTCCCAGGAACTATCAGAAGCCAGATAAAGACAGAACTCCACCCTTGGGTCACTATCCTTCTTGGGACACTGCAGAGGCTCCTGCTTCCTCCCGCAGTGCAGTGCTCAGCCTGACCTCCATTCACCCCTGGACTTGCACTAGGCTAGCTCACCCCACTGAAATGATGTGGCGGCTTAATTCTAAACCTCCACAGCTCCAGCTGCTCCTTCATCTTCCTGCAATTTTCCCAGGCACTGTGAACCCAGCAGCCAAGATGAACACCCCTCTGGAGACAAAAGTCACAGAGGCACTGACTACCTCGAGACCTGGTCACACCCACCCTGAGACAGCCACCAGTTCCCTGTGGGGCAGAGCTGGAATGTGCAGTGCTAAGGATGGTCACCTGCTCATCCCTCCTACCAGGCCCAGACATGACAGACCCTCTGGACACAAACTGCAGCTACCACACTGCATTTGATCTCCAGGAACAGGGCTGCCCTGATGCTATGCACTGAGGGCACCCATGTTAATAACCTTCTCCAAGGAGCACTGCACACAGATACCCAGCCTGAGCCGTGAGGCAAATAAACACCTCTTCTTTATACATCAGCCAGTCTCGAACAGAGCCGCCTCTGTGGCTGTGTCCTCTGCATCCATGAGCTCATTTGAAAGATGGGAATATTCTTTAACAAAGGTAGAGGGGACTGAGGAGACGGATAACTCCATCCATAAAACACTTGCCATGCAAGCATGTGATGTGAACTTGAGAGTTCCAGTAACCATGTAAGACTGGAGCAGATATGATAACCTGTCTGTAATCTCAGCCCTAGGAGGCAGAGATGGGATCTCTGGGGCAATCTTGTCTAGCTGAATCCATCAGGATCCTAGTTTGAGTGAGAAATAAAGGTGGAGAATCAGTGAGGATGATACCCAACGTCAACCTCTGGCTTCCATGCTGAAGCACTTGCATCCACACACATAAAACAAAACAGAAAGCCCAGGCCTGGCAGCTGGCCTATTACCACAGCTACCTAAAAGGGTAAGCAAGAGGATCTAGAATTCAAAGCCAATCTGGGTAACTTATCAGCAAACTGTTTCAAAATTTAAAATGTCTAAGGGCTCAGCATGGTGGTGCATGTCTTTAATCCTAGAACTCTCAGGAGGCTGGGTCATGCAGATCTCTGTGAGTTTGAGGCGAGCCTGGTCTACACAGCAAGTTCCAAGCCAGCCAGGCCTACAGAGTGAGACCCTGTTAGAGAAAAAAAGACAAACATCAAAATGCTCAGGCTGCACACAGCGACAGGACGCTTGCCTTGTTTATGAGCCACTACACCCCAACCCACCAAACCACTCACACTGAACATGTACGGATTTCTTTTCGTCATCCCCTAATACGACACAATTACTGACACAGCGTTTACCTTGTTAGATATGGTAGATAACCATGAGATGATAAAATATATGGGAAGATGAACATAGGCGCTATGCAAACACTTCATGTAAGAGACCTGAGCATTCTTGGATCTTTGTGATGTCTTGAAACCAATACACCATAGGGACCAAAGAGGCACGAAATTTTACTATCCCAATAGAATATGGACTCCTGACACCAGAGGTTCTCATTTTAAGGGGGCTGAAGAGAATGCTTGGCTCTACTCCTAGAGTTTCTGACCCCACAGGTCTGGGTGAGGCCCAGCGGTTGCATTTCTAACAAGTTCTCAGGGGATGCCGAGGATGCTAGTTGGGACCACATTTCAAGGAGCCTGGCTCAGGCCCTGGCATGTTTCCACTGTGAAAGAACACCCCTCTCTCTTCCACCCAGTGCTTGGATGACTCTGACAGGAGCAGATTCCTTCCCAGCACAGCCTTGGGTAAACCCTGCCTGGCCCCATCTGCCTCGGTTCTGTTGACGAGAATTGGGACCCACACTTTCCCCCAAGTGCAGAGCCAACAACTCAGATCTGTCAGTACTTGCAAACATTAAGATCCTGTCCCCCATCCCACTCTCCGCACTCTGCACCCAGCCAAGCACTAGCTACATCCCATTGTTTCTTACCAGTTTCAGTTCAAGGTGGAATGTACCCCTGGGTGTTAGTCTCTACACTGGCCTATTTACCTGCATGACTTCAGGAAAGGAAGGTACTGTAGCCATCATCAGGCTCCTGCCCACAGAACAGGCACACACATGCACACCTGCACACCTGCACCCCAGCCACAAGGTAAATAATCCTGGCTCCTGACTCACCATCTTTTACCTAAACCACCTTCTGTAGAGATGGCATTCTTCAACCAGGCAGCAGTGACACAGGAGACATCGGAGCTCTCGGCTGGGCCCAGCTACAGTATGACCCACCTGACACCTCATTCCTTGTATCTGTAAAGTCTGTGCACCACCGTCTATCTTGTCTGGATTAAGTAAACCAACATGTGAGGTCTAAGTGAGGAGACTTCTAAGTGTGAGCTACCATCATGCTGGCATCTTCCCCAAGCCAAAGCTACGGATATATCTATATCTATATATAAATCTTAAATGCATTTTACTCACATATATGTGGCAAAGATCAAAGCCTCCACAAGCCCTTGTCCAGTTTATCCCTAATACTAACATTTCCTTTAACACCTTTGTTAAGATGAAGAAACTAATATCGCTACAGCCCTACTACTAACCAGAGATCTGAATCTGACTGCCCACTAATGGGCCTTTTCTGTTTCAGGACTTAGCCCAGGATACACTGCATTCGGTTTCTAAGGCTCCTTGGATTTTCGATTTTACTAGCTCTTACTCTTGACTTCCATCACTGGAAGACCACTAATTAGACATTCTGTAGATGACTCTGCATTTTAGGTTCATCTGCTGATCAGACTGGTGCCTGCACCAGAAGCAGACTTCCTGCCCCTCCATGACATCAGTGGATCCAAAATGTGCATGAATGATGTGACTTGACTTGATATGACTGTTTGGTTTGGGCATGGTCTGCTGGACTTGTTGGTAAAGTTGGGATTTTTCTCACATGGTCTTTGGAAGCAAGGAACTAACTTTGTCTGTGTTCAAAGTAAAGGGTGCTGAACTCCCCATCTTGGAAAGAGGTGTCACATGTCATCTGGAGTTCTCCAGTGAGGAGGGAAGTCTTGTCCGTCTCTATTTATTCAGTTGCTTCAACCAATATTGCCTTGTGTGTACTTATTTTCTACCCTAGGTCACAATCTAACACTGCATTATTGACTTCTTGTTCCAAGTGTCCCAGCTTTGGCCACAAGCTCTTCCAGGCCAGACCCCATGCTCTGCTCTCATGTTACCATCATTGTTCTCTTTTGAATACTTCCTTAACTTCAGGGACTTGTCACAAGACGCTCTGGGTTTGCCTTTTGTTTTTCATGCCCCAGCCTCAGAAGCAACAGTCCCTGTGAGGTGTGGAGCCCCATTCCTTTCACTGGAGAATGGTATTTAGGAACCAAGACGTGGGTGCTATGTGAGCTCACTGCATTTCTTCTAGGCTCTGTCAGTGGTCAGAGCTAATCAACACTTGTATGTATACAGACGCATGCTTCTACAGTTATCCATCTGTGCAGATGTTAGAATAAACTGGAGTCCATACTGATAGATGAGAGCAACGTTACAATGTCCATTCATACCCCCTGGGGCCACTGAAACACACACAAAAGATGAAAAGAAGCAATGTCATGACAGAAAGGCAACACCAGCCATGATGCAAATACTCCCCAGAGACAGGTTAGACTACAAGAGGAGGGAAGCAGGGAAAGAGGCAGAGAGAACCCCACAGGTATGCAGGGCAGGTGCAGCAGCATGCCTGACCAATCTGACTCCAATTCTTACAGTTTCCAACAATATCAGAAAATGAAAGTATAAAGAAAACTACACTCACAATCGTGCATGGCTCTGACGGTTACAAAGATCAGAATGAAAGAAAAATGCGACACAACCAATCACTGTCCAAGAATGCAGAATGGCCTGTTGGAGTCTCCTGTGGTGGTGCACATCTTTAAACCTGGTACTCAAGAGGCAGAGGCAGGCAGATCTGTGAGTTCAAATCCGACCTGGTCTATGTAATGAGTTCCAGGCCAGCCAGGTCTACACAGTAAGACACTGTCCCAAAAAGCACAAAACAAGAAACAAGAATGGCCACTTGGAGCTTGATTCACCTGATCCCGGCCGTTCCCATTATGCAAAGTACCATGCAGCCAAGTGGGATATCTCTGTCTCTCTGATAGGGATTTCTAATTCTCAAAGGGATTCATTTAAAAACATTCCAAGTTGACAGATGCCTAAATCCTTAAAGTTCCCAAGCCATAGCAAAGGCCTGAAAAAAAAATTCAAGAAACCAGACACCTACAGCATGTTCTATGTTCAGAAAACATGGAATCTCCTGCTGGAAGAGAGGAGCCACCCAGGGCATCTGCTATGAGTGAGGTGCTGTCTGTGGGGGGAAAAATAACAAAAAACAAAAAAACAAAAAAAACAAAACCTCTGAGCCTGCTGCATCTCCTGCTTGCTCCTGATTTTGTACAGCCCATTTTAAGTTTCAGAGCCTAGTAATTTTCATGGCTGTACTGGATGGTTTCTGACATGAGATCAACTAATTTAAATATTGGGGCAAGGGACTAGAGAGATGGCTCAGCCATTAAGAGCACTAGCTGTTCTTCCAGAGGACCTGGGTTTCAATTTCCAGCACCTCCACGGTGGTTCACAATGCTTCTGGCCTCACTGGGTACCAGGCACACAAATGATGCACAGGCATACATGTAGACAGAGCACCCATACACCTAAACTAAAATGTTTTTAAAAAATTAAGGGGATGAGAAATGGCTCAGCAGTTGAGAGCATCTGTTGCTCTGGCAGAGGACCTACATGTGATTTTCAGCAGCAATGTGATGGCTCATAACCATCAGTAACTCTAGGTCCAGAGGATATGGCATCCTCTTCTGGTCAGCACAAGTACTGCATGCAATTAATATTCTTACATACGTGCAGGCAGAACACTCATATGCACAAAATAAATCCAAAAGCTTATAAAAATTAAATCCTTCTCCTTGGACTTATAAGACTGAACTCTATCGTATTGTGGCATGCTCTTTAGCAACTATTCCAGGTCACATTTATGTTTTGTTTTCTCTGAACACACCAGGAACTTTCCATGCCTCTGGCCTGTAGTTAATATCGCCCTTTTCCCATGTCCACCTGTGAACCTGATTCTTCATAAACCCAGCCATCACTCTCGGCAGTGTATTAACAGCAGCTACTGAGCAGCTATGTGGAACACCTGCAGAAGCTAGGTACCACTGTGTAAGCTCCATTTCCAATGACTAGAGGACTCCACTCTTGACTTACAGAGGAGAAAGCAGAGGCTCAGAAAACAGCTTCCTTTCCCAAGGCCATGCTGTCTTTAAGCATCAGGGCAGAGACCTGAACATAGGCTGGAGTCCCAGGTGTTGTTCCCACTGCACCTGGCCACCCTTCCCGGTGTTGTCCTGTCCTAGAGAACTCAGCCAACACATGTACGCTTGTCTTCCCACATGTCAGCCCACTACTGGCAAGATGTGTGTGGGCTTTCGGGAAGCGGGGATCTGGCACCAGAGTGGGTAAGTGTTCAGGGCAAAGATTATTGTTTTCTAATTTAAGCACCTGGGAGCCAAGCTATTGATGAGGTCACTTACCGACTAGCCAAGGACTCGGCAAATTTCACTGCCACAGTGGATGTATGCGCCAATCAGCAGCTCTTTTTGTTTGCTTCAATGGGGAGGGTTTGGTTGAAATGGTCAAAGTGCAATGGAGCTGAATTGGAGGGTGGATGATTTAAAACGCTGTGTTTACCTGGCTTTTTTTTTTTTTTTTTTTTTTTTGCAGCTCAGGTAAAGAAATGATGTCACTACATAGTGCTGGCCATGAAGCCTGGCAGCAATTGTGACCATCTGACGTCCTCAGACACTAGCTGGAATTTCCCAGCAGAGCAATGTCACTTTTCTGCAGCCGTTGGCGCTGCACACTAAAAATATCACTGACCCCTAACTGCTAGATGCCCCCTTTTCACTTGGGAAATGGGCTATGCAAATGACCAGCCACAGAGCATACCTTCATGAAAGCAGAGCCTGTAATCAGTTACCAAAGTGTTAAACAGGTCCATCAGGTTAAGCTGCTATGTAAACATGAAACTTCAATGATGTGAAACAAAGGAAGTATTTTGTAGAACCACCTCAGAAGCATGCTCGGGCATGGATGCCTGCAACTCAGCTAATGCACAGCACATGCAGGGACACGTCACGTGCACTGAGCCACTACAAATCATGTTGCAGGTAGGAGACAGTCTGCCTTGGCAGGTAAATGAATGAAGGGGCAGTCATCAAATACCATCTGCTATTTTAAAACGTGTTATTTGTGTCTCAAGTGCACATGTGCCTCCTGTTGCTATTTGGACAGGGAATGAGAAGCCGTCTCTCATTCCATTTACAGCCCTTGGCTTCAGCGGCACCAGGAGCTGACAAAGCAGGAGGAGGCATGGCTCGAACTATTTCTGTAAAGAACTGTAATTGCTGCTTAGGAAGTCTCCTGAATGTTTCAGGGAGCTTGGAAAGATGGGGAAAGTGGAATCACTTCATTCCTTCCCAGAATAAATGGGGCCACTAGAGTCCATTAAGCTGCTCCTCCCTGGCAAGCTGTGTAAGACGTCTGAGTGCAGAGGGAAGGGTAAGGGCCAGTCTGAGATAAGGCACACGCTGTACCACTCCGATTTTCCAAAGCAACTGCTAAATTTAGCCTTAGGAAAAAACTGCCATACTCCAGTTTTTAAAAACCCTCCAACTCTGCAGACCGGAACGCTAGATCGGGAGGTCAGGGTGCTTCATCCATTTGCAGTCGTTTGGGACTCCAATGCCTCCTCCTTGTCTTTGTTCCACACAATTCTGAGTGAGAATCTCAAGAATGCCCAAAACTCTTTTGGGAGACTGCTGAACAAAACAACTGGCCAACTGTGAGAGGAAAGCCAGCTCCACAGTTCTCTCCTACTTGCGGCTGTCCACTCTGAGAGCCCACGGTGCGAGGAACAGCAAGCTTACTCGTCAAGGACCCCAGGGTTCTGTGGGATGCCCAAGGAGCTCAGCCGTCACTGCATGAGCATTAGGCAGGAGAGAACCCAACCTACTGCAGGAGCTGACCTTCATGTCAATAAAGCACAATTCACCAGGGATTCAAGGCAGCAAAACAGCAGCCAGGAAGAACCAAAGAGAGCAGGACGCTGACCGAGGATCACAGGGTCAGTGCCCACTTCCATAGCTCCCCTTTACATACGCTAACTTCCCAAAAGACCAGCGGCAACAGTCCCGGCGCACTGAAATACAACACACAATGAAACCCATCATTCTGGACAATTAATGTATGCGAATAAAAAAGAAACACGATAAACAGGAAAGGAGACATCAGACACGGGGAAGCAGATTACACTGAAGCCTGAGGAGGTTAAGACAGAGTGCTAGCCTTTGACTCGGGGGACAGACAGAAGACACATGGGTGGCAGGAAAGCTAACTGGTTTACAGGAAGGAAATACAGAGCAAAAGCCCTAATGCCTAAGGACTGAAAAGGACAAAGCATGAAGCGGGCAGAACTGTCAGGAGTGAACACGGTAACTGAGTGAATGCAGGTTGATCGTGCCATGGTTGTAAGTGTCAAAAGCCATTTAAAATTCTTTGGGAGTCCCCAAAAGCTTCCAGTTATGTCCAGCTCGGCCACAGCCTTGCAGCATACAGGGCATGTAACAGAAATGTGCACCAAGCTGAGTGTGGTGGCGCACACCTTTAATCCCAGCACTCGGGAGACAGAATTGGGTGAATCTCTTGTGAGTTCAAGGCCAGTCTGGTCTACATGTTGAGTTCTACGACAGTCAGGGCTATGTAGAAAGACCCTGTCTCCAAAAAAAAAAAAAAAAAGGAAAAAAAAGAGCTAAATCCCCAGCCCCACATCTTATCTTTCAGATGAGTGAAGTCATTCATTTGCCATATATCTCTCAGTGCATATTTTTTTCCTAAGAAGTCACTAAAAGCAATTTCTTGCTTTGTTTACCACTTGCTTTGAATGAGACAGGGTGTCATGTAACTCAAACTTACTACGTAGCCAAGACTGGCTGTCAACTCCTGACCTTCTACCTTCACCTCCAAATGCTGGAGAGTTAGAGGCATGTGCCACCACACGTGCCCCTGCTACTTTCCATCTTTCACTTGGGAGGGTGTCACTTATCTATCCTACCAAAGAAATACCAGACCAGGCCTCCGAAACACACAACACCTCACTGAGATGAAACCATGTAGGACTTCCACTGAGGCCACTTTTACCTTAAAGACAGTGCTCCACAAGATTGGGAAGGAGGCCATAGGAAGCAGAGTGGAAACTCAGTGGAAAAGAAAGGATGTTTTAGTGCCCCTGGGGAAGAGCAGGCAGATAAACCTGGCAGCTTCCAGTTAGGATGTCCATCAACAGGGACATTCGGCTTCCAGTTAGGATGTCCATCCACAGGGACATTCGGCTTCCAGTTAGGATGTCCATCCACAGGGATGCTCGGCTTCCAGCTAGGATGTCCATCCACAGGGACGCTCGGCTTCCAGCTAGGATGTCCATCCACAGGGATGCTTGGCTTCCAGTTAGGATGTCCATCCACAGGGATGCTCGGCTTCCAGTTAGGATGTCCATCCACAGGGATGCTTGGCTTCCAGTTAGGATGTCCATCTACAGGGACGGACACTCAGCTTCCAGTTAGGATGTCCATCCACAGGGATGCTCGGCTTCCAGTTAAGATGTCCATCTACAGGGACGGACACTCAGCTTCCAGTTAGGATGTCCATCCACAGGGATGCTTGGCTTCCAGTTAGGATGTCCATCCACAGGGACGCTCAGCTTCCAGCTAGGATGTCCATCCACAGGGACGCTCGGCTTCTAGCTAGTATGTCCATCCACAGGGATGGATGCTCAGCTTCCAGTTAGGATGTCCATCCACAGGGATGCTCGGCTTCCAGTTAGGATGTCCATCCACAGGGATGCTCGGCTTCCAGTTAGGATGTCCATCCACAGGGACGCTCGGCTTCCAGTTACGATGTCCATCCAGCAGGAACTCTTAGTCCCAAGTTCCTGCTGGTTTCCAGTATCTGCTAAACCACCCATTCTATAAACTGGATGGAAGAATTCCCCTTCTGGTTCCCGACTCATTCTCCCATGTGTTGTCAGAGGCCCGTAGTTGGCAAGGCTTGGCTCTCGGGCTGATTGTGGGGACATCACCTGCACAGACACACTCTGTTCATTTGCTAACTTGTGAGGATGTTAAAGTCCAAGATGATTCAAAAGCATTTTATTTGTTTATTTTTGAGATAGGGTCTCTCTATGTAGCTGTGGCTGGCCTGAAACTCCTAGGTAGACCAGACAGGCTTTGAACTCACAGAGATCCCCTACTTCTGCCTCACAAGCGCTGGGGTTAAAGTTGTACACCACCACGCCCAGCCTAAGATTTTATTTTTTAAAACAATGGCATACTTCTACCTCAAAATTTGAACATTCAATAGCCACATTTTTTCACAATGCTATGAACTCTGAGATAAATATAGACAAACTCCCTTCTAGATTAATAAACTGAAATATAAAACAGCCATAATACTTAAAATAGTAGACATATTACAGGTAAGTCTAAATACCTAAATTATTTAAAGAGGATATTTTATAATCTTTCTGATAAAAGAATAAACATTTTTTAATTCAACAGAGATCTTGAAACATTTTATCTGTGAAGGGAACAAGTAGTTTTAGGAAGTGCTTGGTCCTCAGAATCTTTCCTTAAGAGGACTGTTTGGTCCTGGGCTCCATCTGCTGCATCAGAACAAGGACAAGTCCACATCTGAGCAGTGCCCATTCCATGTGGCAAGTGTGGCAGGAAAGGCAGGAAACTTAGCACTTCATGTCCCCAGCGCTTGCCCCCAGGCCAGGTCTGTACTGAGACCTGACTGGAAAAGAGAAATCAGCTGGTGTTCTTCACTAGCGGTCAAAGCTTGACTTCAATCAAGTGTGGGGCAGTCCTGCCCTGTTGTCTTCATAAAAGCCCCTAAAGTGGACTGCTTGAACCATTCTATTCAGAGCATGGTTCTAAAGGTGTGGGGAACAGTTCAAATATGGAACAAAAGGTCAATAATGAACTCCGGCAGCCACAGACGCCAGCCCCTGACACACGGCTCCTCCCTCCCTCCTCACTTCCCTGGTTTTCCCTCTCTGCCCCAGTCAGTTTCCCCAGAGTCAATTCAGTCTGTTCCTTACCCTTGCTTAGCTGGGAGTAATCCTGGATGCTACATCTGTTTGAGGTAGCTGATGAAAATACATATGACTAATGGCAAATGAGATGAGGCCAAGTCAAGAATCAGGAAAGAAAAATGCTCAGCTCAAGCAGCTATACAGAAAATAGCACAAAGTGTTCCAAAGGAGTTAAAAGGGAGTCCTTGATTTCACTCACTTAGGAAAGCAGATAAAACAGAAGCTGCCAATTTCAGGATCACACAACCTGCCACTTGCCTGGATGCATGACTTTCCCTAATATCTAGGAGGACTGGAGGGGACGGTTCCACAGTTAAGAGAGCTACTGCTCTTTTAGGACACAGGTTTGGTTTCCAGCATCCACACTGGGCAGCCCACAACTGCTTGTGGCTCTAGCTCCCTGGGATCCAGTGCCCTCTTCTGGCCTCTGTAGGCAGTGCACTCACATGCACAAACCTACACACAGACAAACACAATACACAGAAGCACACAGGCATGAAATCTAAAAGAAACTTCTTCCATAGGTCCTAATAAGAATGCTATGGAGCTGGGTGGTGGTGGCACACACCTTTTGATCCCAGCACTCAAGAGGCAGAGCCAGGCAGATCTCTGTGAGTTCGAGGCCAGCCTGGTCTACAGAGTGAGATCCAGGACAGGCACCAAGGCACCAAAACCACACAGAGAAACATTGTCTTGAAAAAAAAAAAATGAATAAAGTGCTATGATTTCAGATTCCAGGTTTCTTATAATAAAAACAGTGCTGGGTTTCAAGTTCACAAAAAAATCCAATGTGATCTGACTTCTCAACTGTCTGAAGAAAGGGCTTAGGCCAATGACAAATTAACCAGGACTGCACAATCAACTAACAACAACAACAACAACAAAAAACCCTGCAAAAAATGTAATGTTTTAAGTAGGATTATGATGCCTTCATAGGCCACAGGCTGGACACTCATGGTATATTCTGTCAAGTGAGGCGGCCATCACCAATACACTGCCCTTGATTTAGACCAAAACCACAGGTCAAAGTGCACCTCCTTTTTAAAAATACTTTATCCAGTCTGTGTGTTGTTATCGGCAATAGGAAGTGATTCTCAAATACTGAGTGGGGATAGCTGGGCTCCGTATCTCTTCCCTATACCCCATCTCCCATCTCAGGAGACTCCCTCGGTCACTACAGTTCCTCTCCAGACACCAGCTGCCACACAAGGACCTCCTCAAACCTCCATCCTCTTTTCTCTCTCATGGGTTTGACTCTAAGACCACCTCAGAAATACCTGTGTCAAGCTCTTTGCTCCATTTGGATTAAAAACAAAACAAAACAAGACTGCAACTGAAACCCAAGAGTAACATTAGGGTTAAGTCATCCAGAAATCTAAATTACTCCTTGGCCTTACATTAAGCTGTTAAGGGTACTGGCCAGTGAGACGGTTCTGTGGGTAAAAGGCTTGTCACCAAGGCTGACAGCCTGAGTTCAATCCCCATGACCCACATGATGGAAGGAGAGAACTGACTCCACAGGATGTCTTCTGGCTCCACGTCTACCCCACGGCATGCACATTTGCACATAAACACAAAAAAACATAGTAAAAACACGGTATTAAGAGTACTAGACACTTCACTTTTCAGAGCATCTGAGTTCTGTATGAGTTAAGAAAAGTTCCCTTTTACTAAAATTATTTTTATGTAAATTTTTGCTCAAGCATTATTGTTTTATGTATGTGAGGTTCACTATTTCCTGGTTTGGGGGACACATTAAGTGTATGTTACATGTTGACATATTATGTAAATTATGCAGCTCAGTGCTTTATAGTACATATGTGACACATGCCTGCCCATATTACGGTCGTCATCTTTTCCCTGCAAATGTATACTGAAAGGATTTTGTTCTCAAGGCAGCCCAGGGGTCTAGCACTGCTGAAAGTAGGAAGTATTACTGACAGGCTTATAAGCTTTTTTTTTTCAATGTCCCCCATAGTAACAGGCACTTAACTACCTATTTCCCAGTTGGTGGGGGGGGGGGGGGGGGCTTTAGCTGGTACTGCCTCACTGGAGGAAGCACGGTAATTGGGGGAGTCACTTTTAGTTCAGTCTCTCTGCTCCAGGCTTTCATTTGGAGACCTAAGCACTCAGCTTTCTGCAGCTGCTGCTCACTGCCCCACCCCCTGCCATTATGGACTTTATCCCCCTGAAACCCTAGGCCCAAATGAACTCTTTCCTCTCTAGGATGCCTTGGACATGGTGTTTTATCACAGCTTGTATACTTCTAGAGTTATGAGTTCTTCCTATTGTTTTATATTAGTAACCAAAACACCTTTCACACATTCTCAAGCCAAGGGCATTGATTCTGGCTATAGCAGAATCAATGGCTTCTTTCACAAGCAAAGACAACAGGATACTTAAATACAATCTTCATGGGAAGTCCAAACCACAAGTGTGTAATGTTAAGAAACTGAATCATATTTTCTGAAAATGGTCCTAAGGACCATTTGTCAGAACTACTGAGGAGTCACTGAGCAGCAATGGGTTCTGGTGTCTCCTCATTTAAAACAGGACAAGAGTAAGAACACAGGATGCTGAATCTCTGTAGTTTCAGAGTGATGATCTGGTGTTATGATCGAAAAGTGTCAGTTCCCACACAGTGTGCCCACCTGGCCTCTCTTCCTTGGACAACAATTCTGTGGGGAACACAATGTCTGTGACCCTTCCCCAAAGCCACACATTCAAATACCGTGGTATTAGGAGACAGGGCCTCTGGTGAGTAGTTGGCTCATGGAGGAGTTCTTATGAACAGACTGCTGCCCTTTAAAGGGAACCCAGAGAACCATCTTGTTCTTCTATAAGGCTGGCGACCCAGGAGAACACAACCACGGAGGTGGGCCCCCTGATCTGGGACTTCCAGACTCCAGAACTGTGGACATGACTGCAGTGTCTACAGTGCCTGCTGAGGATATGATGTCACAGTGGCCCAGGCTAAGAACTAACTATTCTTGCCCTAGACTCAAGGTGGTGCTGGCACCAAATCTTGACTCCAAGAGTGAGTAGACAGTCCAGTCTTGCCAATGTGGGTGATACCCCCTCCTCATTTAAGAAACTGGACACTTAACTCCAGCTGGGCCAGAATCTAAAATGTGGCTCATTTGGGCCAATGAGAGACTTTTTCAGGAACTTGGGGGAAGGAAGAGCTGCCTTCCCAGACAAGTTTGCTGAACTGGCAGGTGTAAGGCTGAAGCTTTGAATGTGCCACTTCAGGAACACCTGCCTGAGAATAAAGGGCCAAGAGAGGAAGGCAGATTCCTTACGACATCAACTGAGTACCCAGACCCACAGCACCTGAGGAAAATGCCAAATCTGGACTTAATATGAGTCAATGGACTCCCTTTACACCAATCTGATTCAAGGGCGAGTTTTGTCATTGGCAGCTAAAAGAAAGGTGTGTGGGACGGGGTAGGTGGGACGGCTCAGTGGGTAAAAGGTGTTTTCCCTGCAAATCTGGTGATCTGATTTCAATCCCTAGAAAGCACAGGAAGACGGGAGGAGAGAACCGACTCCACAATGTTGTCCTTTGGCCTCTACACCTGTGTCATAGCACGTACACACACTCATATACAACAACAGACTCACTCTATATACTGTTCCTTCTTTTAATTTTTAAAGGAAGGGCTGAAGTAATGGCTAATCAATTAAGAGGACTGGCTGTCCTTCCAGAGGACCCAGGTTCGATTCCCAGCACCTACATGGTACCTCATAACCATTTAGAATTCCAGTCCTAGGGATCTGAAGCCCTCTTCTAGCTTCAGGCAAGCTTGGGCACCAGGCAATCAGAGGGTCCACATATATACATGCAGGCAAAACATTTATACACATAAAGTTTATTTTTGTTTTAATTTAAAAAGGAAAGGTTTGAGGTCACTCTATAAAAGTGTTGATCATTTTGCAAAATACCAAAAAATTCTATTTTTCATGTTTAAGTAAAAATATTCTTTGTCACTAACTATATATTGGTATCACCCTAACACTACTAGATTTTTCTCTAGAAAACTGGGTAAATTATGGCAGAAACAAGCTGTCATGCTTATGTGGAGCCCAACTTAATGCTCATTACCCACAGAAATCAGAAAGATGGCAGACTGCTCCGGCCTAGCTGGGGACCATCTGTTGTGGAATTTATGTCTCGAAGAATCTTAACTCTTCAAGCATTGGGCTGCTGCCGGATGCGGCAGCACAAAGACACATCCCAGAGTAGAATCACAGTAATATCACAATTGAAAGACGGTCTAGGTATTACTGATTCCATGGCTTTTGACTTTTTCTGACTGTGGCCTATAGCAACAGAACCCACTAAGCAGACAGGCAGGCAAGCAGGCAGACAGAGACCCAGACACAGGCACACACCCCTGAAACAAAAGACTCCCAAATCCACACTTATTATGTGCAACACACTTTTTATTTTAAAAACTGCCGGTGCTGACCCACTACCTTGACTTCCTGAACCACTTTCAGCTTTGGGGGAGAGATAGGTTAGGGACTGTGACTCAGGGACATAAGACAGTGTCCCTATTAGTTTAGCTAGTGGTAAAGTGGAGACACAGCCCTAATACTCATCTTGTTGATATGACATGAAACAGCCATCACCTATATACAATCCTCAACTGCAAGTTCCCCTGCCAACCCTAAGAAACCCAGGAAGATGATCTACATGTGACCCACGCTACCTTATACGGGTACAGTGTCCAAGGTTTTCAGGGCCACTTCAAGACCATGTACGAAGGAACTCACACTTACCAGAGACCTTGAACCGACCTCAATGGGAGACCATGTGACATTTGCGTCTAGACTGCCAAGAGACAAGACCAAACCCAGTGCACGAATAGGAGCGGGTTGGTATTAAAGAGTATTCTCACTTGGATTCTGGCACTGCTTAGCAAGGAGCATGAGGCTGAATGATGTCTTTATTAATATGTATCAAGTTCTAACTCCTAGATTGTATCATGCCAGGTACAGTCCTGGAAGGAAGGGATAGCTAACATGCCACCCACCCCAC
Source organism: Onychomys torridus (assembly GCF_903995425.1). NCBI lineage: Eukaryota > Metazoa > Chordata > Mammalia > Rodentia > Cricetidae > Onychomys > Onychomys torridus. The sequence goes on from NC_050444.1 coordinate 162,584,620, forward strand.
ACACACCCTTAACAGCCACTCAACCAATCCAGATGATGGTAAGGGCTGCATCAATGAGGTGAGACCCGAGCCAAGCTTGGAGAATAGCAGACAGATGTTGATGTGTGGAAGGAAGCTTATGGGTCTGACTGCAATACTGGATCCCTTCAGTAGCCAATGCAAAGACCCAGATGGTAGTAATGCTTAATAGGAGACAGGTGGAAAAAATGAACAGAGGACATGGTTGATCCTGGAAGTTAACATGTATTAATTTAAATGATGGAAAGTCTTTTTATTTACTGTTGCTTCCCACATTACAAAATGTAAGTTTATCAGCTGTTTAACTGCTATAAATATCTGCTCTTCCTATGTTTTCTTTCTGCAACTTAGTACTTATCAGTTACAATTTGCTTGAAACATTGTATACAGCAGGTGCTTCAGAAGGCCCATCTCTCCACATGAATAATAATGCAAAATTCAACAAATAAAAGGTACTACGATAGTGCTAAAATTTTGATTAGTCCATAAAGAAAACTTTCCTAAAATGAAGTGTCAAGAAAGATTACACAATTGGCTCCTTCAGCCTTAGCAGGTTTGTTTGTTTGTTTGTTTGTTTTTTTGAAAGCTACCATTGATAAGCTGTTATGTTGCCATTTTAAGGAGTCACTTGCCACACTGCTTGGATAGTAGGGAATGACTTTCCAGATGACAAAAACATATGCTTGTCTGCCTACTGTGTGATAACCCAGATGTAAGCACGTCAGAGAACAGCGAAGAGTCACCTGGCTTCTGGGCTTTGCTCAGGAAGAGGGTAAACCTATTCATACAGATCTCTGCAGGTCTGAGCACCAAGACCACACTCAGATGTGTTATTTAGCAGGCTAATAAGCACTTCCTAAATGTCAAATGTGGCTGATATTAACATTCGATCATCAATGTAACACTATGCATCATCTGGATTTCTCCCACCATCATTTAAAATTACCCGATGGCTGTCTGACATCTCATGAAATAGTTATTTTAAAAAGGGTAAGAAAGATAAAAATCACCCTGGCTTTGATCTACAATTGTCAGACAGCCTAAAGTGAAGGTTAGGGCCAACCCCTCGGAAGTGTGTGAGATTTCATGGTGGTGTTTATTAATTTCAATAGGTTCCCTGCTGCCCTCTCCTGTACCTTCCCTTCCCTTTGTCTAATCCTCCTTTATTTCATCTATTTTTATCTTGATTCATGTGTAATCTATATCTCAGTAGCCTCCCTTAAGCACCCCCACTCCACCCCTGGTTGGAAGGTGAGCTACGCACAAATAAACCACATCACACATGGCTGCCAGAGGCTTTTTGGCAAAGGAATACGTAACTGAAATGAGTTCCCAAATATCAGGCTCAGGCACCGTGACGGGATGCTCCACTGATGTTTAATAACAAAGACCTGGCACCAGGCTGAGAGCTTCCTTCTTTTGAAAATATTGACGGGATACAAACATTAAATTGCTTTAAACTAGAGAGAGCAAAGCCCTTTAAATATGAGAAGACACAAGAGCATATAGTAAACAGTGGGGGGCAGAGGAAGGCAGGTGTACTTGCCTGGGAAAAAATGAAAGACTTCCAGAAAACCATGCAGGACTGTGCTAAGCTTAACAAAATGGTCTCCACTGATTTTTACTGTACAACACGGAAAGTTGTGTTTTGTACAAATGTATTCAATTTCTTTAGATATTTTTTTAAAGGCAGGCTACACACACAGTACTGTAACTTCCGAAGATCATGAGAAAGAGTGACACACCCAAAGTCATTATGACAGATTCCCAAAGGAAACTCTAGATCCCCCAATTTACATGTCCCACACTGCCAGGGGACAGCCACTCTAGAGCTGAGCCTGGAATCCTAGCTGTCAGTAAGAGCTTCACGCCTTCTGCTGCGGATACTTTCACTGTCAACTGATTCTTCAGCTTGATTTGCTCGTGTGAAATAAAGAATTCTCAGTCCCACCTGTTATCCAAGAATTCTGTAACAGTCCAAGCACATTATACTGCAGCAGAGACTGCTATTCTAGGTAGGAGGACCCAGCTCAGCCCTGAGTAGAAAGCTGAAGGAAAGCAGGAAACGCCATGCCTTTGATTCAAAACCCTTAAAACATGCAATGCTGCGAACTCTTTCCCAAATGATCTATGTCCACTTGGATTGTCCAGATGGAATTATGCAGACACAGAGGTTCCCAAACAATTCATGACGCTCCATTGCCTTTTTTCACTACCAAATTAAATGGACCCTGTAACTAAACACTATTTTCTAGAACATTAAAGATTATGACTCCCTAAATCCAATACCAAGAAAAAAGTCCCACAAGCTAATTTTTTATCTAGTGATTCTGGTTTTCAAATAACAAATGATTTACCTATAAACACATATCAGGAAAAGCACTACGTGCTGCTTCATGTTTTTGTTTACTGGATTTCTGAGCAGTAGTTTCTGTGCACACAGATTCTGGAGGGAGACTCTGTGCAGTTACTGTTTGTCCATTTTGCCACAAAACTGATCGGGAGCACAGTTATAAACTGAGTTTGGCTCCCTGAAAGGAGAAACAGAGTCAATTCAGCCAAGGTAATTGGTACTCTGGAGATCCGAGAACCTTCTTGGTTGTTTACTGGGTCTGCTTTCCTCATTAGCTACCTCGGGTTCGCCAAAAGAAATCAGATCAAGCATTGCTGGACCAAGTAGGAAGGAGACAAGAAGACAATGACAAGACTCGGAAACGTGTTCTGATTGTTTGACCGTAGCCTATGGGTTCCGACAACGGTTAAGTGCCACCTCTAACGCTGTGCAAATCACGGAAAATCAAAAGAGCAAGAGGAGCACCCGAGGGTGGCTGTGAGGAAGAACGTGCCCCCGCCCCCCAACACCCTGCTTCTGGGCTGCAGGTAAGCCAAGCTCTCAGTAAGTTCTTCCACACCTTCCCTCTCAACTTTCCTTGGACGCATGGAAAACAAAGCGGCCTTCGCTGCACTCGGGTGCACTTCGCTTGCACCGTGGGTGTTGAGCCCGGCTGTGGCCGCCGCGCGGGGGAACCGGGCGAGCCAGGGACGCGCGGCCCGCGGACAGAGGGGAAGCTCAGCGCAGCAGCGGAGCAGGAGCGCGCCCCCCGCCCGCGCGCCCCCGCCGCGCCGCACATAAACACGCGCGCTCCAGAAACGCGCGCCAACGCCCGGCCCCGCGCGCTCCCCAGCTCACGTAAACACACTCCCTTCCCCACGAGCCCGCGTGTCTCACACCTGCTCTGCGCACGCTCACCCAAACACACGCCCTCCTGTAAACAGGGGCCTCGCACCCAGGATCGCTCCAGAAACACGGCTCGGTTCCCTATGCTCACTCCGCCACCCACACGCGCTTCCCCACCAGCTCCCAAAGCACGCGCGTCTCACACGCAGTCCTCAAACGTACTTGCTCAGGCGACCGCACTTCCCCCATTCGCTCCAGAAACACGCCCCCACAACACCAGGTCCCCGTGCACACTTCAGGCTTCACTCGCGACGTAAACACGCGCGCACTCACTGCCGCGCCTGTCAAGACCCGAATGTCCTCGCTCCCCACGCGCTCTAGAATCACGCGTGCTGCACCTTGCTCCTCGGACGCTCTTCTTCCTCACTCTCGCTCGCGCCCCCGCGAACACGCGTGCTGCCCCCCCCCCCGCCCGCCCCCGCTCCAGCCTCCACCCTCGCCCCTCCGCCACGCGCACTCACTGGGACGTGGGAGCACAGTCACCCTTGGTCCGCCCGGCGCCTAGCCGCCCGTCCCCGGCTCTCCGCCCCGCCCGGCCCCGCCCGAGCCGCTCCACTCTACACGCCGCCGCTGGAACGACGCGCTGGGCTCTGGGTCCCGCGGTCTCCCCGCCACAGCCTGAGTGCGCTGCCACGGCCAATGGAGGGGCGCGGCGGTGAGCTCACCGGACTCGGCCCCGCCTCCAGAGCCCCGAGGGCCAATCGAAGTGCGCCACGTCACCAGGAGCCGGGCAGAAGCAGGTGTGGGGCGCGGAGCGGCTCGGCGCGCGGACTGCGCCGGAACTGCGCCCAGCCTGGCGGCGTCGCGCTGGACGGCGTCGGGCCGGGCCTGGAGGGCGTCGCGCGCGCGTGGGGCTGCGTGGGGCCCGAGCCGCCGCCCTGCTCATCGCGGCGGCTCCCTCCGCCTCCTGCCTGGATGCACCTCGCAGGCAGGGCGTCTCCCACCTGGACGGACCGCCGCGGCAGCACGTTCCCCGCAGCTTCTAGCAGCGCAGTGCCGTCGGGTGGGCCCGGGAGCCCGCTCCCAGGGGCCCTACGGCCGCGGTGTCTGTAGTGCAGCGAGCTGGGGGAGGGGGCTCTGCGCTGGCTAGGTGGGGCCCGAGGACCGCAGGGCAGTGACAGTGACTTTGCACCCCCTGGGAGTTCAAGGCTCTTCCCATTTCTTCAGAGCTCGAACTCCTTAGCTTAGAGTCAAGGGGCCGCCACCTACTCAGATCTAGTTCTCCTTAACTGTAGCGTTGTAATCACCCACTTGGATATTTTGCCAAAATATATTCTTTTGCCTCCTGCTGTAAAGCTGAACACAACTCCGAAGGCTCTTTGTCCCCACACAGCCTTCTTAGACATCCCAGGGGAACGCCATGGGCCCTTAATTCTTACAGACATTTATATATTGTCATTATTCACGAACCCATTCACCATCCGAGACCTTGTATAAAGAAAGTGTGACTCCACATGAATCTGAAGGGCCATCTTTTGTTTGTTTTTCCTTTATATTGTCTGATGACTTTAAACATGACGTTATGGGCCATCTGGTTAAAAATCTCTACAGATGAAGGTAGGAGCCTCTTGACCCTACCCAATCACACTATGAAAATGACACACTTTTGCCTAGTCCCCAAGTTCGATTCACAACCAACGGTGAATCTATGGCTAGAATCCAAGTGAAGAGCAGCCTGTGCTCACACTTCTAACGCACAAAAAGAAAGTAGGTGGCTGACAGTCTCTTGAGGATCTGGCCACAGACAACGTTTGCAAGTTCTGTTTGGAAGCCTGCTTTGGCAGTCAGGTCTCCACAACATTGTCACACTCCTACTGGGTCCTACAGAGTCCACCAGCCTCTATTCTAGTCCCACACAGGAGCCTCCCAACCTCCCAACCCCCCTTCATGTACTAGGAGAACTTCTTTCTATCCCTAAGGCTTGGCTCTAACCTCACCACACCCAGTGCCTGCCACTGTGGGCAGAACCATGCAGAACGGCAGCACACATGAGTAGGTTCTGCCTCTGACTAAGGGACACAGTGATGAGCAGTAGTTCAGGACACTTTAACTTTGGACACAAACTTCCCAAATTCAGAGCCAGATGCTGTCACTTGTCACCTATGTGCTCTGTGCTGTTGCAGGGCAAGTGTTAAAATGTGATGGTAGGCACATCATGAACACTCCATGAAGGTGGCTTTTGTTACTTTCTGAACTATATATCAGGGTATCTTGAGTGTTCTGAGCAGTAGCTAGAAGTTAAGAGGCTGATAGTTCTGAATTCAAGTAATGTTCTCTTGTTGGCCTGAGAAGTTTTGGGTTGTACGTGTAACCCGTGTGCTATTCCATGTGTATACTGTACATTCATCAAGATCTTAAAGGTAGCCCTAATATCCCTGTGAACAACCACAGTGTAGCTGGGCACACTTTGTGTCTGCAGCTAATTGTTAGATTGCTTTGGATCAACTATGAGCAACACCCAGACTGGGTGAATGAGACAAACATGAGGACCCACACCTGCCCTGTGCTCCAACATGCCAGGGAACGCATGAAGATGAGCATCTAAGAACAGGGATTCCCCAGGCTGTTCTCTCTCTCTCTCTCTCTCTCTCTCTCTCTCTCTCTCTCTCTCTCTGAAGCTCTTTTTCTTATTTTGGTTTGCTTTTGTTCTAAGGGAAGGGGCAGAGTTCACCCCTGGGTATCCCAGGTGTCTGAGGAGAGCCCTCAGGAGTGCATGACTGGCCCTTCCTTCTCTTTCCAGCAACCTCATGTCCACATGGCGTGAGAAGCAAGTGGGGTCAATGGCTGCTGCAGCACAGGAGGCATGGCTGAGTTCTCCTGTCCAGGCTGCAGTCTACAGGCGGGAGCTTTCTGTCTAGGCAGCCCGCAGTGATAGCTCTGCAGTAGGGATGCCCTCTCACTACTCTGATGGCATAGTCTCCAGGAAGCACTTCCTGCCACGCTGAGTCCTCATTGCACCACAGGAACAAGAATCCTCCTTGGCCAGGGCACAGGGAGTCAAGTGGAGCTGGGGTGAGCTGAACACTTCTGCAGCTAACTCAGAACTCTGACAGTGTGCTCCAAACAGATCCCCACAGGTGGTTGGATGCTCCTTGTGGGTATTTGTGTTCTCTTCTAAGTTAGAAAATGAAAGGGTAAGGCATGCCTGTGACTCCAGCAAATTATTTACACTGGGGTTTTCTGGGGCTTTCACTGAACCTGGGTTGTTTTCTGAAATGGAGAAAAAGAAAGCTTTCATGAGTTTGTTGTGAGTCCACTTGGCAGGATCCAGACCAAGTGCAGCTCTTGCCCCTAAGACAGGTACAGTCTGCTGTTATCTTAGCCCCACCTCTACTCACTGGGGACCCGAGTGCTGATGGAGAAGAAGAGAAGCACAGTTTATTGGGTATATGTTATCTGTTGCTGTTGTGCTGAGCACAACTCCATTACTGTTCATTCTCCGCAAGTAGGACAGAGAATAAGACAAAGGCTTCAAGGAGGCAGGTAACTTGCTCCAGACTAGGCAGCTGGCCAGCAGCAGACCTGGATTTCAGCCTTTGAAACTGCACCCATTTAGTCCTGTTTCAGGTACTCAAAAAGGAGCAGTCTGGACGTTACTATACAAGGGTGAGTTTCTTTGCACCGGTTAAAGTTTCAGGCATAACAGAAAGCCCAAATCAGCTGATTCCATTCGGTACACTTCAGGAAGATAAATGATCATTCACATTTCTGGTTGATGTACTTAGGGATGCTTTGCACTAGCTGGAATCCTTTGACGTTAGATGTGACCATGTGATTTTTCTTTGGCCAATGAAAGGTAGAATGACATGTATCATTATAGACAGGAATTTGAAGAGCCAGTGATGTGCCCACCACACTCATTTCCCCACCCCTGATGATTGGGAAAGCTTGTTTATATAAAGTGGTGGCCTCTCTCTGCCTAGTTCCTTGAAGGTGTGTTACAGGCAGAGCTCTCCCTCCCAACAACAGGTACCACACTGGAAGTATGACTGACAAACCACTGACATTGAACACGGAACTGTTTGTTACCACAGCATAGCCAAACTTCTCCTATGTGATAACAATCAAGTATGCTTCTGGATAGATCAACTTCCAATAAATGAAAAAACAAACAGGAACAAAGTGAATATTTTAACATGAGTAAGAGGCTGGAGAGTTCGCTTAGCAGTTAAGAGCACTTGCTGCTCTTCTAGAGGACCCTGGTTTGATTCCCAGCACCCACATGGTGGCTCACAATGGCCTGTAATTCAGTTCCAGGGGACCTATCTGGAACCATCTTCTGGCCTTCTCAAACTCCAGGCATGCACATGGTGCACATACGTACAAGTAGACACTTGCATGTACACATAAAGTAAAATCTTTTAAAAATTTAAACATAAGTATAATATGCATATTTTGTCTTTAAAAAAAAACAGCAGGACTGATAAGGTTATGTACTAGATAAAGAGTCTTTCCAACAAATGGGCTGGAAAACTGGATATCCCCATCAAAAGAACGAAAAGGGACCCTTTCTTACTTCATACGATACATAAAAATTAACTCACAGTGTAACAAAAATCTGTAAGAGTCCAAACTGTAGGACTCCTCAAAATGTCTTAGCAGTAAGTCTTTATGACTTGGGGTTTACTATTGGCTTCTTAAATATTACCTCAAAACTACAAGCCATCAAAGGGACAATAAACTGAACTTTAGCAAAACTAAAAACAGTTGTGCTTTGAAGAATACTACAGAGTAAAACAACAATTCATTGAAAATGAGAAAATATCTGTAAACTGCATACCTAATAAGGGACTTGCATCTCAAATCAAGAATTCTTGCAGCTTAAATTTAAAGGAAAATAATTTGTTTTATAAGCTGAGTACTGTTGCGGTATTGCCCGCACTACCAACACCTGTTTACCATGTCTGAGCGAGGGGCTGTGGATCAAAAAACAGAGACAAAAGACAGCGGGTCATTCGTGCCAAAGGATGCCGAATGCCATTATTGCAGAAGGGAGGAAGCCTTAAATACAGGCTTACAGCACAATGGAGGGACCCTGAAGGGCAGAAGTTCACTACTTAATGTTCTACATTCTTGCATCTAAGCTGTTTACACCAAATGCAGGATACACAGACAAAGAACCTCCAGTGAGCGTTCAGGAGGGTGGAGACTGGCAGGGAATCAGCATAGGGAGGACATCAAGGTCAAGGTCGGCAAGCAGGGCTGCAGTTACTCAACTTGGGAGTTCCAGGGCACTACAGAGTATGGGATCTAATTGAGCTTCTGATAAAGAAATGACCAGTAGCCAGGCAGTGGTGGCGCATGCCTTTATTCCCAGCACTTGGGAGGCAGAGGCAGGTGAATCTCTGTGAGTTTGAAGCCAGCCTGGTCTACAAAGTGAGTTACAGGACAGGTTCCAAAAGCTACACAGAGAAACTCTGTCTTGAAAAACCACCACCACCAACAACAACAACAAAGAAAAGACCAGTAAAGACACAAAGGTGTTTGGCATATGGTGAAATCAATGTCCCTGAGGAATGCAAATCAAAACTACAGTGCACTAGACCTGTGGCTCACACCTTTAATCCCAGCACTGCCCTTGAGAGGCAGAAGCAGGTGGATCTCTGTGAGTTTGAAGCCAGCCAGATCCACATACTAAGTTCCAGGCTAGCTGGGGCCAGATAGTGAGACCATCTAAAAAAAAAAAAAAAAACAAAAACAAAACCACCACCAACAAAAGAACACAACAAGATAGCCGTGAAGCAGCAGCAATAACAACAGCAAGAAAAGAGCAGAACTCCAGAGCGCTGCTGGTGGGGATGTAAGACGGCGCCATTGCTTTAGAAAGTGGCCTGGCAGTTCCTCTGGGTGGACCTTCAGTTATTATATGGGCCAGCAATCCCCTTCCTAGCTATAGACTCAAGAGAAATGAAAACAGATGCTTGTACATGTGGACATCTGTTTGGTAATAAGGGAGGAAGTACACATACACACTACAACATGATGAACCTAGAAGGCTGCATGCTGGACTAAAAGAATTAAAAAAAAAAAAAAAAAAAAAAAAAAAAAGCCAGCCCTAAGGCAACACATAGCCTGATTGTATGTGCAGGCGATGCAAAGAACAGGCAGGTTTATAGAGACAAAGTTGATTACTGGTTGTTTAGGGCTCAGAGCTAGGAGTTGGTGAGGGATGCAGAATGCCCACTAGGTGAACATGGTGCCTTCTTTTGGGGGATGAAAATGATCTAGTTTCTACTGGTGACTGTATAACCCTGTGGATATACTAGACTTCTGACTTGTGAACTTTATAAAAGTAAGTGTGAGACTGGAGGGATGCTCTTCCAGAGGACATACGTTCAATTCCCAGCACCACATGGCAGCTCAGAACCATCTATAATTCAGTTCCAGGGGATCCAGTGCCCTCTCTAGCTTCTGGGGGGCATGACACCCATATTGTGCACAGACATACATGAAGGCAAAACATCTATGTAGTTGGAGAGCTTCTCTCCATGTTCTTTATGTGGTCCCATAACCCCCGTATAAAATAATTATACAGACACTTATATTATTTAAACTGCTTGGCCATTAGCTCAGGCCTACCATTGTCTAGCTCTTACTCTTAAATTAACCCATTTCTGTTAGTCTATACTTTGCCACATGGCTTGTGGCTTACCGGTGCCTTATTTCTTTCTTGTCATGGCAGCGGCTGGTGGGGTCTCCCCACCCCAGCCTTCCACCTCCCAGAATTCTCTTCTCTCTTGTCCCACCTATACTTCCTGCCTGGCCACTGGCCAATCAGAATTTTATTTATATAGATCGATATCCACAGCACATCTATACTCATAACAATACATAAAAAAAATTTTAAATTAAAAAATCATGTGGTATGTTGATGATATTACAAAAAATCTGTGAAACACACACACACACACACAAAACAAAACAAAACAAAACAAAACAAAAAAACAAAAACAAGGAAACAGTAGTAAGTCTAAGCTTTAGAAAAAGATTGGACCTCAGAGGAGTCATGTCAGGAGGGCTCAAGGCTAACCCCAAGTCAAGAGGGCTTAAGGTTAACCTCAGTCAGAAGGCTCAAAGCTAACCCCATTTCAGGAGAGCTGGAGGCTAACCTTGCTCACTGAGTCCTTCATGTCCAGCCCTTGTGTGGGGCAGCAAGGGGAAGTCTCTAGGTAGACAGGGCTCTGCTTCAGGACTTCAGTGCATCTCAGTGAAGAGCAAAGACTAGCCTTCACAGAGGAGGCTCCCTATCACATGATAGGAACTTCCAGCCAGGGCTGCAGGCCAGTAGAGGACCATTTCTAACAGTACTTTTGGAGGTTGTGAGAAAAGCCAAGGGCTGTCACATCTACCAAATTCCTAAATACTGTGATGGCCTCCTTGATCTTGGAGAACCACTTCCCGAACTTAGGTCTCTTTCAACACCCCAGTGGGTTAATGATTTGGGGACACTATAGGGAGCCTTACAGATTTCCATTGCCCTGACAAGGCCTTGGCTAGGGCCTCTGGACTGTTCAGTAGGAGGCAAGTCCTGGCTTGGGCCAGTAGCCTGACTTTGGGGTCCAAATCCAACACTAGGTCCCTGAAGGGCAGATTCTTCCTCCACTCTGCATCTCCTTATTCCTATGCAAAATGAGGTTAGACCAGAATTCACTGGAATTTGTAAAACAACCTGACCTAACAGCTGTGCCTCTGAGCCTCCCTGCAGGGAACCTGGATGCCAAGTGAGTAGTCCTATGAGGGCAGCTGCATATGTGAGCCTGACTAGCCTGCAATGCCCAGAAAAGAAATACGTTTGCATTATTTTGAGCCCTCCAGCTGTGGGGTGGCTTGTCTGCAGCAATCTATGCAGCTAGCACAGGCAATGGGCCATGGAGAAGAAAGGCATTGACTACCTTGATGGACATCAGCCTGGGAAGGCTGTTGGCTTTGTTCAGGAGGTAAGGAGAGGAGCACTTTCTGTAAGAGTGACAACATGCAAGTTTCTCTTCACGGACAAAATGCACAAAGAAAAACCACCTTTAACTTGTCCTTGGTAGCTTGTGTGGGGTCTTCTCTTCCCAGCATTCCCAAACCCAGTATGACAATGAATGACAAAGCTCATGGCTGTTACCATGTCTGAGTGAGGGAAGTGCAGAGACACCTCTCTCCAGGGACAGTGAGTGGAAAAGCAGAAGGTGGAGTGAGAAGGGATGAGCACCCTAGGGGTTGAGTACCCTAGTGATGAGTACCCTATGGGTTGAGTTCCTTAGAGGATGAGTACCCTAGTGATTAATACCCTAGGGGTTGAATACCTTAGGGATGAGTGCTGTGGGATGTCCTGTATGGTGTAAATATATGTTGCTATGATTGATTGATAAATAAAACGCTGATAGGCCAGTAGCCAGGCAGGAAGGATAGTGTAGGCGGGACAAGGAGAGAGGAGAATGCTGGGTGGGAGAAGGCTGAATAAGGAGATGCTGCCAGCCGCCATGAGGAGAAGCATGATGTAAGCCATGAGCCACATGGCAACTTATAGATTAATAGAAATGGCTTAATTTTAGATATAAGAACAGATAGCAAGAAGCCTCCCACGGCCGTACAGTTTGTAAGTAATATAAGTCTCTGTGTGTTTACTTGGGGGACACAAGTGGGAGAGATGTGTCCTGACTGCCGGCAGGCCAGGGCACAGGAAAACTTCAGCTACAGATGAGTACCCTAGGGTTTGAGCACCCTAGGGGTTGAGCACCCTAGGGGCTGAGGGCCAGACACCTGGGTCATCATCCCCAGCGTGCACTGCAGGACAAGTTACTAGACCCCTTTTGAGATGTGGGCTCCTTGTTAGAATGATGATGGAGACATCTCCTGGAGACAGGCTCAAGATAGAGAGAAATGAAGATAAAGGAAAATCCTGGGGCCTGGTGGGTGCTCAGTAAGGCTCATGGACCAGAACTGGGTTGACACTACCACTTTGGGCAATATACCCTCTTCCCACTCCCTATGTAGTAAAACAAACTTGCCTTCCGTGTAGATGGTTGGGGGAGCCAGCAGCTACCTTGGCCATGGCTGATAGTCTCACACAGACAGAGGAGAGTCACCCTGAGTCCTATTCTGTGTCCCTACAGGAAAATCTGGTGTGAGAGGGTCCAGGCCCAGACTCTAGCACACTCCAAGTTAGCTCAAAGGTCTCACCCAGTAGGGACTGCATCAGCTAAGACAAGCTCAGCCCAACCCCACAGTTCTGTGCATTTCTTCATCAGACAGAGAGCTCTGTCTGTGCAGAGCACATAGGCTTCACTGGCCCTGCTTTATGGTTCCTTGTTCAAAGCAGCGCTACCCTGTCAGTTTAAGAGCTTAAGGCTGGTGATGTGAGAGCACCACAGCTCCCACCCTCCCAGAGGCTGAAGCTGCCGTTTGCACAAAGCAGGTAACCCAGCAGAGACTCCCAAGAGGACTTAGGAGTACCTACAACCAGGCAGATACCACTTTTCCTTAAGAAAGGTACACTCAGAAATGCACAGGCTAGCCATCTGGGCATGGAACATGGCTTAAGTCACAGTATTTAGGAGGCAGAGGGAGGCTGATCTCTGTGAGTTCAAAGCCAGTCTGGTTTATATAGTGAGTTCCAGGACAGCCAGAGGTACACAGTAAGACCTCCTTGTCTCAGGCAACAGCAACAATGATGACAATGACGATGACGAAAGAAATGGGTGGAATAAAGCTGTCACCCTGCTCTTGCTTTATGAAAACTGTAGGGTCTGACCAAAGAGAAGTGGGCAATGACAGAGTCAAAGGACTAGATACTTAGAATGACAGCCACCTTGGGACCACCATCCTCAGAGCGGCCATTAGACACCCATGGAAATGACAGCTAGAGGGCACTTGGAGAAGAGGCTGGGTGACAGATTCAGTTCAGGGACTCTGCAGATACTCTAGGTGCTAAACGCTATTATTAAGTAAAGCAAGAATGACTGGGTCCTGGGGGCTTCTGCTTTTAATCCCAACACTCTGGAGGCAGAGGCAAGCAGATCTCTGTGAGTTCAAGGCCAGCCTGGGCTACAGAGTAAGTTCCAGGACAGCCAGAGCTACACAGAGAAACCCTGTCTCGAAAAACAAATTAAAGAAAGGAAGGAAGGAAGGAAGGAAAGAAGGAAGGAAGGAAGGAAGGAAGGAAGGAAGGAAGGAAGGAAGGAAGAAAGGAAGAAAGAAAGGAAGAAAGGAAATAAGAAAAGCAAAATTGTGGCCTGGGAAAGCACGGGTGTGTCACATGGATGTGTGCCCCTGTCATTCCTGCTGGCCTTTCTCTGACACTATGATCGTCTTCACAGTGGCCCCTCCCCATGTAGCCACACCCCACATGATGACTGCTCCAGGCTTTGGACTAATGTTAGCAGCTCTTTATTTGGCTCTGCTGCCTGCTTTCCCTTGGTCACATCACACTGAGGAGGTCTAAACTGTAACCTAGGACCCCCTCCAGCCAGCAATGGAGGTCAGATAGCCCTGGATTGCCCCACCTGCCGCAGGAACAAGAAAGACCCATCCACTTGTCCTCTTGGTTTAAATTCCTGTGCAGGTGACTGGAACATTTCTACCAGTGCACCTCCTCACTTTCTTACTGGGACTGAAAATGTTAGGTCCAAGGCTATGGCGTAGAGATAAACACATGCCTAGCATACATGGGATCCTAGGTGGAGTGAGGGTAGGAAGAAAAAGAGGAAGATGAGGCAGGATGCCTCTGATGCAGGGGGAGGCCTTGGAGCTCATCCACTCCACTCCTGTCTTCTTCCCTCAGAGCTTGCTTTTCGCTGATGTTTTCGGAAGGGGAGGTAGAAGGGTTCTTTCTCAAAATGCATCAGTCTGCTCAGGCATGATGGCATATAAGCATGCAATTCCAATGCTTGGGAGGCTGAGGCAGGGGCATTGCAGCAAGTTCAAGGCCAGCCTGGGCTACAGAGTAAGACTCTGTCTCAAAACAAACAAGTAAGGGATCATCAGTGACTTCCAAGTCCCCCCAGGGACTTCAAATGGTGGCTTCAAATGCATCATGATGTTGCCAGCATTTCAGAGATGGCTCCATTGCCCCCCATACAGGCCCCATTTGCAGCCTTCTACTCTGGTTCCCTGGCTTTAACTGTTGCTGGACAGCCAAGGCCCAGCCTTCTGATGTTATAATAAACACCACCAGATGCCTTAAGCATTTTATTGAACCATCTCCATGGGAAAGAATGTCTGATGGTTGCACCTCTGTTTGCTTTCCCTGAAAGTTGAATTACTGAGCAGAGAGGCTCTCTTCCATCTATACGAGCTGGCCACCATTTGCAAAGCCAGATCCATTTCCATCAGTGTTTGTGGAGTCAGAGAGACACTGCCTGAGGTCAGCTATACAGGAGAGGGTATTAATTCTAGTTCTTCCCAGGCTCACAGGCCCCAGCCTGAGGAGAAGGAGAGGGAGAGGAAGGGGGGAGTGAGGGGGAGGGAGGTGGGCAGGGAGAGAAGCTGTTCTTAAGTCTACTGCAGCAAAGGACCCTTTGGGAGAACACTCTACACAGCAGAACATCGCTCCAGCCAGGGGTGCTGTCTGTGGGATGGAAAGGAGACACAAGTTCCTTGCAGGATCACTGCACAGATGAGTAATTTAAAGATGTGATTGAAGTAATATATCAGAGTAATAACCCTGGCTAACCATGCACCTGAAATTTCTCATTTAATTTCATATCTAGGTAGACTGATCTATAATCCATTTGATTTCACATTGCAGCCCAGGGAAAACTGAGCTGTGCATGATATTCTCCATAGTAGACAAAATATTCGCTCAAATTATGTTTCTGATAAAATGTGTCCCCAAAGAGCTGCATATGCTAGACAAGATCTTTCTAGGGTCAGTTCTTTAAAAATGAGTGACAACACAATGGATATGCAACATCCCTTCTCTCCTCCATGAAGACAGACCCAAAGAATCTCATCTGTGGGGTGAGGAGTAGGGATGGCAGACAAGGGACACATGGGCAGGGTGGTGCGGGCATGGGGTGATGCAGCCTTTATCTTCACCTGCTTGGAGATGGTCTCTAAGTCCTCGGAATGTCACATCTGTGCAGTGTGTTTGTTTGTATGGGGCATCTTTGATCATAGGATAGTTCAGCAATACCACACCAAGAGTCTAACATTGTGACTTGGTGTCATGACAATGTCAGCTGGTTGTGGGGCTTGTATGACAGAGCCTCAACACAAACTATGAAAGTTGAGGCTCTGGTAATCCTATCTTCCTGGCAATACTCAACTGTCACACATCAGTGACAGGAAAGCAATGTTGCTCATGACATCATGTTCAGAAGAAAAACGCAAGCTCCGTGTTTGGTACCCTGCTAAACTTATGCATTGTGGCTATGACTATAACCTATATCCTTCTGTGAGTGCTCAAGTCCTTTTAGTAGTTTATCAGGGGCTCTTAGGAGCCTCTGAGCTTGTAGTTGATGTCATAGAAGGTCAATGACGCCCTCTTGAATGGCAATATGCCATGCAGTGACTTGCCAAGGACCTGCCTGGGAAGTTTCCCTTCACTCTGATGGCTAGAGGGTGGCTAGGTCTGAATTTGAACAAAGGGAATTGCTTTTCTGTTATTTTCCCACCTACAGGGAGCTAAGGGGAGATTTGTCTGTCCTCTCTAGGTGACCTCTTAAAACCTCTAATGGCATATTCAACAAAGTGCCATCAAGCTTCTACATTCTTGTCTTGAGTCACTTGTCCAGTGAGATAGAGACCAGAAAAGTTAATAATGGATGCCTTCTCTAGTCTGGTTCTGATATCAGACTGTTATATCCAAAAGCCAAAGGAAGCAGTGAGGATAAAGGCTGTAAAGGCAACACTGGGTCATCCTTCTATCTACCCATTTGTGCATTCATCCATTAGCCTATCCACTAATCTATCTACCCATTCACCTATCCATCCACCCACCTACCTACCCACCCATCCATCTAGTCATCAATACATCCATCCACCCACCTACCTACCCACCCATCCATCTAGTCATCAATACATCCATCCATCTAGTCATCAATACATCCATCCCTTGAAGAAACAATTATCAAACACTGCTACATTCCTACTTCTCTATGGCAGATGTTGTTACAGTGCTAATTAAGATAAAAACCCCGTGCTTGGGACTCAGCCTTATTCTTGCCCTTGTTAATTTCATCCATAGTCACTGATTCCTTCCATCCAGTACCACTTCTGTACTCAACCTGTGTCCTGCTTGTCACCTTCCATGGCTCTGAAATCTATCATTGACTTTTCTCACAAATATCCCAAAGGCCCCTCAATAAAGCTCTATCAAACCCATGACCAGTCCTCCAAGATGAATGACATGGAGCCCAGAGGCAATTCACCCACAAGTCCTACTGATGTCACCTCTCACACTGTTTCTTGACTCTGTACCTTCTCAGAACCATCATCTTGCATCATAACAAGCAACTGGTCAACCTCGTGGGCTTTGGGGTTTCTTCAGTCTGTTCAATGCTTCTTCAAACTGAATGCCCCAGTCACCTCCAGCTTGACCCACCACCTCTCTCTTATCTCATGGCCTTCACCAATACTTCCTTCCCATCTGCTGTTGCCTTGGTCTGGAATGTTCTTGTCTTCATAGAGTCAATGTCTGCTCTTCTGTTTGATCTCTTCAAAGGTTATTTCTTCAACAAATCCTTCCTAGACCTCACTGAGGAATCCTGCCCCCCTTTCATAAGCATCCCAAGTTTTTGGTCAGGTCTGAATTTTCCTTCACTTGACAGTAAGCTTGGCAAGAATAGGATCCTCATCAAGCCATCTTGACCTGTTCTGATTCCCAGCATTGGAACAGCACCTGGCACTTAGTGGGGATACACTCTCCTGGAGGGAATGATTTCAAGGGGCAAACTGCTAATGAAGGGATTTACACAGCATTGTGGGAAGGCAGAATAAGAATGCTTTCTTCATGGAGCAGTGAGAGGGAACATGGAACAGAGAATACTCCAAATGCAGGAGACAACACTCAGGCTGCATCACAGGGTGGGAGAGACACCAAGAAGATTGATGATCATTGTGTGGAGGTCAGGAGGAGGGTCACTGAGTCCATTGCTCCCTGTACCACCTGCTCATTCTGGTGTCTGAGTCCTCCCCCATGAAGAAGGACTGGGAGGTTGCTGGAAAGTCAGGGTAAGTGAATCCATATGGACACTCTGTGGATATGATCTGGGGCATGGTGAACATTTGAATTCGACTGTTCTCCCTGGCTGGGCAGCAACAATGACATTGACTCGGAAGAGTGGCAGCTCTTCCATGTGTCTCCAGACCAGTCCCTGCAGCTTGGTGCCAGTGGACTGACTCAAGATTGACTCTCCAAAGTACCACCTAGTTGGGGGAGAAAGTGGGGCAGAGTCCTTTGGATACATCTTGGGTTTCAGCAGGAGAAAAGTCCCTCAGAAGCCTCCATTGGGGATTTTCCCATCTGCTGATGACAGAGCTGGCCCCTTGGCACATGGCACCTGAGCCCAGGGTGGGAGTCAGGTTCCGTCTCTCTTGGTGTGAACGCTGGCAAAGAGCATCAGCTTATTCAGCTAGGTCACCTCTGTCGCCCCTTGACCTTGGTGAAGAAACTACAATCTTCTAGCTAGCTTCCTTCTCTTCTGACTTCGTGTATCCTGGGACTTAGTGATGTTTGGCCATTGGTTGGGAAGGAGGAAGCAAGTGGAAGGGAAGACACTGAGCAGAGGGATCTATTAGGCTTCCATTGTGGTCAGCCATGGTTTGGTTTGGGGTCCCTGTTCTTCTGGGGCCCATGTTTCCTTCAAGTGGGTCATAGGTTTGTTTTTTGTATATTGATGCTTTTCACTCTGTGCTGGAAAACATCTAAAACATTTTTTCTTTCAAAACAGCTCATGTCATTGGTTAGTTCACAGTGGGCCATGACTGCAGTGTAGGGAAGCTGGTCTGCAGCCTATCAAAGACTGTTTGGAATATCCTAGTGTCTCAGAGGTGAGACAAGGTCACTGGACTATGCAGACAGGACCCGATGTGTGTGTGTGTGTGTGTGTGTGTGTGTGTGTGTGTGTGTGTGTGTGTGTGTTTAGGAGCTTTGAAAAGGAGAGGCATTGACCTTGGCTCCAGTCAGAGGCTAAGCGCTGTCCCCTCTGTCCTGCTGGGAGTTGCACTGCCTGGGAGGGGTCTCCTCCCTCCTTCCTCTCAAAGTCTCCAGAGGTCCCAACCTGCATCCTGACTCTTGGCTCCGTTGCTGCGGCTGTTCTCCAGGATTCTGGTCACAGGGCCATTTCTCTCTGCTGCTGGAGCTACAGACCAGCATCCCACGCTTTCCCAGAGAAAGGGATTATTGGAGCCTTACTTAGGAAAGCCCACAGAAGCCAGCCAGTGGTGGAGTGGACTGGCCACACTGCAGACTTGCTTGGCAGTCTTCCTACCTGCAGGACCCCTGCATTCCGGCAGCATCCAGTGGCCAGGAGACTAGAGCTGTCTCCCCTGCTCTGACATCAGCATGCTATTTGAGTGGGGATGAGTCATGACGTGTCTCTTATTTGAGTTCAACTCCAGATCCCTATGGGAAGAATGAGGAGGGGGTCCCTCTGGGACTCTGGACAGATCAGGGCTAAGAAGCTACCTTCCTTGTGCCCACACACTGCTGGAGAGGGAGAGAAGATGGAGAGGGAGAGGGCCTTCCTACTAGGTAAGTCTGAGTTGAGTGGCTCACGCCCTCTGCTGTCCTGCCCCAGGCTGTGGCTCTGAGCTGAGACAGGCTTCGAACTATCACGTCTGAGTTCTTGGCCACTTCTTCAAGTTCTTGGTCTTCCCCTGACTCTTCAAGATTCTTCTAAGACAGGGGTCCTCCTGGCTAGAATGCTCCTCCCCTTTTCCACTTGGCACTGGACATGGATGACCAAGGCCTTCTTGAAACACCTTCTTCTCTCAGCCTCCTTGAGATCCCACCCACCAAGTCTTCTTCCTTCCATGTCTCTGGCTACACAGTGTCTTTGCCAGCTCCTCTTCTGCTTATGGGTAAGTGCCAGGCTGGCCTGTAGTTTTTTGTTTGTTTGTTTGTTTGTTTGTTTGTTTTGGTTTTTACAGGGTTTCTCTGTAGCCCTGGCTGTCCTGGAACTGAGTGTGTAGACCAGGCTGGCCTCAAACTCAGAGGTCCACCTGCCTGCGCCTCCTGAATACTGGGGTTAAAGGTGTGCACCTCTACCCCCATCACCAGGTCCAGCCCGTGACTGCCAGCACAGCTTCTGTTTCTATACCCTTTAATGGAGCAATCACACGTAGCCACCATAATATTACCCATAAGCTCATGATCCCGAAATCCCACTTCTATTCTGTATTTCATTCTCCATTGTCTCCAGACCTTCAAAGCCAACTATGACCTTGGTATCCCTGCCTAACCAGTTACACCAAAACAAAATTCTACATTTCCTCCGGCTCCCAAATGTGCTTCTTCAAACTTCTCCATCCTAGGAAATAAGCCACTGTTCCTCTAGTTGTTAAAGGCCCAAATCTAAGCATCAACCCACTAAGTCCTTTTTCTCATCTGACATCCAAATCACCAGCAGGACCTCTGATTTTACCTCCAAATGTCACTTGAAGCTGGTGTCTCTGGAGACTGTTACAAGCTTTGTCAGAGTTGCTATCATCTGTTGCCTAAACTGACGCTCTAGGCCCTGGGAAGGGAGCCTGCAGACGGAGACACAGCATATTTTCCAAACAGCAGCTGAGGCGGCCTGGAAACACACCTGAACATGTCATGTCACCCACTTGGGCATGTCATCTTACCTCCTTAAACATTGACAAGAGCATGCCACTTCACCAACTTAGCACACACCTGAGCTCATGCTCCTCGTCTGTGGCAGCTCCCTACCAGCCTTGGATGAAGTTTTAGCTTCCTACACAAGATGACGGACCTCATGTGGCTGGCATTGCTGGCCTTCCAGCTGCTCCCCTGCATTCCTCTCCCCTGGCCTCAGTCTTCCCCAGGTATGCCAGAGCGCTCGGCTAGTTCCCATCCTCCTGAGGACTGTGTTCTGGAGAATCTTTCTGTCTACTGTGTTCTTCCTGTGAGCACAATTCTGTCCCCTTACACATATCTCACCTTCACACAGGGGTCCCTCTTACTCTACTCACCTCCCAACCTAAAATACATGCCTGGAGCCTTCTCCCAGCTCAGCCAGCTCAGGGTTCTGCTCAGCATCCGTTGCCAGCTGGTGTTTTTATTTGCAACTTGTTTTGTCTTTCTCCCACTGGAATATAAACCCCAGGGAGAATTAAGACTCCCCAGGGCCTAGACCAGTGCCTGGCACCCGGCAGAGGCTTAGCACATATTTACTGGATGATGGAAGAATGAACGGCCCCAGGGGAAGGAGGCCAGGAGACGGGCTAGGACGTGCACAGCTATTTTGGGCTACATGACGGTGGTGCTGGGGATGGGAGAAGTAGGAAACATGAAAGAAATGGAGGAGAGAAAGGCACAAGGTTGGAGCTGGCGTATGGGGAAGGAGTGAGCAGGGGTCCATTGTCCTCCTGCGGTTCATCAAAAAGGCCAGGAAGCAGGAAGCGATACGCAAATGGTTCCAAGTCCCATTGGGCACAGGCTGCTGCCCCAGAGAGGTCTGAAAGGTACTGCTTCCTTTGAGCAGTTGGACAGTTCTAGATCTGGAAGATATACTGAGGTTGGTCACAATGCACTGTCTCCTGGTGTTTAAATACTGGTGCTCGGCCAGTGGTGCTGTTTGGGAGAGGTTATGAAACCTTTGAGACATACATACGCCCGGCTAGAAGTGGGCCGCTGAGGGAAGGCCTTGAATGTTATATCTGACCCCAGTCCTGGCTTCTGCACTTTGCTTCCTGATTGGGTACCATGTTAATCTCTCACCACCATGTATATCTTTCCTATAATGATGGAATGAAATTCTCTGAAACCACCACCACCACCACCACCACCACTAATAACAACAACACCTTACCACCACCTCACCACCCACCACCACCACCACCACCTCACCACCACCTCCAACACCATCACCACTACCATTACCAACCACCACCTCACCACCACCACCACCACCACCACCACCACCACCACCACCACCAGAATCCTTTCTTGGTTGTAGCAATGAGAGGAAGCCACTGGTAGATGACAACTGTGAGTCGGAGCTGGGATTGAGTCCTCAGGGAAAGCGGGCAAAGA
The DNA here is from genome assembly GCF_903995425.1 of Onychomys torridus. Taxonomy (NCBI): domain Eukaryota; kingdom Metazoa; phylum Chordata; class Mammalia; order Rodentia; family Cricetidae; genus Onychomys; species Onychomys torridus. The sequence goes on from NC_050444.1 coordinate 162,606,066, forward strand.
AAGAAGGAAGCCAGCTACATAGGCACTTATGGAACTTGCCAGAAGGAGAAGCTAGTGACAGGCAGGGAAGTCGGAAGGAGCTGAAAGAGTGCGTGAAGGATCAGAGATTGGGGCAAAAGGGTTTCAAAAGAGGAAGGACCAATCAGCAGGGTCATAGGACCTAAGGATCACGTGGTCAACAAAGACCTATGACCTTGGCAAGGGCTATGCTGGTCCACATGTCCACAGTACATGGATGGGGTGGGGGTCAGAAACTGAATGCCAGTGCCTTTTTTGTCCTTGTCCCAACTGTAGCTTGCCTTCTTCAAGAATACACCAGTGTCCGTAAAATAAATGCTCACTGTTGTGTGCAGCTGTGCTTCCTTTACAGGCTACTGGTGGGCCTGGCTTCTAGGTATGGGGCTGCACCTTGCTGCATACCTCGCCACATCTAGTCAGAGTCTCATGGAGAACAAGCCTTGCCAAGGTGTCTGTGTTCTCAGCAGCCCAGTTCAGCTTCAGCACAGCTGAAGAGGGCGGGACCACACTGGCTGTAAGAGGGCGGGACCACACTGGCTGTTCCTATCAGCTGCTTCTCTGTTGCTGCGGTCAAACACCATGACCAAGACCACTCATGGAAGGGACTCTTATTCCATCATCACCATGGTGGCAAGCAGACATGCTGGCAGAAGAGCTGAGAGCTCACATCTCAACCACAAGGAAGCAGAGAGCACACTGGGAATGGTGCAGGCTTTCAAAACCTTAAAGTCCATCCCTAGTAACACACTTCTTCCAACAAGGCCTCCTTGTTGCCTCCTAAGCCTCTCCAAACAGCTCTATCAACTGAAGACCAAGTATTCAAATGCCAGAGGCTAGGGAGGATATCTCATGTAAATCACTGCTGTGTTCTTTGGATGACCCTGGACACAAGTCCTCAAGAGCTGGTGCGCTGGGTTGCCTATCTGAACCTCAGCATGTAATCTGATTTGGAAATAGGGCCAACTTACGGGGATGACCAGTCAAGATGACATCACAGTGGACTAGACGGCTCCTTACAAAAAGCAGAGACACATTGAAGACGACCACATGAGTGGAGGCAGGGACTGGGTTATATTGCCACATTATATTGGGTGACAAAGGATGTTAACAGCCATCTGCCACTGGGTGAGAAGACAGGGAACTTTTCCTTACATCCTCTGAGGGGGCTTGGCTCTGCTGCCCTGGACCTCAGACATCCATTTCTGTCATTTATGGTAACTATATAGTAGCCATAGGAGAAGAATTCAGTAGTCAAAGAGGAGTGGCTGATGGTGTCCATGGGAGGGTCAGCACCTCTCTCCCACAGGCTTGGAAGGCAGCCAGCTCATCCCCCAGAGGCTGGGAGCCAGGTCCGCAATGCAGCCTGTACCGACCAGGTTCTCTAGCTTCCTCCATAACATATTCTTTGCTTTCTACCCAAGTAGCTGGCTGAGGTAGCATTGCTTGTTTCTTTGGCCTCTGTAGGGCTGGCCTTTTTCCTGAATGACCCTTTTTGGCACGATACCTTCCTCCATGGTTTCTGCTTCAAGCTCCTATTTGAGTTCCTGCTTGGACTACCCATGATAATGGATGGTGACTTGAAAGTATAAACCAAATAAATGCACCATCCCACCCAAGCTGCTTTTGGTCAGAGGAAACTAGCTCCTCACAACCTGTGATGCTGGACCCCATGAAGAACAGGAAGGACCGACAATGAGGAGGCACACGGAATAAGACACTGGTTGGGCTCAGAGGGGACACCCCTCTTGCCACTCAGCTCCAAGACCCTAGTGTAAGACTGACTCAAACCAATTCTGCCGCCACCTTTGTCCCCAAGGTCACTGCTATACACAAAAGCATTCAGAGACCCGAATACTACAAGTGTTAGTTTGCTCAAAGCCCACTCCAGATAGACCTGGAAAGCTCCAGGTAGGGTCCTTATTCATTCACTGGTCTTTGTTTACTCACCTGCCAGTTCTGGTGAAAGTTAGGTCTAGGGTTCCTAGAGGTGGACAGAATGATTCTGGCTTTCCAGGCTTTAACTACACTAGCATTCAGAGTTGTTATTTAAGTCAAAACAATTAACCATTGCTGTCTATTCTTTAAAAAAATCTTGTAGTGGTGTCGTACACCTTGAATCCTAGTGCTGGAAGGCAGAGGCAGGTAGGTCTCTATGAGTTCTAGGCCAGCCTAGTCTACATTGTGAGTCTCAGGCCAGCCAAGGCTACACAGTGAGACCCTTCTTAAAAAACAAACAAATTCTCATGAATATTGTATTCTGTGCTATGATTTACAAAATTAACTTTTGTCTCTTCCTCCATCATGTAGAAATGACACCTTTGGACTGATCTGGATCTCTGCTTCCCTGTCACCCAGCAGGCCCTGTGAGGATGAATGATGGTAAGGTGGGATGGACAGTGGGGAACACAGACTGGTCTAGGAGGACCTGGGTCCACTCATCATAAGGCCCCTAGAGTGCTGTCTTGTGAAGAAGTGTCCCAGAGGCCTCTCAGGGGCCTGTGCCACAGCCAGACTGCACACAGGGTCTCAAGATCCCTAGGTTTCTATAGTCTTGGGATTGTATGCAGTGTATCTACATAGTTGTGACCCCCCCAACCCTGGTGGGCACAGGCTGGAGTTAGAAGCCATCGAGGAGGGACCACATGCCAGGGCCAGATCTGCTCACAGCAATATTATGGCTCAGAGGCGGTTGCAAACTCATCTGTTTACACAGAGGGCAGGTCAGACCAGACGGAACTAGGAGGCCAGGCCTTGCCTCTTATCTCTCTAGACAGGGTCTGGGTCTTCCAGATGCCAGGCCAAAGCCAGGGTGCTGGGAAAGGAGTATTTGGGTATGTGTGTCAGGAAATAATCTCCTCTGCCCTGTGAGCTGAAGGAGACTTCTAGCCTGTTTGAAGCTGGCATGGGAAGCAGGCATCTCCCAACCCCAGCTTCCTCCTTGCCTGAGATGACAAGGACCCTCTCTCCCTAGGGTGAAGTCATCAGGCTTGTCCAGGTGACCAGCCCAGGGGAGCTGCATCCATGTCTCACTCCGGTCCTCTTAGCTGTCAGAGAAGCAGCGAACAACCTAAGCAGCTTAGGGATGTGCAAGGAGACAGCAGGGTTAGGGGTGGGGGCAGGGAGCCTGTGGATCTTCTCAGCCCACCTTTTGGGAGAATCGGATGGCTACAGGGAAAGAAGACAAGACACTCAGATTTCTACTCAGGGTTCCTTCCAGGGACAGAGGTCACCTAGAAGTATACCAAGGTCTGTGTGGCCAGATGAGTGGTCTGCCTACCGTGTCCTCGGCTCCAGGGCTGGAGTAGTGAATAGCCTGGGTTTATTCTCTTTGTGAACACAAATACAGGTGAGATAGCCTTAGATCTTGGCACAGCTCTGGCAGACAGAGGACACACTTCTCAGAAGCCCTACCCAGTGTCCTGAGAAACAAACCTCACGGCTTCCCTACATCTAGCTTGGAGCAGTGCCCTCTTGCAGATCCTATTGCTCTGACTGTCTTGGGGTCCTAGGGTGCAAATGACCTGGGACACTTGTTCTGGATCTGGACCTCGGGGAGAAACGGTGAAAGTAGCAGCATTCAGAGCCTGGACAGACAAAGATGGAGGCTGTCCTCTCCTCCCAGGATACACCTCTCATCTCTCTGAGCCTGGCTGATGCCTGCCTGCTCAGCCTTCAAGTGGCCTTTCCTCCCAGGGAGCTTTGGAACACTGGGGTGGATTAATGCTCGGTTTTCCTTAGTCCTTTCTGCACCCACTGGCGTCCATGAACACATTCACGACACAATCAGGTATTGCACACTACCACAGGCTGACTTGTGCAATAGGGTCTCAGCAGGCACGGCTTTGTCCCCAGAGTCCAGTGGTGAAACTGGTCTGGAGAAACTCCCTAGGTCTTGAGAGGGCGTGGCAGTACAGAAAGCTGCCTCATCTGCGCCTCCTCTTTCTGAAAGCCCATTCTCTGCCTGCTGGTCTTGTCTTAGCGGAGGTTTGGGGACAAGAAGTGTCTGCGCCATCGGACCCCACCTAGAAGAAAATCGCTTTCTGCTGGGCGGGGCTGCGCACACAAAAGCTGCACAGCAGACAAAGACCGAGCACTGGGGACAAAGACTGCGGCGGGGACAAAGATTGTAGCGAGGACAAAGGCGGAGCCGCAGCTGCTGCGTGCACGCGCATCGTGCGCGCTAGTGAGTTTCGCTGAGGACCAGGCGCCCCCACCTGGCCTTGAATCTGGTAAACAAGTCCATTGTTTAAAATCGGTAAAGGCGGAAATTCTCATCCTAAATAGTCAAAGAACGCTCCCCAGAAATAGACAAAGAACGCTCCCCAGAGTCGGAGAAGGACGATGCCAGTAGGGATAGCAAGACTACCAGGCCGCAATGCTGGTGATTTTGCCCATCCCTGTCCCCTTTCCCTGCTAGGAAGGACTTCGCACTCTTCCTATGAACGCCCGCCGTTCTGCGGCAGCCGGCGTGCACAAGAACCCCACTGGGACCCGCGTCACCAGCCACTGCGCTAAGAGACCCCGCATTGCGGCTGCGCGCACGCGCTCACTCTGGGGGGTGGGGAGGCGAGTATGTGCACCGCGCGCGCTTCCCGCCCTAGTTGCCCCAAATCTCCGGGCGCTGCAGTCTCCTGGCTCCCACCCCCGCCTTTGCACACACGTCCCCCCGCTGTCTGGTGAGCTGTGATGGAGAAGGTGCCCAATGACCGTGGCGAGGCAGGGACTAAGCTGTGGAGACGCGAGAGAGGGAGGGAAGGGAGAAGCTTACCACCGCCCGGCCGCTGCAGCATCTGCCTCCACACAAAGCTCACTGCCAAGCCAACGGGTTGGCAGGAGGCCAGGAGACCCCCGCCCTTCTGCTGGCTGCCTCAGCTGTCTCCAGCACTGGGGCAGATTATGCCCCTGGCGGTCTCGGTACTGCTCCCCTCCCCCACAGACCATCAGACGGGTGAAATGGTAGGCAAGCCATGCACATTCATTTAGGATATCTAGAAGCCCCGAGGAAGCTCCCGGATTCCCAGCCAGGTGGGGTCTCACAGTCCTGGAGACTCCACCTTTTCTCCCCTCCCATTACTTGAAAGAACTGCTTGCTGGCCAAGAACAAAGGGAAAGGAATGTCACCAGGTCCTTCTGTAAGGCTTCTGGGCCTTAATGGACAGCCGGCTAGGACCAGTTTTGTCCTGCAGAGTGGCTCCCACATGTGTGGAGCTAGGGTTCTGATGGGGTCCTGTATGGTAACACAAAGCCAATGTTGCTCGGATGCCTGGGTCTTGGTGCTATCTCTCTTGTTTTGGGCCAAGGGGTTGGGGGTATTTCAGCATGGAGGCCTGCAAAAGTGGTAACTCAGTCTTGGAGCCGGAGGCTGCTGGGAAGCAGGTGCCCAGTTGGGCAGCTCCACTCCCAAAAGGTTTGATGTGGCCTAGGACCCAGGGGTGTGTTTGTTATGAGGTAGTCAGGCTACATCCCTCTCACAGCATCCCCCTCTGCCTTCCATTAGGCATAAGCACCAAGAGGTAGACCTGACTTTCTGGGCTTCCAGGGACCAGTAGATGTTTTGTGTACTTGAAGGCATTGCTTAGCCCGAGACTCTGCTTTCAAGACAGGCCCTACACTGGTCCCAGCATCCTTAGGTTCTACTCTAGTAAGGCAGACTGGGTCACTCTGGGAGAGCTTCCACTCCCCATTTGTTCTGCAAAGCTGAAACCGGATTTCCTGAACAGGAGCCCCTGGTCACCCTGCCCTTCTCTGTTACATTCTGCAGGTCATCAGCTCACACTGGCTCCAGCCTCAGCCAGGGATGCTGCCAAGACAAGCACAGTGCTCCCAGGCAGTGCTGCCAGGGTGCAGAGGCCTGCTGACCCCGAACCACCTCTGGGAGTGTTCATGGGCCAGGATGGCTGCCAGGCATCCTGTGGCTGTGGGGGCAGGGGCAGAGGCAGGGACAGGGACAGGGGCAGGGATAAGGTTGGGTTGAACACTGAGTTCTAGAAAGCCCTGTATGTATAGGGTATGAACCAGCAGCCAATAGGAGGAAGGCTGACATCAGAAGGCAGCATGATTACTGTGTGTGAGTGGTACTCAGCCCTTCAACACCCAGGGACTGTTGCAGCTTCCAACAAAGGTACACATAGACTGTTACCTTTATGACCTCCCCAGAGACTTAGGCCTAAGTCTTGGAATTGTACCCTCCAAAAACTCCACCCAGGGCTTGCCAGCTCTAAGGCATCTTACATCACGCCCAGGCAGGGGAAGGCAGGCAGCCTCTAATCCTGGAACCCTTTAACTTGTCTTTGCCATTTTTTTTTTTTTTCCTGCAGAGATTTTGTTGGGTCCGGGTGAAAGAAACCTACCCACCAATTCAAGGCCAAGGCCACCAACTCTGCAAGCCCCTGCTCCTCCATGGCTAGCAACTCCTATCACCTCTATGCCGTATACTTTCAGCCACAGTCATGAGCTCAGGCCTGTCTTAAAAGCTGCACAGGATAGAAACTTAAACCAAAACAGCCAAGAAGCTGCAATGTTGGGAGTGGTGAGCTTTCGGGAGGAGGCATGGCTAGTTATCTCAGGTACACAGCCTGGCCACCCAAGCCTCTGAATCTGAATAAAGCCTGGGCCTGAGGTGCTTCCACAGCACCCACACTGCTATTCTTTCCAGGTGTGGGGCTGGGCCATGCCTCCGGGGCCCCCTCTTCTACCTGTAGCAGATCCAGAAGCAGCACTAGGGGGGATGGTAGCTGTCTGGACTTGCTGCCGGGACCCTCACGACTCCCAGGAGCTTGTTTAACTACCCAGACACCTGGACAGGAGTGACAGCCACAAGCCAGCCTCACATACGTCATCTATCCTCAAGAGAGGCTGAATTGAGATGAGGAGGTGAGCCAGTGACCAGACACAGGCTGGCCAATGGTATATACTCCCAATCCTGTGGGAGGACTCAGCAGGTCCTCCCTTGGCCGACCCTGACACCCCTTCCTGCCCCTCTCTTCCAGCATTTATACATTTATAACTTTTACATTTATATACCAACTCTTCTTCTCCCTCTGTACCCAACAAGGTAACCAGAACACCGTTCTTACCGTCCAATGACAGCCAGTCGTGCTGAGAAGAAGGGAGTGTGGGCAGAGCCCGAGCTTTGTACTCAAACACCACCGAGTTGGAGATGATCTGATTGTTGAAGGCAACTTGTAGGGTCACAAGACCCGTGTCATGGGCTGAAAGTCAGAAAGAGAGAGGTCAGGGTGAGGGCCCCTTCTCATTACCCCCTTTCAGCTAACAACCAAGTATTAACCCTGCCCATGCGTGCCTATCCCACAAGGCCCAAGGATGACACTTCTGGGAAAACTCTTGGCTCCAGATTCAGCAGGTGTCTGGCTGGGATCCCCAGAGGAACCTCTGCCTGTTTGTTTAAGACAGGTTTTCCTGTGTAGCCCTAGTTTTCCTGGAACTGGCCAGGATGATCTCAAACTCCCAGAGATCTGTTTGCCTCAGCCCCTGAGTTCTGGGATTAAAGGTATGTGCCACCACACCTGGCAAGCCTCTGTGGTTTTAACTGTGCTCCCTGGGATGCGCAGGGACCTGAGCTCAGTGCAGGTAGCTTGTCCCATCCATCCTTCCCAGGGTCAGGAACAGCTGAGGATTTGTATTTATTTTGCCTCTCCCTGCATCCGTGTCCTGACTCACTTCGGTGTTTTAGGAGCTCCTTGGCCTCCTGCTGACAGCCAGAGTTTCATTTGTGGCTCTTACTGTTGGCATGAGATGCTGTGGGCCAGGTAGCTACTGAGCCAGAGATGCAGGTTCAAATCTTGCACTGCCTTCCAATGACTTTGGGAAAGCAGGAGCTTGTATTCTAGTGCAAACTCCGGGCTCAGTGACTCCTGAATTAGCTGAATCAATGGATGAAATGTTCTCATTAGGGCAGAGAAAAAACAGCTGGAGGTGGAAACCTACTTCTGCTGGGGTGGAGGCTGCTGTTCTCTGGTCTCCATCAGTATCTTGGGGGCTGTACTGTGGTCCCCAAAGGTGTCTGTAGGCAGTGGTGGTGATGCTAGGACTTCTTCCCCTAATAGGGGTCAGGTTATGTTTTCTGGGCACTGCTTTTATGGAGCTGGGACACCAATACTCAGGGCCTCCCCGGCCGGATTTCCAGGGAGGACACACAGGATCATGTTACTCTTTGGGCTCTTGGCTCTCAGAAGCCTACGGGCATGAGGAAGCCATCCAAGTCAGCTGCTCTTGAGGACAGGGTGAAGCTCTGGCTTCTCTCAGAGGACATCTGCAGATCCCACTTCCGATGGGAAACCCAACTCATTGGCCATGGCCTCTCTCCAACTGAGGTGTATGTAGAGAGCAGGGCTTGGGGCTCTCACTATCCAAGTGTGACCAGGAAGTTTTCCTGCTCTGCTCCAGGACACAACCCTGAAGGGTGAATGGGCTCCATGGCAGTGGGAGTCATAAGGGATGTCCCGTGGTACTTCTCTGGACAGGGATCCCCAACGGTATCCAGAATCTTCTGCCATCTGACTACATCCCCGGGCAAAACTCCAAGATTGTGGTTACTATTCTCTCCTACAGACGTGCCTGGTTTACCAACAGGAAGGAAGGGCTGTGGGAACTCTTCATTCGATCCCACGGAACTCTGCTCTCAAAGTGGGGAAGCTGTAGCGCCTGGTGTCCAATGTCCCAGCAGAGGACCTTCTCCCATCTCTCTTTTGTCACTGTCCTGGCATCTAGACAACTCACAGGACTCAGAGTCTCGGGCATTCCCACTATCCCCAGAGATGCGGTGCAGGGGGCCCTGCCCCTGTGTTGAAGACGGCAGGCCTGCCTCCTTGATTGCCTCCCTCCCTCAGCCTATCAGCAGTTCCTGGCCCCATGCATCCCGTCTCCACTGCTTCTGCCCTCATCAAACACCGTCCCTTGCCTGGGCTGACACAGTGGCCTCCTGTTCCTGCTGCAAAGGCGAGGGGTGGAGGGGGGGCACGGGGGCAAGGGTCTGTCTTGCAGCACCCTTAGAGGAGGCTGCCAGGGGGGTCTTCTTTCTTAAAGCCACCTTAGCCCTGTTCCGCTGGCTTTCCCATTTAGGTTATTGTTCCTCCTAACCCATCCTCTCAGAATACTCTTTTAGTTTTTATTTTTAAAGACAGGGTCTCACTAAATAGCCTTTGCCAGGTTGTATATGGAGACCAGGCTGGCCTTAAACTAAGAAATCCACCTGCCTCTGCTCCCCAGTGCTGGGATTAAAGGTAGGTGCTAGCACACCCCATTCAGAATCATCTTTTAAGTACATAATTTAGAACAAATCATCTTGCTGCCTAAAACCATCGACTTCTCATGCGAGTACAGTTAAATCAGACTCCAATTTGCCAGACCTCTCCCTGCCTCAAGGCCTCTGTGCTCCCTGCATCCTCTCTGCCTGTTGTGACACTTTGTTCCACCCTTTCCAAGACTGGCTCTGTGCCATCTTTCTTCTGCCAGGGGAGGCGCCTCCCCATGTCTGAGAAGGAGCTGCTGCTGTGTATACCCTCTCTCCACTTGCCCTCATTGTATCTTTTAGTTCCACTGTAATCATCTCCCTGTGGCGGAGAGTCAACCCCCAGCACTGAGACCCTGCCAATGCAGCTCTTCACACTCAGTGCCCCAGTCAACGTCCAGGTCCTGTTTGATCATCCGTAACTCCATTAAGTGAGCTCTTTTGACACGTGTTCTACTCACTTTGGTTTCATCTTTTGCCTTCTGACGACTTCCTAGGAGACCAGGTGGGGCCTGCAAGCCGGCAGACATCTTGGTAGACTCCTCTGCCGGCTGCCTCTGTTCCACTGCATCACCCTGGTTCAGCAGCCTGACTTGACTGACAGCCCCAGGCTGAGGCAGTCTCAGGCCTAGTGTCTACTGTTGCAGCGGTGTGTGAACTTGGAGGAGCTCTGTTCTCGGTCAGGTTTGGTTTTGCCCAGGCAGGTGCACCAGGCTGCCAAGCGGTTGGCATTTGTGTTCTCTGTGCCTCATCTCTCTTCCCAGTCTCAGCCTCTAAGATGGCCTGGCTTGTGTTCACATGCCTTCAAATCCCTTTTTGTTGGCAAGGCCAGCTTGGTTCTAGTGTCTGGTGTTTATCCTTTACGATCCACTTCAGTTTCCTCTGGGAGACCCCAGGATGACATCCCTAGCAGCTGGTATCACCTCCCAAGGAAGAGGTTGGTTGACTTGACCCAGCCTCTTTGCACTAGAAACTCTTTGATTCAGGTGTCCCTGGGGGCTTCAGTCTAGGCATTCATTCAATTCATGGCAAGCAGGAGACTCTTACAAATGATTTGGAAATGATGAAACAATGAATGAATGAACCAACCAATCCATATACCCAACAGGACCTGTTTCAGTCTGGATGTTAGGACTGATATATCCTCAAGGGGCATGCTCTGTGAGTGGCTGCCGACAGCCTCAAGTTTTGTGGCATCTGGTTGGAGATAGGATAGTCTAGAGGCACCCCAGTGACTAGGCAAGACAGTGGCCTGGGTGGTCTCTGTATTAGCAGTGCAGTGAAGTCAGGAGAATTACTTGAAGAGACCGGAAGAGCCCTGGTTCCCTCTCCTCACCGTGGCCTTTATGAGAGAAGTGCCAGAGGCAAGAGCTTCATGACCCTTGGTCATTTCATGCTACCAGCCATCTGGAAGGAGGTCTCCAAAGACAGAAGGTCAGAGGCACTGATCTCCAAGGTAAACACAGATGGCATGTGGCTGACCAGGACATGCCTGGGTAGGACTAATGACAGCCCCCAGAATCCCCAGGGTCCTGACCTGGGATACCATACAGAGGTCAAAGCCCAGTCCTTTGTCAGGAACCTGAGGCAAGGTCTAGGTATTTAGCCAGGCACAGGAAATGGCATCTATTTATAGGCCAGGCATGTCTTCCTCCACAGCAGGTGCACAGTGGACAGCTTAATAGCATGCTGCCCTCGCTTCTGTGCTGGGACGGGCTGTCTTAGCTCAGGGTGCCCATCTGGATGGCTTCTGTCCAGTTTCAGCAGGGTTGCTGGGAGGACCTGGGGCTGGCGAGGCCCTCTGGAGACAGCCCTGGAGCTGCTGAGAGCTGGGTCAGCAGGGGAGGCTGCTGGAGGCACTGGGGTATGCAGAGTGAAGGGGGGGCTAGACTGAGCTGAGAACTGGATGCCAACCCCCTGAAGCAGGGAGTTCTGATCTGGTGGGTTGCAAAGGAAGGTAAAGTGGAGGGGAGAGGGAGAAGAAGGGGTGAAGAGGAAGATGAGAAGGGGTAGGGAGAGAAGGGGCAGGAAAAGCAGGGAAAGGGAGAAGAGGTAGAAATGGAAGAGAAATGGTTGGTTTGCGGGCCCTAGAGCGCCACATAGAGGGCAGGGTGAGCAAGACAGGCAGGCACTGAGGAGCCCACAGCGGCGTGTAGGGGATCGCGGTCAGTCTGCACAGCCCTGGCCAGCGGGCTTCCGTCCACCACGGAGTCCCGGCTTCCCTCCCCATCCTGCCCCTCTCCTAGAAGCGCTCTCCTCTCACAAGTTCTCTGGCTTCAGACAACGTAGGTTGTCCCTCTGCCGTCCCCGCCCCATCCTCCCTGTTCTGCCTCTCCTGTTCCTTGCCCAGGCCAGGTGGACAAGCTGTCCACATAGCTGGGGATGTGGGAGGTGGAGACAAAGTTTTCCCCAGTCCCACCCAAGTGAGCAGAAGCTCGGTTTTTCAAACTCCTGGAGCCTCGGACACTCCTTCACAGACCTCCAGGACCCCAAGGCCCTTTGCTAGCCTTGGGGACACAGCAACAATAAGAGAGGCACAGTCTCCTGTCTCCCAGGGTCCCACAGGCTAATGGGGAAGCAGATATGTTCAGAGGTCAAGGATGACTTAGTCAGACAGAGATACCGATCTAAGTAGACCACAGCTCCCTAAACTGTGGTCATGACACCATAGGCTGTTGCCAAAGTGGAAAGACACAATGCTAAGATGTTTGGTGACAGTAAAAGCAAACATTCAATAACCAAAAATTCAGCATAAAGGCACAGCGACTCTGAGGTGCTCCGGGCAGTGCATGTCCATGTTGGATCAAGGGACTTTACTGCAGCCTTGGTTCTGAGCACATAACGTGTGTGGTTTGCTCTGCACGGCTGTCATGGCACATGCTCTGATCTGAGACTTGTCTGTTAGGAACTGCAGTGTTTTTCTGCTGTACATACCAAGTTCTTTGCTCTTATGAAACAGGTTTAATTACTGAAAACAGAGACTGACTATTTCCTGTTATTCCTCAGCATGTTAGTATCAAATTAGTCCATTTGGATTGTGTTGCACTAGAAAGTTTGCTTTTAGAGATTGCTTTGTGAGTTGCTGATCAGTTTCATTTAAAAAAAAAAAAACTCATTAAATGGACTTGGGACAGAACTTCCAATAGTTTCTAAGTGCCCTTAAATAAACTTCTGCCATTTTGTACTGCATATTTATGTAAATTGGCATTCTCAGCACTGATTATTATAAAATCAAGATATTGATCAACTGGAAAATACAGAAGATGTTCTTTCTATGCCTTTTAGTATTAAATATCCAAGATTTTTTTTTTCCCCCAAACAGGATTTTCCTGTGTAGCCCTGGCTATCCTGAAACTAGCTCTGTAGACCAGGCTGCCCTCAAACTCACAGAGATCTTCCTGAGTGCTGGAATTAAAGGTGTGTGCCACCACTGCCTGGCCAAATAGGCAAGATTTAATACTCTGTGGAAAAATAAACAAACCCATCCATTTTGTTAGTATGCAAATGTGATTTCATCTTTAATAGATGATAAAATTATAGGAATACCAAATAATTGTCTTAAAATAAATTTCCTTATGGTTTATTATCAGTGTCTGACTTGTTTGCCAAGTTTACATGCCTGGATAGCTGAGGTCCTTTAGAAGACTTCAAGACTTACATGTTGCTGAAACCTGGTGATGAGGGAGGGAGAAGACAGAGCCACAGAGGGCAGGGGTCTCTGGCTGGCTTCCCATGAGCCTCTGAGGCCTTGAAACAGGGAACATATTATGTGTGTTTACCTCTTTAGTGTTATTCTTAGTGTGACACTCCACCCTACCCAGTTGCCCACGGTCTCAACGCATGGAAGGCTTCCCTGAACTTCTCTAATCTGCCCTGTGCCCTGGATGAACTAGTATTGTGAATACAGGGCTCTGAGCTCCCTGTGTGTCAGGTTGGCTTGGGCTGGGGCAGGAGCAAGGTCAGCCCTGCTGTAAACCAGATCTTGTCTGTCACCTTGGAGCAGCCCCAGCTGGGGCCATCTTGGCTAAGTCACCTGACTAATTGGGTCTTTAAATAGTCCCTTTGCTACGTTTTCTTCACAATCCCCATTGAGCATGCCTGGTGTTCCCAGTTGATACAGGGTCCCCAGTTGATGATGTAATAGACCACGTGGACACTTCTTCATGGCTGAGGAAAGCACAGTAACAACAGGACTTGCTCAAGGTCATCCCAAGGCTGACTCAGAGTCTACTGTAACGTCCTGGTCCTCCCCTCCCCGCCCCTGATGAGTACAGCCTCCTCACCTGGGCAGTAGCAGCGCAGCACCCCAGGCTGAATCAGGGATGCAGGCACGGAGATCTGGTCAAACAGGCAACTGTAATTATTGCTGGCTTCTTGCCATGGGCCTGTGATGAGGACCTTCACTCCTCCCTGCAGAGAGAGAACAGAGATGGAGCAGTGCCATAGGGGAGGAGACGCAGCACAGGAGAGGCACCCGCACACTTAGACAGAGAGGGGTGAGGGCTGCTGGCTAAGCATGCAGATTCCCAGCCCATATCCCACCATCCCAATAAGCCCTCACTTCTGAGAGACCTCTTCAAGGAGAGAGGCCTGCAGCTGTCCTGACCCCAGAGGCCTTCCTCAGCTGGTATCCAGCACCCTGACCCTGTCCTGTGTAGCTCAGAGTTTCATGACACCAGTTGGAAGCAAAGCTTTTCACGCTGCTTTAGCCCACTGGTGCATCTGAGAAACAGCCAGCAGGGTCCCCAGGAAGAAGCTGAGGGGACACAGGAGACTTTCAGTCATGCATGTAGGGAGAGGTGGAGGGGACGCAGATTTGAAAATACCGTCCCCACCAAGGGACAGATGTTCCTGGAGGAAACTGCAGGGAAACCCAGGACCCCCAGGGTGTGGCAGGGAAAGCAGCCCAGGAAGTGGGTGGGGTGAAGAACACGGGAAGAGAAAAATGGAACTGAGCTGAGGCCTGGGATGCAGGCTGAACCTCCAGTTCTCTGCCCGCTGTGTCAATCAGGGTGCCTCGAAATGTGTAAACATGAAGAATGGCCCCTTCACTGGCATCCCTGCACCACACATGCAGGCACCAGCCTGGAAACCTAGCTAGGGCCTTAGCTGACCTTCCTCAGCTCCAGTGTACGGAAAGGCTGGGCCCTCCCTAACCTGCTCTGGCTAGCAGGAATGCCCCAGAACAAGCAGCCAGGAAATCTCTTTCAGGGCCATTGTTCCCGATAGTGATTAATGGCTCTCTCTCTCTTTCTCTCTCTCTCTCTCTCTCTCTCTCTCTCTCTCTCTCTCTCTCTCTCTCTCTCTCTCTCTCTCTCTCTCTCTCTCCTGAGCCCCAGGTGGAGGAGGCTAGAGGTCCCCTACTTACGGCTTAGCCAAGAAGAGAGGCAGGTCATTCAGGGTGGAGGGATGCTCTGCCCGGGGATGCAGAGGGCAGGGGCGGCTGGCCTCTGGCTCTCCTGGCTAACCTTGGATAGACCCACCCCAGAGGCTCATCCACCCCACCCCCAAACAAGTAAACACCTTTCCCTGCAGGGGGGCGGAGAGCTGTGTTGGCCAGAGTGGAGTGCGCCACCTGGTGGCCTGGCTAGAGAAGGCTGAGAGGCGCTCCAGGAGCTGAAGCCGGGCTGAGGCCAAGGTTAGGAGCTGCGGCATTGAGTGAGCACTGACTGACTTCCCCATCAATCCAAGCCAGGCCCTAGTCCTCTGCTGCTGCCCCAGGCCAGCCAGACTCTATCTTCTATTCATTTCCCCGTTCTTGCCTGCTCTTCTTAACCCTTGCCTGTCTCTGCCTGGAGGGAGCTCCAACCCCTTACCCATCTTTGCTTTCAAGGCCCCCTCCTCCTACAATGTTCCCTGGAACCCAGACTTAGGCATGGCAGGACTGGCCTTAGGCATAAGAAGTAGCAGATCTGTTTACCATGATGGTGTTCTGGGGCTATGTGTGGCCTAGAGCCAGCAAAATTGCCCTTGTCGGGAAGGTCGCTCCTGTGCTGGCAAACAAGCCTTCTTCTGGGTGGGGATGTCTAGATTAGGTCATTTTACTTAGAGTCACCTAGATTTGGAGGCAGTGGAGAGAGCTCAAGACAGAGTTCCACAACCAGAATGCACCCCCCCCATCTCGGATTATTTACATTTTTGCCTGCATGTATATGCATGTGTACCATGTGTGTGCCCAGTGCCCTCGGAGGTCAGAAGAAAGCGTTGGATCCCTTGGAACTGGAGTTGCATATGGTTGTGAGCCACCACATGGGTGCTTCCTGCACCACCACATGGGTGCTCCTAGGGGCTGAACCTCTTTCTCGGCTCCCAGTGGAGGACTGTGTGACCCCAGGCAAGTGGCCCAACCCCTCTGGTGGCTGTGGTTTCAGATGCTGTCCTTTTCTGAACAGCTCCATGAAGTAGATTCAGGGCTCTGTCACAGTGATGGTGTAGGGGTTGGAGTGGCTGCTTGGGTGTGATGTCCTGCTCTGAGCCTAGTCCTTCCATGAACCCTGGGAAATGGGAGAACACTGGCTTCAAAAGGCCACAAACAGTTACCATGTGAGAAACCATGTGAGAGAGAAAGGGGGACTATAATAATGACATCCACAGCTGCTGACCTGACGCCGGGTTGCTGCGGGGGAACAAAGGACTGCGGAAATGACTGGAGAACTTCAAGATCGTCTCCATGGCAACTGCCGCAGGACGCCTCAGCATCCATCAGTTCCAGGGACAGTTCCCATGGCAACCACTTGCCTGGCTGCACTGAATCATTTGTGATGTGTGCGTGCCTGACACTTCTAATTGCAGCTTCCGCCTGGTGCAGCAGGAGCTAGTGGTAGGAGATGATGCAGGGAGAGGGGTTAGGGAGGGGCAATGCTGTCTGAGGTCTGCGTCCTGTGAGTCCTGAGATGAAGGGCCTTGAGTTCCAATGTACCCTGGGCAGATACTGAGGCACAGAGAGCACTGGAGTGTGTGTGTGTGTGTGTGTGTGTGTGTGTGTGTGTGTGTGTGTGTGTGTATGTGCTGGGGACCAGCTGAGAGACATGGGAGCAGAGGTAGGAGGGAAGCACACTCAGAAAAGAGCCAGCAGTCCAGGCTAGGCATTGCATGCCTGGGAACCATTGCAGTTTAGAGTTGGGGGTGGTACGCCAAGTGACCACATAGCCTGACCCCATCTTTGTGACTTAAAGTGAGATCCCAGCTACAGGGTTTGCTACAGAGTTCTCCCTGAGCTTGCCAGAGCCCACTTCAAACCGGGCTCCTGATGACATCAGCTTACATATACCCCCTTATCAGCTGGCATGGAAAGAAGGCACGATACCCAGAAGTCACACCAGCAAGGGGCTTGTGAGGGGACACAGTGTCAGGAAGGAAATGCTGCCTCTTACAGAACTGGGTGACCTCACTGTCAGCCTGGGAAGAGCATCTTGGGCAAGAGAGACTAGCAAGGAGGAAGCCACCTTGGAGGTGTCACCAGGAGGTCCTGCTGGGCACAAAAATGGCTTTTTTCCTCTAATCAAATTGATTCTGCTTTGCTTCTGTTTCAGGGTGCCAGGAATTATCAGGGTTTCTGGAAGAGCAGATTGGACACCCCTGACTACTATTGCATTTGCCATCCTGGGCTGCCCTCTGGTGGAGAGCTGCTGAACTGACGGTCTCCAGGATATAGTCGAAGGCTGCATAGGCTGAAGAACTGGGAAAGCCAGGCTTGCTGAGGATCTCATCTCAGCAGAGGCTAAAGTGCTGGCCTGGGCGCACACTTGCAGACCAGGGAACAAGGCTTTCCCACCTGCTAGGTGATATACAATGTGGGCTGCAGTGCGCAGTGTGCAGCATGCCTACAGGCTTCTATGAGGGCTGCTCCTCCTGAGTCTCAAGTCCACTCCCTCTCTTCTGTGTTGACAAGGGAACTCAGGCCCAGACGGTCAGACCTCAGAGTCAGGTCAGAAGGCAGACATGACCTTCCCAGAATACACAGTACTTTCACCTCTCCCTCCTGATCCCTTTAAATGCTTTCCCCAAGCCTCCTGGAAGAGGGTGAGAACAGCAGGAGGTACAATGATGTATGCTCAGGAGAGCAGGATGACAGTCAAGCCATATCAAGAAGAAGTCCAGTAGGGGCCTTCTGGGTGCCTACCAGGGGGCTGGAGTGTGGCAGAGTGGAGGTGGACGGGGCTGGCTTCAACTGGACACTTGGTGCCGTTAGTCTCAGAGACTCCAGGGGTCCCATTGCTGCTTTACATTTTTGGGGAGGTGTTTTTTTTTTTCTTTTAATTAATAAATAAATTAATTTTTTTTGTGACAGGGTTGCGTAGCTTTGGAGCCTTCCCTGGAACTCACTCTGTAGCCCAGGCTGGCCTCGAACTCACAAAGATCCATCTGTCACTGCCTCCTGAGTGCTGGGATTAAAGGTGTGTGTCACCATTGCCTGGCGCTACTTTACTTACATTTTTTAATTTATTTTTTTTATGTGTATGGGTGGTTTGTTTGCATGGTGTTTGTGTACCATGTGTAAGCGTGGGCCAGAAGAAGGTGTTCAGATCTCCCAGGACTAGAGTTACAGACAGCTGTGAGCTGCCATGTGGGTGCTGGGAATTGAACCCTGGGTCCTCTGGAAGAGCAGCTGGTATTCTTAATCACAGAGCCATCTCTATGGTCCCACCATGGCTCCTATTTTAGAGGTGGGAAAGGTGGCAACTTCTCCAAGGTTGCTGGAGTATAAGGGTAGAACCAAGCTTCACACCAGGTCAGCCAGTGCCTGACCATTCACCTGCCATAATGGTCTCACCACTTCCACCAACATCCTGTGGACACTCACGGGACCGTATGGGCAGCAGCTGCTCTGCCGAGACATCAGCCAGCTCTCCAGGCTGCAGGTCCAGAGGCTGGGCTGCAGCCTGTACCACTCTGATACCATTCTGACCTGGGGCATTTGTGCACAGGTCATCTTAGGTTGGCTTTATCGGGGGAGAGGAAGTCTGAACTTAATCCCTGCTTGTCACCAGATGACATGGCCAAGAAACCAAAAGTTACGGGCAGCCACCCCTGAGGTAAAAAGTGTCTGGTCCAGAGGATGTGCTGGTCCAGCCAGGGAGATCTTCAAGCTCTGCCACATGCAAGCAAGGTGTTCAGGAGATCTGGAGCCACATCTCCCCCACTTCCTAGTCCATTCTATTTTAGTGTCCCCAGGGCAAGGCCTGGGTCTTCCTACAATCCTGTTGGAGCAGTAGTCTCTAAGGTCAGCTCTCTGGAAATCAGTCCTTGGTGAGGGAGGACAGGCTGTGGCCTGGGTCATATGCCATGCTAATTTTGTAGATGGCTGAGTGTTCACTTTGGGTGGGAAGTTTCCCCATTTGCTTTAGTGAAGCGGAAGCTTGAACTACAGGGAGCAACTACTACTCTGGTGTTGATTTCTGGATGCTTTAACAGTGGCATCAAGACACCATCCATCCCCCAAAGAAGGGAGGATAGAGAGAGAGGAAGGAAGAGCAGGCCGCTAAACAGGAGGAAAGGAAAAGAGAAAAGAAAGAAAAGAAAAGGAAGGCCAAGGTTGTGGCCAGCACGCAGTGGACTGCTCTGGTCAGAGCTGGGAAGGGCAACTTGCCTCGGGGATAGCCCTGACTGGAAAACTCCTTGCTACAGGAAAGTCTGAGAGCCACCGTGGGTGGGCATGGCTTTGTGTTTCTGGTCAGAGCTCCATCCAAAGAATGGCCACATGCAAACAAGCTTCCCAGGCTGCGCCATGGCACAGGTGAGGTGGGTGGTGTGGCGGCGTGTGGTAGCATCTTAAGCTTACCTCTGGGTAAGACCACTCTGGGGAGTAGTCAGTCACCATGAACACCCGTCCGGTCTGCTGCAGCATACCCAGGGTGCCCTGGGCAGTGGCAGCTGAGACCACCTCGGCGACATGCATGTAGGCCATGGTGCTGGCCCCGCCCTCGGCACTGCTCAGCTGCAGGCTGCCTTGCTGAGGGCTGCAGCAGGGAAGACACATCTCCGCCTGGGTGAAGGGTGCGCGTGCCCCATCTTCGGACTGTGAGAGTGCAGCGCTGTCCCCCGACACCAGCTGGTGCCCGTAGATTGTACCACTGCCCCCCTCAACGGAGATGAAGTCATTGATCAGGTCTGAGAACTGATTGCTGAAGGAGATGTCAAAGTGATCCAGGCTGAGCTCCATATTAGACGTGTGGCCCAGACTGGGCTGGGCCACTGGGTAGAGTCCCTGCACCACATTGCTTGGGAGGATGGGGACACCACCTGCACTGCGGATCACCCCATTGGTCTCTGGTTGCAGGTAGTGCTCAGAGCCACAGGCCTGCAGCTCCCCAGACTTGAGGAGGACCTCGTTCCCTTCAGCTGCCTGCGAAGTCTCCATGGTAACCTCCCCTTCTGCCGCCATGGCCTGGAAGTTGGCCTGGAATTGCATGAGGTGCAGGGAGGATGTAGACTCTATCCGCGTTTCCACATGGCCACTGCAAGAGCTGGTTTGGGATGAGGCCTCCGTTTTCACCGTGGGCATCACAAAGGTGGCCCCAGAGTCGCTCAGGCTGCTGTGGGTATTCTGCTCAAGGGGTAGGGGTTTGCTGGCATCCTGCAGGAAGAAGCTGGGGGAGGGGGTCTGGTGGATATGGGGGCTGTGGCCCGTCTGGCTGAAGCTGGACGCGTAGTCCTTGTTGGAGTCTATGGCACTAAAGTCCATCTGCTCAAGGGTGGTGCTGGGACTCAGGCCACCGCCTGATGGCAGGAGGCTGGATCCCGCAGTCAGGGTAAGGGAACTGGATGCTGCAGCCGCCGCTGAGGAAGAGTACGCTGCCTCTTTGGCCATCTGCTGCTCAAAGGAGGTGTCTTCGGTCTTGATCTCCTTGGTGAGGACGCTGGTGAAGCCAAAGCCCCTCTCCGAAGGCGGCGAGTGCCGGATATTGGTGCTAACCATCTCAGCTTTTATGCCCCCACCCCCGTATGTCTGGCCCTGCTTTGGATTATTGAGGAAACAGTCAGGGTCAAAGTTCATGGTGGTTTCTGGAATCTTCCGGCCACCATCAAGGGTGGTGGAGAGGACCAGTTCTTCGGACACATTGGTGGGCAGCATGGACAGGCTATCTGAGCTGCCCGCGGTGGGGAAGGCAAACTTGTGGCCGTCAGAACTTACAGCCAGTACAAGGCCCTGAGAGGCATCAGGCGAGAGGAGGTGGTGGTTGGGGCCAGCGGTGGGGGACATGGTGTACACGGCCTCATTAGTGACCTCTGACATGAACACTGTGGCACTTTGGGACAGTCCCCCCATCACAGAAGCCACTGCCATGCTGGACACACCTGTGACAACCGGGCTGTCGACCATGTCTGGGTCACTGTTGAGCCCACTGCTGATGGATACCGGGGAGCTCTGGGTGGTGTCGGGGACCTCCACCTGGTTGGTAGAGGAAACCTCCGTGCTGTTCTGGTGCAGCAGCGATGGCTTGGCCACCTTGCCATTCCTCTTTTCCCGGCTTGTGCCCCTGCCGTGGCTGGGTTCATGTTTGCCCTCTGACACGTCATTGTGTTGCACTTCCGAGTGGCCCCCATAGCCCCCAGCCCGTGGCTCCACCTTCGGTGAGATGATGCGGTGTTTGGCACTGTTACACTTATGATGCACGCTGCTGCCCGCTCCTGTGGAGATGGGAGCAGAACACACACACACACACACACACACACACACACACACACACACACATATGCATATACATATGCACACATGTACACACACACACACACACACACACACACACACACACACACACACACACAAGTCAGAGCTGGGATTTTGGCTTTTTCTTCTCCCAAGTAGCTAGAACCCTTTGCAATGTCCCCATCCAGACCCCAGGTGGGACATAGACCACAGTCCTTGGACATTTGGGATCTACTCCCAGACCTGGAGCTCTGCCATGCCCTAGCAGTGACCAAATGATTTGATCCTGTTGCTCCTTTTCAAAAGCAGCAGGATGTGGTGTGTGGGAAGCCAGGGGGTATGGGTGGGGTGTCCCTTTTCAGCAGAATCCTGTTCACTATCACAGGCAGACACTGCTCATCTGGAAGGGCTCTTTCTGACCTGGAAGACCCAGGGTCTTTGGCTATGTCTCCATGCCCAACCCAACTTCTCACACCTGATTCTGACCGTGTAATGTTTCAAGAAACCCATCATCTTCAGGACCCTTGTTCTGGGGACCAGAAACCAGAGGTAGCCCAGGGAGGAGGAGAATGAACCCCTGTCCAGGCCAGCTTCCAGACCCTAGAGTCAAAAAGCATTCTAGACTCTGCTCTAGGGTGAGAATGTATCTGATTTTATTTTTCAAGACAGAGTTTCTCTGTGGAGCCCTGGCTGTCCTGGAACTCTCTCTGTAGACCAGGCTGGCCTCAAACTCACTGAGATCCACCTGCCTCTGCCTCCCAAGTGTTAAGATTAAAGGTGTGTGCTACCACCACCCGACTTAAATATTTTTATCACATTGAGTTTTGGCGTATGGGAATGGGGAGGAACATATGTGTCATGGCATTGGTGTGGAGGTCAGGGAACAACTAACACAAGCTGGGTCCCTCCATCCCTAAGTAAGTTACAGACTCAGGGTAGCAGGCTTGTTGCAAGCACGTTCACCTACTGAGCCATCTTGCCAGCCCCACAGGAAGGTCTTGGAGGTGACACTCTCCATCATTCAGTTAGGTCAGGACCTGTCCTCAACTCTTTGGAACCTTCATGTCTTCAGGGATTACTCCTTCCATTCCATTAGATGAATCATTTTGCTTTTGAGAAAAGGGTGAATTCTTCCTGATTCTGTTTCAGGCTAATCATCTAGACTCCTAAATGTATGAAGTCTTCACAGAGCAGGGGCTCAACTGATTGATGGAAGCATCTAATGAAGGTGGTCAGGGGAGTGAAGAGCCATACTCCACAAAGCAAATGCCATGGTCAGAAAAGCAGAGACTGTAGGGTGGAGTGTAGGATACCTTCCCTTCTTGGAAGAAACAGAAGCCAAAGCCAGGTTTAGCTTGAATGGTCCCCTTGACTCAGGACAGATGGTGACAAGCCTCAGCTGTTGACCTGAGCCTTCTGCCGAGGCTTCCTAAGAACATGGTCCCGACTGGCACCTGCAGTGTGTGGAGGCCCTGGACCCCAAACATCTCTACTCTTTGGGGGCAGTTGTGTGTTGCTCCTTGTCCCCACTGCCCCCACTTGAAAATGCTCTCTCTTGTACAAAGCAGGCTATGGTGTTGACTCTGGGGGGCGAGACCAGGGTGAAGGGCCTGTTGGGCGCCTCTCTTAGCTGCCATGATATCAACTGGCTCTCTGTCTTTTCTCTTTCTGGACAGGATAGGATGGCCTGTTCCCTAGGATCCCCAACTCAGCTCTCCATTCACAGAACAGGATGGCCCCGTACCATCTGCCCCAGAGACCTCCACTCACTCCTTCCCTTGATGAATTGACAGCAGTGCCCTGCCCCACAACTGTGCCCAGTGCCAGGCTTTTGGAGACTGCTGGACAGGTCTCACTGGACAGGGCAGCAGAGCCCACCACCCGGTACCCAGTACCACATGCCCCCCAGGGGCCCCAGCTCACCCAGGCTGCCGGTGCAGAGGCAGTTGTGGGTCCGAGGCTGGGGCTTGGTCTGGTGGCTGTCAAGGATTTGCTGCACCAACTGCTCCACGGAGAAGCCCGAGCTGCTGTTCCCATTGCTGCAGGTCCACTTGATACCATGGACTGGAGAGAGAGAGAGGGAGGAGAGTGGGAGAGAGAGGGAGGGGAGGGGAAGGGAGGGAGGGGAGGGAGAGAAGAGAGGGGAGAGAAATGGAGGGGAGGGAGGGGAGGAGGGGAGGAAGAGAGAGAGAGAGGAGAGAGAGGGAGGGGAGGGGAAGGGAGGGAGGGAGAGAGAGAGAGGAGAGAGAGGGAGGGGAGGGGAAGGGAGGGAGGGAGAGAGAGGGGAGGGAGGGAGGGGAGGGGAGGGAGGGAGAGGAGAGAGGGGAGGGAAGGGAGGGAGGGAGGGAGAGAGAGAGAGGAGAGAGAGGGGAGAGAGGAGAGAGAGGGAGGGGAGGGGAAGGGAGGGAGGGAGGGAGAGAAAGAGAGGAGAGAGAGAGAGGGAGGGGGGGGGAAGGGAGGGAGGGAGAGAGAGAGAGGAGAGAGAGGGAGGGGAGGGGAAGGGAGGGAGGGAGAGAGAGGAGAGAGGAGAGAGGAGAGAGGAGAGAGGAGAGAGGGGGAGAGGGGGAGAGGGAGAGAGAGAGAGAGAGAGAGAGAGAGAGAGAGAGAGAGAGAGAGAGAGAGAGAGAGAAGCAGAGGTGTATCAGGTGTGCTGGTGAAGGAGCTGTCCTGGGGAGATGGTATCAGCCTCTGAAAGCTGAGCATGCTGGATGGCTAAACTAGCCACTGGGGTCTCTGCTTTTTTAGGAGCTCTGAGTCCTTCCTTGCTTCCCTGGCTTTGCTGAACTGGGGAGTAGTTTGCCTAGAGTTTCGCTTCCATTTCTCCAAAGTCAACGGCACTGAAATGGCTCTTTGGGGGGGGGGGGGCTTCTCAAGAGGAGGTAAAAAAATTAGGCATAGGAGGAAGACAGGAAGTTTGGAGGGTTTGGGGGGCTCTGACACGCCCGCAGACTCACAGGGCAGAAGTGGGAGGGTTCAGTGAGCAGGAGGCCCCAGGAGCATGTGTGGAGGCGCTCTCCCCTGCAGGGAGACTCCAGCTTCTACCCTCCCCATATTTCTCTACTCTTAAGAGATTCGCAAGGGAAGCTGGAGCTGGGACAGGATTGATAGGTCCATGAGTGTAGGGACTGAGTTCTAATTGGTGACCCACCATCTTTACAGCTGCTCTGGGGTTTGACTCACTCCTGGGTGTCTGTAGTCCCTGGAGTTGGGGTGGAGAGCCCGGAAAGAGGTTCCACCTGCCTGGCAGGATGAGGCTGGATGGACCCCTAAGACAAACTGACTTGCCCTGTTGAGTGTGTGGAGGAAACAGACCCTACCAAGAGTGAGTTGAGCCCTGAGTGGGTGTATGGCTCCACCCCAATATTCTGGTGTCTCAAACAGTGAACCCACAGTGCCGGGGCTCCAGGAGGGAGGTGAGTGTGGAGAAAAAGGCAGAGAGGTGGGTATCAAGCATGGGGACACCTGTAGGGCTCCAGAATGCAGCCATAGGGGGTGTCTAATCTACAGGACAGGGAGGAGCTGGGCCAGGCTCAGATCTGGGTTTGAGGCAGGGGTTGTTGGATCTTGTTGTGTGAGCTCAAGGTGCGCTCGTTTGCCTTTCTGAGCCTGCTTCCTTGCTATAAAGTTAAAATGGGAACAGACTAGGTGTGCCTCACCAGCTAGCCAGGTAGAAGACCCATCTGTATGCCTTTGTGCAAACTGGACAAAGGATAGTGTTGTCATAGATGTCCGTGGTGAGGATAGTAATGATGGTGACATGGATGAGGCAGGTGGTGGTAGCAATGTCCCCGGCTGCGGCTGCGGCTGCGGCCCACAGAGGTCTGTGGCTGGGACGAAAGCTTCTTGGTGGTGAACCCACAGACAGCTCAGCCTTCTAACCCGGTGCAGACCCCAAAGGTGGCCATTCACCTCAAGCTGCTCTTCCTCATCACAGCTAGGTGGGTGTTTAGAGAGAGGATGCCTGGCGGGCGCTCTTCAAGGCCATCTTCCTTTCAGGCTCCTCTTGCCCACACGACCAGGTGATGTTCACCTTCCTTGCCATTTACTCCTCTGGGGGTCTTCAGGGACTTGTCTCCAGAATCTCCTGATGTCCTCAGTGAGTTCCAGCTTCTGGTGGCTCAGAGATGATGAGACTAGGTGACTTTTGCTGCTAGTCTGCCGATCTGCCTAGCCTTGGAGCTGTCCCTGCCTGCTCAGAGCTTTGTGGAGTGGTCCTGAGCAGCGAGATGATGGTGTTTGCAGTCCTTCCTTCTGCAGGTGCGGGGAAGGGAGCTCTGTTCTTGGCTCCCTGTGAGTGTGGCTGTGTTCCAGTGGGATGGGAATCCCCACAGATCCAGGAGGCCTTAGATCTTGCTAATTAAATCCATTTGGGTTTCTTCTTTCTGAACATTATGTTCCCAGGAGCAGAAAGTAGGGCCCAGGCTAGGGGTTGCCATGCCTCACCACAGTCGTGTTGTCTCCTTTTCAAATTGTCCTCTGTCTAGAGTTCCAGCATACAGACTGGACAGTAGCAGGAGGGTCCTGGGCATGGACCAGGCCTCTTACCTCTCCAGATTCATTTCACAGATGAGGAAACAGGCTCAGGGAGGGGAGACAACAGCACACATTATATCCAGGAGCCGGAGGGTACCCCAGAGACTCTCCTTCTGCTTCCCAGAATGTGCAGCAGCCTGTACCAGCTGAGTGTCCCCTCCTCTGTACCAACAACTTGACATTGTGGGGCTGAAGTGTTTCAGGCATGTTTTAAAGCTCCTACAGTGTGTGTGTGTGTGTGTGTGTGTGTGTGTGTGTGTGTGTGTGTGTGTGTAGTGGGTAGCCATTCCAGCCTTGGCCTGGAAGTTCCAACCCCCATTGAGGCTTTGGTAATGGTCATGCCTACAAGGCAGGGCTGAGAGAGGAGGCTGAAGACCCAGGATCAAGAGGAGAGGCCTCTCTTGGTTCCAGAACCCTAGACGCTGGAGGTAGACTGAGCAGAGTTCTCCAGAGAACACTGACGGACTGCGCCATACTTTTCCCAGACCCTACAACCTATCCCTTCATTTGTAAGCTACCCCACAAAATAAACCTCCCTTTTAACTACGTGGAGTGGCCTTAATAATTTTACCAATATCTGGTGCCCAACGTGTGCTAGAGGTCCATCCAGGGTCCTGGAACCAAGAGAGGCCTCTCCTCTTGATCCTGGGTCTTCAGCCTCCTCTCTCAGCCCCGCCTTGTAGGCGTGACCATTACCAAAGCCTCAATGGGGGTTGGAACTTCCAGGCCAAGACTGGAATGGCTACCCACTACGTGTGTGTGTGTGTGTGTGTGTGTGTGTGTGTGTGTGTGTGTGTGTGTGTGTACATGTGTGTGTGAGTGCGTGTATGTGTGTGTGTATGTATGTATGTTGTATGTGTATATATGTGTGTAAATGTGTATGTGTCCTTAAATGCCACCGAGACAGAACACATAACTGTCCTGACCCTAATCCAGCAGGGAGTGCAAGGCCAGGAAGGCAGGTCTTGCATTGGAATATCTGCTGTGGGAGCCTTCAACTTGCCAAGCCAAGCCACAGTTCTTTGGGGAACCTTCTTCCCCAACTTACGTCAATTTGGCTTTCTAGAGAAATGAGTGTTCTCAGGGAAACTCCACTGCCGGCTTCTAGCCACATGTCAGTCTTAGATCACGCCTTGGAGTGGGTGGGCTTGTTAAGCCTCCCTGGGGCTAGTGGCATCTGGGAGTTTCTGACCAGCTCCCTACATGCCCATTTCTTCTCCAGCCCCCACTGCTGCAGACCTCATCCTCTCTGCCTCTAGCTTTCTTCCGTATGTTGTGAAAGTTATAAAATGAAAACCCAGCGAAGGGTGACAGATTGCAAGCAGCAAATTTCTGGATGCTTAATGCAAATTACCCAGTGTCTTGGTATCTCCAATATGCATATTGCCCCCTTCTCCATCTGGGGGGGGAAGCCCCCTCCTTCAGGGTGGGGGGCTGTTAGTACTGAATATCAAATACTATCAAGATGGCTTTTAACATGTCACGCTTGGCTTCCCGACACGTAATGAATCAGCGGGAAAGGAGATTTTTACTGCGGAGGAAAAAAATGTGTTTTGAAAGGAACGTTCATAAACGTATAGGGCACTTGCCACTCACCACCCCTGCCCAAGGCCCACACCCACCCTATGACGGCAACAAAAGGCAACTCAGGAAGTGCCTTGATCAAATGCAAGTTCACAACGCGACACAGAAAGGAAAAAAAAAAAAAGAATGGCCAGGGAAATAGCCCCTGGCTGGCTCTGGGTCACATCCACCCCCTCCCGGTCACTATTTGTTCGGGAGGATGCCCCAACTTGAAAAAATCTCAGACGGAAGGACCTTCTCTTCAGTTTCCATACATGGAGCCTGGGTAGTGCTCCCTGGACTGATCCAGGGGTAGAGGGGAACCTGAGACCCCAGGAAGGCAGGGATAGGGAATGTCCAAGAGAGGGGATAAAGCAAGAATGGAGTGAGTAAACTGACCCTAGTCCAGGCCTTCCCAGGATAGGAACAGCTGGGAAGACCACACTGACCTGCAGGAAGCAGGTGCTGAGACCTTAAAGAACTCCATCTGTGGCTTACTACTGAGCTGCCTAGGGACCCTGGGCTGCCTGCTGAGAGGCTGTGTGAGGACCTGTGGTCGAGCTGCAGCTGGGGGTGACCTTACACCATTGCTGACCTGGCCTGTCAAGATATTCTCCCTAACCAGAACCGTGGCCTGGCAGCTCCCCTACTACCAATAAATGAAACCAATGAGAGCACATGGCTAAGCTCGGAGAGCATCTTCCCAAGAGGCAGTCAGCTGCCAGGAGGGGAATGACTGAGATGGGAGTAAAGGGCTGGTGAAGGTGGGGGACCCATCTTGACACGGGCAACTGCCAGGAAAGGGCATTCTGGGTATGGCAGCTCCATCCGTGAGTTTCCCAGAGGAAGTGGAGTGCATGGATCTCTCTGCCTGTGATAAACTGAATGGTGTTTCCCCAAAGCTACACTTGGAACCTCCCAGCAAATCTTTAAGAAAGTCATTAATAGATGAAGTCATAGGACCTCATGCCATAGGCAGGCAGATCAGAGAAGCCATGTGAGGTCACAGCAAGATAGGAACTGGACACTGTGCAGAGCCAGAAAGAGGCCTCGCCAGAAGCCAACCTCAAAGTCACCTTGACCTTGGCCTTCCAGTCTCCAGAACTGGAAACAGTAAGTTTCCACTGTGTAGACACCCTAGTCAGTGGTCCTCTGCTGCAGAGATGCCTGCAGCCTCTTTTCTGCTGTTATCCCAGGACACCACAGGCTAGGGGAAGGGTCACAATATGTATTCTTCATAGCTCTGGAGGCTGGAAGGCCAAATCCAGGTGCAGAGTTAGGGAGCGCAGCTGGGGCAGCATGGAGGAGCTGGGGGAGCAGGGAGGAGCTGGGGCAGCAGGGAGGAGCTGGGGGAGCATGGAGGAGCTGGGGGAGCAGGGAGGAGCTGGGGCAGCATGGAGGAGCTGGGGGAGCAGGGAGGAGCTGGGGGAGCATGGAGGAGCTGGGGGAGCATGGAGGAGCTGGGGGAGCAGGGAGGAGCTGGGGCAGCATGGAGGAGCTGGGGAAGCAGGGAGGAGCTGGGGAGCATGGAGGAGCTGGGGGAGCAGGGAGGAGTTGGGGCAGCAGGGAGGAGTTGGGGGAGCAGGGAGGAGCTGGGGCAGCAGGGAGGAGCTGGGCAGCAGGGAGGAGCTGGGGGAGCAGGGAGGAGCTGGGGGAGCAGGGAGGAGCTGGGGGAGCTGGGGGAGCAGGGAGGAGCTGGGGGAGCAGGGAGGAGCTGGGGGAGCAGGGAGGAGCTGGGGGAGCTGGGGCAGCAGGGAGGAGCTGGGGGAGCAGGGAGGAGCTGGGGGAGCAGGGAGGAGCTGGGCAGCATGGAGGAGCTGGGGCAGCATGGAGGAGCTGGGGCAGCATGGAGGAGCTGGGGGAGCAGGAAGGAGCTGGGGCAGCATGGAGGAGTTGGGGGAGCAGGGAGGAGCTGGGGGAGCAGGGAGGAGCTGGGGGAGCAGGGAGGAGCTGGGGTAGCATGGAGGAGCTGGGGCAGCAGGGAGGAGCTGGGGGAGCAGGGAGGAGCTGGGCAGCATGGAGGAGTTGGAGCAGCATGGAGGAGCTGGGAGGAACTAGGGGAGCAGAGAAGAGCAGGGAGGAGCTGGGGGAACAAGAGGAGTAGGGAGGAGCTGGGGGAACAGGGAGGTGCTGGGGGAGCAGGGAGGAGCTGGGAGGAGTTGGGAGAGCAGGAGAGCAAGGAGGAGCTGGGGGAGCACAGGATACCTGTCAGATAGGTGCTCTTGGAGACCCCCCAGCAAGTAGAGGGAGGGGAGAATGAGGTCTTCATCGGGGCTGCAGACCCAGCCCTAGCACAGGTCCTAGGAGGTGTAACGTGGCCTCCATGAACGGCAGCCAAGGGAAGCATAAAGAGGCGGTCTGTAGAGCAGACAGACTGACTTGCAGACGGGCTTTACCAGGGATTTGGAAGGGGGCTAAGGCCTCCATGACACGTGTGGCCCTTAGACCTGCCTCCTCACTGGGGATTCCTGCCACCAAGGTGAGAGGCTGTGTCTTTATGTCAGCAGGTGCTCATTCTGGCTCGATGGGCCTATGTTGTGGCCCACACTTGTTGAAGGCTGCAAGGGAGGAGGACAGGGCTCAGACTTGGAGCCCAAGGGAGGCAGGTGGCTTTTCGTCACAGCTGCCCCTCCAGCAGCCTTAGCGTGGCTGCAGCTCCTTGCTTGTGTTCCCTGGAGGAGTTTTTCTGCCTCGGCTCTCTCATCTATAAATTGCTGTCATGATGCCTCCCTTGACTCCACTCCATTCCTCAAGGGACCTTAAGGACACAGTGGTAAGGGGGATTCTGATTTGGGGGTAGAGGGACAATTACCTCTGCTGTGATAACTCATTCTAGGGAGACCTGGGAAGGGACAGGATGGGGAAGGAAGGAGAGTCCCTTCAGCCCTGGTGGCCTTTCTGTTTCTGGAAAGCTTCCATCTCCACAGCGATGATGCACGTGCACCAGACAGAATCTACATTGGCCCTTTTTCCCTCAGGAAGAGATCCTTGGCACTGTGGCAAATAGTGGCAATGTCATTGTCCTGGTGTCTTTGTCCCAGGGTTGTTGGGTCACCCCGCCTTTCCTCCTCTTCTGTCTGAGTTCATATGTACCTAGCACCAGCCACAGGAGACACCCATAGCAAGGGTGACCATTTGTTTAACTTGTTATCCAAACCAGGTCACCTTGCACACAGAAAAGGGAGTCACTTATTCAGGGACCCTGGGCCACTCCCAGGAAAGCCTGGACATGGGTCACCCTACTTCCCAGCCACGTGACAGAGCCAGCTGGAGAGGGAGCCCATTCCTGTGCCCAGCCTCCAGTGAATGAGAGCCCTTTTGGAATTCCTCGAGTTGTTGATGCTCGAAGGCTGTCACCATAGCAACAAGGTCAATGGGAAGTGGCAGCCTGCGTAGGTTTAATGCGCACTGTGTGCTTGTTGACTGGAATAAAGGCCCTGCTTCTGATTTCTTGGTTCAACTAGATGAAGTTTTCATTAGATTTAACTTCTCCTATCCAGACACCCACGTGCCACTCAATTCCCCATCTCGCCACCCTGCTCTCACTCTGTTGGTACCGAGGACAAAGTTTCCACAAATCTCATTTTGAGGAGCATGGCTGAGGCTGTGAAGGTTGTGGGGTGGCATGCATGCTGGCTGTGTGCTAGGGTCCTCTGGCTGCACAGTCTCAGATGAGCTTGATTGCTGGGTCTCACTGTTGAGATGTGGGGTGTTAGGAACCCCCATTTTTTCTAAGATGCCTGGACTTCATGCCATGTCATCCCTCCCCAGGAGGAAAGGGGTTTGGTGTCAGCTGTGGAGTGGAGAACTTACCCTGGCCATATTGCTTCAGATGAAGGTGAGGGGTCGGAACTCCTAGGTCAGAAGATTTAGACCACATGGGGACAGCATGACCTTGGCCTCTGCATTTGGCCTCTAGGAAAGCCTTAATGGCCCAGGACGTCAGAAAAGTGGCCTTGCCTGAGTGCAGCTGCCTCCTGCAGCTTAGATTCTCCTCCTGATTGGATGGGGATTCTTCACAGCAACAATGAATGTGCTAGAAACTGACTTACTGGCAATGTTGGAAGCTCAGCTTGGCAGGGAGAGGAGTCTCTATTGGTTCCGTTACTTCAGACCTGGAGACACCAGCCCTTCTGCCCCTCCAGGGAAGAGCCAGCAGGGACAGATGCAGGTGTAAACAGCTGGGTATCCAGTTCTTCTGGAAATTAGGGACAGGACACCCCTTCCAGATGGCTAGATGGCCAGTTTCCTTTTTTTTGAGTCTCTGTGTAGCCCTGGCTGTCCTGGAACTCCCTCTGTAGACTAGGCTGGCCCTGAGATGCCTCTGCCTCTTAAGTGGTGGGATTAAAAGCATGCACCACCACTGCCCAGCAAGAAGCCCTCTCTTAACTCCCAATTATGTGCTCCAAAGACCTTGATTCTTAAAAGAGATTTAAAATGCAGGGAGCTTAAGAATTCCACATTTCACTAAACCTTCTCTTCTAGCGAGCTGGTCTAGTCAGAATCAGATCCTTGACAGTCAGGCCCAGGCAGGGCTGAGAACACTCCACAAAAGTGGCCCAGCTGGCGAATGGGGAGGAGAAAGCCAGGGGAGACTTTTGGAGCAGCCTAGGGGTATAAGTGCTCAAGGAGTCCTGAGGGACAAACAGCTAGAAACAGGCAGAAAATCAAAAGCATTTCCCTTCTGGGGGACACATAGGCTCAATAGAGTCTAGCCTGAGGGGGAAAGAACATTTGCAAAACAAACTAAGATACATAGGCAAGGAAGCCAGCCTAAGGAACCCGCCTCTGTGCCAGGCTGGAAGATGACCAAGGTGTGGGAGGGCGAGGCGTTCCCAAGAGTATGGCCCGGCAGAGCAGGGCTCAGCCCATGTGAGGTTCCAAAGACAGTGGTTCCTACCCCAGGGACAACACAGTGTTCCGGGAATCCTCTCCAGGTCCTTTGGGACTATCTTCCTCCCCAGCCTCCCAGGTTCTGCAGTCAGGGCAGGGCACAAGACTTCTGCCCCTAAGGACAGAGCTGCTATTCTTGACCCTGGGGACAAAGATGGCCTTCCTTATATTCGTAGGATCCATACTCAGGACTTTTCTTGAGTTCTAGTCAACAAGAGTTTGAGCAAGACCCCACGGTGTCAGCTGGGCCTGCTGACACAGGCCTGAAATTCAAGCAGCTCAGGAGGCTGAGATGGGGTGACTACAGTTCAAGACTGGCCTGGGGAAATGAGCGAAATCCTATTTCAAAACAGAAAATGGGAAAGGGCTTGGCACTGTAGCTCAGTGGTTGTGCTTGCCTAGCATGGGTGAGGCCCTGGGTTTGCTCCCCAGTCCCACACCTTCCAAAGGACCACACCTCGTGTTGGCATCAAGACCCAAACTGCCAGGCCAGAAAACGTCTTGGGTGGCAGTTGTTATTTCAGAGTCTAGGGAGACACCTCCATCCTGGATACCTAGGAACGAGGTCTCCATCTTCAGGACATCTTCTTGATAAATCTCCAACTCTGCCTCCCTGCCCTCCCAGGAGATCCAGGGGTGAGGGTGCTGGCCCAGTTCTCCAGGGAAGAGTCCTGGGTTGACCTCTCACTGCTGTCTGATCCAGGCTAGAATTTCTAGAAAATACAGGCCTGGAAATTCCAGCATGAGAATGGTATGTAAACCACCCAGGATCCTGTGTCTGGCTTCTATTCTAGAAATCAGAACAAAGCATGACCCAGAGCCTGCCTTCTGAGACTTGCCAGGGCCTTCAGTGACTCACAGCTCCTGGCCCTGGCCACTCCCCGCTCAGAACTCACTGTGCTACACTTGGCTGCTCCAGTCCCAGACTAGGCAATCAAGCTTTCACCTGACTTACAGGTCCCTCACTCCTATCCCGGAGAGCCTAAATCCTTCCTAGCAATAGTCCACCTGGGGCTGAGTCCTGGCTCTCCGATCTTCTCATGGCCACACCTGCAGCCAGTGGGCTCTTGCTTCCCTACTTCCAAGGCCAACCACCCTCGGTCCCCAGGCTCTCTGCTGGGACAATCCCTGCAGGGAGGCTAGGCACGTTCTGGAGGCGCTCTGCTATGACTGGTCACCAGGTGGCGCTAACTGACCAGGAACCGGCCCAGAAGGCCCAAGAAAGGAGCGCCTGCCTTTGTTGATTTTGCTTCTTGATACTCCATAATCACCAGGATTACAATCTAAGCAAAAAAGCAAAACATATAAATGCAGCCCCCCCCCCCCACTGAATCTGTCTTTGTTTGAAAAAAATCATGAGAAAACAAGATACTTTGAACATAGACCCTGAGGCTCAGACGTTGGCACCAGTGAGCTCCCTGGAAGAGGTGGGAAGAGGCCCTGGGACTGGGGGATCTGGAGGCTGAGAAGCTGGGTGAGGAGTTCCCAGGAAAGGCAGGTGCCTCTAAACACTGTGCTTCACAACGTGGGGTCTCTGCCTGCACTCTCTCTAGCCAGTGCTGGCTGCCCTGGGGCCGGAAAAGGCCCTTGCTGAGTGTGCAGTGAAGGGCTGAGACACGGCTCCTGAAACCATTTCTAGTAAAGATCAAAGAATCAAGGCACCCGAGGACTGCCAGGAGCAATAACGCATCCCCGAACTCTTACTCACTGTGGACATCACCCTCTGCTTACAGTGGCCTTTACCCCACAGTCAACATGGTCTCATCCCACACTCACCAGGGCCTCTACCTCATACACGTTATGGTTTCTCTCCCCTCATGCCTCAACCTGGCCCCCAGTCTCCTCATTCTCAGTATGGTCTCCATCCCCCCACACTCAACCTGGTTTCCATTTCTACACCTAACATGGCTTCTACCCCACATTCAACACAATATCCATTCCTTCAAGTTCAATACGACCTTCAATCCTTTAAGTTCAACATGGCCTCCACCCCACTCTCCACATCGATGACCTTCACCCCTATGCTCACATAGCTCCTATTTTCTCACATGAAACATGGCCTTCTGTACATTCTGCTCAGGCTCTGACCCCAAAGTCAGGGAGCATCACACCAGCACTGCATCTGGCGCTGCCTTACCTGCTTCCGTTTTGCTGTCCCACACAGACTGCCTGGGACACTCTGTGGTCTTCTACACTGTCCTATAGGCTGGTGGCCTGGGGACCCTAGAACATGGGCATCCTTGATCTGTTCCATTTACATTACTGTGATGCCTTCTGGGTAGGTTTGATGTGGGTTCCCTGAGGGATGCCTGGGCTTCCTCCTGCCTGGTCTCTTCACAAAGCCCAGTGCAGCATGGAGCTTAGTGGTTCCAATGCAGCTGGAAGAAGATAGGAGATGTCCAGGTGTCCATGTCTGGGCACACAGGGATTGTGAGCTAAGGATTTGGCCTCCAGAGGGTGCTGTACTGGCCTTTTGATTTTTTTCCTCCTAACTGCTGTCAGTACTACAGACATCATTTGATGTCTGCGATGCCATTTCAGAGCCACAGGGACCTGAGGAAGTGGGGCCCCGTTGAGGAAGCAGGGCCCATTGTCATCCCTTCCCAGGAAAGGGAGCATGGCTGTTCGGAAAGCTCAGGTGTCTTGGCCAAGTCTCTGAAAGGGGAAGCTGGCTCCTTAACAGATCAGCACCTTCCATGCTTAACTTCCTGCCCCCATCTGCTGGAAATCCTTTTACATGGCTTCCCCTTGCCATTATGGCCACCCAAAGTCACAGAGCCACTTTTCAGGTGCATGTCCTATGGCTGGTATACCAGAGTGCCCTTGGCCTTGACCCCTAGGCCAGGAAGCGGGATTATTTCAGGAGAAAGTTTCAGAGGTCAAGGGGTCAGGAAACCAAGCCTTCCCCCTACTAAACTCAGGTGTATGTCCCAGTTGATGTATGTGCAAGGTAGCAAGGGTGCTGTGTGCATGTGGGCTCTTATGTATACTGGTCTGCATGGCATTATGGGACATGCAGGAACAGTGAGGGTATGAGGTAGCTGCTGTCCCAGGCTAGATTGTCTTTCCAGGCAACTTTGCTACTTTGCCTTCCTTTTGTAGCCAAAGACACCTGCCATGGCCATCTCTTGGGTTCCTAGAAGACAGTTGGGCAGAACCAAAGTTGATTAGTGGAACCAACTAATGCTCTCTGGGGTGGTGGAGGTCTGCAGAAAGCTCAGGCCTTGCCCATCTTTGCAAGGACATCTGGCCACCCAGGATGCTCTAAAAGGAGCCCCAAGGTAAGGACAGCCAGGCAGGGTTGAGCTTAGGGAAGGACTGGGAACAGCGTAAAAGCGCTTGCCCATCACTCTGGCTGCCACAGCTCCACAGACTGCTAGCCTGGGAGAGGTTGGCATACTCTTTCTGGATGGGCAGCCAGGAAGTGGGACAGGGCAGAAAGCCACGGGTGCCCTATGGGAACCAGTTTTATCTGGCTTTCCACTGGGTCACAGAAGCTGAGATTGCAGAAGTTGGGCCGAGGTGGTGGTGGCTTTGGGCCACTGAACAAATTTCCCAGCAAGCTGGAAGGCTCAAGAGCCAGAGCCTTGCCTGCGGTCCAGCCCTCCACTCAAAGGTGTTCCCCAGAACAGAGCTGTAAGGGAGTAGACCACAGGACTTCCAGGATGTGGCAGACTGTATGCAGATGAGTTCCATCCTCTCCCCCCAGACAGTCATCCCCAGACTTTGGCTTGAGATGAGCAGTTCTGCATACTGAAAGCCAGCAAAGCTGAGGCTCACAGGGTACTCACACATGCTCCACACACAAAAACTCATTACTCCAAATGTGCCTAGCAAACCACCATAATGCCTCAGATGCCTCTCCAACCAGGGGTGATTACAGGACAAAATTGTGCTCAATAACACATGAGTAGAAATGATGCATGTTATTTTGGGGCTCTACCCTTAAAGCGAAGAGGCTTGCTTTCCATTTTTCTTTTGTTGATCGGAATGCAACTATGATAGCAAAGGCTGGAGCAGCCATCTTTAATCTGTAAAAGTGGGCAGCACCCTAAAAAATGGCAGAGCAATCAGCTGGAAGGAGCCGCAGTGGCTAACTTCAGATACTGGGGGCCGCCGTGTCACCTCTGGACTGTGAAATTTGTAAAAGTGAGAGAGGAATATCTTTCTTTTCAATTTAAGCCACTGTTATTTGGCAAGGAGGGATTACAAAAGCCAGGCAGGCTCTGTGGAAGCCTGTTGGGAATTCAATCAGACATCTTAATTTTCCCTCTGTGTTTACTCTTTATGTGTGGACTCCTCAGACTGCAGGTGAAGGGAAGAAGGCCCCTTAGTCCAAAGAATCAGATGGCACAGGAGCCCCTCTCCTCCTTTGAGACAGACAAGACAGAGACCGTGTGTGGACGGAGGCCTTATACCACCGATCAGTGTCATGTTCTGATTAAGCCGTTGACAACTCTGATGGGCAGAGAGATTGGAAACATCAGGGCATCCAACAGGGAAGTCTTTGAAGGAAAGTGATTTATGAAGCTAATGTGTTTGGCTCTAGCATTCATGGCATGCCTGATTCTGGAACCCATCTGATGGCTTCTTGGCTCTCAGCACACAGTGCTTTCCCTGAACACTGCTGGCTGGCACCTGTGTGCTGCCCAAGTCTGATCAGCAGCTAGGCACTTGTGGGGGCCATGTTTCCGAGTGTCAGTTCCCAGGCAGGGCCTGCCTGCAGAGCAGAGCCCAGGACAGGCACGCACAGTTCACTGAGTGTTGTGACCTCTTGGTCTCCTTCTTGTGAAGGTTTTATAGAACTTCCTTGATGCATTACAGGTTGTGAACAAGCATTCACTGTTCCTTCCAGTTGAACCCGAGGAGCCAAATCAAGTCTTCTTTTTGCCCCTGGAATTCAGGAGCCTGAGCCTCCTGCCTGGCTGGAGCTAGC
Organism: Onychomys torridus; assembly: GCF_903995425.1. NCBI lineage: Eukaryota > Metazoa > Chordata > Mammalia > Rodentia > Cricetidae > Onychomys > Onychomys torridus. The sequence continues at coordinate 162,642,909 of NC_050444.1, forward strand.
ATGCTCGCACAGTGTGTCAGGGGGCATGGCATGGCACTGATGGCTTCAGGTAGAAGCTGTCGGAGAGCATTTAGTGATGAAGCCCTAGGCAGAGACCCTGAGCAGAAGAATCTGCTTGGCAGACACGGCTTTCCCTTGGAGCATGTCCCAGGTGTGTTTCTGGCACACACAGTCTCTGACACTTCTGCCAGGACCCAGTCATCTGCTCCAGGTGGACTGGCTAGAGACTTTCATCAGCAAACAGGCCCTAATCTGCCAATGGAACATGTTGGGAAGAACTCTTTCCAGTGACCCAGAAGACAAATATGACAGTTCCAGAGGGGAGAAGCAATATGCCCCTGCTGCCTGAGCTTTGGAGTGGGGAGCCCCTTAGACAGAACACTGAGCTGTGGACCAGTGGTGGGATTAGACAGGACACTGAGCTGTGGACCAGTGGTGGGATTAGACAGGACACTGAGGTGTGGACCAGTGGTGGGATTAGACAGGACACTGAGGTGTGGACCAGTGGTGGGATTAGACAGGACACTGAGGTGTGGACCAGTGGTGGGATTAGACAGGACACTGAGGTGTGGACCAGTGGTGGGATTAGACAGGACACTGAGGTGTGGACCAGTGGTGGGATTAGACAGGACACTGAGCTGTGGACCAGTGGTGGGAGCACTTGGACTCTTGCCACCTTTTCAGTCAAGAGTCCTCCCTAGGGTCTTTACTCTGGAAGTGACAGCTAAGTGCCAGGAAGAAGGCAAGAGGAGGCACAGACATCATGAGTCTCAAAAGCATAGCTGGTCACCTTACTGGATGGCCAAGGCTGAACCCCAGAGTGATTGATAGCCCATCTCCCTGACCTTGTGCAATCTGCTGGCTAGACAGAAGACAGAAAACAGTATTAGGAAGCTAGTCCACCATCTTCTCAGATGCTGGCTCTCTGAATAAGCCAAGTGTTAATTCTAAGCTCTGTTCATTGGTTTCTGTGAATGACAGGCAGCCAGAACCAAATTCCAGCTTCAAGATGGCCGGCCACAGAACCAGGACAATGGTTAGTCTCCTGAGTCCCAGCTCTGGCTCCTTCTATTGTCTGGCCAGGTGGCATCAGAGTATGTATTGGGTAGAGTCCCTGCCCCGGCTAATCCAAGGCACTGCTTAGGATGAAGGACAAATGGGCCCAGGGGCCCATGTGGGGTTGAGTAGGACAAGTGTCTATGATTGTTGGCATCCCTGGAGGCCTTCTGGTCCCTGAATTAGAAGTAGGGGCCCATCTGGAAGCCGGGAACCTAGGAACCAGGACCGCCAGCCCCGAGATGAGAGGGCACACGTGGCTCTATCCTAGAGTCTGGATATTGGAGGCTGTGGTCTGTTGTCCAATGTCCTGCAGACACTGGACTAAAGCCGGGACGGGTGCTTTCTGCTTACACCCCAAAGCGTTTCTGAGCACTCACTGTGTGCCAGGGATACCCATGCTTCCTTACTCCGCAGAATTAGGAAGAGGTTATGTGGCCCGTCTGCGTTTATTTCTGCCTCATGCTCCTTGGAGTAGGGGTTTTGAGGAGACCAGGGGGCCTTAGGGCATATGGGCTGAGCCTGTGGGGAGGGCTGTATACAAGCTGAGTTCAGGAACCTAAAGTGGGGTGAACAAGTGAAGTAAGGAGAGTCCAGACAGAGGAAAGAAAGGCATGATGGCCACAGGCCTCAGGATGGGTGCAGAGGTCTGAGGTGGCCCTGAGGAGGAGGCACTGCCTGCCATTGGCAGGAGGGCTGCACCAGTGGCTACAGGCCAGGGCAGGCACAGTTGGAGTTACAGCCAAGGATGAATCCTGAATCCTGAAGGCTCCTGGGCCACTTGTGTTACCAGAGACAGTATGGCTAGGCTCAGGAGGTCAGCCCAGGGGATGCTCTGCTCTGAGACCCAGCCCCATGGCAGACTCTTTGGGTCTTCCTCCAATACATAGCATTTTGTCCCTAGTAACCCAGATGCTGCAGAAAGCTCAGCTTTGCAGATGAAATGAAATTAACTCAATCACTGAAAGCCATTTGCCACCCAGGCTGGGCACTGTGGCAGCCCAGGGTCTGCAGCCTGCTGCCATGTCCAGAACCAGCACAGGCAGCCAAGGGGTAGGAGTGGGGGCCAGCTCTACCAGCTATTCTTCTGTTCCCTGTTCTGTCCCTCCTCCTCAGTCTCCTGTCTTGCTCCTACGTGTGGCAGATACACTTGCTCTCTCCCAGCCTGCTCTGTCTCATGTCTCTGAGTCTTATTGTCTCCATCTGTCTTATGAGTCTGAGGTACTTGCATGTCAGGGTGGGTACATGTGTATGGAGGTCATAGGACAACTTGGGATGGTGGTCCTCAGATATTTCCCACCTTTTTGTTTAAGGCAGAGTCTCCCATTGGCCTGGAACTTCACCAGGCAGGCTAGGCTAGCTGGCTGAAGAGCTTCTGGAGACCCATCTGTCTTCACCTCTCATCTCACAGTGACCTCTGCTGAGCCTGGATTTTTACATGAACGCCAGGTATCTGAGTTCAGGCTCTGATGCTTGCAAGGCAGCACTCTATAGATTAAGCCATCTCCTGAGCCCGGGTCTGCAGGTTTGTGCCTTGATTGCAGTGTGCAAGCTTTTGAGGATCAAGTGACTGTAGGCACTGGAAGGAATGCCATTGAAGCTAAATTCAAAGTGTCACTATGTCTGAACAAAACAGGGCTCCATGCTGAGTTCCCAAGACCCACCTGGGCAATGCTGGCTGGGGCACAGGGAGGTACTCACACATGGGCTTCAGCTGCCCGATGAGCTCCTCCTTTGTCCATTTCGCCCACTCCTTCTTGTCAGTGTTGATGGAGCAGAGGATGGGCCCACAGGGCTTGCCACAGTCCTCGATAGCCGGCACATTCAGGTAGTGCACCAGGACGATGTCGGGGTTCTGTGGGGAGAGCAGACACTGGCAAAATAAGGGCACAGCAGGTGTAGGTCACCCCCACACTGCCTGAATGGCACTGGCACTCTATGCTGGAACCAGGTGACAGCATATTAGACCATGCTAGGCACTTGTGGGATGCCAGTACCTTCCCTGGCCTCCATCCACCAAGTGCCATTAAGTCTTCATGGGGACAACAGCCTTCATTGGGGAAGGCTGCTGGCTTTATCCAGGGCTCTTAGAGGCCAAATCACCCCCGACGAGAGCCTCAGACCTACACTGTGGCTGATGAGCATGCAGCCAAGCACCTCAACTGTGAGATGGAACTGTGCCTCCTGTGAGCATCAAGATTCCAGGCCAGCAGCTGCCTCACATTTCTCACCCTGGCTGCTTAATGAATGTTTCCGGGTCACAGTCACTGAGGTCACTAATGTAGGCACCCAAGGGAAAAGCAGCTACCAGGCCTTCTGATCTGCTTCTCCAGGCTTAGCCTCTGCCTGCAGCCCGGGACCAACCCTGTATAAAGAGCACATAGCACTTGTCACACTCCCTTCCCTAGCAGACAACCATCACTGGGAATCTCAGACACTTCTTCAATCCACTTTAGAACTTAAGAATGGAAAGGGCTGTTAGCCCAAAGACTTTAAGGACATTGGTTTCCAGAGGACTCTATTTAAATGGTCAGGTGTGCCCCCACTAGATTCATTGCAGGCACACAGGCAACCCCTTTTTGCCCCCTGTAGCTCTGATGGTGAAACCTGGGGTTTCTGAGCAGCTTTGTAGTAAGAGGCTTTCAGATGGTCTTCTCCTCGACTCTTGAAGGAGAGGTGGTTTATTTGGTCATACCAGGCCTGACAAATGAGTTAAGAACAAGCTTGGCAGGTCAGGTGTGGTGTTGAACACCTGTGATGTCAGTACTGAGCAGGAGGTGAAGCAGTAGGATCAGGTTCAAGGTCATATATGTAGCTGACTATATAGCAAGTTCAAGGCCAGCCTGGGCATCAAAAGACCATGTCACAAGCAAACAATCACCAGTCAACTCGCTGATCCAGACCAATCCGTCCTTCCCACAAATGTTCCTGGACAAACTTGCTTAACCCTTCTGCCCTGGCCAGAAGTATTTCTCAAACCACACTCTCTTGTAACTTTCTAAGGAGACATCAAAACACTGCTGAAAACTGGAAAAGCTGCGTGGAGGCCCTCCCTGTGTTTGCTCTGCAGCCCTACCCTCTGTTTTTCCCAAACTCAAGTCCCAGGAGTGGACAAGTTTTTCCGGCAGAGGGAGGCCAAGTCCGTGGCTGCTGTTTTGGTTACATTCAGAGCAAGAGTAATAAATGAAAATATGAATCAATCAGCTCATTAATAAATAAAGACTCAAGACTATACCATGACCAGTCTAAGAAAGCAAACTGGCATAATTTAAAAAGATTTCCAATAAGGGTTGAAACATGGGTTTTTTTTCCCTGCCAACGCTCAGTTAACCAGGAAATTAAATCAACATGAACAGGAGCCTTCTTGTTAATGGCAGCTTTTCTGGATTGTGGAAATCGCTCTCCTTAATAATAAAGATAATCCCTGCCACTGTGGGCTGATCCATTCTTTTTAGAGTATTTTCACAGTCATTATCTCATTTGGTGTCCATGCTAGCTAGGGAGGCAGGCAGGCCAGGCCAGAGCACCCTCCCTCTGGAGAGGGGAACTCTGTGAAGTTGCTTGCCCAGAGCTCTGTGCCTGGCAAGGGACTCACCTGGGCTGTTAGCCAGGGCTCTGACTAAAAACTCAGGTCCTGCCAAGACATCTGGTGGCTGCTTTTTGCTCAGCCTGACTGCTCTCCTACTCTTCACTTCACATTATTCTTGCAATATGCCTGACAGGCGGTGGGCTGTGTGGGTCTGCCATGCCCACAGAATGGATGGGGTGGCTGAAGGGATACGGGATGACTCTAGAATCCTAGTCCTGAGTTCTGCTCACCCTGAAGCCAAGGCTTGACTGAAGGGTTCTTTCTGGAGCCTGGGTCTGGCTAGGCAGCAGAGCTGGCTGCTGAGCAAGAGGAGGAAAGATAAGAGGAAGGGTCAAAGGTCAGCAGGGACCAGCTGGCCACCTGTGGCTTCCTCTGATCTTATCCCTGGAGGGAGCTTGGCTCTGCAGGAGGGGACTGGAATGCCAAATGCCTGGGAGATGAAAAGCTGTGGCTTCTCTCCTGTCCCTACAGCCCACTGAGCACAGGCTGGGTGCCTGAGGCCACCTGTGCATGACCCAGGGGAAATACAATCTATTGCTTGTGAAGCCTGTGGATCCCAGCCTGCAGCCCAGACTTTCCATCTGGGAAGTTGCCTGAGATTTGCCTGCTTCCCTCTGTGCAAGCAGCCTCCACTTATTCTTTCATGGCAGGTCCAGGATGCCCTTCTGCAGGGGGACTTCCCTAGTTCCTCGACTGAGTTTCCCAAGGCGTGGTGATTGGGCCTCCTTCTCCAGGATGCCCTTCGAGTCCCTCGTGGACTGATCAACTGACAAGTTGGTTGGTTGCTCTCATGTCTGGGTCTCTTCTCAGCCAAGACCCTGGGATATTACAACTTCCTGGCAATAATGGACTCATTTCAGGTTTGGAGAAATGGAAACAGGTCAAATTATGACTCTGACTCTTCCCCTTTCCAGACTTGAGGTCTGCTGATGTCAGGTCCAGCAAGGGTAGGCAGCAATTCTGAATGTGGGCATTAACATACAAAGCTAATTCTTTCTCTCTCTCTCTCTCTCTCTCTCTCTCTCTCTCTCTCCCCCCTCTCTCTCTCATCCATCCATCTTTGAATCAGGGCCTTATACTATAGCCCATGCTGGCTCACTATAAAGCCTATGTTGGCCTCTGAATTAGAGCGACTTTCCTACCTCAGCCTCCTAAAGGGTGAGTCATAGGCATGAGTCCCATGGCCACCATCAAGCTTGGGTTTTCACTCTGAGTTGTAGCCACACTCTATCTACTTCATAAATTCACAGAATCAGCAGCCAGTGGACTCGCACCATTTACCACCAACTCAACGGTTTTAGATCAACTCCCTCTGGTAGCACATGCCCACCACAGGGTCTTTTGTCAGCCTGCCTTCTGTATTGCTTTGATGCAATTAGCAGGAAGCCCAGCCCCTGGTGACCAAGAAGCTTGGTTTGGGTTTGGAAGAGGGAGAGTCAGGCAGTGCTGGGTCCCAGATTCCACCCCAGGGAGCCAGTGCTGGGGGACCCTTAGGGGAGTGTCAAGTTCCAACTTCCTGGCTTGGGCTAGTTTTAAGACATAGAGGGTTTTCAGTGGTTTTTAAAATTTGGGGGCACACATGTCTTCTTGGCCACGCTATGGCTTTATTCATTAGCCATACAGTTTATGGGGTATTCTTGGCAGAACAGTATCAGTTTCATGGAATGCTCATTTCGATGTCAGAGCAGCCCACATTCTTGCCAGCTGTGATGTGGGCTGGGGTGGAGGGACAGCTCTGGGATTTCCATGAAGCTAGAGGCTGCTCCTTAAAGTGAACATGACTTTGAAGCTGAGCCCTGAATGTCTTGGAATTCTGGCAGGGCTTTGAATGTCATCATAAGATGATCCCTGTGGTTTGGTCTGTGACTGTGCTGGGGGAGCCAAAGTTGAGTCAGTCTGAGAGGTTCTCTAGTCTTCTGGAAAGAGCCACAGACTGGAGCTTCCTATCCTGACTCTTGGTGCTTGTAGCATCTCAACTATAAATGGAAGCAGAGCCCATCTCTCTCACTGCACTGTGGGTAGGTATCCTGCCTGGCCTCTGAATGAAACCAATCAGTATATGAATGGCCCAAAGCCCTGATACTCTTGGTGGCCACCGAAACCCAACCAAACCCAACCGAAGCCTGAAGTCCTTTTTTTTTTTTTTTTTTTTTTTAATATTTATTTTATTTTATGTTGATGGGTATTCTCTCTCTCTCTCTCTCTCTCTCTCTCTCTCTCTCTCTCTCTCTCTGTGTGTGTGTGTGTGTGTGTGTGTGTATCATTGCATGCCTGGTGCCATGGATCCTCTGGAACTGGAGTTACAGACAGTTGTGAGCTGCCATGTGGGTTGTGGGAATTAAACCTGGGTCCTCTAGAGAAGCACCCAGTGCTTCTAACCCCTGAGCCGTTCCTCCAGCCCCGCTTGAAGTCCTTCTTGAGAGGGTGAGCAGTGTTCAACTTTCAGCAGACAGGTCACCTGTGGGAAAGTCCTCGCTCCCACTGGCAGCCCAAGCCTGTCCCATTTTCACAGACTCAGTGCTGGGTCTTTGGCTCTCTTTCCTCCCTCCCTTCTTCCCTCCCTGCTTGTGACCTTATCCCAAGGCAAACCTGAAGCTCCCAAGGATTCCTAGCCTCCTCCCCAGCAGTACTCTGTTCTCTGTAGCCCACCTGCCTGTCAGCCTGCATACAGCTTCTCTCCTGGAATACTCCCAGCTCCATGTGGCCAGAGCACTACTCTGTACTGCCACACCTGGCTCCTTCCGGGCCACATTCAGCAAAGAATAGCACTACTATGACCCCACCTCCTCTGAAAGAGCAGCTGTCCTTCTCCTCCCTCCATACCCCTCTGTCACTGCCAGCTCTGCCAGCTGTCCCTGCAGCCAGCCGGACCTTCCACGCGCCTGCAAGGCTGGAGTCCAAACCTAATGGCGTGGGTGTGGGAAGGAAGCCCTTCCTTCTCTGAGTCTCCTCGCTTCCTTTCTCCTTTTCCTCAAACATTTCTTCTAACATAATCAGGTACACTTTAAGATGGCCCCTGGCCCTGAGAATAAATCTGCACATACACTCCTGGTGTGGCAGCAAGCAGGACATGTTTCTCTTGTCTCCCACTCCCTGGTACGCTGCTCATTTCCCCATCTGCCTTTGCTGCTCTTGCTGGCTGATAGGAGCTGTACCTCAAGAAAGCACATACCTTTGGAGCACTTGGTCCTAAACAGGATGTCTTTATCACCCCTCCCCTCAAGGCTCAGGGGTCTATGTGAAGAGGAGGTGGAAAGAGTGTAAGAGTGGGAGGTGGTGAATGATTCCAAGGAAACAGTGTCACCCAGACGCAATGAGGCTGATGCACAAATGAACTCACAGAGGACGTGACATCACGCACAGCACCAGACAAAAATCTCAGGACAGAGAAGGGGGAGTGGACACAGGCTCTCACCCCAACCAAGAAGTCCTTTGCAATTGATACCTGCGGGGGGAAAGGAAGCTCTGCAGTTCAGTAGATTCAGTAGGAGGCCTTTCACTCCTTCAGAGTTGCTTCCTGGGCCTCCTGACTCGCTGAGTCTGGTGTGACTGACTCTCCTGATGGCCCCTCCCTGGTAGAGGTTGCTTGCAGTTTGCTGTCTGCTCCCTGAATGATCTCTGCGACTCTTCTCTTCCCCAAGGTTCTTAGGGCCTTGCTGCGGCCAATGCCAGCCCTCCTCCTGAGGTGGGGCTCCTATTTAGAAAGCTTATGGGGATGGTGTGGGCAAGTGCGGAGGGGTTGGAAGAAATGGACACGGAACTGCTTTGAACAAAGAAGTCCTCACAGCTCTGCCCTCATGGAACTGTGTAGTGCCCATGGCTGAGGCTAGGAGAGCAAGGGCGTGGTGGTGCTCACCAGCACCTCCCGTAACTCGTGTTCACATGAAGAGGCTCTGCCACACCAGCAGCTGGCTGGGGGAACCAGCCCAGGGGGCTGGAAAGGACCAGCTAGCATGTAGTTTTTTTCTCTGAAAGATCCTCATCAGCTTAGGGAACACCAGCTTCCCTTGCAAAGTCCTAGCAAGGGAGGTCAGCTCATAGCAAAATGTGGGCCTGGAGGGCTGGACCTCAGGCCAGGCTTGTGGGAAAAGATGGTACAGGATGAGAGAGCAAAGGAGAGGAGGGGAGCACCCAAGCACCAAGTGACAGCCATGGGATGAGCGGGGACTTGAGGCTGCGCTAAACTGCTCAGCCCTTTGAGGCCCCTCATCTAATCCTCAAGTGAGCCAGCTCTGTTCGCTGAGAGGTGAAGGGCAGGTTCAGGGACCACAGGGCTCACATGGCTGGTCTCCCCAGTCATAGTTCTTGCTCTATCAGAACAGGGAGGGCAGTTCAACAGCCCTCACCTCACTAGGAGGGAGGGAAGCAGTCCCTCCCTGCCATCAGCACTCATGTTGAAGGCCTCTGCCACAGCTGATCAGAAGTGCTCAGTACTCAGCCCAGGGTGTCTGGCAGGTTTTGGGGTGAGTTATGGGTGTAGGAATGAGCTAGTCCTGCACCAAGAGGACTCAAGTCACCAAGAGCAAGAGGCCTGGGCCTTCCACTGGCCACTGCCAGGATGAACTGGGTGCCAGGCATGGTCCTGCTCCCTGGGTGCATCTCCTTTGCCTCTGTGAGGAAGGAGGCTCAGAGCCCGCACCCTTTGTATAGAGCAGAAGGACAAGACGTAGGAAGCGGTTAAAAATGCAAAGAGCGGTTGGTTTTGATAAAGAAAAATGCAGCCGCAACATCTGTCTGACTCCTGTTTGCAGCTTCATCAACGCTAAGTGGTCAATAAATCAGAGTGGCGTGGCGCTCCGTCTCTTCCGAGGCTCCGTCATTAATCTCATGCCAGTTCTCATGAAAAATGAAGGAGCAAGGCCGTGCGATAGTGAAAATGTATACATTACCCAGAAAGTCATAATAGCATGTAATAGTGCCGCACACCTCCCCGCTTGCCGCGGGGGGCTTGAGGGGAGAACCCAAGAGGCAATGGCTGTGGGGAGGGGATGGAGCGAGTAAATCAGCATTGTTTGTGCCAAGAGCCCGTTCTGTGATCGCATCTGTCATATTAGCGCCATTTATGCAGATCTCGACGACCCTGCGAGCCTGATCTGAAGAGGCGCAGCTTTCTGGACCTGTGTGCTTAATAAACAGCCAGGATGGGAGCCCGTAAAACAAGAGCGTGGAGCTGGCAGACAGAAGGACAGGATTTATTAGGAAATGGATAAATGACGGCAGCGGGCAGCTCAGGGCCGGGGGTGTCACCAGGCTGCACGGGAGAGAGAAATCCTTCTGCCCATACTGTAGCTACCCCTGGCAGCCTTCCAGCTATCCTCTGTGCTTGGAGTAATAGAATGGAGTGGGGTTGACGGTTCCGGAGGAAAGGAAGCTGGCTCTCCCAGCACCTGGCAGGGTGGTCCACCCCCACATCCCCCATAGAGGCCTGTTCATAGGCAGGATGGAGTTCAAGCAGGCCATAGGGCCAGAGCTGAGAGGACAGAAGGAAACCATAGAATCCCACCTTCTGAGAAGGGACAGGGATGCGGCACCAGTTGTCTAGGTTCCCTAGGGTCTGCCAGTCCCTGGAGGACGCAGGCTCCTTTTTTGTTTTCGCTTCCAGGTCACAAACCAGAAGGGACCCTCTCATGCTGCAGGGCATATAATTGCTACATTCTGTGGCCCTCTCTGGGTGGCTGCTGGGTTCTGGGGGCAGGACTGTGCTGTGCCTCCCCACTCCCTGGTGCTGAGGGCAGACTGTGCTGCTCCCCCCGCCCTGTAGAAAGTAAATAGATGGCTTCTGAAGACAGCTCTGTGCCTGCTGGTCTTGCCTTCTAGCCTCAGTTTGCTTGGTTTAGTCCTCCAAGCAACAAGGGTGCTGAGCAATTGCTATCCAAGCCACAGGATGGAGAGTGTGTCTCAAGGACCGAGATTCCAGCCCAGCCCAGCTAAATGCCCCCTCCCTCCCCTTCACTCTGCAGGGCTCCTTGAGACCTGATGCATGGTGAATGAGAGACTCTGCTCTCAGCCTTAGTGCCCAGGGCTGATGCAGCCCAGTCACTATCACAGTCCAGAAGCAAAATCAGATGCCGGAGGCCCAGCTGGGTCCTGTGGGCTCCAGAGCTGGTGAGGATAGGGACAGGGTTTAATGCATCCTATGCCAGCCTGTGAGCTCAAGGCAGGGTCAGGCCTCAGGCATCCCTGTGTCTATGTCAAGTACCTATAGTGGTCAGGATGTGGTCAGTGTCAGGAAGAGTTTTGTAGGGAGGTCCTAGAAAGCCACAAGGGAACACAAATTAGGCCTGAGCATCTGTAACTTGGGGGGGGGGCACAGATTGGGAAGGAGGGAGAGAGTAGGACCTAGAAGAGTGAGTCTGGTACCCCTGAGAATGGTAGGACTCTGTGGTCAACTGTCCTTCCTGGGAATCAGGACCTGTATCATATACTGAGTCCAGGATCATTATTGCAACATGAGGAACAAGTTTCCCGGTCAGTGTCTTGCAGGGTTTGGGGAGCTTGGTGGATGACCAGTAAGAGGCTGGGAGGTTCCCCTTGGGGTAGAGGCTAGCTGTCCCAGGAGCTCCCCACCATGTCTCAGGGCTGCTCTCATTAAGTGATCATGTGCTCTGGCAGGCGCTGGGCCGGCAGCCCTTCCTGCTTTCGAGGGAGGCTGGGAGACTTAATTAGTTAATGTGGGTAAAGTGGCCTGAAGATGAAAACCCTGGGTAATTGCTGAGCACTGTTGCTGTTGTTATTACACAATTACCAGAATTTTCCAGTCACGGGAATCTAGTTAAACAATTCCCACCTGGTGTGGGGTTCTGGGATCCGTGCCGGCAGAGGGTCTGGCCGACACTGACTCCCTAGCTGGAAGGTAATGGTAATGGAGGAGAGGTATACGAATGTGGGGCACCAGGTCTGTTAGGGTCCTGGCACATCCTGGGCACCCCAAGGGCAGTTTGTCTCTGTTCCAGGGTGGACAAAACTATATATGCATAAAGGAGAGTCAAAGGGTCCTGCCTGATTGGATTTCCGTCAAAAGTTCTGGAAAGTTCTTCTCAGTCTCCCAGGAGGCCAAAATATCTAGATGTATGCTGTTGGGGAGAACTTCCTGCTACACAGCTAGCCTTGGCTGTTTGGAGAGATACTCCAGATGGACAGATGGGAGCCATTTGGATCAGGCTACAGCTTATTAAAATCCTGGGTGACCCAGGGAAGAGTTGTCCAATCACATCTCTATGCTTGCAATGATACTAAACTGTTATAGGTATCGGAGCTTATGGGGGGTAGTTTTGGTGGGTAGAAGAGTGACAGACAGGGAAAGTGAGGCAAGACAGTGGCTGGGAGAGTGAACTGACTTTGCTTATGGACTGCCAGAGCCAGAGGCCTCAGTGGTTCACAGAAGGCCCTGGCCGAAGGTGGCTGCTGGGACCAGCAAGGATGCAGGCAGGAGAGGGGATGTGCTCCACTAGAGAGGAAACACTGAAGGCTGCCTTTGCAAAGGACATTGGTCTGCAAAGGGGAGGGGAGGGCAGTCCCTGGAAAACGGAGATAAGATTTTCTCTATTCAGAAACAAAGAGAGAAGGAGTGTGATTCCCATGTATTGATTTTGTTTTTTTATTTTGTAGGCCCTAACGGAGACAAGAAAGTAGCTGAGTGCTTTGTTCCCTCACAACCCCAGAGCTAAGGTGAAAGGTGTCCCTGCACCCTGGACTTCTAGGAGGTCATTTCAGCACAAACAGGCTAACAGGGGACACAGGACTCATTGTACTGAAGGAAATGTGGGCTGAAAACCATCATTAGTTCCTGGATTCCTGTTCCCTAAGAAGTGTTAGGAGGAACTCAGGATATTTAGGTTGTCTCCCCCTGGACCCAGCCAAGGAGGCACCATGATGCTCTGTGTCCACAGTGGGAAGAATCCAGGGCTGAAAGAGTCAGCCAGTGTTCAGTGTCTGTCCATTAATTTTCGGTTGCTAGGTGCCTGCCAGGGATGCAGGTGGCTTGTGCCCTATGGTTGGCAGAGTCTGGGCTTGGATAGAATTGCTGGTTTGTGTCCTCTCTGCTTCCTGTTCTCACCTTGAACTAAGCTTTGATTTACTGGAGATCATTGTGGGAGCACCTCCATCAAGCCCGGAGATAAGAACCCATGGGCCTCTGTGAGGATACTTGGAAGGCCCCCAGGGAGGAATCCTTCCCAGGATAAGCAATGCTGGCCAAGCAGAGCTGGGGGCGGGCAGTCAGGTGAGCAGGTCTCTGAGGGCTGCAGTCAATGCTGCTCTGACATTTTTCCTTCTAGGAGTGAAACCCATTGGGTATATGACCTCACCAGCCCAAGGACCCCTGCCTGTTACTGCTTATCTTTCTTGAATCTCCATCTCTCCTTGCTCCAGGGACTACATATCAACTCAAAACCATGGCCCCAGTAGGTGTCACACAATCATCAGGTTGCCTCTAGGGGACCAATGTACTTTGGAGCATGCCTGGCCATCTCCCTGTGATATCTCTGGAAGAAGCTGGGCATGTGTCACTGTCCCCATATGCATTGGCTGTTATCACTGGAACCACTCAGGGCCATGACTGGGGCATCTGGTGTCCCCTGGATGGATTTTCGTTAGGGAACCACCTCCTCTCCTTCACACAGGCCAGCGTGTGAGGTATGCCTCAGGGTGGTCAGGTTGAGCCTGTCATTCTCTAGCCCATAGAAACTGGTTTAGGAGCAGGACCTTAAAGCCCACCAGAAGCCGTCAGACCCTTGGACTTTGGCTGGGGCTCCAGGGCGGTACAGATGCTTTTCCTACCTGGATTTAACTTGGGAGATGTGTCCCCGTGGATGAGGCAAGAATGGCTTAGGGGGAGTAAATGGACCACTCCTCACGGAGTTGGAGACCCCAGCGGTTCATAGAAGCCCCTGGCCTCCAGACACTGCTGGAGCCTGCCATCTCCCACAGGAGGGGTGGGATGAAATGGCTTCTGGGAAGGAGACGATGAAGGCTATCTTCCGAGCTACTGTCACCAGCACATGGAATCTAAGAACTTCTCCAACAAACCTCCATACATTGATGGAGTCTCTGGATTCAGACATGCCTGAAGCTAACACACCTTAGGATTGTTCAGAAATTTGAACCCTTACACACCCCTTCACACTGAAGTCAGCTCACATTGAAATTTCTACTGTAGCCTAACTCTGAAAAAAGATCACATCTTTCTCTGAGTCCACAGCTCTCTTTGTACCATTCTGTCTGTGTGGCAGCTGGGCAACCATCACCACCGTCACTGTGACTATTGTGACCTACCATCATTGTGGACCTGTGTGTTCCAGGGGTCGGGTGGTAGGTATATCACAGGAAATGGCTCTGTTACTCCCCACAGTACCCTCAGAAGGTCTGATTGTGGATAAGGGTCCTTGGACATACAGGTAACCTGAAGTGTGAAGAATTGCTGATCTTGCCCAAGCCCCACCCTCTGATCCCAGGTCTGTTGGAGGCTAAAGAAGTGTGTCCCAGATGGCGGAGTTGGTTTGAATCTGGGTTCTGAGGCTTCCTAGCTGTGGTCAATCATGTCCCTGCACGAGATGGTCCAGTCAGTCAAGCAATGGCCATTCAAGCTCGAGGACCTGAATTCAAGCTTCAGAACCCCGTGTTTATTTTACAAAGCCATGGGGCTGAAGAGATGGTACGGTGGTTAACACCTTTGCTGCTCTTGCAGAAGACACTGGTTCAGTTCCTAGCACACACATGGTGGCTCATAACCATCTGCAAGCCCAGTTTCAAGGGTTCTGATGCCTTCCACCGGTCATGCACACAGCATACATACATACATGCAGACAAAATGCTCATACACATAAAATAAAATAAACAAAGGCATAAAAAGCCATGTGTGGTGTTATGAGGATAAAAGGAAACAGCTTTGGAACAAGCCTTAACATTTCAAATTGGGGACTCCTATATAACAGGCCTCCTAAAACAATATCAATTTGTCTCAAAGTATTGCTATAAACTGTCTTGAAGATCTTATAGAACTTCTATTTGGAGTAAAGTCAAACAGATTCAGACACTGCATTTTTGGGAGTTAATGTATAAAAATCAAAGCCCACTTCATAAGGCAAACACTGAGAAAGATACGAGGTATGCAAGAAACTGCAGGATGCTAAAAGGAACCATTCCTGTTTGTTTGTTTATTTATTTATTTATTTATTTATTTATTACTTTTTCTTTTTTTTTTTGAGACAGGGTTTCTCTGTGTAGCTTTGTGCCTTCCCTGGATCTCGCTTGGTAGACCAGGCTGGCCTCGAACTCACAGAGATCTGCCTGGCTCTGCCTCCCAAGTACTGGGATTAAAGGCGAGTGCCATCACAGCCTGGCTTCTTTTTAATTTAAAATTTTAATTAATTAAATTTTTCCCCAGCTGGGTCACAGTTTCCCCTCCCTCTCTCCTCTCCTCCAAGCCCCTCCTCCTAGTCCCACCCCCATCCACTCCTTTTCCTTTTCTTCAGAAAAGTGCTGTCCTCCCATGTATATCAGCCAGCCATGACATATCAAATTGCAGTAAGACTAGGCACCTCCTCTCCTATTAAGGCTGGACAAGGCAACCCAGCAGGAGGAAAGGGTCCCAAGAGTAGGCAACAGAGTCAGAGACAGCCCCCACTCCCTCTACCAGGAGTCCCACAAGAAGACCAAGCTACATGTGTGCAGATGGCCTAAGTCAGTCCCATGTAAGTTCTCTGGTTGGCGGTTCAGTCTCTGAGAGCCCCTATGAGCCTAAGTTAGTTGATTCTGTGGGTTTTCTTGTGGTGTCCTTGGCCCCTCTGCCTCCCATAATCCTTCCCCCCCTTCTTCCACTGGATTCCCCAAGCTCTACCTAATGTTTGGCTGTGGGTCTGCATCCGTTTCCATTGGTTGCTGGGTGAAGCCTCTGAACATTTCTTGACCGGTCATAAACACAATCTCTTGGTTAACTCCCAAGACAAAGCTACATTTTCTCGGGAAGCAGTTCACAGGTCTCCAAGAACTCAAGGCAACCATTCCTGGATCTCACTCTGCCACATTATCACCTGACTCTGTGGGATTCTTTGGGTCCATGAGGTTCACTTCCTGTCTTCACCTGGGTGGTAAGCATTGTGGGACGCAGGCCTTTCAAATCCTTCTCTGGTGATTGCTGTTCACTGCCTCGCCTGGGAGCTTTATGCGGTTTAACTGGTGCATGGAAGATTGTAAGAACTTTGCCAAGTATGAGACTCTTGCTTCTCCCCCTTAAGAAAGGTTGACAGAGCTAGGACAAAACTGGGTGACTTATCCCCTCTTCTTCTTCAGCTAGCAAAATGGAGAGAGGGTGTGACTGGGCCCATGTCACTCTGTGGACAGCAGGAGAATAAGACAGGGGCCTTTTTTTCCCCTCCTCCTCGCAGTCCCCCTGTGTACTACCCTTTCCACGCTCACTGGAAGTGATGGCTGTGCCTCCTCTGCTTTGAGAACTTCAAACTGTCCACTCAGATGACACTCAGAACAGGGCTGGCTTCCTTCCTGGCCAGTGTCTCCTCTTAAGATCTTAACCATGCAAACAGGCCCTCTGGTGGGAGATCCTTCTGAGCTGGAAAGGGAACCTGGATTTAATTCTTCAGTTCCTGCCTCCTGCCCAGAGTCTCCAGACAGCAAAGAGAGGAGTCTGGGAGGTTGGGGCTTGGGTCACCTCCCCCTGCTCTGGAAGGAGTCTCTGGAGGATGCCCCCACAGGTCCTGCTAAAGATGCTAACCCCAATTCTCCCCTGGCTGACAAGCAGGCTGGCTGCCCAGTCCATGGAGAAGTTAGAGGGTTTTTATGCTCTGGCAACCATGTTAGTGAGAACCCAGCAGTGGTTTTAGAGGGAATCATGCTGAAATTGGCTGTGTGTTTTTGTTAATGTGGGGAATGAAGCATCCTCACTGTGGCCCTGGACAGTTTACGTCCTGAAAGAGTGACTGGCGTTAACAAAGCCACTACAGGGCAGGGTTCAGATTAGAAAATACAGTTTTCTTTTGTTAATTTCTTTTAAAAGCCCTCTCTATCTTTATCCTTTCTCCCATGGCTCCTGTAGCTCACTGATAACCTGTAAGCCTCCTTGGGTGACAACGGGGCTGCAATGCTAATGACACAGACAAAGCTGGAGCTGCCCCTCTGCAGAGAGGCTTCCTGGGCACTCCTTCTTCAAAGCCAAGCCCTGCCAGGAGGGCCAGCCTCTCCTTCCTCTCCCCTCGCCAGTGGGGTTTCACGTAGTGAATACCAACATGGATCAAGACAGAATATTTATCCAGGAATGGTGGAGCATGCCTGGAACCCCCAGTACTGAGGAGGTGGAGGAAGAAGAATTGGAGGACCCTGTCAGAATATAAAAACTGAAAGGGGCTGGAGATGTAAGTCAATTGCAGAGTGCTTGCCTGGCATACATGAGGTCCTGGGTTCAATCTATGGTTCTGCAGGAAGAGGAGAAGGAAAAGGAAGGCTCATCCATTTTCATTGCTGCCTCCTAAAGTTAGTGGCTGATGCCAACACTGCGGGCAGCAGCAAGGTGAGTCCCCAAGTCCCAGCACTGCCTCAAAATGTCCTTTCTCCTATGGATTCCAAGGACAAAAATGGGGAGATATGTGTAGACTGCTGGCACCTGATGGCCTCCCCTATTCCAAAGAACTGGCTTTCTCCAGTTTGCTCCAAGCATCTCTTGAGCATTGCTCAGAAGGACCGATTTGGGGCATCACACAGTCACAGAGCCACCAGGTGGTTCTGATTCTAGACCCTCACGTCCTAGGTGCTGCTGCTGCTAATGTCTGCAAAGTTGCTTGAGGAACAGAGGCAGTGATGGGGAGGAAATGTTTTCCTCTGTTCCTGTGGCCATTCACCCTGCCTGACCTTTCACCTCACCTGACCTCTCACCCCACCTGACCTCCCTGCCTTGTCTCTGGGTGCTGGCTAGGTCTCTGCCTTAGATCACCTCATCTGACTGTGACAACCACCTTCCAAGTCTCAGGTCTGGTGCTGATATTCAGTAACCCCTGGTTTCTCGTGAACACAACCCCACTCCTGACACCGAATGTCTCCATGATCCACACAGCTCACAAACCACACACTTACCCTTCAGCTCTGACATTGGGGCCACTCAGCCTGCTCTTTCTGTCACCTGCCCTTCTCACCATGTCTCAAGGTCTAGAATTTCACTACCTCTCACCTACTCATGAAATACCAGTTCCACCACAAACACCATCCTTTCATTTTTCCTTATCTTCCAACCACAGAGAATGACATTGTCCCAAGATCTTAAATGCAAAGTTGGGTAGCCCAGCTTCCTCTCCCAGATCTGGTCTGTGCCCCATATCCCAGAACCAAGGCTTCCTGAGATCAGAAACTTAGCCAGAAGGAACTTCACCCAAGTCTTTAGGCAGTGAATGTTGGTTGAATGACTAACTGATGGAACCCATCAGCCCTTGAGGCTAGTGAATGGATGGATGTTCAGCATGGACCCAAGACTGGGAGTCTCTGTGCTGGTGTGGGGCGTTGTTTTTGCAGGTAAGTAAATGCGTGTCCCAGTGGTGGCTTTATATACTGGCTGTCCACTGACTTCACCCTCTTTCTCTCCTCTGCCATTAGAGGCAGAGTAAATGATGCTGCAAGACCCCTCTGACACTTTTACAGGTGGGTATGCCAGAATTGCTTTCACTGAGGGAGCAGAGTAAGATGTTTTGTCTGACCTCTCATACACCAGTCACTGCTTCCATCTTTATACTAAACTTTGGCAGGCGGTGTTCTTTCCAGGGTCTGAGAATCTCTTGGTAGAGTTCTGGTGGTCATCACCAACTGGACACACACACACACACACACACACACACACACACACACACACACACACACACACACGCACACACCCTCCCTCTTTGGTTGAGGAACCACCACTCTCTCATCCTGTTTGTTTTCAAGTCTCACCACGGCTGCCTGGAAGCTGAGAAAACAGACGCCCGGCTGAGGGCCTTGGCACCCACCCAGGGTAACTGGGACACCCATGTTTGCAAAGAAAGCATTTATGAAGTGTGAAGAAATCCTGAACAGTGCCGTTCAAAAAGTGTGTTTAAATTTCACTCAGAATGTTCTATTTTGTGTAGGGGTAGAGTCCCTTTGGCAAAAACACTGGCTGGCATTTGCAAAGCATGGTTGCCATGGAGCTGTTAAGAGACACTAGCTACTGAAGGATGGCAATTAATCCTGTGGTTGGAGGGACATCAAGCCAGCAGCTCCTTGGGGAAGCTTCTGGGAAAGGGGATGCTAAAAGGCAAAGTTGAAAGAGGACACTTTTAGACTAGTCTTGTCACATGCCTTTTTAAGGAGACTGTGTGCATGCTGTGTGTGTGTGTGTGTGTGTGTGTGTGTGTGCTTCCCTGCTGTCTAGGATTGAGGGTGCAACACCTGGAGATTACCATCTCCAACTTCCCTATCAGTGAAAGGTCAGAGGGGCTTTAGGGCCGATGTGGGATACTCGGTCTCTAGAGAGTGTCCTCTTCTGCTGATTTCAGAGGCTGGTTACTCACTCTGACAGAGATCTCTGGAGAACTCCTTGGTGTTGAGGGTTGGCCTAGGTTGGGATCTACCATGAACAAGACAGCCTCTGCTGTCGGAGACAAACTGTAACTATTTAAAGAAGAAGAAAGAAGGTGGTTGTGATTCTGTGGGAGGCTTGAGAAGTGAGTACAAGATGGCAGGCTAATGGAGGAGGAGGGTGACAGGGCACGAGGGCTGTGAGGAGAGGTGCGGATGCTGACTCTGGAGTGACAGAGAAGCCACCTGTGGGGAGACCCAAGAGGAAAGTGAATCCGAGATGGACACTGTAGGGCAGATACAGACCCCTGGTGAGCGTGCAGGGAAACAGCCAGCAAACAAAATACAGGTTGAGAAACAAAATAATCCCCCAAACTGACAAAAACAAAAGTCCCTAAATTATGTTAAAATTGCCAGAATGGGTGGTACATGCTTGTAATGCTGGCATTTGAGAGGCTGAAACAGAGGGTTTGCTGTGAGTTCCAGGTCAGGCTGAGCTACCACATGAGGCTTTATCTTAATAAACCAAAAAAGGAAGAGGAAAAGGAGGAGGTGGTGGTGGCAGCAGCTTGGAAGTCTGTCCCTGTGGCCTGACAAGGACAGATAAAAGCCAGTTCCTATCATGGTGGCCTTACGACTTCCTCTCTCCCCGGCATCGGGCTTGGCATAGGGCCCAGAGTGAGGCGAGTAAATATTTGCTGAGTAAGTGAACTGGCCCAGGAACACTTTAATGTTGAATGAGGCTCTCCATTGAAGTCAAGATTCAATCTCTCCTCGGAAGGCAAACCTCTGCGCAAGGAGATCGGATCACCAGAGAAGCCGTACAAGATGAAACCATTTCACCCTGCAGGAAGTCACCAAGCTCCCATTATTTAAGGCTTTGCTCTGCAAGAGTGATCTATCTGTCAATGGCTAGTAGAACAGAGGAAAGAAGGCTGAGTTTCAATGAGTCAGTCACTTTCAGTAGCAATACTAATTCTGGAACTCAAAGATAGGAAGGTGCAGGGCTCTTCTGTTGCCCAGCTTGCTGCTGTGTGACTGAGGGGGCTTGAGGTGGAGCTGGACTTGGCTCACATCTCCCTTGGGCCACTTTAAATGGCCTCATGTGCCTCTAAGGCGATCACCATGGCTCCTCACGGCTCCATGGGAAGGGTTAGGGTGAGTGTCAATTTTCCTGGGCTTTTTTGGTTTTTAGAAACTCATAACTCCTTATTGGACAGCTATTTCTAGAAAACTAAAGTTTGGGTGTGATTAGAGTATCACCTGAGGTTGTCCAGAGGCAAAGCTAAGCCATGGTATGGCAGGGCTTAACTAGTGTCCAGTGTTCTTCAGCCAACCATGGCCAGATTAAATCAAATTACCTTCTCAAAGCATTGTTACTAGAGCTGGTCCCTGCTGGGCATCCTTGCTCCTCCAGGGAGCACACAGGTCTTTCTAACCCTCATCTAGTAAGCTTCCCGAGTGGCTCCCTCCTCCTTAGCCCAGTGCAGGCTGGTGACAAAGGGTGTTGGCCATTGTCACCAGGCAGGGGCACTTGGCAGGAAGTTCATTTTCTAGTTGCCTACTAACTTTGCAGTTAATTAGCTTTGCAGGACATCGTTCACTGGGGCTCCCACCAATCTCATCACTGGTTATGCACAAGGATGCAGGATGCTCTGTCTCTCTCTCTCTTGCTCCTTCTCAGGCTAGTATCTAACTTAGTAAATACTCAGAAGCCAATGGAAAATCCTTGGTACCCCAGATTGCAGTCCATCAGAAGCACTCTGGTACTCAGGGACCAAGACAAGATAAAAATCAAGCTGTGGTCTGTCATGAAACATGAGAGGGTCTGGTTTTCCTGGTATCTGCTGGGGACTTGCCCAAGAGCCAATGGCTCCTCAAGAACTGGGAGTCTCTCATCCTTGGGTCACCCTTAGGAGAGGCTCCTTGGCTTGCTCAGTTCCCTCTTTCCCTGTTATGTCCCAGCCCCCAACCCGTGCTCTGTTGCCTCCCATGAACTTTGGCTTAATGTCACAATGTTCTGCCTTTCCTTAGGAGGCATCCCCATTTGTCCTGTTCATCTAGTGCCTGTCTCCCAGACCCCTCTGACATCTCTTCCCTCCTGCTCTTGACAGAGGACCCTTTGGCTTGGCTTCAATCGCCAGGTTCAATCTCTCAAGCCAGTGCTTTAACTCTCCCTTGACTCCTGGACAGTGAGTGCTTCCTAGCTAAGAACCAGCCAATCTCAGCCTCAGCTGAAGGCTTCCTGGAGGGTCCTGGCTCCAATCAGGCCTTCACTGCCTGTCTTTCCTTCATTCCTTCTCTTCCTCATTCCAACCAGTGCTATCAAATACCCAGTCATGATTGTTGGGGTAGACACAGGGGTGGCTGAACATGGCTCTGTTCTCCAATAGTGGTGGTCTCTTTGCAGAGATCTCTTTCTCTATACACCCATGCATATTTGAAGGATGTAAAAGAAAGTCTTTTGAGAGAAAAGAAGGAAGTACAAAGGCAGGTCTATGTTTTCTAGCTTCTAGCCACATCTAGCTGACAAACCATCTCACTTTGTATCCTCCTCTAGGGAGCAAAGCATCATGGGACTGGCCTGGATGCATGTCTCACAGCTGTAGAGGTTTGAGGCTGGGTCATTCTTTATTGTTGCGCGCTGCCCTGTGATCTGTAGTGTTTCCTAACATCTCTGGCATCTACCATGGAGTGCCAGCAGCATTCTCAAACAACAATAACAACAACAACAACATCAACAGCAATGACGACAGCAAATTGTCTCCAGATACTTTCAAACATCCAAAGGGGAGCAAAACTACCATTGCCTAATAACCACCAGGCTTCACAATGACTCCAGAGTTTGTTCATTCTCTGGGTACCATCTTCAGCTGTCAAGACTGGGGAGGAGTATACTTGACCTTTGAACTTAAGAGACAGGGTCTAGCTCTTGTGTATTCTGGGGGAGGGGAGCTCATTTCCAGCTACCTCTGGCTTCCTGAATATACATTTTTGTGAATGAGTCCAACATTTAGGAAGCATATCCCAAGGTATTACAGTGGTGCCATTGCTTTTCCTTTGTAGCATTTATTGCCACCAAAGCCCCTTCCTCCCTGTGTAGACATGAGCCTCAGGAAGCAGGTGAGTGAGCCTGACTGGTCAAGTTTCTTCCTACGTGCTCTGGCTGGGGATACTTCAGGAATAAGCATGTGACCTGAATTAGCTCTGGCTACTGAGTGAAGAGTAGGGGGGTTAAGACTTCCTGACCTTTGTCTCCTGTGTCACTGATATGTGTGACAGGAACCTGGGTCCTTGGGAACCCTCCTGCAGCTCCCCAGAGGCTCTGCACTGCTGAAGTCTGTTGAAGGCAGGGCTTCTGTTCCTAAGGGTAGGTGGCTCTCACCATGGGCCAAAACAATGGTAGTCAGTGGGTGGAGAGGACGAAATACTTCCACCTTCCTCCTTAGCACCCATCTCACATTGCCTCTCTGGACTTTGTCCTCCTCACACAGAGAGAATCCAAAGACTTGCCATGGAGGATAAGTGGCCTAGCCTTTGCTGTTCCCTGGCCTGGCCTCCCTAAAATTTCTTCTTGGGATGCAAACTTCCTCATCAAATTTGAACAAATGCCTCATTTCCCTTTCTCAATATCCAATCCAAGATCAGGTAAAAAATAATGTTAATTTTTTTCCTGGAAAAAAGTAGATAGTTCTAAATTGTAACTCAATAATGTAAGAGTTTTCAAACTAACATGTGCAATTGGGGTGAGCTAACTTAATTCAATATCAGAGGAACAGGGAAGTAAGTATTTTAATCATCTCATTCTCGTAACGGGAGTGGAAACTGGTTCCATGGGAGATAAACAGTCCAAGCCACAAGGTTCTCATGTAAAACACAGTGCCTGACTTAAGCTGACAGGGAGAAGGGAACTTCTTTCTGTGTGATGGCGTTTCCTGACGTGTGCTTTCTTCTTTCATTTTTCCTTTCCTTTCCTCTCTTCTTTTAAAATCACAGCCATAAAAAGGTGGTAAATTAGAAAGTCACAGTAAACTATCATCAGAATTGGCTGGGACCAATTTCAAGGAGACAGTCTCATGGGCCAGGCCTTAGGAATGAGGGAGACAGGAAATAAACTACAGAAGCATTCCTTCCCTTCTCTGAACCTGTTTCCTCTGCCTCAAATGAGGCTAATCATAGTGACAGGGTGACTCTTGAACCTGCAGCCCAGAGCCTGGCACAGACAGATACAAGCAAAAACTCACCCCTGCTTCATGGACATGATAGATCCTCATGGAGATTTGAGTCTGTTACCAAAATGTGGTCCTCCCATGGCAGCCCTGGTATTGCTCCAGCAGCATTACCATCATCCACAGGTGTCATCTCAGAGGACCTTGAACACACCAGACTGCCGGGTTGTTATATTGTCTGTCTTCACCACCTAAACTTTGAACTTAAGAGACAGAGTCTAGCACCTAAATAATGCTTCTGTCACTGTCTCCCACCACAGGCAAGAGCACTTGATCCGGTAGCTCATCTTTGGGGTCCAAGGCCTCTGGCCAGGGGAATGGAAATAATTTCCTAGAGCTTCAGGGTTGCCAGCACGTGTGGTGAAGGGGGCCCAGAGGCAGGGCTTCCCTCACCTGGAAGATGGTCCTGGCTGATGAGGAGCCTCCAGACTCTGTGAAGCTGGAATCTGCTCTGGTTTGAGGGGCAACTAGGCTGAAATGCTCTTTCCATTCACCACACAGCTAGCTAGCTTTCCCTTCCTCCTTCTCCCTCCTTCCTTCTGTCCTTCCCCCTTCCTCTTCTTCCTGTCTTTCCTTCTTTCCCACCTTCCTTTGTGCTCGCCCCTCTCGTTATTGTGTGTCCAGGTGTAGGTGTGTGTGTGTGCGCACATGTATATGTGCCTATGTGCATACATGTGGAGACCCAAGGATTGGATGGCAAATGCTTTGCTATGTATTCTCTGCCTTGTTCCTTGAAACAGGGCTATTCATTGAACCTGGAGATAAGATGGCATCCAGCAAACACCCGTTATTCTTCTGTCTTGGACCCCTATAGGTGTACGTGTCTAACTGGCCCCCACAGGTGTGTGTGGCTAAATCTGGAATTGGTTTTTAGCATGAGTGTTTGGAACTCAACTCAAGTCTTCGTTGTTACACAGAATGCACCCTTATCCCTGAACAACTTCCTTGGCCCACAGCTAACACTTTCTTGAGTTGCTCTGTGCTAGGCTCTGGAGGTGCAACAATAGGAAAACAGAGTCCTTGTCTGCTGTGGGATGTTCTGTATGTCAAATGTGTTGCTCTGATTGGTTAAAATAAGTAAAGTGCTGATTGGCCAGTAGCCAGGCAGGAAGGATAGGGTAGGCAGGACAAGGAAGAGGAGAAGGCTGGGAACAGGAAGGCTGGGGGAGACACTGCCAGCCGCTGCCATGAGAAGCAACATGTAAAGACACCGGTAAGCCACAAGCCACGTGGCAAAGTATAGACTAACAGAAATGGGTTAATTTCAGATAGAAAAGGTAGATAAGCAGCCTGCCATGGCCATACAGTTTGTAAGCAATATAAGTTTCTGTGTGCTTTCTTGGTTGGGTCTGAGCGACTGTGGGACTGGTGGGTAAGAGAGATTTGTCCTGACTGTGGGTCAGGCAGAAAAACTCCAACTACACTTGTCCTCAAAGTTTAGGTGGTGAAGACAGACAATATAGCAACCTGGCAGTTTGGTGTGTTCAAGGTCCTCTGAGATGACATCAGTGGATGATGGTAATGCTGCTGGAGCAATACCAGGGCTGCCATGGGAGGACCACATTTTGGTAACAGACTCAGATCTCCATGAGGATCTATCATGTCCATGAAGCAGGGGTAAGTTTTTGCTTATATCTGTCTGTGCCAGGCTCTGGGCTGCAGGTTCAAGAGTTACCCTGTCACTATGATTAGCCTCATTTGGGGCAGAGGAAACAGGTTCAGAGAAGGGAAGGAATGCTTCTGTTACTGTCTCCCACCACAGGCGAGAGCACTTGATCCATCATCATGCACCCTAGATAACCTGGTCCCAATGCTGGGTGGACAGATGATTGAGCTTCCAGACTCTGCAATCATTTCACTGACTAAAAATCAAGAAGGGTTAGGGTGGCCAGATGGCTCAATGGGCGAAGATGCTTGCCATCAACTCTGACCATCCAGTTCCATCCTCAGGTCCCACATGGTGGAAAGAGAAAACTGACTCCTGTAAGTTGCTTTTGGTGATGTGTATGTGCTGTGACATGCCCCCTTCACCAAACAAATAGATTTTTTTAAAAGAAATAAAAGTTTGGATGGGGCTGGAGAGATGGCTCAGAGGGTGGGAGCACTGGCTGCTCTTCCACAGGTCCTGAGTTCAATTCCCAGCAACCACATGGTGGCTCACAACCATCTGTAATGAGATCTGATGCCCTCTTCTGGTGTGCAGGCAACATGCAGGCAGAACCCTGTATGCATAATAAATAAATCGTTTTTAAAAAGTTTACATTTACAAAAAAAAAAAGAAAAAAAGAAAAAGAAATTAAAGTTTGGAACATGAGAACAAATTCCTCTAAGAACGTAAATCCTTGATTTTATATGTGGCCAATGTCCTCAGGGTAACCTTGTCACTGACATACTCATCACCTCTCTGTCCCCCCCAGGGGGCTGTCTAAGTTTCAGATAATCAGGGAAAGATGCCATTACAAGATTTGGGAAGCACATGAGCCCCAAGGCCTTGTTTGCCTTGCTGATAGACAGCAGCCCTGCATTACCTGCAGGAAATACCTGAAATGGTTGCTAGCCCTTCAGGTCCTCTACATACACTGTGTTTCCTGTATGCTCCATGGCATTTTCACAGAATGACAGTTACTCTGTCCTTCTAAGCAGTGTGCCCTGGTGCACAACATTTTTGCATGTTGGAGCCATTGCTAAGAAAAATCAGCCTGGATGTAAGCACTCAGATCCCAGGACATCTGATTTGATACACAAGACAGCCACTAAGAGACTAATGGGCATGACTCATGGAAGCCTGGATGGGCTGCACAGAGGGATGATTCATGTGCTGCGTGGGAGGGTGTGAGCTTTCATCACGATATTCAGAACAGCATGCCACTTAGAACTTATGAGTTTCTTGCTTCTGGAAGTTTCTACTTGATACTTTTGGATCACAGTTGACCATGGATATCTGAAAGCAGACACTGAAACTGTGGTCAAGGGTATCTATTGAACTGGCATAAGAACCAGAGGTTAAGAGGACTCAGGTCTTCTCAGACTCAGGACTAGCTCCTAACAACTTCCTATCATTCCCTGGGACCCAGGAAAGATGCCTCAAATGAATTCAGGCAGAGGCTCATTGGCACTCAGTCTGCATGGGAAAAAGTTGACAGGTTCCTGGAGTTTTCCATCTGTCTTTCCTGATTCTTTGCTGACATACCCTTCCTCCTTCCCCCTTGCCTGCTAGGGGCTCACCCACACCAGCTCACACAGCCCACTTAGAGCTTGTTATCTCCCTCCTTCAATATTCTAGGGAGCAAGAGACATGAGCCCCAGGAAATAGCACCCAAGCAACCCTCCCTGTGCATGGATTTCACTTTCAGCACTATGGACAGAGCTCCAAGCAGGGGTCTGTACTTGCCCTGTTGGCACTGGAGAGGCTCTGGTAGAAGAACCTCTTGGGTACGAAGGACTACAGAAAGACTTCTGTTGTAAATACACAAATGTTACTTGATGTCAGGAAACTGCAGGGTGGCAGCAGATACCTTGGAAGTCAAGGTCAAGGTTGCCAAAGCAGCCCAAGGGTAGACTCTCCTGGCTCCCAGCAGCCCTCACAGGAAGGACTATCATAGAAAGATCAGTGTCATTCACATCCAGTTACCAGAGCTCAACCCTCCACATCTGGGGGGATTTTCACTACAGGTGACATCTCCACAATGGCAAGACTTATTCTGAAGACAGATTTATAATAAACAGCCTTATTTTATAGGGTCCCAAATATTTACACCCAAACAAGCCCTGCATATAACTTGCTCCATTGATCTCTCTGCTGCCACTGAGTGCATCTCTTTATTTTATTACTGTACCTTCCAGTCCCTCCAGCTTCCAAGTGCACCTTTCTCATTTCCACGGTAGCTGTCGCTTGGCAGCCCTGTCTTCAGCTCCTCTTCACCTTTCTCCTTCCATATGCTAGGGCCCCACCCACACCAGCTCATACAGCGGGCTTGGACCACCGGGATACCCCTCTTTCCTCATCAGGATTCTAAGGAGCAAACAGAAATAACCCTTGGAGAAGGCCCCTGTTCAACCCTCCTCCAGTCGCTCATTCTCTGGACAGCACTCTGGACTTTTCAGCACTCTGGACAGAGCTCCTGGCCAAGGTGTTTTAACAGACTTGCAGGGCCGAGCTACTAGGGATGCGGAGTCTTCCTGCCTCATCTCTTAGTATTTCCAGCGTTATGAAGTAAACCCCAAGTGGTTTCCAACCTCCACGGCTACCCAAGACACAGGCTCAATAATAGAGCGAGCAGTGTATGGAAAAAAGGAGCAATTTTAATTTCAAAGTTCTGCTGACATCCATCGAGTACTCTCAAGGTTTATATAAACAGAACGCCCTGCTTGAAATATCACTTTGAATTCTGCCGGTGCCATCACACCTCTCATAGGCTGCTGTTTGGGTTCTTCTCAGCAATGTGAGCTTTTGTGTTTTAATATTCAGAGGCACAAGGAAGCAAGAAAATTATAGCTGGGAAGCCCGGGCTCGGTTCTTCATCATCCAAGTTAAATTTGGCTGAATGGAGGGAAAATATCCTTTTAAAAGGGGTGGTGAATGGGAATAATAATCTCTTACATTTACAAAACACTAGGCATTTCCAAAGCCCTCCCACGTTCATTATCTTGTTAGATTTCCCCAGCAATCTGGAACCAAGCACCCCACAGATCGCCATAGTGGGTGTTGGATATGAATGGCAGCTCTCAGAAGACCTCAGTGAAGAGAGAAACTGAGGCTGGGGGAGTCAGTGACTGGTTGGTCACTCTGTGATGGCAAAACTGGGCTGGGCAGGCCTGGCCAAGACCAAGACCAGAAGTTGACAATACAGACACCTCTTGGCACGCTACCTCCTTTGAACTTTGCCCACATCTCCAAAGTGACTTTTCACTTCTCTTCCCATCAGGTAGACTCTCTCCAAACCAAGAGTCTTTGAGGATGTCTCACATACTCTTAGGAGACTTAAGTCCACAGCAAAAAGAAGAGACTCCTCACAGACAATAACGGTTTCTAGCAAGTAGCGTGTTTGTGCAAGAAGCATCTGTCCCTTGACCTGCATCATTGTCAGGTGACCTTTAGAACTCTGAGATGTGGACAGCCCCTTTTCATGGTTAAAGGGCTGTGTAGTTGCAGTATGGTCACATTTGCATTCAAAGAGTTAGTTCTTTGTCACTCTGCTACATGCTTCCTGTAGGGAAGGCTTGGCCTCCACAGGGAGGGCTTGGATAGGGAATGGGGCTTGCATTTTTTCCTAGGGACCAGGTTCTCAGTCAGTCCCCTGTCTTCTGATCCTGTCTTGGAGACCAGAAGTTTGTGGGTCTGACATTCTGAGTCCCAAGCTTCTTCCTTTGCTTCCTTGACCTGTGAGATGAAAATCACTGCCTTGTATCCTGTCAATGGCCCAGGCATTTATACAACATTGTCACCACTCCAGCAAGTGGTCTGTGATAAGGATGAATAGTAAATGAGTGGGTAAATGAACCATCCATGAATCAGGGGAGAGAGGAGGGAGTGGTCAGAGGAGAACACTGTAGACTTTGTTCTTACCTTCTACCTTCTTGTGAGATGCAGGGAATCAAACTCAAGTCATCATGCTTGTACAGCAAGCACCTTAACCCACTGAGCTCGCTCATTGCTCAGGACATAACTCTGAAGAGGAGTGGGACTATGCAGTGGAAAGACCACAGTCCCCAAGAGTGCAACACCTGCCCTGTCTTGAAACCCCGATCTTCAGTGGAAGACTCCCTGTGGCATCCCAGGCATCCTTCTCCTCTCAGCTGCACTGACAGCTCCTGAGAAGCAGGCAAAGTGGATGCATCTGGAGACAGAGCTTTGGGGGGTGGGGGTCAAGGTGAGAGAGGAAGACAGGAGATTCGGGGCCGGGGTGCACTAGGGACTCATCAGATAAGCCTGTTTTGATGTTCATGGCTGAGTCTGGGCTGGGCAGGTTGATGGCGTTGGCTGCAGGCTCTGTCTCTAGGGGTGGTGTCATTTATAGGTTCTTGAAATTTGCTGCTGTTGATAACGGTGACGAGCTATAAACATCCCCAAGTGAGGAATGTTAATAACACAGGAGGCATTTTTTAAGTGGTGGCTTTGGGGAGCCTTCAGTATGTCAGTGCCAATGGGCTGGCTGTTGTCACTGTCATATATCTGGGAAGTTATTCTGGGAAGGTCGCACAGTGACTCCATTGTCATTACATACAAAATATTTCAATTTTCCAGAATAGAGTTGGTTGCGGCACCAATGAATCTTTGTCATTTCTCCCTTTATGTGCCCTGCTTGTCTCTGGAGTCTGGTTTTGTATAAGCAGAGGATGGACAGAGAATAGGTGGTTCTGGCTGGCATGGGGTTCTGCACAGCAGAACTGTGGTGAGGAGGGTATAGAGCCCAGGGATGGGTCTCTGAGCACCTCTGCAAGGTCACAGCAGTTGTCAAGTTGAGGGATCATAAGGCCCCTCCTCCCATACATCTGACCTACAGTTCACCTGTTCTAGCCAAACTGTCCCCTGGACACAGCTGGAAACTTTAGCCTAGGGTCTTTGCTCCTATCTTTGATTCTCCTGCAAATGTACTTTCTGTCCACCAGCCCTCAGGGCCAGTGCTCCACCAAGGCCATTGTTCTTTCCTGACTGGGAGCCGAGCAGTGGCTGTGATTCATCTGGTATTCGTCACAGCTTCCTTGTGTCTCTGCTACCATTTCCTTCATGGCAGTGGGCTTAAATCTTGTTCTATCTAACTTGTTCCCAATTTGTCATCAGCTCCTTGTGGGCAAGGACCATGCTATATACACCCCTGTAGGTCCTAAAGTAGCTGGCTGCCTCTGTGTCTCCTGCCTCCTGCCTCTTGTCCTTGAGAGCTGACCCCCAGTACCTCTCTAGACCTCAGCTCTGGCTTCCTGCATGTGAGGACCACCAGGTTGGTCTAGGATCCTTTCCAGGGGACGATTATCTCAGGAGCCCAGACCTCCAGTTCTAACTCTCCTCCCCACTTTCTAGTGAGCCTGGCATGCATGAGAAGACAGGAGGCAGAGCGTTAGCAGGCGACGGTGGCTCGGCTGAAACTCTCTTCCTGAGAGGAAATGCTGATGGTGTGACAAGAGTCCAGAAGCTGGATGTCTGGGTTACAAACAACCGCTCAGTGCCTCCATGCTGGTCTCTACTGGCCCTTTAACCAATGGATTACATCTCTGGAGGGGACTTGATGGTGCAGTGGAGGTACCTATTTTTAGGAAATATCTCAAAAGGAAGATGAGGGACATGGGACCATTAGCAAAGAATGGAGACTATCTCAAACACAGTCATCCTGGATAGGTGCAGACTGAGGGCTCCTCTTCCTTGGAGGCCTGACTTGGTAGCAGAATGCTGCTTGCCTCTCACATCTTGCTTCTCTAATCTGGCCCTCCGCTGGACTCAAACTCTTTAGTCTACACCTTCAGTGAAGGATCCAGCCCCAGATGTGTAGATGAGACAAATGAGGTACTTGCCTAAGGCACCAAATGTAAGAGGGACATTGTGGTGGCTAATCTTGGTTGTTAAACTGACTATATCTGGAATCAATTAAAACCCTAGCAACTGAGCATGACTATGAGGGAGTTTCGTGATTGGATCATCTGACAGGGAAGATCTACCCTAAATCTAGGCCACACCTGCTGGTGGCAGGCCACATAAAGGACATGGAAGAAGGAAGTTTTGCTTTTTGCTTGCGCCCCCTCCCCCACTGGCAAGTTTGTCTGTCTTCTTGCTAAGGCATCCCTCTGGTGGCATTAGAACCCACTTCTTCAGGATACCAACATGCACTGAAAACTGGCAGCTCTAGGAGTCCCTGGAACTCCAGCCCCAGATTGGAACTGCTGAGACACACAAGCTCATGGACTGAGCAACTCTCAGATAACAATTATAGCCACTCTAATAAACCCCCTTTAAATACATAAATTGTATATATTCATTCTATCAGTTCTGCTCCTTTAGAGAACTCAAATACAGATTGTGGAACCAGAATGTCGTCTGCATGGTTCTGGCTTCAGAGTCATGAAGAATACCTAAATAAAGGGGCCGTGGAACCTTCCTCCACAGTTAAGGAGAACTGCCGATGTCAGGTAATGTGTGCCAAGGTGGTCCTTGCAAAAAGATCCTGAGAAGGCAAGAATCCCTAAGAGGTCAACGCTGTGAAAGTGAAGCTTGAGTTGTGTTGGAGACCCTGAGGTGTAGAGATGCAGGAGCCATGGGATATCTGCCAAGGAGAGCTGCGTGCAGAGAGTAGAGCCAGCCTGAGAGAGAAGGGTGGAGCAAAGCTGGAGGGTGGAGTCACTCAAGCCCTTTGACACCTGACATGGAACTACAAGGTTTGGAGTTCGCCCTGCTGGGTTTGGGTCTTGCTTTTGCCCAGTATTGCCTCACTATATCCCGGTTCCTCCCTTTTGGAATGGTAATGTATACTCTCTGCCATTGTGTGAAGTGTGGAGTCTGCTTTTTGATTTTGCTGGGGGGTTACAGTTGAGATTGCCTGAGTCTCAAAAGAGGCTTGGACTTTTAAGCAGCATTGAGAGTGAAAGACTATGGGAGCCTTTCAAGTTGGACTAAATGCACTTCTGCACTGTGATTTGGCCGTGAGACAACAGGGGTGCAGGAGTAGAATGTGGCAGTTTGAATGAGAATGGCCCCATAAGTCTCAGGCACGTGGGTACTTGGACTGTAGTTGGGGACTGTTTATTGCAGGGGAGGTAGGGTTTTAAAGGTGTGGCCTAGTAGAGGAAGTCACTGGGGGTGGGCTTTGCAGTTTCAAAGGACTCAAACAATTTAGCTCTCTCTGCTTCCTCTTTGTGGATTGGACCTGAGCTCTAGCACCATGCCTGTTTGCCACAATGGTGATGGATTCCTATCCCTCCAGAACTGTAAACCCCAAATAAACTCTTCCTTCTGTAAGTTGTCTTGGTCATGGTGTTTTAGCACAGCAATAGGGGAGTAACCAGTACATACACAAAACTTTTAGTAATGAAGATGGTTTTTAATGGAGTATTTCAAACCACTGGACCTAATGTGAAAACCATCTATTGCAATCAAGTTATGATTTATACAGACAGGTTCAGTACCTTTTTCCCTTGTCAGGCCTGACCCCCTTGGGTCCCCAACTCTGAGCTAACAGCCTTTAGTCATGCTACCAACATCCTGTGCCCTCTCCCTCACAGCCCCACAGAATCCCCTCAGCAGACTTAGGAGGAGGACATTTCCAGACACTCCAGGAAGCCGGATGACTTATCCAGGGTACCCTGGGTGATAAAGGGCAGAGCCAGGAGCCCACCCAGGATGTGGATCTTGGCCACTGAGCTTCTTCACTATGGCGTGTGAGCTGGCATTAATGTGCAGTAATTATCAGTCCTGAGAGGCGTCTGCATTCGCTTCTCCCCACCTTGGTCCTCCCTAGTGTGTTTGCACTAGAGGTACTATTTGCCCCTCCTGTGTGCTGATACTGTGCCTGCCCACACAGGCAGGGCAATACCCTGTCCTTGCTGTAGGGAGCTTGAAGAGCACTAAGGAAGAAAAGGAAATGCTACAGGTCTTCTCAGCTGGGGCTGATTCCTACTTCTAGAGGCTCTGATGGCCTCTCACTTGTCCCCTGCAGCCACCATGTAGCCCCCTCCCCCAGGAAGCCCCCACCTCCATCACTTTCTAATAGCAGAATCAGGCTAGAATGCCTCTGGGGGCAAATGTTGTGGAGTTATGCAGTTAACTCAGTGATGCGCTGCTCTCAGGAGGAGAGAAGGTTACGTGACCAGGAGCACAAACCTGGTGCCTTGGGATGGAATATCCCAGCAGGAAGCAACTTCAGGGAGAAGGTGTTTATTTTGGCTCAGTTCAAAGTTATAGTCTATCACAGAGAGGAGGCCACAGTGGCAAGAGCTTAGGGAGGAAGCCAGTCACATTGCATCTGAGTCAGGAGCAGAGTGATGAATTCATGCTCAGCTTGGTTTCCTTTTCATTTAGTCCTGGGGGCCATGCACACTCAGTGTGGATCTCACCTTAATTAACTAATTAAGAAAACCCCTCCCAGGCATACCCATAGGCCAACAACCCAGACAACACCTCACCAAGACTCCTTTTTCAGGGGATCCCAGACCCCAACAAGTGACAATTGACAAGTGACCGCCATACTGGGTTTTGTTCCAGACATTGCTTAGTACACCTCCAAACGTTCTCATCATTGGCCTGTTGTGGCACTCTGTTCTCTGGGCACACCATGGCCATTGACATCTTGAAATCAGAACAACTGTGATCCCCTCTGCCAGGAGACCCTCATAAGTTTGGACTCTCTGGCTCACAAGGCTCCAGCTTGCCCCCAAGATATAGAAATGGTGTCTGTAATTTTCCCATTTTCCTGTAAGTAACCCCAATTAAGCTCCTTGGTTCACCAAGCTAGACACGGATGGTCTTGCTGGTGCTCTCTCTGGGGTGAATAGATGTTTACTCAGGTCTCCTTAAGGAAACTCAGCTACAGACAAAATTTATCAGGTGCAAAGTCAGTCCCAAGAGTCCCAATTGGGAGCCCAACATGTGGAGCACACCCAACATGTCCGGCAAGAAGCCAGCCACCAGGGAAGGGGAGGGCTGAACTCAGATGCCCACCCCTTCCTGTGATGGTCACTTTGTTGAGCTAACTCTGTGTGTGTGTGTGTGTGTGTGTGTGTGTGTGTGTGTGTGTGTGTGTGCGCGCATGGGCTGTGCTTGATGGGGAGATAAGTTGAGGCTGGGTTGCTTAGCTTTCTCCATCCTAGAGTATGGCTAAGAAATGTCCTGGATCCTGCCAGCAGGTAGAGATATCCAGTCAGTAGGTGAAGGTGTCTAGCCAGCAGGTGGAGGTGTCCAGCCAGAGGGTGGAGGTGTCCAGCCAGTGGGTGGAGGTGTCCAGCCAGTGGGTGGAGGTGTCCAGCCAGCAGGTGGAGGAGTCTAGCCCCTGTGACGATCAGTTTGGTTGCAAGCCAAGTAAGTACAGCACTATGCTGCATCCTACCCCAGGGAAGGGAATCAGGCTGCAGAACTCAGATCTTTCATTTCACAGTTTAGAACATGAAGGTGCAGAGAGAGGAGTCAGTCACAGCAGCAAATCCTCCCAGCACTGTGTGGACTGTGCCCATAGGTTAAGCGCTTCACCCCTTGGTGCCTTTGGTTAGAGCCCATCTCCTCGAGCTGCATATATAGAACATGGAGGCTTGGAGAAGCATGGTAGCTGCTCAAGGTCATGTCCCCTATTGGTGTTAGTGACCAGGTGGGGATCAATGGGTGTGACTCAGGGTTTCAGCTCAAACATCCTCACAAGGTCACCGGGGTTTGGTGACAGCTGGAACTCTTCTGCCTTGCTCTGCTTGCTGTCTGTGCTGAGGCTTGGTTGAGACCAGCTCACTCAGCAGGATTGGGCCTGGGTCCCCAGGGAGGGCTACAGGGCCCTGTGTGTCCCTAGGGGCCAGGGATGCTGCCCCAGCTCGCCTTTCCTCAGCTCGCCCTTCAGCGGGGCTTTGATTCGCTGTTAACCTAAAGTTGAGCAGAGCCTCATGAATCATTCATGAAGATGCTCCAACGAGATCATTATTTTGAGTGTCGAGTGTCAGGGAAACAGCCTCTGACGGGTAAACATGATGTCTGGTGACAGAACAGCCGATGGGGTGACCCAGCAGCTGGGCACCTGCCATGCTGCAGGGAATTTTTAAACATTAAAAAAAAAAAAAAGCCACTCTGGCTGAGAGAAGAGCAGAGCCTCCTCACAAGCCCCCATGGAGGTAGATGCAGGTGTATGTGAGGGATGGAGGGAGGGGGCAGGGTGTCCTGAGAGCCTGTTCTCTGATGGGAAGTGACTCAATACAGCCCCCAGCCCTGTGCGGAGGCCCAGCTGCACTATGAGATCAGTAGAATCAGTACTGCTTCCCTTGTGGCCTCCCACAGAAGGTTATTCTAAAGACGACCAGGCAGGGCTCGCACTGAGGCTGCTAAGGTCTAGACTCTTCTCTGACTCTATTCTACCAGCAAGAGGCTGGACCTGTGACTGGCTGAGCCTCTGGGTCCCTGTGGGGCTTCTGACCCTGTCGAAGCCACTTTCCAGCAGCTGACAGGCTGTCGATAACCGTACTACCTGTATTATTTAAGCAGAACAAGGTGAGCCTTGCCTGCGCCCTTGAGCTCAGATCAAATTGATGGCCAGCACGGAAGCTACAGGCAATTAGATTGTTCCAAAGAGAAAGAAACACCGAGGGGGCTGGTGTGAGCCCTGCAGCAGGGTGGGGCGCTGGCCCTCCTCTCTGCGGGCACAGACACTGAGCTCTGACTTTTCTCAGTTCCTCTTTGAATCTTTGTAGGGGACTGGGTGTCAAAGATATGTACCTATGTTAACAAGAAAGACCCCAGACCTGGGCCCAGGAGGCACCGCCATGGTCCTGATGACCCATTCACAGGGACTTTGCAGAAGTGTCTTCTTATCCCCCTGCTCTCCCCCCTCCCCTGCTCTCATCCCTCACCTCTAGGAATTGACTGTCACATGCTTTCTGTCTTCTTACAGACTGGCTCCTGAGAGTTTAATCAAAGGCAAAGCAAGAGAGTGTGTCCACTCCATGGGGCAGCAACAGCGAAGGCAGAATATGGGCAAACCTAGGAAACACTGACTCATGGACTCTAACCACAGGGCTTTAGGGGAAGCTGGAAAGACCCTTTGAGGTTGTCATGCCTCTCCCAGCACAAGGACATTTTCTACACCTAGCAAGCACTTCCTGAATACTCTCAGGATGGGGGGCTTGTTGCCTGTCTACCCCACCTACCATCCAAGGCCAATGTGGCTGCTACAAAGTTCTTTCTTAACCTTACTTAGTCTTAAGTTTGTTTCCCTAGAGAACCCACCACGATTGTGTTCTGTGGATCTGGAGAGAACAGGATATTACCCTTGAGGATGTTACCTTTCAAAAGTCTGAAGACAGACTCATGTTACTTACTAATTTTCACATCCATCCATCCATCCATCCATCCATCCATCCATCCATCCATCCATCCATTCATCTACTCACATCTTCATCCTCCCACCCAACTATCTACCCACTTAACAATCCTGACATTCACTTATTAGCCCCTATGAACACTGTCCATCAACATTGCCTCCTACCTACTTACCCTTCTACCCCTCCATCTATCCCCCACCCATCAACTCACTGACCCATCTACTATCTTTGCAGCCATCTACACATCTACCTACTAATCATCCTATCCACCAGCCTCTGCTCATTCACCCACCTACATACACAGCTGTTCTTCCAGCTGTCCACACACCTGTCCACTTGTCTTCTCAGTCTTTCACCTGTCCTCTGCCCACTCACTCACCAGTCCACTCACCTAGCCTTCCGGCTATCAACATACCCATCCTTTCTTCTATTTCACATGTACAGACAGTGGTGAAAATGTGAATCCACTCTGGATCATGAAAGGTGAGCTTCTTAGCTCCTCGGATCTTATGCTCTTAGTGCTGAGGCAGGTGTGTCCCCAGTCCCACAGAAACCTAAGTGCTTGCTCCCAGAGAACACAGAGTACCTAATAAAAATTCAGTCTCCTCTCCAGTTATCCCCAGAACCACAGTCCCTACTAGTTGGCCTGGCCATAACATGTCTGTAGCCACATCCCTTCAGCCAGAAGGAGCTGATAGGATCAAGTCTCTCAGGGTCTGAGGCAGGGGTGGGAGCTCTTCCCCACATCCTCATCCCTGGAGAGCAGGGAAGGTCTGCCTGAAACTCAAAATGCACTCTCCCAAGCTCTTTTGCAGATTACGGGTATTTTTCAGTGTATGAAAAACCAGCTCAGACAAGTCCCTGGTGGGCTCCACTGGGAAGTTCTTTTGGACACTTAAAAACTCAGCCTCCAAACTCAAGGCATGCTGGAGGTAATTGTTCAAGAAAATCAAAGGGAAGCGGATACAGCCAGTTTCTGGTTATTTATCAGCCATAGACACAGGTTACTTTTCATCACATTGAGCCTCAAGAAAGATAAAAACTGCAGTATTGATCTGAGCTTCTCCCATGAGGGATCCCTACTGGCAAGTCAGCACCACCTGAAAGGAGCCATTCCTGGCCTGAAACAGGCATGTGCGGGGTGGCAGCTGCTGGCCTCAAATACTCCTCTAGAGAGGCTGCGATGGTCTTTGACTTCTGGCATCTATTTTGTTACTTCCTCTGGGTGCCCCAGCCTTCCGGGAAAAGGCTGTGCCAGGACTGGGAGGCCTGTCCAGGACCTCCAGTGTCTATGGTAACCAGGGCATCTCATTCTCTGCCCAGGCACAAGGGCCCTTTCTTGGGTTACTTTGTGTGGCCCTTAGCTGATGACCTTCCCTAGAGACAGAAAATTGGGGTAGGGGATGACTGACCAGGGTGGGAGAGGTCAGGTTCCAGAGCCATGGTATCCTTAGAGGGCAGCCAACACCTATTGTTAATCTTATGTGCCATTGTGATGAGGCCACAGAATCCATCCTTGCCTTGCTCTGTTCTAAAGGAATCTTTTGAGGAGATTAGCATTTAAACGACTGGACTTTTGATAAGCAGGTGGCCCCTCCTCCACCTTGTGGGTGGGTCTCCATCCATTAACCTAAGGTCTTAAGAGACAAAAGCCAAGGTCTCCAAGGAAACAGGAGTCCCACCAACATGCAGCCTTCCATCTTTCCCTGGAATACCAGCTCTGTCCTGGGTCACCCACAGGTTGGCCTGTCCTACAGAAAGCAAATTTATAGGATCCACAATCATATTCCCTAAACACCTTCTGTCTCTGTCCCCACATCTCAGTCTCTTGCACTGATTCTTTTTCTCTGGAGTGCCCTATCCTGCCCACGGACCCCATGGGGCACTCAGGGAATACCAACCCTGGAGTCCAGCTCCCTGTTTCAGTCTCTGAAGGTCTTGGAGCCAGTCAACAAATACTGATGTTAGCCCTGCTGAGAGCTTGTCTAGTGCAGATCACAGAGCTGACATGGCACATGCACCCTCTCATCTGTCCTCAGAGAAATGGGAGGTCTGGGATGTCAAGCAACCTGCCCAACATCAAGCATAGGACAACGACTTCAGGCTTGTCTGAGGTCGCTGATATGAATTCACAACATGCCCCCACGGTTGGGCATGCCTGGCAGACCTAGACACTTCTGCCTAGCTATTTCCAGTTCAAAATAGCCATTTCCAGGTCAAAACGTCTTGCATGACCAGGACCCTGTGGCTTTGCATGGTTGTGTAAAGTGCGCAGTGCAGCGCAACCATGTGGTCTACGCGCATGCGTGGAGTAGCCACATAAGTCCGTGTACACAGGTGCTGCCCAGCCTTTATAAGCTGGCACCATGTTCCCTGGACTCACTTCCTCTCTTGACCATGTGTGCTTTTCACAGGCCTGTTCACATCTGTTTCTTTCTTTCCTATCTTAATAAAAACTCTTGTTAGTGGATTTTGTCGTGTTTTGTGACATTTCCTCACAGGGTAAGAGCGCCGCCAAACAACTAACAGTCACCAACCCGGGGCTGGGCTCTTGTCCTGGTGTTTATTGAGAAGCCAAGGAGGAGAAGGCCAGTGGCATCAGGAACAGGATATGGGGCACAGAGAAGGAACAATTGCTGGGATAAAACACCATGACCAAGAGCAACCCGGGGAAGAAAGGGTTTCTTTTATCTTATGTTTCCAGGTAACGGTTCATCACTTAGGGGAGTCAGGGCAGCTCAGGTTAGGCAGGACCCTGGGGTCAGGAACTGAAGCAGAGGCCATGGAAGAATACTGCTTACTGGGTAACTCCCCATGACTTGCTCAGCCTGTTTTTTTTATAGCACCCAGGGCCACCAACCTAGGGGTGGCACCACCGACAATGGGCTGGGCCCTGGCTGGGCCCTCTCACATCAATCATCAATGAAGAAAACACACCACAGGCTTGCCCACAAGTCAGTCTGGTGGGGGCATTTTCTCAAACGAGGATCCCTTTCCCCAGGTGACTCCAGCTTGTGTTAAGTTGATATAAAAAAATCTAACTGACAGAAACAAAACAGAACAAAAAACCAGCCAGCACAGCTGGCAGCCAAGGCCAAAGGCTGGTCCCTGGGACCGGGCCAGGCCTGCATGTCTTCAGGATCACCAGGGCCCTAGGGTCCCCCAGCCTATCCCAGAGGCATGGCTCTGCTTCTGTTGGGAGCTTTTGTGTCCCTGTCACCTCGTCAGTCCCTCCCATAGATAGAAGCATGGAGGAGAACAGGGAGGAAATGAAATCTAAAAAGCCATGTCAATTTGAGTGATTCCCTAGCAGCTGGCTGCCCCTCACTGCTCTGAGAAAGGCAATAAAGCTAGGGAGCCAATAACAGCAAATGGCAAGAGGCTTGACAGATATGCTGTCCCCAGCAGGTGATAGCCGATTCAACCAGGGCGAGAAATGGAAGCTGGGGCAAACTAGTCCAAGAAACAAGTGACCCCATGAGACCCCTCCCCCACCTAGTACATCTGAGCAGAGGGCACCAGTCCACCCTCACAGGAGTAGGCTGGGCCAGTCAGGTGGAGGGGGGCCTGCGTCATAGAGCCCTAGTAGCGGTGGGAGATGTTGCAGGGCCCCCATAGGTGGGCATGTGCTCTTAGCATCTAATGTATGGGTGTGGATGTCAGGGGTGAGATCCACTGAATGTGAGTGGCTCTTTATACCAGCTTTCATGTAAACCCAGGTCCTGGTTTCATGCTTGCCTGGGGCAAAGTTGGCCTTATCACACTTGGGTTGAGGACAAGGCTCTTGCATTGCAGTGAAGACAGGCACGGTCTGTGTCTCTGTAAGTTTCTCTGTGAGCTGGCTCACCTGACCCTACGCTCTGCCCTGCCTGTCTGTTCTCAAGGCAGGTACCAGGTTCTCACCAACTTCCTGACCACCTCCAAGTGCAGGACAAAGTGGCGGCAGTGCAGGCTAAGTTCGGCTTGATGCTGCTGGAACTCAGTGCCCAAGATGTGGGCCAGCACACAGTGTTGTTTCCCCAGCGCCAGCCACATAACCATATCCAGGAAGTTAGCCAGGGATGTGGCTTTGTCCTTTTGTCCTTGTCTCCTTAGAAGGCTGAGGGAGAAGGGGAGAGGGACAGGGAAGGAGTGTCCACACGGAGAAGACCCTGCCAGAGGTCAGTCTGGAGAGAGCATGCTATCTGTGTCTGTTTCCTCAGTTGTGTGGGGTGGCTGCTCAGGTCTGTTTGACATTGCCAACTTTTGGACTTAGAATCAACAGCCATGGTGAAGGGCTGGGGAGACAGCTCAGTTGGTAAAGTACTTACCATGCAGTCGTGAGACTGATCTCCAGCACCCACCTAATAAACCAAATGTGATGGTGTGTGCTTGTAATCCCAGCACTGGGGATCTCTAGCCAGCCAGCCCAACCAAGGAAGGAAGGCCCAGATTCCAGTGGGAGACTCTGTCCCAGAAAGTAAATGTGTCCAGAGGCATGACAACCAAGGTTGACCTCTGGCCTCCAAATGCATGTGCATATGTATACACACAGAGAAAACCATGGTGATAGTGTTGGGGAGGCAGTGTGGCAGGGAGCCTTAAATTTGACCAAGCCTCTTACATACCATGGCAGCACTGGCACCCTTCTGACCTCCAGATGCCTGGGACGCCTCCCCCTTACAGGCATTCTTAGGGGTAGGCTAGGGACCATAACTTACTTGGGAAGGCTCCAGGAGTGAGTCCTCCTGGAGTCCCTGTGCTGTCTGCTGAGCTCAGCAGTGTGGTTGTGACAAGCCACCAGGACATTTCAATGTTCAGGGGGGAGGACACCCTGCAGGAGATGCTCACACTTGTGAAAGAATGACTCAGAGTTCTCCCTGTGCTGCAGCTGGGCACACTACCTTTGGTCCTTCTGTCTCTGAGTTGAGGCTAGTTCTTCTTAGCGTCTTTCTTTTTCTCTATGCAGTCCCAGGCTGGCTTCAAACTTAGGGTAATCCTCCGGCTTCAGCCTCTTCAGTGACAGGACTACAGGAACGAGCTAGCATGCTTGATTTCTCTTCTTAGCTTATCACTGATGAGTCTAGACCTCAGTTTCCCTGTCTCTGAAATGGGAGAAGTCCCAGCACTTAGCCTATGCCACATGTCTGGAGTGGCTCCAGCCTGCGCAGGGCATCCCTAGAAACACCCAGACTTCTCAGCACTGGCTGACAACACCTCCGCATTTGGCAGAACCACGAGAGGAAAAGCTTCCCACCTCCCTGGTTCAAAGAAGAACCAAATTAAGGTGCTAAGTTTATACATTAATTTTTTGCCACAGATGGGAATTGAAATAGCTTTCTACAAGGTATTTTTAAAAACTGCTTTTCAGTGCTCCATTAAAAGGCTCTCTGCCTTGCCTTGGAGTCTCTACATCTGCCAAAAATACTATGAAAATTGCTAAAACACAGTCTCTGTTGGTTCTAGAAGGATTGCCAGCCAGCTCCAAATAATCTAAAACCTGATCACACTGGATCCCAGACAGAAAGCATCATTTTGACTAAGAGTGATCTGGCAGCCTTGTGGAAGGGCCTCTCTGGGGTTGGGAGGTCAGACCTGGGTCTCACAGGTCTTGTACCCAGTATTCTCTGCTCCTCCTTACCTTCTCCTGACCTGAAGTGCTGGTGTCTCTACTTCCTGGGTGGTGGCCTCCACAGCTTTGCCCAAGACTTTCTACTTCCTTTTGCAGGTCCGGATTTATCCAGCTAACTCCATATTCACAGAGTCCCTCCTCTCCCTGATAGTCTACCCAGATGTCCGACATGCGCTTTGCTCCCAATGGCTTGGAGGCCCTGTGATGCCCCAACCCCTTCCCTGCTTTCTTTTGAGCACACAGCCTTGCCAGCACCTAGTTCTCCAAGTCTGGAGGCCATTGGTCATTCCAGACTCCTCTCTCTCTACAGTGATCTCTCCTGCCCAGAATTGTCCCAGCCCGTGTTCTCCTCCCTCTGCTCCTGCCATGCCCTCTTGACACCCTGCAGGGCCTTCAGCCCCATCACAGGCCACCATCTCATCTCTTTCCAAAATGTCCAGTTTGCTTACAGCAAGAGAGAACTTTAAAAACACATTTATCAGATCCCACCACTGCTATGCTTCGAATGTCCAAATAAAACCCAGGCATTCTGCCCTGCCCCTGGGCCTGGAGCCCCCTTGGGTGCCCATGGCTTTCCTTTTAGCGTCTTCCTGTCCTTCTTTACCTCGCTGACCAGCTCCAGTCACTTGTGTTCTCCCTCCCTCCTTCCCTCCCTCCTGTCCCCCTCTCTCTTCCCTGCCTTCCAGCCTCAATACTTTTGAACTGACTGGCCCCCCTATCTGGGACATTCTTCCCTGAGTTTCTACAGGCTGTTTCTGCATCACTAGTCACGGTCCTGATGACACTTCCTTGAACAGCACAGACCTCACAAGCTAGCAGCTTTTCTATCTGTACATGTGTATCCTTTCCACTAGATGGCCTGCTGTGGGAGCTGGGACCTCAGGACTCGGACTGCAGAGGTCTGGAATTGTGTCCAATTCACGCTCTTCACTAACAGGCCTCTGTGACTGAGTAAGCAAGGACCTGTCCCAAACCACCATGTGCGCACCAGCAGCTCCTGGTTTCTCACTTGCTTCATTCTGACCATGCAGAGGCTCTCACCGAGACACCTCTCATTGTACTCAGACCTTGGTTAGAAGTCACCAGCCCGGTGTGGGGGTATCAGGAGGTGCTTCCAAAGGCCTGCTGGTCAGTACAGCATAAAGGGTTTCTGATCCAAGGCAGTGCAAGCTCAACTCTGCTGCTTGCACACTGCGTAGCTTGGATACATCCTTTAACCTCCGAGTACC
This sequence comes from Onychomys torridus, assembly GCF_903995425.1. Classification (NCBI taxonomy): domain Eukaryota; kingdom Metazoa; phylum Chordata; class Mammalia; order Rodentia; family Cricetidae; genus Onychomys; species Onychomys torridus. The sequence goes on from NC_050444.1 coordinate 162,686,148, forward strand.
AGCTGCCCCTGCTCACAGCAACCCCTCACACACCTGATCCTGCCTAGCTGCCGAGGTTCTTATTGCTGCCACTGATGAAAGAGACAAGTGTTTGGGGGCAACAATTATAGGAAGTCCTCAATTCCAATGAAAAGGCCCCGGAGATCCTAGCAGGAATCAGGAGGACACTATGGATCCTATATGCAGAGCACAGAGAAGGCAGCATCCAGTTTGATTTTTAAAACAAAACAAAACAAAACAAAACAAAACAAAACAACAGGAAACACTACTATCTGGACACAGAGCACCTGGTTCTACATAGGCAGGCCACACACAGGAAGCATAGCCCAATCCACCAGGATGCTGGCTGCCTTGTGCCTGGACCTGACATCCACAGTAGCCCATTCCACCAGGATGCTGATCATTCCTTGTGCCTGGACCTAGCACCTATTCTTTCCCTCAGTTACTATATGACACATTCCAGTTATGATGCAGTCAATGTCCCCAGTCCAGGGACTTGCCATAAGGGTGGCACATATCTATAGAGATATGATCAGACAAAAACAAGGTCCATAGCTAAGCTGTGAGCCAGGACAAAGGATAATGGAGGAGAATGATGGTGATAGGTGTGCTTAAGGAAGGGACTCCAAGGAGGGCTGCTGAGCTGAGACCTAAGTCATGTGGTCATCATAGTCACAGAAGACCAGGAGGACTTTGCAGGCAGAGGAAGGGCCAGGGTGAAAACTGTGGACAGAGCTTGTTCTCTGGAAGACAGTAGAGAGAGTGAGGTCTCACTGTGGACTGAGGGCAGAGCCATATAGAGTGACTTACAGTACATGGAGGCTGGACGAGGCAGGATACCTTTAACCCTGGGAGCAGGAGACATAGGTGGATTCTACTGGCCACACGTCAGCGGGAACCTTCACTTGTGATCTGATTTGCTCAAATCATGAAGAACTGATTATAAGTTTTAATTGTTTCTGGAAACTTGGAGGCTTGGAGCAGAGCGAAAAGGCCTCTGTTAAGTGGTTTACAATAACGGCCTGTTAACAAATTCCAGACCCAATTTATCCAAGAACTTGTTAAAATTCCCTCTGTGCAGCCACCAAAGGAATGTGCTTTTGAAGTCATTTACTTACCAATAAATTACAATGCTCTGGAATCATTAGCAGCAAAGTAAATTGTTTTAATTGATCTGAACTTCGTTACGACCCAGGGACTCTGCTTCTGCGCAAATGCACTTTCTAAGAGTCTAAAATAACAAATTAATCTCTCTTGAATCCTGTCATCTTTAGGTTTGTCCTTTCCCTTGGAGACCAGGAAAGAGAAGCAAATCAATGGTGGCTATAGATATCGCTGCGTGGCCTGGGAGCTGCCCAGAAATTCTGCCATGGGGACAGGGCGTCCAGGCCCAGCCAGTCTGCGTGGTGGGATGGTGTGGGAAGGGAAACTTTAGAGCCATCCTGTGCTAACACCTCTCTGTCCTAGCGTGTTGTCGCAGGCTGCATAATTGTTCACCCACAGGTTTGTGTTTACTGCAGTTTCTACAGGTGCTGTTTGCAATAAAAATAGGAGCTCGTTTAAAAGCGAACAGATTGGTGTGTGGTTCTACAATGGGAACATTTTGAAAATGTGTGTCAGGGGACTTAAAATTTTATTTATTTGTTTGTTTTTCATTTTGGAGGGAGCAGGAATGTGGAGGTCAGAGGCTAATTTGCCGGAGTCTCTCCTTCCACTGTGTAAGTCCCAGAGAATGAACTCAGATGGTTGGGCTTAGCAGCCAGCACCTTTACCTTCTGAGCCATTTGTCAGCCTTCATCAGGTGTACTCACACCACAGACTGAGCTGGCTACGACCTGGTGATATCATATGCACCCCCATTGGGACTAAAACTATACATGTCTGCATATGAGATTATTTCATTTTTATTTGTGTGTATGCTTGGATGTTTGTGTGTCAATGTCCTTGGAGGTCACTTGAGGGTGTTGGATCTCCTGGAGCTGGGAACCAAACTCTGGTCCTCTGCAAGAGCAGCAAGCACTCTTACGTGACAAGCCATCTCCTCAGCCGTGTCTGTACACTTTTTAAAGTCAGGCTTTTGTGTGACGATCTTGAATTCTGAGTTGTTCCTCAGGAAAGGCCTGTCCCCATCCCCTATCTTCTCGATACTTTGTGAGCCTGACATTCCATGCCCAGTGGCTCTGCTGTTTTACAGGGTGTTAGTCACCAAAACAGGACCTTAAAGGGACTGGAGCTGTGTTATGGGTTCCTTTGGATCCATTTGGAATTAGCACTGACCAGTTGATGGGAAAGAAGGTATCTGCCTAACAAGATCATGGCCATGGTTAAGGGGCACCTCCAGCTGCATCCCTCATGAACGACCCTGCAAGGCTAGATGTCTCATATTGTGATCTGTGTGCACAGATGTCAGCTCAGGGGGGTGGCCTGCAGGGTTGTGGGGCTCTCTTGACCTTGATTCTCCAGGGCTAGCACTGTTCAGGACACACAGGGGCCGCAGGGGTGGGGGTGTCCCACATCCATCTAAATTGCCCCAGCAAGTGCTCAGGCATGCCTGGAACTCCCTTCCCCTGACTCCTTCCACACTGGGGCTGGGATTATAGGGAGAAGCTAGTCCCTGAGGACAGAGCTAGTCATACATCCTAGGGGAGATGCTTGTGCTCCCAAGGAGGCAACAGTGACTTATGTTCTATGAACCCCTCATTCTTACCCAGGGACAGTGGAGCCCACCTACTCTTTGCACAGATAATTAGGGTCATTGGAGATAAGGAAGACTCATGCCTGGGCCTCAAGCTCTTGTTTTTAGGGTATTTTCTGTGAGGTCCTGTCAAGCTGCAGTGTGTGAAGGCTAATCTCTTCTGCTTGCAGCCCCACCTGGCACAACTGGTAGGGTGGGAGGGATCGAACACATCTGGCCAGGACTGAACCCACAGAGCTAGGAGGGGAGTAGAGGCGGAACAATGTCACAACAGTTTATCTTGGTGGCGCTGATGGGGGCGTCTCAGGAGGCACCCGTCTGGTTTACCAGTACGGACGATCTACACCTCAGCAAGCCCTTCTTCTATTGTTCCCCCAAAGAATGGGAAATTTGAGGCAAGGTCTTTGGGGGTCCAACAAGAAGTGTTGTTCAGCCTCCTGATGGCCGATACCACGAGAGCAGAGAACCTCACAGCTAGAAAGCTGAACCTGCCTGGCAGGTGCTGAGCATGGGGGAGGGAGCTCTGGATACACAGAATGGGACGCACAGCCGACAACTCTCAGAAGGGTCTCATGTCTTCAGGTACCCAGGCTTCTCAAAACCAACTTCTGCTTCCTAAGATGGAAACAACACAAAAATGTCCTATTACAGGGGGTGGCCGGAGGACTTTGCCTGCGCCAATGCAGGGGAGCCCTGCCCAAGCAGGTTACTGGTTACTCTGATGGTGGTAGTGATAAAATACTTTGACAAAATGTAAGGGGAAGGGGGAAAGAGGGTTTATTTCTAGCACAAGGTTTGAGGGCCCAGCCCATTACGGCAGGGAAGGCAGAAGCATGGGGTAGCTGGGATATTATGTCTAGAGTCGGGGTGGGGGTGGTGTGGGCACTGCATTTCATACTGCTTCACTGTTTTATGGAGTTCTGGACCCAGGCCCTGCGTCCTGGGTGGGTCTTCCCAGCTCTGTTATCCTAATCTAGAGACTCCCTCACAGGCATACACAGGGACTTGTCTTCTAGGTGATTACAGATCCTATCAAACTGATAAGATTAACCACCAGTGTGGAACCTCCAGGAAGTGACACATCCTTTGGGCACACTGTCCCTATTAGGCCTGAGGACAGGCATGCCCCAGCCCTTCACAGGCACTTGCTCAGCCCAGCACTGCAAGGCTGTCCCCTCTGTGAAGTGTAGGGCTCCTTCCCCTCCCCTGACCAAGTCCTAATATCCCAAGGAGGAGGAATCAAATGTTAATGGGAAATACTTAACATGGGAAGGGAGTCTATTTCTCCTTAACTGTCTCTGGCTGCACAGGATTCCGAGGAGCTATTGAAGGTAAATTGCTTGGTTTTCAATTTTAAGCTGCACTTATCTGAGCTCGATCAGTCTTCCTTGATCGTGGCAGGAAATAATAAGTGCCCGAAACGGGGTTGCCCTGGTGCTCAATAACATGGCGATTGTATCCCCATTTCATTATGGAAGACAGACAGTCCTGGATGCAAGTTTATTGATATGATAAATTGTCCCTCACACCCTTATAGGTGAAACTCCTGCCCTGTGGGCAGGAGCTGGTACCCACTAAAAAGTGCCATGTCATTGGCATCAGTCTGGATGTACCTGCTAGGGGATAAACCTGGGATTACCCTGATAATGAAGGCACTGCAGGGGTCCCTGAGGCCAGATAATCCTCAGTCTTCCTGACCTGGAGCTAGGCACAGGTATGCTACATAGGGTCAAGAGCCCAAGGTCTGGAATCTGCTGGATTCAAACCGCACGCACCTATCTCTTAATGTGCTTCCCTGAAATATGGAGACAGTACAGGAAGCGGCAAGCAGAGCCAACTGGTGTTGCATGGTTATGTTGCCTACAGCCCTCTGAGCCAAGGGGGGGGGGGGGGGGGGGGTAACTCCCATCAAGCAGCAGGGCAGAGACTTCTAGTTGCTGAGAGGCCTGTGGGTTCCCAGATTGACTGTGCTAGCCATAGGTGCAGGAAGGCACTGAGGCCTGGGGTTGGTACCACCAGGCTACAGGAGTTTGTCCTGGGGTCACAGTTTTGCTCATCTCAGAGAATAAGAGGCAGAGCCCCAGAAGGCCAGGCTTGTGCTGGTCTGTGAGATCTGAGCCCCAGGGCAGGGTTGATGGCCAATGGCAGGCTGCCTAGTCCTCCTCTGCAGGGCAGAAGTTGCCACAAGGATCTGGGTGAATGAGTGGATATCAGAGGCAGAGCTCAGCAGGGCATCTAGGATCTGTTGCCTGGTGTAGATGCCACCTCTGCACAGGCTCAGGGAGGAGGCTGCCGCAGAACTTTTGTGTTGCCTTCCTAGACAATCACTGTTAGTCTCTGAGGCAGGGGCTTTTCTGTTCCCAATAAAGCCTTTCCTAGGAGTGAGTGCTCCAGGTAAGTGCTCCAGTCACTGCCATCTTGGGATCCCCACCCAGTGGACCCGAAGCAGGGTAGCTGCTGGACATGAGTGAGGTCCTGCAGAATTGAAGTGTACAGAATCCCCGAGGCCTCAACCCACCCCCGGTACTCATCTTTAAACCCTAATACGAAGATAAATGGGTGGGAAAAGCTCTCCCTCCTCAACCAGGTAAACACAAAACAGCAGTGAGTCGGCAACATTCGGTCTGACACAGGAGCCGTGAGGCATTACTCACCCAGATAAGTTTAATGCATAATTTAGAAACATCATCAAAATGGGAAGGAAGGGAAGAGTCCCTAAATGACTTGGAAAGAGCTTCGGTGCTGAGCTCGTCAGAAGAGGCTGAAGACGCATGGTGGACGCACACCCTACACTTGCAGTAATTGGATTGAGATGGATCCCTGAACAGAACACCTAGGGAGCACAGATGCACCCTTTCTGGAAGTGGGAAGCAGAGCTCTGCAGGAGCCAGCACCCTGGCATGATGTATGACATGCTCAACCCTGGCAGGCTCTGGGATATCTCCCCTAGGTTCCCTGGTGTTCTTCAGCCACCCTTGATCCAGAGGCTGCATCCTTTACCCTTGACCTAGGTAGATCTGGAGCCTGGTGTACAGAAACAGAGTGGTGGGGACAGGGACACTCTCAGGCATTTATGTCCCTTTTCTCCCATAGAGCTGGTAGTGGCTGCAGGTGGCATAGAAGGGCCACATCGTCCTCCTCAGGAAACTATTGGTAATTGCTTAGCTGGGGCTTTTTTGCTCCTCATGATGCTTCTCCGGGAAGGAACATCTCAGGGACAGGGACATCACAGGCCCTTAACCTGCTATATCAAAGATGCTTTGGTCAACAAGCACTCCCAGTGTACTGTAATGTTCCCTTCATTAAAGGGGTATAGGAGTTCTAGTACGGGCAGGCAGGGTGGCTTGGGAGACCCAGCACAGCACTGAGCCCTATAGAGTCCTTGCTGTCTTCTCTCGTGTCTTTGAGACACTGATGTCCCTGCCTGTATCAGACAGTGTGAGAGTCAAGCTAGGCTGGCACCAGTCAATTTGTTAGGCGGTTCTTTGGCAAGGTGCCAAGCTCAGTGAGGTGAGAAGGAGGCTGTGGCAGGTAGAAGGACACTGTTCTATGGTTATGTTGCCTAAAGACCTCTTGGCCACTGGGGGCATTTCCCATCAGGGCAGGGCAGGATTTCTGGTTGCAGAGAGGCCTTTGGTTTTCCAGATACTTAGCCATGGGTGTTGGGGGGGGGGATGAGGCCTTGTGTGTGTGCTGCCAGTCCACAGGGGAGACCTGATTTTGGAGTAACCACCAACCTGGCCATTGCCAATTTGCTGGTCCCAAGATTCAAACGGTCAGTTTGGTTCTGGGTGTGATGTTAGCTGGCAGGGTTTGAGAGCTCCCAAGCCATGGAATATGCCCCTTTGTTGAGTAGGATCCTGAGCCTGCAGGGGACAGTGGGCTCTGTGGAGTCTAAACAAGACTCCTTTCCAAAAGGGGAAGGACCCAGGCATGTGAGCCAGGAACAGTCCCCTAATTTTTTGGGATTATTGACAGCACAGGCCACCCTCTTGCCTGTTTTAACACATCTGCTGGTGTCGATGGCTTCTTCCAAGATGTCTCTATGGTAAGGCAGAGTCCACAATCAGAAGGCCCTGGCTAGCAGAGAAGCATCCTTCCTCATGCCTCCAAACACTTGACTCCTATTTCGATCCCTTTTCCCTGGGCCCACTGACCATTGGATCTTGCCTTCCTGGGAACTGCCCTGTCTGGCCCATCTTCCAAACCCTACAAGGTTTATGCCCATGTTGTAATACTGTGGAACCGTGTCTGAGGTGCTGTGGGGGTGCAGATGTTGATGAAAGGCTCAGCTTCATGCTGAAGCAGATAAGTGTGAAATGAACAAGGGCCCTGAGCCGGGATCTTGGGATAAATGAGAGACCAGTGAATGATGAGTAGTGGGTGCTACCTCCCAGCTTCTCAGTGATGAGCCACACTCCCTAATCTTTAGTCTCTTGTGCCCTGGCCACCCTGAGTTCTGATCTCTCCTCTCTCGTCCTTCAAGGCCCTCCACTTTTGTTCCCCTGGAGCTTGCCGTGTGCCTTGCACGCTCACACCCTTCTTCCTACTTTCCCCACAAGTCCTGAAGCCCTGCAGGTCCGGTCCATTTTTACCTTATCCTGTTGAGCATCCCCTGCAAACAGGCTGCCCTCCTGAGGCCCTCTGCATGCCCCTCTGTGTGCATTCCCTCATGTCACTCAGATGTCTGCTTGGATGTCCCCTCAGCACAGAGAGGCCCCTTTGTGGCCACTCTGCCTAAACCCCGTTATTCCTTCCTTGCTTCTGCTTTGTTATCGTTACAGCATTTATCACGATCTGAAATTATATTACAGGCTCACAACCCAATTCCAAAATCCATAAAGCTCTGAAAACCACAAGCTTGTTCATAACTCACTTGATGGCAAAACGTGACCTGAACGGATGTGAGGCTATTTATAGCCCAGGTTCATCCCTCTCCGTGTGAATATTCATACATTTTGCTGTAGAAATATTAATGCGTTTGATTACGGGGTGCACTCCACGCCCCACTGGGGACATTATATAATATATGGTCTATGAGCTGTATTAAGTTTCTGAATGCTCCCACTGGGTTTCTAGTCTTCAACATCCCTGGTCTCATGGGCCAGATGGCTCTGCTGTGGGGGCTGTTCTTGCCTCGGCAGACCCTCTGGCCTCCAGCCCAAGATGCCAGCAGCATCCTTCCCTCAGGTTGACACAGGATAATGTCTGCAGATACCAACAGGCCTTCAGTTGAGGTCCACTGGCCTGAGCCCATCTGGCTCAAGGGTTTTCTAAACCTGGCCAAGCTGGTTTGGGTTCCCTTTCCTAGCACGCGGCTGACCTGAGCCACAGTGTCTGTTTGTGCTTTTTCCTGCTGTGTCCCAGGATTTGGTGGCATCCATTACAGATTCCTCCCTTGGTTGTGTCTAGAGCTTGCTCCTTGGACCAAGACCTGAGTCATGCTCCTTCAAGTGCCCTGCCTGGCTGTACCCCCAGGGATTAGTTTTGTGAGGATCCTGCTAAGACAGCTCAGCTATCCTTGGTGGCCGACCACGCTCTGTCTCTTGTCACCAGCTCTAGTCATTGCTGCCTCTGGCAGTGGTGGTGAATCCCACGCGTCCTTGTTGGAATCAGAGTGGAACATCTCAGTGCGGCTCCAGTGCCTGCCATCTCTCTCCCTCCCTCCCCTTCTCCAGCAGTTTTTTCTTAGCTGCACATCACTGGTGCCTAAAGCAATTGAAGAGTTCACGCTTCCAGCAGTGGCCCTCACCCCGAGGGCTTCTCAGGATGTCCTTGGAGTCCACTCCTAGCAGAGCTTCCTCAGCCATCCTGAATGGATCGTCTTTCTGGAAGTATTCACCCCTCAAAGGGCTTGAGGGCCCAGGGGCAACCCAGCTCCCATATCCTGTGTCTGAGTCCAAAGCGGCATGGCTGACACCAGAGAGTAAAGCTTTAGAGTGGGAACTCTGGCCTGTGTCCTTCTCTCAAGAGACAGTTCCTTATAAATAGCTAGATACTTATCCCAGTGTGCATCACCCCTGAACCTTCTGGTGGACTCACCCACCTGGGGAGCAAACCCAGGAACTCAGCCTGGGCTTGCTTCCTTCTAGCAGGGGAGTCTCCGAAGTCTCATATATCTCAATAATGGGTTCCCAGTTGGTGGCGCTGTTTGGAAAGTTACAGAACCTTTAAGGGGCGGAACCTCTCTTCACTTCTGGCTCATTCTCTCTGCTTCTTGCTTGTGACTGCCGCCAAGCCTGCTGCTGGCTATACCTTCTTTGCCATTATGGATTTGCCATCTAGAACTATAAGCCAAGATATACCTTCTTTCATAAGAGGCTTTTTTGTTGTTGTTGTTGTTGTTTTGGTTTATCATCACAGAACAGAAAAGTAATATTGGGAGCTTTATCTCTCTTGGAAGCCTAGTTCCATAGAGAAGAGTTCAAAAGGTATTCCTTTCTTAACCCTACCAGATGATTTCAGCCAGCTATGTAGAGCTCAGTGCACTGACCACATCCCACTCATACTCCATGGTACTTCCTTTGTGCTTGGGCTCCTCGGTGTTGCATACACAGTCTGGCACCTGCCGGTTCCCACATATCTCCACTCTTTGACAGGTGGGCAAGTATGGCAAAGAGGGAACAGCTGCTCAGAAAGCCAGCTCTACTGCAGAAGCCAGGCTGGCAGCTCTTTCCACCAAGGGTGAGCTCTTCTCCTGGACTCCTATCCTTCACAGTCAGTTGTCATGGTAGAGTCACTGTCCTCAGGTCACTGCTCCAGGCCAAGGCTACCCTGGGGATCTGGGGCCCTGTTACAACCATACCCCCCCCCGGGGGGGGGGGAGAAAAGCAGGTGACCCCAGACATAGAGAGGGTAGAGACCCAGAAAGTTCTGGAATATAGCTGTGATATCCACAGCAGAAATATCCATTTCTTCCTTGTTCTCCAATGCTTCAGTTCCTGGAAACATAGTCACCCTGACGGCTGTGTGACATTTCCAGCTTTCTTTGCATCAGGTGTGGCTATGTGCCTGAGCACTGGTCAATGGGATGTGACAGTGACATGTGGAAATTCTCAGAACTGTTTTTAAAGGGAGGGCTGGGCCTCTCTCTTTCTCTCTTTCCTGGAAGCTGGGATGTATCAATAGCAGTTGGCATTAGAGCAGCCATATTGGACCACAAGCAGCTGAAGCAGATTGTTGGAAGAAGACAGGGGGAGCCTGGGTCCTGTAGACATTGGTGGTGGCACCCAATAAGTCCTTGACCAGCTCTGTTGCAGAGACAAAACATAGACCTTTGACCATGGAACTTTTGTTTGTGTTTAGCTTTTTCCCCCCAACTGATTCCAATCCATGAGACATTAGAGCCCAGGCAGATCTTGCCAGGGATAATTCCAGAAAGTTCTTTTATGGCCACATTGCAGTGTGCTGGGCAGAGACTGAGTGAAGGCTGTGTAGTAAGGTCCTGGGAGCAGGGGCAGAGGGGTGGAAGAGAGCAGGCAGGTAAAATGCTCTGCCTGAGAGACAGGCAATGCTTAGGTGACCACGGCCCTTTCTCCTTGGAGTAGATGCCACCTTGTGCCCTTATTTGTGGTAATTACCAATTCCTACCAAAGGAGGGCCCTGTTCCCCTGAAGGCTGACTCTTGGGACAGACACCAGCTGTTGGGGAGACAGAGCCAGCGTCTCTTGTTAGTGGTGACATCAAAGTTACAGAAACAACAATGAGTTCTCTCGGAACAAGCACCTCCGGAAAAGGACCACTCAGCTGGGACGAGGAGGAAGTGAAGAGACACCTGCCAGTACAAATACCCAGTACGAAACCTGCCATGTGTGCTGCCATGGCTTCATTTAACTCTGTAATCATGGGAAAGTGAGAAGCGGGAAGGGCTCCTGCCCTCCTGTGACACTTCAGGAAACTGAGGCATGATTCACAACAGGGCTCTTGGCTATCTTCCCTGGGTAGAGGTAGAAGAAGAAACTGAATCATGTGAACCAGGAGTTTGTGCTCTTGGGATCAAGGACCATGGTGGGAAGATGATGTGGGTTTCTGTTGCTGGAGTCTCAGTGGCGGGGAGCAGGGGACAGAAATCTAGAACCCATCTGTTCCCAGTCTGGCTAGAGACTCGTCCCAAGGGTCACTCACAACTGGTGCATTTTGCAGGACTCACCCATAACTGGCAGAGCGCAGTAGGCTGCCATGCCTGCAGCTCCCTGAGGTCCCTGCTGGGCAGCTTTTCCTCCCTCTCTGGTGCCCAGCCCGGCCGTTGTTTCTGTACTTTGTCCAAATTAAAAACCCATCGCTGCCCATTCCTAGGTAAAAAGAGTTAATTTTCGATTCAAATGTGTGGGAGGGTGTCCCCAGGGAACAGAGTAATGAAGCCGCTAGTGCTCGTTGCAAAACAAATAGATAAATCAATGTTTCAATTTTCTCCATGTGCGAGAATGGCCACCGTTGCTTAGCAATCGGAAAACATGACTGCCGGCCCTTCGGTAGTAAATGCACAAAAGTCGCTGGGGTCTTGAACCATCCTGGAATGATGGCCAGGCAGGCACCCTCAGGGATGCGTGGCACTAGGAGCCCGGGAAGGAGGCTGGAGACAACCGCAGAATCTGCTCTTCTGGCTTCCCAGTGCCCCCAGAGGCAGAGGGTGGAGCCCCTGGGCACATGGGAGCCCCGAGAGTACCAGCAGTGGGTGAGGCCTTCAGTCAGATGAGGTTATCTGGACCCTCTAGGTTGCAGGATATGATGGAGGGAGAGAGGACCAAGTGTGCCGGGGTAGAGGCCTGTCTGACCCTGTCAGCTCCTCTTCCCTGCAGGCTTGCATACAGCCGAACTGTGAATGGCTAGCACAGGTCCTGCTTTTCTGCCTTGGGACCGACCCCCCAAGGCTCCCCAGCCCCTTCGGCTTTGAGTCATTGAAAGTATGCCTGGATTCCTTAGCAGCCTCATGGAGCCCATGGTTGTCTTTATATGATGAGGTGACTTTCTCATAGCCGCATGATGAGGATACATGTCTCCCGCATTTTTGAGAGGCCTGTGGATGAGGCTGTGATAGGCACAGTGTTGGTAGAGGTGGCTAGGAATGAGATACTCCCTCCAAAGGTAGAAAGACTTGCCCAAGGTCACCTCGGGTCAGCAGTCTGACCTGGAGACTGGTGCTTGGGGCAGTTCAGTTCCACAGGCTGAGGTGCCCAGGATCCTCGGGCTTGGAGTCTTAGGCAGCCTCATGATGAGTGACTGGGATTACCAGATGCCAGGGGAGGGAGCAACTGGAAGCTGCCGCAAACCACTTCACGGCCTGCCTCTTCTCCCACCTAGACCAGGGTGGGTCCATGGGACTTGGCCTCCCCAGTGACACCATGTCTGGCCTGGTCGTCCTGTTTCTGCCCATGTCCCCACATCTCCCTAGCATCTTCTGTCATCAGGAGCCTTGTTTGACCAGTTTGACCCATGTGGGGAATCTGCCACTTGGTAGTGAGTGACCTGTCAGCTACCCATGGAGGAAGGACCACATGGTGCCCTGCACCTGAAGCAGTGTCTGCCCCACCAGCCTCTTGGCTCACTTCCTGTCCGTTCCCAGGTCTGCTCATTTGAGACCTTGCCCCACTTCCCTATCTTCTTAGTGCTCTTTCCAGAAGCCTTCTCCCTCTTCTCTGTTAACCCTAGCTAAAGAGAATAAGAATTTGAGGGTAGGTCAAGTGCCATGGAACATGTTTGACGCCCCCTGGGCCAGTCTCTCTCAGTTCTTGCCCAGCCACTGTTTCCCAAACTCCTCTACAGTATTGTAGTCTCTAGCTGACTTTTGATGAGGAGAGCCTGTAGGACAAGGGATCTTCCTGAGACGGGCCACTGTGACAGTCCCAAGTGACATCCAAGGGGCTCTGTTCCTCAAACTCTCAAATGCCTGGGACCTACAGCCCGGGATGCTCTTTATGAAATGGGGATGCCATGGAGATGATGCATATGGCTCTGGATCAGGCCATGCCCCACTTGTCCCATAGCAGCAAAGCTCAAGGAAACTTGGGTGTGAACATGTGGATCCCTTCTGTGAGCTTGCAAGAAAGATGTCAACGAGTGTATGTGGGGAAAGGGGAGAAAAGGAGAGGGGAGGGAAGGGAAGAAGAGAGGAGAGGAAAGAAAACAGGATTCCCAGTCTCATGGTCAAATGTGTTTGGGAAATGTTTGTCAGCTTGCTTCTGGTGAATCTCAGCATTGTGGGGACAGTGAGGGAGCATGGCCAACCCCGCCATCAGGTTCGTTTTCCTCCCAGGGTATCTCATTCACATAACTCTGCAATGCTGCTTTTGTGGAACGGCACAAACTAGTGGCTGGAAACAGCTTTGGAGACAGTGTGCTAGAACAAAGGCTGGAGGACTGTCACCCCAACTGGCTGCTGGCTGCTTTATAAATAAAGCTTTATTGGCACAGAGCCAGCCCATCCACTGAGGGACTGTCTCTGGGAGCTTTCCAGACACAGTGGCAGAATTGGGTGGTTGTGATAAAGGCCACAAAGCAGAAGGCACTCTCTGTCCCTTTAAGGAAAATATGGAGGCTTTGGATTTAGACCAAGGCCTTGGAAGAGCATTTTAAAGAAACATAGGGTGGAAATAGAAGGCCAGCACAATTATACCACAGGAGCCTTGGTAGTAAGGAAGGTAATTTGATGAAAGTTTTGAGGCTTGAGCCTTAAGGAAGCACCCTTCCTTGAACAGAGGAGTCTTTGAAGGGGTGAGTGGTACCTAAGACCCTGTGCAAGCCCTGTCTTGTCACAGCTGACCAGGAGGGGTGCCATGGTCTGTATCAGTCACCCAGAGCAGAGATGGGATCACAAGACAGGCTGGGGAGGCCCAAGGAGCTCTCTGGAGCAAATCCAGCTTTTCCTCTAAGGCAGAGAATCTTCAGTAAACACAGCCAGGACACTTCTGATGCCTTAGTTACCCATGTATATCTATGGATATCTATAGATGGCCTTCAGAGGCTATGGTCCTGGACAGGCCGAGGGGAGAAGGCTGTGAGGGTGCTCCCTGTAGGCCTTCCATCTCATAACATTCACCACCACCTTTTATTACCTCCTTCAGAGCAGTCAGAAAACCTCATCATCAAGCCTCCTCCCCCAGCAGTGAGGTGATCCCATTCTGGGGTCTCCTGCACACCTCGGTCAGTCTGTGAAATGTGACTGTCAGGACACTTCTCAGGACCTGCTCTGGCTATCCAGGACTGCTCCTCTGCACTGTGGTGTTGTCTCCTCGCTCTATCCCATATGCCAAGTGCCTCATAAACCACAGACATTTATTTTCTGCGGCTCTTGATGTTCGTGAGCTGAAAAGTGCTGGCCCATCTTGAGTTTTGTGAGAACTCACTTCCTGGTTCAATGGTGTCTTGTGGAGTACCCTCTCTCAGGCCTCCTGAAAATGGCGTGAACCCCAACATGAGCTCTTCAACCCTCCAAAGCCATCATGTTGGGGAGCTAGAATTTCAGCACATGGGTTTGGGGGAGAGTGGCACAAATATTTGGTCCATGACAAGTCACTTCATATTCCCCTGTGCCCCAAGGTCACAGTCTATGTAGTCAGGGCCACCTCCCGGACCCAATCACCTGGTCATTTGCTACATAAACATCCAGAAAGGCAGGAATGGAAAAGGCCCACATCAGCCACATGTATGAACATGAGAAATGAATCATAAGTATGCCTATCCACCCCACCTATGCCAATGGTAGGCATTACTAGTTGACTACAGATTTTCTTTCCTCTGAGATAGAACTTAGAGTCTCCCTTCATCCAGGCATAAAAGAGATAACATTGCCGGGTGGTGGTGGTGGTGCACGCCTTTAATCCCAGCACTCGGGAGGCAGGTGGATCTCTGTGAGTTCCAGGCCAGCCTGGTCTCCAAAGCGAGTTCCAGGAAAGGCGCAAAGCTACATAGAGAAACCCTCTCTCAAAAAACCAAAAAAAAAAAAAAAAAAAAAAAAAAAAGAGGTCCTCTAGGATGGAGTGAAAGGAACCCATGCACAGACGGGACTAACTGCCCAACAGGAAACCATGTGGGTTCAGTGCCCTCCTAGAAAAATACCTGGTGTACCCCCAGCCCCATGGTGGGGTCCACATAGGAAGCCCAAGTCACCACTCAGGGAAGTAGCTTGGTCTGATCACCAAGAAGGTCCAGGTGCCCTGTGGTGTGGGAGGGGGGATCAGCAACAGGGATAGCCAGGTGTGGGGGCCCTGGGGTGGACTGGGTGAGACTCAGAGAAGCTGGGCCTGGAAAGTCTGGAGCTTATAAACAGAAATTACCCAATGGTCTTTTGAGAGCTGGGAGTCCACAACCCTCGCCCTGTCTCAGCCATCGGACCCCTGGCCTCTCTTCATCTAAACCCTGGAACCACTTTCCCAAGGCAGAGAGGGCTAAGGCCAGGCAAGAGGTTGGGAGGCTCAGAGAAGGCCAGAGCTGAGGGAGCAGAATAAACAGTCATTCCTCTCCGGAAAAATGACCCTGCTGATCCTGGAGTTAAAAATAGTGGTATATTGATCGTGGGCTGTGCCCAGTGCCAGTTATCTGAGCTTCATTGGCAAAAGGACCTGTCTGAGTCAGCCACTTGGGTAATTTATTTTTCCATTCAGTAGCCAGGGAGTGTCTACCACACATCCTGGGATGAGTCACAACACTCCCTAGCCTTGAAGTTCATCATTTGTAAGTTGGGGTGGTTAACCCCAGGGCAGTGGGAAAGAGCCACCCTTCCCTGTTGGTTCCTTTCAGATACTGCCAGGTCTTCATGGGAAGAGTCTGCACAGAGTCTTGTTTTGTAGGTTTACAGGACCATCTTGATGCTCATAGTCCTCTGCTTAGAGCTCAGCACATGCTGCAGGCCCCCACACCTGGCTATCCCTGTTGCTGATCCCCCCTCCCACACCGCAGGGCACCTGGACCTTCTTGGTGATCAGACCAAGCTACTTCCCTGAGTGGTGACTTGGGCTTCCTATGTGGACCCCACCATGGGGCTGGGGGTACACCAGGTATTTTTCTAGGAGGGCACTGAACCCACATGGTTTCCTGTTGGGCAGTTAGTCCTGTCTGTGCATGGGTTCCTTTCACTCCTTACCCTCGAGACTATCACACAACAGGGGTACAGGAGTTGAGTATACTCAGGTTCCCCCCAAAGTGTGTGTCTACATGGAATGCCAGAATGTGTCTGGAAATGGCCTTCCCAAGCAGTCAGTTAAGGTGGGCACCTTGGGACGTCAGCATGGTCTGACATCCAATGGAAGGTATCCTTGATGGGGGAGGCATGGAGACACAAGGGAGGCCTTGTGAGGATGAGGCAGAGGTGACTCCACTTCAGGTCTGGGAATGTCAAAAGCAACCAGGAGTCACTGCAGCTGCAGGCATGCTGAGTTTTTCTCTCAGAGCTCAGGAGAGGCTCTGACCTGCCTGCACCTTGATTTTGGATGTGTGGTCTGAGAAGTGTGAGGCAGCAGGGCCTGTGATCTCACCACCCAGTCTGTGGCAGCAAGGGACCAAAGCTCCCTTTGTGGAAATGGCTCAAAGGCTGTTCTCAGGATAACAAAGATGTAGTCAAGATCCCTGGAGCCAAAGGCACCCTGGGGCTTAGAGTCAGAACCTCTATAGTCTGAGTTCACCTTCTGAGGCCTCAGCTTCCTGAGCCTAAAATGGGAACCATCATCCAAGCTCGCAGGAAGTCTGGTGAGCCACTAAACCCCATCTCAGGCCCACCTGCTCAGGCTGCTGTGTGGAGGGAGGGGTCTCAAGGCTAAGGGGACAGCTTTCTGTTCCACTGTGGCTCAGTGTGCCCACCTGGTCCTAGAAGATGCCAGGTAGAGGAACCTGAGGCCCGTCCAGTGGATCTCTCAAAGCCAGAACCACAGATGTGGCTTAAGATGAAAGCATGGCTTCCCAGGAGAATGTGAATGGAGAAAGCTGAGGGGAGTCTAGCCAGCACCTTGCTCTCAGCACTGCTATGGCCAGCCGAGGGAAGGGAGTACGTCAAAGAAGGAGCAGCCTGTGGATGGTGTGAGCACAGGCTGGCTTTCCCTCCCACTGGGCCCTCAGCCAGCCCAGCTTCTCTTTACCCTTCTATCCTAAGCAGCCCTTCTTTCCTGCTCTGGCCTGGATGCCTACGCCCTTTCCAACATCAGGAGCTTCTAATTCTAGCCTCAGAGTAACAGAATTAGGCCACAGACCAGAGCCCCCTGCCTGGGGCTAGTGTCCCTTCAAATGAGGCCCAGGAGACCCCTCACTTCTTGCACCATGGGAAGACACAGAAAACAGGGCTATCTATGAATAGAAGACTAGCCCTCACTATACATGGACTGACTGGGGCTTTCATAATGGTGATGATAGTTGATAATGATGATGATGATGATGATAATGATGATGATGATGATGATGATGATGATGATGATGATGGTGTCGGTGGTGATGGTAATGGTAATGGTGGTGATATGATGGTGGTAGTGATGGTGATGGTGATGATAACAGATTTCCAGTCTATAAAACCATGACACATACATTTCTGCTATTTAAAAGTTACCCAGTTTATGGTCTTTTGTTATAGCAGCTCAAAGGGTCTAAGTCAACCTTCTTTCTGTGATAGCAGATGGGTGGCAACAGGGAATACTTACAATTGTGGATCTGGACCCTTTACACACAGAGACCCCATCTTTTCTCACAACTCGGTTTTGTTTGAATATGAAATGTCACGTAGAGGCTCACGTGGAATTCTTGGTCCTCAGCTGGTGGTGTTTGTAAAGATTGTGGAGCCTTTAGGTTGAGCCTCACTGGATGAAGTGTGGCAGGCAATATGGTTTTAGGGGTCTGTCCCACTTACTGTCTGCTCTCTGCTCCCTGACTGAAGACGCACCATGACAGGATGGTCCTACTCCTGCTGCTCTGCCCTCCCCATCAGGCACCCTCTTGAGTTGTGAGCAAAAAACCTTTCACTGCTTAAATAACTCACCCACCCAGTAGCCTGGAATGACTGTCGTTTCTCAGTCGAGGAAGCTGAACCTCAGAGCTGTTTAGGGAGGCTCCTGGCACGGCCCAGCCAGGTGATCAGAGCTTCTGAGTCCCGGGCTTCCCCACCATGACTGTTGATCTACAGGGAGCAGAGGGAAGCCCATCAACCCCCCTGAGAAAGGGGCATCCTGGGCAGGGTGAGTGTTGGTCTAACAGGAGCCCGACAGAACCTGGCCTCTAGAAGAGGGTAGTGCAGAGTCACAGTTACCAAGCTGTGCCTGCTGTCGACTTTCACGACAGCTTACTACACTAAAGAGATTTACTTAGTTAAAAACACAGATCAGAACATCTTCCACGGTCCTGGCTGGGGCCAGAAGAAGCCAAATTCCCACTCTGATGATACCCTAGGCTAGCCCTTGGCACATGAAAAGACTGGCAAGTATTGGCCCCTGACCTCCCTATCCTGTGAATCTTCTCTCCTCCTTCCCAGTTTCTGAACATTTAAGTTCTCTAATCTTCTCCAAATGGACCCTAATTCATACTATAGGCAGATGGCCTAGAGCAGACTGTGGGCGTCTTCTCTGGAGGTTTGTATCTCATCAGGGATCAAATGAAGAAGTGGGGAAAGAATCCCTCCTGGGAGAAATTCAAGATTGGCTCAGAGTAAGGAGTCTGAGTGAGCAGATCCAGATCTGTAGGGAGCTTTGGACTTCACACAGTGCCCAGCGTGGGAGCCCATCTCCCTCCAAGGTCCTAGCAGAGTTAGAATCACATCCTTGCAGCTTCACAGAGTCCCAGTTACCAGAGTACAAGTCACCGTAATTCAGTGTGTGTCTTTAATACGGTTTAGATATGGACAGGGGGCTTTAGAAGCTTTCTACTAAGAGTTATGAAGAGTAGGCAGGGTAACTGGCTGAGTGGGCCTCACCTCCTGAAAATGACCTTACTGAGAGGATTTGCCACAGCAACTGGGTATGGCTGTAGGGGCTGCAATCAAGGCACCATGTCTTACCTGATGGTTCAGTAGTAGTGATGGTAGTAGTGGTGATAATGATAATGGTGATAGTTATGGTGATAGTGGTGGTGATAATGATGATGGTGGTGATGGTAGTGATGAAGGTTGTGGTGCTGTTGCTGATGGTGGTGATGATGGTGGTGGTGATGATGGTGGTGGTTATGATGGTGGTGGTGGTGTTAATGATGGTGGTGGTGATGGTGGTGGTGGTGGTGGTGATGGTGGTGGTGGTGAAGATGGTAATGGTGATGCCAGTGGTGGTATGATGAACATTTATTGATTACTTTTTCCTCTGTCAGGCAATGTTAAAAGTTAATAATTCCATACATTAACTTACAGTATAGGATTGTCCCATTTTACTGATGTGGGAACAGGCACTGAGAGGTTTGGAGCTATACTTGAGATCATAGAGATGATGCTGGCAGAGCCAGCAATTTCGGAGTTTGTTTGGAACCAGAGTCCTCTCTGTCCATCTTTCACAGGGTGGGCATGAGCCCAAGAAAGAGGGTTTGGCAGAGACTTGGGGGCCACTGGCTACTTGCTCATCAGGAGCACCCAATCTATAAAAACGAAAAACAGGGGAAGATGGTGAGAAAGACTAAAGGGGAGGGGAGGAAGGAAGCAGGGGAGGGTCCCTGGAGCAGGGGACTGACGCCCAGAGGGAGCAGCACTTGCTGCTGTGGTGGGTCCAGGTCCACCCAGTTGAGGATTGCAGTGACAACAGCCTGGGATGTTCCTGAAGGCACCACTGCGAGCCTTTCCTGCCTGCTGGCTGCTCCACCTGTTTGTTTGGCTTGGCAGCAGCCTTGGAGAAAGGGAGGTGAGATGGGGCTGGAAGCAAGTTTGGCAGAGCTGGGCCGGGGTCTCTTTGGTATTCTTTGCAGGACTTGGAACTCAGTGGGTGCTTAATAAATGTTTATTATGGGTAATAAAATCAACCTTATTTACATCAGGAGTATCTCCAAAGACCACTTTACATACTTAAAAATAACCTTAATCTTCTCTCACCACATCCAGAACAGATAAGGTCGACTCTACAGTATATGCATAGAGCCCGAGGCCTGGAGGGGGATGAGAAGGCCTCCAGGCCACACAGGTCCCAGCTGACTCATTCTGGGTCCTCACCTCTGATCTCTGGAGAGCACAGGACACAGGTTGACCTCTTGCACTCTTTCTCAAATGATTTTGAGGCACTATGGGCTGAACCATAAACCACCCCACTCTAGAAGTTGAAAACTAAATTTTACAGTGTGACAAGAAAAAGATGGCCTCCCCCAAATGCCTGGCTCCTTCCTCAGAGGTATGTCTATGCACAGTGGGGTCTGGGATTCCAGACACTTCCTGATCACAAATACACTGAATCAGACATGACTTTAATGGGGGCTTGGTGGGATAAAGACTATCTAGGGAGATGCCAGCCTCATCTGGTGTTGCTGACCAGTCAGCTCTACCAAGCACGACGCTCATGTCCAGCAGAGAGGGCCATTCTGGGGAAGGCCAGCCTCCTGTGTAGACTGTGCTCAACTCTCTGCTCCTGACCCCCTCACTCTCTAGCAGATGGTCTGGGAGCCAGGCTATGCCTAGAAAGTGGGTCTTCTGCCCTGGGTAGACCCAGTCCCCAGTCTGATCATGCTCAGGGACCACTGTCCTTGTGAACTTTAATGGATGCTCCATTTTGAGTGGCTCTGGGCTGAGTAAGACAGGACGGCAGGAGACCCAACCTTCTGCCCTAGGGATCTGGCTAGTGGAGGGTGGGCCGGGCCATGTCAAAATAACACAGGGTACCCTGATGTGATAGCCACTGCTCCTGAGACCCAATCTTCCCCAGAGACCCTACTTTATGCCCTCCACTGTGGTACTTACGTTTGGCTTCATATTCAGGTTGTTACCATTCCACCCCACTTTCTGCTCTCCCTGCCTCTCCCTTCCTCCTCTTCCTCCCCCTTCCTCCCCCTTCCTCCCTTTCCCCCTTCTTTTGTCCACCTCTGCTTTTCTCTCCCTGTCTTTATGTCTTTCCAGGCTTTGTCTTTAGTTCCCACCTCTGAACTCTCCCTGCTCCTCTTCCCTCTCCATTGCCTTCCTTATCCTCCAGACCCTTGCTCCTCTTCCTCACAGTCTTCTGTGGTTCCTATCACTCCCTTCTCCAAACCCTCTTTCCATATGAGGTGGTGAGGGCTGGGGGCAGAGAACTCCCCGGGCCATGGTTATGGCTAGAGACCACACCCACACATATATGTGCTCAGCCTTTTGCACATATGTACACAGCAGGCAGATGCACACACAGACACCCATAATTAAAACTTAGAAAGCCTGGGGGCCATCCTGGATGAGGGAGAGGCAAGGCAGGCTGTGGCTAGCAGCCAGCTTCCTTATTCTTGCAGGAACCTGAGGAGGGTCTGGGCGATGAAGGCATGCTAAACACATGCTCCGTGCAAAGCTGTACCCAAGTTGTGGCAGCAGGGGCTTTAGAGAGCTCCTGAATAAACGAGCTCCTAAGCACTTGCTGGGTAAAGAGCAGCCCTCTCTAATTAATTTTCAGAGCTCACTGTAAACTGCAGCACACACAATCCCAGGGCAGCTGCCTTCTGCAGTACCTTACAAATCACATCTGCAACTCTAATCCCTCCTGGCCGCCACCCACCTCAGGGAAGGAGAGAAGGCTAGAAAGCCTGGGGGCCAGCCTGGCTGAGGGAGAGAGGCAAGGCAGGCCATGGCTAGCAGCCAGCTTCTTTATTCTTGCAGAAACCTGAGGAGGGTCTGGGAGATGAAGGTGAAAGGGAATACCAGGTAGGGAATGGAACAGAGCTTTCCCAAGCAGAGCCCTTACCATGGCTTACTGGACAGAATGGTACTTTTGTAACTCAGGGTTTGCCTTCTGCTTGACTCTGAAAATGAAGGACTCACTTCAAAGAGCAGTGATGTAACCTGGCCTAGAACGTTGGCCTTGGTCCACACTGTGCTCCTGAAGACTGAGCGCTGACCACAAGCAACAGTCCCTTCCTTGCCTTGTCCTTTTGAGACATGGGCATGGGATGGGCAACAGGTACTGATTTCTTTCTTCTTCAGTACCAGGGACTGAAGCCAGGGCCCTGTGCTTGTTAGGTAACTGGTCTGCCATTGAGTTAAATTCTTAAACCAATAGGCATTATCCAGGTCTCTGGGGGAACCAAGGCACAGGGAGACACCTACCAGCCCTGCCCAGCCTGGCTGGCCTGCTGAGCCTTGCTGATTGCCCGCACCTCAGTCCTTGCCTGGCTTCTTGAGGGTGGCAGGCTCTGCGAGTCAGGTCTACCCTGGCTCCTCTGTGGAGTGTGGAGACAGGTTGCCCACATGCTCATTCCCAACTGTTCTATGATGGAGCTACTGGCAGACCCAGGAGTGCTCAGTGTCTGGACACAGTGGCTCACAACTGATGTGTGGGAGGAGGAGTCTAGGACAGAAACAGGGTGCAGGGCTGGGATTTGATGTCTAGGCGGGGGTGACAGTTTTCAGGTGTGGGTACACTCATGCTTGGGTGGCACTGAGGTATGGTTGGGGCAGCAGGAGGAGGGTGTGTTGTCGATAGGCTTTAAGAAAATGTTTCTGTTGGTACCTAACAGCCTCAGACAGATCAGAACTAGGTGCTGCTATGACAGCCTCGGAATCGACACAAACCTGTGTCCAGGAGGTGAGGGGCTGGGGAAGCAGAGGGTCCCCTTGCTCAGTGGTTGGAGGTTGTGACAGCCACAACTAGCTGAGAGGTATTGACAGTTGTAAAAACACTAGATCCTTCTCTGCAGGCGCTTGTCTGTGCCAGCCAGGGGGTGAGATAAGCCATCTGAAAACATTGTTATAGCTCAGGTAGTTTCAGATGGCTGTGG
Organism: Onychomys torridus; assembly: GCF_903995425.1. Classification (NCBI taxonomy): domain Eukaryota; kingdom Metazoa; phylum Chordata; class Mammalia; order Rodentia; family Cricetidae; genus Onychomys; species Onychomys torridus. The sequence continues at coordinate 162,708,670 of NC_050444.1, forward strand.
ATGACATCTCTGAAAGAGAGATAACGTTTTGGGACACGTAGGCAGCTCTACAGCATCCCTGTAGCCTGTTGAGATGAGTCAAGCAGAAGGATCGGCTTTGGAGGGAAGTGGAACTTCAACTACCCACTGCCTGGATGGTGCCACAGTGGAGACACCAAACCGAATCATGCCCCCAGCCGTGGCAAGAAAGTGCTAAATTAAACAGCTTAGTGCCTTTGCATATGCAAACCAAGCGAACATCCCAAAGTGACTGTCCCCTGTACATGACTTCATGGGGTTCAGCGGATTTTAGAGGGTCCCAAAGCTCTGGGCATGCTGCTCCTCAGGCTGTAAGTCTTGTGGAAGCAGGTGCTCATACCAGCCTCTGGTGCCCCACAATTGCTCTGATCACCACTTCTAATTCAGCACATAGCCCATGGCCTGTGAGTGGAGCAAAGTCTAAAGGGATTCTCAGGGCTTCCTCAGGAGTCTTGACAGTTTCGTCTCTGACCTAGACCATGGATGGGTTAGGTCACGGTACAGCAGCTAGGGACAGCAGCCTCCATGACACAGGGAGCGGGGAGTGAATTTTTGCCGTGTATGAGCCATGCCTGCCTCTGGGGAGTAGGGTGAGGAACAGTTCCGTCACTGTCCTGGCTCAGGAAGAGGGGCTCTCTGATGGGAATTAGTGCTCCTGCTTGCCTAGGCCACCTCACAAGGACCCTACCCTGCCCGTGAGCATGCTTTGTGTCAGGTGGCTTGCTGGCCCGTCTCCTGTCTGGGAGCCAGCTGATGGTTTGCTGGGCCAAAGCGCATTGTCAGGCCAGGGACTCAGTGTTCTCTGCTTGAGATTATTTTAGAGGGTTTGGAGTGGGAGTCTGTGGTACCCACTCAGCAGGTGCCAGGAGCCCTGTCTCCTCACAGGAGGGTGTCTGCTCTTGCCTGGATGGTGCGTCTTGCCTGCTGCCTGCCTGCTCATGAAGAAAAGAGTTCTGTAACATGGGAGGTGCCACGTCCTGAGTCACAGCCTGTGTGACATCCTGAGGAGGGTCTGTGTTTCCAGTGCTCGTAGCTGAACCTCAAAGTCTGCACCATGTGGCACTGAGTCTCCAGTTCTCCCAGGTGATGGTCTTAGACCCTTGGGCTACAGTGAGGGTGTTACCCACCTCCCTCAGGCCAGGCAGCTCTCAGACTTTCATATGTCTCTGCCTCATTGAGCTGCCCACCCCAGGTGCCACTTGCTACAATTCTCTTCCTAGGTGATCGTCTTATTGAGCTGGTGGAGTCCCATGTTTGCTGACACTGGGTCTTCAACCCAGAGATCTCAAAGCTTAACCCCTCCCACCTCACCCCTGCTAACCTATTCCTGGTCCTCTGGCCTTGTCTGACCTGCATGTCATGGCTGGTTTGGAAGGCATGGGCCATAGCCATTGCCCAGATGCCTGTGGATCCTTGTAACCTAATAGGGACACAGATGGTCTCCTCTTGTGTTTGATTCATTTCACAGGGAAGGGAGCTGAGCCCCAGGGGGCACAAGGACATCTTGCCCATGTCACCAAGGCACACTATGGGCCATTCATACACTCTGCAAAGTCCCCAGTCCCGCGCTCAGCAGGGTGAGCCTGGACATGTGTTAGGGGACTCCAGGAGGCCAGGGGCAGTGGTACCTACAGGAAATGGGCAGGGCTACCTCGGAGGGCTCCCAGAAGTGGAGTAGGACCAAGGCAGCCGCCTTCTGCCTCCCTTCCCCCTTAGAGAGACAGACAGAAACCCTGTAACCCCGCAGCAGGGAGAGGCAGGAGACAGAAATCACCAACCTGCAGTGACCATCCACTCCCACATAGATCCCTCAGGATCCCTGAGCCACAGATGTTTTTGAAGGAAGTAAACATTATTTGACAAAGAATCCCCCCCCCCCCAAACAACAGGAAAATCGTGTTTCCTAAGAAAGAGCAGAGAACCAATCTCTCATTTCAAAACACAGATGTGTCTGGAACCTGACTTGTGATCTCCCGGAATTCTCCTCCTTGTGGAGGACCATCCTTCCTCCATTCCCTCAGCACTGCACATAGAAGGGGGTGCTCATGGGACAGGAGTGCAGCAGCAGGCTGGCTTCATTGAGGACATCATGATCTTGGGCAGGCCCCAGAGACCGAGTCCTCACAGTATGCCCATCATGCGACAGAGAGCCTCAGTCACCAGAATCACCCTGCTTAGTTCCTGTGTCCTCCTCAACCCCCAAACTGATCTGTGGCTCCACCAGTTCTGCGGAGTTCTAAGCTTTGTACTCTGTGAAAATCTGAAGCACACAGCTGAGCTGGCTGCCCCGCTCTGCTCCCTGATCCTTTAATCTGAGACTATTAAAACTTCATTCCACTTCTATTGGTAAACCATCCATCACCCTCACCAAGCAGTGCCGGGCTGTGAAAGCCCAGTGGGGAGGGCAGCAGGCAGGGGGGAGGGCAGCCAGGCAGGGGGAGGGCAGCCAGGCAGAGGGGAGGGCAGCCAGGCAGGGGGAGGGCAGCCAGGCAGGGGGAGGGCAGCCAGGCAGAGGGGAGGGCAGCCAGGCAGGGGGAGGGCAGCCAGGCAGGGGGAGGGCAGCCAGGCAGGGGGAGGGCAGCCAGGCAGAGGGGAGGGCAGCCAGGCAGAGGGGAGGACAGCCAGGCAGAGGGGAGGGCAGCCAGGCACGGGGAGGGCAGCCAGGCAGAGGGGAGGGCAGCCAGGCAGAGGGGAGGGCAGCCAGGCAGGGGGAGGGCAGCCAGGCAGGGGGAGGGCAGCCAGGCAGAGGGGAGGGCAGCCAGGCAGGGGGAGGACAGCCAGGCAGAGGGGAGGGCAGCCAGGCAGAGGGGAGGGCAGCCAGGCAGGGGGAGGGCAGCCAGGCAGGGGGGAGGGCAGCCAGGCAGAGGGGAGGGCAGCCAGGCAGGGGGAGGGCAGCCAGGCAGGGGGAGGGCAGCCAGGCGGGGCTTGGAGGCAGATTCCCCCAGCCTGCCACTGCCCTCCCAGCCTTGGTCAGAATGGCATAGGGAGGCCACTGTCCTCGAGGAGGACAAGGAGAAAATGACATGGGGGTGGGGGATGTGGCAGAGGTTTGCCATGGCTGCAGGAGGTCTGATGTGGGGCTGCCCTCGGCGTATAGAGGTGGAGCCCACACTGAAGCTGGACCATCAGTGAGAGTCTGACCCTGGGGTGTGGTCTTGGCCTGTCTCTCCAGGCGGCTGCATGCTTCCTGTTCTTGCACAGCAGGTCCTGTCGTCCTTTTCCTGCCCTGGGTTACCCTGGCCTTTGACAACAGGACAAATCAGGGGCCCAGGTCTTTCAGGTCTCCCATGGAAAAGCAACAGCTCAGTGCTTGCAGGATTACGGCTCTTTTTCTTAATTAAAAAAGATCCAATTAAATTAAGATATCAGAACTAAATAACGCTTGAGTCATTAGTGTGACTTTTATCTTAATGACTGCAGCTGCCAAAATCCTCCTTCAATTTTGCAGTTTCCTGCCACAGAGGGTGGGTGGGCTTTTGCTGGATGGAGGCCTGGCCTCACTAACCCAGGGTGGGTAGGGTCAGCTGAACTAATCTCCACTTTCTCCTGTCCCCAGGCTACACAGAGGGACAAGCTCAGAGTATGTTAAGTCTTGGGGGACAGGAGGTGGTTGAAGTGTTCCTTCTTAGTAATTGCTGCTCATGGGCCCTGGTGGACACACAGCCTCTCTGGAAGCAAAGCCTATCTTGACTATATTTTAAGGCTTCACTGAGGGAAACAGAGCTCCCCTACTCTGCCCTGAGCCAGTAAAGTACCTGTGAGAGCTTGCTGAGACCCCTGTTCAGGACAAGTAGAAGAGGCCGAGTGTGCTAGGCTAGGGCCTGGACTTCTGCATCTCTACCCCAGTTCCTTCAGAATGGAATTCAGCCATAGAGGCAGCAGGTAGAGACCAGGATTAGAGCATGCTTACCCCAGGAGGCTGGTGGAGCTGGGGGTGGGCTGAGCTCCTGGATGTAGGAGATAAGGTAGAGAGTGGAGGCAGTGGGAATGGAGGGGGGCAGAAGGGGGCTAAGTATGGAGGGACCCTGGAGACGGGCCCTGGAGACGGGCCCTGGCTGTGACTCTGGAAGTGGGGGGCAGGAAGAAAGAGAGAAGAGAAGGAAGACAGGGGAGGGGAGAGAGGGAGAGAGAGAGAGAGAGAGAGAGAGAGAGAGAGAGAGAGAGAGAGAGAGAGATCAAGCTCATTCTCCAGTCTCTGTCCTTCCTTCATTAGGCCCTCAGTGGTTCTCAGGGACTCCATTTTTTTATTTTCAGATTCACTCAGACAGAAGAGGCCCTTGCTGATACCCCAGACCCCAGACCCCCAGAATGTCCCTTGTAAGCCCTTTCTATCAGATTGCATTGGATCCATGGCCGCAGCCCCAGGGCAGGGGGCATGTCTGCCCTCAGTCCCCTGTGTCTAGGCTGGAGTCACCTACATAGCAAATTCCCAGATACTATGCAACCATTCAAGTGACTGACAGAGCCATGGGAGTAGAAACCACCTTCCCACTGAATTCTAACATCCCCTCACCAAAGTGCATTACTTCTTCAAGAATTTTAAAAATGAAAAAAAATCACTTTTCTTGTGCTTTTCTATTAGAAACCATGGACCCATAAAGAGAGTGGCTTTGGGACATTTATGTCCCGTGCCATCTCAGCTGGACTGGAGCTGGGTGGCATGCAGTTCAAACCCTCACTGACCTAAGGCTGTGGGAGAGAGAAGGAACCTGCAGGGATCCAGTGTCCCAGGCAGGATCTTACAGGCCCCTTTATGGTTCTATTTGAGGGACATGGCAGAATCTGGCTGGGCCCAGATGAAGGCCGGTCAGTACCCCAGGCTCCAAAGAACATCTCACCCCAAGCAGCTACAGGGAGCAGGGGCAGACCATGGTCTTGAACGGGCATAGGCTGGCCAGGATGGAGCAAGAAGGTTGCCAGCTCCAGTATACAGGGCAGGGCAAGGCAAAGAGAAAACCTTCATATTTGCACAGAGCCTGGGGACGCCACCTCACTTAGAAACAGTGCCTTTGCAGGCTCACTTATTTCAGTTGAGACGAGGTCATGAGAGACAAGGGCACGCCCCAAATCCAAAAGACTAGTGTCTTTATGAGGCCAGGGCAAGCTGAACACAGGGAGATGCCATGTGACAGTGAGGCAGAGATTGCCCACTGAGCCTTTCTTTTTTAATTAAATTTTACATTGTATGGGTATTTTGCCTGCATGAATGTCTGCTCACCACATGTGTGCCTGATGTCTGAAGAGCCAGAAGAGGGCATCTGGAACTGGAGCTATAGACAGTTGTGAGCTACTATGTGGGTGTTGAAAATTGAACCGGGGTCTTCTTGAAGAGCGGGGTTACTCTTAACCTCGGACTCATCTCTCTGCCTCAGAGATTTAATTTTTATTATTTTTAAATTATGTGTATGTGCATGCCTGTGTCTGGGCATGTGCACATGAGTGTAGGTGCCTGCAGATGCTAGAGGAGTTACAGGGGTTGTGAGTCACCGTTTGGGTGCTGAAGATTGAGCTCAAATTTTCTCAGAGGTATCTTTAAGCAAAGGATCCCCAGGGATCCTGCAGCTAGAGGCATCAGGAATGACCCCTGAACATCTCCACCTTAGTTCAATTCTTTTGTCCTAAGTCAGTCTGCTTGGAGGGGAATGTGCAAGCCCACAATCCTAATTAGCACTCAGGTGGAGGAAGCTGACCTTCCCACCCCTGCCCCCACCCTGCCTCCAAACTGCCCCCACTCTGCCCCCACTCCGCCAGTGCTGGTTCTGGTACCCTAATCAAAATGAATGCCTTCAAGGTTGGTCATGGCCACAGCTTTTTGAGGCCAGACTTTGTTGCTGTCCCAAAAGCTCACCGCGGGCGGTAAGAGCAGTACAGGAAGAGGACAGAGCAGACTTCCAGCCTAGCTTGAATCCTGGCCCTCCCCTCTAAGTGTGTGACCTTGAAACTATTTTCTGTGTGACCTTGAAGCCACCTAAGACCCTACCTCCATCCACCTGAAGGATGTAGATAACAAAATGATTGGAAACCTCTTGCAAGTATTTGTGGGATGCTCCTGGTCATGTGCCCTGCCTGAGATGGATTCTGGGGATGCCGTGGTGAAGTCAGAAGGGGAAGGAAGGACCTTCTGGGTCTGAACTCATTCTCACCGAGTCCCTTTCACACGGCAGCACCTAGTCTCTAAGCACCCATAAGCTGCAATCAGGCTGAGATGGGCCTGCTGGCCTGGGGAAGATAGACAGAACACAGTTGAGGAACTGAGAGGCCAGGTGTCTACACAGTGGGGTGGGGCTGCAAGGTACATGCAGGCACACTATTCCCAAGCGAAGGATAAACCAAAGGTTTCCAGGCTGCATGCCTCTACTGCCTGTTGCTACAGGGAGGTCTGGAAATCTTGGCAGGGACCTAGTGGGATGTATACTAACCATGCCAGTTTCTCTTGACATGTGTGACCTGGCTGACTCTGGAGACGTTTCTTCTTGCAGAATGGCCTATTCCTAGAACTAATAAAGCCCTCTTGTGGGCACCTGCCCTCCATATTCAAACCCACATAAAGCCCATGTCCCTCCACCTTCTCCATGGACTCTCATGGGCTACCAGCTACCTGCCCTGATCCCCCCAGGGCACAGATAACCAGAGACTAATGCTCTCTGTACTAGAATCACTTGGCATCTGCCCATGCTCCTTACCACCCCTTTGTCTGTGAATGTTCTGCCTCCACACTGGCTCCTAGCTGGTACCTAGATGATGACAGACTATTCTCTTCCAAACCCAGCACCACAAGAGTCAGGCAGGGCTGCTGGGGAGGGGCTTGAACTTAGGATGCTCAGGAGACAAGATGGACAGGTATGGTGGGGGTTGGTGATTGGAAAGGCATGTGGCTTTCTGGGGAGAGGTCTCCCTCATTTGGGAAAACAAGTGCTAAGTGCTTGGCTGAAGTGCAGGGTCAGATGGGAACCAGGATCTTTCTGCCATTGTCAGGAGCAGGAATCCCAAAGGTTAGACTCTTGGTTCAGAGTCTCAAGCTTGTGGTCTGCTCTCCTTCCCTTCACCCCTTCTTTCCTTCCCTCCTTCTCCCCCCGGCCCCCCCCCCCCCCCCCGTTTCTGTGAGCCAGGGCCTCATGTAACTCAGGCTGGCCTTCAACTGCCTATGTAGCTGAGGATGACCTTGAACTTCTGATCCTCCTGCCTCCATCTCCCAAGGGCTGGGGTTACAGGCATAGCCCACCACTCCTGTTTCATACAGTGCTGGGGATCTGATCCAGGGTTTCATGCATGCTAGAAAAATACTCTGCCAACTGTGTTCACATCCCCAGCCTCGAAGCAGAGAGTTTTCAAGGGCCCAGGCCCCAGCTCTGTTCACACAGGGAAATAAGAAGAAAACAGTTCTAGGGTCTAGTGCAGGTCTCAGGAAAGAGAAAAAGAAGACAGGACCTAGGGGCAGGGTTCACACAGGTACTGTAGAGGGCAGCAGGCCCCACTGGTTGCTAGTGGGGATAGAAATGAAGGGTCATTCATCTGTTTTGGTTATAAGAAGTTGTGAACCCACCCACCCTCCTGGATCTTCCCCATGTGCAGAAAAGATGAACATCACCACGTTGTACATGGGAGCAGTGGAGGGTGTCAGCCCCCCAGGTTCCAAAGAAGGGAGGGGCTCTGTGACTCTATAAGTAGTTAAGCTGCAGGCCCACCTGCTCCAGAGCAGACCATCCCCCACTGCTGCAGGGGGCTGCTGGAAGACACTGGAGCTGCTTGGAATGGGAATATCTGGAAGTTCACAGTTTACTGGGAGGTGTCAGCCTTCACGCATCATTACCCAGAGCTGACAGAGGTAGCTGTGAACTCTGGGAGCCCCCTTCTCACCTCCATTAGCAGACTGGTTGGGGGAAAAAAAACCAACCAGAAATATTCAGCACTTAGATTTGGGCTCCTGCCACCAGGTCTGCAGAGCCAGCTGGGTTTCCTCTGCTCTAAAGGGGTCTGGCTCCTACTATTTTTGGGGTGAAGCAAGGCAAAGTAAAGGATCCCCAGTAACTGAGGCAACCCAAAGGGGTCATAGAAGCATGTGGATAGGGGCCACCTGTGGGCAAAGGGAGACATGGAGCCTGTGAGAAGTGCTGCATGATATTTTGTGATGCTGAAAACAGAGGACAATCAGGTTGGAGGTGGTGATAGGAGGAGGTCAGAGTGCCACTGCCAATTGTTTCCATCACAGTCATTAGCTTCTACTGATAGGTGGCAGCTGTGGGCCAAGCTGACACCTCTGAGGTGCAGGTTCAGTAGAACACATACTGCAATCTATTAGTAATGTCTGCCCTGGGCACGGGAGGAGAAGGCGGCACGTGGAGGGTTTGCTGTCCCCAAGTTTCAGACAAATGGTTTAGAATTAAGATGGGGAAGATCACTGTCACCTTCCAGAACATTCCTTCTTAAGTGTTCTGAACTGTCCTGTTCTGTGTTTCTTCAGAACTTTCTCATTTCTCTAGTAACTTCTATAACAGAAGAAGCCAGGATGTTGATGTGGACTCTAAGTCATGATTCTAGCAACCAGGACAGATCTCCATCAAGATTTATGAAATAGGGGGCTGCAGAGATAGCTCAGTGGTTAAGAGCACCACTGGTTGCTCTTCCAGAGGTCCTGAGTTCGTTCCCAGCAACCACATGGTGGCTCACAACCATCTATAGTGGATCTGATGCCCTCTTCTGGCGAAAGGAGTACATGCAGATAGAGTACTTGTATACATAAAATAAATAATTTAAAAAGATCTATGAAATAACTGGCTCTGAGAGGAAAGCAGGACAAAGTGAAGGAGAGGGGTATTCTAGGAACAGGGGGAGAGGAAGAGTAAGAGGAAGTGAGCCTGGGAGACAGGGGAGGGCTTCAGCAAGGGCTTTACACGAAGGTCAGCTCCCGTTCTCTTCTAGGCCACCTTCAGTGTCTTGTCCCTCTCTTCCTTCCATTTCTGGCATCTCTCTGCACTGGGTGCTTGGGCAGAGCCCATCCCTTTATTCCATAAGAGGGGCCCTAAGAGGGGCCTCATGCATCTGGGGCTCAGGTACGGACCTGGCATCTTAGGAAGGCTCAGAGCACCTGTATCTCAGTCCACATGGATTGCCTGCTGCCCCTCAGGCTTGGGCTCTCCCTCCCTCACTTCCAGGCCCTGTTCTCTGTAGCGCATGATACTTGCCCACCAGAGCTCTGGCAGCCTGCCCCAGCTCCTGAGACTTTGCCTCAGTATACAGGAAATTGTCTTCACTTCCCTGGAGCCAAATGCAGTGCAAGGGGCAGCTTGTTAAATGTCTTTTAGCCGGCCATATTGGCGAAGGAGTCTGTGCAGAGTCAGCAATGAGCCAGGTGCTCTGCAGACTGGGCAGAGTAGAGCCAGCCTGAAATGACAGCTTTACTTTCTTCTATTTCTCATTTTCCTGTTGGAAGGTTTGGTGAAGGTTCTAAGAAGGCAAGAGCAGAGCTGTCTGGCCCACAGCCCCCATGCCAGCTTCATCCCAGGCAGTGGGCTGCTGTGAGGGTGTGTCCTTGGCCTTTTCTTTTTAAGAATTCTTTTTAATTGTTTTTTCAGAGATGAGGACTGAACCCAGAGCCTTGCACTTGCTAGGCAAGTGCCCTACCACTGAGCTAAATCCCCAACCCTTCTTTTTTATTTTTTTTGCACATGAATGGTTTGCCTGCATGTATGCATGAGTATCATATGAGTGCAATGCCTGCAGAGGCCAGAAGAGGGCGTTAGATCCCCTGAAACTGGAGTTACAGGTGGTTCTGAGCCACCATGCTTCAACGGCTCTTAACCACCGAATCATCTCTCCAGGGCTGTATGATTGTTTTCCCCCTTTGAGAAAGGGTCTCACTATGTAGCCCTGGCTGGCCTGGAACTTGCTATGTAGACCAGGCTGGCCTTGAATTCACAGAAGCTTGTTGGCCTCTGCCTTCCAAGTGCATGAGGCAGCTTTCCTTAGCTTTCTTAAAGGGCTGGCTTGTGCCTCTCTCTGTCACTGCCAGCATGCCCTCCTAACTGCCGTGGAGGAGCACACTGACCCCTCCCCTCCTCCCTTACATATTCACTCACTCATGTGTTCACTTGCTCACAGACTCATGCATTTACTTACTCACCCACTCATTCACTCAGCTACCCACTCATCCACCTACTCACTCACTCATGCACTTACTCACTTACCCACTCACACTCAACCCTATGCTCACCCACTCATGCACTCAGCAGGCTGGCTGGACAGACAGTCCAGAGTGCAGAGCCTTTGATACTCAGGCTCAAAGATGTTTTGATGCAAAAGGAGCAAGAGTCTGGGAAGTAGATGGAGGTTCCCTCTGTTCCCTGCACACAAATACACACACACACACACACACACACACACACACACACACACACACTCACACACCCTGGTTTCTCAAGTGATTTTGAGGCACTATGGGCTGAACCGTGTATTCCACTCCAAACTAGAAGTTGAAAACTAAATCTTACAGCATGACAACAAAAGATGGCCTCCCCCAAATGCCTAGTTCCTTCCTCAGAGGTATGTCCATGCACAGTGGGGTCTGGGATCCCGTACACTTCCCGCTCACAAATACACTGGAGCAGATATGACTTTAATGGGGGACTCAATGGGCTAAAGACTATCCAGGGAGATGCCAGCCTCATCTAGTGTTGCTGACCAGTCAGCTCTACCAAGCATGATGCCCATGTCCAGCAGGCAAGAAGCCTGCCATAGGCTATACAGTTGGTAATTAATATAAGCCTCTGAATGATTATTTTATAGGTGGCTACAGGACAGCAGGGTTGGGTGGCACCAGAGAAATTTCTGGCTATAAGACACTATCTAAAAAAAAAAGTGCACACCCCACTCCTAGACCAAGTCTTCACTGGAGCCTGCTCTGATACTCTCCCATTCCAGTGTGGCTCTGGGCTGGGGCCCTCAGGCCTGTAATGAAGCCCAACATAAGGGCTTTTCTGCAAAGGATTGACCAGCTGGGAAAGCTAGAGAGCTGAGTAGAACAGGACTGGCGGCCAGAGCCCAGTGACAAAGACAGGGTGTTGGGAGACCCACAAGGTAAGCCTCTAGGCAAGCCCACAGGGAAGCTAGGCTGTTTCCATGTTCTGCTGGGCCAGACCAGAGCATGGGTCTCCTGCAGAGTCCATCTAGATACTTCCCTACCTCAGACCCCAGGTGATCTCTGCCTTCTCCCCTGGATGTTGTGGTCCTTGAGATGAGGTTGGGTGGCTGGTGGGGGCCTGCTCACAAGGACTCAGTATGTGCTCTTCATGCTCAGAACCTCACCCCTGCATCAGTCTTTGCTTCCTGACACTCAGGGTAACTTGTTCTTAGATTTTCGTTTCCCCTTACCTCTCTTCTTTTCACGTACGAACCCCAAAGGTCACTCCAGAACACCGTCTGGCTCAGTGGTTCTTAACTTCCCTGCTGCTGACCCTTTAGTACAGTTCCTCATGCTGTGCTGACCCACCACCATAAAATTATTTCATTGTTACTTCATAACTGTAATTATGCTACTGTTATGAATCGTAATATAAATGTTTTTTTGGAGATGGAGTTTTGACAAAGGGGTCACGGCCCACATGTTGAGAACCACTGCACTCTGCTTGGAGCATGCTTTCTACAGTAGCCCTTTCTGGAAGCCCTGTCACATGGTATGGACTTGAGTCTTCTGTGGCCTCTGGGCTCTGTGGACACCAGTCTGGGAAAAATGGTGCAGAAGGCAGGCCAGAAGTTCTCTAGTAGCCCCACATTCAGGGCTACCCCATAAGTACTAAAAGGAGTTGTAACATCTCTGCACGGTCATCTTCTTGACAAGTTCTATATAAGACTCCCCAGAGGGGGGCTGCTGAGGGAGCTGTTCAAAGTTACAGCAGACTCAGATCCATGTTTTCCAGTACCCGATATGAAAGACAACCACATGACTTGGTCATCACCAATTGCCAGTCTATTTATTTTTATTAGTTATAATTGATTGTTGTTATCTGTTTGTAAAAACTACACAGCCCTGATAACTGAATGTACATGTTGATCTTCCCAGGTCGGGGGAAGTGTTCCACACTTCCTATTTGCCTTGTCCTTTACAGGCATTACTAATAGATCACAACACTCTTTCCCCTGAGCTTGTAGATAGCTTATGGTTGATTGCTTCATTGACATACGGTAAGGGGAAAGAACCCCCAGTAGGGTGGCCTCTCAAGGGCTGTCAGAGCCAGGGAGGGAAGGCAGGTGGTAGAGATATGAGATCAGTAGTTTGCAGGGAACTTGGTCACATATGCAGACATATTTCAGGATGCTAGGAGGTAGCTTATTAAGTTGGTAAGTATGGTTATAAGTATGTAATGAACCCATGCACACACTGAGTGTGTTTCTTGTTCTATCCATTGATAAAGCTTGGATCAACGGCATCAGGATAACTATGAGCACACTGAAGAGCCTATATCATGGCTTTTAAATATCACTTTCCTCTGAGAGGAACCAATAACTTTGGAGAAATGGTGGCTTCTAGGAAAGTACAGATATGCCTGGAACTCTGAGTGAGGAAATGCTCACAGAGTGATGGCTCATCTCATATAATTCAGATGCCCACCCATCATCCAGATCTGAATCAATCTGAGTATCACAAACAGCATCATCAGAGGCATAATCCTTTGAACAAAGAGGAGACTGTTGATCTGTAACAGTGTAAAAATAAACAAAGTAACTGAAGCTTGGAGGAGGGACCTTGCAAAGTGCCCACTGGTAGAATACTTAGTAACTGAAGAGGGCAAGAGACTAACATCACAGGGACTAAACTTGAAGACACCACTCCATCTTGCTCAGAATGAGCCCTAGACCACCAGGCACTCAGTGGCACTCAGTGCACTTGGTATGAAGTCACACAGCCAGCACCTCCCAAGGAGGAGACACCAGACACCCTTCCCCAAACAACTGAATCTGTAATCTCCAAAGATGGCAAGGACACAGGAGCCAACGACAGAGTGACAAACCGACATTCCAGGTCCAAGAAGCCGCCAAGGGCTTTGGGACAGCCAGTGAGACTCAGTGAAAGACTGAGGACCCCTGGGAAGTGTGCCACAGCTGATTCCTGATTTGAGAGCTCCGAGGTGGCCATGTAGAAGAATGCAGCACTCGGGCTGGAAGGCTGGCCACTTTCAAATGGTCCGCAGTGCCTTCTATTTTTCAGTAAGTTTGTGGCTGCTTTAAAATTTAAGAAAAAATGGTGAAAGTAATGATTAGAAATTAAGGAAACCCTCAAAGAATGGTGTAAGCAACTCACAGTTTGAGGCAGGCTGAAGAAAATACAGATGGCAATGGTAAAGTTCGGTAGCGCCGCCTTGACATATGTATTAAATTCTGGGTGGGGGTGATGCCCAGCCAGGCGTGATGGAAGTACTACTCACGGGGATGAAATGGGACCTGGCTCAGGTCCCTGAGTTGTTGAGCGGATACTCCCACCCCCAGCTGAGGAGCATCTGCCAGAGCTGCTGCATAACATATGGGGCCAGGTGCAAAATGCAAAGTGATCCACCCTGTCTTCAAAATTTACCAAGAATTTTAACAGTAAACTGGACGCACAAGTTGCAGGTTCAGGATCCGGCCCTTCTGGTAACATTTGCCGAGTGCCATTCATCTGAGAACTTGTCATCTTGGAATACTCAGAAGTGAGATGGCAGATCAATACCCAGCAGCGTTCTTCAGATAACTACTTCTAAGGTTTAACACTGAAAGCATCATAAATACCCCATAGAAGGGAATGACTAGATAAATTACAGTATATCCACAAATGGAGTATTACACAGCCATGAAAAGCCATGTTATATAAGGTTAGGTGACCAGAACACAAAACACTAAGTTGTACATCCTGTCACTTATTCTGTAAAAAGAAAAAAACACTCTTTTGCATGGACATAACCAAAAAGACTGACAGCAAATATGCAAAGAGAAGCAGGGATTGTCTCTGGGTGACTTTTATTCTCCTTTTCATATTTTCCTATAGCTCATAAATGTTCTACTGTGAATGTATCTAATTTTTCTAATGAGAATAATATTTTTAAATATTTAAGAATAATGCATTCATTTGTTATAATGAGCGCAATTGGTCTGTAATGAAATATTTTTAATAAAGAAAAAGTCAAGGAAGAAAAAGGCTATCGATGGAACCAATATTTATGCACCGCCTCTTGTGTATCACGTGACGGGGGCTACAGGAGTGGGGACATAGAGGAATCTGTGAGGAGCACGAACAAGGTCTCCCCGAGTCCACCAGAGCTGGTGATGGTCTCCAGGTTCTGATAGCTAACCCTGGAGTCTTTGCCATGTGACCATGGAACACAGAACTTGCTGGGGTGATGGGTGATTTGCCTGTATAATGTCGGTGTGCTTCATCAGGGCACGCCTCGGAAGATGTTTGTTAAACATATTACCCTTTAATAATCTATAACTTAAAAGGCAATGGCAGGTTGAAAGTAATCAATACCACATTGTAATAATTTCAAGCAAACAGAGATTTATATTCCATGCACCCTGGACAGCAATTACTTAATCCTTCTAATATACTTGTGGACGCGGCTTTATTTTCACTTAAACCAATTTGCTTTATTGACCAAATCAACTTTTGTGGCCATAATATCAACCCTTCTCCCATCGTCTAACTCAGCGAATCCAGCTCCCATCAATAATTATGAGAAGGCGGCAATTTTTCCCCCTTTAGCGCTGAGCTATCCCTGACAAGCCCTGACTAGAGTGGTCCTTTCTGAGTCAGTCTCCTCCAGGCTGGAGAGGACTAAGCAAAGGACTTACTCATGGTACAAGGCCAAAGTCAGAGAACAAGTTCCAGCCCCAAGAAAGGGACAGGAAAGAGGGAAACAACCAGAGAGGTGGGAGCCAAGCATGGAATATAGCCATGGCAGCTGGCGCAGTAAGGAAGGTCGCTATGTCCTGCTCAGCACAGCCTGAGATCTTCTGCGGCAAGAGTCTGTTTCTGAGGACCCTGTGCCTCTCAGTTCCTTAGGGTGATGTGTGCAGGGCAGGCTGGGGGCAACTCACTGGGGCATTAGCCAAAGACCAATGACTCCCTCCCTCCTCATGGTGGAGAAGCAGCTTCATGTAACTAACTAGCTAATTCATTCAACTTCAGAGAGGCAGGTCAAGGCTGCCATGATTTAGTCAATTAATCACAGCTGAGAGTTGCACTTGGCGCTTGACTCCCAGCAATAGTTTTCTTGACCTTTTAAAAACTGTGTAACTATATAACTATCCCTCAGACGCCTTTAACTTGCTGCATTTTCACCCTCAACTGGCCTGTGGCTCCTGCTTGTACTCTGGGAAGGGTAGTACTGGACCCCTATGCCTGGGTTGGTAGCCCTGGAAGCAGAGGCAGGAGAGAGGGGCTGATCCACATGTGAGCAATCACATACCCGTGCTCCCAGAAGGCGGGGCACCATTGAACTCCTGGCCTGGGGTGGGAGGGAACTGACCCATACCTGGGGTAGGATTGCTGCAGTTTGCTTGGGTGGGCTACTGTTCTGGGTAGGCTGGTTGGCTCAGTGGTTTTATGGCAAGATTCTTGGTTAGTTCTGATCATCTGGTTCCAAAATGGAGCTTACTTGGTCTAAGCCCTGGCTGTATTCCAGTTCTGATGCTAGGCCCCAGTCTGGCCTCTCAGAGATCAATTTCTGCGTCACTTATACCCACCCACCCATCCACAAATCCATTCACCTACCTACCCATGCATGTCTGCATCCATCCATATAGCCACCTTTCTATCTAACCATTCAGCTATCATCTATCCACTCATTCATCCATATATCCACCTACCCACCCATCCATCTCTCTGTACATCCATTGACTTATTTGTATTTACTTATGGAGACCTATTCATGTACCAGCATAGTCTCGGGCAGTGGGCACACCACCATGACCAGGACATGGCCCTAGTGGCGAGGCTGGGTCATGTCAACAGAATCACAACACACAGGATGATGTGTACAATGGAGGGTGGGTAGAGGGTTTAGAGGGGACCCCAAGGAAAGCATGATGACCCCTCTGGAAGGTAAGGCTTCCTGGAGGAAGCAGCTCCCTGCAGTAGGAAGGATGAACCCTGCAGAGGGGGGGGGGTGCTTCATTCTCTCCACAGCACCTCAGCTCTGAGGCTCTTCTGACATATGCCTAGATTTGCCCCTCAGGCCCTTCATTCCACAGGGGGAGTTGCCCATCCCTAGTCTTGAGTTCCACATCTGTCCTTGTCATTCCTTACCAGACTCTCTGTGAGACCTCCAAGGCAATGGATGGAGCCACACAGATGTCTACATGGAAGGAAGGCTGGTTACCAGGAGTTATTTAGATGCAATTCCACTTTACACACAGCACACAGAGAAGCCTACACTATGCCACACACAGGCCTAGGAGGTGCAGTTCCCACAAGCTGGCAAATGGGTCCTGTGGAATGATCTAGTGCAGTGGTCTGAGAGGAATATTCTTCTCTCCCACAATGAAATATGCTGAGTGCTTCCCCTTCAAATGCATGGACCACTTACTTCATCCTTCACTGGCCACTTCTGGAAAAACAAAACCTGGGCAGCTGCAAGTATTTCTTTAAGAAAAAATGGTGGCGGTATGAGAAACGGCAGCTGCTGGCTGGCCTGGGCAGAGAGTGTGGGGTGCAGCTGGAAGCCAGATGCCCCCAGCCTGTCATCAGGGGCAGCTGCTCCCATCAGCGCCTGCCTGTTGCGGCTGCAGGGGGCATTTAGATTCACTAGACTGAGGCTTCCAGGCTTTCACGAAGAGCCCTAAAACCTGCAGGTTTGTGTGAGATTTCAAGATTTTTAGGTAGGCTCAACTGTTATTTTTTTTTAAATTTTAAATTACATTTATTTATATTTATGTCTTAGTGCATATAATCATGGGCACATGTGACATATCACACATGTGGGGGGGCAGAGGACAACTTGTAGAAGTTGGTTCTCTCTGGGGGTCAGACTCAGGTCATCAGGCTAGGCGTCAGGTATCTTTGCCCACCGAGCCATCTCGCCATCTTGCATAATATTTTCTAAAACAGTGCATATGGGGAGGCCACAGGCTCTGTGCATCTGGGGACTGTCACCCACAAGAAGAGTCTTGGAAGATGGAAGGGCAGCTGGTAGAGAACAGGCAGGATCCAGGATTCAGAATCCTGTAGCTGGTAGAGCTGAGAGCTTAGGTGCATTTTCTAGAAATTTCAAAGCCTAGCTACAGGAGCCCCAGAATCCTCCAGGGCTGAGTGAGAAAGGTGGGCCTCATGTATGTTCCTAGTTTGATGTTACCTGGTGTGGGCTCAGACTGTCATGGGCCTGTTCTTGGACAGTCAGTAGCATACAACCTCTTCAAATGCTCCTATGCTGCATCATAAGCAAAGGCAGACTTGGGTTGGAGCTGAGGTTTTACATAATTGGGACTTTTGTGTGCTGTAGATAGTGGCACATCACACCAATTCACTTATATTTTCTCTCAACTTTTTACTCAGTGACATTGTTTTGGCAAAGGCTGAGTATTCCCAATCCAAAATGCTCCAAAACTTGAAATCTTAACAACAACAACAACAACAACAACAACAACAAATTTATGTATTATTTTGTGTGTGATTGTTTAGTTTGCAAGTATGTATCTGCACATGTGAGTGCAGTATCTACAGGGGCCAGAAGATGGCACCAGATCTTCCCTGGAACTGGAGCTACAGGTAGTTGTGAGCATCTGTATGGATGCTAGGAACCAAATTCAAGTCCCCTGCAAGAGGAGCCAGTGCTCTTATCCACTGAGCTGTCATTCAGTTCCCAATCCTTGAAAAATTTTGAACGTCAGCAAGACCCAGTGGAAAAGTCTGTGCCAAAACACACTGGGTGTGGTGAATGCATCTCATTATACATAGGCAAATATTCTAAAACCTAAAAACTTCTGGGCTCTGCAATATGTCTGGTCCTAGGCATCTTCTTGAGGGATGTCAATCTATTGTTTGAAATCAGCCACAATGGAAATATTTACACCATGGAAATTGGCGAACACTATCCTCCCCACCTACAAAGCTGGTCATTAAGCATTTGCCGGCACACCATTCACATCTAACCAAGAGGTCTGAAACTTGAGCTTTATTCCTTTATGGTAAACTGGCATGCCATGTCAACACATTTGTTAGGCACGATCAACCAAACGATGAAGCAGGAAAACAAACAAGTCTCAGGTGATGCCAAAGGAGGGTGCATGGTGGTGAGGGGCTGTTTTATGAAAGAGAAGAGTGGGGGAAAGCCCTTCTAAGAAGAAGAGGTTCCTCACTGTCACTCAGAGCCAGGAATGAAACTCCAGAAAAAGCCTTTCTTTTACCCTCCAAGGGTCACCTGGACCTGGAGTGTCTGTCCCTCTGAAAAGTGTCCGCCCAATAAAGCCATCTGCAATTAGAATCTCATGTCTTCCAAGGGATTCAACAGTCTATTTGTCTGGGGCTAAAGGGTTTGGACTAGTCTCCAAGGAAGTGATTTATTAACAAGGACAGGCTGAGATATTTCCAGGGAACAGGCTGTTCCATTTCTTGATCCGTGTGCCCTTCAATGGCAGGAGATTCCTCCTGGGGAGATGTGATCCAGTGCATTCCAGATGTGTCTCCTAGGCCTGGCTCCTGGAATGCAGACTTTGGCCCTCTACTCACTGACTCTGAGCCTGACCTCTTCTAGCAGGTGGAAGTCAGACTCTGTGCAGAGGTGAGATGCACAGGGCTGTGCTGCTTGTCATTGTGGAAAAGCCTCTCTGGCCTCTGAAGCTGAGTGGCTACATGTGATGGCTTTCCGTCTCTGGGCAGAGAGTGCCCTGGCTGCCAAGGGTCCTTCAACGGGGAAGGGGAGCCACCTTGCTGTTCAGGCCTGCTGCTACACTGGCAGAGGGTGTCACAGAGAAAGTGTCCTTCATAAAGATATCCCCAATGCCCTGTCCACTTAATTATGCTTTGTTCCATGAACCATGGGGTGATGCTTGCCTTCTGGTCGGGCCATATGCCTCCTGCTCAGAAGAGCCACATCTGTCAACTGTGGGGGGAAAAGGTGCCTACTGCAGGCAGCTGTTCAGGGCCACCCCCCAACATTAAGCAACTGTTATCTGTCTGTACCAGAGCCCACAGGAAGGAAAGGCAAGGTGCGGGCCAGCCTCCTGCACATGGTCTGGGCAGCTAGCTCCTTAGATGAGGTGATATCAGAGGGAACAGAGGGACAAGGAAGATGAGTGGACATTGAGGGCTAGCATTCACTAGAGCTGAGGCCTGGGGTGGAGAACACTCAGCTGGGGGTCTCAAGGATGGCAGCTCAGGTACCCTCTAGAGAGTCAGGGCTTCAGACCTCAGAGTCAGTAATGGAAAGCAGAGAGATGGCCTCAGTGGGTCCACTGTCTAGAAAGTTTTGCAGCTTAACCCCAGGCCCACACAGATGTGAGCATCTGCTGCTCAGATATAAGCTACCTGCTGGGCTGGGTACCCAGAGATGGCCCTTCAGATCCTCCCCAGAGCAAAGCAGGCATGGAGGATCCCGGGGTCTGTCCCCAGCCCATGGCCAGCTCTCTTTCCAGAGCAGGGACACTGGACTAGAACCATGCTCAAGGTGTGTTGGGCTCCAGTAAAATCAGGTCTGACTACTTCTAGACCCCCTGCTTGTCTGTTTCAGAGCCCCAGAGGGTCTCCCAGGGAGTGAACCAGAGAGCAGAGAACCTGGAACTCAGAGCAAAGGCCAGGAGCCTTCACACGGCCAGGATTCACCCCAGAGGCTGTGCTCTCCTCCTTTGATTCTTGCTGAGGGTGTGTAGGACTTTCTACTCATCCCAAAATGCTGAGTCAGGCCTGGTTGGTTTAATGAGAACGCTCAGAGATCTATTTTGCATAAGATTCTCAACTGTCTGCCCCTTGGGAGCCTGCCTCCATGAGGGAGGAAGCTGCTGGGTTTTATGTGCCTGTTTCTTGATTTCCCCGACTAAGGAGGGGGTGCCACTAGGGAACCTTGGCCCACCTCTGTCTTACTCAGCATTTACCTTAATACCAGGCAGAGGTTGTTAGAACCTGAGTCTATAAATAAAGGATTTGCAATTAAGGCTATTAGCATCAGGTGGAACCTCACTCCCGGAGCTTTGAATTTCATGCACATAAATAAATCTGTAAAGTGTCTCATTCTGACTAAAAAGAAAACAGCCAACATTCCCTGCAAGAAACACTCCCTAACACACTCCCCAGCGAGGTCTCATGGGGTTGGGGGTGGGTCGAGGGCTGTGGACATAGGAAAGAGGGTACTTGGCAGCCTCCTTGTCCAAACCCTGGTCCCTTTGCAGCAACAGTGCATCACAAGGACCTGTACCCAAGAGAGGACACATGCTGCTTGTCTGTCTTCAGCAGGGGGGTGGCTATCCTTGGAGCCACAGTCTCACTACAGAATGATGTTTTGGAATAGGCTCTCAGCACCCACTCTCTGATGTCAGAATCTGCCTGTGTGGTTAAGTACCCACCCCTGATCCCCGAAAACCACTACAAGACTATGGGAAGAGAGACAGCTCCCAAGAAGCAGCTTGGAGGGGCAATCCTGTTCCTTTAGAACACACTCACCTGCAGGCTTCTTCTGAGCTTTCTTACCTCTCCAGTCTTGTACCAACTCAAGACTTAGGAGGTGTGATGGTAAGTTATCATTGTCCACTTGGCTGGACTTAAAATCACCAAGGAAACATGGATGTGTACATGAGGGTATTTCCACAAAAGTTTAACTGAGGAAGAAAGAGCCACTATAAACTCCATCCATGGGCTGGAGTCCTGGACCTTACTTATTTAAAGGAGGAAGTTAAAAGCTGAGCTCTGGTACTCATCTCTCTCTGCTTCCTGACTGCAGACTCAGCTGACCAGCCGCCTCACACTGCTGTGGCCCTGACTTCCCACCATGGTGGACTGTGCTCTCCAGCTGTGAGCCACAGTAACACCTTCCATTGATAAGTTGTTTATGTCATAGCAATAGGAAGAGAGACTAGAATGGGTCTTAGCCAATCAGAGCCCTTCATCTATGGATACCCATTCATTCACATGGAGCTCACCCCTCCCCACGGCAGGACCACAGCCTTGTCTCAGTGCCCGGAGGGATAGTGTGTGTGGTCTCCATATCCAAGCCCCTTAAACACAATTGCAGCAGGATTTCCTTTCTTGAATGGAACTACTCCCTTCTCCCTCTCTTCCCTCCTCTCCCTTCTTATCACTCAATTTTCTACATTTTTTTTTTTTCCAAAATGGAGAGTCATTCATAGCTAGCTTCTATGTGCCTGAGACAGCTTCAAGGACAAGCCAGGAAGATGGCTGTTGGCTTGTCTCTGAAGCCACCTGTGAGTTCTAGGAAGGAGAAAGAAGGATCCCGATTCTGGGCATAACTCTTCCCTGCTGTGACAGCTCCTGTGCTATCCTGGGCTGTGGAGATATTATGCAGTCATGTCCCCACCTGCTCTGAGGACTCTGCTGGACAGGATAGGACACAGTGAAGATGGAGGTGAGGGTGGGAGCATGCGGCACTATCTACTAGGGTTGCCCTGGGTCCTCAGCTGCTTAGCAGGGTGGTAACTGCGACCACCTACAGGGGCAGTGAGTTCTGTGTGAGACGTGACAAATTCATGTGGGCAATTAGTACTCCATCTCAGGCAGCCTTTTGCTGGAGTCCCTGGTGAGCTTGGCTGACGTGGTAGTGGAGGCACCAGAACATTGGGAAGATTTACCCCTTGCTTTCCCCAGGAGAAGTGAGCTCAGTGCTGTTGATACAAACTAAAAATAGGCAGCAGCCCCCAGCTTCGGCCTCCAGCCAGCTTCCGCAAGATTAGGATGGCTCTCACGTAAGGGAAGACTAATAGATTTCTTCCTCGAGGCAATTAAAAAGTGATTTGTCACACCCCAAGATGTATGGCTTTGTATTGGCAGACCAGAGGCTGCAGGAGGGTGGTGGGTGACGGTGGTGGGTGACGGTGGCATGAGCTGAGGGGTTCCCTGGGGTTCTTAGAAGGAACAGAGCAGAACTGATCAAGGGCAGTGGGCAGGGTGCAGGGCAGACCCAGCGAGGCAGGCTGGGCAGCCTCTAGAAAGGCCCTC
Source organism: Onychomys torridus (assembly GCF_903995425.1). NCBI lineage: Eukaryota > Metazoa > Chordata > Mammalia > Rodentia > Cricetidae > Onychomys > Onychomys torridus. The sequence continues at coordinate 162,730,814 of NC_050444.1, forward strand.
CAAGCTTAGGAAAGATGCTGTCTGAACATTTTCTGATGTCTATCCAGCTGGAGAAGTCCAGAGGCCCAGACTTGGTGGCCTCCCATGACTCCTTAGAGCCCTGGAGGGAGGAATGGGGGACCCTGGACCTGTGACAGGCCACAGAAGTTCCTGGCTGTAGGACTTCTCTGTAGGCACATGCCTGGGCAGGTCCTTCCTCATAGTTTCCCTATGCCTGACAAGTTCCACCTTGGCTTTCCACACCAGGCAGGCCCTCCACAGCCTCCTTACACCCTGGCAGACCCTAACTGCTGACCCCTATCTGCACAGGTCCATTTCTAGTCCTTGGCAGGCCCCCACAGCCTCCCCATTCCTGGGCAGGTCCCCTTTCTAGTCATAGGCCTGGGCAGGTTCCCACAGTGTCCTTCACATTTGGACACAACAGCCTGGCTATGAGCCCATCTCCGCCATACTCCTTATTTCTCACAACAGGTTCTGTATCACACAGGGAAAACAAGATGTGAACCATTCACTCTCCACTGGCACTCAAGCCCATACTCAGGGGGTCCGTATAAAACCCCCTTTCCCTTAGAGCCATGTGCCCGCGTTGGCCCAAGAAGAGCCTCATGGCCCTAATCTCCTTCCACCTTCAGCCTCCGCATCCCAGCTGCTTTCTTTCTCTGCCTCTTCTCCCATTGTCCTTCTCCAAGACAGATCAGCAGCCATTCCTCGGCTCATTTGTTGGCATACCCATTCTCAACTAGCTAACGGGCCAAAGCCCTGAGTTCCAGGAGAAGGATGAGGCTCCATAGGCCTCTGCTTCTTCAAGCTTCATGATGCAACTGTAAACACTTGCTGTCTCAGTGTCTTTTCCTGCTGCTGTGACAAATACCCTAACACAGGCAACGAAAGCTGGTCATGGTGATGCACACCTCTAAGGAGGATCTCAGGGTTTGAGGCCAGTCTGAGTCTACCTAGGGAGTCCCAGGACAGCCAGCCAGGGCTATCTCAAAAACAAATCAAAAAGCAACTTAAAGAAGGGTTTATTTATGCTCACAATTGCAGGTTACAGTCTGCCATGGCCGGGGGGTCACGACAGCAGGGGCTTGAAGCAGCTGATAATTCGAAATCAGAGGATAACAAAAAATTGTCTGCACGCACAATAGTGCTCAGCTCGCATTGTCCTCTTAGGCCAGTTCCTGTCCACAATTAAGACTGCTCTTCCCACATCAATTAATATAATCAAGGGTATCCCCCAAAGGCATGCTCTGAGCATGGACGAGTCTAGATTTTAGCTGACATTAACCATCCCAATAATTAGGCACTGACTTAAAGGGAGAGTCAAAGACAGCAGTTCTCAGCCTTCCTGATCTGTGACCATTTAATACAGTCCCTCATGTTGTGGTGACCCCAACCATAAGATTATTTTTGCTGCTATTTCATAACTGTAATTTTGCTACTGTTATGAATTATAATGCAAATATTTTTGGAGCTAGAGGTTTGCCAAAAGGGGGGTCAAGACCCACAGGTTAGCCTGTGGTAAGGTGGCAGTCGTGACTGGAGGCCACCAGTGGAAAGAAGTCTGCCTCCACTAAAGTTCTGAAGGCGTGGGGAGAGGGCAGAAGGATGCACACAGTGGGGCCAGAGGGGAAACAGCTCGGGGCTCCGTTAGTTCCCATCCTCAGGCTAAGGCTCCCATCAGCCTAAGTCCCCAACTGCTTCTGGATCTGGCAGAGGAGGTTCCTCTTCTCAGAGTCCCTGAGCTTAGAGGATCCAGGCATGGTCTGAACCCCCTGGGGAGTTGGAGTTTATCTTCTTAGACCTGTGGTTCTTCTCCTGGGGTCCCTGGAATCGATGTAAAGGGCTCTTGAGCTCTGCCGTGATACTACAGCAGAACAGCATGGGCTGACTCAGATGGAATGCTCAAATGTGTTTACTCACTGACCCCCCAGGTTGTCCACAAAGTGGGTGCTGTGGCTGCATATCCACCTGAAAATTCCGGATGGGAAGCAGGAGCTTCTGAGAGGATGGGCTCTGAGACTATGGGAGACACAGCAATGTTGGCCAAGAGAATCACAGCCCCCAGCACTATGCTCCTGGCTTCATCACTACTTCTCTCTCCCTCCTCTTCTCTTCCATCTTCTCTTTCCTCCTCTCCTTTCCTCCCACATCATCCATCCATCCATTCATCTTTTTATTCATCTATCAACTCATCCATTCATCCATTCTTACTATCTATCCATCCAACCATTTCATCCATCTACTCATTTATCATCCCGTTCTTATTTCCATTCATCTCTCTATCCATTCATTCCATACCATAACATCCATCCACTCATCTATCTCTCCACTCATCTTTTCTTCAGCCCATTCCATCCTATCCCCTTATTCCATCCATCCATCTATCATTCATCATTCATCCATCCATCCATCCATCCATCCACCCACCCACCCACCCATCTTCCATTCATCATCCACCCAACCATCCTATACCATCTGTCCACTCATACTTCAACCTACCCATCCTTCTCTCCATCCATCTTAATACCTATTGAGCACATTAAGAGTTACTCTGTGACAGAAATACTTTGGTAAATTGAAAAGTCCATGTTCTCTTCTTACGGCCACAGCACTTATGCTGGGAAGAAATAGCTGTGCATATTTAATGAGTTCCCACTGCACACTGGCACATCACATACACAGAAGAAGGGGCTTGACTCCGACATACCTGAGTTGGGTACTGGTTTTGCCCTTCTGCTGTGTAGCCTTGGGCAGCCTCCTTAACTTCTCTGACCCTCAGGTCTCATCTATACAACATGCTCAGGGAGCAGTCAGAGGAGACCTGTGTTGCACTGGATGGTAGCACACGTGAGGCTCCTTGGAGTGGGCTAGGTTTCCATAAATCATGGCAATAAATGCACGTTCCCTGCTCCTAGGGACCGATCAGTACACTGCTCAGTATCAAATCAATAGGCTTAATATTTAATAATAATCCACTGAAAGGCACTTTGGTCACTCAACGCATCAGTACCACACTAATGACAAATTACTTCCTAAATTGTTAGCCTCGGGCCCTTTCATGAAGCTCTGAATATGTTTGTGACCGGGAGAAGGAAGAGCTGAGGCAGGCTGCAGCCCCAGCTAAGATGGCTGTGCAAGGGCAGTGAGGCATTCTGGAATCTCCTATAGGTGGCGCCACAGGCTGGCACACGGCTGGCAGAACCACCCAGGCTTTAGGGACCAGATGTGTCATGGGAACAGGCTAAGGTTCTGAGCTGCTGACTGAGCATGCCCAGTGAAGCAAGACTACTTCCTGGGATTGGGGGAAGCCCAATTTAGCCCATGGTGGGCAGAAGGGCATGCTGGGGACCATGGGACATGAAGTGTGGGTAGAACAGAGGGGCCCTCTTTGCCACTGCACATGCCTGGAAATCTCCTTGCTATGTCTCTCCTGTCCTGCTGTCCATCCATCTCCTTCAAAGTACAGCAAAGACATCCCTTGTCACATAGCCTTCCTGGAGACTTACTATCTTTGTTTAGAATGCTGATTTTCTGCCCATTTTGACTTAAAAAAACACTGTACTGAAATACTATCTATCTTGTCTCCTGGCTTTTGTGGATCCACCATAAATTCTACAGCCAAGTTCTGCCTCCTTCAGCCCACCCTAGTCATGGGCAAGTCTGGGTGGGGCGGCTGCAGGTCCTTGAGTGTTGGGGTTAGAGGACTGGCCGTGTGTTCTGCTTTGCCCTTCTCAGATTTCGAGTAGCCGCTGGGCCATCCCTACCCACCTGGCCCTAGACAGCAGTCTTCATATGGTTGATGGGTGGTCTGTAGATTCTGCGAAGGGAGGGTTCAAGGCCAGAGCTGTCCTGCTTGGCCACGGCTTGAGATGGCATGCTCAATGCAGGGAGGGTGGATGGCATCCCAGAGATTTAAAGGAGACCGTGGTTCCCAGGTGTCACTCTCTATTTGCTACCACCTCATTCTGGCTTCACTGGGTGTGCTCAGTAGCTCAGCAGTCTATCCTGTTGCCCCTAACACACCCCTTCTCTGCAGTCTGGAGTTGTTCAGGGAAGTGAGGCTCCTCCCCACGCCGGAGCCTGAGACTGCTCGGAGCCTTGATGCAGAAAACCATCAGCTTGGCTTCTCTCCAATTCAGTGGGACTCTGCCTGAGGCCACTGATGATAACAATAATAATATTGCTATTATTAAAGAGATTTGCATAGACAGAAATTGTTTCCCTGATTAAAAACAACAACCAAGGGCAAAGAGAGTAGGTCATTCTGTGGCTGTGGAGAGGAGGGGAGTTGCACCTGCAGAAGCTCCCAGGGTGGCAGCTGAGCTGGGACAAGGAGGCAGGTCCTCTGCCTGCTGTGGAAGCTGGGGGACAGGAGGGCTCTGGGGGTACTGCTTCAGATATGTTTCTTGGGAAAATAAACTGAAGAGTGCAGCAATTCCAGGAGGAATGTTGCCCAGTGCTAATCTTAGCTGGGAGAACAGGCAGACATAGTCACATGCACTATGGTGGGGTAAGATGAGGGGCACCGGGAGGGGTGCACACCCCATGAGCTTTTTCTAGGCAGAGTTGCACCTCTCATGTCATTGTGGGATGGTCTAGAGCTCAGGCTTGCTGAGTGACCAATGAGTGAGAAGGAACTCTGCCTGGGAACACATCACAGGACACAGTGGAGTTGGAAGAGGGAAAGTTATGATCCAGAGTCAAGACCCGCAAGTGGAAGCCTTGGTGCCTACAAGGGCTTGTAGAGGCTGAATGAGAATGGATGTGGGAGCCTGTACTGTATGGGGTGCAAACCAGTGGTTCCCACAGTTTAACAAATGAGGAATGCCTCTCAGAAATTTAGGGATAGAGGGGGAGTTATCTCAATTTGATTTTTAAAAAGCATCCATAAAACCCTAATAGTGACAGCCTGAATATGCCGATGTCTGCTGCACCCACAGCCCGCACAGTAGAGGGAGCCCAAGGCATAGATAAGAAGTAAAAGACACAGGTCGGTCTGGAAGAAATACAGCCAGCTCTGTAGATGAAATGGAGTCCTAGGCTACCTGCAGAATAACATCCCAGTTGAGCAAGTGGGCACAGCGTGGTGACAAGAGACAGGATCAACACAGGAGAATCTACTCATTTCTATATGCAAATGACAAATGCAAAGGAGAGGAAATTAAACTCACGGTACCACTTAGGAGAGCACCAAAGAAAATGAAAACCTGCAGCCTACCTTTCACAAACTGTGTATAGGAGTGGTGTGCTGAAGTGACCAAATGCTACTGATGTCATCCAAGACAACCTAACACGTGAAGACACGTGTTGTTCATGGATAGAAGACCCAACACAGTGAGGATGTTAACCTCCAAATCTACCAATAGGCTTGATGCAGCTCCTACTGAAACCTATTGAAATGGCAGGTATGCCTGTTTGTATATGTGTGTTACATGTATGTGCATGTGGACACATGAGGTTGACATCAAGTGTCTTTCTTAGTCATTCTCCATCTTAAATATGGAGGCAGGGTCTTTCACTTGAAGCCAGAGCTTGATGATTTGGCTAGCTTAGTTGGCCAGCTTGCTCTGGGGGAATCCCTGCCTCAGCCTCCTGAGCACTGAGATTACATGTGAGCTACCATGCCTGCTAGCATTTACATGGTACTGAGGATCTGAACTCCAGTCCTCACTCTTGTGTGCCAAATGCTTTTCCTGTGAGGCCATCTCCCTAGCTCCCAAAGCAACATTTTTGATGGGTAAATGTGTCTGACAGTTTGTGTGGAAAGACACAGGCCCTGGAAGAGCTAAGACACCCAGCAGAGAAGGATTAGGGAGGCCCCAGTCTGCCTGACATTGAGGCTGACCACAGAGCGACAGCAATCCAGACAGCAGGGTGCTGAGAAAGGACAGACACACAGACCAACGGGACAGGACAGAGAACTGAGAGAATGTCCTGCACAAATATGTCCAGCTTTTTGTTAAAGGTACAAAAGTAGTTAAAAATGGTAATGTTTTCAACAAATATTGCTGTGGCAATTAAACACCTATAGACACAGCCCATAAAACCTCCTCCCTGAAACCAAAATTCAACAAAAATAAAGACATAACAGCCTCCACCTCCCCGCAACAGGAACTTCAACCTGGTGCTCGGACCACTCATAGAACTGAGAACTAATCACAGACCAAGCTGTAGAAATGATTAAAAACTGTGAGCAAAAACAGAGAGAGGATATTTGGTTCTAGCAACCGGGGACTTGATACCATAAATGTATAGTTCTATAAAAGAAATGTTGGTAAGTGGTATTTTATCAAAATTAAACTTGTTCATTCTTTAAAAGCCAATGTGAAGGAGATGCCAAGCCAAGTTATGGATTGGGACAAAATACATGCAAACCATATGACCAACAGAGGACTATATAAAGAACTCCCAAAATTCAACAGGGCAAATGAGCATGCAGTTCAATTAGAAAGTAGACAAGCGACACACATAAAAAAAATGTTTCAGAAAGATGGTTCTCAATGGCAAATTAGTGTGAAAAAGATGTCCAGGTGGATGGCTCAGGGCTTGCAAGCAGGAGGATCTGAGTTTGACTCCCGGAACCCAGGTTAAAAAATGTGGGTGTGGTGTGGGACTGTAATCCCCAAATAGAGGGTGTATAGACAGGTGGGTCCATGATGCTTACTAGCCAGTCAGCTTAGCCTACTCAGAGATTTTTAGGCCAATGCAATACAATATCTGAATAAATAAGACCTCCACACATGTGTGTACCTGCACACAAACACATATACTACTCACATACACAAATATGTTGAATACCATTAGCTTTAGGAGAGTGTACATTAAAATCAAAGTGAGGGCCTGGAGAGTTGTGTCAGTGGTAAAGGGCACTAAATGGGCAATCATGAGGACCAGAGTTCATGTCCTGGCAGCCACATAGTGAGCTGGGCATCCTGTGTACCTGTCATCCTAGCCTTGAGGAGGAAGAAGACAAGAGGATCACTCTAGCTTGCTGACTTCTAGCCTAGCTGAAACAATGACAGTTTCTGGTCCAGAGAAAGACCCTGAATCAAAGATGGGAAGTGATGGAGGAGGACATGCTAAGGCCCCATCTGGTCCCTACACACACACACACACACACACACACACACACAGAGAGAGAGAGAGAGAGAGAGAGAGAGAGAGAGAGAGAGAGAGACAGAGAGAGACAGAGACAGAGAAAGACAGAGAGAGACAGAGAGACAGAGACAGAGAGACAGAGAGAGAGACAGAGAGAGAGACAGAGAGAGAGACAGAGAGAGAGAGGGAGAGAGAGAAATCTTGTGAAAAAACAAAACAACAACCCACAATGAGATATCACTACATACCTATATCAGAATGCCTCAAGTAAAACTTAGGAGCATGGCTGACAAGATGGTTCACATAAAGATGCCTGCCACTAGGTATTTGGAGTTTCATTCCTGGAACCCACATAGTGGAAGGAGAGAACCAACTTCAGGGGCTGTTCTTTGACCTCTGACCTCTACATGTGAACTATTGTTATGCATACCTCTCCAAATAAATAAATAAAAGATAGATAGATAAGGAAATAAATAAATGTCAAATGAACAGACACCCAGGGACAGTAACAAACACCAGGGAGGATGTGAGATCGGATCATTTTTAGACTCTGGGCAGGACAGGAACATTAAAAACACTCAGGAAAACAGGTGACGATTTTTTTACTTAACTAAACATCAAATGATCCATCAAAAGTATGAATGGATATTTATCCCAGAGGACAAAAGGCCACATTCACACTGACTTCTGCACACAACCCACTCAGCAAAGTCATTGGTTGTAGCTGGAGAGCAGATGGACCCAGACCTCCTCTGAGGAGTGACTGGTGACAAATGGCAACACCCTGGGTCCATGGATCACCGCTCAGCAACAAACAGGGATGAACTCTTGACAGATATGCCACAGTCTGGGTGACTCCACTGGGACGTCTCTACCTTGATATTGTGGCAGATGCACAAGTCTGTACATGCAACAGAACTGTGTGAGCTCTCAGGCCATTGATCTGGTATGTGCAGCAACTAACAGCAAAGGCTCTGCCCAAGACAGGATGAAATGGGAGGATGGGCATCTGGGGTTGCTTTCTGATCTCCACATATGCTCTATGACACATATACATGGAGCTTACCCACAGAAATGTGCACATAGACATGCATCTACGCACATCATACACATGGAAACATATACAGGTGTTCACACAACCACATAATAAATTCTAGCAAAACTGGAGACCACTGAGTCAGATTGGTGAGTTGTATCAATGCTGCACTCTGCCTGTGACATTACATAAGCATTTCCCAACATATTATCATTGGGGAAACAGGCTGAAGGGCACAGGGACCTCTCTGTGTTATTTCTTATGGGTGCATACACATCTATGACTATCTTAATAAAAACTCCAATCCAAAGGGAGATGTGGACAGGGATGCCACCATTTAGGTTTGTCAAATAAGTCATTGAAAAACTACCACCTCATCTTCTGTCACTATGTCTTCATAAAAGAAAAGGCATGCAAAGTGCAATAAAAGAGGAGGGTCGCAGTCTCAGAGTGAAGAATGGTCCCTTTGCAGTGAACACTCAACACACATGAGACGCTAATCACACTTAAAAATCTTCCCCCACTTCTCTACAGACTGATGAGAACTTCTCTCTGAATGGTCCAGGGCTGAAGCCAATCATTTGAGAGCCATTAACACCAAGCGTAGACTATTTAAACAATGGGAAGGTGATGTGGTGGTGTGTAGTGTGTGGTGATGCTAGTGAGTGGTGGTGATGGTGGTGGTGGTGGTGGTGGTGGTGGTGGTGGTGGTGGTGTGTAGAGGTATTAGGTGGTGGTGTGTTTGGGACTTTTTGGTGTCTCAAGGAAGGTTGGGATGGATACAGACTGCGACATTCTGGAAGGAAGCATGGAGTGAAGGTTGGTCCAAATGTCAGGGCCTCTCTAGGGCTGGAATGAACTTCTCCTCTCCAATGTTGTATAAGTTGTAGCTCCTTCAGTCTCAAACCTTCCCATTACAGATCCACACCTCTCCAAGCACACTTTTGCTGACGGCTCAGTAAAGTGGGAACCCACCTCCTTGAAGAGTAGCTCCCACTCAGTATTTCTGTGGGAGGTGCCACCCAACGCATAGTCCCCAGTCTAATAACTCCCAGCACTGTGACATTGCATGTGACCAGGAGTTTTGCTGAGCCAGCACCATGCAACCTTGTAGCAGACGTTTATAGAGAAGTGTGTCCAGATGCCAGAACCCAATGCCAGGTTGTATCTGCTCACGGTACTTGGACAGACCCCAGCTTCACATATTGGCCAGTCACTCTTTGAATCCGGAGTGTGACTCTGATGACAGAGCTTTCATGGTGGAGACTGCAGAATGGATGAGGGAGAAGGCATTCTTAGCTGGAATGATAGTAAAGCAGGATGCCAGCTAGGGGAACCAAGGTGTCCTACCCAGCATATGGTCCACCTCCTCATTACCACAAGAAGTAGCTACCATGGAGAGAATAACAGCCCTGTGTCTTTGGAGGTGTGGCTCAGAGTCCCAGACCCTGAGCAGTTCTCTAAATACAAATGTGTGTGGCATCATCTGAGCCATCCATCCACCCATCATCCATCCATCCATCCATCCATCCATCCATCCATCCATCCATCCATCCATCCATCCCAGGCACTGGAAAGAACTCTAAACTAAAGGTGACAACAGTGTTGACCACATGGGAGGAGTTGCTAATGTTTCCAAGATTAATTTTGTTGAAGAAACTGACACAGTACAGATGAGTGAGCCTTCTAAACAGCCACACACACAAATGCATTAGCCTGGGAGGCAAGCGGGAGAACTGGCCCCCAAGAAAGACTCTACTTCCTTGACTCCACAGCTCTACTGCAGAGGCTTGACTTCATAGGACCACAGTGGGGTCTGGGACTCTGAGTTTCAATACCCTGCCCCCCAGTGCTTCTGATGCAGTGGCCCATGGAGACTGGGAAGAAGTCAGGAGCTTTCAGAGAGGGAGCTCTTTGTTCTGAGGCATACCTTGGAGGAGGTGGGGAAGGAGGAGGAAGGTAGGAAGGCTCAGGTGAACTTCTGTAAGGTAGGGAGGGTCTGTAAGCACAAAGCCTGGGAGATGATACTGTGGTGCTGGGGGATGAAGAGGCGTCCATAAAGCATGAGTGATTGCTTTCTCCTGCTAGGATGGGGGTGTCTTTGAAGATTTGAGTAGGAGGTGTCATGAAGTAGTATGTTTTAGAAAAACTTCTGCTTTGGCATGTGCTGTGGCCTAGAACCAGAGCAGGACAGCTGATGTCCCTAAGATGAGCGAAGGGATAATGAGAACTGTGGAGAGCAGAGTGAGGAATCTGGCTGTGCAGACAGATGAGGGGCATCAAACTAGGTATGGTGGCGTGGACCTCTACTCCTGCCATCAGGGAGGGAGAAATGGGTGGACTCCACGGGTTCATTAGCTAGGAGTCTAACCAAATTGGTGAGCTCCAGACTCAGAGAGAAATCTCTCTAAAATCTAAAGTAGAGAACTGAGCAAGAGTGGACAGGCTGTGAGTTGTTGACAGAAGGCTGGGAGCCTCTGTCAGTGACAAGGGAAGTCCCAGAAGAGCAGGGAATAGCAGAGCAGGCCACAGATGAGCCCAGCATTGACAGCCCCGAGGGACAAGCATGTCCGGCAGGCAGCTGCATGAACAGGCCTACAGCCCAGAGGAGACTCAAAACCAGAGAGGAATTATGGAGTTACTGTCCAGACAATGGCAGTGGCTGTAGTGGCTTAGGGAAGAGGTATGGAGTGACCTGAGCACCAGAAGGTCCTGACTAAGGAAATTCCAGGGAGAGTCACAAAGTCCGTTAAAGCCCCATGTCCAGCACTAGGAACCTGACCCCTGGAAGGGGCTTCCCACAGCCTCGCCACACGAGTGTTTCAGGTGTGCATACTTCCAGTTAAAAGCAGTCAGTCAGTCGGGTAGGTGGGTGATCATGCAGAGAGCCACATTCTAAGGTACCATAGACAATAGCTGCCCTCCATGAGGTCTGTGTGAAGTTTCTGTTCCTGACTCTTCCAGCTCTACCTACCCACCAAGACCCCAGAAAGACAGATGTGGTCACCCCAAACTCCTGCTCAGCAGTGAGAGGTGGGCTCCACCAGCACCAAGACACCTGGGGTTTCTCACCTTGCAAATGAGCTTTTGATGATTCCGGAATCCCTCTAATTAGAGCAACTGGTTAGGATCTCAAGATTAATAGCCATTGATGTCTTGTGCTCCTTCCCTCTCTTCATCTAAAGAAGGTGGTCTGTCATGGTGGCCCACATGGCAGAGAGGCTGGCCAGGTTTTCTTGAGGACTGTGTCCTTTCCCAGGAGCCTCTGCTCCTAGTGCTGGACTAGCCCCCTTTCTAGGCTATGCCAGTCTATGGCATCATGGTTAGCAGTCTGCAGCCTTCACAGAACATTTTTTTGGGGGGGCATGGTTAAGGTTTGGATATGATGTATCTCTTTCAAGAGCTCATATGTTGAAGACTTGGCCTTCAAATGATGGGACATTGTGTGTGTGCATGTGCATGTGCATGTATTCACATTCACTCATGGAGGCCAGATATCAATGCTGGGTGCATTTTCCAACTGCTCTCCATCTTATTTTTAGACAGGATCTCTCACTGAACCTGGACCTCATCCAGTTGGCTAGATTGCCTGGCCAATGAGACCTTCTGGAGAGTTCCTCCCTCCCTATAGGTGCATGTCCCAATGCCCAACATTTTTTTTTGTGGGTGCTGGGGATCCCAAACCAGGCCCTTAGGCTTGTTCAGCAATCACTTTACCTATTGAGCATCTATCTCCCCAGCCCCTGCTGGGGCTGTTGAGGGGTGGCTGGGTTCTTAACCTCACCCATGAGTTCCCCCATAGATGAGCTCACACTAGATGGACAGTGAGGAAATGGGACCTAGCTGGGGACAGTGGGTCACTGGGACAGGTTTGTCCTTGAAGGGTAGGTCTTGTGTCTTTGAAGGGTAGGTCTTGTCCCTTTTCAGTCCCTCTCTTCCTCTCTCTTGCTTCTTAGCTGTCATGAGGTAGGCGAACAGCTTTGCCTCAGCATGTCCTCTAATAAGGTTGTGCGCTTCACATAAAGGGCAACAGGGCCGTGTGTCCACAGACTAGAGCCCCTGAACCCCTGAACCCGAGCCACAAGAAAACCTTCCACCGTTTAAGTTTTCTTTTTTATGTATGTTTTCATAGTGACAAAAATTGGCTTAAACAAGTACCCAGTGGAGGGGGATATTCCCAGTGTGGCCTTAGAAAGGGGATTAATGTTTTCCAGGTCCCATCCACCCACTGATGGGAGGCTCCATATATTTATTATGACATTTGGCCTTTGAAGAGATGGAGGCAGGGAGCGCCCAGAAAATTGATGAAATGTGTCCAGGTCCTGCTCAGAGTATGGCTCAGATAGGGCCTTCTGCTGGGCCAGCTCTGAATGGGCACAGGGCATGGGGAGCACAAATAGCAGTCCTAGGGAGGACTCCACACTCTGATTGCTTTCACTAAGTGTGCCCCTTAGTTCTTATTCCTCACCCCAACTCATCAGGTCATTGAGGTGGTGAGATACTACTTGAGGCTTTCCCTGGGGCACCATGAGTGGCTAGTGTAATGAGCTCAGACCCATGATGGAGAGAGCTCATGGAGAGGAGAGGGAAGGAGAAGAGAGGGGAAGGGAGGGGCGCATCCTAGGAAAAGGGATCGTGGTGGGGCTCAGCCTCCAAGAGGTCCAGCTATATCATCTGACAGCTTTTATTTTACCAGGTATTTTATTGTTTTCAAATTGCAAAGAGAAGGTCAAACTGACCTCAGCTTATTATTATCGTTTCAGTTCCTACGTAGTCTTCATACATCTGTCTCTTGTCACATCCATGTTACATCAGGCTTCACAGTTACTACCTGGCCACCCAGATGTCCTTTCAGTCTCTGAAGTTTCTCTGATCCCTTGGCCACTGTCTTTAGGCCAGAAAGCCAAGAGTCAGTGGCCGCCCAAATGTAGTAATCCAGAGGACCCACCCCGTCCCAGACTCAGAGCTGGGTATAGGAGGGGTCTCATAGGCCGCCCTGGGCAAGCACCACCTCCCTCACCGGGATGTCTTATGATATGTTGACTCACACCTAAGCTGGGACCTCCTCCTTCTGTTTGGGGCTGGTTTTCATTCCTAGAATGGAATGAACACCATATCCCCCCTGATGGGACACACCCAGATACCTAATTGATAAGATTCAAAGATCAATTTTTGAATCTACTTTTAAAAAGGAACTACTTGTTTTAAATAGGATAAGTAATGAAAATTTTTGGTCTGAGTTTATCAAATGTTACTGGACATTGTTATATATAATGGAGTTTTTCGTCTGAATCTGTCAAATGTTAATGGACTAGACATCATTGATGTAATCTTGACTATGTATATTGTATATACTTATTGGATATGATTTTTCTTGTATTAGTTATAAGCTTTTTTAATTTTAGACAAAAACAGGGGAAATGTAGTGGTATTGTATTACCCGAAATAAACTTATCTGGAGTCAGAGAACAGGACGGCCACAATATTGATAGGCAGTGGTAACACACGCCTTTAATCCTAGCATTCCAGAGACAGAAATACCTATGGATCTCTGAATTCAACCCACATTAGAAACATCCAGGCATAGTGACACACGCCTTTAATCCCAGGGAGTGGGGGCGGAGAACAGAACGAGATATAAGGCATGAAAACCAGGCACCAGGTTAGTTAAACATTTGGCTGGTTAAGTGTTTAGGCTTCTGAGCAACAGTTCAGCTGAGATTCATTTGGATGAGGACACAGAAGCTTCCAGTCTGAGGAAATAAGACCAGCTGAGGACTGGTGAAGTGAGGAAGCTGTGGCTTGTTCTGATTCTCTGATCTTCCAGCATTCACCCCAATAACTGGCCTCGGGTTTGTTTTTATTAATAAGACTTGTTAAAATTCCTGCTACACCCAATGGTGTCTAGAAGCCTGTGTGAATTTCTCTAGCTGCTTGTGACCTTTAAGGCCTGGAGATAAATCCCAGAGAACACTGCTCTTCCCACCTGGCAATGGAAGCCACCCATTCAGGAATCTGCCCCCAAGTCCGTTCTACATCTCCTTGCCTATGCGATAATAAGATGACAAGGAATACCATGCATGGCTGTCCTTTGTAAACTGAGTCAGGACTGAAAGGACAGCATGGAAAGGGGCCACATTCCACTGTAACTACTAAGAGTCAGGTGTGGTGCTGGGGGTCTACAATCATCATCACCGACTTGGACGGACTTATTCCACCCATCCCACAGGTGGGGGACACTGCCACAGAGGGGTTAAAACATTGACTATGGCTACAAATCACACAGATTCAAAGCTTCCTCTCCAACAAAGAAGCCCCCTGTGACCCTGAAGAGCAGTGTCTTGGAGTTTATCACAAAAAATGAAGCTGACCGACAAAGACAGGATCCCAGGGGACTTGGGGTATTGGTTAAGAACAATCAAGGGTCATCATAAGTCTAACCATCAGAGGATGATAGGATGCTATGAGGCCACCAAGAAAGACTCCACAGATCTGTGAGGATGCTCATGAGACGCCACTCTGTGACAGCAGACCATCAGATCTCATGTCTAACAGGAGTACATTTTCCCAGGCCCACAGTCACATGCCTGACAGTGTCTTAGAAGCTCATATGCTAAAGTTTGAAAAGCAATTATTTCCAAGTGGTGGGATGTCATGTGACTTTTTTTTTTTTTCCTAGAATCCTTTTCCTTTTCTGTCTGGTTCGGTTTCCAAATCTGGGCATGGACTGCTTTCCTAATTAGAAAATAATGGGGCTATGTGCAGTTTACAAAGAAGAGCCCTTCAAGGGCTCACACACAGCACACTTCACTGCAGACGTGGCTGGCTTCCATCTGTCTGAACACAGACACCATCTCATTTGGGTGAGTTTCCTTCCTTCATGTTATTTGGTGTGGGGATCCGTTCTGCGACCCTTGGGATGGGGCACCATGGGTTCCTATCATTTTCCATCTAGGATTTCCAGGACGGTCCCCTGGCTCTCCTGCTGTCTTGAGAAGAGAGAAGCAGCATGTGAAACCCTGAGAAGGACAAGCAGAAATGATCCCTCTGCTCTCCTCACTACCCCACGTTCCAGCTGTCAGTCCTGCATCTACATCCAGCTCTAAAGCGGATGGCTCTACATGGCCTGGAGTGAGCCCTCCCAGCCAAGGGAGAGGTCCGTGTGCTCTGGTCCCTGGCCAGCACTCTGCCTGCCCACCACCTGCTGCCTCCATGGCTCCTGCTTTCTCCCAGGTCCCCCAGTCCACAGTATGTCTCCAACAAGAGGGTTTGGGACAGTAGAACAATTTAATTCCTATTACAGCATAAAAATTAATAACATTAAAATGTCATGATCATCCTACACTAATTAAGCATCTAATGAATAATTAGCTGTGGACACATCTGACATTTTTGGTCATTAATTTGAGCAAGTGTTTTAAGTTCCAAACAAAACCCCTCTGTGGTGGAGCTTGCGACTTTAAGAGGCAGGGGCAGAACCTTATAAAGCTGCTGGCTGTGGAGAGGCAAGTGGGTTGCCTGGAATCTGGTGCCCAGCATCCTCTAACCTGGTAGACTTCACAGGGGAGGGTGTGATGTGCAATGTGTGGGGGGCACCCTGAGCAACCAAGCTTCACATGCCTGTTCCCACATCTGTCCCAGCACAGAGACACAGAGACTTCGGTTAGGAAAAGGTCCTTAAGTGGAGCCTCTGCTCCTCAGTCAGGCTGTTGGATGCTTCTAGAGGGGGAAAGACACTGGGGTCTGAGAGGGGAACTGCAGGTCCTGGGAGAAGCGATATGGGGTCCACCTGAGGCTCACAGTGGCAGCTCAGGAGGTTGAGAGTGGTACTCAGTGACATCCCTAGACCTTGACTCTGAACTCTCCTGGACTCCCATTTGCTCTCGGAATTTCTAATTCAAGTGAGGTGGGGCAGGTGGAAGAAGCTGTGTGCTGGCAAGAGCCTGGGTTTAAACTCTACAAAGCACAGGCTCGTGAGATGGTGCAGAGAGGCTAGGTGGCTTATCAGCAGTCACACAGCTGAAGGGCGGTGGCCACACAGAGGCCGGCAGGGAGCCACACGCCTCAATTTAGATGTGGCTCCCACGGCTTCTCTTCCTGATGTCCAAAGAGTCACCCAAAGCCACAAGAGCGAGGAGCTACCAGAGTCAGATGGAGCTGGTCTGTGAGTGAGGCTTACCAGGGGACTCTTGGGTTCACCCAGATAGAGAGAACACAAAGGATGGCCTAGACTATCAGTGATGAGCAAAACGAAACCACTGTTCTCTCTGCCTTTCTTCCAGAATAGTCTGGAGTCTGGGTCATACATCTCAGTGGGTGTACTCTAAAATGTGTGACAAGGCCCAAAGAATCCTACAGCTGGGTCGCCCCATGGATGATGGTTCATCTACTGACTAATATCAAACTGCAGGGGGCTGGCTGGAGGTCTCCCTGTTTCTGTTCATGGCCTTTGTCCACTTGGGGTCATCCTGGAACAAGGACACAAATGGGTCTCATCTTTCCCCATGGTGACAAATCTTTCTGTCCTTTAAAGTCCTCCCCAAGGCCACATTCCAGCCCCTACTGTTTTCTTGTCTGCATTTCTAAGTCTGCACGTAGTGCTGTGGCGCACAGTAGGTGCTTGGTAAAGGAAATGCCTTCTTCTATTCACAGACTCCTACACCAGGACTGGCCTCAGAGTGGACTAGTGTCTGGGTGACTGTGGCCAGGGCCAACTGGGCAGGACAGGAGGTCTAGGGAAGATCCTAGCCTTTTCCCTTACCCAGGGAGCAGGAAGAAGCTTCCAGAAGGGGATCCAAGCCAGGTGTGAGACCCCACCCCTGCCTTTTGGTGGGGTACCCTGTCCAATGTTACATGTTGTTTTGTATCCATGGCTCTATCCATGTTGTGAAGTCCTTAGAATTTTAATGTAACTTGGTTTAGGCTCACTAACGTGGAGTGGCCCTTATCCAGGGCTGTTGTCTGGATAAGAAAGGAATTTAGCCTCAGAAGTATTTGGTTATGGCAGTGAAAAAAGTGACCAATATACCTTTAAATAGTAAATGTCACAATTCATTACCTCCTCTTCTTATAATGCTCAAATACAGATGGTAATTCCCACATCACAGGTGAGACAATGAGTGTGCAAGGTCATAGGACTAAGTTGTTTCTGTAGCCCTTGAGTGGTGTGTGTGTGTGTGTGTGTGTGTGTGTGTGTGTGTGTGTGTGTGTGTGTGTACATGCCACAGCATACATGTGGAGGTCAGCAGACAATCTGTGGGAGTTAGCTCTCTCTTTCCACCATTGGGGTCCTAGAGATTAAATTCAAGCTGTCAGGCTTGTCGGCAAACACTGTCATCCAACTGAGCCATCTTGTTGGCCCAGACTTCAGTACTTACAAAGTTGGAGTTTTATCCAGTGCTTTGCCTCATTTCCCAGGTTTGACTTGAAGGGAAGGGAGACACCATGCTGGAAGGGCACAGTCTCCACCTTTGTGGAGCATCAGCTGACATGCAGAATTAATAATCATTCACGAACATGTGACCTCCATCGTCTACCAAGGACCATGGAAAGTCTGGACAGGGCAAAAGAGGAGGTGCTGAAGGAGGGATCACAGATCCGAGGCTCCCAGAAAGACAATTGCGTGTAGGGTGATGGAGGATATAAAGGGTTTGATCAGGGATTGGGGGTGAGGTTAATCTTGTAAAGGGACCCTGCAGAGCTCTCTCAAACAAAAGCAGGAATGAAGGTGCCTGTTCTGAACCAGGGTGCTCAGGAGGAAGGGGGGTGTCTTGAAACTGAGGTCCCCTTGAGGGGAACATAATGAGGCTTCGATGGTTTGTATATTTTAGGGAAGGTTGGAGGGAAACCACTTTGCATAATATCACATTCCTGTGGCAGGAACCGAAAGATTTGCAGTAAAGATCTCCACTCACTTCTGTGCCCCACGAGCCCAAAGCTCACAGAGTCAAGTCTCTTCTTCCCGCAGCTCCTGGCACAGTGGAGCCAAGACTGCCCTTGAGCTTCTGACCCAGGGGGAGGGAGCCCCCCACACCTTTGGCTGCTCCCCTATGACAGGTGAGCACATGAGACATTGCCAGGTGCACCCAACACCAGGCATCAGAGGTGGACCCACTCTAGTCTGTCTGGTTCCATGACCTCCCACATCATCCCCTGGGATCTTGGCACCAGACACCATCATGGGCATCACCCCAGACCCACCTGACCAAAGCTCCTTAGAGGGTGCCCAGGCAGCATTGAGCTTCCTTTATGTTTTATGATGAGACAAGTCCTGGGATCTGTTGCTCTTGGCTCACTCTACAAGCAGGCTATTTAATGGAAATGGTCGGGGTGGTTCTCAGCCCTTTTATTTGCCAAGTACGGAATCGTTTTCTGGTGTGAAGATTAGTCTGGAAGTGAGGCATGTCTCTAGTCCTGATACTTTGAAGGCTGCAAAAGGGAGGATGGAGAGCTTAAGACTAGCCTGGGCTACACATCCAGACCCCCACCCCCCACCCCCACACCCCAGAGGGTCTGGAATGCATCTGGTCTGATGTCTGGCTGGTGACTTTCTGCAAGGCTCTGTGGTCTCAGAGGAAGGCTGCTGTTATTAATTATTGTCGTTCCCAGGATGACCTTGGACAAGTGGTCCAGAGGCCCACTGAGGCAGAGGAGCCTCTAACCTCTGGTCACCCAACTGTCAGGGGACACTAGATTTCCTTAGGTCATGTCACCATTTACAGGTGGCCACTGGGCCCGTGCAGCTCACTTGACTGGCGGGAACGTTGCTCATGTTCTCGTCCCTCACTTAGCGTCATGGAGTCTCGGCATCCTGGCCTCCTCTTACTCTGTGGCAGGTGTGCTGATGTCCCCACCTGGAGATCTGGACCTCGAAGCTGTGTAAGGACCAGTCCAAGCCTCAGGCCTCAGTGTGCTTTTACGGCCTGGTTATAAATGTCTGAGAAATGGGGCTGATAATGGAAACTCTGACACCACCTTAAATATGACTGTGCTCCCAGAACACAGCCCTGATTTAGAAACCATTCAAGGATCCTGGGCCATTTTGAAACTTATGGACAACAATCCAGAAATGGAGTAAACACAGAGAGGGAAAAACGACACACAGGTCTGTGGGCTGTAAAGTGTGCTACAGCTGACAGTCCAGAAATCAGGCTGGTGTCACAATGTTTGCTCTCTGTCCTGAATCCTGGTCCCCCTCCTCTCTGGCCAGTGTCCCCAGCCTAGTGGAGGCCTGCAATTCTGTCATCAGGAAGTTGCTGGGCAGTTCCCCCCTGTTCATCCCCTAGCTGGTGCTAGTGGGATCACTGGCTAGAGAGAGGGAGCAGAGAATGGGGAGAAAGAAATTGAACTGACCCATCAGCTCCTCAGACACCCCAGCTCACTGCTAAACACTGGTGGAAGGACCCACTCCTCACCGCCTCCAGCTCTGTCCAGACAGTCCAGGATGAGCCTCAGTCATGGGGCTAGGGTCGTGCCTGGGAGGGCCTGAGGCTGCCCTGGAGGTCACAGGCAAGGTGAGCACACTGTCAGCCTCATGTCAACTCCTTGCCGGGCACATCCTGCACCCATCCAGATGAGAGCAGGGCAGAGACCGGGAAGAAAGGCCAGAGGAGGCGGAGGGTGCTGAACTGGACCGTGGTGGATGGTGCTCGAGTCTACCTCTTGAAAAGCCAGGCTGGGCCCTGGGTCTTCCTGCTCCTTCCTGGCTCTGTTCTCCCTCCCCACTTCCCTCATCAATTCCATCCTACAAACACCTTCTGATCATTTTTCATGTGCGAGGCTCTGCACTGGGGACACAATTTCATGACAGGGTGGCCCACTTGTGAGTGGGCCGAGGTCCAAAGTGTGCCTCCCACTGCTGACCCAGCCCTTTGTTCCCCTTCTAGACCACTATAGAGTTTCACAGGAACTGTCACCACCAATGCCAAGGTCATCTCAGAACTTTGAAAGGTCTTTTCAGCCCCGCCCATTCCTGTGTCTAGAAGCTTTCAAAATGCCTCTTCTTCTTTTTCTTCTTTTTCTTCTTCTTCTTCTTCTTCTTCTTCTTCTTCTTCTTCTTCTTCTTCTTCTTCTTCTTCTTCTTCTTCTTCTTCTTCTTCTTCTTTTTCTTCTTCTTCTCCTTCTCCTTTTTCTTCTCCTTCTTCTCCTTCTCCTCCTCCCCCTCCTCCTCCTTCTTTTTCTTCTTCTTCGTTGTTTTGTTTTGGGAGGGGTTTCTCTGTGTAGCTTTGGTGCCTTTCCTGGAACTCATTCTGTAGCCCAGGCTGGCCTGGAACTCACAGAGATCTGCCTGCCTCTGCCTCTGAGTGCTGGGACTAAAGGCATGTGCTCAGCCCAAATGGCTCTTCTGATAGGGTGAGAAGCAGCCACCCATTCCCATATACTGCCAGAGGTCTACAGAGGGTCATGTAGAGCCAGGTCTGCCTTCATTAGAGCACAGCTCAGTGACAGAGAGCCCAGCTGAAGGCCACCTGTGCCTCCTCCTGGCTGCACCCAACAAGGCTCTTATTTCCCATCCCTAATGCAGCAACTGCAACAACCCTGCCTCAGAGGTCAGCCAGCAGATTTAATGAAATCATAACCAATGTACACAGCCCTGTTGGAAATACAGCCAAGTGCTCTGCAGACCTTGCTGGCACTGAGGTCTGTGGAAGGACAAGTGGGCTTTACAGAGAGGAATCATCATGAGCAAAGGCCCTTGGGCACAAACCAGCACTCTGTCCACAAATATGATTTAGAGACTTGCTTTGTGGAGTCAGAGACTCCATATCTCAAGTCTTCTACAGGGTGGAGCCTGTAGGAGAGGGGTGTTTCTGCTTGGGGCTCAGACTCTGCTGTTGTCCCTACAGGTCCAGGAGGCCTGAGGGGATGGGACTCTGCCTCTCAGACTGGCTCCTCAGAGCTGGGCTGGCACCCCCCCCCCACACACACACATCCACTCTTATTCCCACACTCCTGTCTTCTGAGCTCTTCGGGAAAAGGCAATTTGAGTCAAGTCACTTTCAATTACTGGGATGCAGTGGTGTTGAGTCTGCGAGGTAATAAAGGGTCCATTCTCCTTCTGGGAATGCTTGGGGCTCTCCAGGCACCAAAGGAAGGAGGGAGGAAGAGGAAGTAGGGCTCAGTGCTGCTAAGGAGCAGATGACTCCACAGACCCCAGAGCTGGGCGTGTGCCCATCCAACCTGGGCTGCCAGGCCCCTCAGCAGAGATACAGTCCCAGGGAAAGTACAAGGAGAACAGGGCTCAGGTGGGGCTGAGTGTGTTCTGTGAGCATGTGTGTGAGTGTGTGAGTGTCAGAAGAGAGTGTGTATGTGAGTGTGAACGTGAGCCTTTGAGTTACAGTGAGTGCTTGTGTAGTCGTGTGACTGAGTGTTTTGTGTGTGCGCACGCACATGCGCATGCCAGGTTGTGCTGTGGTGTGGAGAGGCCCAAACCTCCAATCATACCTCTAAAGTTGCCTCGGGTCTTCTGGGCCCAATTAGCTTGGGGCTCACTATCATTCCCTAGAATGGAGGTTCTCAACCTGTGGGTTATGGCCCCCACAGTGATCACATATCAGACATCCTGCATATCAGACATTTACATTATGATTCACAACAGTAGCAAAATTACAGTTATGAAGTAACAGTGAAAGAGTTTTATGGTTGGGGGTCTCCACACCATGAGGAACTGTATTAAAGGGTCACAGCCTTAGGAAGGTTGAGAACCACTGTCCTAAGACATGGGGTCTGTTAGGTCCAAAGTGGGCTCCCCAGATGGCAGTTCTGTTGACATTGTTCTGAACGTCAGTCTGGCCTAAGCTCAGGCTAGACTCTGTCCATGTAAACAGGATTGCTACCTGAACTCCGCATTCCTTAGAAATCTTGTGAAGCAGTTTTCTGTTTATCAGGAAAAGCCATTACTTCCTTATCCACCTCACAGCCAATACCTCTGGCAAGGGCGTCTAGTTCCCGATTAACTCAAAGGAGCCTACAACAGATCAAAGTCCCCTGGCTGTTCTGGCCCACATCCCACCTCCTGCTACTCTTAATTCCCAAGCTGTTCTGACTCACATGCCCCTTCCTGCTTCTCCTAAAACCGGCAAGGTTATCTCTGACGTTTTTCTGTCTCTCTGCCCTCTGAGAGACAGCCTGGCAGTTTGAATTCCCCCAATAAATCCTTCGGCTCTCGGAGTGGTCTAGTTTGGTGGCTTCACTGTGCCTTCACCCAGGTCAGGACACATTCT
Organism: Onychomys torridus; assembly: GCF_903995425.1. Lineage (NCBI taxonomy): Eukaryota > Metazoa > Chordata > Mammalia > Rodentia > Cricetidae > Onychomys > Onychomys torridus. Next base: position 162,753,170 of record NC_050444.1, read on the forward strand.
GTGATTAGCCTGCTCTGCTCACCCTGGTCTCTCTCATAACATTTCCGATGGTTTCTGGAACATTCATCCCGTATCTAGCAGCTGCACTATCCACTAGACCTCTTGGTCTTCAATGCTCCTCCCTCCACTCCCTTCAGGGCTCCATTCTGCCACCATCAACTCTCTTGTCCCAAGTGGTACCACAAGGTGGCCCCACAAACAAGCATTGTTACAGGGAGAACAGGGTTGCAAGGCTTTCTGGGACTGGGAGAACTGGGTCCTCAGGTAGCTTTCACTTCTGCACCCCAAGGCCACAGTCCTGGTTCCCAGGGACTGACACTAGCCTTCCACCATCCCCGTGGAACTATGCAGATTCTGGTCTACAAGACTGCCCAGGACTAGAAGCTCAAGAGCTGTTGGCCCTGCTCGAAGGCCACCCAAGGTCATTGCTTGGGTGTCTATCCAGGCTTCTGCCAGGGCCCATATTTGTTCCTTCATTTCAGCTTTAGATAGGCTATCTCCTGGCCTAGCCTCCTTCCTGCCAAGCAATGCTGGCAACATGGAGGGACACCTGCCTCCGGCCTCCTGCACTGCCCAGTCCACAGCCCTGGATAGACAGGCAGCTGAAAGGTCATTTCTGCAGTGTGATCCCATCCTGGTAGAGCCTGGGCTAGCCTGGCTTCCTCTCACTACCCAGTGGGCAGCTCTTGTTTACCTCATCCTCTGGAGTGGCATGCCCTGCCTGTGAGGTCCTGAGACGACATGGCTACCACTGTTGGCAGTAGTCCTGAGAGACATAGGATACAATAATGATGGGAATAAATGTAACAAACTATAACAACACATAAATGAAGAGTCAATGGTGAACACCGTTACTGTGTCTAGTGTAGATGCAGCCATTGGAACAGTCTTCTCTTGCCCATAAGCATCTCTGCAATCCAACAGATCACTATCTTGCAGTGTCCAGCTGCTGCCCCCTCCCAGCCATTCCTCTCCCATGTGTCTTGTGACTTAGATGAGGGACAATAGGACCATCTGGGGAGAACAGACAGATGAGTTACATTCTCAGGGAACTCTGAGGGGAGGTGCAGCCAGCACAGTGGCCGGTGAGTCCCACTGTGGGCTATGGAGAGCAAAGTACAAACAAACGACTCTGGCCTCATCTCTAGTGGCTGCCAAGAGCAGGGCTCTGAGCTAGACCCAGTAGAGGTGGGAACTATGCCAAAGGAAGGTTGATGGTGCTCAGACTGTAAGGGCAGGCTGTGCCAGGTGAGAATTGGCTGTGATGACCACACTACAGTACACAGGAACCAGGCTTGCACCAGCCCCACTGTGCCACGTGATTTACATCAAGCCCAACCCGTGCTCTCTCCTTCTGTGAGGGAGGTAGCATCATTTTACTTTATGGTTAGATAAATGGTTAAGGAAGGCTGTGTTTCTGTCCCAGGGCCACCTAGCTAGCAATTGCTTGGGCTGAGCTGAGGCCTGGGTCTATACACATCCTCAGTGTGAGCTGTCTTCATGAGAAGCAACTGTGAGTGCAGCACCCAGTGTTCCCTTCCTTTGAAGTAAAGCTGGTGTCCTGCAAAGAAAGGTTTTGGCTAAGGATGCTTGCTCTATATTCCCAGCACAGCCCAGGTAGAAGAACCTTCCAGGCTGTGGACACTTGTGCTCAGGATCTGGTCCCCTCTTTCCAGCTGCAGCAGAGCCTCAAGTATTTCCTGATGATCTGGCCTTGGTTAAAAAATTGAAATGTCAGGTGAATCAGTGTTGGGACTGTGGTTTCCTGATATGCCAGCCAGGCAGTCAGCTGTTTCCATGCCAAGGGCCCTGCCATCCTTCCTCTATCTACTTGCCATGGACTAGGTTCCCTGTCTATACCAGGCTTGGCTAGGTGAGCAGACAGAGGGGTGTGAATATAGCTTGTATGCCCAGGGAGCTCTTTGCAGGACCTCCTGCTCTCAATGTTCTCAGGCAGGGACTGAGAGGTGGGGGACACTTGCCCCATCTCCAGTGAGACACTCTTCTCACGTGCAGAGGTGACAAAGGACAGTCACTGGAAAGCAGTTCTGCTTCCCACTCTCCACAGCAAATTTACATCTTCTCCTTAACCAGCTCCCTGGCTAGTGTCCAGCACCTCATCATGCCATGAAGAAGACCCATGTGTTCCCCGAGCACTGAGGCTTAGCTCCTTTGCAGGTTCAAAGGCCCGAACCCCCGGCACCCAGGCTGAGAGGGGACTTGTGGACTTCCTGGGAAGCAGGGACTGAAGGTGACTTCCTGGCTGGGGGCAGCCCTTCCCTTCAGGTGCCTTCACTAAAAGGCCATTTGCAGACTGAAGCTGAGCTCTGCCCAAGCCAGGGACTGAGCAGGCACTTGGAATTCGTAAGGAGACTCTGCCGAGCTGCCGGAGCCCATCAAATTTTTATTGGATGCATTTCCTCTGGAGAACTTGTCTACTAAATCCTGCCTGGGCTGTATTAGAGAAATAAATTCCACACACAGGTCTGACTGCTTCTGCCCGGAGAGAGGGCACACTTCCTCAAAAGCCAGTGTGCACAGGAGCTGGCTTTGACCATGTCCTTGGCCAGAGGTTGGAGGCTAGCTGGTAGCTCAGGCTCCAGAGGGAAAAGTGGCAGGAAGCCACTCAGTGACTCCTAACCAGCCCCTTAAAGCGCCTGTGGGCCTTGGTCTGGTCCTGGCCACCTGCAGTTCCCTCACCGTCTATCCCAACCTGGAATGGAAACCCACCAGCCTCCTAACTGCGTGCTCCTCCCTGGGGCCAGCGACTAAGACAGGTAGAGCCCAGGAGCTCTCGGCTTGCTCCCAGGCCCTCTGCAGACCTCCCTGCACACATTCACAATCAACACCGGAGGATCAGATGTTTCAGCTGGAGGTTCAGGGCCTTATAGACTCCACAGCACACAGGCACCCTCACTAGGTTCCAGCAGGTGTCTACCCATCCCAGAACCCCAAGCTTGTAGTCAGTTGATGGGGGAGGCAGAAAGACCTACAGAGAGAATCCATGGCAGACACCAGTCACTTCTATAAACATATCCATATACTCATATTTAAGATAATTTTTAAAGAATTCTATATTTATCTGCAATTCAAATCCACAGAGCATCCAATATTTTTACTTGCAGACTCTTGCAAGCCTGAAGAGCAACCTCTGGGGTTTGGTGCATACTGAAGTTCTGGGCTTCAAACATTTTGCCTCCACCCCACAGGTACAAGGCTCTGCAGAGGTGTTTTCTGAAAGCTGCTTGCCCCGCGGGCTCTGGAAGATGGAAATCTGAACTGACAGTACAAGAAGGCTGGCAGCTGGGAGGGCACATCTGGTCAGGGGATCCTGGGAACAAACTACTGTTCTCAGGCCCCGTTTCCTTGTGAGCAGAGCTGCGGCCCACACTCAGTACCCACTCTCCGCATTTCTGGTTGCCTTCTCTTAGACTCCGTTGCTGCTGACAAAGGGAAGAGGCTGAGGCTGCCTTATCAGGATATCATCCCAGAAGGGACTCTAAGGAAGGTCCTAGGATCTGCTGAGTCAGCTCTGTGTTTTGGCTACTGAGCACGGCTTTCCGGCAGAGGCTTATAAACACGCTGGCATCAAGACAAACAACACATATCACCGGTGGGTACTAACTGGCTTCTCCAAGCCATGTTTGCTTTTCAGCAGTACTGAGTGCCACCTCCACAGCTATAGGAAGTTCCTAAGCCTGGGACCCCTTGGCCCAGTTGAGTGTGAAGCCACGACACTCCCCAGGGCTGGCAAGGGCCCAGCCTTGGCACTGGGGCTGTCCGGGGTCACCCAGACCTGGGCTTGCTGCTTTAAGACAGCAAAGTAAACAGGCACCTGCTCCCTTTTCTCTGAAGCCAGGGCGAGGGAACACCCCCACCCTTGACGGGGCCTCTCATCCGTGTTGCTCAGAGCCACGGCATTTGGAGCTGGTGAGAAGGAGTGAAAACAGCCTTTGCAACGAGGGCCTGGCATGGCATCCATGGATGCAGAGCCGTGCCTTTGAAGCATGGTGTACAGGGGGTCAGGAAAGATGGCTTTGCCAGAGAGCCACAAACGGGGCAGCGATCGCCCTTTGGAAAGACTGAAATACTTAACTCCTGCAAATATGAGCTGAGTTCTCTCTCTCTGTCTCTGTCTCTGTCTCTCTCTCTGTCTCTGTCTCTCTCTCTCTCTGTCTCTGTCTCTCTCTCTCTCTCTCACACACACACACATGCATGCATGAACACATATCCAACACAAGTTATGCATACTAGTATTCACCAACACACATATTCACATGGACACAATCATCTGCATACACACAACATTCATAAACACATGCATGTGCATATTCCATGCATAACATTCACATGTGTGTCCACACTCATATACTCCATGAATAACACTCATGTGAACACACTTGCAAACTCAAACACCCCACAATACTCATTTAGTCAAATGCTCTGTGACCAGAATATGTCCACACTATAACACTCGTGCGTGCATGTGTATATCCCATGGATAATGCTCACACGAATGCATTCACATATATACACTCATGTGCACACACATGCAAAATCACACAACACTCATATGTAGTCAGACCTGCTGTGTACTCACATTAAACAAACATGTACAACATTCATATACACATACATGTGCAACACTCACACACACACATTACATACTTACATGTACATATTCACTTGCCTGTCTCAACTCACATGCACACAGCCATAGCACATGTACATGTATAAATGTGTACTACAACACTTAAATATATGTACATACTCTCTCATACACGAACTACACACATATGTAACACACATGTACACATGTATACACGAACACACACTCATATGTATCACAACACTCAAGTGCACATATGTGTACCTTTACATGTACACACGCTAATAACACATGTACTCATGTATACACACACAACCATGTCCTGTTGAGCCTTCCAAGCCATGGATAGATGTGTTTCCCACTCCAGTCCTGCAATGCTGCCCCAGGAAAGGCTGCACTCACTCCAGCACACCGTGAGGAGTCATGCACAGGCAGCATTGAGGGTCTCATGGGCACCCAGCAGGCAAGGGCCGCCTTCCACAGGCCCAGTCAGCCATCTCCTGTGTGCACAGACGCGGCTCCGTGTATTTGGTCATGGCTCTGTGTGTTGGCACAGAGTATCCAGAGGGATTTTCTGGATGCACACCACCTTCCCTGGGCCCAGCATCCTCCCTGAGGAAGGTGTGTCCCTCCCTGGCTAGTCCCCCATTCATGACCTCTGTCATTGTTTTGTCTTTGTCCCTTCCAGGGAGAAGGTTCCTAATTGATGCATGGGGAAATGAAAGTTCTTGTATTCATGGGGTTTCGAGAAGACCAAGGAAAAGGCACACTCTGGTGTGACTAGCCATCCAGAGCCACACCAGGAGCAAGATGAATTGGTCAACAGAGTTCCCCAGGGGTCACAGCTCAGGGCGCCAACTGTGATGGCCGGGAGGCTGGGCCAGGGCTGTCACCACACTGTGCCTCTTCCAGGACTGCCTGACAGTGGGGCAGAGCTGGGGCCCAATGCACCCAGGGCTCATCCTTTTTCCTGGCCAGACAGTGCAAGGTTCAGCAGATGTGAGGGGACAGGGTTTGCTCGGCTTTCTGGGTAAGCCGGTGATGGGAGAAAGCAGCTGGCTTCTGGCTTCAGACTTTTTAAGGGACAGGGCAGTGTATGTGACTGGTCCTTGTGACTGGAGAGTTGGGAAGTGGAGCCTTTTGTGGTGCCGTCTGCTATAGTGACAGCGCCAGCTTTCCTAGCCTGGGAGGGATCAGACAGTTACCAGCCTGCTGGAAGCTGCCGATTGCTTCTCTCTGCTTGTCCTGGCTGATAAGCCTGGCATTCAGAGAAACAGGGCAGAGGAGGCTGGGGTCCAGAGCCATGACCTTGGGACCAGTGTACACAGGCTCAAGGAATCTGGTGGCTTCTGCTATTTGTCCTGGTCCTTAGTCTTCTGGAAAATGGCTTGACATCTGTGCCTCTGTCCCCAGGCTGTACCATCTCTTCATGGCCAAGAAAGAATTGTGTCTCTTTGAATGCTTAAGACAGAGGCTCCCAGGTGAGACTGTGCAGCAATTAGTGGCTGGGCGGTAGGTCTAAGGTCAGGAAGGCCTCCTTCCTCAGCTCTTGGGGAAGTCTGGATGGCAGGCTTGTATGAAGCAGAGGGTAGAGAACATGACTCTTCTCTGAAGAGGACAGCAGGGCCGGGCAGGATGCTGTCCTCTTCACCTGCCTTCCTTTTCTGAAGAACCTGCTCTCTAATCATGATGGATACCAGACAAGTGAGACCTGACTTAGACACTGGTAGCTCCTTCCTGAGAGACTTCACTGTGGCCATGACAGTGTGGTAGTGGCAGTGACCAGTCTTTAATAGACACACAGCTAATGTACGGGTCGGGACAAGTTCATGAACACATGTGGAGCATAGGGACCTTCGCCAGCCTCGGCTTCCTTTCCATGTTCTTCAGACTACATGTTCACTCCTGCACACTTCAATTAGACACAGAATTCTCCCTGAGGAACCTTTCACCCTAGAGAGTCACAAGCTCTTATGTGGTGGTATTGTGTTCCCCAAAATATTGTGTGTACCCTAATAAACTTATCTGGGGTTAGAGATAGAACAGCCACAATATTAAACATAGAGGATAGGCAGTGGTAGCACATGCCTTTAATCCTAGCATTCCAGAGGCAGAAATCCATCTGTTCAAAGATACAGCCAAGCTTGGTGACTCACGCCTTAATCCTAGAAAGTGAGCCTTTAATCCTAGGGAGTGATGGCAGAAAGAGAAAGATATATAAGTCGTGAAGGCCAGAAACTAGAAGCATTTGGCTGGTTAAGCTTTCAGGCTTCTACCAGCAGTTCAGCTGAGATTCATTCTGGATGAGAACTCAGAGGCATCAAGTCTGAGGAAACAGTATCAGATGAAGAACTGGTGAGGTGAGGTATCTGTGGCTTGTTCTGTCTCTCTGACCTTCCAGCATTCACCCCAATACCTGGCCTCAGGTTTTATTTTATTAATAAGACCTGTTAAGATTCCTGCTACACTCTTGGTCCCATACAGCCTAGTCTACAGAAAGCCCAGCATGGGCTCACACACCTTCTCCTGCTGGGCCTTCACCACAAGAGCTGGTTTTCAAGTACAATGACATTCCAGGCAGCCTGTACTTGTGTGTGGGTAACCTCCAGCTGACACCCTAGGAGAGGCTAGTCACTTTGCCCTGACCATCTCTTCATGTGCAGGTGGCCGAGTCTGCCGGGAGCCCTCCCTTGACACTCAGAAAGCTTTTTGCAGGTACCAGAGAAAAGGTGGTTCATAGGTCTGAGGCAGAGAAAGGGGCTTTCATCCACCTGAGATGAAATTACAGCCAGGAAGTCTGCTGAACAAGACAGAAATAAATGAGTGCAGCATGGCCTATCTATAAATTCCTAGATAGACTCTACAGTCTGTCCAGGACTGGCTATCTACCCCTGAGAGCTTCAAGACTGATTCTGCTTAAACAAGGTCTAGGGCCCTCCAAGTGAAAGGGCACAGGCTTCCTGGTAACCAAATCTACACAAACTGGGACCTCTCTGACAGGCAGATCCTGGATGGTGATGTCATTTTGCACCTGCCCAGGCTTAATGGAGACTCCAGAGCAGGCCTTCTGGGTCTGGGAGGAGCCAAAGAAGTCAGCACATGGCCCTCACCAGGATGTAGAACATTCACCAGGCCAAGGAATAAAAGGCTAGACCAAGCGATGGTAATCCTCAGACCCAGGAGCTATAGGTGGTGCCTATCCCTTGTCATGCCCAGAAGGGTAGATGCAGGCTGGTGGTAAAAGGTGAGGTGTTTTTATGAATGAATGGGGCCCTAAAGACATGATTTCACAACAGTATTTGATATCTCAAGGAATACATTGCTTCCTCCTCCACACCACCCAGAACACAAATTTGATCACAAATAGAACCCATAAAAGGGACTCAACTGCAAGAACCAATGAACCCAGATTCAGCAGTGATGACTGGTCGTCAACCAGGAAGAAAAGCTAAGTAACAGCTTGCCCAGCCAGCTTGCTTCCTGGCCATCACCAGCTCACTTCCTCTCACCAGCTCACTTCCTGGCCATCACTGGCTCACTTCCTTTCACCATCAGCTCACTTCCTGGCTGTCTGCAGGGCAGACATCATTGTTAAGTTTTCCGATCATCGATGAGTGTGAGTCTCTCACTCTATTGCGGCAGGCACAAAACCTCCACTAAGTTTGAGCGAAGGTTTGAGGGAGGTAGGAGGGCTATTCAGTATGGAGCTGGCTCGAAGCCAGGGCCTTTCTCTCTTGTCTGTGGTCGGATCAGGGTTGGTTTGACTTACCCCTATGTGGGCACCTGACTAGATGGCTCACAACCCCAGAGCATATGTAGCAGGGCAGGTGCTTCAGGATGAGTCAGCTCGCCGGGCAAGCCGCCCGCATACTTCCATACTGATCTCTGGCATTTGTTTGGTCCTGTTGACCTTCACATCTCCATAGACCGTGGTACCATGGCTGGACACCCACCACGGCTTCTCCTCCTCAGGGATTCCCTGAGACCCCCCTCCACTGCTCTGCCTCCCCTGCCCCCTCCCCCGTATAGCTGCAGCTCGAGCGCCTGCATCAACTGCTCATGTTTCCAGGAGCAGTACATTCAGATCAGCTCTCTCGGATCTCCTGCCCAGAAAAGGATAAATATTTCTGATCTACAGCAAATGTGTTTCCTTTAGCTAACTTCTTGGCAGGCAAGCACACTAATCTCTCAGGAAAATCTAGGGCCTTGAACAACAAGCAGAGGCTCCCCCTCCACCCCCACCCCTGCCTTGAGCAAACAGAAATTCTGAGTTGCTTTGTTAAAACAATGCCTTTTCTAAGAAAAAAAAAGGGGGGGCCGGAGAAGAGTCATGGTCCATTAGGTCTACACCTCCTGAAAGGAAAGCCCAGAAGCCCACCTCTCCAATCAAAGGCAAAATGAGCCAGGTGTACGTGAGTGTTCAAAGCATATTGGGGTGTAGTAGTCCTTGGCAACCCCGGCCCCCGCTCAGCTCAGGCTGGCAGCACTCCCTGGGATGGCACCAATGGGGTCAGCCCGAGAGAACAGAAGGACTAAGGCCATAATCCCCACGAGGTGCCATGTGTGACCCCAAATCTGGGTGAAAGGCACACTCACTAAGACCCCCAATCTCCCCTATGTCCCTCTTGTGTAGTCTCTTCCTTCCATGGCTTGTCACAGAGAAACCTAAGGGGTACGTGGCCAGGGTACGTACCATCAGAAGGAAGCCCAGAGAGAGCCTCCTGTGTTCTCAGGAAGTGCCCTCATCTTTCCACACGAGTTTCCTGGGGGAGGGAAACACTACTCCCAAGTGCTAGAGGTTCAGAAATGAGTCCAAAGTGCATGGGGTCTATGGTTGAACACCAGGAATGACTGTGGTCTGCACCTGTGTAGTGTGTGTGTGTGTGTGTGTGTGTGTGTGTGTGTGTGTGTGTGTGTACACGCGTGTGCAGTGCGGTGGGGTGGCTGCCATTGACCTTGCATGTCTATCTAAGTCAGTGCATGTGTATGTGCATGTGTGTGTTCATGTGTGTGCATGTGTGCACATGTGTGCTCATGTGTCCTAATGCAAGAGGAGATACTGTATCTCCCTTCTGCTGCCATGAAAAGTTCTGTCCCCGCCTCCCCCGACCCCCAGTGCTGTTTCTCCACTTCTGCGAAGAGGAGAGGGAAGCAGAAGGATGGATGTTGCTCATTGCTCATCGGGCGCCTTTGGACATCTGAGCAGGGCATTCTGGGAGTGCATGAGGCTGGGGCCAGCTCTCCTCTCAGTCTTTGCACACCCCATAAGCCTTGTAGGGCCACAACCAGGAAGAAGAAGCCTTCAGGAGACCTTAGGGGTACATGGTCCTTTCCTCCTGCCAGGGAAGTTGCAGGCTGGTGAGAGGTGTGGGGGCTGCTCAGTCCACTTACAGGGCATGCCCATGTTCCTGCCCTGAGTAAGGCGGGGTTAAGAGCAGTGACAAGGAATGTGCCTGCTGGAGGGCTTGCTTACCATCTCAACGGAGTGCCCCACCATGTTCTCTGTGGGAGGCACACCCCCCTTAGCCAAATGGAAGCCTTTCCCATCCTACCTGGCTCCCTCCCTTCTCAACCCTGGAGATGGATATTGCCCTGAGTGTCCTATTCACATTCACAGTGTGGCCACTGAGGCTTTGGGCACAGGCTGGACATAGTTCAGCCCAGCACTTTGTGTGCCGGGTGTACCAATGGCTCAGCAGAGGGGCCCATTAGACTGGCATTTCCCATCATGGATCAAGTAAACAAACCCAAGGAGGAGGTGCCCATCACAGCCTGGCTTCCCGACAGGAAACTGTATGAGTGACTTCGTTTTTAAACATTATTATCCTCTTGAAAGCAAAAGATAAAGGATGCCTTGGAGCAGCCAAATTGCTTTGGCTCAAAAATCATTTTAAATACCATTTCCTTTAACAAGCCTACTGCCTGGGCAGCAGATCAACACTATTCATTTTAACCTTAGTCAGTAGGAAAAAAAATCTGCAGAAGGGCTTGTAATTATTTAGCACCCTCCCTCCCCGACCCCCACTCAGATTCATTAACTAATGACCACAACAGAGCAAAACCGGTCCTCTGTGACACAAATGAACACTGGGTGGTATAGGCAGAACATTCTGGAACCATTTCCCACTGTGTCCAGTCTGAACCCCAGCTGGAGGCTGAGGGCTCTTTCCCAGGAACTGTGGGAACCAGTGTTTTCCCTGGGTCTGCGGCTGTTTGTGGACATAGCAGGCCAGTGTGAGGGCTTGCTCATGCCCTTCACATCAGAAAGTTCGGCCTGGATGGTGATTCAAAGCAGGAAGGGGAAAGGCAACAGCAGAGTATGCAGGGTGCCCTGCAGGCCACAGTGTCGGGTCAGCGCTATGAGACCGCAGGTGCCTAGATGGGACTTGGACGAAGGTCTCCTTTTATTTTGGAAATAAACCAGAAGTAATTCTCATTATGTCATTTGCAAACAAACACCCTAAACAAAACCAAACATGAAAGGTCTGGAGAGATGATTTTGCCAACAGATCAGAGCATGAATTTGTAGAACAGAACTGGGTCAAGGGGCTCTCTCTCAGCCAGGTCCACAAAGGAGAACACAGTGGCTCTCTGGTCCTGATGTTTGAATCCATTTCGGGGTTCTGTCCACATCACTCCAGGGAAGAATATCCACCTGGCATGGGGGCAGCACCATTTATAACCTTCAGCAACTGAGGCCATGTCTGAAGATCTGTCACCAAGGTTAAAGGAAGTAGTCAACGCCCTCCAACCAGATTGAAAGACCCTACAGGGTGGCTCTAGAGTCTGACAGGGAACGGAGTGTTTCTCAGTGCCCCAGGTGCCCTGGATCACTCACAGAGTGGAGGAGCGGCATTGGGTGTCACTCTCAGCAATTACAGGTTAGCCTTGACTGAGGGCCAAGGGCCTTGTTCCCAGGCAGATCCACAGGAAGCCAGGGGCATAGCAAAAGACTCTTAGCAGCCATGTGACATGGGGACAGCCTGATTCGGGGTTTGAGAAGAACAGCTATTTATTCTGACAGCACTCTGAGACATTAGCCAGGACATCCAAGTCTCTTGTAGGAGAACACAGTCACCTGAGCAGAGCGGTGCTAGGGGACAGCTTTGCTTGCAGGATACATAAAGAGCCTGGCTGGGGAACCAGTATCAAAGCATGTGCAGTTTCTGCTGGGACCCATATGCCCTACTGAAGCCACTGAAAGTCACCTATCTGCTGGACAGCAGAGGCCAGCTGATGCCAGCCATTCCTTCTACTCAGGGGCCCAGGTATGGGGGATACAGAGGCCATGTCATCCCAACTTTTTCTTAGTCATGGGATGCCCCAGGAGGCCACTGCCTGGATCTAGGCTTGCAGAAGCTGTCCTTATCTTCTGGGCCTCAGGAGGGTGAATGAGCTGTGTGCCCCACTTTAAATAGTTAGGACACAAGAAAATCTAGATTCACAAAATGGGGGAATTCAGGGCAATCCTGGTTTTCCAAAGGATTGGCCACTAGGTCTCCAAGTGAGTCAATCTGAATCTTTGCCCACAGGTCTGGCTCATCTCTGTGTCCCCTGAACCTGGTATATGCCTGACTCTACTAATATACATTAATATATATTAGTAGCAGATTTCTTTAGAACCCCAAGCCTGGCATTATGGCCTCTGGGAACCAGTTTGCACATTCTTAATGCACAAGAGTGGTCACAGCCACACCAGCCTCTGACAGCTCTTTTCCTCCACCCAGGGTCCCCTAAAGGATCTCTTGGATGTGATTTATCTGGGTCCCTCTGGAAGGCACTATACCGTACATTCCCTGCACCCTGGAATTAGAAGTTCAGCCTCTGGGATAGGACACAGGGACGAACTGAAGGACTGACCACCTAACCACCAAGGCAGCCTTAGCTTTTCTCTGGACGTGGGGGCCACAGAGTCTGGCAACTGCCATGGGGAGAGCCCCTGCCAAGCCTGGCCGCCTCAGGCAGTAGCAGGAGGCACTGGCTGTGGTAGGGTTAAACACGGATGAGAAGAGAGGTGGCCATAGAGGAAAGCAAGAAGATGGAGGTCTTTAAACTTCCAGACCCGGGGGAGCTCCACTGTTTGAGTCAAATATTCTTTCCTCAGGTGAGGGAACCGAGGCCCTGAGAAAGAGGAGCTTCTATAAGATCACACAGGACAAGAATAGAGAGCCAAGGTTACACATGTGTCTACATTTTACATTGGCAACGTCATACAATTTTTAAATAGAGCCTCTGTAAGACTAGTCTTAGAGACCCATGTACAGAGTAGCTGAAGGTCCTCTATTTGATGACATGTCCAAGGTCAAGGGCTGGGCAACAAAGGAGCCAAGTCTATAATGCAAAATCATCAGGATACGCCAGTGTCCAGTTCCACAGGGCAGCGCCCCCAGACTGCCACACCTCGCGAGGACGGTATCGCCCAGGCCCAGAAGCATAGACTATTTTCTGACTTCTCCCTGTGGGAGAGGGTCTGCAGGGGGCTGTGCAGACAGCAAAGAATTGTTTAGGGATGGGAAAGACAGATCAAGAGCACATGGGCCTAGACCATGCCTGATGAGGAAGACTTTGCTCAGACGGCTCTTCCCTTGTGCCTGTCCTCTGCCAGAGAGGAGGCCTCCCAGGAGCTTCCAGGGTCCAGAAGGAGGAAGGCCATCCTGGAGGATTTTTTTTTTTTTGCCAGGTTGACCACATAGAGGCAGAGAGAGGGATTGGCCCTGTTCATGATAGGGAAGTCGGGGTGACTTTGGTACAAACATCTTCCTCCCTGTGGCTCCCAGAACCCACTCTTGCTTTGTCTTCCCCAAATCTCCAGCCTCTCCAATTCTGGGTCTGTGTCAGCGAGGAGGTCCTGTCCCATGAGCCTCTGAGAAATTTGCTGACTTTTAATTCAGGTTACTTAAGCAGCAGCAAGAGCCCATTGCTCGCTTAGAGGCTTGCTCACATCAGTCTGTCTGTCTTCCCTGGAGAAGTGGGTGGGACGTTGTCAGCTTGCACAAGAAAGTCAGGGAATGATGTGGAATCGGCAGGATGGAGCCCATCTGCACTGGGAGGGAGGGAGGTTTGGGGAAGGCTGTAAGCCCTCCATGTACATGCACCCTTTCATCTGGTTCCCAAGAAAGATGGATCCTAAGTGTCACTCAAGAGCATATGGAATTCCCCAGAGATGACACCTGACCATGATCTTGAGAAGATGATTGTTCCGGGAGAGGCGCTCACGTGGCCATGACATGGCAAGGTGTGCCCTTCTGCTGTCAGTCTTCCCACATTGCTGGGAGTGGCAGACCATGTGCTTGTATGTAACACTATGTGTGTACATGGGAAACATACACACAGACAGGTATATTGTACATGCATGTGTATACATGTGGGCTTGTGTGTACATGTGATGTATATACATATAAAATGCTATATATGTGCAATGTATGTGTGCATGTCAGGCACACTTGTGTGTATCCATGTGCATGTGTATCCTGTACACATTTACACATGTAGTACATGCACATATGTGATACATGTATTATGTGACACATGTGTGTGCATATGCAACACTGTTGTCCTGAGCATCTAGCTTTTGAACACTAACTATACCGCAGTCATGCTAAGTGCTTTGTGTGTTAGGGCTTTTCCCCTCATAACAACACTGTTAGTATCTCTACTGACCAGCCAGAGAAATCAGGGTATGAAGAAATTAAGCTACTTTTCCAAAGAAAGAGAGGTAGAGTTGTGCTTGGGCATGCTGGGAAGGCCAGCAGGGAGTTGGGACTCTGCCTCAGCTCCTTCTCATAGTGTGTGTGTGGGTTGGCAGTAGCAGTGGGGGTGGGAACCACCCTGGGAGGGAAGACTAGGCTCAGTGAGGGAAGCCCCACAGCAGCATTGCCATGACCTCTGATGAAGGCCAACTGTGGTCATCCAAGGCATGGGGAAGAGGGGACGGGAGGCTGGAGGTGAAGGGGCTTGACATTACCCTGGGAGTCTAAGCCAAGTCCTTAGGTCTAAGGACACCAAGCCCAGTAGGATAAGGGGACACAGATCCCCAACTCCCAGATCTCAGATCTCTGTATGGTGTTGGGTTACTCATTCCCATGGAGACTCAAGACAGATTCTGCCTTTTGTTTCCCAAGGTACAATTGTCATTAGTCACAAGCAAGGGGCAGAGAGGCCCAAACAAGTCTCAGATATTGGACATAACATGAGTCTCCTCTAGTTTGGGATGACACTGTGGTATGTTGGACCTGGTCTGCCATGATAGAAAGCTCATCTTCTGGCTTTCAGGAGCTGCCTGCTGAGGTCTGGGGAATACTACAAACTGGGTACCCCACTGGAAGCCCTGAGTCAGCAGCATGGAAATTAGGAACCCCCAAACTAGGCATTCATCTTTACTTTCTCCTAGAGATGTGGTATCTGGTCATTTGCCAGCACAACCCGTTCTACAGGACAAAATCTGGCTCTTTCTGTCTGCCTCACAAGCAGAAGGGCAGGTGCCTATCTTCTGAAAAGAGGTTGCCTTCATCCCAAGCAGCAGCCTAACTCAAGCATCCTTTCTGGAAAGCATGATATGTTGCTGGCAGCAGAATGATCCTTTATCTAATTAAGCACGACTCTGCTAATGTTGTGAGCTTGCATTCTCTGATCAGACACCAGCGGCTGGCGGCTGAGTTGCATGCTGGGGCGTCCTGGGAAGCCAGCCCGGAATGTTAAAAGTGCTGTGGCTCACACACAGTCTGTGTGTAGAAGGGCATCCCAGAAAGACGCCTAGCTTAGCATTTAGAAAGCAGGGGTGCAGCCCTGCTCCTCTGCCAGGTCACCGGGCATTCCCAGGGAAGTGGGGACCTCACTGGGTGACCACTTTTCCTCTGCAAAACAAGGGGCTGGCAGCTAGTTTCTGAGGGATACTGTCAACATTGCGGAAACATCCCCAGGTAAAAAGGTACCACCTGCCTGGCCTGGTGTGTATATGTGTAGCTTGGATTGAAGGGTGTGGCTTTGACTCAGTGTGGCAACTCCATGTGATGTCCAGAGTGTCACAGGATCCCAGCAGTTGTGGGTCCTGTAAACAACTGTGATAACAAAGAGTCTGTCCGGGGGTGGGGGGGCTGTCCTTTCCCTCTGCTGCAGCCTTGACTCTAGGCTGTTGCACTATTTAATCTTCAGTGTGAAGGCTTTGGTAGAAGTGCTGGCTAACACCCTCTGCATAACGAAAGCAGCTGCTTCTAGGGAGCAGGAAGTGGTAGGGTGTCACAGAGCCCAGAACAGTGGCAGCACATGGGCCTCATGTCTCGTCAGAGGTTTGGGTATGGGCACCTTCCTCCTCATGGACCAGTGACTGCTATGGCATGTCCTGAGAGGCAGCTGCCATGGGGATGCCGTTACAAGTGGCACACTGCAGCTGCCTCGTGGATGTACTGAAACTGAGATAGGCGGGTGCTGGCCATGTGGATGGCAGCCAGAGAACAGTTTTCACAATCTTGGCTTCTTAGAAGGTGCTGGTTGGGGTCTGACCTGCTCCTAGACTGGGGTGTTCTGGGGCCATATGGACCTAGTACTGTCCCCTAGGTGAGTTGATACAAGCCTGGAACACAGTCTACAGCCTGTAGACAGCTGTTTTATCTCTTTTGCTTACTTACGCCCACAGTGAATGCTGGGGTCTGTGACTTGTCAGCCAGCACTTGGGAGCAATTACTACCTGTGAAGGGCAGAGTTAGACTTCAGAGGGGTGAGATAGGGCTCCTTTGCCTTGTACTCAAGGTCAGGAATGGAGTGACAGCTAGGTCCCCTTCTTCCCTTGGGGTAGGGTCAGGTGATACTTTGTGTATGCAGGACCCAAGGCAGTGTGAAACCCATTCTAGATGTAGCTCTCAGGTGGAGCTGCTGGCTCCAGGCTCTGTCCTCTGGCTTCTGTACAGCCAGGATATCCTAAATTCACCAAGAGACAGTAGAGAGGTATGGTCTCTCTCTTCCAGTCCAGGGTCACATCCAGCAAGATGCAGGCTCTCATTAGCTTTCAGATAAGTAGGACTTTAGAACTGGAGAGACTGAGTCCTCTGGCAGCTGGGGAGTAGGGATGTAGGTACAGCTCCCACAGCTAAGCCTAAGTTCCTTCCAGCCTCCTACCCTCTATCCAGGCTGCTGAGTCCATGGGGACTCCATGGGGCTGACTCAATCTCCTGACTTGAAATTCTGAAGCCCTTTCGAGTTATTGAAAGTGTCCTGATGCTGGCCTGGGCTTGGAGCTGCAGTTTGAGATAGAGCACACACACAGCTTATAGTCACACAGGACAGAACTTGGTGTTCCTGGAACTGTTAATCTTGGGGCTCAGAGATGGGGACAGCCCACAGCTGAGCCCCAGAGCCACACCTCTCCCAGCAGAAAGGGGCTCAGTATTACCTCATTTCTTTCCAATTGACACAGAACTCAGGCAATCTGCTAGCAAGTCAGGATCAGCAAATATTTTTATTCTGGATCTCCTCTCAACCCTCCCAGCTCACCTCATAGAGATTTCTGCCTTGAGAAGGTAAGTCTCCAGGGTACCCCAGAGACTCCTAGAGAACTTAGCCACGTTCACTAAGGCCACTTCAAACCACATCTCAGAAGTGTAAACCTTCTCCTCAGGAGGGAGAAGGGTTGCAGGCAGGGAGGAGAAGACACAGGGTGAGATTCCTTTTTTAGGTCACATGTCCTGACCCAGGTTCCTGCAGACCTAGCAGTAGGAATTATCTGGGAGGAGCCCCAGGGAACATCAACCCCCACCCCCACCCAGTCTGCCTTCTGGGTGGGGCCTTCCCATCTGGAAGGATGACAAATGTCATACTGGTTGACAGAGCCTGGCACAGGAGTATGCAGGATTTTGTGACTGTAGAGTTGGGACTGGAACATTAACATATGACAAGGGACCAGTTTACCGAGAGACTGGAAGTCCTTCCTTACCTGGGCTGCTTCTGGTGAACAGAGCATGCTCAGGAAAAGCCAGGATCATATAATGGGATGGATGCTCTGTAAAAGTAAATGTCTTACCAAGGGTCATAGCCTTGGCCAGGTACTTTTTGGACCCACTCCCCACTCTTACCTTGGGAGCCCTTTACTCTCTCTTAATGAACTGCCCCTTTCCACTGACCTCTGGATAGTTTGACTTCTTCTAAAGTCATGACTGCCGGGATTTACAGCTTGCCTGTCCTGGCATTTTTCTCCCAAACTCTAGTAAAATGATCCTTGAGCTTCCTTCTGAGTCTGTTTCTAAATTATTTTATTAATGAGACTCAAATTCTATGAAAGGGAACCCCGAGTCACCTAGTAACAATTCTACCCAGTTAAAGGTCCAGAAGAGAAGTCTGGTGTGAAACGTTAGACAGGTGCTGACCTGTGGGAGGTGGCCAGGGGACCCGGGTGAAGCACTGGCCTGCTTCTGGTCTTGATGGCGCTGGGCTGTGACAACTCACACACTTGGTAAGTGGCACTCAGTTGTCTCACAGTAGAAACTTGACTTCAGATACAAAGAACCATGTGAACCCTGCACTTTGGTTGAGGGCACCACCACAGATGTCTATTGTGCAGAAGCCCACTGTGCTTGGGACTTCTGGCATGTGTGAAAGGGAAGCAAATTGAGAAGCTACACAGGTTCAGAGCAGGCCATCCCACAGTGGTGGAGGCTAGATACTTGTGAAATCCTCTCAGCTTTTCAGAACACCATCAATATTTCATCATAAAAGTTTGGGGGAGGGCAATAGAGTAGTTTGCCCAGAAGTGACTGGATGCCAGGAAAACTGTGACCAACACTTGATAGCTGAGCAAAGACCCTCATGTTAACCAACCAGGTAAGGTTCAGGATATCTTCCACACAGCCAGAGGAGTATGTGCAAAGGCCCTGGGGTATGTACCTAGGAGCTAGCTTTTACTGGGGAACAAAAGAAACCATCAGGGTAGATGCTCTAGATGGTGAAAGCTGAGAAGTACGTGACACAGGCCCTCAAGACTTCATGGTAAGGGCTATTCTTAGGTGCAGAGGGGATTTAGGGAGTAATGGTGATCCAATCTGGAACTTAAGGAGCCACTCTATTGCATGGTGGGGGATGAGCCACTTGCAAAGAAGAGCACCTGCCTGGCCATGGGGAGAGCAGAGGTTTGCCTTGGAGTAGCAGAAGCGGGCGCGTGTGTGTGGGGGATCTGGGTGAGGACACAATTCTGAGTAGGGAGGGGGTAAGAGAAAGAGAGGGAGAAGGGCTGGAACCCCTGAGGGTCAGCAGATCTTGCTGGAGCTGGAGTCTTGCTGGGCCCTGCAGAGGCAGCTTTGGAAGGCTGCGGGTCACAAGACCCTCTACATCCGTGCCCAGGTTCAAATGTGGGACTCATTAGATGAAAACTGGTCCCTGAGGCCCCAGGCCTGGTGAGCCCAGGAGGCAGTGTGGAAGGGAGGCCAAAGAGACCCGAGGAGAATCCAACAGTCAAAGACGGTGGGGTTGCACAGTGGGCAGTGAGTGTGGAGAGGGGCACCTCTGCCGCAGAGGGGAGTGCTGCAGGATGCAGGACAATGAGCATGGCAAGGCGGACCAGAGTGAGGGTAGAGTGGACAGCAGGGGACGCCTCCGGGCGGGCGACCCTGGGCTGGGTCACTTGGCCATTCTGGCTTCCTTCACTCTGTGTCAGTACACCCCATCCTAGGGGAACTTCAGCATGTCTGGGAAGGAGAACACACAGACCATTCTCAGGATGTGCTGGATGGGGAGCGCTACTTCAGACCCTGTGGAATCTGGGTCTAGGAGGAGAGAGAGAGAGAGAGAGAGAGAGAGAGAGAGAGAGAGAGAGAGAGAGAGTAACAGGGGCTGGATGTAACTATGCATACCTGTGTATACATGTACATGCTTATGAATATGTGTACCTATGATCACATATGTGTACTTATGCATATTTTATATACCCTTGCACATCGGTGATCATATGTGCATACATGTGCATACCTATGTCCACCTGTGATCCTGTGTGTATTTGTATACCCATGCAGAATGTGTGTATATAGCCATGCATGTATATAGCCATGAACACCTGTGAATGCCGATGCACACCTGTGAACACACATGTGCACACCTGTGGTCATATATACTTATGAATATATGTGTATACTCATGAAGAGTCATGGACACCTATGCACATCTATGAATACCCATGATCATATGTGTATACATGTGAATACCTGTGCATACCAATGATCATATTTGCACACACGTACCTACTTGTGACATACCTGTGAACATGTATGTATATGTGTATGATTAATTACACATATAAATATTTGTGTGTACATCATCTGTGCATTATGTATATCTGTATACACCTGTATATATACATGCATACTTAAAATTACCTGCATATCATACATACATGTATAGACCTGTGCACTCATGCATAAAACCATCTGCCACAAGTCTGCAGCATGTAGCATGTCTCAGTTCCACATCCTGAAAACCACTAACACTGAGGGGCAATGAAGCAGTGATGCAGACCATGGGAACTCCTTATTCACACTTGATCTAGAACAACCCCACAGACGCTATAGTGTCACCTGTTGGGGCATGCACGGGCTAAGCGAGCTACTGACAGTCACATGCCGAGCATGTCACAGAGCATGTCACGGATGCCCCAGATTTTTATCTCTTAGTCCTGTGAGTTCCTTCAGAGGCAACACCATAAGTGTTTCCTCGAGGCTAACTTTTGTCTGGTGCTTTGAGAAGCAGAGTCACACAGTTTCCTTTAGCTCAAAAGAAGATTCGGATATTATGGGCAGGATGTCGGCTTAGATTACACAAGCAGGATAATTAGACAAAGCCTGCATTATAAGCCATCTAGCTGGGAAATTAAGCCGCTTTGGCATTCTCCTCGCCTTTGAAGGGTATTCTGTGAGGGGGACAGGAATTGTTTGGCTTGATAGATAAAGATAGCAACCAAACTGCAGAGCCCATTGTTCAGGCGTTATACTGAGAGCGCTTGCTCAGCCAAGCCGACACCGCATGCCATGGAGGTGCAAACCCCTCTGCAGACCCAAGGATTAAGAGGCTGACACATTGCGAATAATAAGACTAATTAATAATTCCGTCTCCAAGGGACTGCGGCCCTGGCAGCTTCATCCTGCCTCTGCCTTCCAGCTTACTGGGGCAGCCCAGTCCTTTCAGGGCTGAAGGACAAAGGAGTTTGCTTGCCAGGAAAGGGACATTGTGTTTCTGTCACAGTGGGACGTGGCGTGGAGGAGGCTTGGGTCTGCAAGGGGAACAGGAGACAGCCGACTGGGTGCGCGGAGGTTCCAGCTCACATATGACTACAAGAGGGCTGTGGGACAAGCCAGACTCTGGGGCCTAGGATCACATGGTGACATTCAAGAGACCTTAAAGATCACTCATGAGAGACAGTCTCTTAGGGGACACCCCTGACAACCTACCCACCCAGTCTGCTCAGGTAAAAGCAGTATTTGCTGGAAGGTGACTTCCAACAGCCTACCAAGCATGACAGCAGGGCCTTTGCAGATCTGACCTCTGTTCTTCCTCATAGTGAGAATTAAATGCCTGTACACACACACGCACGCACACATGCACGCACACACACACCACATTCAATTCACTCAGTCAGAATCCCAGGCTGGCAAGAGTAGGGCTGACTTCAAACTTGGCTTGTTCCAAGCCCAGATCCCAGCATGATGTCTTACACCCAGTACCCTCCTTGTCCATTAGGTGGTAGCAGAGTGCCCCATGGCTCCAGTGGGCTCTGGCCACACCAGCAACCTTGGCAAATTGAAATCTGCAAGGTGAAGGTGAGGTTGGCCACGACCACCTGAGTACTACCCATGAAACAGGACCTGTGGAAAGAGTCAGTCAGACATCCCCACCTCCCTGTCCCTGGAGGGAAGGATGGGTTGAGGGAATCTGGAAAATGCCCAGTGACATTCCTTGGAGAGGATAATAGCTGGCTTTGGGAGCCTGCCATATTTTCTGGAAGCTTTAGGTGGGTACAGCCACGGCCTTGGCATCGTAAATCGCAATCAAGTGAAGACGTCGAAAGAGGAGAAACTACTCGATCTGCTGCTCAGCCTTGGCCAGGGTCCTGAAATCTTAATGGAATTGAACTTTTTTTTTTTTTTTTTTTTTCATAGCATTGTAAATTCCTGTGTCTACCTAATCCCCTGATCACGTTATTCAAGGGACATTAAATGGAGGAAGTTGGGAAAGCTGCTCTTTAGAATAAAGCTGGGATAGAAATGCGTCTCCAGAATGATCTCTCTGCCGATGCCATTCTTCCTGTCTCCCCTCTTCTGCCATGTGCAATGTGTCTATCCTGGCTCCCCAGGTGAGAGATTCCTGGGTGGGCTATCCACTTGACTTTGGCTTGCGTTAGTCACCCCTGGACTGCAATCTTCCAGACCAAACGGAGCCTCTCTCCCTTTGGCCACAGTCTTTCCTCCTGGAGCTCCTGCTTAGAACACCGTGGTCCTCACTCTTCCCACGGTTCACCCCAGCATCACAGTGCCAGTCTCCCCTCTCTCCTGCAATGCACCCTGTGGCCCACAGACTCTGGTCCTTCCTGCAGACCAAGTCCTTCTCTCTCAGCAGGGACACCTCAGCTGGAGGACCCTGTGGTGAGCTGAAGCCTGGTTTGGGACTAGCATGCCTCCAGCATATCAAGTTCAAGACTCCTTCAGCACATGCCCGAAGCACTCACTCCCAGACTCACTTCTACATGGTGACAATAACAATGTGCCAGCCTCGTGAAGACCACAAAATGCTCAGAAGCACAAGGCCTGTGATGAATGAGGTTATTAACATGATGATGATGATGATGATGATGATGATGACAATGATGATGATGATGATGATGATGGTGATGATGATGATGATGATGATGATGGTGATGGTGATGGTGATGATGATGATGATGATGATGATGATGATGATGGTGATGTGATGATGATGATAGTGGCTACTGGGTGGCCCTGGAGAAGCTTTCATGGAAGGATCACTGTTTCTGTTTGTAGGGATGGGGTATTGCTATGCCGCCCAGGCTGGCCTTGAACACAGAATCTTCTCTCAGTCTCCCGAGTGCTGGGACTACAGGCCCCAATTCCCCACAGTGGCTTTGCTCTGGCACCCTGCCCAGGTCCCTCTAGCCTGATCTGCTGTGAGTTCGAAGCAGAGATGGTGAGTCCCAGGCCTCTCCGCTATGTTTTCCTCTCTCAAATCTCCTGGCTTGTGCTGCTACACCAGGCTGGTCCTTCCTGAGGTCTCTTCCCAGACAACCTTGGGCCAGTGTGTGGATCTGGGAACTTCAAGTAGCCAGGTTACCTGATGCCTTACTCTTGAAGAAAACATCCACTAACTCCACGGACCACTGGGTACAAGTCCACACCTGCCTCATGTCAAAAGGGCACATGAGGATATCCTTCCCACCCTGTCTCCTCCATCTTTCAACTCTGGACTCACCTCTTTTTCCAGATCACCTGGCCCATTGCTATGCTTTCCCAGAATTCACTGTATAGACCAGCCTCATATGACTTTAATCTGCAATGTCCCCAGAGGCCATGTGCTAAAGCTATGGTTCCCAGTCTGTGGCACTATAAGAAAGTGGCAGAAACTTATGGAGATGAAGCCCATGGGAGGCCACTGGGAACATGTGTATGAGGAACTTAGCCCCTCTGTATCTCTCTCTTTTCTCACCAGCTTCCATGAGATGGACAGTTTCATTCAAGCATGTCCTCTGAACCATGATGTCATGTGCCACTACACACCCAAAGTAAAGGGACCTAGTGACCATGGACTGGACACCTCTGAAACCATAAGCAAGATATGCCTGTGGAATGGCCCCATAGGCTCACGTGTGAATGTTTGGCCCATAGGGACTGGCACTGTTAGGAGGTGTGGCCTTGTTAGAGGAAGTGTGCCACTGTGCAGGTGGGCTTTGAGTTCTCATATGCTCAAGCCCAGTGTATCAGTTCACTTCCTGTTGCCTGTAGATCCAGATGTAGAACTCTCAGCTTCTCCAGTACCATGTCTGCCTTCACATAGTCATGTTCCCCTCCATGACGAAGATGGACTAAAACTCTGAAACTGTTTTCCTTTATAAAAGTTGCTGTGGTCATGGTGTTGTCTCTTCACAGCAATAGAAATCCTAACTAAGACAACACCTTTCTTCCTTATAAGGTTGTTACCTTTAGCATTTTGTCATAACAATACCCCGACACCTCCCCTGTACTCACTATTGAGGCTAGGGTTGGCAAAGCCTGGTGGATGGGCAGGAAGCAGCATGTTAAAGCAAAGGGCCCAGTAGCCCTCCCATTTGGGGGCCACTTTCATGGTCTGGGGTAAGATGACCAGTACTCTAAGAGTGATGATGACAAAGAGGCAGAGAGGATGACCATATGTGACCTTGACATCTTGCTTCATTCTGCCCTCTGGTGGCTGAGTAGTTGAAGCACTTCTCCCTAGTGACAAGGAGCATGAAGTGAAGGTTGACTCCCTGGCCAGGAAAGCAGTGGTCAGCTTTGTAGGTATAGATGCTGGTGCTTGGAGTAGACAAGATAGGAATCCAGCTCCCCGGACTCAGAATCCAGTGCTCTTCCTAGGACTGGGTTCTAGATCTTGGAGTTGAAATGTTAGCTCTTCTTTGGTGAACTGGGAGCCCCACACCCTGTGCTATGTTCTTCCCTGATCCCCAGGGTCTCATCTCCACACAGTCCTCTGTTTTTCAGGGCTGTGCTGAGCCAGGAAGGATCCTCACGGCCTCTGCTCCATGGGCTGGAGTGAGAAGTCACGCAGCCATGTGGAGGCACACCCCCCGCCTTACATGCAGAAAACATTCATTAAGCATTTCAGAGAACAATGGTAAAGAGAAAAACACTCATTAGAAGCAGAAATAGTTTGCAAAGGAGCCAGCATTCTGCTGGGAAGCACAGCCAGAAATGGGGCTTGTTCTCAGGGAAAGCTGTGCTCAAAGGGATGGATTGTGGAGGCCAGGGAGCCTGAGGCTTGAGGTCCTGAATGGGGGGACCATTTCTGTTTAACTCTGCTTCATCCCTTGGCACTACTTCTGGCCCTAGCAAGGCTCAGTCTTGCAAGCTACAGTCAGAGCCTTGTCAAGCAGTGGGAGCAGAAGCCAGATCACTGCTCTGCCCCATACCTGACTTGTGTGTGACTTTAGGGATGGCCCTGGTCTCTGTGGACCTCTGGGACCCACAAGAAAAAAGTAGTGACTAAGCCTGGGGTCCTGCTGACTGTGACACAGAGGCTGAGGGTGAGCAAAGGCAGTGTTTGGGGTTCCTTTGAGGTTACCTTCTTCAGGTTATCTGGAATCTCAGGGTTTGGCCAGTTGGAGCAGTAGGTGGGGTTCAGCCCATCTGGATCCACATTGCAGCCTGGGATACTGTCTTGGGCACAAGTGCTCCCACCCTGCAGCATCTCTGAGATGCCCATGTCTCCCATAGCACTGACATCCATCAGTCATGGTGATGATCTGATGTACTTGTGAGCAAACCAGGCTTCAGCACCCTACATACTAGGGCTTGCTTGCTTGTGTCTTGGATTGGACTACAGTATAACCTTCAATAGCAATGAAGAAGGGGGATATAATACACACAGATGGACAGAAGGCAGCTCCCCAAGAAGAAATCCACATGGCTCAAAAATCCTGACTCCATCCATTGGCCTTTGGCTTGCTTAGTGGTGCAACTGGGGGCATTTGTTCAGTAAGGCTATGACCTTTAGGACATGTTGGCTCCTGCCCTGCCTTGGTCAAGGTTCTGTGCTTGGCACCAAGGCAGACAGAGGTGGGGAGTTCCTCTGTTGAGGAGCTCCACTGTGGGTAAAGAGATCTCAGTGGATTTCTTGAAGGGCAGAGCAGAGGCCCCTGTTTTGCTAAGTGGCTTTGAGGTGGCCTCTGCTGGAAGATGTCAGAGGATGGAAGTGAGCCATGGCTTGTGGTCAGGAGCCAGTTACTGAGCTGAAGCCTCAACAGTCAGTGGTAGAGGTACTCCTTGAGAAGTCCTTTTATCCAGAGGCCTCCCACTGTACCCCTCTTGAAAGTCACACCATTTCTAGAATGCTGTTTTGCTCTAGCATGTTACTTAGCAGATGGTGGCTGTATGTTCCTGGCTGACCCAGTGCTCTTTTTCAGTACCTTCTCAGGGCCTGGCTGCCATCGTGTTTACTGCTTTCATGGGACACCACCTGGACAACTTCATGCCCACCAACCCTCTTTCATGGGACTTGGTATTGGAGACAAACCTGGGCCAGTATCTCACAGCATCTTCTTTAACACCAGAGTATTAAACCTGAGCACGATGTTGTTGTCCTGGTGTTCCAGCAATAAAACAAACTGCCCTGAGCAGCACTAGCTGCTGCCAGAATGCCTGGCTCAGAGTGGGCATGACTTGCACTGCTTACGTTGGCTTCAGTTCCCAAATTTCTTGTTTCTAGGCCTGGCTGGGGTAGGGGTTTCACTCTGGGCACCCCACTGCAGGGACCCCCAGTGTCTAGATCTGGATGCACACCCTGTGCTGTTGCCTGATCACACAGTGGTAGGAAGAGCAATTTGAGGACCCAGAGGTGAGGAGTGGGGTGACAATTCTCCCAGGCATAGAACGGGGAAATGAAGATGCCCAGAGCAGCCAGGTTGATCCTTCCACACTGGCCTTTGGCTGAGGTGGGGGTGGGGAGCCACCCAGCTTCCTGTCAGCTGGAGTGTGACAAGCTAGACACAAGCACATGAACCACCCCAGGTGTATCTTCAGCACTCAGAGGACAGGGCATAGGAGCAGGTTGAGAGAGTGGGCAGAGGACAGGACTTTCCTCCTTGCTGCAGGGGTATCTGGGAGCCACCAGAACGCAGCTATGGAGAAGTGAGCTCAGCCCTCATGCTGCCCAAAGGTATCTGCTTCTAGCAGAGGAAATCCAGTGGAATTAAAAAACCACAAGAATGCAATGGGGTGAGAAGAGGCAGCAGAGGCAGGCATAGAGCAGACATGGAGGAGGCAGCCATCTTTAAGGAAAGGTGGCACCCTTAAGGACTGTTGGCAGAAAGTGAGCAGGCAGGGAGCTGATATGTTAGGACATGTCCCAGCCTGGTGTGGCACAGAAGGCATATCAAAGATTCATTCTAACCAGGGGCATAGACACCAAAAGGAAAAGAGTCACAGCCAGGGATGGGGGTCAGAGGTCTAGGAAGGAATTTTCAAAAGCTGCAGGATGTTTGGAATAAGTGAAGTTTCTGGAACCCAGCACCTGAGCCAGGGAACCATGATCCTGTTCTGGCCAGGCAAGAGTGATGCCCTCGAAGCAGAGGCCCCATACCCTGCTGCCAGTTTGCTAGTGAGAAAATTCTCATCTGATGTCTTAGTATCTTTAGGGCAATTTCTACTAACCAAAGTAGCACTCCATGACCATGTTAAACACCCTCAAAATGACACAGCTGAGTAATTAGAAAAACAGACACTCCTACACCAGCCTCCAAGGGACACAGGGACAGGACAAGTGACAATGGAGCCTGGCATGGGGGACGCATCGGCTTTGTAGATCAGCATATCTTCCAGTCAGCTAGGACACCATTCCCTAAGGAATGTGCTGAGCCACAGACAATTAATCTTGGGAACTGAGGAAGAACAGAAGGGCTGGCGGCTACATCTGGGAACTAAGGTGGTAGGGCTCCCACAAGGCTGGACCCTGGCCTCCCTATCCAGACAGCCCCAAGCCCTGTGGATACCTCCCAGACTACTTCCCCTGGAAACAGTGGCCTCTCTGTACCTGGTTCTCTTTGAGGCTCTTGTCTTTCTGCACACATTGGGATGGTGCTTGACTCTTGTTTCCCCTCTGCCAGTTTCCCTTCAACCAGGACCCTCAGGTCCTCTGGGCCACCAGACCCCATGTGCTTGACAGCTTGAACAGGACTGGGCCAGACAGTGGGACCACAACAATGAGTTCCCCAGCAGCGGTTCCTGGACAGAGGTAGCAGGACAAAGTTGTGTGTAAGGGGAACTGTGACAGGCCTACTAGGTTGGGTCCTACAAAGAGAATGTGTATAGCAGAGGGAAAGCTTGGTAAGAGACACAGGTCAAGTCCCATTAGATAGATCCTCAGCCATTCACCCCTCACAGTACCATACTCTCCTGGGCTTGTAGTAAGAGGCTAGGTAGCCTCTGTTTAGATCGACTGTGCCAGCACCACGGACAGAAGCTGCCTATCCAGAACCACGGACAGAGGCTGCCCAGCCAACACCCCGGGCAGAGGATATCTATCCAGCACCACGGACAGAAGCTGCCTATCCAGCACCATGGACAGAGTCTGCCTAGCTACACCACAGACATAAGCTGTTTATCCATAACCACAGACAGGCTGTCTAGCCATCACCATGGAGGATAGAGGCTACCCCCCACAAGCCTGGCAGATGCTCCCACACCACCTTCGTCTTTAAGATAGGCATCACAAATCAATCACAGAGCTCCTTCCCAAGAAGTCAAGAGCGGCTCCTCCCCAGCAGGCACCCCAGTCAATCCCATTGTACCTAGGACACCCCTGGAAGCCTTGGCACCCTGAAGCATCTACTCTGTTTCTCCCTGGATGAACAAGGTGTACCCCAGCCACAAACTCTCTCTCTCCTTCTTGGAACCTCACATCAGACCAGTCACCAAACAGTCTTGGCAAATACCGCTGAAAACTAGGCAAGTGCACCAGGGCTCTCAGCCCAAAGTCGCTATCACACGCAGGAGCCCCATGCCCCCTCAACACCCTCCATGGACCCTTCCCAAGCACCGGTGACGCAAGAAGAATCCAGTCCCAGCCACCTACCTGAAGGAGCCAGTAGCACCTCCGGTGGAAAGTGGGGATGATGGAGGAATGGACATAGCAGCCGTACAAGCACTAGGGAGAGAGGAAAAACGAGAGTTCAGTTGGAAAGAGGGAAGGAAGGAAGGAGACAGACAGTGCAACAGAGAAGGAGCAAGAAGGGCCGTGCCACTGTCGGCTGGCCTGGGGAGACTGAGGCACAGGGTGGACTCCAGGGATAGGATCTAAGACAGATTGTGGGACATGCCAGTGGGAATATAGGCAGCAGGCACTGTGCCCTGTGGAGGACTAGAGGCAGCTGAGAACTTGGAACTGCTAGGCAGCATTCAGGGCCTGAGGTCATAATGTCTGTTGCTATAGCTTAGGCTGAGATACTTGGGTATTCAGGAAGTACTGAAGGTTACCTTGTGAATTAAAACAACACACACACACCCACCCCCACACACACACAAACATACATACACATTCACACACATGCATATGCACACACAGAGACACACAGACACACAGACACTCCATACTGCCCCAGTTTAGACATCTTTTGTTGATGTAAGTCCAGTGCTGATGGGAACAAGGCTGAGCAGCAGCAGCAAGGTGCATCCATAGATGCAGGGACACCACCTGCCATGGAGCCCACTTTTATTTTTGAGTAGAGGTTGGTTGGTTTGCTCCTGTGTTGGCTTGCTTCCTATATTTATTGCAGATAGATTTGGTTGGAGAATGGAGGGTGAGGCCACTCAGGTTCAGAGCTGAGCCAGGAGGAGGGTCAGTTCTCAGGTGCCTATCACCTGGGCTATCCAGGTGGAGTCGACTGGTGGGCTGCACTGAAGCCCCTGTTTCTGGGTGGGCTGATCGGCATACAGACCTTGGATCTCAGGGGTAAGCCTGCTGGGGAGACAGGAGGGGACCCAAGATGGTCTGTCTGTTAGAACCCTCTGGGAATTTGCATGGAGGAGAAAGATGCCCAGCCACAGACAGCTCACCAGTTTGCTGTCTCAGGGTGCTTAGTGATGGGAGCCACCCGAGTTTGGACCAAGGCCTTTGCTGTTGCCCTCTAATTCCAGATTGAACCAACCTCCCTTTTTCCATCCTTAGAGTTCTCCTGGCTTGTCAAGCACACAGTCCAGAAAGGGTGGAGCGGAGAAAGAAGGAAGAGTTGGTAGAGCTGCCCAGGACACCAAAGGAATGTCCCCATCTCCCTCACAAGAGCCCCTCCCCCCCACAGCACTCCAGAGAGGAACAAGCAGCTTCCCCTTGGCATGTCTCTCAGACATCTTTCATACCCCCAGAAAGACCAAGTACAATTTGGCTTGACTCAGAGTCCATTTGAGCCCTGCCTGTCTGATTAGCACAGTTGAAAGAGAAATCATTTTGGACTCTGGGATTCAGGCTGCAAGAAAATCAGATTTCCAATATGTTAGAACTTTTACAGATCTCTGTCATCTGGGATTTAAGCCCTGTACAAACCAAACAAACAAAGCGGAAATTAATTTAAACGATTCCCTTGCAGTTCTTGCCCACAAAATGTATTTATTATTAAGAAGGCAATATTCTTCCCTGACTTTCCTGGTTTTCAAGATGCTGTTTTGGTTTTGTGATTGGGCTTTTATTTTCAATCGCCCATTTCTGGCCAGGCTGATTCTTGTTTGGACATTTTTCTGGGAAGGGTTAGTCAGCAATAGAAATAAGCAGCTGCCCGTGACTTTCTGTGATCTCTCTCATGAGAGAGAGAGAGAGCTTCTCATGGGCAGTTCCTTTGTTTGGCTCATGTCATGAGCCAAATGGAGGAAGACAAGGATGGCTTCCTGCCTGTGTCCTCTCTTTGTTTACTTCTCTCCAAACTTGAAGTGAACAAGGCTGACTTCTGGTATCCTATCCCCCTCCAATGCCTTCCTAGCTGTAGATCTTAGTCTTCTTGAAGCCCACATCTGGGCTGTGAATTTGCCAAGCACCTGATCTACCCAGCCCATGAGAGTGGAAAAGAAGCGGGCAGGGACCCCCTCTCCAGACAGCCTAGCCCCTATTGCCAACAACCCGTCTACCCAGAACTGCCTGGAATCACTGGGTAAGCAAAATGAAGTTCAAAAGAAAAGTGGATGCATGTCTCTCAGGGCTTATTAATTTACACTAGAGGAGCCCTCAGTCCTTCCTGAGACTGTTTTTAGACACTCCTCTGTTCCCCTAACCACCACCATGGTCCCCTGGCTCTTCTCTCATCAGCAGAGAGATCTGAAGTCAGGAATATGGTTAAGAGGGAAGCACAGCCTTGGCTGCACCCCGACAATATGAGCACTGAATGGGGAGAAGCCAGGAGCTCCAGGGTGTGGGCTTCTATCACCCTGTCAGCTACTATGACTATCTTACTGTCTGTCTTCCTGACCAAGGCCACTGGGAATCTTACTAAGGCTTCTGGGTAAAGTTGAGCACCCCCTTTCCTCTCCAGGACACAGGACTTGTATGGACAATGACGGGGGACACTCAGTACTTCATTTTCATTTGTGGCACACAGGAAGATGAGGACTTCCAACACACACGAGATGAGACTCTGGAGGGGGCTGATGTGTTCACACTCCAAGGGTTTGTTCAGCTTTGATTTCAAGAGAGATGCACTTGTGTTGAGTGACAGATTCCTGTCTTTATGAGGGAAGGGACACATAGCAATGTGCCTCTAGCAGGGAGGTGGATGCTGTGTGGGCAGGAGATCTAACTTGGATATCCCAACCACTCACCAGCTTGGAGTCTCATCATTCCAGGCTGGTAAATGGTTATCACTTTGACGATCTCTCGGTGTAGCCATGAGGGATGAGAGCTAGCTAGTGTGACAATGGAGTGTGTAGGTCGGTCTCTGAGGCCAGTGTGTGTGCAAACATGCTTAGGGCTCTCATCAGGACAGGTTGGAGAGGCATCTGAGGAGGCTGGGAAGCCAGAAGAATGAGCTGAGGCAAGAACTGGGTAAGACATCACCAACATCAGAAGTACCTGGGGTTGCGGATGAGGTGAGGCGGTGCTGAGGAAATGTGAAGACAGACAGGTGGCCAGATGGAGTGCAGAGTGCACTAAGCTGGTTACTATGGTCAGATCACCAACACTGACAGCAAGGAGGTGGCTTTGTACCCTATCCAGGAGCAGTGAGAAGCTAAGGAATGTAATGGTCACACTTGTATCTTGGGACCGACCTAGGCCCTCTGCATGTGTGTGACAGTTGTGTAGCTTGGTCTGTTTGTAAGGCTCCTAGCAGTGAGATCAGGACCTGTCCCTGGTGCTTAGCTAGCTTTTGGGAATCTGTTCCCCATGCTGGATTACCTTGCCCAGCCCTTATGTAGCAGCGAGGGGGGAGGAGCTTGGTCCTGCCTCGACTTGACATGCCATGCTTTGTTCAAGCCCATGGGAAGCCTGCCCCTTTCTGAATGGAGGGTGAGTGGATGGGGATGGGGTAGATGGAAGTGGGGGGAGGGGACAGGAGGAGAGGAGGGAGGGGAAACTGTGGTGGGTATGTAAAATCAATGAAAAAAGTTAATTAAATAAAATAAGATTAAAAAAGAGAGGGGCTGCATCACAGAATGCATGTGATACAGAAATGGAGGGAGACTTGGGGTAGAAGGTAAAATTCGGGATGGTGCTGGAAATCAGGGAGAGAAGCAGGTGAGGACAGGGATTGGCAGACTAAGTACGTATGAAAAGACCACAAGGAAACCTGTTGCTTTGTATACTAATCACAAAACCAATGTGTGTGTGTGTGTGTGTGTGTGTGTGTGTGTGTGTGTGTGTGTGTGTGTGTAGGGGCAGACACACACAGAGACAGAGAGAGAGGGGGTGACTACACACTGCCACAGAGGAGCCACCATGGGGGTTAAAGCCCAACAGCTTCCTCCT
Source organism: Onychomys torridus (assembly GCF_903995425.1). Lineage (NCBI taxonomy): Eukaryota > Metazoa > Chordata > Mammalia > Rodentia > Cricetidae > Onychomys > Onychomys torridus. The sequence continues at coordinate 162,785,454 of NC_050444.1, forward strand.
AACACAACAAGGCAATGGGACCTCCTCTTCAGTTCTCAGAATTGCTTCTGTGACACAACAGCTTTCCTTTTTAATAAAAAAGGGAATATGAAGTAACAGTGGAGACCAACAGCAGTGACCAGCTGCCTCCAGAGCAGATGCTTCACCAGAGCAACAGGTCTGAGGTGCACAGGGCTTGTTTCTGACTCTGGGTCATGTGGAGGCAGTGGACACGGAGGTGCATATCCTCAAAATGGCAGCTTTTTGTAGACTTCTCTTTCCTGGAAAGCGTGAGCCACATGTTATTTTATGCTTTGCTATACAGCACACTCCTTAGATCTAGAAAAGTCAGGGTTTTAGGAGCAAGGGCATGGGGAGTCAAAACATTTGAAGTGAGAGTCTGCTTTTCCTAGGCCTGCAGCCCTCCATTAGCAAGAGTTCCTAGAGCGTCTAGCACCTGCCTGACCACCTCCTGAGACATCCAGGTCTCCATAGAGAGGCACTATGCAGCATGGCAGCCTCCAGCCATGGGTGGCTATGTGAATCCTTTACACAAAGTAAAAATGAAAGGTTCAGATCTTTGGTCACAATGCTGATACATGATACTATGATTGACTTTGAATGTGAAGGTGCAGTTTAGAGTCACCATGGAAACCAGCCTCTGGGTATATCTGTAAGGGAGCTCCTAGATTGGATTAATTCAGGTGGGAAGACCCTGAATTGAATGTGGGCAGCACCATCCCATGGGCTGAGGTCCCAGACTGAATTCAAAGGAGAAAGCCAGCTGGGCACCAGGATTCAGTGGTCTCTGCTTCCTGGGGATGCAACTTCCCTACCATGGCAGATTGCATCTGCTGGAACTGTGGAGCAACAATTCCTTCCTTAAGTTGCTTTTGTTGGAGATTTTGTTGCAGCTATAGGGAAAGTTGCTAAGAGGCCAAGACCTCTGAAGGCAGAATTCCAAGCACCAACATATATCAAGGAATTGTGGAACTAAAATGTTTGAAGGCCCGAGTCCATCATTCTCAAAGTCCAGCAGGAATCAATCAGTGAAGGTTTCCAGAGCCTGTCCCAGAAGAAGTTGCCCTTAAAGCTGTTTCTAAAGCAGGGATAATACCTGCTGTGTCCTCAGACCAGGGCATGTGCCAACAAATCTCATCTGTAATCCTCTCCCAAGGGGGGGAACCTCCTCTGTGAACATCCCTGCTGAGGTCACAACAGCCAGGCTGCCTGCCAGGGTCTGAGATCTGGCTGTGCTGTGGAAGTGACCTCTGCACTCTACACTGGCACTCAGAGTAAACATTCTCCATGTGTTTAGTTTAATTCTCTCACTGTGTCTGATGGATCCACAACCAAGACAAATGGGTTTAAAATGTGCCTCGGTGTAGAGGTGATAGAGGAGACAAGACCACGGGAGGGAACAGAGAACCTCTTAGCAGCTTAATTCTGTTGAAATAAGGGGGAGGTAAGTACCCAGGTGAGAGGCAGCTACACCTTCCTGGGAGGGTATCTGACCGGGCCCAGATGTACAAGGAAGAGAGAATGGAGCTGATCTCAGGGAACTTTCACTGTTTTCTTCTGGAACCCCACCCTCCTCCATCCCTAGGTTCCTGGCAGGGAGTGAGTCCCAGTAAACAAATCACACCAGATGAAGGCCAAATGCTCAGAATGAAGGAGACGTGGTCCTCCCATGTTGAAGGTCAGTAAAGTGACTTGAAAGGAAGGGATAAAAGTGCAGAGGAGTTGGCCAGGGAGGTGACTTGTGGGAGAGACCAGGCTGGGTAGACAGCAGAGGCTTCTTGAGCAGAAGGCTTTGAACAGGCAGGATGCCAAGGTTCTTCCTGGGTTTCTTATACAAATTCCATGTATGGGATCTCAGGGTGGAGCCTGTGATTTTCAGAATGTCCCATGGAAGCCCTCATTATGATCCAGGACCAGTGTGGCAACAGATAACCTCATGTGTGAGGCAAATATGCCATGGTTCCTATCATTCTCCACTAGTCAGGGCTCTCAGTTGACTGTGGGCAACTCTGTGGACTGAAGGACCAAGTGTGGGTCTCCCTCTGTGTCCATGCCTCATTCTTACTCCTCTCCTGCTGTAGTTGGGCAGTCTTTATGTGGCAGAGGGTGAGAGGCCACTGATTCTAGCTGTGACCCAAGAGGCAGGAGAGTCTCTTGCTTCTAGATCCAGGATGATAGCACCAAGGAGGGACTTGACCTTCCTGGGTAGTGAGCCTAACTCTGGGGATGTCAGTGGGAGCGGGAGGAGACTGTGGGGTTCTCTTGAGGCCTGCAGGGAGCTATGGCTGCACACAGACAGAGCAAGCTAGGTTCATGTGTCTAGTAAGTAGAGCTACAGAGACTCCAGGGTGGGGCCAAGGGCAGTCTTTTCCTGCTGAAGATTAGACGTATTAGGGAGACACTGGCCCTCAAAGAGCAGCTTTCTCCTAACACCTTCTAGACCCCTCCTAACCACAGCAGCTACGTAGCAAGACACAGAACTAAAATAGGTATCCTGGAAGCTGAGACTGATCCATGGTGCCTCAGGAAGAGCCTGTGTGGGACAAGTGGAGGGTGACATGGGGGTCCTCTAACTGCAGAAGCATCTTTAAGGGGGTCCAACACAGACACAGGCTCAATGACTTTCCCAAGGTCACACAGCTTCTTGGGGACCTGATGGAGCCTTGCCTGACTCCTGAAGCCTTTGTGCCGTCCTGCTTAGCATGCCAACCCCTGGCTGCTTCTTGCTGGTGCTATCAGCAAGAAGTCAGGTCTTATGTGGGACCTGTCTTTGTCACATGCAAAAGCGATGAAGTCCCTGGGATGGCTTCTAGCACTGTCCTCACTGAAGGATTTGGTTTGTATTAATTTAAGATTAGACCAAATAATTCAATTCGCATGCTGCTTGCATGAGCGCTGGGGCTTGTAACTTGTTAAATAGTGAATTGCTTTAAAATGAGTCTGAGCTAAATAGATTGCAGACTGACTTGGCCTCCAGGGTGGGGTGACAGCAGAGATTGGGAATATTAGATCTTCACTGACCAAAGCTCCCATCCTGCTCCTCTTCTAAGATTCTCCCCATATGGCCCGTGTCCCTGCCATACTGGACACTGGAATCAGTTGGCAAAAGGCATCCTCCGATAGCCAAAGCAGAAGCAGAATGCCCAGCTTTTCTCCTGGAAACAGCCCCTGCACACTGCACTTTCTTTAGGGACTTGTGGAATTTGTTGGACAGGAGTGGGAACTCTGCCATGCTCCTTTCAGACTCCAGGGATGCCTCCTCCCTCACACAGTGGTTTCTCCTCATCCGGCACCAGGATAGCCCCATCTTTCCATGATGTTAAGCTGGTCTTTAGGCCAACAAATTGACCATCCATCCCCATGCTAGATGCTATAGGGAACCTGGAAGGATGGGCAAGGGCGGCTCTATAGGGACCTTCCTACAATCTTTGAAATTAAGAGAATTTCTCTCCAAAATGTGACAGCTGAGGCTTCCTTGGATAAGGTCACAGGGATGTCAGTGCTGGATTCTGAACTCTCCTCAGATCTACAAAGCCTGTAGAAGCCGTGATGCAGACGATCTGGCCCACACCACCGAAGGATGCTGGGGACAAGGTTGACCAGACTGGCTGTGAAGCTTAGGTCTGTCAAGGCAGAGGCAGATAGAAGATGGGAAGTACATATCCCAATCCTCTCCCCCTCCCCCGCTATGGGAAGCATGGGAAGGAAAGACGAGGAGCCTAATCTCTGCCTGGGATACATCATTCTGAAGAAAGGCCTGTGGCTCTAGTCTACCGCAAACAGCAGACACTCCTGTCCCCTAAATGGACAGCTTCCAAGTGGAGGAGCTCTCAGTAGGAGCAAGCAGAAAAGGCGGAGGTAAACTCCCAGGGCTCTGCCTGAGAGTGAGCAGGGCCTGCTAATTTCTAGATGGAGAGCAATTACCGTCTCCCACCCCTTGGCTTCAAAGCACCCCCAATCTCGGCAAGGAGCAGGGACATGGCCCTGTACTGTGCTTCAGGAAAAGGAGAACGCTGAGTTCTCAAACTAGAGGGCTGCCTCACATCTCCACAGAATGTTCTAGAGCACTTCTCTAGCAGGGCCCTTCTGCGGAGTGAGGACTCAAAGATAAATAAATGAAGGACAGAGTGAAAAGTTGAGGGAAGCATCCAGCACTGGGGGAGGGGCAGTCTGTCCTGTCTCAGGGTCACTACACAGCATGGAGGCATAACATAGCTGTCCTGAAACTGGAACCAGCCCCAGCAGCATCTACCTCCTCCACCTTGGCTCCCACCCACGGGAGACAGCCACACTACGCATGTGCAGAGGTGGAGCCACACTGCACACGCGCAGAGGAATCATCCCCAGTAACGCACTGTCAGCCTAAGGACCGCATGAGTGAGGAGTGCAATAAAGATTAAATGAAGTTTTAGATAAGGAAGCATTAAAATCATGTTCAAAGATATAAATAAAATTCCCAGAGCTCTGGCTTTATTGTGTTGGGGGGAGGTGGTTTCCAAGATTAATAAATGAATGGGCATAAAATAGAGTAATGGCTAAAAACTGATAATAAGGTAAATTTTTCTGGGCAGCCGGTGTTGATTCCAGCTGTAAGCTCTGGTCAGAGATGGCCAGGCCATGGTGAGAGTGCACATCTGTCCTGAGATTATCGTCTTGCCCCTACAGTCTGCTCCTGCCATTTTGCCTCCTTCTGGGGTGAAGCCCCCGTACTTAGCCATCTTCCCCGCATATTCTACCGCTCTCTGGGGATCCTCAGCCAAAAGCACATGGTTCCTGTCCCTCTAGCCCTGTCCCACGTGCTCTGGGAGAGCCAAAAGATGCTGAAGGCTTCATGCTTGAAGCCTTAGCACTCTGTGCTAGTGTATGGGCCTCTGACCCCAACAGGGAAGAACACAGCTCTTCTGCTCCCCTTGTGGGTGTGCCAGGCTGCTTGTGGTATGGTCAGCCGGAGCTGTCCCCAGGGTGTGTGTGTGTGTGTTCTCATCCAGCTGTAACCCACCACAGGAGCTTGTTCCTCTAGCCAATTCCAATATTGCCTTGCCATTTCTATTACAAATACTGCCAAAGCTACAAGACATAAATAATAAATAAATGAACTAAAATTTCCTTTCTCTCATCAAAGTGTATTGCTCAGAATCATTTCTTGTAGACTTGTCAAGTGGCTGGGACCGTACTTGATTGTGCCAGTGGTTTGTATTGATGACAGCTAGACATCCCCCCCCCCCCCCCCCCCCCCCGCTCTTCCTTTGCTCCCTCCCTAGATACAAAACCTTCCACTCTTTATTCATCCTGACTCCACCAGGTGTCCTGGGTTTTCTCATGAAGACCATAGATTGCCATAGGCTCTTGGTGGTCTGGCACTCCTGTTGCCAGGAGCCTCTGGGTTTTACATGTTTAGTAAAGGATGGCTAGGGAGATGGGAGCTGCTGTCCAAGGTGCTGGCATGCTTTCCGGGGCTGACGGTTCTCTGCAATTCCAGGGAGCCAACCCTCTTCTCCCGAAGGGGAGCAGAGGTGAGTGGTTAACACAGTCCCACACTCCAAACTGCCAGTGGTCATTTTAAATGAGAGGGAGCATGAAGTGGTGGCTGGGATTGGTTCCCTCTGCAGGTGGGCCCAGGAACTGCACCTGCTAAGCACCTGCAACACCCTCCAGATACCAAGGCACACCTTTGCCACACAGCTGCACTCAAGCAGGGGTCTGGGAAGGAATTCTTACTTAGAACAAGTCATGAGGCTTTGTTTGTGAAGAAGGTGGGGGAAATGCCAGGCCAGACTGTGGCTATGTTAATGCGAGGCTGGGCTCCCTGCCAAGACATTAAGCAGGAGTCGAATTCCTCAAACCAGCTTTAATCAGCAGATTTTTAAGGTTAGAATTACTCTCTCCTCTCAAGGCTTGCCAAGGTTAATTCTGGCCTGAGCATGCAGAATTAATGGGCTGGACAGAGGGAATCGACCTTTCCCCGATTTTTTCTTAAGTTCACAAAAACATCTCTACAAAAGGAGAAGGTGGCAGGGCTGGGCCCCTGGGAAGGAAATGCCTAGCACCAGGCAGTCTGTCCACCTGGAAGCCCATGTCAGGAATACACACAATCAGACTCATGCCAAGTCAGGTGTGAACGCATGTGCCAGGATGGGCATCCAGCCTCAGTTTGGGACAGTGGCGAGTGGAGGTCTCAGCAGCTCCAGTCTTGTTCCTTAAACAGCTGTGGGCCTCCTGCCCAAGCCTCTGATGGAGCCATCTGAGTTTAGACATCTTAGCATGGATGGAGTCTAGCTGGCCAAGAGAAGAACAGAGGCCTCTCCTCGTCCTGTCCTGCGTTCTCAGGCACACATCTGATCTTGGCTATTTCAGGCTTCTTGGGTAGAGGAAAGGTGTGCCCCATGAGGGTACCCAGCAGGAACAGGGTGTAGTTTTGAAACTTTCCCACACACTCCAGGACAACTGTGGACTAGGGCTGTGTTCTCTCTGGATACCAATGGGAGCAGAATGGGCTTCAGCTCCAATCTTGCAGGTTCGTTGGGTGAAATGACAATGTATTTTTAGTGACTGAAACCTAGGTGTCATCAGTAAGCACAAGCTTCATTAATTCCCCACCTGATGACCCCCCTCATCTCTAAGTCCCCAATAGTATCACCTCTGGTGGTCCATGGAGAACCCTGCCTTTCCTGTGGCCAGGGCTATAAAAACCAGTGGGGCTCCTGGACCTGACCACACTGCCAGGATAACTCCTTTCCCACCAGCTCAGGTCCCACCTCAGCCTGGGTCTGAAACTCAGGTCATGTCCTCTTGACCTTGGTTGGGCTCAGCACTCAGCAAGGAAACCTGAAGGCAAGACTATCTGTCTTTCCCTGCACTGTATAATCTGCATGGCTACAACTGCCCTCATCTCTTACTTTGCTACACTTCTAGCCCTAGAATGAGGAAGGTTTTTGCCCAAAGCGCTGCCAGAGCCCTCTTTCTCCTCCTCCCTTTTTGTATGGCACCCTTCCTGAAAGTCTGAACTGGCCCTAGGATTTATTGGGGGTGGGGAGGTAGGTGAGGGAGTCTGTAATGTAGTGTCCAGACATCCACTATAATGCCTCGAAATACTGAAATCTGTGGGCGCAAAGCTGTAGGAACTGGCTGCCTTGTTGCATACATACACAGGAAATGAGCCTTACTGGCTAGTGGATTGTAGATTTGTGGTCCAGAACCATGGAGATATAGGCCACTGTAAGCTGTCAGGCCCACCCTGGCTCTGAAGAGAGGGAAGTACAGAGACAGGAGGACTTGCCTCCCTCCTGGCCATAGGTTGCTCAGTGTAGCCAGCATACCATGGGAATTGGGCTGCTGATGTCCATCAGGTGCTTTGGTCAAAGGAAGTGCTGCCACAAAATGCTGCTGGGACCTCTGACTGGGCTCCCCAAAGCCTCTCCCAGTCATCTTCTTGACTGGGCATTCCTGTACCTCCTTCCCACCCCATGAGCTCAGGGCTGGGGTCTGATTTCCTAGTGGGAGGAAGTGGGGTCTACTCTGTGTGTTTGCATGGAGCCCAGCAGTGCTAGTCAAAAGGAGAGCCCTTTAGAAGTCTCTTTCCAACTCTGCACAGAACCTATGGTCAATTCATCCAAGGTTAACTACACCATTACCATAGGGCCAGAAGCTGCATGCCTAGGTAGATGCTCCAAAGGATTGAACACAGGTTCCTGTCACACAGATCCACAATGACACTCTTCACATAGGCTCAAACAGCCCTTAAGTCCACCCACAGATGAACTGGTGAACAGATGTGACAGATCCACACAAAGGAATATTACTCACCCATGAAAAGGAATAAAGACTATAATATGGATGATTATAAGTCATATACTAGCTGACAGAAGCCAGAAACCAAAGTGGTATATTGACTTGTTTTAGTTACTATCCTTGTTGCTATGACAAAGACCACTCAGGCAAGGAAGGGGCTAGGCTGAAGGGGTTAGAGTAGTATTAGGTTAGGTTAGGTTAGGTTAGAGCTCAAACACACTACATAGCCAAGAATGACCTTGAACTCCTGACCCTCCTGTCCTTAACTTCCAAGTGCTAGGATTACAGGCACATACCACAATACCCAGCTTTTGGATCACAGTTTGACAGTCCAGTGCCTCACAGAAGGGAAGAGGGGGCAGCGGGAGTATGAGGCAGCTGGTCATATTATGTGTGGAGTCAGGACGTAGGGCATAGATAGGCAGCAGTGTTGGATTTCGAGACTACAAGGCCTGCCTCTGTGATTCATTTCTGGCAGTGAAGCTTCACCTCCCAAAGTCTCCACAACCTTCCACAGTAGCACCACAGCAGAGGACCCATTCAAACACGTAAGCCTGAGGAACATTCGACACACAGGTGAATCCTGGAGTCAGAGCTCACACTGGTGGTCACTGGGGTAGCAGGAGAGAGAGAGTGGGGAGTGGCTGGGATGGAATGGAGGTTCCTTTTGGAGTGATGAAAATGTTTGAGAACCAAATAGCAGTGTTTGTATAATAATCCCAAACATACTGTCACTGAATTATTTACTTTAAAAATGTTACATTTGGTTATGTGAATTTCAACTCAATTAAAACAGAAAGAAGCCCCAGCAGCTGCCTTGGTGTGGTGACCACCCCTTACCATGAGGGCAGCTGGGAGCTTGGAGTGGACGGGCCCACCTGAGTCTCTTGTTCAGTTGTGTGCCTGTGATGTGGAACTTGCTCAGAGTACTGTAGGCCACTGGGGGCTCAGCCAGCAAGATGACTACTGGCCCTCCTTGCCTGGCTTCCTGTCAGTCTTGTAAAAGCTGAGTCCAGCCTCAGCCTTGGAGTGGAGCTGCCTCTCTTGGGTCCCTTTATATACACTTTGCCAGGGGCTCATCTTTCAGTGGGCCTGTGATATGGTCATATGATAATTTTGCTATACTTCCACAGTGACGTTCATTCCCTGTACTTGCTGACTACTCATCTACTCACGTGGCTCTTCATGTCTGAATATGTGTTGACCTCAGGTTCCTGTGTCAACACCCCAGCACAGAGGAGTTCAGGGATAAGGGTCTATAGTTGGGACCCAGCTAGGAACCCTGGAGAGCCAAGGGCAGGGAGCCTAGAGCCTTGCTGGGTCACCTGGTAGCTGCTCTCCACCCTCTGGGGCTTGGTGGGCCTGGGTTTTGCCTAAGCCCAGTACAGATCAGTCTTCCAGGCTTCATGCTGAGCTTTCTACAGAGAGGATGGCAAGAGGGGTCTTCCTCCCCTTCTTCCCCTCCCCATCTCCCTATCAAAGCTCCTCAAGAGGTTTGGTCTTCTGCTCCCTTCAGTCTCCCCCTGGCACAAACACAGAGAATCTTTCTGGGAAACTCATTGAGCTGAGCATCAAATGAGGGGGAAGTGAGAGGGGTCTCTGAGAACAGGAACAGCAGGGTTGATGGTCTCTCTGGCCCTAGGGCAGAGCCAAGACCGTCCTTGGTGGTGGTGATGTCTGCCACCTGTCCAGGTGGGAAGGAGACCACTTGCTGGTAGAGTTCAGCAGGTATTGAGGTTGCCACAGTGGTACAGCTCCACTGGGCGGCGGTGGCTACCAGAGCCTCAAAGCTGGCTTGCCACATCCCTCCTGCAGCTCTGAGCAGAGCCTCAGTGAGAGGTGTAATCTGCACAAGACAACAGGGAGCAAATGGCTCTCCACTGGAGCCTCAGGCAGGGAGAGTGAGGACTGGCTGGATGCTTTAATGGCACAAGGCAGGGGGCTTGGTCTCCTAGGAACTGGAGTCTGTGAAAAGTGGCCTTGGAGCTCAGGGACTCAGCTGCACTTCCGGCTACCTACAGATCCTATGCCCATTAAAGCAGTGGCCTGCCCAGGTCTCTGTAATTACACCTGCATCTCTGTCTCAAGCATCATCTTTGCTTGCCTCCTTGGGGAAAATAACATTGCCCAGCAGCCTCCAGGAAGATGAGCCTCCCGGGGCAGGAGCAGTGAGCTTGCTTCTTAATGATGGGATGGGAGCACCTTACATTTAGTCTCCTTCTTGGGCTCTCACCCTTGGTCTTGCATTTTATCTGGCTTGTGATGGGTCTGCAGGCTCTGGCAAGAGAGAATGCAATACTTTATATAAAGTGTGTCGTGTCACGCAGGATGCATGTGGTACCAATTTTCTGGATGCATAAAACAAGGGAGAAACAGGCTTCCTGTCGCCTGCAACCATTTGGTGGTCCTAAAATAAGACACATCATTGGAATCCTGAAATGTTGCTAACCTGTGTGGGGTGACATCATATCTCACAGGCAAGATGGCAAAGTATTGGGGCTCCTGGCCCTGGGCACCTGGTAATTCAATCTCACCTGTGTGAGATCTGCTCTGGTTTGCTTATGAGTCATGAGCTACAGAGGACATGGTCTACCCTCCCTACACACCTGAGGTGGGTCAGGCTACTGGAATCCTGCCTCCCCTCTCTCTGAAAATGCAAGCAGAACTCTGGACATGCGTGATGACATCATACTTCTATGGCACCATCACATGTTCCAGATGCCTTATAGATTTAAAAAAAAATATTTGTGCATATGTGTGTCTACATGTATGAATGTGCAAATTAATGTGTGTACACACTGAGGCCAGAAGAGGGTGCCAGATCCCCTGGATCAGGAGTTACAGGTTGTTATGAGCTGCCCAATGTGGGTGCTGGAAATGGAAGGTGGGTCTTCTACAAGAGCAATATGCGCTCTTAACATCAGAGCCATCTCTTTGGCATCTGGATGTTTTAAGGAAGTTCATCTAGAGTCTCATTAGATGTAGTTGCGTCTTTGAGCCACTGTTACCTAGGGAAGTGTCACTGTGTACTGAGCACCAGTACCCTTGCTAGCTCTGGTCCTTCCAGCAGAGAACTGATTTCTGATGTTTTGGATGGAGCTACTGTACCATGGAGGCTCAGAATGTGTTTACATCACCAGGAATTCAGACCTGGTTTGCTGGGTGTTCTATGCACTGCACCCCCAGTGGGCGGGTGAGGTGTCCCCTGAGCCCTACCTCCAGGATGGTGAGCCAGAACCTGAACCTGACCTGTCCCCTTCCCCTCTTACACATGTGCAGCCTCTTCCCCTGCACCGTGCAGGGATGCAATGGGGTTTTGAAGCCCCCTCTTCCTTTCCCCTGGGCACGCAGCACTTCCTCACCCCTAACTCACAGTCAAGAGGCAATCTCCCAGGGGCCTGAGGGCGCTGGCTCCCAGCTCCCAGCTCCCAGCACCATTGCCCAAGCCCAGGAGAGCCTGTCTGCCTCACCTTGTCCTCCGCCTTGAGATTTAGGATCTTCATGCTAGAAAAATTTCACTTGGCTCCACAAACCCTTGTCAGGGGCAGTCTCAGTTAAGAAGTGGGAACTCCACCCATGAGGGTCCTGGATGGGGGTCTGTACCTCTTGAGTCTTCAGCTTCTGCTTCTCTAGAAGTACAGGTGCAGCTCCCACCTCAGGGTCAGACCCAGATGCTGTTTGCTACTCAGAGTGTCCCCCCAACAGCGGCCCTGAACCCCTGGGCATCTTCTTGACCTCACTTGTGGTGCCCAGACAGGCCATGCTGGAATCAGTACTGACGATGGGTGACTGTCGAAGGGATCCTTTGCTTCTGTGCTCTGAGCCACTTTCCATCTGTACGTGCAAAACAGCCCATGGCTGTCACAGGGTAGCCTCTAGAGAGGGCCAAGGGTAGCCCATATCCATGTCAGTGGTGCTAGGACACAGGTTGAAGGGTAGAGTGTGGGAACTGGGCCCTTCTATGACTTAAGGATGCAGATGGTAACTTCTGGAACCAGAGAACAGCCCTCACCAGACACTGAATCTGTCAGAGCCTTGGCCTAGGTCTTCCAGCCTCAAGAAAGCAGTGTGTGTGTGTGTGTGTGTGTGTATGTGTGTGTGTGTGTGTGTGTGTGCCTGTGTATGTGTGGTGTATATATGTATGTGTATATGTGAGTGTGTGTGTGAGAGTGTGCATGTGTGTGTATTTTGTGTGTGTGTGTGCCTGTGTATGTGTGGTGTATATATGTATGTGTATAGGTGAGTGTGTGTGTATGTGTGTGTGAGAATGTGCATGTGTGTGTGTATTTTGTGTGTGTGCATGTGTGTGTGTGTGAGAGAGAGAATGTGCACGTGTGTGTATTTTGTGTGTGTGCCTGTGTATGTGTGGTGTATATATGTATGTGTATATGTGAGTGTGTGTATGTGTGTGTGAGAGTGTGCATGTGTGTGTGTGTGTTTTTTGTGTGTGGTGTGTGTGTGTGTGTGTGTGTGTGTGTGTGCCTGTGTATGTGTGGTGTATATATGTATGTGTATATGTGAGTGTGTGTGAGAGTGTGCATGTGTGTGTATTGTGTGTGTGTGAGAGTGTGCATGTGTGTGTGTGAGAGTGCGCGTGTGTGTGCGTGTGTGTGTGTGTGTGTGTGTGTGTGTGTGTGTGTGCGCGCGCGCGCACACACACACACACATGCAGCTGCTTGGCAGTTTTGTCACAACAGCACAATGGTCCGAGAAAGGCTCTGTCCCTGATTCCCAGGAGGATGGCTGTCTTTCACCCTGCCCTCACCTCTGCCATCCTGCCTGGGTGTTGAACAGAGCATAAGCAGAGGATCTCCCTGAGCACCTGCCTGGAGACCAGGTTCTCTCCGGCAGATGGTCCTTCCTCCAGGACACAGGCTCAAGTGCATTCCAGACCCACTGAAGCATGGGATTTCACGCCTTCCTGTCAGCCTGGGAGCCCGAGAGGTGGTCCCTACAGCAGGTATCATTTATCAGGGTTGTGCAGAGAGAGAACTCCATGCCTGTGCCTGCTGCCTGTGAGGGAAACCATCAATCTTTATGGCCTCCTCCTCACCCCAGAATTTGCTCAGGGAGGAGAGGAGGGAAGTGGGGAGGCTGGGCTTGTGCACCTAGGTCTCCTCTCTGCTCTGCAAAGACAGAGGGCGGTGTAAGTGGGGAGGAAGAGGCAGGCGTCGAGGGGAGCCCTGCTCATCTGCCAGGGGGGTCTCATGAGCATTGAATGAATGTTGGAAGGCTCTGTGGCTGGACCTTCTTGGGTGTGACATTGGTTCTATACCACCATGTGACCTTAGACAAACGGTGGAGGCTTTGTACCAAGTATGAGCACAGTGGGAAACAGAGAGCAGTGTCTCTCTCCTGGAGTGGCGAGCCCTATGTGCAACTGGAAGGCCCTCACACCTTGCATAGGGGACCCCAGGGGAACAACAGCTCCCCACCCCCATCTCCCAGGAAGCAGGAGATGAGAGTCACCCTGCGCCCTCGGCGCCCCCCCCCCCCCAGGCGGCACTGAGTAGGGGAAGCTGCAGTACCTACCAACGGCCCAGGAAGAGCCCAGACTCAGGGCTGATGGTCAATGGGAAAGCAAGACCAATCCTGGCTGTGCAGTGGAGGGCTGAGACCCAGGAGGGGTGCGCTCCATGGTCAATGCCAGGTTTCCAATGGTGGTCTGGCATTCGTCCCGGTACCCAACGCTGGCATAGGCATTGAGTAGGACTGAGAAGGTGGGCGTGGAGGGGTTGCCTGGCAGGCTTAAAAGCCTGGATAGAGGGGGGACTGAGTGTGAATGCTGGAGGGTGGGGGTAGGGGCTTCATGCTGTGTGTAGAAGAGACTCTGAGGTGGAGCTGGGGAGGGGAGAACAGTGTATAAATGGAAGGATGGCTGAGGCCAGGGCTTCAAGGCCTGCAGGCTATAATGTGCGCCAGCACCCAGCACAGCTCTATCTCAGATGCCCCACCGATTCAAAGCCCTTCATTCCAAGGCTATCCCATGCCATCCACCACACATGTACATCTAGTGTTTGCAGGTGCATGCCTGCAGAGAAGTACCCCTCAAAGAGTACTTCTGTTCTCCCAAAGTGCTGGCACGGTCTGGGCTATTTTGGGTGGGCATGCATGGTGGGCCATACAATGCTGGCATCTCACAGGGGTAGTTCATGAAGAATGATCTGATAATATACTCCATCTGCAGACACCAGCACTGCTCCTGGGGAAGACAAGGGTGGGTCATCATGGGCTCTGCTCACAGGATGCTGTGAACAGTCTACAATGGAAGACCTGGTGTCCATACAAGGAGCATCAGGGCTTTGAGCAGAGTCCCACTGAAGCCTGGAGGAGTGGCCCATCCACGGCCCCAGGGGATGGATGGATGCCTACTGTTACTCAGCGCAGCCTCTTCTGTGGGAGGCATTCTCCACACGGCCCTGAGACTGTAACTAGCCAGTGTGGGCTCAGTGTCCAGCAGGACCAGTATAGGCAATATGAACATGGCCACCATGTACCACTTCACCACAACCAGTAACAGCCCTATCCTCTCCCTGGCTCTCCCAGGGCTCCGTCCCTGAGTGGGATTCCCTATACTCATGGGATCTCAGCCTCTTTCCCCAAGCCTCTGCCAGGCCAAGCAGCTTTTGTGATCAAATATTGTTATATTTACCTAAGGATCTGTTAGGAACCAATTTTTGAGATGATGAATATTTAATGAAAAATTTAAATATTTAATAGGAACTCTTTCAAACCTGACTTAATAATCCGTGTCGAAAGGAAAGAAAGGTGGGGTCGAGGCTTGCTGTTTCCACTTCCTTTAGCACTCTCAGGGTTTGCTAGGCTCTTTTTTCTGCTCACAGTTTTAATTATACTCAATATTCCAGAGAGAATCTATTTCTCATTAAAACTTAACTCTTGCCAACAGCAAGGTGAGTGGGTGGGTGGAAAATGCTTGAGTTGGGATACAGGGCTGAAGGAGATGGTTGGGACTGTCTACCCACCCACCTGACTCCTTCCCGGTCCATGTGAGGACAGAGTGGTTCCAAACATCCACAGCCTCCTCCAAGCTGCTTCTGGTACCCGTGTTTATGCCAAGATGGGACCCAGATATTTGGTGGCTCTAGGAACAGCTTTTGAGACAAGATCTAGACTCCTAAGCATGTGGGCCAATTTAGGGTGACCAGTTGTCATCTCAGGCCTCTGCTCCGAACCTATGTCACTAGGAGCTGCAGTAGATGGAGAATTCCATCCCATAGTAGGTGAACACAGACCACCTTAAAACTTTCTAAAATTCTTCCAACACAGGAGGGTGGTGCTGAAAGCCAAGCATGGCCTGGTCTTGACATGCTTCCAGCTTCTTTCTATAAGGAGGCCTGTGTCCACTGGCCAGGGACAACAAAATCCTTCCCTCTGGACCCAGTGTCACAGGGCAGCTTGCTCAGCGGGGCATGTACGCTCTGTATACTGGTCTCTCAGCATTCATGGTCAAGGGACATCCATCCCTTGCTGACTGACACTCAGGCCTGACTCTAAGCTTTCTTCTGGTTCACCAGCAGTGCCACACCAGCACTGGGTACCTAGACCCTTGCTCCTAGCAGCTGCTTCGATTACCCCACAGGCTTTCTCCCCTCCTGCTCTGGAACCTTCCCTATGTGAGCCAAGGCTTTGTCCCCACACTGTACAGCCCACCTGTTGACTTCCATTCTCGTTCCCCACTTTGCTGTCCACCCTGGTCACACATAGTACCACCATTCTTAGAGACCTCAAATCCTGCTAAGGGGCCTCTCACTAGAGCTTAGTACCCCACCCCCACCATCTCTGGTGCTCAGGGACAGTGCTCTGCTGAGGGAAAAACTGGAGCATGCAGCTTGAAGCATCCTTTCTCAGCCCCGTGGGCTTTTTCATGTCCAGCTCCATGCTATGAGCAAGTTGGAACTTGCTACACACTTTTCCATCTTGTCAAGGGCCTCACCTGGCTTTTAAGCCTATCTAACCTTAAACTAACACTAATCTAATGCTAACATTACCCTAACCTATCCCAACTTTACCCTAATCTAATCTAACCTAAGCCTGCCTAACATAGACTAATTTTAGCAAAACCTTAACCTTAACCTAAACTTAACCAAATCTTAACCTAACTCTACCCTAATACTATCTAACTTTAACTTAATTCTAATATAACCCTAACCTAATTCTATCCTAACCATGTCTAAACCTCAACCTAACCCTAACCCTAACCCTAACCTAACCTAACATAACATAACCTAACATAACCTAACCTAATACTACTCTAACACTATCTAACCTTAACCTAACCTAACTTTAACTCTAACCTAGACTAGTCCAACCTAACCTAGCCTGAACTGGCCTAACCCAACCTAGCCTAGCCTACCTAACCTAGTTTAACAGAACCCTGACTCATCCTGATTGAACCTCGTCTCCTCTAGCCTGCTCTAATTATCCAGAGAAAGGACTAGACATCTGACATTTTAAAAGTGGTGACTCTTTTAATAGGGAGTTTTAAAATATTTAGTAAACCCATGCAAGAGGCCAATTCATCCAGGAATGATAGTTTTCATCTCACAGGAGCACTAGAAGATTCCCTCTAAGAGAGCTCCTGCCCCAGCCCAGCCTGTGCCCCCACGTACAGATGGTCTCTTTGGGAGGCCTGAAGAGGATGGACTCACCAACTCCTGATTGATCACCAAGTCTGAGCCTGGAATTTCCTGGTCTCTTGTGTCTAGGCTGAGGTGTGAGAGGGAGACTTGGCCAGCTTATGGGAAATTTCTGCAGTGGCCATGGTAGGAGGCAGAAAGGGGGACACAGAGACATGAGGGGCTCTTGTCTAGAAAATACTCTCCTTTCCCAGAACTCCACATCTACACAACCCATTCAGGAAGGCCCTGCCCTCCACCCTGAATCATCCAAGGCCAATGTGAGCATCTCTTGACCCATCCGTCTCTCTTTCCCTACTGGATGCTGAAAGCAAACTGGGTACCCAGTGGCCTGATGGACCTGATGCCATGCAGGAGCTGGGCAGACACTCATAAATTCTTGCTAAGGATTGCTGTGTCCTACACTGGGACTGATGTCATGAGGGAACAAAGTAAGCCTGGTAGGTCCTGTGTGTGCCTGGGTGGGGATCCAGAGCCTCTGCTGCCATTCAGCAGGACCTCCGAGGGGACTCCAGCACTGGTGGGGAAGCAGGGCACAGAGTTAGGAGTGACAGTCCTGTCAGCACCTATAAGGCTCATAAGTCAGGCAGAGTGTCCCAAGACGGGGGGCAGAGTGGGAAAGTTTGTGGAGACCAGTGACAGAAGCGACCCTTGTGCAGCTGGTCCAGAGGTCAGGAGAGAATTTGGGCCCTGGAGAGCCTGCAGTGATGACATCTCCCCATAACACCTCTCTTCCCATCAAAACACCAGCCCTCCAAGGGCTACACTTATCCTCTGTAAATCCACACATACCAGCTCAATACTGTTATATACCAGGAACTCAATAAATATCTGTAATCTGGATAGAGTATATCTCAGCATATTTAATATTAACAAAACCCAGCAGAGGGGTCAATACTAACACTTATATCTTACTAGATGCTATGACCCATGGTTAGAGGGTTAGGGTTAGGTCAGGTTAGGACTGAGAACCTTGCAGAGGAGGGCAGGGTTTGAACTAGGGCTCATCTGACCACTTATATTCTCAAACAGGGTTAGAATTTTGATAACACCTTTCTTTGGCGTATCCCCCAGGTAGACCCGCGTCCCCCAGGGCTGCCTCAACCTTCGTGCACACAGCCGGGCCATTAGTATACCACCTATGCTGTCTTCCTGGCACAAGCTGCTCCTTCGCTTTCCATAGCTCCTTATTAAAACAGGATACTTTAATCTCCATCTAATTTTGTCTTTAGGGAAGCTCTGGCCCCAGGCTGCCAACGGCTAAAGCCCCAGGAAGTGGGCACCTACTTGTGATTCATGCCACGGTGTCCATCTGCCAACATGCTCGTCTTCTGGGCCTGCCATCTCTTATTTATAATCCCGCTCAGATTAATGAATGACGGGAGTTCTCATCACAGGAAATTTGATTAATCAATTTAAGTGCTTAATCACCACAGCCTTGTCGAGAGCTGAGCATGAGGGGTCTCACTTTGATGTAGATGAAATTCCAGAAAGAGAGAGAAAAGAAATAAAGTCGTCAGCGTTTCTCCACGGAAACACAGGGGGTGGTAAGGGCATCCCTGGGGAAGTCCTGCGGGGGCCCCCAGAAGAGAGAGGTGGGGGCTTCTTGGAGAACTGACCGACTACTCGGGCAAGGTGCCAGAATTAATGCCTACCCTGGGCCCTGGCTGCCTGCTTCAGTCGGCCCTGAGGCTGGACCAGGTGTATCCAATCTGTGGCCCATGGGCCACATGACCCAAGGACAGCCATGAATGTAGCCCAGCACAAAACTGTTAAGTTACTTAAGATATAATTTGTTTTTCTTTTTTGCAATAAAAAAATTTGGATTCCATATCGATGTCAAAAGGTTGGACATGCTTGGAAACACAGGAATGGAGGGGCAGTTCAGGCAGAACCCATTCTGGGATGAGAACTTGGGGGTGTGGCATGGCTGGGTCAGCACAGATTCTGAGCAGGCTGAGATCCACAGTTCATCATCACCAGTTAGTGAGCAGGACCTCTGGAGTGCAGGGCTGCCCTCCAGCCCTAAGTGCTTCCCCACCTTCTGGCCTTGGCTCAGGGCATCATCCCCACATCCTCCTTTTAGCCAGCGTGAACCCCACAGCACCTTAGCTCAGGGTCCTCTCCCAGGAAGCCCCTCAGTCTCCACCAGTTCGGGGCTACAGCCCACTCAGCCCCAGTGGGTAGCGTAACAATCTGGATGAGTTCACATCCCTTAACTCTTAGGTACAAAGAGAAAGGAGGATCCCTGGGGGCGTGCTGGCCCAATGTCTACCTGAAGCATCGAGCTCCAGGTTCAGTGTGAGTCTGTCTCAGACAATTAGATGGAGAAGCAATTGAGGAAGACATCCAACACCAATCTCTGGCCTCCACATGCACACATATTTTTTCATAAATACACATACACACATACATACATACACATGTGTATACTCATACAAACATAAACATGGTTTAAGTCAGCATCAAAGGCCAAAAAATGGTGCATAAAGTCCCCACTCACTGAGCACCTACTATGCACAAGCTATATTTCTCGTCTATGTTAATTGCCAATAGCTACATGTAATGGTGAATAACCATAGACACTTTACAGCTGAGACACGGGGAGTGGAGAAGGGACACTCTTGGTCCTCAAGCTGTGCTGAGAAGGGACAAGCGTCAACCAAGCTGGCTGACATCACTACCCTGCCCCACCACATCTCCTGAAGCCTGCAAGAGAGTAGAACTATATTTCAGCTCCTAGGGTTCTGGGACCCAGGGGCCACACCTGCCACGCTTGTGAAGGCAAACGCGTCTACCCCTGACAGATAAAAAGAAAATGCATCTCATGCTGTTTGTGATAGCTGCCGTACAGAGAGAGTCTAATTTTGGAAACAGATTATTAAAACATATATCTGCACTGAAGGGTGCGATCAATCAAACTCTGGAGGTGCAGGCTCACCCTGGGCTCTAGGTCTCCCTGGCAGCAAACAGCCCTTGCCAGGAGCTGGCCAGGCCTAGTCCCTGCTGGGGCTGCACTGGCCCTGCTTATGCTTCTGGGAAGGTGGAGAGGAAGCTGGCGCCCTGCTTGCCAGTTTGGAGGCTGCTGGCTGGACTCTGGGCTGTGACCTAAACATCTCTTCCTTGCCAGGTGGTAGAAAGAGGCCTGGGACAGCCTTAGTGTGAGAGTCCTGGGGCCACTGTCACCTGTGCGATGGCAGCAGCGTGTGGTGCCCGCAGCAGAGGTTAATGCACAAACAGGTGTGGAAGCCCAGCCCAGGTGTGTGCCCCAGGCCTCTGACTTTCCTGGAGCGACTTCCTCCCTCTCAGATGAGATAGCTACCAAGGCTGGCTTAGGGAATTCTAGAGAAAACTCCACAAAGCCCCTCCGAGCTTGTTGCACCCCACCCTTTTCATGAAAGAGGAACCCAAAGGCTATGAGCAGCTCCACACTTGGACAAGAGACTTGGAAACCCAGTCCTGGTCCCCTGAGGCTGGTCTCTGTCCCCTTTCATCTCACCCACCCCAGAATCAAGGTCCTTGCACCCTGGAGGTAGGAAGCAGTGCTGAATCTGGGACAAGGGAGCCTTCCTGTGTATGTGCAGAGGGGTCTCTTCTGGGCTTCTGCCCATGTAACCTCTCCTGGATATAGCAGGAACTGCTAGCTTCGTGATTCTGTTCCCTGCCCGCCTGGCTGAGCCTGCCACTGTGCCTTATGCCTGAGACACCAGACAGCGAGACCTGTCTACAGTGCAGGTGTGTCCCGTCTCTTTCCAGCCAGTGACAGTCTTGGCATACAGGTCAGACCCACTCACTGCTGCTCTTGGTAATGGTGGCTCCAGGTTTCTTTGTAGTCTCTATCACCCCCCTCCATCTGCTCCTAGATGGCAGGACTCCACTATGCTGAGAACCCCACCTTTCTCCCTGCCCCACAGAGGCCCAGTCACTTGAGCTACTCCAGGATGTGGTGTAAAGATGGGGAATTGTGATTCATAAGAAACAACAGCCATCTGGGTGTTGATGAGGCCTGCAAGATGCCACAGACCTGGTGGGAACTTGAGTCCCAGGAACATGTTCCATGTCCCTTAGAGCCATGGCGCTGGGGAAAAAGTTCTGGACCCTGGCACAGTGGGACCCCTCTGTAGTCACCCATTTCTCCCACTTAAGACTCTTGGGGCCTGCTATTTGCCATCTGCAAATGGAGGTAAGCCCCAGCGGTCTGCCTGCTTCATGGGGAGGGTTTGCAGCCCAGCCTCTGTCCACGAGACCAAACTTCAGAACCTGGAAAAGTTGCATCAGCCTAAGAGTCTGGGACTTCTCTTCTAGGTGGGTCCTGGGGCTAGGGGGTCCTGAACAGCTGTGTGGAACCTGGGGCTCTGCAGGGTCTTAAGAAAGAGATCGCAGTGCAAAGCTGCTTCCCGCCTGCAGCATCTCCCTCCCCCTGCTGCCACACCTTCTCATGAAGAGCTCCCTGGCCCCTAAGGAGCATTTCTGCAATCAAGGGGATCCTACCACAGGATGACCAGGGCTGGCCTAATGGATTAGCAACAGGCTTCCTCCCCTGTGGGTAGCTGGGTTACTTCAGGGATGAAGGCTCCAGTGTGTTGAGTGGAATGGCCCATTTTGTGCCCCAGGCCCAAGATGTCTCCTGTAACCCAAGAAGCTTTCTGGTCTGGTGCCGTGAGTGCCACCCCTTCCGGGCCACACTGGAAGCCAGGGCGCTGAGGGAGGGACTCAGCCCCTGTGATGGTTCAAGTGGAGTCTCTAACATCAACCACAGTCCTGAGCAGACACCAATCCCTCTACTTCAAACAGGCCCACGGTAAAGTGACAGGAGAAGCTGAGGTGTCAGGGGTGGGGGCATGGAGATTGCACTTGCTGTCCACCTCCTGTGTGACAGCTCCCGTTAACAACCTAGTCACTCAGGGAGAGAGTCTCAGTGAAGGACTGTCTAGCTTTGGTTGGTCTGAGGGCATGTCTGGGAGGGGCCATCTTGATTCTGTCGAGGTAGGAAATTGTCCACAGTGGTCCTCCCTCATGAATGAGATGGAGGACCTCGTCAATGAGCTTCCACCCAGCCGAAGGCTTGCTTGGCCTTTCACCTCCTGCAATGCCCTTTACAGCGAGAAAGAGCTCTGCATGGCTCTGACTTTGGTAATAGCATTGGTTATGGGTCTGCCGGCCTTCGGAAACCAACTTCTGGCCTTTATGCATACCCCCATCTAAGGAATTCCACATGTCCACTCAGATTCAGGTTAGAGCAGCAGGTGCTTACCAAGGTCCTAGACACGAGGGAGTTCTGGGGCTTCTGGGGGGTAAGTGAATGACCCAGCCTCCCTACTGTGAGAATGATACACACAGTACCTGTCCCTGGTCTAGATGCACCACATGCAGGTTGTCACCTGTCACCTCTACATACTTCCTGCATTCCTTTGAATGGGGACAAAAGGTCTGGTCATTTCTGCATGCTGATCCCTAGGGAAATAGCCCAGCTCTGCATATACATAGAAGCCTGTCCCCTCCCAACCATAGGATAAGGGGGAGGAAGGGGCTTGGTCCCTAGAGGAAGGCATAGGGGATTCTTGGCTTACAGGGTAAGGGCGGGCTGCAGTGGAGGGAGGTGTAGGTCCAGCTGCCAGACTTGGCATTTGTGGTAGTTTGAATGCGATGTCCCCCATGGTCAGTGATGTGCCCATAGTCAGGAGTGTTTGAGTGCTATCCCCAGCTCTGTTGGGGAGATTTAGGAGGTGTGTCGCTGGAGGTGGACTTTGAGAGTTGAAAAGCAGCTATTCCCAGCGTACTCTGCTTTGGCTCATGATGTGGGCCCTTGGCATCTCCTCTGAGCATCCAGTTCCTGCTACTTCACTCTGGCATCCATGGATTCTAACTCCGGAACCATAAGCCCAAATCAACTCTTCTGTAAGCTGCATTGGCCATGGTGTTTTTTCCACAGCAACATAAAAAGAATTACGAATTGATTCTTCCACGGTCGGAAGGGAGGATCGTGGCTCTGACTTTGGGCTGATAGCTGTCACTGGGTCAGCGAGCCTCCTTCCTCTGCACATCTAGATATGGGGACCCTCGGAACCCCTATCACAAGAACCCCTCCTGCCAAGTCACCCTACCCACTTCTCGCTTTCCCAAACCCTATGGTCACAAATCTGTTCTCCACGTCCACAATTTTATCATTTTAACAATATTATCTAAATGGACCCATATAGTATACAACCTCTGGGACTGGCTTTCTCCACTCAGTAATATTCTTGGGGGATTCAGCCAGGAAGCAGTATGTGTCTAAAGTTTGTTGTGTATCTTCATGCCCCTCCTTGCCAATGGCTTTGCCAGGCCTGTCACCTTCCTAAGGAGGAGGAACCTGCAGGGTCTTTGCATGAGGAATTCACTGGGAACTTCAGAGGAGGAAGAGTGCAGGTACCCGTGCCTGGGCACGTGTGGACAGTCCTACGTCAATGGCGCCCAGAGCACCATCTGAAGGACCCACGATTTGGCACTAAAGAGAGGAGAGGAGGGTGGTACGCTGCTCAGGTGGGAAGTGGGCAAGGCAGCCTTCCTCTCCCATGTTCCTTCCTGACACCATGCAGCCTGTTGGGGTAGCCATGTGCCTCCTGCTGTTCCCTGTCCTGGAGAGTTTGTCCTGTGGAAATCCTGGGGGAAGTATATAGACACCCTGAAGCCTATGGGGTCTGCACTTAGGACTTAGTATACCTTGGCAGCAGGATCCTTGACCATCACATGTCCAGCGGTCAATGAGGGCTACGTTCTTCCTTCTAAGGGGTTATCCTGAGGGGCCTGGAGACTTTCTGGGGCTGGCATGGAACAGAGCCCTAACCCAGGTGCAGAGCTTTTATTCAAAGGAATGCAGACTGTGGCTGGGCGAGACTGCTCCCGCCCTGGCTGCTACCTGTCTCCCCAGTGGGAGCTCAGCCTGGGCATTTCCTACAGAGAGTGGAATAAACAAGGCTGTAAATAACCCTCTCCCTGTGAGGCAGAAAGACAGAAGGGCCCTGGATAGAGATAACGTAAGATGCAGGGCCACAAGGGGGCCAGCAAATTTGGTTCCATGGACTGGAACTGAGACAGCTGAGAGGCGGATAGCAGACAGTCAAGAGCAGCTGGATCTCCAGGGCTTCACTCTGCAGGGGAATCCCAAGCCTGCCTCCCCCAGAAGCTCCTACTCTTTACTGTCAAGGACGAGGGTACTGCCATGCCCCCTCACCTGCCTTGCCCCGATGTGGGCCATGCCAGAGTTCTCCTTATCTAGAGCCAGACCCAAATTCTCATAGCCAAATTTTCCATACCCCCGTGAAATGGAGAGTGGTCTCTGGTGGTTCTCCAGACCACTTTGGAAACACCCACAAATAGGGCTACCCCTGTGGATGTTGATTTGTAAGTAGACCAGGCTCTAACTTCATGCATTTTGGCTGTGTGACCTTGGGGAAGTCATGTGCCCTCTCTGGACCAGTTTCTTGTTTGTAGGGTGGGGACTGCCCTGTTCAGCTTATAAAGCAGAGTGAAGGTTAAAAGAGAAAAAGAGCAGTCACCCTTGGCACAAGTCGTCTGCATAACACACAGTAGTTGCCATCATGTGGCTAGCCCTGGCCTCTCTGTGTTCCATCTGCCGCTAATTGGCCTTGGAAAGTCATATGGCCTCTCACATCTGGGTCTTGTTCTCCAGATCTGAATGCAGCTTCCTGAGTACCAGGTTTGCTGATCTGAACTCTACTGGCCCAGCCTCAGCAGCATACTTCCTATGTGTTCACTCATGTTGGGCATTGCCATTTATTCTATGATTAGAGAGAAGTGGGTGGCCAATAGTCAGCCATGACCTTCCAGGGTCCGATGGCATCAACAGCACCAGGACTATAGACCTGGGCCCTGAGCAGATGCTCAGTGGAGAGAGCGTGGATCAGGGCAGCAGGTAAACAGGGTGTCCCCAGTGGCTGGACCCAGAATCAGGTCTGAAAGGTCATGAGGGACCAGGACAGTCTAAGAGCAGGGCATGCTGGGCATGTAGGGGTACCCAGTGAGGCAGGGTAGCAGGAAACTACTAAGGAATCCAGATCTGCACATGGAGTAGGGTCTACTTGAGGAAGCAGAGGCTACCAATGCTGAATGGCCTATGCCCTCCCCAGAGTGTCCATCTACTCAAGGAGAACCCTTTGGAGCATCTCCTTCCATCTCTCAAGGGAGAATGTCAGTGTGGAGCTGCTTCAATTCATGGTGGTCTACATATAAGGCAAGGATCTGGGCCCACTATGAGCTCAGGGCCAGAGGCTCAGTGGGAGCTCTAAGGGTACTCTGTGTATAGGGGTCCTCTGAGGTACAGTCACCTGTGACAGTCACCTGGACAGGGGTTCTCCATTCTACCCTACCAAGTCTCTTGACCAGGCTCATTGGATACTCAGCAGCTAATGGGGTTCATCGGGGTGCTCAGAAATGGCTCTGGGAAGGGAGCCTCTGGGTTGAGGAGTAGTTCGCTCTCATCAGGCTGGGAAGGCACCTCTGAGTTTGCAGAAAGCTGTTCTCCCCAAATCCCCATAAAGTGTCCTGCGTCTCCACTAACTCATTGATCCGCATGTTTTCCCAGGCCTGAAGATTTCTTAACTGTCATCACAAGGTTAGAAGAATTGTGAGTTAGAAAACTATGCAGCGTATTAAAGTCAGGCTGAAATATTGCCACAATACAGAGAAATATTTTATATTTATTCTCTTTTAGAAATTGTTATAAAGGGAATATAATGAGAATGTTGCAAACGAGTAGAATATTTTCTTCTAACCTGACAATAAAAATATGTCAGCAGGATGCATGAAAGCCCTAATAGGGAGCAGCCGACAGCTCTGGAAGTGCAGGGAGTTAGAAGAGATTTAACTTGGTGTCTTAGATAGCTCACAGAGCAGAAATGGTGGCCTCTAGAACAGGCTTTTTCTGGGAGAATACACAGAGGATGGGAGGGGAGTGGTGGGTAGTCTCTGAGCCTGAACAAATCCCAGAATGGTCAGATATCAGAGAAGCTAGCAAATGTGCCCATCACCATCATCCCTGACAGAATCCCATGATTCCCATCATCATCATCCACCACCATCATCATCATCACTATGTCGACCTCACTGTCATCATCCACCACATCTCTCCAGCCATAGCTATCATCTCCCTTGATCACTGCTATCTCAAATCATTTCTACCACCTCATTATCTATTCTGTTATCTATAAGCAGCGTTACTCTACTGTGCTGGTTAATTTTTAACACAAACTAGAGACACTCAGGAAGAGGAAATGCCACCATATCATTCACCTGTGGGGCATTTCGTTGATTAATGATTGGTGCGAGATGGCCCAGCCGTCTGTGCCACCTCTGGGCAGGTGGTCCTGGGTTGTATAAGAAAGGAGGCTGAGAAGGCCACGGGAGTAAACCAGGAAGCAGCATTCCTCCATGGCCTCTGTTCCAGTTCTTGCCTCCAGATTCCTACCTTGAGTTCCTGCCCTAACTTCTCTCAGTGATTGGCTGTAATCTGAGAGTTGTAAGATGAAATAAATATTTTCTCTGTAAGTTGCTTTTGGCTACTATGATTGTCACAGCAATATAAAGCAAACCAAGACACATACCATCACCATCATCTCTGTCATCAGTATCAGCATCCCCAACATCATCCCCACTACCATCATTCTATCATCCCCATGATCATCATCATTTCACCATCATTTCCATGCCAATCTATCCATCATCTCCAGCATCATCTCCCATCCCCACCATCCAATATCAACACTACCACCACATAACAATCATTCCACATGATCTCACTAACATCTCCCTCCCCATCATCCATAACATCATCCCCACTGCTACCATCATCTAGTACCATTATTACCACCACTATAACCTATCATCACCACACTCACCGCCTAGCTCTATTATTACCAGCATCATTCCCAACTCTCACCATTACCCAATATCACCATCACTACCATCTGCACCATCTCCACTATCACCACTATCCAGGATCATCATCATCATCATCATCATCATCATCATCATCACCATCATCATCACAGTCATCACCCACCTTCATCATCCCCACCACCATCTCCACCACCACCATTAGCCATATTGTAGCTTGAGTTTTCTCCAGTCCTGCCTGGCCCACAGTCAGGACAAATCTCTCTTACCTGCCAGTCCTGTAGCTGTTTAGACCCAACTGAGTAAGCACACAAAGACTTATATTGTTTAAAAACTGTATGGCCATGGCAGGCTTTTTGTTATCTACTTCTTATATCTTAAATCAACCCATTTTTATTAGTCTATAAGTTGCCACGTAGCTCATGGCTTGTCGGTACCTTACATCTCACTTGTCATGGCGGCAGCTGGCGCTTCTCTATGACTCAGCCTTTTTGTTTTTAGAATTTTCTTCTCGCCTTGTTTCTGTTTGGCTACTGGCCAATCAGTGTTTTACTTATTAACCAATCATAACAACACATTTAACATACAGAACATCCCACAGCACCATACCATCCATGTCATCACCACCACCATCGTCACTATTATCTCCATCATCACTATTTCACAATCATCCCTATCATCAGCACACTGTCACCACAATTATCAGTATCTCACCATCAGCACCACTATCGCCATCATCCAGTCCAGTATCATCATTGCCACCATAATAATTATCATACCTATCATCACCACTATTATACCACCACTGCTATCACAATAATCGCCATCTCTAACATTTCTCCAACATCCCATCATCATCCCCTCTATAACCATTATCTACATCATTCATATCATCACCCCTACCACCATCATCACCATTATCTCCATCACTATTTCATCATTAGCATCACTGTCACCACCATTATACATAGCATAATCTCAGTTATCATATAAACACCACCATTTCCGTTGTCATGCCCATTTATCAGTACCACCATAATGTTATCATCATTAACATCATCATCACCACCATGCCCAACACTACCATTGTGAACCCATGACTACTCTTATGTGCATCCACTATGGTATTCAGAGAAGTTTAAGCTTACTGGAGCACACACACACACACACACACACACACACACACACACACACGAGTGGTGGAGCTGGGCTAGGATGCTAGTTTACACTGTTAGCACAGTGGTTGAGACACAACTTGAAAGCACTCAGCAAACCTCAGAATGGTGATGAATCTTCTTAGTGTGACATGGACTGAAGGCCTAGACACCACATGTTGCCACTGATTGTACACCATAAGAAATCCCACTTATTAAGTACTGGATAGATTCAACAATGTGCAGGCCCAGGGGCTATCTTAGGAATCTAACGCATGGATTCTCTTTCAAGACTAGATGCAAATCATGTGATATATGACAGGACAAAAATGCCACAAAATCTCTTGGATTTGGCATGGGGCAAGGATGGGGAATTTAGAGAAAAGGAGGTGCAAGCCAGTGGAAATGACAGAGGAGGAGAGCTGAGAACGGCAGAGTTGGTGGGGCGGGGTGAATTCAGACTAGGGCTTCCAAAGTAAGACTGAGCCTTGCCTAGTTTATGACCCATGCGATGGGGGTGCTTGGACCTGACTATGTGCCTGGGAGTTCCTGGAGGCAATTAGGTGGACCAAGGTCACAAGAACCACACAGTTTCTGATTTGGCAGCCAGCCTGGCAAAGTCCAAAAGGCAACAGGGTGCACATTAAACACATTCTACTCCCTTTTCTGAGCTCAAAGGTTTTGTTAGTAGAAAATCTAATGATTGGTCATGGAAAAACACCACCAGGCTGCTCTGTGATGATGTGGAGCAGCTTGGGAGCCCCAGGAATTCCTAGAACCCTGCCTCCCGGGGCATTAGAGCCGGCATGCCAGAAAGGTTACCCAGACTACCTAACCTGACCCTGCTGGAAACTGCTTCCTGCAATTCACAGCTCCCCAGGGACTTGTGGGAGCCAATGGTTCTCTTATGCTACCTAAATGGCACACCTGCTGGAGCCCCACCTTCTGCAGGTACAGTGCTTTCCAGAGATGCAAGTCATGGTGCCTCTCTTGATCTATCTGGGTTTTTCCCTAATCCCAGGTACAGGTGTTCTCCAGAGAAAGAAAGAAAGAATAGCAGGAAGGTTGGAGAATCCTCTGGAAGCCAGAGCTCATTGTACTTCTGGGCAGATGCTGGTAGCTGCTGCTATGTCCAGGGGCCCAATAGCCATCAGAAGCTGCCTCTCCCAAGGGATCAGGTGGGATTATGTTGTTCTGGACTGAGCAATGTGTGCAGAGGTCAGGGGTACTCCCAGGGGGAAGGTGTTCTCAAATTGACGTTCAACTTCCCCTTCCCATTGCTAAAAATACTTCTGAAGCCAAGCTGCTCAAGATTATAAAAGAGACCAGAGATTGGAAATTAAATACAAATGCACTCAATGTTGGACAAAACCTGACCTTCAAAACTTCCTCTCAACAAATTTCCAAACAATACTATTTATACAGCTTAAAACAAATCATTGTGTAACCCCATTCAAAATCTTCATGTTTCAATTTAGACTCTGTAGACCTTCCCAGAGCTTGGCGGTGTTGGCAAGAATCACCATTGGAGAGTGTTGGAAAAACTCTCTGAACGAATTGCTGTAGAAATTCCAAGTTTGGGTTACACAAATCAACTTATAAATATTACATTTATGTTCCCTAGACCTGAACAGCCCAGCATTAGTCTCTCAAGATTAGTAACTAAGTGTGCAGGAATTCAACGTGCATAAATAAGAGTTGAACTTCCCTGACACTTGTGGGCTGCAGAAGAAGCAGTCAAAAAGGTCTGCATCATCCTTCTATTAATTTTTTATCAAAGCAGGTCCAGCTCCTTTTCAGGCTTGTAACAAACAGCTCTTCTGGGCTCAGGTGCACCCCATTTGCCACATGCTGGAGCCTCACTTGTCCTTGAGGATGGGGAACAACCTCTTCCAATCTCCATGCTGCTGCTCTGAGTCTAGAAGATTCCATCCAGGCTTAAGTGGGAGTGAGACTTCAGGATGTTGAGTGAGGAAAACATGATTCTAAGGGTCCCTGCTGGGCAAGAAGGGCTTTACCGGTGCCCTGATAAATTACTAAAACACAGGCCAGACTTAGGGACCAAATATAATCTCACCCTGCCTCCCAGGAGGCCAGCACTTGGGTCGTTTGTACTTAGATTTTGCAATTCTACAAAAGCCCCTATTTATAAGTCGCACACAAACTAATACACTGCAGCTAAGCACAGAAAACCCGACCTGATTCCGAGCTCCTACAGATGGGATTCCCCTCCCCAGACTGAGATAAGAACAGGTCCCTCGGCCTCTTTGGAGAGTCACAACCAGCCCTCAGTTCCCAAAGTCCCAGCCAGGCTGATTAATTATGGATTTGCCAAACCTCCAAGCATTCACTAAAGTTAATCTTTTAAATGATCTTCATGTAAATCAGGTCCTGCTCAGTCCCATCCAGGGCCCTCTGAGTTATCTAACAAATAGTATCAATCGGATCAATGCAGTTATTTAGTGGGTAATGGGCTCTGAGCTGGAAAGCCCAGGTCGGCAGTTTTCTGTGGTGATCACTCTAGCTCATTTGATGTCTGCAGCCAGGACAGGGGCTGATGCTGTCCCCTGCCAACCTGCCTGTGCCGGCCTTGGCTTCCTAGAGTCTCCAAGGGGTGAGGAGAATGCTATCTTTCCCAGCTCACTCAAGCTTTCGAGGCCCGGGTGCTTCATGTCCCCAGCAGTCCCCCTCCTGAGTCCCTGGCACCATGTCGGGCACACTGCAGCTGGTTTGTCTCTACAGGCCTGGAGATGAGTGACAGCATGGGGAGGGGCCATTGTGACAGGCTCCACGACTATTCCAGGTTGGGCAGATAAGAGGAAACCTGAAGTCCCCCAGTGACACCTCTCCTGAGAGAGTGAGGCTTGGGACCAAAGGGCACATAGACCTGTTTACATGTGAGTCCCATGCCATTCTCTAGGAAGCGAGAGGGCTGATGGGATGCTTGTGGAGCAAAGGGGACAGGACCTCCCTGGGGATGCGTGAGAGATATAGGGGTGGATATGACATCTCGTGCCCTCTGCCTATCCTGTCCTCTAGCAGAAAGAGTGTGGCTGCGCCCCTCCACCCCAACACCGTCTCATGCAACCTAGGCTGGCCTCTAGTTCACTAGGTAGCCAAGTATGACTTTGGATTTCTGATCCTTCTGCCCCCACCCCTGTGTGTTGGGATTACTGACATGCAGACAAGTATAACAATACCTGGCTTAATGAACTACTAGGGGTCAAACCTGCAGCTTTCATGCAGGCTAAGCAAGCAATTCCACCATCTGAGCTGTGTCTCCAGCCCTAAGAACCTGGCCCTTTAGTCGTCTGGCCTGCCTTCCCCCGACAGCCTCCTTCACACCAAAATACTGTCACCAAGGCTGCTGCTGAGGACCCTGTTCCCCTTCCTGTTCCTGTCAGGATTCATGAGGGAGACAGACCAAGGCTGGAGTGCTGGTCAGTGCCCAGTGCCTGCCCATCCCTAGCAGCTGAGCCACACCTCCATCCTGGAAGACGTTAGCTTTTGCTTGCCTTGCTAGAATTTCTTCTGAGAGTGGGCATCCTGAGCCACTTCCTTTGGCCCAGACTGTATGATGAAGCCACTACCTCATTAAATCCTGGGGTCCAAGGACCCCTGAGGCCCTCCAGATATGAATGAAGTGAGGATTTGGTGTTTTCCATGGGCTGTCTGAGTCTCAATGTAAGGAAGAGAAATATGTAACCCACAAGAAAGTGGCACCAAGGCCAGGCCTGTTCTCCTCTCCTTCCTCTGTGGGCTGCCGTGGTTCTTCTTCTTCTTCTTCTTCTTCTTCTTCTTCTTCTTCTTCTTCTTCTTCTTCTTCTTCTTCTTTTCTTTTTTAAAGTGAGTCTCATGTAGCCTAGGCCAGCCTCCAACTCCCCATGTAGCTAAAGTGAATCCATATGACCAGTGGGCTGAGTCAGAAAGGAGAGCCCCACACCATGGGGCTCTGTTGGCCCTCTGCCCCTCCCCTCAGCTCATCAGGGGAGAAAATGCTGAGGGTTAAAGGAAGGCCCATCACGCTGTGCAAAATGATGTTTGCAAGAACTGGCAGAGACCAAGGAAGATCAAAGCCATACAGCTTGCAGTGCAGAAATGAGGCGGAGGCAAGAGCTTTTAATTCAGTTTCTTTTTTAAAGTATCTATGAATGTTTACATGATAAATGCTTTTAAAATGCTTCTTGTTGATACAAGAGAGAAGAGCTGCCTATGTGCAGATACCTGTGTCTGAGAAGCAGCCTCCCAGGGGAGATGAGAAAGGTACCCGTGGATGGTGACCCCAGCACAGAGCCCAAGGGCCACAAAGCTGGAAGGCATGGTAATGTATATTCATCAGATTTCCCTCTACCAAGGGCCCATTGCATGCAGGAGCCTATTGCACACGCCTTAGCAAGCAGGAGTCCACTGCATACCCCCTGAGCATGCAGGAGCCCACTGCATACCCCCTGAGCAAGCAGGAGCCTATTGCACACCTCCTAAACAAGCAGGAGCCTACTGAACATCCCTTGAAGATGCAGGTGCCCACTGAACACCTCCTGAGCATGCAGGCACCCACTGCACACCCCCTGAGAATGCAGGCACCCACTATACACCCATGAGCATGCAGGTGTCTACTGCACACCCCTGAGCATGCTGGAACATATTGCACACCCATGAGCATGCTGGAACATATTGCACACCTCCTGAGCCTTCAGGCACCCACTGCATACCCCCTGAGCATGCAGGTGCCCACTGCACACCCCCTGAGCATGCAGAGAGCTCATCTGCTGAAAGGTGTCATGTGGTACTGTGCTATTAAACAGTTTATAACACTCCTGTAGCCTTAAGGGGAAGGTGCCACTGGGTGAGTCTTAAAGGATGAATAGGAGTTCACTTGACTCATAGAAACGAAGAGCACCCAGAGTGTCTGCCCTTTTATACTAGTGCCAACTCTACCTTCAGATAAGTTTCCTCTACTAGACATACTACTGAATGAATGAATGAATGAACGAATGAATGAATGTAGAGTACATACAAAATCCCAGAAGCATCAGACACCTGGCTCTGTGAGATCCTCTCTTCTTTATCTCAGTTAACACACAATGGCCCTAGGATATGGATATGAAAAATAGTAGCCCATTTTGCTGATAAGGAAACCAAGTCAGAGGAAGTGTTTTGGTGACTGGGAGGTTTATATTCCTTGACAAAGGCTATCGGGGATAAAGCTGAACACATGGCCCCGTCTCACCGAAGTAAAACAGCAGATAGAGGATGAGGTGGAGTTCTGAAGCCAATTTCATTATCTGCCACCAAGAAAGCATGCCCATCCAGGAGAGGCTGGTACCTGCAGCAGGCATGCCATGCTCTACTCAGGCAGCTGTAGCTGGGGCTGAGGGCTTCCCTGACTTGGTTTTCTCTCCAGACCCAATTAGGCCTTTTTCAGCCTTCATGATCATGACTGGTAGTTATCATCCCAGAGGCTTTCAAACCCCTGAAATACACACTTCTTCAAATCTTTGTTCTGAGGAGTATAATAGAGCAATGTGTGGTTTCAGACATTCATATATCCAAAGTCACACAGAGCCACGCCCATGCACAGATGGCTTCTGAGAACCAAAGGGAAGTGATTTGTGGGCACAGGGGACAGTGGCCAAGAGGGGGTGCTGAAGATAGAACTGAACTAGTCATTCTAGTTCACAGATGGGGAAACTGAGGCTCTAGGTATATTGGGCGAAGGTGGGCTAGCCCTGAGACTATAGGGATCCCATGCTCTGCAGAGTGCAGAAGTGTCAGAATCTGGGACTAGACAGGCAGCGTTAACAGCCTGGTCCAGGTGGTTGGAGATGCCTGGCCTGGATCTTAGACTGTCTGACCCCACTCACCTAGAAAAGTAGGACACGAACCACACATTTTTAATATCTATGATCTCTGTGTGTATGCATGTGTGTACTCATGTGCACAGGAGGGGCACATGTTTGTGGTTTGTTTAAAAGGTGTCTGCATAGGGTCCCTTGCCTGCTAGGCTGTGGTGGCAGAGAGGAGGGGCCTGGGATGGCTACAGAGGACCTAGGTCCTCAGACTTGTTTTCATGAGACCACATAGAAAGCTGCCTGATTCTGTCACTGTCACTCCTGCACACTTCGGCTATATTTACTGAGTCTGACCACAGAACACAATTCTCCTCGGTCGAGCCCATCCTCATGAAGCCCACAAGGCTGGCTGCTGTAAAGGGTGGCCTCAGTCCTCTTAGCCATCACAGAAAGAGAGAAAGTGTCCCCTTCTGGTGGGCACTGCATTTGTCATTTAATTAATGAAGCTTAATTTTAGTTCTTTAGAGGCCAGAAATCCCCATAAAGTCAGCAGGCTGGAGGACGGTAGCCAACCATAGCAGTATGTCTGAGCCAGGCAGAGGGCTCCAGTGGGCCTCCTGAAGGACTAGAACACACCCAGTCACTGTGTTCCCCAGTCCCTGTCCCTTGATGCTAGTGCACAGAGCATGGGGCAGCTTTGAAATGACTAAAACAATTGCCCAAGGCAGCACAGCCATAGCCCCTTCCAGATGCAGCTGGGTCATTATGCCAGAAAAGAATGTGTGGGTCTATTCTGAGTCAGCCACTGGCTCCTTATCCTAAGGAACAGAGTAGACAGATGCCTGGGAACCAGGCTGTCTGTGATGAGCGTATCTTGTGTCATGGAATCTACCCCTGCAAACAGACACTAAAATGTTTATACACACCTGTATAGACATACGTCTTCTCTGCACACTAGAGACTTCCAAGTCTCCCAAGCAGCTTGGGAAAATTTCCTTTAAGTATGGTATGTGGCACAGCTAGCAGAGTAGGTCAGGTCTCTGTGGCCTGGAGTATCATGTGGCACCTGCATTTTGATGGCATGAGGGACTTGCAGCTTTCTGGGCTCTATATGCACGGTAGCCATGTTGGATACAGACATGTCACTACGTGGTCCATGTTCAAGGACTCTCCAGTTAGGAGATCAAAACCATGAGCTGTGATGGACATGCTCTGCAGCCCACAGTTGTGGGCCATGAATATTCATCAGGGCCTTCTTGAAGATGTTGCTGAATCAGGAATTGTGAGCCAGATAGATTACCCATAGTGCCATGCAGCAGGCTCTGAGAATCACTCTGAGCCCTGTGCAGGCTCCTGACCATGGGCAGTTAGGGTTCTGGCCATCTGGACACTCAAGCCAAGTTACTGCTGCAGCCTTGACACTTGCATAGCCACCACAGGGAGGCCACCTGTCACAGGCCCCAAGGCAAATGCCCACAGGTTTCTTTACAGGGTCACACTTTCCCTGGCTGTGGCTCCCCCTGCCTCTGATGTCTGTTTCCTCAGAGGCTGCCTTGGGGCAAGTAACTCCCAATTTCTCCTTTCCAGTTCTGTCTTACAGTAAATCCCAACGTGACCACAGTTCATCTAGAAGACCCACCTTTGGACATGTGTTTACAGATGTTCCCAGAGAGATTTAACTGAGGCGGGGAGACCCACCCTGAATGTGGGTGGCAGCACTCTACAGACTGGGACCCCAGAATGAATCCAAAGGGAGCTGAGCAGCGGCATCGTCTCCCTTCTGACTCCTGTGTCAGCACCGCCAGCTGCCTCTTGCTTTCCCATCACAATGGAAGCTTCTCTCTACAGCTGTGAACCAAAGTAAACCTGTAAGCCCCCAGGCACTCTTGTAAGGCATTTTGTTAGCATTTATGTTCACTTTACACCAACCATCAGAGAACTTTAATACTTCTCTTCAAGGAGAGGAGATCATGAGGCTTCAGTCACACCCTCTGTTCTTTGAACCACCAAGCTTCCAGTCACCACCCATTTGAAAGCTTTTTGTCCCAAGGCTGAGTACCAACAGATCTGTGACAGCAGTTCCTTCATGCTCTGTGGCTGACCTGGCCTGTGCTTCTTAGACAGGTGCAGGCCTCCACCCTCAGGCCCCTGAACTCAAAACACACTCAACAGTTTATCGTAGAGGGAAAAAAACTTGGAGGCTGCCACCCCATTAGGGTATCCTCAAGGGATGGGGAGTTTGCTGTTTCCGTATATATATCATAAAAGCTAAGTAGGGGCTTGGTGGGTAATGATGCTTGCCATCAAGGTTGACAACCTGAGCTTGGTGCCCGGGACCCACAGAGGTAGAAAGGGAGAGCTGAGTCCTCGAAGGTGTCCTCTGACCTCCACATATACTTCACATCACACACATGCACACATACACACATAAATGTAAAAAACAAAAACCTAAGCATTAGATGTCAAAACTCCTATGTCTTGGACAAAATGCTTAGCTTCCACTAGGACTTGTTTGTGACGTTGGTCAGGGAGTCAGCCCATCAAGCCATTTGTCTACGGAGAAATGCATTATGGGGAAGCAGGGCAGCTGAATGCCATCACACATGTCCTGCACAGTACCTGGCTGGGTGCTACATAGATGACAACCATCAATTATTATCTGTGTCATAGGAAACCTCAGAAGCCTGTGAGGGGACATCTCAGCAGACACAGTCCTGCACTCTCGTTTCCCTTGAGGGACAGCCTAGCAGGGACATCCTTTCCCATGGATGAGTCCCCTGCCAGGTCATGGGGCTCAGGGGTGGAGTTATGATGGTGTGGAGGGTGAGGCCCTTCTCACAAGAAAGAAAAGCAGCTTCAAGCTGGTGGCCGCGCATCTCCAGGCTCCATGGGCTAGAAGCAGACCGTTGCCCCCAAGGAGGCTTTGATCAGCAGGGTTTCCAGTCTCCCTGCTCGGAGTCACTCTCAGATGAAGAGTGTGGCCCTGCCTGTAACACACTCAGCTCCAGATATAGCCCCTGCCAGGCTGCCTTTATCATGACCTTGGACAGAAGGCCACAGGAGCATAGAGCATCCCCAACAGCTGCATGCCCAGAGCTTGGGAACTTCCAACAGGAGTGACGCCAGGGCTGCTCTGGTCCACAACTCTAAATGCAGTGCGAAGAAGGTAAAGGTAGCTCTGGGTCCATCTACAACATGGCACGAAAAAGATGAAGCCCAGGTCCATCCCCAGCACCACATACATGCACCAAGGGAGGGGATCTGGAAATAGGCACAAGAGAGAAAGATGGAGATACCTGGATGCCAGACATGGGACCTGCTTGCTGTGGGATGTTCTGTATGTCAAATGTGTTGCTCTGATCGGTTAAAATAAATAAAGTGCTGATTGGCCAGTAGCCAGGCAGGAGGGATAGGGTAGGTGGGACAAGGAGAAGAGAATTCTGGGAAGTGAAGGCTGGGGCAGGAAAGACACTGCCAGCCACCGCCATGACAAGATGTAAGGCACTGGTAAGCCACAAGACACGTGGCAAAGTATAGATTAATAGAAATGGGTTAATTTAAGATAGAAGAAGTAGATAACAAGAAGCCTGCCACAGCCATACAGTTTCTAAACAGTGTAAGTTTCTGTGTGTTTACTTGGTTGGTTCTGAGCATCTATGGGCCTGGCGGGTGAAAGAGATTTGTCCTGACTGTGGGCCAGGCAGGAAAACTCTAACCACACGTGCTGATGAAGCTGCAAGCTTAGACACACCTAAGGAATGACACCCTCTGCATACAGGTGCACATGTACCCCCACACACACATATGCACATGTACCTCCACACAATATGCACACACATCTCCACACACACTCCCACATACATATGTACACACACATACACACATGTACACACACCTCCACACACATATGTACACCCACACATATGCACATGCACCTCCATACACATATGCACACACACCTCCACACACATATGTACACACACATTCACACACATATGCACATGCACCTCCATGTACATATGGGCACACACACACACCCCACACATATAAATCTGCACACAGATAAACATACAAATAAAAATGAAGACAAGAACCAGAGGACCCCAGATCATTTTGTTGACTCTTGGATGGCACTATGTCTTTTGTGTGTGGGCTTGGGGACACAAGCTCAAGGTCACTTGGCTGAACACTGTGGCTCTCCTCATCCCATGAGAAACTCCACCCCAGCTTCATTGGCAGCCTGACAGGTGCTTCAAGACAACCGACAGCAGTGTGCCATCACATCCCGTGCATGGAGTGAGGAGCAATGTCACCAAAGGCCCTTCCCAAAGGCTCTGCTCAGCTGGTCTGTTCAGTGACCATACGGTGACTCTCACAATGGGCCAGTACCTGCCCTTCTGGGTTGGGTGCTTGGCTGAAGTGTCCCCCAGAGAACAGCTGACTGGGGACTGAGATGCAGAACTGACAAGGCCTCAGCTCTCGCCCCTTCTGTCAGGGAGACATATCTCTGACATGGAGCTAGCAGACAGTCAAGTGAGGTGTGTGGAGAACCCTAAACACCTCTGTGTGTGTGTGTGTGTGTGTGTGTGTGTGTGTGTGTGTGTGTGTGTGTGTGTGTGTGTGTGTGATATAGTATGTGCATGTGCAGTGTGTGTGTGATATAGTATGTGCATGTGCAGTGTGTGTGTGTGTGTGTGTGTGTGTGTGTGTGTGATATGTGGTGTGTGTGTGTGACATGTGGTATGTGTAATATATGTAGTGTGCATGCATGTGTGTGTGTGTGTGTGTGTGTGTGTGTGTGATATGTGGTGTATGTGTGTGTGATATGTGTAATATATGTAGTGTGTATGTGTGTGTGTGTGTGTGTGTGTGTGTGTACTCAGCCATGAGCTCTTTACCATGATAGAGATAAAGCAAAGCCTGGGCCAGTGTGAGGGCATTTCCCGGGGCACAGTATAAAAAGTCTTCCTAAACTGCCCCCATCTTGGCCACACCTCTCAGCCCTGGACCCTCGCACTCTGGTGGCTTCTGTCTCCTCTCTGTATCTCAGTGAGCTCCCTGCAGTTGTGGGAACTGTGCTGACACAGCCTCACCCTTTCCTGTCACAGTCTGGGTTTGGGACGCCCTGGTGCTGACATTAGGAGGGCTGGAGCCATGCAGGCTCCCACACCTCCTTCCTTGCCACCGTCTGAGGACTTGGGGTCCTTCCTTCTCATCCCCGGGGGGGGGGGGGGCAGCAACCAAGAGACTGAAAGGTTTATATTTCTTGAGAGAGCAGGCACTTGAGCCCACGCAGCTGCAAACCCCAGTGTTGCCAGTAGCGGGCGCCCTTGTTCCTTACAGCCTAACCTCTGTCCTGTCCTCCACCAGCCTGTCTGGGACCTGGACTGGAAGTTCAAATGTCCACCACTCACCATCAGCAGCCAAAGCTTCCAAGCTCCCATCATGCAGCTGTGTACAGAGCAGCAGCCCTGCCTGGCCCTCAACTGCTGGAACAGAGCCGCCCCAGCCAGCAACCACCTTCTCCAGGGCACTGAACTAGCCTTGACCTATGAGTTCACAGAAACCTAGCACTTACCCACAGGGGTCATGTGTTCCCATCCTCATTTACAGGTTAGCACATGGAAGGAGCTCGGGCAGAAATAGTTGACATATCCAAGGCCAAAGCTTGTTGATATGTGACCTGAGGCTTTGAGGGTTACCTAAGTGTGACACCCTGTCACATCCGACAGAGTGATCTCAGATTCAGTCCACGTGGAGGAAGTACCTCCCAGTGACCTGTGGAGAGCAGGGCAGGAGGCTCAGCAAACACAGAGGTGTGAGGTACACCGCTCAATGCCACTCATCTTTCTGATATTTTCATTTCAGCTCAACTGTAAAAGTAATGGATAATATACTGTTACACTAAAAAGACCTTTATTTTACGCTGATCGTTAACTAGGGAGGCTTCTCACTGCAGATTAGTTCTATTAGAGACCTGAAATTGCTTATATCAATTTCCTTGTTCTGCAAAGACTTTTTCAAAGCACCTTCTAAGTAGTTTTCCCATTGCCCCCGAAGGAAAGAGCTTAGCTGGGCTTCTTGTGAGGGATCCTCAGCCAGGCTCTGGAAATGACATTGAGCCTGTGGCCCGTGCCCAGGAGGGTTCCCCAGACAATGTAGCTGAGAGGTCCCTGCCTAATGGACAACAGGGAGAATGCAACCTGTAACTCAAGTGCCTGTCTTCTACTTTGTGCCGATGGACACAGGAAGACTGGACTCCAGAGATGTCTACAGACAGGGAAGTCGGTGCGGTGGGTGCTCACTATTGCTGAGGGTCACTGCAGTCTAAGTGCATGTTGAATTATGTAAGAAGGGTCTGGGGTGGGTTCTCAGACACAGCGAAAGGACTGGTCCTGCACAGGGTCAGGGAAGGCAAAGGTTATTTCAGAGAATGAAGGGTAGGTAGAGAGTGACCAGTGTGAGTATCAGATTAAAAAAAAAAAAATCCTGAGGCTGGGGAGATGGCTCAGTGGGTAAAAGCATTTGCCATGGCAGCATGAGGACCTAAGTTCAAATCCCCAATATCCATGCAAAGAGTGAACATATAACATCAGTGTCTGTGCCCCAGCTCCCCTATAGGGAGAGGAGGTGGACACAGGAAACTGCCTGGAAAATTGTGAGTCAGCTACTCAATGTCTACAGCAGCAAATGACAAAAGAGAGTCTTGTCTCTAGAAGACGGAAGGCAAGGACTGACCCCCAAAGGTTGTCCGCTGACCCCCACATGCACACTGTGGCATATGTGCACTTGTACACACAAACATACACAGAAGATAAAAAAAAATTGCATTAGAAGCATGGAACAATACAAACGCGTTAGCGATGGGAGAGTGTAAGCCACAGTCACAGTGCAGCTAAAGTGAGGTGTTATGCAAGGATGAGGAAGAGTGACAGGTGAGCTGTAAGTACCAAACAGAAAGTGACAAGTACGTTTGCCCTCTGCCTCAGCGAGCCCATTCCTGGAATGTGTCCCACATCTGTACTTGTGCAAGCAGAAAGTGATGTATGCACAGACACACTCGGCATCATAGTATTTCTCAAAGAAAACAACAACAACCATGATTTGCGGCTGTGTGAGTTTGGAAAGAGTGAAATCAGAAAACGTAGCAAAAAAAGTTCCGAGACAGCAACAGACACTCTCTGGAGTAGCTCATTAAATGCCAAAAAAATATGACGCAGCTCTGAACAAATGGATGGGAAGTGTGCAGAGGCGCAAGTGGACTGTCGTGTGTAGAGACACGCTGGGATGTTGTGAGGAAATCAGTGCAAGCACGCAATGGATGCCTCTTTCACTTAAATAGTATTTTGATTTTTGAACCATGTGATCATATTAACACAGGTGGAACAATGGCTGTTCAGAAATGTCCATGCATATCTCTCTGGAACCCATGACATGATGTCTTTCATGGCAAAAGGGACTGTACAGCTGTGTTGGAGTTGAGGCTCTGAGGCAGGGGGTTACTCAGATGGGACACTGCACAGGCTGGCATTGCATAGTCTCTTCTCAAGCTGTGGTCAGAGGGGTACGCTGCTAAGAAGAAAGGTCAGAGAAACGAGTTGTGGCCTTGAATATGCGGGCGGGTCATATGACATGAGATGCCCCAAAACTGGAACCTGGAAAGAAATGGGGTCTTTCCTGGAGCTTCCAGCAGGAGCCTGTGAGGACTGACTTGATTGCTAGGAGACAAAGCACTAGGCTTGTCTGTGAGGAAGCTTTGAGACTGGCTTGAGATGGGAAGACCTACCCTGTACATGGGCAGCACCATTCATGGGTTGGGGTCCCAGATTACAGGGAAGGAGAAAGCCAGCATTCATCTGCTTCCCGTCTCTGGGTGCAACATCCCCCAAGCCTCTGCATCTGTGTGCTCTCCACCACGATGAACTGTGCCTTCAAGCTACAAGCCAGAGTAAATCCTCCCTTCCTGAAGCCGTGTCTGACTTTGAATATCTAGAATTATAAGATGATATGTTCATGTTAGTTTTAGCCACTAAATTATCCTTATGGGAGCCACAGATAACAAATATATTCTTTAAAAACAAATGCCATGAAAGCACGTGTGGGGCGTTTGTGTTTCTCTCACACACGTGACTGGGACATTGCAGGAGGTCATGGGTAGAGGCTGAGTGGGTTTGGGGGTGGGCACAGGGCACAGTGGCATCACAGCTGCCAGATACCAGCTCTTAGAGGTACAAACATTAATTGGGCTTTTGTAGCTTCCCTACCCCTGAGGGTCCACTCAGGGATGGCAGGGTCCCACTCAGAGGCCAGAGTCTGGGGACATGGCCTTGTGACACCATTGTCCATTATGTAACAAACCAGCACTGGCGTAGCTGCCTCTAGCATTGCGGTTATTGAACACCAGAGGGGCCAGAATGGCTGGCAGGAGGCAGCTCCAACCTCTTCCTGTGGAGGACCAGGTCCCGTGGCTATCATCTTAGGCTGAGCCGAACCACTGTCGGGTCCTCAGCCTCAGGTGGCACACCACGGGCAGAACTTAAGGTTCTGTTGGCAGTACCACCTAAATACCTTCCCAGCCCCAAATTCTCTGTCCCCGGGGCCTTTCTCTAATCCCTTGACCAGTTCCTATCCTTCCCTGAAAGCTCAGTCACCACCTCCAGGAAGCCTTCCCTGGTTCTCTTCTGTCCTCACTGTACACTTCTGGAACCATCTCTCTTTATCCAAAAAGTGTTACTATTATTTTTGTGTCTTCCTCCCTCCCCAGCAGTGAGCTTCTCAGGAGTTTGTTTTCCTCAAATTCCCAACAGAGTGCCCATCACATAACACCCATCCATCCATCCATCCATCCATCCATCCATCCATTCATTCATTCATTCATTCATCCATTCATCCATTCATTATTTGTTCATGCAGCCATTCACTAACCAAATACTCTAAGCACCGTTTTGTGCTAGGGGCTTTTGTGAGTGAAAGAATAAAGCATAGAGAACGGCCGACAGTTGCTTCTAGAAAACGCTTTGAGCACACTACCTTCCAGTGGAGTCCGGTAGGGACTCTGAGCGCAGACCACTCTGAGGTTCCTGTGATGTGTTTTGTCCTTTGATTCTCTCCCAGGTTTGAAATAACGTTTGTGTCCCCAGCTCTCCACCAGTGTCTGATCACCCCCTCTTCTTACCAA
The DNA here is from genome assembly GCF_903995425.1 of Onychomys torridus. Lineage (NCBI taxonomy): Eukaryota > Metazoa > Chordata > Mammalia > Rodentia > Cricetidae > Onychomys > Onychomys torridus. The sequence goes on from NC_050444.1 coordinate 162,827,917, forward strand.
AGCCCCCTCACCTGGCCCCATTGTGCTTGCCGTAACCTGACCAACTAACTGCAAACCTGAGGCCAGGAGACCTGGAGGGAGCCCGGCAGAGGCATCTGGTGGGCTCCTGTGTCTGGCCACAGAAGTAAATTAGAGTCCCCTGTTCTCTCCAAGTTGGAAGATGGGACAGACAACCAACCCCTCTGAGGGTGGCAATGGCCTGAGAGACTGACAGGTTCTCTGTGGAAGCTGCATGATGCCCATAGGCAAGGTTCAGGCTGGTCCCAGCGGGTAGGAGGGAGGGTCTGGTGGAGGTAAGTAAACAAGCCAGGCCTAGGCCTAAGGAGACACTGTGGGAGGGTGGAGGGTGGCAGCCTGCTGGCCTTAGGCCTCCTGACTCATTCATCCACCCACCTGCATCCACTTCCCTCAGAAGAGAATCATAACAGCACCTGGGTTAGAAAGCAGCGACGACTCCCCACTTCCAGCCCCAGCTACTCCAGCCGGGGCTCTTGGGCCTCTGCTGCCTATGTTACCAGCTCCCAAGTTCCCAGAGTGACAGAGAGCAGGTGACTCAATTCTCATCTCAGGGACAGGAAAACGGCAAAGCTGGTGATTCACTCCTTCAAGGTGACTCAGAGTCTGTCTGAGACTCTAACCCAGTGCTCTGGTTTCCAGACCTCGATCTTGAGACCAAGGACATAGTTCCAGGGTGAGGAGGGAGGTAACAGGCACCCAATGTGGTGTGGCACCCAAACCCCAGAACTCAGGTCCTCATACAGCTGCAAAAAGCAATTACCATCTGTATAACATCAATGTACCAATGTGTGTGTCTCACTACAAAAAGAACATTGAGTGGGGCAGTGGTGGCGCACGCCTTTAATCCCAGCACTTGGGAGGCAGAGGCAGGCGGATCTCTGTGAGTTCAAGGCCAGCCTGGTCTACAGAGCGAGATCCAGGAAAGGCTCCAAGCTACACAGAGAAACCCTGTCTCAAAAAAACAGAACAACAACAACAACAAAAGAATGTTGAGATGTAATCTAACAAGATCTGTGTTCTGGAAACTGCAAAGTACCAATGACAGAAATCAAAGACACAAAAAGAGAGATGGGTGCCATGCTGACCAGTCGAAGCCTCGGTAGCCATGAACTGTCAGCATCCACGAGTCGTCAGCCTCCCCCAAAACAAGCAGTCTATAGATCCACTGCGTTTCAAATCAGAGTCCCAGCAGGACATGTTTTCTGTAGAAATCAACAAACAAATTTTAACATTTATAAGCGACTTGGAAGACACACCCTTCCTGCTTTTATGACCCACAGTAAAGCGACAGTACCAAGACAATGTGCACCTGGCAAAGAGACAGGTACCAATAAGAGAGTCCTGAGATAGAACCTTGCCCATACAGTCAATCGATTTTCAATGCAAGTGCCAGGAGAACTCAGTGGCCAAAAGACAGTCACTTCAATATATTGTGCTTGAAAAATTGGATATCCGTGTTAAGAAAAAACCAACCTCAATCAATACCTCACACTAAGCAAATATGAATGTCAGATGAGTCACAGACAGAATATAAAATTTAAAACTGTACACTAGGAAAAAAACATAAAACTTTGGTGTTCTGGGTGATGCAAACCTTGCTCAGATATTGGTGGCAGTAAAAGTACCAGTAGACAAAACAAAACCAAAAACTACCACCAGCAAAACATTGAGAAACTTGACCTCATTGAAAGTGAGACTCTGTCTTGGGAGAAACATTGCCGATGAGTATGAGGGTTAGGAGACAAGCTACTGGCTTGGAGGGAATATTTGCAAGTCACATAGGGCTTGACCTGTAAAGAAGAACTGACCATCTATAAGAAGGGTGTGGGGGAGATGGGTCTGCAGTCCAAGTGTGAAGACCTGAGTTTAGATTCCCAATACTCATTTAAATATCTGGGTGTGACAGTGGCCACCTGCAATCCCAGTGCTGAGGAGGCAGAGACAGGTGGCTCCCTAGAGCCCACTGGTTGGTTAGTGTAGCTAAACTGGTAAGCTTCCGTGAGAAACCCCGTCTCCAAAACTGAGGTAGAGAGAGTCGGGAGACAGCTCAGTGGCTCAAGTACTCGCTGTGGAACCAATGAGCCTGAGGATCAGAATTCATACCCTTCGGGACCATGCAAATGGCAGGTGTGGTGGCCTGCTTGTAATTCCAGCACTCAGAAGACAGACAGGGGAGGGCGGGGGCAAACTGACAGCTGACTAGTCACATGGGCAAGCTTTGAGTTCAGTATGCACCATGCCATCAATAAATAAGACGGAGAGCGATCAAGGAAGACTCCTGACGTCAATTTTAGGCCTCCACACACATGTGCATGTGCACCTTCAACTGTACACACTTGTGCCCACACACATACACTTACACGATATACACATATACATAAAAAGGGGGAAAAATAAGGTGAAGATCTAGTGAGGAGAATATCTAATGTCAGCTTCTGCATATACACACGTCCACAAACCCACACACACACATCTCTCTCTCTCTCTCTCTCTCTCTCTCTCTCTCTCTCTCTCTCTCTCTCTCACACACACACACACACACACACACACACACACACACACACACACACACGCAGATGCACATGCACAAACACACTTTAAAAGTTAATAATAAGAAAAACCAAGAAAAATTGGCCATAAAATTTCAAACATCCCTCCCCCAGCTAGATATACAGATGCATGCAATTAAGCACCTGAAAAACATAATTTGTCACTAGAAAAACACAAATTAAAGTCTCAATGAACTGCTTTCACCAGCTTCAGAGAGAGTATTATTTGCTGTCGGGGTGGGGGGGGGAGGGTCAACTAGAATTCATACATTGCTGGTAGGCATCAACAAAACAAGACCATCTTTTTGGAATGTAGTCTATCAGTTTTTTATAAAGTTCAATGTGTTTACCAGATAGCCTAGCAATTTCACACCTAGAGATTCACGCCAAGACAAAAAACAACTGATCACACAAAAACTTGTGTGCATGTTGGAGCTTGGGAGGCATTTCTGAGCTGATGGAAATGTCCTATCTCTTACAGTGCCAATGCTTACACATTTCTGCACAAAGGTCAAATATCTAGAATGGGTAAGAGTTAGATGGCATGTGAGACCAAGGCCATTCCAGCCATAGGACTGGACCACATGACCTGTTTCTCAGAGTATCAGTGTCCTAATTTATAAGAAGAGGTGAGGATGTGTATATGCTGCTGTAGTTAGATTTGACTGTCAATTTGATTCAGTCTAGAATCAACTGAGAGAGGAATTTCCTGGACTGGCCTGTGGGCATGTCTGAGGTACCATCTTGATTGTTAATTGATATAGGAAGTCCAAGGCCACTGCGGGTGGCACCATTCCCTAGACTGATGCTTCTGAACTATATAAGAAAACCAGTGCAGTATAAGCCAGCCTGTGAGCTAGCTAACAAACAGCATCCCCTGTGTTTTTTGCTGTATGTCACTGGCTGTGAAGTGATCTCTTGTATGGAGGTAATGTTATGCTGAACAGCAAGCAGGCTTGCCTTCAAGGTCTGGCTTTGAGTTCCCTCAGATGATGGACTTTGACCTGGAAGTGTAAGCTGAAACAAACCCTCTCCTCCTCTAAGTTGCTTTTGTTCAGAGTGTTTTATCACAGCAATAGAGATGAAATTAGAACAAATGCCATAAAGGGCCCAGTAGACATCAGCATACCCAGACACTAAAATGTGCCAACCCCATGGAGACAGCAGCACGCACCACTCAACCTTCCAAAAGAGGTGAGATATCCTTCCCACAACAACACTTAACCGACCATCTAGAGTGAGAAAGCAATGCAGGGTCAGGCCCTGATGGCTGTGGGGTGGGAGAGGAGGCCGCAAGGACAGCAGACAAGGAGCTAGTCAAGTGCAGAAAAGCAGAGGGTTCAGTGGAGTCCACAAGTGCCTTCTGCTCATCAAGCCTCAGCCACCCTGTCATGCTGATTCTCTGCTCTGGTCAAGGGACAGGGAAATTTGCAAACAACACTAAGGGGGCACACGGCCTGGACACAAGAGACCTGTAGTGCTCACTGAGACAGGAGCCTGGGGAGTAAGCCCCAGGGAGAAGAGGTAGATCCAAGAGGAGATGGACTCCACCCCAGAGAAGGAGAGGATGGAGTGAGGAGAAGAGAGGGCTGGGAATGAGTAGTTCTCTGCAGCATCTAGAAGTCATTGTATGGCAGCCCCAGGCCTGCTCCATCTGCTCTAGATGCTCTATGAAAGCTGGAGTCACACAGCCACTCACAGCCAACTGCCCTCCTCTTATGGATAATTCAAGGGGCTGTGAGGCCCCAGGAATGACTCCAAACAGCGTAAGGATCCTACAATGGTAAGTTATAGTCTCTGCCTCACAGGACTCAGTCGGGCAAGAAGATGAGCATGGGCAGGTCCAGGGCCAGGGCTGCTCTGTTCCTGGCTGGAGGGTCTCAGACCCAGCCTTATGCCAACAGCCAAGGGACAGGCCTCCCTGGGTAGGGAGTTAGAACTGCCAGTGAGTAGAGGTAAACTGGCTGCTGCCTCCTTGTTGAAAAGGCTTGTCCAGGGGTGAACTCTTCCTTGGAGCCAGCTCTCTGGCTGTTGGGAAGGCTGTAAAAAACTCTGTAGGACTCCAAAGACCCCTCCCCTCCCAAGGCCATGCACAATGAGGGGAAAATTGCATACAAATAGCTGAGAGGACTGTCTGGTCCAATAACCTTCCCCACACCTTCCTTCTATAGAGACCATCCACAGTCCACAGGTCCTGGATGACTGACTCCAGCATGCATGTGCAGATGATCTAATGAAGATGGCAGCTGTTTTCCGCGGAGGACTTCACTCTGCAGCAGCACCAGAGAGCGGGACACTGAGCAGGTGGCACTGACAGCCTTCCCGCTGGCCCTCACAGTGACTGTGAAAACAGGAGACAGCAGTTGTCCACTTCAATTTGATTCTTACAGGCCATTTCATTTAATTCTCACAAAGACCCCACACAAAGGGACAACTGCCCCATTTTCCAGATGAAAGAGCAATTGATTCTCAGAGTGGCAATCTGCCCAAGGCCAATGATGAAAATTTGAACCCAAGACCCTCCAAGATGAGCCAGTTATAGACAGAAGAGCCCATCTCCTGACCTGGCTGCAGAGGGGAGGCCAAGAGAGAAGGGAGATGGATATAGATTCTAAAGCCTTCCCTAGGAACTGCCCCCTGACAACCAAAAAGCCTTTCAAGGCATTGTCTGCAGAACATTTTTTAAAAAGACCATGTCAGGGGAGAGAAAAGAAAAGCCATGAGAGTGGAGATCAATTGTGTCACAGGCAATATGGCAAGAAGAAAGACTGCATGAGAGATTCCCTCTGACTGGGCTCTGTCAGCCTCATGGGATTTTTTTTTTTCATCCCAAGGTTAATCAAAATTCTCTCTCTCCACAGCCTCTTCCCATGCCCAGTCTCCTAATACCATTTTTCTACACTATGCAGCACAATTGTTTTGAGACACAGACTTATGTAACACAGGCTGGTCTTGAACTTGCTAAGTTCCAGGATAGTTGTGAATACCTGATCTTCCTGCTTCCACCTCCCCACTGATGTGATTACAGGCATGTACCACAACCACACCTGGCTTATGAAGTGTTGGAGATGAAACCCATGGCTTTGTGTATGCTAGTCAAGCACTCTACCAATTGAATCACACCTCTAGTCTTTCCTATGCTGTGCACATTGAAAAATCTATTCCATTAGGCCAGTGAGATGTCTCAGTAGGCAAAGGAATTTGCCACCCGGCCTGATGATCTGAGTTTGATCCCTGGAGCACGTATGTACTGCGGATCATGCTTATTATTAATAAAAAAAAAAACCTGACTGGCCAATAGCAGGGCAAGAAGAGATTAGGCAAGACAGCCTGACAGATAATGATGGAAGGGAGGAGGGTGGAGTCAGGAGAGTCAGGGGGAGATTCCAACGGCCACTGAACAAGTAGGATGTGTAAAAAATGAAGTAACAAGCCATGAGCCACATGGCAAAGTATAGATAGAAATATGGATTAATTTAAGTGTAATAGTTAGCTAGTAACAAGCCTGAGCTATCGGCTAATCATTTACAATTAATATGAGCCTCTGTGTATTTATTTGAGAGTTGGCTGTGGGACAGGAAAACTTCCAACTCTCACAGGTGGTCCTCTGACCCCATAGGTATGCTGTAGCATGTGTGTGCCCATCCCTAAAAATGAATAAATGTAATTTAAAAACCTATCCTGTAGCTCTCTCTATGTCTTAGTGGAATTAAGCCACCTTGAAGCTTTGAGAAGCAGTCGAGGCCAGGCCATGGAGTAGACAAGCCCCAGGCTGAGCCTATGAAGGACTTTTCATATCCAAACCCAACTGTGCATTTGGCAAAAATGTGGCCAATTCTGGGCAAGGTTGCCTAGGTGAGAGATGCTTAAACAGTCTTTCTGACAACAGGATACCTTCCAATGGGCCACAGCCCCTCTCTGGACCACACATCTGGTTTCACTGGTCAGTGTCTGCTTAACCTCAGCCTCTTGAAGAAGCTCCATGCCTTCGACTTCCAGAGGAGTGGAGGACCCAAATGCCAGGGGAAGCAGTGGGCAGAGGTGGTCAGAGCTGAGTTCCAGGGCTACCATTGCCACCACCTCCACATACACTCTCAGGAGTGTGCGGTAGCCTCTGAGGCCTTCCCAAGGCTGTCGACTCCTCCTCACTTCAAGTACTGGCCTGTGAGCAGGAAATTTAAATGTCCAAATATCCCTTCAGAGATGTTATTTAAACAGCAGGGCTGAGATAAACATATTCAAGTTGAGATGTAAAATGCCTAAGGCAAATGTCTCCACAGCTTTATTTGTTCTAGAAATATTGCTGCTATCCAGCAAAAACCCTGTTACTAGCAAACTGAAAGGAGATAGAAGACTCCTCTTGCAGAAGCTGGGTGGTCTGAAGCCTGCAGGTGGAATGCTGTCTCCTGCGGGGACCTTTCACTGTGTGTGGGGGGCACAAGATGAAGAGAAGGGCAGCAGCTGGCCCCATCTCCACTCAGCTGAGTGAGCCACCTTAGAGACATGGCACTAACTGGTAAGGAAGGTAATAGCTCTCAGTATCTTAAGTCTTGTTCCTTTGTCAACCCAGTGTCCCCATGAGACTCTGGGCCCCAAAGTCACAGACCCACCCCTCGTGATTAACAGCCAGGCTGCACACTGGTCACATGCTTAAGTAAGTCATGGGATTTTATGGCCCATGATTTAGCACACCTTGCCTTCTCTCTCCATTTTAATTAAATTAGCAAAAATGAAGACTGACAAAATGGTAGAGATTTGCTGATTTATCGGATGTGTGCCCTTGCTGCTTAGATGGGCACAAACTTCTTGGAACTTTAAATAAGAAAAAGGGGAAAACTGGGCACCTGATGTACTTAGCAGTATCCAATGATCAGTGGGGTCTGAGGAGGCTGTGTGAAGCAATATGCCACTCCATTAACCACTGTGCACAGTGTGGGGCCTCAGTGGCCTGCATGGCAATCACGGGAGAACCACACCTGGACATGCAGGGTGGGCACCAGGTAAAGCTACAGCCCTAGAAGGCTTGGCCAGTCAGAGTCTGGGTGCAAACAAGCCACTGGGCCCTGAGGAGCCGTGGCCACTTGCTGCTGTCTGAAAGAAGAGGATGGGCAAAGATTGCAGCAGGCCCAATGTCCACCTGTCACACTTCTGTAACTAGCCCATACCAGCCTGGCGAGGTTCCTGGAAGGGAGGCTATGCCTTGTCAGCCCTCTTCTCCTATCCCAGAGCCACAGGGCAACAGTCAGGTCTACTCGTTGAGGGAAGAGGCTTCTCTGCCCCTCTCTGATAGCACTGCCCCTGTGTGGCACTGATAAGGCCCATCTCTTACTACAGCAGAAGACTGAAAGAACGTGTGAGGATGGGGCTGGCACATGAATTCAATGATCCTCCATGGCCATCCTCATCCCCACCATCCTACCCTTCAACATCATTATCATCAGTATCAACACCAGCCTCATCATCATTAATAGCACCGTCACTCTCATCATTACCATCATCACTATCAGCAGCCATGATAGAACCATCAGGGCCATAATCATCACCATCTTCACCATCATCACCACCATCATCAACAGGAGTGATAGCACCATTAACATCATCAATATCACTAACACCATCATTATCACCATCAGCAGTAGCTGCAGTACCATTAGGACTATTACCATCATAATTTTCATCACCATCATCATTACCATAACCAGCATCGCCATTATCATCACTGTTAACATTCTCTCCACTGCCATCATCACTATCATTAGCACTATCACCATCATTGTCAGGACCATTAACATAATCAGTACCATCACTGTTGCCATCACCATCATAGAACCATTAACATCATAATCATCCTCCACCATTCTCATTCTTTTGTAGGCTGACTCTGTGTTGTGTACAGTATCTTGCTTTAATCAAGTCTGTGAAGCAGACACTCTATTCTCACTTTACACCTGAGAAAACTGAAGCATGTAAGAGTTAGCCCAGCTTGTGTAGGGTTCATGACTAGGCAAACAACCAAGGTTTTGATTAGTTGAATCTTTCTGACTCTGGTTTGTATTCCAAATCACATCTACACATAAGTCAAATGAGTCAAAAGGGACAATAAATACTGGGTATTCATATATGTGTAGGATAGAATGGTGTCATAGGGGTCAAGAGACCAGAGCGATGAAGGATACTTTCCACTGTTTGCATTGCTCAGCAGTGTTCACCCTGGCAAAGAGTCCAGTGTGTGATGATGTAGGAAAAAAACCCTGAGGATTGAACCCAACTTTCCTAATACTTTTCAGTCATAGGATGCACACATCAACACCTTTGTTTTGTGATTTTTGTGATCAGTTTGTTTGTTTGTTTGTTTTTTTCCTCTCTTAGGACATTAAGCTCCATGCATATGGTGTGGTGCTGGACTGGTTTCATTCATTATCATATTCCTAATGTGTAGATGTAACTGTCTTGTTAAATAAGAAACACAGAGCCAATTGCAGAGTTAAAAGCCAAGAAGTCAGAGGGTAGTTAGAGAGCTTCTCTCCAGGATCTACCAAGCCCCCATGGTCCCACAACCCACGTATAAAATAATCATACAGACACATATTATTTAAACTGCTTGGCCATTATCTCAGGCCTACCATTGTCTAGCTCTTACTCTTATATTTAGCCCATTTCTGTTAGTCTATACTTTGCCACATGGCTTGTGGCTTACCAGTGTCTTTACATGTTGCTTTTCATGGCAGGGGCTGGCCGTGTCTCCTCTCAGCCTTCCTGTTCCCAGCCTTCTCCTCTTCCTTGTCCCTCCTACCCTATCCTTCCTGCCTGGCTACTGGCCAATCAGCACTTTATTTACACAGAGCGATATCCACAGCATCAGAGCAATAGCTGAGAGCTGAAAATCTTACTTTTCACTGCTGCTCTGTCTTTCCTCTCTGCAAGAGGCCTACTTCCTGTGTCCTGTCTTTTTTAAAGACTTTCTGTTCTGCCTTCTTATTGGTTGTAAACCCAACCACATGACCTCCTCATCGTTTTCTATGGTTGGTATTGGGATTAAAGGTGTGTGTCTCCATGCTGGCTGTATCCTTGAACACACAGAGATTGGCTAGCTCTGCCTACCAAGTGCTGGGATTAAAGGCACCACCACTGCCCGGCTTCTGCTATGGCTTGCTCTGACCCCAAGGCAACTTTATTAATATACAAATAAAATCATATTTGGGTACAAATAAAATATCACCACACTAATGTTCAGCACCGGGCATTGCATACAGGGGTAAACACAGGCACACACACACACACACACACACACACACACACACACACACTGTATAAGCAAGCTAATAGCCTCAAAGGAATGATTTTCCCCAAATGTCTTAGACTCCACCTTGAAAAACTGTAGAAACTTTCTCTGTCTCTCTCCATCTCTGTGTCTCTCTCCATTCTTATATGTTGGATGTAGTGGAGGGTTCTAGAGAAGTTGTCATCATTCATCATGACAAACACAGCCCCTGCTCCACAGCCTGAGGCCAGGCTCCATCACTAAACACCAAGAACTGATACCTGGCACCCCAACAAGTTCATTTTAGACTTTGCTCTACCCATCCCTTGCAACATTTGGATCTCATGGTTATCAGTATGGCAGGTGTTCTTGCAGTCATCCATCTCTATCTAACCATCCTATCCATCCATCCATCCATCCATCCATCCATTCATCTATCCATAAATCAAGGAAACAAATAGGAATATATTAATAGTTCATATAAAATACTTATTATTCTTCCAACCCACAGGAGGGTATGTGAAATAATGAAGAAATGAATGAGCTTAGGACTTCTGTGGGGTGTCATAGGCTTTTCATGGTGACTGAAAGACCCTCTGCCATACTGGTTACCATGGTATCCAAACACATCAAGGGTTAGGAAGGGCAAAGTGTAAAATGAACTTATTAATGTCCCAGTTTCTGGTGTCTAGTGATGAGTCCTGGCCTGAGGCAGGGGAGCAAGGCTGTACTTGTCCTGTTGAATGGTGACAACTTCTCTAGAGCCCTCCAATACATCCTAAGCTGACAATTGAGGTTAACCATCACATGTGGTCTCCCACTTCTTGTTATCCAGGGTGCAAGCACTGTAACTCTATAGGAAGCATCTATTGAATACTATTAGATAGAAGCCATGTATGTAGGGGAGCAGTCCTGCATCATGGTAGATGGGATGATGATGTCATCACTCTGTCTCTGAGTCACCAAGGAGTCTTTCAAGGTAGAGAATTCAAACTACCAGCTTGCATTTCTTAAATCATTGCTGCTGAACCTTACTTCTGGAGTTTGACTCCTAAGTACATTTCCCTACCACTTTCTTTGGAAAGTAGCTTATCACTGCCATCCTTCCAGTGTTCAAGGACTTTATACTAAAGCTCTTGGCACAGTATCTGGCCCTGAGTGAGTACTCAGTATACACCAATTAGCCACAGCCAGGCTGTTACGTCAGGGCAGCGGCTCTGCTTTTTGAAGCATGATTAGCAGGGTGGTCTCGGCCAGATGGCTTTCACAGAGCCCAAAGTCCACACCTCTGCCTGGCACCCAGACAGGCTTCATTCAAACTGTTGCACCAAACCTGAATTGGGTGCAAAAGTCTCAGTGAGGGTTGTGGTGATGTATTGTGTACCCTAATAAACTTGCCTGAGGATCAGAGGACAGAGCCAGCCACTAGATTAGACAGAGGTCAGGCAGTGGTGGCACACACCCTTAATCCTGTCACTCAGGAGGCAGAGATCCTTCTGGATCTCTGTGAGTTCAAGGCCACACTGGTAACAGAGTCAGACAGTGGTGGCACACACCTTTAATCCCAGTACTGGGAAGCACACACGCCTTTAATCCCAGGAAGTGATGTCTGGGCAGAGAAAGGTATATAAGATGTGAGGAAACAGGAACTCACTCTCTTTAGATTGAGGATTTTATAGAGGTAAGAACTAGTGGCTGGCTGTTCTGCTTCTCTGATCTTTCAGCTTCTACCCTGATATCTGGCTGTGTTTTTTTTTTTTATTATTAAAAGACCACCTAAGATTCGAACAACAAGGTGATGGAATTGCGTTCTACAGGAAAGGGCTACTTCAGCTTAAACTCCCCCAGGGAAGTGTAGGCAAGTGCAACAGAACCCTTATTCACTGGGCTACTCTTCTAGAAACACCTGAGAGTGAGGCACCAGGTAAGAGCACAGCCATTTTCTACTCCCACAGGAAAAGGAATCTAACTCTCTCTGGGGAAATCCTCCTCAAAGAGTCAGATTTTCATGTAAATAATAGCCATGTTGAAGCATAGGATGTCTAGATTAGTTATTCATTGTCAGAGTTGAGACTGTACCAGTTGTAATAATTTCCTCATGTTCAGTAGACATTCCTGCAGACCTTGTCTGCACTGGCAACAACAATTAATTAAATTGCCATTAGACTTTCTGAACTGATGAGTTCTGGTTAAAAACTGCCCTTCCATGCTGCTCACTTGCTGCTCTGATTTCTGCCCAGCCACAGATTTGTCAAGATTTGCATTGTGTGGGTGTGTTTGCATGCATGTGCACATGTATGTATGTGTCTATACAACTGGAAGCCAGAAGTTGATGTCAGGTGACTTCTTCAAACATTCTCCACATTATTATATTGTTGTCATGTTTATTTATTTTATGTTGGGAAGGCAGGAGGATGTGCCGTGGCTCAGATGTAGAGGTCAGAAGACATTTTGTCAGGAGTCAGTTCTCTCCTACCATGAGTTCTGGGGATCCAACTCACACCATCGGGCTTGATGGCAAGCACCCTGGTTAGATGAACCATCTCACTAGCCCATTTTATATTTTGAGACAGGCCCTCTCACTGACTCTGGGCTGACTACACTAGGCTGGCCAGCCAAGAGGAGCTCCAGGACTCACTCTGTCTCGACAACCACAGCCCTAGGCTCACAGATGTGTACCCGTACCTGGCACCCAACAAGTTCATGTTACACTTTGCCCCTCCCACTCCTTGCCATGTTTAGAGCCCATGGTAACCAGTGTGGCAAGTGTTCTTTCAGCCACCACACACCTTGCGTCTAACCATCTTCTCTCTCTCTCTCTCTCTCTCTCTCTCTCTCTCTCTCTCTCACTTAGCCATCTATGTATTATGTATGTATGTATGTATGTATGTATGTATGTATGTATATGTATCTATCTATCTATCTATCTATCTATCATCTACTATCTATCTCCATCTGTCTATCTATCATCTATCTATCTATCTTCTATCTATCTATCCATCCATCTATCATCTATCTATCAATCTATCTATCACCTATCTATCTATCTATCTATCTATCTATCTATCTATCTATCTATCTATCATCTATCTATCTCCATCCATCTATCTATCTAGGCTAATAAATCACAGAAACAAATAGGTATATATTAATCTTTCATATAAAACATTTTTTATCCTTCCCATCTACAGAAGGGTATGTGAACTAATAAGGAATGAATGAGCTCAGGACCCCAGATAGCAAAACCAGGGTCAGAAACTGCAACAAATGTATGTATGTATGTATGTATGTATGTATGTATGTATGTATGTATGTATGTATTATGTATGTGTGTGTATGTATGTATGTATGTATGTATGTATGTATGTATGTATCTATCTATCTATCTATCTATCTATCTATCTATGCTTTCTGACCATCCTGCCCATGGTTCGTTCTATCTATCTATCTATCTATCTATCTATCTATCTATGCTTTCTGACCATCCTGCCCGTGGTTCAGCGGCCACTGCATGAGCTAGCCCTTCTCTTCCAGAGAATTCTGCTCAAGAGAGGTGGAGAGGAGCCCTCTATTCAGAAGTCAGGGTCATAGCCACAGAAAGGCAATGTGGTTTGCGGCATACTTTTCCAGACTGACGACACCTAGTAGCCTGTTCTGCCAGCAACTTGTAATAGGAGCCTCTGTGTCTGTTCCCTGCTCCCCGAATTTCAATTACATCACCAAAGCAGCTTCTCAAAGGAAATGAATCTCTGCAGATAATGATCCCTCACCATGGACCTCAAGTTGCAATAAAAATATAACATAAATGTTAAAGGTGAATTTGAATTAAGGACTTGAGTATTTATTTTGCTCTAGACCATGATTAAAAACAAAAATACTTCACAGTCACGAGCAGCAGCTCTCTTGTGATGTCTCTTTGAAAACGAACTATTTTTGAAAGCAACTTAGAAAAACACATGTGCTCCAGGGTATAAGGCAAGTGGCACTGTGTATAAAATGTAATAGTGAGAACAGGATCTGAGTATATTGACATTATAAAAACCGGGCAGCAGTGGGAAATAATATTTTTACAAAGGTGCCAAACAAAACTGCCAAACCTGCAGCTAGGTTTATAGACCTCTGTCACAGGCATTGGTATTTTATCTTGGGGTGCTCAAGAAAGCAAGGTGAAGAGGGCCTGTGGGGGGTGCCTGGGGCCCCAGCTGTCAGATGCCCTGTAAGTTAGAGACACAGAGGGTCTGGGTACTTCCCCACTGAGGAGCAGGAAAATGAGTCCAAGCCTGGACTCTCCTTCACAGTGAGCCCACAGGCCTTCCCCACATCCCAGTTCTGGTGCTGGCCCAGGCTCTGACTTTTCCATGTTTGAACTAAGATGAAATTCACACAGCATCAAACACGCCAGTTTTTAAGTGTCCAATTCACTGAATTTTTACTATATTCTGAGCTGCATGACATTGCCACTGTCTGGTTCCAAAACACTTTCATCATCCTGGAAAGGAGCTCCTTGAAGCCTGAAGCAGTCCCATATCCCCTGCCCCTCACAGCCCCATCACTTGTCCCAGGTCCCCTGCCCTACCCCCACAGCTCCCACCTGACTTGTCCCAGGTCCCCTGCCCCACCCCCACAGCTCCCACCTGTCTTCTGCCCTGAGGTAGTTTTATCTACTCTTTGCACTTCCCAGCAGGGGAGTCTGTGGAGGTTTGAGTGACAAATGGCCCTCTGGTTTCTGGCATTTGAACCAGTAGGTGGTGCTGTTTGGGGAAGGTTTGGATCACACACCTTTGTTGGAGGGGGGACTTTGAGAGTAAATATGTCATTTCCAGTTTTCTCTCTCAGCTTCCTGCTCCTGCCACCAGCCCTCTGGAAGCACAAGCCCAAGGAAGCCCTTCCTTCTCTGAGCCGCCTTGGTCATGGTGCTTTATCACAGAGACAGAACAGTAAATACAGAACCACATAGACTTGGCCTCTGGAGACAGGCCTTGACTCAGCCATGCATTCTGGCTCCACCCAGCCAGAATTCGCTCTGGCACTGTCCCACTCACTCCATCTGCCTGGTGAGACAGAAGTTTGTCTCTTCCTCAGCTGAGGGACAAGTGCTCTCCCTTGACCTGCCGGTCATTCTGATGATGGAACAAGCTTTTGTTCTTTCTCTGATGTCAGGGATCTCTGGTTTAGTAACAGCATCAGTTATAAGAGAGGTGGCCAAACTTTGCTTGATGAGTGAATATGTAACCGAAACGTGTTGCAGCAGTGGAAATATTGTCACCCTGCCCAATAATCATCCGGCACCCTCCTGTTTCCATTATTTATCCTCAAAAAGTCTGGAGATTTTCCCCAACACCATCTCCCAGGATAGACTCACATGTGTGCAAGACAGGGCTGGCAAACTTCCCACAAGAGGCTTTTCTGTTCATGTTTTTGGCATTTCAGGCAATACAGCCTCCATCACACCTCAGTTCTGTTTTGCAAAAGCAGTCATATTCAACACTGACAAATGGGCACAGTTGTGTGCCAATAAAACTTTATTTATAAAAAAGAAAGACAGATGGCAGACTGGATTTGGGCCATAGGCTGTGGATTGTCAAATCATAGTCTGAACTCATTGGCTGACTCAAAGCAGTCAGGTGAGCTCAGTCAGGGACTGAGGGAGGAGGATGCATCCTTGGTGGTTGGGAAAAGATAGACAATCTGTTCTTGGGAAGAGGAGGGGGCATCACTAACAGGTCTGAAATGTCTGCAGCCACTTTGCGCCCTAAGGAAGCCAGCTTTGGGCTGTGGAGAGATCACACTGATAGCAGCCCCTGCACCAGAAGTATCCTGTCACACATATTATGTGTAGCTGTCTACCATGAAGAGGACATTGCAGACAGCTGCCTTCTCAATGTCTGGCATTCCTCAAGTTCTCAGCCAAAGCCTGCTGAATGAATGAATGAACTGGTCTCCTGAAGGGTGGGGAGGTAAGTGGACATTATGGCTCTCTCTCCCTTGGGAACTCAGCCAGGCAGAGTCAGAATGGACAAGGATGGGCACCCACCTATAACCCCATCTCTGAGCTCATATCCCTTAGAGCAGTAGTTTTCAACCTGTGGGTCGCAACCACTTTGGGGGTTGAACAACCCTTTCATGGTGGATGCATATCAGATATCCTACATATCAGATATTTGCATCATGAGTCATAATAGTAGGAAATTACAGTTATGAAGTAGCGACGGAATGTGGTTAGGGGTCACCACACCATGGGGAACGGCATCAGAAGCTGCAGCTTTAGGAAGGTTGAGAACCAGTGCCTTAGTATGTTCAGTGCAGCCAAGGAGAAGGCACGTGACAATGCCTTGCTCAGACAGACAAGGCATGAGGGTAAGCAATAACCGGCTTGGGGTAGACAGATCAGTGGTTCCACCTCCAGGGCAAAGGTCATGCTAGTCATCTGCAGCAACACAGACCTGGGGTGGAGCTGGACGCATGGCAGATGGTACAGTGCTTTTCTCTCCTAGCCACTAGTATTGATGGGCGTGGGATGCCCCACCCCCTCAGGAGGGCATTGTCCTCAAAGAGGAAGTGGGGGGAGTTCCCATGAGCTTGTACTAGTGGAATAACCAAGCCACTGGGTTAGCTCCTGGGTTCTGTGGGCACTGACTACGGGTCATCTTTATCTATGCTCCAAGGTGCCAGGCCACTATCCGCAGGACAATGCCCAGCCAGCTCACATGTAAACATAATGGCTTACAATCTCCTGCCCAGCCTTCCTGGAAGTTAAAAGTGGAGGCTATGCAGGTATTCTGTTTAGATGCGCCTTACACAGGCAGGCAGATAACAATGCCAAGCCAGCACACAAGACTAGCCAGGGCAGAGCCACTGCCTGTCTACTTACACTCAGGCCCATCTGCTTGGAGGAATCAGAAATAAATAAATTCATAATCAAATAGATATATAAATAAAGAGCTGTTTCTTTACTTGATTCTTTCATAGTTTGAAGCATTTCTAGGGTGAGGTGGCTGGCGTAGATAAACAAGCCGATGGAACCCTTCATGGTGACCTTGGCGTATTTGTTTAGTGCCCTGTTAGCACTTTAAAAGCTGGGAGAGTGCTGGCTCCTAGTCCAGGCAGGCATATGGAGCATACAGATGGAGGCCCTCTATGGTGTTGCGTCCCCGAGGAAGACCCCACAAGCCCTGCCTTCAGCCCTCCAAGCAGCCCCACTGCTTTCTCTACCCCATGTTTGCTGTTAGAGAGTGTCTGGCTTAGGAAGCCGGCTCTACAGGCTTCTAGATTGGCACAGATCATTTCAAAGGCCAGCATGGGAGGAAACGCCAGATCTCCAAGTTCACAAACCCACACAAGACTTATATCTCTCACCTGAAATTCAGGCCTCAAAATATATGACTGCCCTCTAGCCTGGGTGCCCATGGGGACGTGTGTTCTTTAATCAGAGGAAGCAGACCAAGCCTCCAGCTGCTCAGGACAGGATTAACACCTCAGCAAGCTGTATCCACCAGGTGCAGGTCCCCTGGCGTTTGAATTTTCCATGCCTATGTACTTATGTGTGTCTACCTCAGACTCATAGTGGCAACCAGGAAGTGCATAAGGCCAGGTTGCCATGGGAACAATTCCTCTTTGTAGCAGAACTTACTTTATTTGTGCATGGCGAGGCAACAGGAGGCCCCCATTACAGGCACTGAAGACCCTGGAGTGCAGGGTCTTGTGTTGGATAAGAAGGGCTTGGGTTTACTTCTAGTTAGGAGACTGAAAGGAGAGGTCTTTGGTCTTCTCTTGGAGGTGGGCTCAGTGTGCTCCCTTTCCACAGGTCATCAAAACTCTCTCAATGCCCCCCAAAGAAGTCAGCCAGGCCAAACTAGTGTCCTTTGATTCCAGCACCTTCCAGGAGCACACAGTTCTGCCAAGGAGCCGTCTCCTTTTGACTGCACAGGAGACCAGCCAAGGGGACTCAAGGGAGAAAGGGAGCAGTGTTTTGTCTGGGGGTCCATCTCAGGGTCTGTGGCTCAGCTAGTGTCTGGCTGCTGGTGTTTAACAGGAGCAATGACTTCAAAGTTGGTAAGAAGCCCAAAGGGTTCCTGGACACTCCCTCCTGGTATCTGTGAGCCAAGGGCCCACTGTTCAGTCTCCCACATCCCTTCCCTGCTCTGAGCATCTTCTGAAGGTAAGCCAGCAGCCATTTCTCTAGCTGGAAGTGCTCTTTGGAGCCAGGGCTATTCCTAGGCATCTGACATTCCCACCCCATCTTCTGTTCTGCCCAGGAAGTCTGTGACACAGCAAATTGCTTCTGTGCTTGGGGGAAGCAGCTATTCAGGCCTTCTCCATCCTTGTCCACCACACCCTCCCCTCTTGGCTCCCACTCCCTCTGCTAAGCCTATGCAACCTAATATTGCAACAACCCCATTTTGTGTTCCATATGAAACTTTCTGCATTTCCAATTGGAACCATTACTCCCATTTCCTCTCTCTCAGCAGTCCGTGAATTTTCTGATATGGAGCAAACAAGGCTCCAGAGTGTGAGCACAGGCACAGGCTTTGCCCATCCCTCGACTGGGGGACTGAATAAAGGTTCTGTTTGAATTCTGTCTGCAGAGGAAGGGATTACATTGGACTAGGCATTCACTTGCTGTCTATGCTGAGATGGGCTGTTTTCCATCGGGGATCTAGCCACTTCCTGGGCAATTTGTCAATGACATGTGCTAATTCTAGGCTCTTACCGGAGGCTGCTGCTTGCCGGTGGGGCTGGAGGCAGCTTTGAGAGCTTCTCCCTTAGCAGGGCCACTGGTCAGAACCCCTCTTGCTCTTTTGGACTTTGCCGAGCTCAGAGCAGCCAGTCGGCCCTGCTCAGCCCATCCATGGGAGCATTCTTTATTACCCAAGGAAATTGAGGATGTCCAAGGGTGAGGGAGGAATAAATCATTGTTCCTAGCTAAATGGAGTGGTGCAGATCTTCTGAAAATGCTGCCTTTTATCAACAGTGCAAATAACGAAGATTCCATGCGCTGGGAACAATGAAATGAGCCACTGCACTATTGATGGGGATTGTACAACTCTGTGAGTTACGTCTCCAAACTGGGCTCTATTAAAGATGCAGAACCCCTTCTAGAGGCACAAAGACCAATACTGCCCTCCAAATAATTTATATGTTCCCTACAAGGCAAGAAAAGAAAAGTTGTCTGGAGATTGGAGATCACTGGCATTTCTGTGCTCTATGGGGCTCTGCCCAGGTTAGGTACAGCATCCCCAGGTCCCCAGGTTCCCTCAGATCTTCAGGTGGAGGTGATGGGAGGCAGGTGGAGCATGAAACATCCTTTCTGCATAGGTTCAGTGTCTGTGCTTGGGCTGAACCTCATTCAGGTGCTGGGGACTAGGACATCTGAAACTCACCAAAGAGTAAAACCCTTTCAGGTTGAAACCTTAGCAAAACTCCCCTCACACCTTGTGTGGCACTTCTCGACCCCAGCAACCATCGTCTCCTGCCTGCTGCCACTACCCACGGGGGACTTTTGGCAAAGGATTAAAAACATGATCAGAGGCTGGAGAGGACTGGGAAGAGTGGGGACATTCTGCACAACACAAGACAGTCCACTCCAGAAAGACCCATCTTGTCCCAGAGTGTTGAGAGTGCCAAGGCTGGAAGCTCTGGGCAGAGGAGTGGTCATTGTATAAGCGCCAGTCCCTGGGACCCCCTGCCGGCTATATGTGGGGATGGAGAGAGATGCCACTGCTTGTGAGGCCTCCATCTGTGACACCAGCTGAGCACAAAACTTGGTGAGAAGGCAAGGGCAAACACCATCAAGTTAACCTAGGATCACTTCCTTAGGGTGTGGCTTCTGATGCACCTGCTGCAGCCTTGAGGCTCCCTTGGGGTCCAGGCTTGGGTTCCACTGCTGCATGTCTCGCCGCCCCCTCCCCCGAGTCCCCTTCCTAGGCAGTAGAAATAATAAGAACACATTGACATCATGGGATGCTGAGGGCCTTGAATCAGGTCTTCCATGCAAGGTATCACAGTGGTACTGGCTTGTGTGACACTCCAGTAACCGGAGACGGTTAGAATCATTAACACTGGCAATGGCCATGTGTAGGGCTCAGTCAGGAAGTGAGGCTCTGGAATGTGTGCCGACCAGCTGTTTCCATGCCTCAGTGAAAAGCCGTGATAAACTCTCTTATTGTATTTATCTTTGGAGAGAAAACCAAATGTTAGTTTAATTCACTGGACAAATAATGCTCATGAATGCGTGTGCACATGTGTACACACACACACACACACACACACACACACACAGCAAGAGTCTCCACCCAAACCTTCCAGTATATTCAGTCTCACTAGGTCTTCGTGCCTTCTGAGGAATCTCTGATGGCCTCGTTGGTACTGGATGAGGACAACAGCTCCTGAAGTGTTGGTAGCAAGGATCGGTCCTGGTGATCATTCAAGATGAAGGCACATGGGAAGAGGTATGGAAGAAGATGGGGACCAGCCCTGCAGACTCACCCAACACAGATTTCAGCCCTCCTTGATGCTGTAGGACCAAACATGACAGCCAATAGCAAGCCCTGCAGGGGCAGAGCGGAGAGGGCTAACAAAGACAGGTACACGGTCACCAAGACCTTGACCAGCTTAGAGCAGTCCTCTGGAGAGTCCTGCCCAGTCTCTATCACTGAAGGTGATACAGCAAACCCCCATGGACCACAGATATCCTCACTTAAGGGTGCCACCTCCACTCCTAGTCATCAGAACCAAAAATGTTCCCAGGGTAGGAGACAAAAATCAACCCTGTTAGGGAATTGAGAAGGCCGATGACATCTGGATTCCTTTATGCCCTTAGATGTGGCTATCAAAGGACAGAGCTATATTTCAAGTCAGTGTGGGAGGCAGAAGCAGAGTGCTCCAGGTGACTGCATCCCTGCTGACAGGAACCAGCCTTAGGTGGAGACTTCTCGAGCATGTTGGGCCATAGAAACAACTGCAGATTTGGGGAAGATGCCAATTAAAAACATGGTGTTGGGCTGGAACCACATTGGATGGGTAAAGTGCCTGGTATGAAGGCATTTTTGGAAACCCAACATCCACGTAAAGGCTGGGCATGGTGGCACCTGCCTGGAATGCCAGAACTGGAGAGGCAGAAGCAGGAGAATCCCAGGGCTTCACTGTCTAATTGTTCTAGCCAATTGGTAAGCTCCAGATTCAATGAGATACCTTGGTTCAAAAGTGGAGTGTGATAGGAGAAGACACATGACACTCACCTCTGGTCTTCAAACACACATGTGTGGGTATGTGCACCTGCATCCACATATATACACCATACACACACACACACACACACACACACACACAAGTGCATGGGTATGTGTGCACCTGCATCCACATACACACACACACACACACACACACACACACACACACACACACACAGAGAGAGAGAGAGAGAGAGAGAGAGAGAGAGAGAGAGAGAGAGAAGAGAGAGAGAAACACACAGAAACACACACACAGATATATACAGAAACACACAGAGACACACAGATAAACACAGACACACAGACATACACACACTTGTTAAAAAGGACTGTACTTAAGGACCCAGGACCTAGACCCAAGATAAAGAATCCTGAAAAATCACATTAGGGTGGATGAGGACAACACCATAAACAAGACACACATGAGAGTCTGAATACATTTGTAATGAAATGTAGGAATGGGAAATATGCGTCATTTCTCAATTGCTATATTAATTTGTGTGCCACGTGGTTTTAAATATATATGAGTAAACACATAAATTAATAGCAAAAAAAAAAAAAAGTCCCAACCGCCCTAAGGATGAAAACCCCTCCAGATACACTTTTCTTTCTCACTTAGCAATATATTAATCCTTGAACAATCACACATGCCAATAAATAACAGCCTGTGGAACGTGAAATGTTGAGAGCAGTCCCAGTAATGTGTGTTTTCCTGCAGATCCGACCTGGGTCGTAATGGATTATTTTACTCCATTTCGGGATGCTCGCACGTCTTACGTATATTTTAAAACCCTTGGGTTCGAACGTACCTTATTACATTTTAAAGTCTTTGGATTGTAGCAGAAAAATGTTCTGCACTATAAAACATAGAGCATAGTTGAGGTTTGATGGGTTTGCTTCTATTTTCTACCCCACAAAATGCTTTCTAAATGCCATTAAAATTTAGCATACACCATAACAACCAGGCTGCATTTTGTTCCACGCTTAAGTCAATTGACTTCTGAGTTTTATTTCTTCGTATACATCAAATCAAATAAAGTCATTGCTGCAGTTGGAGGTGAGAGACATGGATGCCAGTGTGGTGTGAGCCAGCCCTGGCAGCCCGCAGGAAGGCAGTTGCTAGTGGAAGACACAGTGGGAGGAGTGAGTCCGGTCTGAGTCCTGCTGCTGGGGGTCGGCGAAAGAGAAGCGCAGGCCATGGGAAGATAGGCAGAGGTGTGGTTCTGGTACTCTGAAGCAGGGGCAGGCATGCCATGAATCTGGGAGAGGTGAGACTATGGGGAATATTGTGACTTCAAGTTCATCCTTAGACGATCAGAAGATGGAGGTCAACCATGCCGGGGTACTTGGCCCAAAGTCCTCATGACTCCATCCTGGGAAGACTTTGGGTACTGAGGCAAAGCCAACCTCTTAGTTGGTAGTATCACACAAGGATGATGTAGTTATGGCTATGAGTCCACACCGAGAACACCTGAGGCTCCCAGACTGCCTGCTGTCCCTTTTCCTTGCTTATTCATTTACTTATTTGTGTGTGTGTGTGTGTGTGTGTGTGTGTGTGTGTGTGTGTGTGTGTGTGTGTATACACTCACATGCATGCCATAGTGTGTGTGGGTGTAGGTTAGAAACAGCATTCAGGCATTGGTTCTCTTTCCACTATATATGTTTTGGGGATCACACTCAGATTGTCAGGCTTGGCAGCAAATGCCTTTACCAGCTGAACCATTTCACAGGCCCCCTTTGCTTTTTTCAATCTTTGTCTTTTTGGTGGCTCCCGAGTCCTCTCTGAGGGTGTTCAGGGGATTTTGAACTTGCAGCTAGGGTCAGAAATGAGGGTGATCTATGTCTAGGACCCTTAACTCCCAACTCTTACACCAGCAAGTCCCAAGTTCAGATCTGAATTCCACGCTGCCCCCTAGCCAGCCAGATCATCTTTTGTAGGTACCTTTCTGACCTTCAGACAGTGCTACAAAGTGGATGAGCCATGGCAGACCCTAGCCTGGGAGCAGGGCACATAACTGGGGAATGTAGACCACCCGTGGCTCAGCTGGGTCAGTGTTTCTCCGGAACAACCATCTGGGCCCCATGGAGAGGCAGGCGCAGAGGCCTGAGGGTGTAACAGCCCGGCTCTACCTGCTGAGCTGCCTCATGGAAGGGTGTGCAGCCTCCCTAATGCGTTATGGCAAGAAGGAAGTACAAATAAACATAATAAATCTGACGGAATGGCCATTCTGATGTAGAGTCTGAAGCAGAGCAGAGGACGGGGGCAGCCGGGTGTCCTTTGTGTCACGGGAGCTCACTGGCAGGCAGCTCTTTCCTTTTACCTGGGGCTCTGTTCTTTACAGCAAATTGGACCTTTCGCTCTGAAAGAAATAATTACTCTCCGAGGAGAAGAGAGCTGGCCGTGAATGCTGATATGACACACAATGTCACCTTGCCAGTCAGAGGAGGTTCCAGCGCCTCGGCTTGGGGCCCGTCCAACTCCCAGTCTTTCCTCCTAATGGAGGTCATCTCTCTGTAGAATTTGTTGATGATCTCCAAAATGACAAGTTAGAAAGCTCCTGTCAGCAGGATATTTGTTTTTTTCCAAGAGGAAAGACTGGCAGAGATGAAGGCAGCAGAAGCCATGGAGTAGGGAGAAGACAAGGGACCCAGGGGCAGAACAAAGGACAGGTTTTGCATAACCACAGGCTGGGGCAACTGTGAAGTCCCATCCAAAATTAACTTCTGGAAGCGCTAACCCAGACACATGTGTTGCATCAGAAATTGGTGCTCTTCCCTCGCCCATCCACCGTGAGGTTCCTTACAGAGAATACCAGTCTCAGGCTCACACTGGTGCATAGTACAGCAGGTCCCCCCTCCAGAGCCTCCCCACAGTCTTATGCATTTACATTCTGATTTGCCTGGGGAAGGAGAAATATCCCCAGCCACACGTGGAAGGCACTAGGGGTTGGGGGAAGGTGGGAAGACTGAATGTCATCATTATCTCTGCAGAAAGAGCATCCACTTCACCTGCCAGCCTTGCTCAGGGGAGCAGGGGAAGAGAGGCACCAGGGGTTGTAAATAATTCCGTCTGCCAAAGCCTAGAAAGGGATTCCAGCCACGTGTGCACCCCACCAGTGCCTCTGTGGGAGCCACTGAGATATTCTGAACTTTCTCCAAGCATTGTAAGGACCTTGGAGGAATGGGACCAGGAGAGAGGACACCTCCCCTCCAAAGTCCCTCCATCCCAGGACAGTAGCCTTCTCTTCCACCTGTGACTTACCTAGCAAGACCTGGTTGGGAGTGTACAGTGGGGGTGGGGGAGGTGGGAGACTCCACCAAGGACCAAATCCCAAGGCTTTTCATCCATAGATACAACTCCAGGCAAGAACATTGAAGGAAGGCAGGCGTGATGGGGTTTGCCTAGCTGTGTACACTTGGTATGAGGGAACAGGACACTGCTTCTGCCCTTCGGGAGCCCCATAGCCTCACCTGAAGTCACTCTGCTCATGGTTGCTGGTGTAGATTCAACCATGTAAGTGTTTTTTGAGTGTCACATGCCAACAGCTATGAAGTACGCTCTAGAGCCACGGAGAACATGCAGAGTCATGGAGGAGAAAGGAATGTTGCTGACAGCTCACTGGACTGAGATCATGTAAGTCCCAGGGAAGCCTATTGGGCACACATACCTTTCTAGGTCAGAACTCAGCCCCAGGCCACTGGTGACTGTGCAGAAGGCCACAGCCTGGCTGGCTATGGGCAGCAACCCATCCTCTGGTGCGGCTAAGATGGGCCCTATCCATCAGCAGAAAGGCCAAACTCTGGACCTCCACCTGATTTTCCCAGACTACCTTGCTGATAAACAAACCCAGGGCTCAAGTCTTAAACCAGGTCCCCATAAGGGAACCTCAGAAGGCAACAGACACAAAGGGCAAGCAAGGTCCTTCCTCACCAAGATGGCAAGTACAGAAGACCTACTGCTGGACCCCAGCAGGGCTGCTGAGCTGCCCCTGCCCCCAGACACGTCTCTATGCTACCTTGGGGCTCTGGGATGGAATGCTCTTGGCTGGATGTCCGTACCTTCAGAAGAAAAAAAACCAGACCCTTTGGAAATTATTATTTTTTTTTAAATAGGAGCAGGAGGTTTTAATCAGAAGAAGAGAGAGGAATTCCTTTCGAGTAATAGCTCAGTAATAGCACTTCCTAAAGTAATGAGGTTTCAGTGTTCAACAATAAAATGTGATCTATTCAGAACTCGAGGAAATAAAACCCCAGAGATAATTTCAGGGTGATTTTCAGAAGCCTGAGAGGTGTTCTAGGTTTAGTCCACTAAGCCAACCCTCAGGAGTGGCTGCCAAGGGCCTGCTGCTTCAGGATCCCTAGGGAGAAGCTGAAAGACAGTGTCCAAATGAGAGACCTGTGGACTCAGTCCTCATGGAGCCCCACCCCTACCAGGGCACCTCACTACTAAACCCAGTGTATCCTGCTCCCCACAACATCAACCACATGTAGACTGGAGCCACCCACATCAATCTCCTCAACCTGACCAACTAGAGATATCCATGGAGCCAGCAGCTCAGTTGTTAATTCATAAACCCTATGGTGAACAGCTGCCTCATACCATAAGTTCTGATGGTTCTATGGGCACCACTAGTTTGATGCAAGGACCACAGAAGAATCCCATCTTTGAGAGTGACATGTTGAGATGACCTCCCAATACATCAAGAACATTTTACTCCTCTTCTTCAACATCCTTTCTCAAGCAGCTTCCTCTCTCCCAATTCCATCCACAGATGGCCAAGCCTCTGTCACTCTGTCCTTGCAGCAAGTATAGATGATTGATGGTTACCTGCATGCACAAGTCTGAGTCAGATGATACCCAGGGAAGGAGGACACCATGTTCTTCTCCCTATGGCACCATCTCCCCCAGTTCATAGCCCTGCAAAAGTCAGCAGATGTTTGCTTATGAATGATTTAATGGATGCAGACTCACACCATGATGGTGAGCAATGGCCACGAACACCAGGTTCAGGAGTCAAGTGGACAACCCACCCTGGCTATGGACCATCTTGGAGATGATCTTGGGGATCATCTTTCCTCTGGACGTGGATAAGTTCTGGGCTAAATATCTATGGTGGTCTTCCGAACTGTAAGTTTCAATGGCACTGTGGTGCCATGGCTCTTCACCGGGTCTTGGCTGCTCCTGGGTATGACTAATTCCCTAACACTTTCCTGCTTGCTGTGATTCTGAGATACAGCCACTGTCTGGCTGGGCAGCCACAGCACTGCCACAGTCTGTGCTTGGATGGAGCTGTGGGTTTATCATCACCAGGAAAACACACACACACACACACACACACACACACACACACACACACACACACACCAGGCTCAAAACAGACCTGCCAATCTCAGTGCTTAGGTCCTCTGAGGGTTCCAGAGGCAACCTCATGCCCCATGGTTCTGATGTCATCCATTCTGTCACACATTACTCTGTGGCAGGAGCCAAACCACCTGCTTTAAAACTGCCATAATCCAAAGCCAGAGACATCCTAAAGGAAAGGATTAAGTGAAATTCGGCTGATGGATGATATTCCACAAAAGGTCACCCCCCAGATCATCACTCCATTTATTATTTATTAACAACCTCCAAGACGTGTGTGTCACAGCAGATGTCCAGGAATGGGGAGATGATAAAGTCATATTTTATAGCTAGAGGCCTCTTAAAGGTGTTTAACAAAGAGCTTACAGAGTGATTTCAATGGGTTACAAAATAATTTATTAAGAAGTCACTGTAGCCCAACATTAAAAAAGGTATTAATCACCAAGAGAGATGGATGCAAGAAAAAGAGCCCAGCACATGTCCTGGGTGACACAGTGAATAAGCACTGCATCTTGCTGATGTAGCACTTAGATCAGACAAGGGCGATGAATACATTGTCCACACCCCACACACCCCACCCTTATACTTGGTATCACCTCTGCACAGAATGGTTTCTCCCTAAGCCTCCTCTCTGGAGCTTGTCTTGACTGAGTAGGTGAGCAAAAGCAGTCATGACTATTCAGTGATCACTGTCTCTACCTACGTCCACCTCATCTTACCCAAGCCCACCAACATCATCCAAGACCAGGAACTCCACTCATACCCACCTATTCCATCCAAGTCCCACAACACAATCCAAGACCATTAACTACCTACACTTACCTCTTTACCCAAGCCCACCAACATTATTCAATACCAATAACTCTATGAACACCACCAACCTATCAAAGCTGCCAACTCAACTCTTTCCATGGTATAAGAGGATACACATCAGCCTCAATATTGTGTGGCTGGGATGTGAAGCAGGTAGATGACATGTATAAGGCTGTCAAGAGGACACTGGGCATCGGGGGCTTCCAGTGACTGCTTGTAAGTGGCAAGTACAGAGAACAGTCTTGGACTGGTTTCCTGGAACACAGACTATGGCTTGCACATTTGAGGAATATTAAATGCCTGGAGGGAAGATATCAGAAATTCTTCCTCAAAGAGCAGCCAAGACTGAGAGCAGCCCCAGGGCTTGGGGAATCATGAGAGATACAGTCAGAGTGGAAAGGTAACGGAGAATCAAAGATGATTAATATATATGGACCCAGCTTGGAGGCAACCTGGTGCAACTTACCAAGTATAGGAGGTGACGATCCCCACCAGGGGTGTTGCAATCCAAATTCCTCTAACCAGCAGCAACGCCTCTCTTGCATTAGAAATTGATTGTTATACATAAAAGTTTAATGTACCCCCAGCTTTCAGGTTAATATTTATTGCATGGGATGAGATTCACCTTGACTTTTTAAAAAGCCAAGCAGCGAAAAAGTCACCAGGTGACTAGATACACAGGTCCCAGTCCTGATGTCTCCCCAACAGGGAGTCATAGAAGGCCTTGAAGGAAAGAACACAGTTCCTTAATGACCAGGGCATCTCGAGTCTCACCTCTTGACTGGGCCAGCTCTGATTCATCTATCAAATGTCATCTACGAGGCTATCTCCTCAGGGAAGCTCTGCCTACCACCTTCCTTCCTCCAAAAACTTTCTGTCCTTGGGAGCTGGGGACCAAATCAATCCTACCAGTGCTCCCAGACCACCTGGCCCAAGCCAAAGTTGAGCAGACTCACCAGATAAATGGATGCACAGGCAATGTGATGGTAAAAGCTTGCAATGTGGAGGGACCACACATTGCATACAGTGGGTCATCCTGTCACCTCACAGGATCACTTCATAGAGTCACAGAAGAGACAAGCCCCTGGGTGTGCTGTGAGGGGATTGTCTTGATTGGCTTATGTGCAGTGGGAAGGCCCGCCCACCTGAATGTGAGTGGCACCATTCCATGGGCTGAGGTCCTGGGTACACAAAAAGGAGAAAGTAAGCTCAACTCCAGTGTTCACCCTCTGCTTTCTGACTGTGGAAACCATGTGACCAGTTGCTTCCCATCCCCACAGCCATGCTTTGCCCACTGTGACAGACTGTGTCCCTGGGAACCGTCAGCCCTCCTTTGTCAGGCATCTCTTTGCAGCTTTGAGATAGTAACTGATTCACCTTCCTCTCAGTTGCTCCCTGGCCAGACTGGCAGGTAGCAGCTGAAGAGCCAAACTTGGCTTCCGTGACTAAAGCTGCTCTGAGTTGGAAGAAAATTCCAGAACATCACCCCTCACACCTAGCCTATCTTCCAGGGGCAAATCCCATCAGCAGAGTCTGAGAATTTATGTGCTGCAGAAAATGACCCCATTAAGCTTGGCAGTAAAGTCCCTTCAGCCACGTAGCACTGCACTGCATGCTGCCTGCCACATAGCTTGCAGACAGAGCTGGGGGAGGAAAAGGCCTCTCCTCTCATGAGAATCCCAGTCAGCCAACACAGCCCACCACTTGGGCGGGCCCAGGGACCGGGATGCAAACAGACTCACACAAGGGCTGTGAGCACCCAATGTGTTCCCAGCACAGGGTGGTGATGCAGGCTGACTGTCATTATCTGGGTGGGGGTTTTCTCCCAGTTTGCAAGCAGAAAACTGAGCTTAGGAAAAGCACAGTCACCTGACCAAGGTCCTATGTGGGGAAATGGTGGAAGGGTGATGTGAATTTGTTTCACACCAATGCAGACACCATCTTCTCAATCTACATGATGCTGTGTCCTGGGGATCACGTCTGTGGAGGAAATGGCCTCAGGTGAAGCTGAATTTCACAGGAGCAGAACTTGTCTGTAACCCTTTCCAAGCTTTGTGTTGAAACTTTGAGGCCCTGATTCTCAGATTGTGACCTCTGGAGATTGGGTCTTATAAAGGCTATCAAGTTCAAATGAGGTGTCAGGTGGATCCCAGTTCAAAATGGTGGCATCCTTATGGAAGCAGGGATTTGGAATAGCACAAACCCAAGATGTCACAGGTAAATGGAGGCCAAGGTCTGGGTGATGCTTCCACAAGCCATGGAATGCTAGCAACCGCAAGCCTGGGGCCCAGGTAGAGGATGCCTTCACTGTACTCAGAGGGAGAAGCAATACACTTCTGTGTAAGCCACTCAGCCCCAGCAAATGCTACCCTAGCCCTGGCCTGTGTCTAATGTGGTCACAAATTAGTGTTTTCTCTTCCTATCATACTTCTACCCTGCCTTCTTGCCTCTTAGGGATTGTGTCCAAAGAACCCAGGCAAGGGCCTGGGCAAGGATGCTAAAGAAACTGTCACATGTGAGCCCAGACTGCTCTCCTCTAACAGACTACCAGCTGCACCGCAAAATACCATTGGCCAAACAACTTTCATAAACCAGCTGAAGACAAATTGCAAACAGGGAGTGGAAGAAAGGAATTACGTCTAGGGAAAGACTTGAGGAAGAGGCATCATGACAAAAGTCCTAGGAGGGGTTGTCCAGGTCAGTGGTGATGGTGGGAACCCCCAGGAGAAGCTGGGGCTGTCAGCTGCCTAGCTTTTCTGGGTTGTGAGGGCCAATCCTGGCATGCTTTTTACACATCTTCCACAGCCTCTTTATCTGGCATGGGAACAAGGACAGATGGCTGCTCACTGGCCCCTGGTGTCCCCAGAGTCTCAGTGAAAAGATTTCAGTGACACTTACAAGCACATAGGATGGTAAGAGCAAACAAGCCCACGGAGGACACCTCCGCAGACAGGTCCCACCCAATGTTCTTCCTTATCCAGCCTTTGTGGGCAGACAAGCCTCCCCAAACTTTCTAGATGGGAGCTTCCCATTCATCTGTTTGTCTCACAGGCTGCTAAAAGGTGAGAATTTCATAGCCAAAGCCAACGGGCCACAGGGACCTTGTCTAAATTGCTAATGCCAGTCACACATGCTTCTTGGCCATAGGTTGTGGAGACAAAGCTAGAGCCACCTGTCCCTTCCATAAATAACGTGCGTCAGAATAAGCTCCGTCAGCAAGACTCCAAAGCATCATTCGGTCTGGAGACAGTAGTCCTTTCTTGACCACATGCCTGTCAGGTCATGTGGGCAAGGAAGAAAGAGACATGCCCAGGCTTAGCCAGCTCCCAGAAGGGCACCTGAGGGACAAAGAAAAAGCAGGGCCTGGTGTCCCAGTGGACCTGGAAGGAGGAGTTGTCAGTCTTCTGAAGGGAATAGAAAACCCTACCCATCTACATGTGGGCCACCTAAGTGTGAGGACACCAGTACAAATACAAACAGTGTAAAACGCCACCAAGCACATGATAAGCTTATTTCTCTGATGAGATGCATGACATGCTCGGACTCCTCATGAAATAATGAAGTCCATTTTTAATCTCTGCTTCTGTGATTTCCAGATAATAGGCAAATTTACCCCGAGGCCACATCTCATTATCAAGGCAGGGCTTTTAGCTACAGATTCAGAGAAGCAACACAAGGGTCCTATGTCCCCAACACCAGGGGTATCTTCCCCTGTCTGGTGGTCACAGCCTGTTAAAAGGGTCCGGCCCCTGCCTTGTAAAGCATATCCCTGAGCTAGGCCTCCAAGTCTGGTTACGGGGCTGCTTGTCCAATTGCAATCAATGGAATGCACAGGGTACAGAAGCCAGAGCTCCCGAGCACCACCCTGAAGCCAGGCCTTGCACAGAATACTTCCCACCCACCTCACAGGTGCCATCTTCTTCTGCCCCTGGGCTTGTCCCTCCAGACACACATTGTTGATGACATCTGCTGGGGACCACATCTGGGTCTTGTGGAAGAAGAGCCAGTGTTCCTCGTGGCCCAGCCATCTCTGCAGCCCCGCCTGCCCGTTTGGAGACAATGAAAACAAAAGCAGACGAGTAGACAACCAGAGTTCTCTTCTAGAGCTTTCCAGAGCCCCTTAGACAGGCGGTGAGTTGTTGAGTGTTCTTTAAAGATGTTTATTTATATGTGTGCATGCTTTCATACTTGCGTGTTTATGGGTGGATGCCTGAAGAGACCAGAAGAGGGCACTGGATCTCATGAAGCCTGATTTACATGCACTTGTGACTTCCCAAGGTTAGTGCAGCAAATGCTCTTAACCTCCATGTCACCCAGCAAACTCAGACAGCCACAGTCTAGCTTAGAGGTCTGCTCACTCACCCTCCACCTCATCTCTGCCTCCCTCATGTCTATGGAGAGGCGTGCTGTGCCTCTGTGAGACCCCCTCACACCACCTGGGCCTACAATCGGGGAGGGGACAGAGGGGTCCAGTCACTTGCTCCTGAGCATCTGGTTAAGAGGGAAGTGTCAGGACTTAAGACCTGAGCAGCCTGGCAACTTCCACCCTTCACCAGGAGCCCTCATGGTCCCCTCTAGGACAGGCCTGGGAAGGGAAGCTGGGTTCTGCATTCCCAGCAAGTGCTGCTTCCTGCATTTGGGGGGGAAGGTTGGAGAAGGGTGGGAAATCACTGGGGTGTTCTCTCCTTCTTGGCCACACACCACACCTCTGGTTTCCTTTATAAATTTCCTGAGCTAAGAAGTGCACCACAACACCAACAGGCTGCTGTAACCACAGCCTTCTGTAGGGTCCAGGACACCATAGTGAAGGATTCCCAAGAGCCAGGGCTTCAACTATGAATTTCTGGAAAGGTCGCGGGAAGGAGAAACAGAGGGGCACGCAGGCCATAGCTCAGACACCTACCAGGTCTTCACTAACACTGGGAGGCAGTGGATGGACCCACCCACCCCAGAGAAGGGAACAGAAGGCCACAGAAGTGAAGTAATTTGTCCTTGGTCACAGCCAGTGAATGGAAGAGTCAGGATTTGAATCTATGTCTAATGATTCTAAAGTCCCCGGGGGTGGTTGTTTTAGACTTTTATTCACTTTGTTCTGTGACAGGATCTTATATAGCCAAGGATGGCCTCAGGCTTCTAATCTCCTGCCTCCACCTCCAGTTACATGCTGTCGGCAACCGTCTTTTACATGCTATGTAAGCACTCTGCCAGCTGAGTCGCATCCCAAGCCCTAAAGCTCCCATCCCTGACCCGTGTCCTGCCACCACCTATAAAAGCAGTGGTCTGAAAGGAAGCATCCCTGCCATCTACAGATGAGCCCCAACATGTCAGAAGGGACCCCTGCCTGAGTGTACCTGGCCTTCCAGGGCTGGAACAGGAGTGTTGGGCAGAGTGGGAGGATTGGGTATGGCTACAGGCAGCAACCCTGAGGAATTGCGAGGGGGCCTGGTTGGCTAGAGCCACGGGGCAAGAGGGAGTGAGGTGTAGGCTGGCCTGGGTAGAGGGGAGGCCGCTTGTAGGAGAGTAAATGGGATTCTAGCTCCAGGAAGAGCCACTGGAGTGTTTTAAGGAGGGTAGTGTTCACGATGCCACTAGTGGAGAATGGGTGGAGACTTGGCAGGCGTGGCAGCAGACAAGCCTGGGCTGTATTTGGGGTGGGGTTGGCTGAGGCAGCAAATGAGGAAGGCAGGGAAGAGAGACTCGGTACCCCTGACACACTTGACAATGGTCAGTGGGCAGGGAAGATGGGAAGGGGTGTGCTTGGTGGGGTTTAGACAGCTTGGGTTTGCCTCTTTGAAGTCTGGAGTGTCACTTAGGTACCCAGATGGAGACTCCCAGGAAGTGCCAAACAGAGACTGGAGGCTGAGGATGGAGGCCAGAACGGAGATATAAGTGGGGATTTTAGACAGAGACGGGATATGAGGTTATCAACCTTGACCATAGGTAATTTATTGCACAATCTCTGTGTCACCAATGGGGAAACTGGGTAAGTCACATGTCTGCCTGTGCGTGTAGCCGAGTTCACCTATGACCTAGGTTGACCTGGGAGGTCCAGCTATTCTCAGTCTCTCTGCCCTCACTCATGCCTGATATCCCATATAGTGCCTGGAACCTACAGACACCCAAGAATACTTGTGGCCATGCTGACAAGCCTGCACCAGTCCCCAGCTGGACAGGGTCTCTCTGGACCCTCCTCTCTGTTTCTGGGTGAGATGAGCCCACTGGGAGCCATGAGAGATGGGGCCTTGCCAAGAGTCCTGGACCCAGCCAAGAAGAAGGTAGAACCACCAGGTGAGAAACTGGGAACATCCTCAGTCCTGAGCTGGACCCCAGTATGAGCCCAAGCTGAACCCCCCATGTTACTCCCCAAACCAGGGGGTCTCCAGCACCCAAAAGGAACTCCCACGGGCCAGGGTTGCTGGACTGAAACCAGAGGTCTGGCAGATGTTTGGTCTGTTGTAATTTACTTTAAAATGTCTTTCTTGGGAAAGTATTTCTGGGTGAAGGAACTTCCCAAGACAGGAAGTCAATGTGGACATCATCTAAGCAAGGGCATACAGTCACAAACTTGGAGACTGTGTCTCTGTTAGCAACAAGACTGAAGAATCTTGGACCTGGGTGACAGCATGTCCATGAGTCTTTTGGAGGGCTGCGGGGGCTTCTCAGTTATCCTTCTTGGAGGCCATACAACATACAAGTGGCCAGATCTCCTAGATGACACAGCAGTGCCTTAGAAGGACCCAGCAACAGAATGGACAGCTGTCACTGTGCATGAGTCTTTTGGAGGGCTGCGGGGGCTTCTCAGTTATCCTTCTTGGAGGCCATACAACATACAAGTGGCCAGATCTCCTAGATGACACAGCAGTGCCTTAGAAGGACCCAGCAACAGAATGGACAGCTGTCACTGTGCACGGGATATGGCTTCCATATGACATGTGACCCTTCCCTTTTTCCCGCGCCTCTGCTCTCCCAGTCCCCAGCCATGTTCCCCTGACACCCCCTCCCACCCTACCCCTGTCTCTTTCCCGCCCTTAGCCACAATGACTTGGGACCCAACACTTTCTTGATGGTTTCAACTTCCTGCCCTTCTACTTCCTGGTTCACAGTACAGGTATTGAAAGCAGGGATGTGTCCTTTGCTCTTTTTTCATATAAAAACTCTTACATGGTCCTCACTGTGAGACTGTCCTCATGGTCAGGTGGAGTTTATGATTTGGTAGTAATAATGTTCTGTTTATACTCGTCATAAATGTCAGGCCCGAATAACAGACTGCAATGGCATCTGATCCCACAACGCTGGGATTTATGAATAGCCTCAAATGTAGGTGCAAAAGGTTCCCTGTGACCACTGCCCTTTGGGACTCCCTGATGGATCCCATCCCCACAAGACAGGTAGGCAAGGGGGTGAAGCTCTGTGCAGGAACTGGAACACACTCCCCAGGTCAGGTTCAGGGTCAAGTCTATTGCCCTTGCTCAGCTGCCCTCCATAGAGACTGGGCTCAGAGCACCAAGCAGACTGAAGATGTCACATGCTGTCCTTGACCTGTAGTGGAAGGCCACTTCCTGCTTCTGTGGAAGGAAGACTTTACAGGTGGGGGGGATGGGTGCGTGGGGGGTGTACAGTCCTTCCAGTAAGTGAGCCCTTAGTGTGGGAAGACTGTGTCCCTTTGCCAGTCAGCTCAGGAGCCCTGATACCATGTACCTCTTTTGGCTATTTCTCGTTTGGGGGCCTTGCACAGCACTCAGAGTCAAAAGCAACCTATGTTTGTGATCATGAATACCCCGAGGTACTTATTCCTGGAGGAAATAGACACTTTGATGTATAGCCTGCAGTCAGTTCTAGGGGCCATACTACCCAATCCCCACAACGTTGAGGATTCTCATGACATTGATGTGTACCATGGAAAAAATGACTAGGGAGACTCCAGTGTGCACAGAAGGAGAG
Organism: Onychomys torridus; assembly: GCF_903995425.1. Lineage (NCBI taxonomy): Eukaryota > Metazoa > Chordata > Mammalia > Rodentia > Cricetidae > Onychomys > Onychomys torridus. Next base: position 162,863,089 of record NC_050444.1, read on the forward strand.
AGCTCCACTCTTGGGGTCCTGGAAGTCCCCACAAGCAGCTGCTGGAATAGAGCAGTGGCTAGTCAGGAACCCTGTCTGCCTGATCGGACACAGGCTTAAGATAAACTGGATTCACTTCTGGATGCAGCAAGAACTCCTACATACCTGGGAACTTAAAAATGGGGGTAGGAGTGTGTGGCTACAGAACTTAGGAGACCAGAGACCTATATCTGAGACATACTACATAGGCTGAGTGTGCATGGTCATGCATACTTGCAGGTACTTGTATGCACATGTGGTGTGTATGTGTGTGTGTGTGTGTGTGTGTGTGTGTGTATGTGTGTGTGTGTGTACACATGCATGCTTGCTCATGCCAGATGTTCACACAGACATGCAGACCTACACCATTATGAGTTCATTAATGTCAGAATAGTCCCACATTTCTATAGCAAATATCTACTAAGAAGAGTCCTGGAATCAATCTTGACTTGGAAGAAAGAAAGGGAGGGAGGGAGGGAGAAAGGGAAGGAGGGAGGAAGGAAGGGAGGGAGGGAGGGAGGGAGGGAGGAAGGGAAGGAGGGAGGGAGGGAGGGAGGGAGGGAGGGAGGGAGGAAGGAAGGGAGGGAGGGAGGGAGGGAGAAAGGGAAGGAGGGAGGGAGAAAGGGAAGGAGGGAGGGAGGGAGGGAGGGAGGGAGGGAGGGAGGGAGGGAGGGAGAGGGGGGGGGGGAAGTATCCAAGAGTGACAGTTCCCACAAAAGGATCAGGCTGTATGGAGGAGCCAGGAGCCTGGCACAAGAGACCTTGGGGTTAGGCCAATGACTCCAATCTTCACAAAGCTTTTTAGAAACTTCTAGTACCACAATGCACTGCTTCTATCTTAAACCCTAAGATGTGTTAGTTAATCAAATAGAAGTTGGCATGTCAGTCCCATACAAGTCTGTGGCCATGTGATTGTGTTCCTAGAAACGCTGAGTAAGGTGGGTGGCCTCGGAGAACCTGATGCACAGGAGGCACAGAGATCATCTGTAGAACAGACTAGCCCATCTGTCCACGTCTGAGACTTCCTGAGCTCTGGGATGCTTGACAAACTCTGAGGAACACGCTGGTGAGTGTGTGTGCCTCTGCGTGTGTCACAGTGGCGGGGGGGGGGGTGCGGGGAAGATGGTAGGAACCAGGCCCCTTGGAGCAGGAGCTTTCCCTTCTGGAGGCTGGGCCCATCGTGGGCCCTAGACTTGTGTAAGGGTCCCTCCTACCCCCAGCTCTGCCCAAGTTAGACCCCAACTGAGACGCCACAACTGCAGTTGTCCAGGCGGTTGCCTCTTCACTCAGTCAGACCTTGGGAGAAGGGACGGCTCTCAGACCTGTCTTTAGAAGCCCAGCAGACATATGGCTCATTAGACCACTTTGAACATAAGGCTCGGATATGCCTCACTTCAGTACTGTTACAGGATGACCTGTTTGTGACCTTCACACGCACACACAAGTATCAAAGTTTGGAATTCCAGTGTCTATAGATGTCATTTTGCTTGGAAATCTGATCTTTGCAGATGATCAAATTGGAATGAGTCCATTAGGGTAGGTGACAATTCAACATGGCTACCCCTCATTAGAATCACAAATGTGGATGCAGAAATAAATGTGCTCTGGAGGATACTGAGAGGACAATGGGGAGGGCACAGCTGTTCATGTGCCTCAGAAACGAGGAACTAGAAGCTGGCAGAGGTCTGAAACTGGTCCTCTCCCCTAGACAGCACAAGGAATCCACCCTGCTGACACCGTAGTGTCTGATGTCTGGATGGAGACTTTAGAGAGAATGCATTTGTGTCATGGGAACGTCTTCAGCTACAGAGCCCCAGAAGGGGAAAACAGGAGTCTGGGTTCCTCCAACCCTCCCCCGACACTGTTTTCTCTGTTCCATGTTCACCAAAGAAGAGTGAGGGCTGGAGAGATGTTAAAGGCTAGGGTCGCAACAAAAAAATAAGGGGAAGCGACAGCTCTGGTCTCGTGAAGGCTGGGCCCCAGACCCAGACACTCTGGACACATGGCACAATTGTGACGTAGAAATAACAAAGACTTGGGTTTGAATCCTACCATACTACTTAACTTGCTGTGTGATCTTACATATGTTTCTAGGCCTTTCTGATTTCAAGTTTGCACTTTAAAAAGTTATGGACTATCAATGAATGACATGTCTCATTGGCCTATCAATGACAGTCTCTCAATGACTATCAAAGCTCCTCTCCTGTGGCTTCCTGAGGAACATGTATGTCAAGATGTGGGATTACACCTGGCCCATGACAGTTGGCTGATTGTTCAGATAAGGAAAGGGGATATACTGTGGAGTCTAGTCAGTGTCTGATATCCACCCAGCCCTCAGGAGAGTGACCTTTTCTGTGTTCCCACAAGTTGTTGAAAAGTGCTTATGACCCCCTCTCCAGTTCTCTCTCCAAGCAGAAACATGATCTGCTCCATCCAAAAGAAGAGGCATGGTGTGGCGTACCTCCAAAGCAGACTGCCTCTGAGATAATGGCACTTACATGGGTCTCCAGGGACAGCCAGCACACTCCACAGAGCTGTGCATGCTTGGCCGAAGCTACCAATGGGCTCTCAAGGACTTCATGGTCTGAGTTGTGTAACCCCAAATTCACCCATGGAAGACCTTACTCTCAAAGGGTCAGGCTGTAACTGCATTTTTTTTTTTTTTTGAAGCTGAGGATCCGAACCCAGGGCCTTGTGCTTGCTAGGCAAGCACTCTACCACTGAGCTAAATCCCCAACCCCTGTAACTGCATTTTTTTTTAGAAATGTTATGAATTTAATTAATAAGTTTGTGTGTAAGCCCTATTTATCATTTTTTGTTTTTTCTTTTCTTTTCTTTTTTTTTTTTTTTTTTTAGACAGATTCTCACTGGCTTAGAATTTGCCAAGCAGATCAGGCTGGCTGACCAGTGAGCCCCAGAGACTTTCCTGCCTCTGTCTTAGGAGTGCTGGGGTTACAGGTGCATGCCACCTTGCCCTTGCCTCCCTTTTCAATGTGGGTTATGAGGGTCAAACGCTGGTCCTTATGCTTATAAGGCAAACCATTTACCAATGAGCTGTCTCCCCAGCCCTGGACACAGGGAAGAGATGGTAAGACCTCATCCCTTGTTGCAACACCCCAGCTGACAGATGCTGGTGGCCCCAGCAGACAGAGATGGTGTGGGATGGATGATCAGAGGGTATCTGCAGGTGTCAAAGGTCTAGGACAGGGGAGCAGGGAGGCCAAGTGTGAGCTGGCTTTTCAGGACACCAGAGAGAGGCCAGTGGTAATGGCTGGGCTCCATGCAGATGAGGCAGTAATTAACAGAGGAAGGCTGGTCCCTTTGTTGAATGCTTTGGGATGTCGTCTCCATTTTGCTGACTTTGGAGAAAAGAATGGTGATAAATAAATGTAAGGCATGCGGGCGATGGTGCGAAATGATGCTTCATCTAATTATCGCCATTCCGAGGCGTCGTTAACACACGAGCACGGAGAATGATAATGACTTCTGTGGTTCGTCGCAGCTCGGATTTGCCATCTTAAGCCCTCAGCACAGGGACACAGTATTCCCTGGGACAGAATCTCTCACAGACAAATGGTAGCATTGCATGAGGAGGTAAGAGGAAATGAGTCACCATGGCCGAATTGAAAAGGGCACAGTGATGCACACAGGCTTCCAGGACAGCCTGGAGAGAGTCCAGAAAGTCAGGGAATGAGAGAGTGACTTTGAGGGGCACCCGAGAGGGCTGCTGGAAAACCTTCCCTCCATGGCAGATCCCTCTTCTGCCTACCAGGGTCATGAGACAAGGTGTGTGTGTGTGTGTGTGTGTGTGTGTGTGTGTGTGTGTGTGTGTGTGTGTGTGTGTGTGTGTGTGTGTGTGTGTATGTGCTTAAAGCACAGAAGCGTCCCTGGATCCTGCCATTCAGGATGAGGCCAAAGGAGCTGGAACATTCCTTTTACTTGCTTTATTCTCTGGGTTCCTGTTATCTGTCTGCTGTCTCAGACTGGAATCTCACCAAGCACATTTATGTCCACTGACAATATAACTGTCCGGTTCAGTTGGGTCTGTTCCCACCGGGCCCTGCAGGCACTGTGGAGTGACCCGATGTTTTCACAGGCACCCAGCCTCTACCCTGTGGCAGGTCTATTTTTGCCCCTTCTCAGGCTGTGTTTGGTACCTCAGCACCATCATACTGTTTGGACTAGGAGGGAACACACAAGGTGAGCAGCCAGTCACTAGAGTGCTGTACTGATGTGGGAAGAAGGAGTGGCCCACTGAGATGTCCTCCCCAAGGAAGAATCAAAGGTGAGCTGGGAAGGTGCTGAGCCGGAAGCCAGACAATGGAAATCAGACCACCGAGGCTTTAAGCTTGGAGGGAGGATGTGGGTGCCGAAATACAGGAAACCAGTGTGCCAGAGAGTAAAGAGGGGTGGCAGGGGCTGAGGAGACACAGTAGAGGCATCAAGAGGTGGCAAAGTACATGAGCAAGTGGGGGGGGGGTTGTAAACCATGACAGCCCCTGCCCTGCAGTCTGGCCTCCAAAGGCTGGCCTGGCAATCCACATTCCTACCAAGGTGAACTTTACCACTATACATACATCCACATCCTAGCCTCTGGGATACCGATGTGACTTATTCGGAAAGAAGGTCTCTACAGGCTTAATTAAGGATCTCAGGGTGGATTTGGGTGGCACCTAAATTAAATGGCAGTGTCCCTAGAGAAGACAGAAAAGGTACACAGAGACAGACAACTGGAGTGTGATGTGGCCTGGAGGATGGAGTGATTCAGCAGCCAGATGGGGAAACTGAGGCTTCAGGCAGCTGCTGGATGCTGGGATAGGTGTGGATACTCTGCTCCCAAGTCCTAGTGTAACTTCTGTGCTGACACCATAATTTGAACTCCAGGCCTCTGTGACAGGATGCTGGATGCAGGGATAGGGGTGAATCCGCCCCCCCCCCCACTCCCAGTCCTGACCCGAGGTAACTACCTGTGCTGACACTGTAGTTTGGACTCCTGACCTCTGTGACTGCAAGAGAACATAGTCTTTTTTTTTTTTTTTTTTCAAATGATCTAGTACATGATTGTTATAGGACTGGTGGATGATGCAAGCCAGATTCAGCATCTCACAACTGAAATACAGTTCTAACACAGAAGTAAGGGCTGCAATCCAGGGAGCCAGTGTGACAGCAGGAACCTGAGGTGACAGGCTTCAGACCTGCCTCAGCCTCAACCTGCCCTGTGATCTTGGGCCAGCCAGCCCTCTCTCTGGAGCATGGCTCCTCCTGGGAAAGTGAAGGCTGGGTCCAGAAGTCCTACCCTATGATACAGCCACCCCACTGTTGACATTTATTCTGGTATCCTTTCTGTTGGTGTGCTAAAAACACTCTGAACAAAAGCAGCTAGGAGGGAAGGGCTTATCCGGCTCACTCTTCCAGGTCACAGCCTGTCACTGAGGGGAGCCAGGACAGGAACTGGAACAGGAACTTGAAGCTGGAACCACAAGGGAGTGTTGCTTGCTGGCTTGTTCATAGGTTCGTGTGTAGGCAGCTTTCTTATACAGTTTAGGGCCACCTGCCTAGGGAACGATGCCTCCCACAGTGGGCTGAGCTCCCCTACATCAATTACCAGTGAAGACAATCTCCTATAGACACACACACAGGTCAATTCAGTTTGGGCATCCCTCTGTGGAGACTCCTTTCTCAGAGGACACTAGGTTATGTCAAGTTGACAATTGAAACTGATGAGAACAATGTCTTCAGATATGGTAGAAAGGCGATAGGCTAATGATAAAGGGAACAAATTCAAAACCCATTGTTTTTTCTTTTGAGACAGAATCCCACGCATCTCATACTGGTGTTGAGCTCACTATGTAACAGAGGAGGAACTTTGGATCCTTCTGCCTAACCTCCAGAGTGCTGGGATCACAGGCATGTATGGCCACACTTGGTTTCATTTGGTAATTAATATTGAACCCAGGGCTTGTGCATGCTAAGCAAGCCCTTTGCCCACTGAGATACATCCCCTAAGCTGCTTTTTAAGCTGCTTGCCACGCCATTGCAGGGAACATCTGTGAGGCGAGGAGGTAGTACACAGCATCTCTTCACCATCTACTGGTCTTTTTACAGAGAAGCCTTTGGGGGATTTTCAGGGGCCCAAACAGCCAAGTTGTAAGGACAGCTGGCCCTGCAATTAAAGGCTATGAATCATGGCTATGTCTGTGTGCTCTGGACTTCCATCTGTGAAGGCTGGAACACCAAGAAAACATTAGATGAGGAGCCTGACCTCTAGAGACGATCAGGCCTGGGTACCACTGGCATTTACACACAAGAGGGGCCAAATCCCAGCAGCTCCTTGGGATGTAGACAACCTGATGGAGTTTGAGCTTTCATGAGGGAAGAGGGAGGCTTTCTGGGGCAATTCCACTTACATTTCAGAGGCCAGCACTTAACTTACCACTCTCCCTCCTACAAATCCCATTTTAAAAATACTTTTACAGGTGTGGTGATGTACACCTGGGGTCCTAGCCCTCAGAGACTGAGGCAGGAGGATTCAGAGTTTTAGAATAGCCTGAGCTATGTAGCATGTTTCAAAATAAATAACTGAATGAATACTAAAAACACTTTAGCTTTGGGAAAACCATTGTGCTATTGGTACTTGCCCTAAGCAGGGTTCATTTTTGCCTAGCCATCCTTCCGCCTCCATGCCAGGACTATGGCTATCCTGATGATCTCATGCTAATGTGGGAAGAGGCATCTCACACCTCCTCACAGTCTGGGAAATGCATGTAGGGCCTTGGCAAGGTCCTTCCTCCCATTCTGTGGGTATCCTTGTGGAGCCTTGGAATGCACTTCCACACTGATGCTGTGGCTTTGAACTGGTGACCATGTTGGAAACCAGCAAGAGTCTTATGTAAGGACAAATGTCCACATGACTCACAGGATCCAGTAAAGACACCTTTGGGTGGGGGTTATAGCCAGTCCCCTGCCCCAGAACCCAGACCTCTGCCTCTGCCACCTCCATGGCTGCCACTGTCACCATCACCACAGCTGCTACCACCACCATCACCACGGCTGCCACCACCATCACCAGCTTCACCAGCAGTGTGGCAGGAACATATAAGACTTATGAGCTGGCAGTAAGCAGGCCTGTGGCTTCCACCAGGCTTTTGGGGGTACCCACTATGGGAACACATGTGGAGGACAGAGGGCAACTTGAGGGAGTCAATTCTTTCCTTCCACCACGAGGGTATTGGGGCTTGAACATAGGTCATCAGATTTGGCAGCAAGCACCTGTACCTTCTGATGCATCTCACTATCCCCCTTTTTATTTAAAAAAAAAAAAAACACAAGAAACAGATGATCATCACTCAAGTCCTACACAGCCACGGGAAGCTGGCCAAGATGGCACAGAACAGGCCCCCTAGCTTTGGGTGACAAAGCATGGTGCTGTCATCAGTCATGCCTACGTGCCTCACATCCCATAATCTCTGGGAACCTCACTCATAAAAAGCATCCCTTCCCTCCAGATCCTCAAGCCGCTCAGAGCCACTGAGCCTTGCACCTGATTTCACAACTGTGTGCCTACCACTTAACGTGGGGAAGACATAACTTATAAAAGATGATTCTGAAAGGAAAGTTTGGGGTTTTATTATACCTTTGGGCTAGATTGGGTGATGTTGGAAGAAATAAGGTTGTACCCTTTTCATTTCCTATCCATAGGACAATATTTTAGCAGTATGTGGGGTCAAGGAGAAGAAGCCAGGGGCTGGAGCTGCATGATACATGGCTGTAGAATCAGGGCTCACTAAGCATGGAGGGCACCTGTCTCCACCTTAATGGGAGCAAGGAGATTGTGTCTGATTGATGGAGAGTGAGAAATGCCTCTCAAAGGACATGCTGGGGTTGTAGAAAACAGTCTGCCCAGCAGCTACCCAGAACTGCATTGCCGGCATGCTCTAGCTTTTAGCCTCAGTGTTTTCTTTCATGGCTCTTCAATGACCTCCTGGGTTATATGGAAAATCCCCCTTCTTCCATCTCCTCTCCTCTTTTCAGTATCAGAGTTGAGTCGCCTGCCTCCTAATACGGCTCTAGCACAGGACCCAGGACCCTGTGCTGTAGGGTACTACAACTGGATTGGTAAGTTTTTGTTGCTGCGTCAAAATACCATGGCCAAAGCAGCCTATGGAAGAGTGAGTTTAGTCAGCTGAAGATGGCAGAGGAGTAAGAGTCCATCACGGCCAGGAGGCATGGCAGCACGTGGCAGGCAGGGCACCAGGAGCTGAGGGCTCACATCTGGAACGGGGCACTGCACACTCTCAAAGGTCACCCCAGGGATGTACTTCCTCGAGCAAGGCTCTGCTCTTCAAGGCCCTTATCAGTCCACCATGTGTTCAAATGCATGAGCCTATGGGGAACATTTCTCATCCTAACCACCACAGGGACCATTCTTCCAGGGCCCTGCCATGACTGTGGGGCAGAAGGGTCATTTCTTCCCATTTCTGGGCTCAGAGTTCTCCAGTTTCATCTCTTCCCCAGGTCCTACCCTATCAGGTCTATCCAACCACTCAGTGATTTCGAAACACTGTCATTTACAAAGTCTGCACCGAAGAAAAAGTGTATCGTGATGTTTTACTTAAGTTCATGGTTTTGTGTGGGTGGTTGTCCTGAATTCACACTGTTGCTGACAAGACATCCTGACAAAAATGACGCACGGGGGAAGGGGTTTGTCTGGCTTATAAGCCTGGATTGTAGCCCATCATTGAGAGGAAGTCCAGGCAGGAACTACAGATAGATAATCACATCACACCCCTGGTCAAGAGCAAAAAGAGAATAACTACATTCTTGCTTGCTTCTCACAGCTACTTCGTTCACTCTTACACAGTTCAAGGCCCAGCCTAGGAAGTAGTGACATCTATAACGGGCTTCCTACATCAACTGACAAGTGAGACAATATCTCACAGACATGCCTATAGGTCAACCTGTTCTATACAATTCCTCAACTGAAACTCTCTTCCCTGGTTCTAAGTTGTGTCAAGTTGGCAGCTAATACTAGCCAGCAAAGTGTCATCCATCGCTGAGAGGCAGCATGCAGCTCAGAGCCAGTGTGTGGGACATTCCTGAAAGACCCATCTGAGCTGATGACGTGGATTGCCATGGAGGTCACAGCTCAGCAGGGGAGGCACATGAGTCATGCTACCATGCCCTACATCAGGGTAATTCCAGACGTGCCAGGGAGGTGCCAGCAGGGTCAGCATCAAGAGGGATGGTCATCCCTCTACCCCAGAGGGCCCAGAGGAAGCCCAAGGTCTGCAAACTCTTTACTGCCTCAGACAAGCATGCAACCTGGGTGCTTCTGGAGTTGGCCAACTGTAGCACCCGCCCTTCACTCTAGAGACTTGGAGTGACTCCTGAGCTGGCCTTCAAACACACTTGAAACACATCACATCTAGCTTGTTTTCCAATAAGGAAACCACTGTGTACCTCAGTTTCCTCACTAGTAAAGGAGCCAGTGAGGGTGTGGGGACTCAAATGAGATGCTGCCTAGAAACGGCTTGTGGGTCAGAGCCAGATTACAGTGAGGGGCAATGGCTGTTGAAGTCTGTACCCCAGAAGGATGGACATGGACTCTGTGGGAACAAGTGCCCCTTACCCCTGTAACTCCCCAGGAGGTCATCCCTGGACCCCAACCCTCCGGTTCTACAAGAGTCTAGCCTGGGGCTCCATTCCACCAGCCTCCCCAGGAAGCTAAACCTCTGTTCCCAACCCTTCAGGAAGCCAGCCCTGGGACCCTGTCCCTCTGCCCTGTAGGAGGCCAGCCCTGAACCCTCAGACCTCTACCCCTTCCCTCAGGCTTAGTACCCTGTCTCTTCAACTTCTTGGAAGATCAGTCTTAGATGCTCACTCCATCTAAGCCCCCAAAAGGCCAGCCCCAACTCATGTCTCTTCAACTTCACAGGAGGCCAGTCCTGGGATGCTGCCTTTTTAGCTTCCTGGGAAGCCAGCCTTGGGCCCCTATCCCTCTTGCCTCCCAAGAGCCAGTCCCTGGCCCCTTCTGAAACTACTTTTCAGATGCAATATTGCTTTATCCTCCAAAAACAGAGAGCATAATCCTGAGATCTCTGAATTGTCCAGCTCCACATACTGAAGAGCTAAGAACAGGTACTAACTGTATTTACTCTGGGATGTTCTGGAAGTGCTAGGCTAGCTTGGTTGTCACCACCTGACCCAGGACCAGCTTGAGCTGTTCTGTTCTCATTTGCAGGAGAGTCATGCTAGGCAGAAGCAGCAATGGAGCTGGGGAGAAGCCTCTCCTCTGACGGGAATTCACGCTATCTCACTCAAATGGCCTCACCTATTTCAGTTGTTCCTGGATCCTAAAGAATGGAAATATTTCCATGTCTTCAGACACAGTGATGGCTGCCCCTACCTTCTGGGGTATGTACCATTTTGTTCAAGGCTTATGGGCTTGGAACAGAGAGCGAATCCCTCTTTGGTCTCCTGTCCTTCAATGGACAATGCCACCACCACATATGGTGCTCCCCCCCCCCCCCTACTCATGAGCTAGCTCTCTTTCTTATTACATGACCCAGGGATGCTGGGGCTGGCATAGCTGGAGGGCAGCTCTGTGACCAACCACAATCCAGAGCTGAGGGTCCAGCTGTCCACAGCCTGCAGGGAATGTCTACCTCAGAGACCCTTGGGGATTGAGAGCTGGTGTCCAGAGCTGGAAGGATGGCTGTCCAGGGTGAGTCTTGGTTTGGACTAAGGAGGAAGGCTGACCTTCCAGGATACTTCCTACCATGTTTATCATGGTGCCCACTTCAGTGGCTTTCAGACTGAATGTGGGTTTGTCCATGGCAAGAACTCTTGGACAGTGAGGACTTTGTCTCTCCTCTACTGAGTCCTTGAGGCCCAAGTCATGGTCTGATGCAGAGTTGGTCTGAAGATTCTTGTCAAGTGTGTGGATGGACAGAAGGATAGACTGATGGACAGATAGATGGATGGATGGATGGATAGATGCAAGTGTGTGTGTGTGTGTGTGTGTGTGTGTGTGTGTGTGTGTGTGTGCAGGGGTGGGGAGGATGGAGAGAAGAGAGGGAGGGAAAAAGGAAGAGAAGGAGGAAGGGAGGGAGGTGGTCTCCTGGGGGGATCAAGATTAGCAGCTGCTAGGCAAAGCAGCCGTACTCCAAGAGAGCCTACATTCCAGGCCTCCCTTCACCTTGGCTTCTCTACAGGGGCACACATGTCTGGCCTGCCTGAGCTGTTCCCCCGGGAACCTGCTAGAGGGACAACCTGCCTGCCTTTTTCTGGATCCACAGACAAGGAAGGCAAAATGTCTCAAGCTCCCCGCAGTCTATTTAGAAAGTCTTGCCAGAGAAGATTCAATGACAGGCTAGGGCCAGGGCTTGTGGCCATGAGCCAAATCCAGTGGCTGTCTGTATTTGTAAACACAGCTGTACAGGAAGGCAGCCATAACCATTTGTTCCCCCTTGTCTCTGGCTGCTTTTATACTGGACAGTAGAGGTTAGCTGAGCCACCAAGACCAGGTGGCTCAAAATGTCTGAAAGACCTACTGACTGGTCCTGGGCAGGCAAGGGCTGCTGATTCCTGGGACAGAGTCTTGTTTGAGGTCCACTGTAGAGGGTGGGGGTCCAGGGATAGCCCCCAACAGAAACCGTTGTCTCTCAAATACCTTCTGAGGAAGAGAAAATTAGGGGAGTGGGTGGAAGTTGGGGCTGTGGGAACAGCCATCATGGGATGCTTTAGAAGGGTGACTGGAGAGGCAGGGAGGTTTCTGAGCGCACAGGACTGGTCTGCACTCAGGACCTACGACCTGGATAAATCTAGCACCTGGATAAATGGTGGCAATCTCTGGAGACTCGTCTGGAAATGGCATCATCTCCTTCCAAATGGTGCCTTTTGGAGAGGGATTTCTGACCACTGTGTATGAGGTGGTCCACTTCACCTGCCTTTGTTTTCTTTTTCTGAAAAGGATATAGTATGATCTAATCACCCACACACAGTTCACCCACCTAGAACATACAACTCACTGGGTTTTAGGGAACTCAGAGTAGCCCAATCCATTTTGGAATTCAGAACTTAAAACTTAGCATCGGTTTCAAACTCAAGTATAGAATTTAAATTAAATCAAGTATAGAATTTAAAACCAACCTTAGTGTATTTTAGAAGTATTTTTCAATTGTTCTTTACATTAAAGTCATTTTTCAAAATCCATATAAAATTGACCATGTTAGTCATTTTGAGGTGTGGAGTCCTGTTTCACAGGACTCATGTCCACTTGACTAAGTACCCTCACCTGTGCTTCACTATGGGGTGAAAGGTCACATTTCTCCATGTGAACTCTGAGAGAGCTGGATTTTGGACAACTGAGTGGAGTGCTGGACACATGGCAGGTGTAAACAAAATGATCGACAAGTCCATGGACCACTGTGGGTGGTCGGCTTCACTAAAGCCAAGGCCTGTGCCTGGTGGACATCTGTCCTCAGTTCCAGGAAGACAGTGCCCAGCCTGCCTCAGGGAGCAGGAGAATTTGGACTGTGGGATCTCCTCCCCTGCCGTGTGACTGAAAGTGCCAATACCACCAGCCTGCAATTGTGTCTGTGGGAGAGGTGGTGTCTCTGAGGGAGGCTAAGGTGTCAAGGGCAAACCCTTCAAAATCCAGATGAGGAATTGGAGCTTCAAGGCCAGAGTCAGAGCTGTTCATGGAAAAGAGCCAATAAGAGACACCTACGTGTCTGTGTATTGACCAAGCCTTACATACATATTCAGATGATGGAATGAAATGTATTTTAAATACATAGGACTCATAGGACCTGGAAAGCCCCAAATTTGCAGGGCAGATAGGCAGCCTGGAAATGTGGCTAGGTGTTGATGTTGGCCTCTTGGGCATGAATCCTCAAGCATGGTAGGCAGGATTTCTAGGATGCACTCTGAGGTTAGAATTCCTTCGATTCTAGAAAACCTTGGACTCTGCTCTCTAGGCCTTCAACTTATTGGAAGAGGCTCACCCTCACTGTGGAGGGGCATTTGCTTTCCTTACAGACTACTGGTGTGTGCCCATTTTCTCTACAGAACCCTCTGCAGAAACATCTAGACTGCTGTCTGTCCCCAGATCTGGGTGCCATGGCTGGCAGATGAAGGAAACCAGCAACCCTCCCCCATCACGTGTCCTCCCTGTGATGCTGGAAATGAATGGGCACCATCGTGGCCTAGATGGATACTCAGCACAGACATCTCCAAGGACACGGGTCCTCAAGCACATCTTCGTTACACAGTGATTGCCTAAACAGAGCCGCTCAACGAACCCTCTGCTCATAATCCATCACCACCACAGCTGCCTGGGGAGGTCACCACATTGGCAAGAGGACTAGAGTCATCTATTGGTGCTATGGTCACAGCCTTGGGGACAAAGGCAAGATGAAAGGAAAGGCTTTGGATCTGTTGCTTGGATGGGACCCAGAGCTGGTCACCCAGCAGAAGGCACCACACAAACTCCCTAGCTTTGGCCTTCTCAGGTTCCATGAGGACAGGAGGGAGGAAGAGAGAAGGGCTGCCCATGGTGACTGATGTAGCTGGCTTTAGGGGCATTGTGGCCACTCTGTCCCTCAGGATTTGAGGCATGAGAGTGGGCAAAGAAGCCACAGATGCCCATCTGACCCACAGTCTGGCCCTGCTGGGCTTCTCTTTCCTTTCTTTCTTTACACACTGCTTACATCCTTTCAGCATCTCATGGTATGCGTCACAAGCCTTGTGCTTTTCTCTCCACTGGGGTCCCACTGCCTCAAACACAAATACACAGCCTTGGAAGGTGGGATGTTCATGTCTGCAAAGCTGTGGACCAAGTCCAGGATCTCTCCTCTGCTCTTCTAGGGCAGTCAAGGAGCCACCACCGCCCCCTGGCATTCCCCCTTTACCCTGAGGGAATTCATTGGTTGGTTCTAACCTGGACTCCTCTGGGCTTGGAATCCACATCAGGGGCCCAGGCATCTCTAGGCATGTGGAGAGGCCTGCCATGGAACTCATGTTCTAAGTGTAACGCCGCTTTTCCCGTGGTTCCTTCTAGAAGCAACAGGGTTACCTGACCCAGCTAGGGCTTTCCTGGGGCCAGCCCACCTCTTTCTTCTCTGGCACAGCACCCCACCATCAGCATTGCTGCCCACCTCTAGACCAGGAAGAGAAGGCAGGTTGTAGGAGTGACTGCTCCCAATGACCAATCTGCTCTTTGATTGCTTTGCACACTTGTGAGAGAAAAATAAATTTGCAGGTGCTCGGCAAAGGGTTGCTCCATGGGCAGGAAAGCCACAGGCTGGAGTGTGGATCCGTGGTTGCATTTTAATTAGCTCCATAAATAATTATGCCTTGGAGACACCAGATCTGCCTTCCAGGCTCCGCACACCAATAGATCCATCTTATTTAACACATTTTTCTGATTAAACAAACCTGTACCCTGCACTTTAAATGCCAGGGTTGCACTGGTCTCATTTTTGGCATTATCTATAAACACATCTGCCATGACTGAATGGCAAAATCCCCTGTCACAAGTTAGCCTGGCAAGTGGGTTCCACCTACTATGACACATCTCCAGTGCTAGATCCCTTGCTCAGAATCCACATGCTGACCTCACTCTGCCTGTGACATTGTTTTTTCCTCTCCAGGTGTGGGAGACTCTCGGGGGCCCATCTTATCATCCAGGGCACCAGGAAGCCTTAAGCAGGGCCCATACTCAGGGCATCAGGTGGGAGGCTGGGGCTATGAAAAGCTGAGAAGACTCAGCTGTTCTGATAAGTGTCACAGGTCTGTAGATATCCCAAGCCCTCACAGGTGGCTGCTGGGTAAACTGTAGGGTTGGCCTGTGTGTTTACTCTGATAAAGGCAGAATTGAAACAGAAAAAGTGCTGTCTCTGGAGAGAGGTGGACATTGTTGGGCATTGGATTCCTCACCCCTCAGCATCTCAGGAAGTATGTGAGGTTCCACTTGCTTAGAACTTAATGGGGACTAACACAGAAAAACCTAAAGGAGCCCCGAGGAGGATGGGTGCAGGATGAGATGCAGCTCGTCCAGCTGCGGTGATTGTGGGCAGGGGTGGTTCATCTCTTCCATGGTCTATGAATCCTGTCCAACATGGCAGGTGCTTCTCAGAGCCTGGAGTCAGTGTAAAGTCCGTTCTAAAGTTTGCAGGAGGAGCTTCAGCAAATGGGCTCACCGCTTAATTTGTCTGCCAGTGGACCACATGCCTCTCCCACAGCGCGTTGCAGCTGCGGCATGCTCTAGTTAGGAAGTGAGCGCTCCCTCGCCAGATGCCAGGTGAGAGGGGTACAGAGCAGAGGAGCGAGGCTTCAGAACAGTGAGTTTTATGGCTGGCTCTGAGGATCCGCTCAGCCTCATTTGCATCCCGAATGACAGTCTGGGAAAAAGGCCACTGGAAGCCCCCAGAAGCCCAGCCTCCTCCATCTCTACTGCCAGTCACAGGTCATTTTAAGCCAACATCTGGTGAGGGTATTTTTAAACCACATCTGTGGTTTAATTGGGGCTCTCCTGGGGATGTCAGGAGAGGTGTGAGAGATACATTGCTGGGAAAAGATGAAAACATCGGCAGTTGTATGGAGGCCGGGAAGCTGCCTGGCTCTGATTTTGGGATGCCCTGTGATGGGCTATGATGGGAGAAACTTTGCACATGAAGATCTGATGGCAGCATGCTGAGAGAGACAGAAATCCCCTTCCTAGCCCTAAAAGAGCACAACATTTCTGAAAAGTGGCTTCTGCCCCAGGATTCAAGTGGGGGTGTCCCCTTAAGCAGTACAGAAACCCAGGCTGTCCTAAGATTCCGAGGAGGTTTGAGGTCACCCTAGGTCATCTTGCCAAGGAACATGAAAGGTTTCTCTGCCCTGTTAGGCAGGCCTATCATTTCTCTCTTTTCTGCGGTGACAAATGAATGGTAAAAAGAAGTTTATTCTCCACATAGACTGATGAGATCACACACACACACACACACACACACACACACACACACACACATACACACACAATTCTGAGGACTCTGTCCTTCCTTCAAGATGTACAAAACTATTCAAAATTGTGTAAACTCATAGACATATATACTAAAAACTTAAATTCAAATGTTGTTTCCTTCAGGCTGGCCTAGCTAAACAATGTGCTTCTTCCATCAAAGCCACAGCCACCAAGGCACAAGGAAACCCCGTTTCCCAAAGACAGGCCACCATGCCATCTGGCTGTTACACTGCCCCACCTCCTTCCTTGATAAACAGCAGTAATAATGGGAACAAAATTCCTGCCTTTCACTAGAACGACCATAAAATGTAAACGCAGGGAGAGGATTTTGAGTGGGCCACAAAAATGCTTTATTCCAAAGACTGCATGAGGCGAGGAACCTATTCCATAGTATGTAAATATGTCAGCTCCTGAGAGGTGCTCCAAAGTCTCTGTGTTGATCAGAAGATCTGCAACACGGTGCAGGGTCAGTCAGGATCCTGGGGAAATGTAGCCTTGGACATTTCCCTGAACAAGTTGCTCATTTGGCTCACATATGAAGGTTTTGATATCACATGGGTGGGCATGCAGCAGGAGCCCAGGGTATTTCTCACTAACAAAACATGGGACCTCTTAGCACACCCCAGAGCAGGGAGAATAGTGTGGTCAGCCTGTGCCTACCCAGGAGGTTTTTTCCAGGTTTGACTTTGTATGAAGGGATACCCACGCTGCCGTCCTCATCCTGTGGGGTCAGGGGTTAAACCAGATTCTCACACACACTTTTTGAATCTGTAAAGATGGCAAAGGGGTTAAGCTTGTGCCAACTCCAGAGCTCTGTGGGAATGACTAGAGACCAGGCCATCAGAATAGCTGTCCTCTGGCATATGCTCTCCCTGTCCCCAAACCTCGGAGCAGGGGCACCCTTGAGTATCCCGCAGTTCTGCACTTGAGTGCTGGCTGTGCCTCTGTGAGGGTGAAGGGGATCCTGTTGCACACATCCACATGTCACTTATACTGAGTGCAGGAGTGATACAGTGGGAAAAAACGTGAGGAGAGAAGACACAGAAATCTCCACATTTGATTCATTGGGGACGTGTCTCCATGTCACCATGGTCTTAGAGGAGTGACAGGGAACATGTCATCTGCAAACAACAACATGTACCAACTGCCTTCCATTCATATCTGGGAGGGACAAGTTCATTTTCCGTGGAAACAAAGCGGGTTATGAACTTACTAATACAGAATATGTAAGTGAACATGTGTGCACATGTTGGGGGATGGGGAATTATGAGCCTACTAGTAGGAATGTGTGTGCATATGTGTGGAGGGTGGGGGTTAAGAACCTACTAATAGAAATATATATGTGTTTGCATAAGCATGTGTGTGTGCGTGGATTATAAGCCTACTAACAGGGAATGTGCGTGAGTACATCTGTGCATGTGTGTGTCTCCAGAGGTCTGTGTATATTCATGTCATCTAGAAGTATTCTTTATTTTTATTGCCTGCTTTGCTCAGGCTGCAGACAGCATTAAGATCAGCAGCAGCCTCTAAATTATAGCTCAGCTCACCGAGTACACGGTGTCACTCATTAGCCACGTCATCCCGAGGCTCTGTGCAACCGTAAATTAAGTAACAATAGCTGCAGAGAAATTAGGTGAATAATTTTCTCATTAAACTAAAAACTTGGGGACGCTTCTGGTTACTTCCAGGCTGTTCTTGAGACAATGCAGAACCACGAACAGACAACAGGCGGGAGCCAAGGGTGTCGTTCTTCAGCGCGAGTTAGGTGTGGTTTACATTAAAAATAGAACAGGCTCCCGCAAACAGACTTGTATTTATATGGAATGTTGCAACAACTGTCATTTTACATTAGTCAGAGAAATCCCACGGGTCCGTTGTAAGTATTAAATGTGGCAATTTTTTTTGTTTACCGACAAAACATAATAAAAAGAACACAGGGCTCCTGGATAACATTCAGGGGGATTCCCCCCCTCATTCCCTGAAGTTATTCATAAAATAAACATGTGTTCTCTGTCCCTGCTGCCCTGCTTTATGAGGGTTTCCTGATGGGGCACTAAGAGTGGCAGGCAGAGAGAGAGCAGCATCCTTCTCCTGGGCCCCGCTACAGTGCCCTCATGGCCGTGTCTTCATATGTTCCAAAGAGCTTCTATGAGCCTCACCCAGGAGCTCATCTTGACCAGTGTGACAAGCAGAGAAGTATGGGGGCTCAGGAAGGGCAACACATGTGTGTACATGTGTATATGTGTGTATGTGATGTGTGTGGTGTATACATGTGTACATGTTCATGTGTGTGTATGCATGCATGTAGAGGTCAGGTGTCTTCTTCAATTGCTCTCCACATTAGTTTTTGAGACAGTCTCTCACTGAACCTGGAGCTCACCAGTTCAGCTGGGCTGGCTGGCCCATGAGCTCCCGGGACCTTTCTGCCTCTGCTCCCCAGCACTGCAATCACAGGCATGTACCAACATGTCCACTGTTTTATACAGTGCCAGGGATGAAATTTGGGTCCTCATGCTCGCAGGACAAGTACTTTACTGAATCTAGGTCTATTTTCTAGGCCCCAGAAGAGACATTTTTTTGTGGTGAAAAGGAGAGAATTGGTCCAGGTTACACTTCTCAAGCTTAGGATTTGTTTCTTGTAGTCAAAACACTGAGCATTCCAGTGAAGGCTGTGGAACCAGCCAAGCTAGGAAAAGGAGGATTCAAATGGAATCAGCATCGTGGCAAGCAGGTCAAAGTGATGGGGTCCCAAGCACACAGCATGTGGATCTGAGCAGAGCTCCCACTGGGCAGCCTTGCACAGGCTGTCAGAATGAGGAGCAGGGACATGCTGGCACACAACCTGTCTTCAGCATACAGTGTTAACTTCAACAGGTGACCGCATGTGATGGTGGCATCATTCTGGTGACCTGTGGCAGGTGTGATACTTGTACATTCTACATTTGAAAATTTGCTCAGACATCAATGCAGCCCACAAGCCAAAACTATTCTGACTTTTCAGAGTGTGGAAGGGTCCTAAGGTCTACCCGGGACTTGCTGCTGCTTTACAGTGCCTGCTGATAGGAGCTCCCATCCTACATGCTCCACAGGAGTGATGGTGAGGGCACACTGAGTTTAACTGCCATGCCCATGGAGATAGCCTCCAAATCCCTGTGAGGCAGCCTAACCCCGACTCTGGTGGGTACCTGTTACCATGACAAAATCACCCTTTCTGTCTCTCTGATGGGTACATACCGTTTCCGTGGTCAGTGCTTCCTGTCATAGTCTTCACAATAGAGATCTAACCCTTGATTATTTATTCTCTTCTCTTATAGCTTAGTCAGCTGATACAAATAAGTAAGATCAAGTAATTGCTTTCTATTTTCTAGACAATATTCTCTTGTCCTGGGCAATATCTTCATTTAAAATGTGGATGATGAGACTGTTTCAGCTTTCAACCCTCATATGGGTCCAGAGGGTCCTCAGTTCCTGCACGCGCGCGCGTGCGCGCGCACAGACACACAGACACACACACACACACACACACACACACACACACACACACACACACACATGGAACTATGGGTATGGATGAAACATTCAGGGAGGAATAGATCTCTACATTGCCCTGGATATTGGGTCCTTGGTTCTGGACAGCTCATCCCTGGGAAAAGCCTAAAAAAATTCCCTCCCAGAAAAATAACACTCCAAAGCTAAAACTTTTATGTCAAAGGTTGGGCTGCTTGTCAACAAAACAGCAATCTTAGAACCTCTCGCTGCTAAATTTGGTTTAGAATTTTGGAATTTCCTTCCTTAATGAAAACAGTCTTATAAGAAGGAAAGAAGTGATTAATTATGAACACAGCTGCCATGTCCTAATTGTTAAAAATATTCAATTTAATTATTTAGAAAACATCTAGTCACAGTTTATGTTCATCTAGGGAGGGATATTAAAAAACCCAATATAATTAGAAATGACATCGTTACTAATTTGCAATTCAAGAGTTCCTTCTAGAACATTCCTTCAAGCCCTGGTGTTCCTAACACTTCTGCTCCTGGAGTAAAAGAAGATGGTAGCACCCTGAGATTCATAAGGGAAGACGCAGGAAATATGGTGGAGTTGAACATTTTTTTGTTTTGTTTTTGATTTTTGTTTTTGTTTTTCGATACAGGGTTTCTCTGTGTAGCTTTGCACCTTTCCTAGAACTCACTTGGGAGCCCAGGCTGGCGTCGAACTCACAGAGATCCACCTGGCTCTGCCTCCCAAGTGCAGGGGTTAAAGGCGTGTGCCACCACCACCCGGCGGAGTTGAGCATCTTAATATACCTGGGGTATCTTTTGGGGATCCAGGTCTTTAAGATATCACCAAGCACAAGAAAAAAAAGGCCCTCCACAGGCAAGAATCCACTAACAAGAAAAGCTAAGAATTGGATCCCCAAAGACCCAGGCACTGACATTAGACCTAGAAACAGAACACAAATGTATCTGTTTAATCTGTTTAGGGAAAGAAAGAAAGGAAAATTAGAGTATGATCACAGAACAAGAGAACCTCAAAGCCAGAGAGGGAAGTTTGAGGGAAAAGTTAAATAAATCCTCTAAAGATAGAAACGTAATTATTGAAAAATTAAAGCTAAGGCTACTGAGAAGTCTGCAGGATAAAGAGCGTGCTATGCAGGCATGGGGACAAGAATTCAGGTCATCAGTACTGATGTAAATGCTAGGTGGGCATGGCGATCCACTGTAATCCTAGCACACAGGAGACAGAGATGAGATTCCTGGATAGCTAGACTAACTATATCAGTGTGTTCTGGGTTCAACTGAGAGACCCTGCCTCATTGAACAAGAAGGACAGTGTTTGAGAAAGATTTCTGATGTCAACCTTGGGCCTCCAAGTGCACATGTACATTTCTAATGCACCCTCATATACACACCAAAATGGGTGTACACACCTGCACACACATATAAACACACAAAATAAAATTTAAAGCTCATTGCAGAGAAAATATTAGTCAAATAGAGAATTGGTGAATTGAAAGATAAATCAAAAGTCATTAATAGGAGCTGGGAATAGTGGTGCATCCTGTCACTTCAGGGGCAGGAGGAAGGTAGGAGGATTGATGCCAAGTTTAAGGCCAGCCTAAGCTACAGAGTAAGCACCAAGCCTGCACTGTAGAATGAAACCCTGCCTCAAAAACTAAGAACAATAACCAAATGTTTTATTAGGAAAGCCAAGGCAGAGAGAACATGCCAGAAAATATGCGGTAGAAAAGACCCAGAAATCAATACAAAGTACAGATGGACTGAGACTCAGGGGCAGAAATGACTCAGCAGCCCCTGGGTTCTCGGGGACATTTACTCAGCCCTGCTCAAGATGAACTGAAGGATGTAACTCAGCAGGGGAGGCTCGCCTAGCAAGCACAAGGTCCTAGGTTTGATCCCCAACACCAAAATAAACAAAAGAAACCTAAAGATGGGCTGGACTGGCTTAGCAGTCAAGAGCACTTCCTGCTTGTTCCTGCTGTTATTTATTCCATTGAAAAAAGACACCAGGCTGCAAGACAGTAGTGTGAGCATGAAGAACTGAGTCTGGATCCCCAGCACCCAGCACCCAGCACCCAGCACCCACGTGAAGAGCCAGAAGTGGGAATGGAGCAGAGTGTGTGCTTCTAATCCCACCACTAGGGAGGCAGAGACAAAAGGGTCCCTGGAGCCCACTGGGCAGCCAGTCCAGCTGAATTAGCAAAACATCAGGTGGAGAGCAAGAGGGGAAGACATGTCTTTGCTTGGGAAGGACACACACCTTTAATCCCAGCACTTGGGAGGCAGAGCTAGGTGGATCTGTGTGTTCAAGGACACAGCCAGCATGGCAACACACGCCTTTAATCTCAATACCAACCATAGAAAACCTGGAGGTCTGTAAAGACAGGCAGTGACGAGGAGGTCATGTGGCTGGGTTTACAACCAATGAGAAGGCAGAACAGAAAGTCTATATAAAAGACAGGACACAGGAAGTAGGCCTCTTGCGGAGAGGAAAGACAGCAGCAGCAGTGAAGGGTAAGGTTTTCAGCTCTCAGCTATTGCTCTGACCTCTTGGCTTTTAACTCTGCAATTGGCTCTGTGTTTCTTTTTTAACAAGACGGTTACATTTACAGGAGCGTGTGCCTCTAATCCCACCACTATGGAGGCAGAAACAAGAGGGTCCCTGGAGCCCACTGGGCAGCCAGTCCAGCTGAATTAGCAAAACATCAGGTGGAGAGCAAGAGGGGAAAACATCCCATGTCCTCACCTGTCCTCCACATACATGTACACACATGTGCACTCCCAAATCCTCTCCTGTACCCCCATGTCCCACTGTACCCCTTGCTTTCCTCAGCAGTTTCTACTTCCTGTTTTTCATTTCATTTCTTCTGGTCTGTCTACAGTTAGCTCCAAACAGCCTTTCGTCCTTATTAGGGCACCAAAGCCACTCACGTCAGTAAGCTTACTTCTTCATCAGTCCTAGAAGGTAGCATGGAGGTGGCAACCCTCTCACATCGCCCCTGGGTACATCTTTTCCACTGACTTCCTGGCCCTTGTCTCCAAGTCTCGGGGATGGGGTAAATTCTTCCCAAATGTCCTTGGCGAGGACAGGCTTCTTCAGGGTACCCTAAGGAGGCACAAACTTCTAAGGACAAGTGGCAAGCAATGACAGGAACTCCCATTTCCATAGTTCCAGAGGCCAGACGTCAGCTGGGCCATATTCTCTCTGAGGCCCCTAGGGAGGGCCTTTCTTGCCTCATCTTCCTGCTGCTTCCAGGAGCCCCTGGTTTGTATCATTCGCCTCCTCTATCATTTTGTGTCCTGTGGTCCCTTGTCCAAACCTGAATCGCCTCAACCTGATTACACATACACAAACCTTATTTCCACAGGAGGTCACACTTACAGGTGCCAAAAGTTAATTGAATTTATCCCTCTGGGGGACAGGCCAAGCCATGACACCCAGTCTTCTGACTACAAGCACCCCCACCTCTGTTGCAAAGGGTCAAGGGCCCCCTCTTCTCCCCAGGCCAGATGGCTGTTTGCTGCAGAGCTCCTAAGATGGAAGCTTCTCTCTCCATTAACTTTGCATTTGTATTTTATTCCTTAAAACTGTGGGAGATTCAGGCTGTGGAACCCCTCTGCCCTGGAAACCCCAGCCTTGGAATGCATCACAACGGACTTGGAAATGGTGCCTCTCAGCTTGTCTACATCAGGAGTCCCAACTCTTCCTCACCAGTCCCTTGCCCAAATGTCTTACCTGTCTTGATGCCCACTCTAGGTACACCAGACAATCACCCACAGACACACTTGGCTCCAAGAACCACTCTCTAACTTGACTGTATCTGCAAAGTCCTTATTTCAATGAGACGTCACAGACACAGGCACTGGGAGTTAGAGACTGAACTTACGTTTCTATGGGACAGGATCAGTGTAGCATGAATCTCAAAGAGTTCTTATTAATAAGGACAAACCTGAGGCCAGTTATTGGGGTGATTGCTGGAAGATCAGAGACACAGAACAAACCACAGTTTCCTCACCTGGCCAGTCCCTCAGCTGGTCTTGTTTCCTCAGACTGGAAGCTTCTGAGTCCTCATCCCAAAGGCTCTCAGCTGAACTGTGTTGCTCCAAAGCCTGAACGCTTAACCAACCAAATGCTTAACTAACTACATGCTTTTCTCTTTAGTTCCTGGTCCTCACGCCTTATATACCTTTCTCTTTCTGCCCCCACTCCCTGGGATTAAAGGCATGGGTCACCATGCTTAGCAGTTTCTAAAGTGGCCTTGAACTCAGAGATCTGGCTAGCTCTGCCTCCCAAGTGCTGGGATTAAAGGTGTGTACCACCACCGCCCAACTTCTGCTATAGCTTACTCTTCCCATTTTCTAGCCACCAATTTTGGCTTTGTTCTAGTGGCTGTCTGTTCTCTGACCCCAGATATGTTTATTTCAGGGAACACACAATATTTTGGGGAACACAATACCACCACAGATCAGAGCTCTATCAGGCAGGGTGTGCCAAGTGTCTAAACCTCATCATCACCCTGGCTACACCTGGTGTGACTCACTGTCTTTTCTCACCTGGTGACTGCCCGTGCCTCCCAGAGGCTGTCCTCCCAAGCCAGCTCTCTGGAGCCCAGCAAGAGGGATACAGCCAGTACACAGGAGTCGGACCCCACAGCCCCATCCTCACGTATTTGGGGTGGGGACCAGTAGCCTGTGAGGCCCTCTGGCCATGACCCATCCCCCACTCTGTGATCTCACATTCCCATTCACTCTGTCTTGGTCACACTGGCCACCATATTATCTCTGTGGAGGACAAGCAGGATTCTAGTCCAAACTGACTGTCTCTCCACCTTGACACCCCTCCTCCAGGGGACAATCCCTTTTCTCACACGCCCCAGGCTTCATTCAGACTCACCACCCACTTCATGGAGGACATCCTCACCGCCTGTAGGCAGTCATCCTTGGCATCCCAACCCCCCTACCCCATTCTTCCTTCTCCTTATGTAATTGCCACTTGCCAGACACTTCCAGATTTCCCCCAGGAACTATGGTTACTTGTTAGAATCTGTCATGCCCACTAGCATGGAGTCCAACAGGATGGAGCTTTGTCTGTTCCAAGCATTGTGAATCCTAAGTTCCATGAACAGAGCCAGGCTACATAGTGCTCAGATCTCTGTGAAAGGAAGAAATGGAGTATTATCCACATGGAGGAACAATAGTGTTCATTTTGTGGAGCAGAAAAGAATTAAGATGCTAAAACATCCTCACAGCAAGGGTGTTTCTGTCTGGGCATGCAGGGTCTCAGTGGGGTCTGCCCTCTCTTTACGTTTTTGTATGTTTGAGAGGATGGTCACACTATTGATTAACTTCAGACTGTTCACTCTTGTATCTAGGTTAGAATTTGCAGAGCAGCCACTAAAAAGTAGAAATAAAAGATACAATTGCTAAGCCATCTGCAGTTCCAAAATGAAATAGGGAGAGGTGAACCTCAATCAATGGAGAAAAAAGAAGAAACAATCACACACACACACCTTCATACACACACACACACACACACACACACACACACACACACATTCATACACATACACACATTCATACACACACACATTCATGCACACACTCATATACATAAACATTCATACACACACTCATACACACACATTCATACACACATTCACACACATTCATGCACACACTCATATACATAAACATTCATACACACACTCATACACACACATTCATACACACACTCATATACATAAACATTCATACACACACACATTCATACACATACACACATTCATACACACACACATTCATACACACATTCACACACACACTCATATACATAAACATTCATACACACACTCATACACACATTCATAGACACACACACACACACACACACACACACACACACACACACACACACCAAACATGGAAAGTACTAGATAACAATAATGAGTTTAAGCCAATCAATAGTTATATCCAGGAAAACAGATTCAGTTTTCAAAGTAAAAGGAGCAACTGGCATAATTTTAAAGAAAAATCCTGCTATTATTCTGCTTGAGCCCACCATGACCAAAACAAGGAGCAGACCATTTTAACTGAGAGGGTGGTGGGAGACAGGAAACACCGTCCAAACACTGGAAAACAACATGGGTTTAACGAGAACGCATCACCTGCTGTGGCCAAGGGGCTCACTGCAAAATGATGAGATATTTGGTTCAGTAGGAGACACCAGGCTGGGGAGATGGGTCACTGGGTAAGGTGCTTGCTGCCCAGTGACCTGGCCTTGGACCAACGTGGCAGAGGGAGAGAATCAACTCTCACAATTGTTCTTTGACCTCCAGACGTGAGCTGTAGCATGTGTGCCCGCCCCCAGGAGTGCCCAGTCACACCCCAAATAAATACGTGAATGCAATAAACATTTTGGGAGGAAGACATACAATTCTAAACTCATATACAGCTAATAACTTCACCTTGACATAGATACAGCAACAGGCTAAAAAGACGCAAGGAGAAGTTGACAGTGGGGAATTTAAAAATACATGGAAAATCAAATAGAAAAAATGTGCAAAACCATAAAGAATTAAATGGACATGGCGGTTAGGCTCCGAGGGGCTGGGTCAAAGGGTCTGATCACAAAATTGGATAGTAGAGAGTCATTCTCTTAAAATCTAACAATACAGCATGGATGATAGAGATGTCATATAGGATGTGATACTCTTTCTCCCCTGGGATGCATAAAAAGAGCTGAAATGCCAAAAGGGCCCTGGCAGAAAGCAGGAGAGGAAGGTAAAGGGCCCAGGAAACTGGTGGGAGAGAATGGATCCCCTGTGTATGGTCACAAAACCTGCTAATGAGTGTGTTCCATAGGGAAGACAGGAGAGTGCACTGTTCCAAGGCTGTAAAGAATGTGCCCAGTATCATTTCTTTGCATGTCAAGACTGAGGCCCAATGAAAGAGAAGCTGGTGGAGGAACAGGCTGGCAGGGAGCAAGGGATCAGGTCCTATAGCAGCCAAGACCAGGGCCTGACTAGCAAAGTCACTAAGATGAACATGAATGTCAAGGAGCTGCTGCAGACCTGGTAGTCGGGAATTAGAGTGAAGGCCATTAGAACACAGGACAGGAAGGATGCCCAGCTGCTTAGAAGAAACCTGGCAGGATTTAGGGAGGCTGATGACAGTCCTCTGAATAGAAAGTCTTAGACTCTCACACAATCTCTGGACCTGGGTCACATTTCAGAGCTTGAACCCAGTGAAAAAAGAGATGGTCAGATACCATAGAGAAAGAAGTTCCACAGCAAGTTTATTCAAGGGATGAACTTGTGAAGGTCCTATCACCATTTATTTGAGCATGGGTGTGTAAGGGAATATTTGATATTTTGAGAACTGTTGGATGCAGATTTCAAGTTGACGCTGAGACTCAGAGACCCCAAGAACCACCATGGTGACTCTTTTATATGGGGGGGGGGTGACTGATAATTCCTGGGAAAAATCCACTTATGTGGGACCATCTGGACCATGGGTCTATATGGTGACCATTTCTTATGTCTTCTAGTGTGTAACTGGGATTAACATACCAAATTGCTTTAGCCCCACACCAAGGTCTCAGATCTATTGGATATGCAGGGGGAAGGGCAATTAAAAGCTACTTAAATTGCTCTTCCCTTTGTGTTGGTTGAGATAGCAACCCAAAACTGCACACCCCAAGAAGAAGGTGGGGATGAGCACTTGCCTTGAGCATCTAAAGGAAGTAGGGGTGATCTTCATTTATTTCTAGTGTAGCCCCTGCAGAGAACAGTAGGCTTTGCAATGATGTAAGGACTGTAGGCGCCACTGCTTGGCAGGTTAATCAGTCATAACAACAGCCTGAGGTCTTCTCTAGAGCAAAACATTCCAACCTCAGATTAGAGCATACAGTAAATAGTGAATGGTTTATAGACAGCTCCACTCTTTTCCAACTCAATCAAGAAAGAGTTTTATTCATGTAAAATGACAGCACAGTTAACACTCATGTACAACAAACAAGCAAAATTAAATGAAGCAAAACAAGAGCCCAAAGTATAAGGAGTAAGACAAGAACACTTGAAGCCATTTCTATTTGAGATTAGTAGCCAGTGCAATTGAGCAAGATAAAGGAAATCAGGACAAAGATCATGGAGGAAAACACTGACACTTTCATGATGGGTAGATGAAGGGATGTACAGAGAGTATAGGATTCAGGAGTAGACAATCATACTAAATCAGCTTAGAGATACTGGGCACAGGTCAACACACATAAAAAGGAACTGCACTTCTTTGTGCTGGCAGTCATAAAATAAAGATGAGAAGTGCTGGAAAAGCATGCAAAACATCAATGCCCGAGGAATAAATCTGATAAAACCACAAAGCTTCACACAGTGAGTCCACAAAGCTGCACACAGTAAGTCCACAAAGCTGTACACAGTGAGTCTACAAAGCTGCACACAGTAAGTCCACAAAGCTGTACACAGTGAGTCTACAAAGCTGCACACAGTAAGTCCACAAAGTTGTACACAGTGAGTCTACAAAGCTGCACACAGTAAGTCCACAAAGCTGTACACAGTGAGTCTACAAAGCTGCACACAGTAAGTCCACAAAGTTGTACACAGTGAGTCTACAAAGCTGCACACAGTGAGTCCACAAAGCTGTACACAGTGAGTCCACAAAGCTGTACACAGTGAGTCCACAAAGCTGTACACAGTAAGTCCACTAAAGGCTGCAACCCAGTCTTGCGCTATATTAAATCATTGCAGATCATGTTTGGCACATGAGAAATGGTCCCCACATACTTGCTGAAAATGAATGAATACACCAACCAATATTTACATGTATCATGTCTTCCCTTCTTACTGTCAATGTGCTCCCTTCTTCCATGCCTGGGTGTAGTATCACCTCCTCCCTTCACCCCCTTTTGTAAAGAGCTATCTTTTTTTTTTTTTTTTTTTGTGGAGCTGAGGATCGAACCCAGGGCCTTGCGCTTGCTAGGCAAGCGCTCTACCACTGAGCTAAATCTCCAACCCCAAGAGCTATCTTTTTAACCCTACTATCACCATCTCCACTAATCCAGCTGTGCCTACTAGTGAATGTCCATTGGGATAGGGCTCGTGGACTATTACATTCCTTCCTTCCCAGATGAAGACAGTGGCAAGGGTCTTTGAACCCTCACCTGAGTTTCCAGCCATTCCTCCAAGCCTTTTGTATACAATCATGCCCTAATTGCATCCGGGGTCTTGGGAGAGTAGGTAGAGCCTACAGGCTAGGAAAGGATAAGGGAAGGGACTCCGTCTACATTAGATGAAGACACTGGGTAGAGCCTCAGGCTGGGGAAGGATAAGGGAAGGGAAGGGGCTCCATCTATATTAGATGAAGACACTCTAACGCAGCTGCTTCATGGACACTCGTGATGGAATTGTACTTTGGATTGTCCTTAGAGCCTCAGGAAGGGGAGAGGAATCTGTTCGTTTTCCACAAGGAAGGAATTTTAGCAGTGCCCCTATACCAGTGTCTGCTGTGGGATGGTCTTACTCTACACTGTGAATATGTGTTGCTACCATTGGTTAATAAAGAAGCTGCTTTGGTCTATGGCAAGACAGGTTAGAGGCAGGTGGGAAAACCACACAATTATACAGGGAGAAGATGGGCGGGGGGTTGGGGGGGACCAATGACAAGATGTAATGGAACACAAGTAAAGCTGTGAGACATGGTGTGGCAATACATCATTGATGAATAGAAATGGGTTCATTTAAGATGAAAGAGCTAGCTAGCTATAAGCCTGAGCCATAGACCAAACAGTTTGTAATTAATATACGCCTCTGTGTAATTATTTGGGACAGAGCAGCTGTGGGACGCAGGAAAACTTCTGGCTACAAGGGACAGTCCATGTTATGACTCCTTTGAATTGTCCGTCACTGCACTCTAGTGATGAATCACTCAGGCGACCATCCAGTGTCCACCTTCCCTACTGGGCTGTCAACTCCACCATGAGAAATGTACCTGGCATGAGGAAGTGCCCCAGGATGTTCACTGACTGCCTGATTTAATGAATTTGCTTTGGCCTCTGAGAGAGTTCATTCAATACTCATGACTTCAGTGCAGCCTTCACATTTTCCATTTCCCTGAAGAGATCCACCCTCACTGGCCACCGTCCATCCATTCACATGGTTTTCCCCAAGGTAACTGCGTGGTCCAGGAGCCATGCTATTGTAGGGACACAGCCATAACTAAGCCTCATGACATCTAAGCACTGATTTCCTGGGTTGCAGAGACACAAGGAGAAAGGTTTTAGCTAGTTGCAGAGGATGGGGGTATCTTCTCCTTTTTGCAACATTTTATGTAATCCCCCCAATAGCTGAGGGAGGACATCCCCCCTCTCCTGCTTGTCACATACAATAATCGTCTCCCATGGAATTCCAATTTGGTGGCTCTCTCGGGCGAGTAGTCATCTAAGAAAACCTTATTAATACAGTCAGAGCTTGTGGTAGCTGTGATTCATTTAAAACTAAGATGGAGGAGAAAAATCGATACTACTTAGCTCTGGTCACTTTACATTGTGCTATAATCAGGGTAAGTGTCTCTTGTAAATATTCCGCCCCTACCAGTTTATCAGACTCACCAGCCTCTGTCCCCACCCTAATCCCCATGATTTTGTTCAACATTGTGTTTTATTCACAACATAGCAGGTGACCACCCAGAAGAGAGTCCCCGCAAACTTATCACTGAGCAAATTCTCCTTGTCTATAGTCAGATCTAATACATGGACTTAGAGCAGCTCCACATGCTTGCCTGATGCTGCCTGGCACTTCCCTGAATTTGCATGCTGCAGTGCAGTTCGATCCCTGCCTTGACTACAGGCACACAGGCAGGCCTAAGCTTTGAGCAGCAAGAAACTCTGAGCCAGGAATGGGGTCTCCCTGATACAGCCCTGGCACGTAGGCTATGACGTCAGCTTTGTTGTGCACCCTTACCCACTTTCTTTCGAGCTTGCTAGCTTCACATACCTGCCTATGTCTCCAGGACTTCCTCTCATCCCAGAAAAGGCAGGCAGCATATGAGCTGTAACAGCCCTGGTGGCAGGATCAGCCTCTCAGCAGAGCAATCACATCTCCCTGTGGCCTTGAAAGGATGGAAAAATGGATCCTGGCAGGGCAGGACAGAGAAGCATAGGCTCCACTTGGCTCTGCACATTTTTCTTGAACCACTATAAGCATCTCGTAAATCTCGTTAAAATTATTAAGTATCACCCAGAAAGGGTGATGAAATCACACCCCCACCGCCTTGTCTGGCTGCTCAGTGTTGTGTCCAGTCAGGATATTCCTGTCAGCCTGTCACTGGCCCAGGGCAGGGATGAGATGCGCCACGGGCCACGTGGATGTCATTCTGCTGAGCTGCCCTCAGAACATTCCCATCTCCTCTACCTGCTGTTTGAAGACATCAAACACAATCGAAAAGACACACATGGAATTGCTTTCAGTTCACTACAGCCCTTTGATGGAGCGGCCTACTTAGGGACGTGGGCAAAGCCCTGAGCAGGGTTTTCCATTCAGACATCGGTCATTTTACCACTGCACATTTGTCAACCCATTTGAGCCTCAAGAGACACTGTCATCATTCCCAGTTTGCAGATGAAGACAGGGAGTTAAGTGACTTCCTGGAGGTCACACTGACTGACTGATCTCAGGCTACTCGTCCTTGCAATAACTGCCACTGGGCACTGACCAGGGAAGTACCAATGTTCTGGACCCCAAGTCTTCCAGGACCCACACTGGAGGAAGCACAGAGAACAGCTGCTTTAGACTTAGTCGTCCCTGCCCCTCAAGCCATTGGATGAATAAACACTTTCACCCTGCCCAGCTCCCCCACAGGCTGTGGCAATGAGCTTTTGGGGGAACCCCAACTCACCATCTAGTCTCAACTCAAAAGCCACAGCCCCTGAGAATCATCCTGCTTCCTTGGGGAGACTGGAACAGGTACCCCTCTAAGATCTCTCCCTCACATCTGCTTGCACAGAAGACACTTCCCTCCTGCTGTGTTGGGTGTTGTATGCACTGTCTCCCTTAATCTCTTCTGAGCTCAGTAGCATCCCTCTGAAATCCATGTCCACTCAGAACCTCCAGAGAGACCTAGGAAAAGGTTGTGATGGTTAGCTTCAATAATCAACTGGATGCCACCTAGGATCACCTAGGAAGAGAATCTCTGTAGGGGATTGTCTCAATGAGTTCACTGATATGGGAACACTGGCTGACTGTGAATGGCACCATTTCTGGCAAGAGGTCTGAACTGTACAAAGTTAGAGGAATCAGGCTGAGCAGTCGGCGTGCACACACTCACCCCTGACTGAATATGATTAACTGCTTCAAGTTCCTGCCTTGACTTCCCCACAGCAACAAACTGTAGCCTGGAACTGTGAGCAGAATAACCCCTTTCTCCCCAATTTGCTTTTTATCAGGGTGTTTTATCACAGCAACAGACATGGAGCTAGGACAAATGGTCTTTGGAGATGTAACTGGTTCAGATGAGGTCATACCAGATTAGACCCAATAGTGACATTGTTCTCAAAAGGTCATGTGGAGACCAAGGGAAGAAAAGATGGCGTGGAGACAGATGTAAGGAACACCAGATTGGTGTCACATGTTTACAATCACATGGAGAGATACTATGATTGCTAGAAGGCCCCTAGAATCTCACAAGGTTCTCACCCAGAACCTCTACTGGAGAAATCCCCAGTTTACATCTTGATGTCTGCCATGGTGAACATGTCAATTTGACAGGATCAAGGTGACTGGCCCCTGGACAGCTGTGGAAGGATGTTCCAGATTGGGTTAGCCTCCAGGCACACCTGTGAGGGGTGTCTGGGTTTGGTTAAATGGTGTAGGAAGACTCACATTAACAATGGCTGTTACCTTCCCACTGGACAGGGTCTTAGCTTCATACAGAGGAGGAAATGAGTGGAGTGTAGCCACTGTTCTCTGCTTCCTGACCCCTGCACAATCTGAGCCAGTTGCCTCAGGCTCCTGCCACCAAAGCTTCCCTTCCAGAGGGACTGTGCCCTCTACCCGTGAGTCCAAATGGCCCCTTTCACCTTAAGTTGACTTTGCCAGGGTGTTTCTTCATCACAGCGATAGGAAACGTTCCCTAGACAGTGCCATGTGTTAGGCCTTTAGAACATTGGGGCAAGGGATAGTTTTCTTTGTTTGTTTGTTTGTTTGTTTGTTTTGGAGGCCACTCAGTTTGTAGTTCTTTACTACAAGAGCATAAAGAGATTTTTTTTTTTTTTGAGTCAGGTTTCTCTGTTGTAGTTTTGGTGCCTGTCCTGGATCTTGCTCTGTAGACTAAGCTGGCCTTGAACTCACAGAGATCCACCTGGCTCTGCTTCCCAAGTGCTGGGATTAAAGGTGTGTGCTGCTGCCACTTGGGTGAGATTTTTTAAAAAAGTTTTTATAGGGCATGGTCCTAAGGGAAGATGGCCTGACAGATGTCAGGTGAGGCATAAAGTCCAGAACTGTTTAGAGGGCTGCACACACTAAGCCGCTCAACACGACCAGCCAGGGCCAAAGCCAAACCCTGGCTGCTTCCCTGACCCCACTCTGAGCCAAGGAGCAGGTCCACACAGGAGAAAGGAGTAGAGAAGGCAAAGGCGCTTCCTCTGGCTTCCAGGTTTCAAATCCTTTACCTAGGATACACAGAACTAAATTCTGCCATTCCTCCCCGACCACCCCCAGCCCCCAGGCCCAGACCAGTCCTCCCCAACAGAGCCACACAAGCCTTTGAACTGGCAACAGAAACAGTGTGTCTCCAACTTCACACTCTCACAGCTCCCTTTCTGAAGGCATCGAGTCCCAAGACACCTAGGTAGGCTTAAGGCAAACCTTGGCCCCATGAAGCTCCATGTCACCAGCTGCCAATCGCCTTCCAGGAGGAGCAACTGGACTGCATCTTCCAACATGCTTTCTTTCATCCCTTGTACTCCCTGACATGCATCACTGAGCCTGAAGCCCAAAACCCCTTCAGCAGCCTCCTGTCTCCAATCTCTTTCTCTGAATCGAATCATTTCTCATGTCCACTTCTCAAGGTCACATCTGCCCTTCAGCCCGAGTCTCAGGATGATTAGAACTCAGGAATGCTGCCTGCTGCTTGGAGGGGAGGTTGGGTCTGGTGGGGGTTGGGGGCAGTTACTGGCAGGCCTTAGATGAACAGTAAAGCCATTTGAAAGCCCTGGAGTGCACTTGAAGCTGTGCCCCATAAATGAAGAATGGGGGTGGATTGATTTATGACCCAGAGGGAGAAAACTGTGTCCAGAATGTGGATGATTTGTCCACTGTGTGTGGAATCCCAGTAAAGCTGTGTCTTTCACAGTGTTTCCTGGGCCCCTGTTGCAGCCTACTTGGAATCTAGTTTAGGACTGTCAGTAGTCATTACTTAGGACACCTGGTTCGCAGATGAAAAGAGGCAATTGCGCCCCACTGGCAGGGTGGCTGAGGGCCATGGACAGTGTTATGTATGCATGTCTCACCACAGTCCTCTGTGATCACAGAGCACTTGATTCTTCATTCTCAGGGGCATGCCCAGAACATGCTGGGACTGTCCCCTCCCCCTTGCCCCCAAGGTGCTCCAGGACCCTTTCCTGTCTGTCACTGGTTTTAGCCAAACACATAAGGGTGTGTCCTCTTCTGCTGGCCCCATGAGCTGCTGGATAAAGGATTCTACAGACACTCTCAGTCTGCCTTGGAGGACACAGGAAGCTACAACATTCATGGAAGAGAGTTTGGGGCTCCAGGAGGGAGAATAGCACTGGGTGAGGAAGGTGACCCAGAAGTGACCTTCGAGCCTAGGAGAGAATGTGCGTTAACTCCACTGCACAGCCCAGAGAAGGTGTCCTCCAAGGAAGTGAGCTTCCAGCCCTGTAAATAACCATCTCTCAGGAATATTGGGACTGGTTTCCCTGCCTGATCTGGGTTGGAGTTTTGAGTCCTAGGTAAAGAAAACAAAGGCTCTCCAAGCACACAACGCTGGGGCCAATGCCCCCGGTGTGCCCCAACAGCTCTAAGCACCTGCCACGGAGGGCTGGCAGCTGGGGCTCAGGGGCAAGCCTCCCCACCTGCCTTCTTGCTTTGTACATGCTCTGTCTGCCTATGTACCCTTTCCTAGTGCATCAGGCTAAACTTACAAAGACATGCAAGGTAACTGAGGACAACTTGATCCTATGAGTTTAAAAAGAAGCATGCCCCAATTCTGCTTTAATATGACATCCCCATGATTCCAAGAAATCAAACCCTCACCCATAGTAAGGAGAATACATCAACAAACCCTAGCTTGGTGTTCATAAAGTCTCCCAAATCTCTTCTAATGGTGTTGGGAGGAGGGTAATAGCTCTATATCAGGGTCACAGGGAGCTACCTAAAGAGAATATCTACACTGACAGGATGGTACCTGAGGAGGACGTCTACAGGGACAGGATGGTACCTAAAGAGAATATCTACATGGACAAGATGGTATCTGAGGAGGATGTCTACATGGGCAAGATGGTACCTGAGGAGGAGTCTACAGGTACAGGATGGTACCTGAGGAGGATGTCTACAGGGACAGGATGGTACATGAGGAGGGTGTCTCCAGGGACAGGATGGTTCCTGAGGAGGGTGTCTACAGGGACAGGATGGTACCTGAAGAGGATGTCTACAGGGACAGGATGGTACCTGAGGAGGATGTCTACAGGGACAGGATGGTACCCGAGGAGGGTGTCTACGGGGACAGGATGGTACCCGAGGAGGGTGTCTACGGGGACAGGATGGTACCCGAGGAGGGTGTCTACGGGGACAGGATGGTACCCAAGGAGAGTGTCTACGGGGACAGGATGGTACCCGAGGAGGGTGTCTACGGGGACAGGATGGTACCTGAGGAGGATGTCTACGGGGACAGGATGGTACCCGAGGAGGGTGTCTACGGGGACAGGATGGTACCCGAGGAGGGTGTCTACGGGGACAGGATGGTACCTGAGGAAGGTGTCTACGGGGACAGGATGGTACCTGAGGAAGGTGTCTACAGGGACAGGATGGTACCTGAGGAGGCTGTCTACAGGGACACAGGGTGGTACCTGAAGAGGGTGTCTATGGGGACAGGATGGTACCTGAAGAGGGTGTCTACAGGGACACAGGTTGGTACCTGAGGAAGGTCTCTACAGGGACAGGATGGTACCTGAGGAGGCTGTCTACAGGGACACATGGTAGTACCTGAGGAGGCTGTCTACAGGGACACATGGTGGTACCTGAGGAGGGTGTCTACAGGGACAAGATGGTACCTGAGGAGGGTGACTACAGGGACATGGGGTGGTACCTGATGAAGATGTTGACATCTTATCCAGCATAAGATGGTGTTACTAGAAAGTACAAAATACTAATAAAAGGAATAAAAAGTACCTAATTAAGCATATACATACACTGTGGCTCTGCATTATAGGTCAGCACTGGACATCGCCAGCTTTCCCTGGAGTGATCCCCAGTCACCATATAGCACCAAGCACAATGGCAGCAGATTCCCTTTGCAGCTCTAGACGAACAGACCCAAAGGGAAGGAACTACAACAGCCTTGATAAATCTGGAGGAGAAAAACCACAGCTGGGCAAATTCAACTGCTCATAAACCTACAGCAATCAGGACAGTGTGGTATTGGTCATGTGGTAATGGAGATCAAAGGCATATAGATTGACAGATCAGAATAGACGTACCAGAAACAAATTCCATATGAATGACTGATTTTGTTTATCAAAGTGCAGAACAAATTTGAGGATGAAAGAATAGCTGTTATCAGTAAGTCGATTTAGAGCAATTGGCCAACTGGCCGTATCTATGCAACAAGCAGACAAGCCCTCCACATTAACCACACTTTAGAGAAGAGGAAAATGCAACATGGACCACATGGGCTGCAGGAAGCATAGAGGTGAGTCACGCATCACTGGGAAGCATCTCCTCCACATTCTCGCTTCTTCAGCCCTTTACTTCCTGTCCTTTTGTAGGGCACTACAGACCACTTGATCTAAAACTAGGTATCTGGGGTTAGAGAGATGGCTCAGTGGTTAAGAGCACTGGCTGCTCTTGCAGAGGTCCTGAGTTCAATTCCCAGCACCCACTGAGTTGCTCACAACCACCTGTAACTCCAGTTTCAGGAGATCTGACACCCCCTTCCACGGGCACCAGGAATACATGAAGACAAACACTCAGACACATAAAATGGGTCTTAGATCATTATTGAGCCTCTGCTATATTTTTCTCATGATTCTCCTTGTTCTACGACACGCACATGGTTTTCTAGTTCTCAGTGGCCTATCTCCTTACTCTAGATGGTGTGTGGAAGGGGCACTGCATCTCTGGTACCTAGAAGGTGGGTTTTAGCAACTGTAAAACAGATACTCATTGTCAGAGAGACTGTGAAACTGTAGCTGTGGGCTGGCCGGCACAGGGCTACCAGGCAGCTGCTGAGATGTACTCATCTGTATGGCATAAAGTACCGTGCATGTGGAATGTGGGCTAAAAGTGGCTAGGGATGGGATAGAGAGGTGGCTTGTTGGTTAAGAGGACTTGTTGAGGACCCTGTTTTGGTTCCCAGTATACAGGTGGCAGTTCATAGCCATATGTAACTCCAGTTCCAGGGGATACTGTACCCTCCTCTTCTGGACTTTGTGGGCACTGTAGTTATGTGGAATACATATATGTATGTAGGCAAACATCCATACACACAAAATAAAAATAAATAAACCTTCTTTTTAAGAAGTGGTGCCTTACATCTGTAAACCCAATGCTCAGGCTAAGGCCGGAGAGTCAGACTGTGGGATCCAGGCTAGTCTGGGCGGCTGTCTTAGTCAGGGTTACTACTGCCATGATGAAACACTATGACAAAAGCAACTTGGCGAGGAAAGGGTTTATTTGGCTTGTGCTTCCACATCACAGCTCATCATTGGAAGAAGTCAGGACAGGAACTCAAGCAGGGCAGGAACCTGGAGGCAGGAGCTGATGCAGAGACCATGGAGGGTTGCTGCTTACTGGCTTGATCCTCATAGTTTTCTTAACCTCTTTCTTATAGGACCTAGGACCATCAGCCCAGGGATGGCACCACCCACAATGGGCTGGGTCTATACTCATCAATCACTAATTAAGAAAATGCTCTATTGGCTGGCCCACAGCCTAATATTATGGAGGCATTCTCTCAATTGAGTCTCCCTCCTCCATGATAACTCCAGCTGTGTCAAGCTGACATAAAACCAGCCAGCACAACTACACAGCAGCAAGACCTTCATTTTAAACTAAACAAGCAGGGAAGTGAGACATGTATAGCATAGCCTCATTTTATACCAATGTGTATGAGAGAGCATGTATGTGCATGTGAGAGCATTTGTGAGTGAGTGTGTGTGAGTGTGTGTGTGAGTGTGTGAGTGTGTGAGTGTGTGTGTGAGTGTGTGTGTGTGAGTGAGTGTGTGAGTGTGTGAGTGTGTGAGTGTGTGTGTGAGTGTGTGTGAGTGTGTGTGAGTGAGTGTGTGTGAGTGTGTGTGTGAGTGTGTGTGTGAGTGTGTGTGTGAGAGTGTGTGTGAGTGAGTGTGTGTGTGAGTGTGTGTGTGTGTGAGTGTGTGTGAGTGAGTGTGTGTGAGTGTGTGTGAGTGTGTGTGTGTGAGTGAGTGTGTGTGAGTGAGTGTGTGTGTGAGTGAGTGTGTGTGAGTGTGTGTGTGAGTGAGTGTGTGTGAGTGTGTGTGTGTGTGAGTGTGTGTGTGTGTGTGTGTGTGTGTGTGTGTGTGTGTGTGACAGAGACAGAGTGTGTGACAGAGTTGCACTAGGGGCATTTTCGCTCCATAACTTTATTCTGCACATATTTTGACAATATGTTGTTTCATATAAAAATCAAGCTATTTCTTCTTTGGGACAGTTCCTCATCACTTCAGTTCAAACTGTAGCATGCTGAAGCTCTGCTTTTCAACAGGGAGAGCAAATTCTGTCCCTCTCACACCACAAGCCAGCAAAAGAGGAAGAAATGAAGTAACAACTAGTGATCCTTAGAGTGGATGGGTTCCTGAGAGTTTGACCTCTGCCAACCACAGTCAGGAATAATGGCTTTGCCTACAGTAACTCCCAACACCCCTACCCAGTCCCTGACGAGAAAATTGATGCCGATGAGGTCACAGGTTTGCTATACAGCCCCTGGACACCTTTCCCCTCGGCCCTCATCACAGGGCACTGCTGTTCTGTCATGTGTCCTACTCCGGGGACAGGCTCTGTGGTGGAAAATCTCTCTCAGCTTCAGAGCCGCTGTCCAGCAGGAAACTGGCACGGGAATTACCTGCAGGGCAAGCTGAGTCCACAGGAATGACTGACAGGAGAGAAGCCACCCCTGGACACCTGAAAAGGGCTCCCCAAGACCCTCATGACGAACTCCGACAGGGAGAAGCACAAACTCTAACTTGGAAACAGATGGGGCTCCCCACCTCCTCTCAATCTGTAGCATATGCATGCGAAAATACAAATCTTGTAACTGCAGATATTCTAGGTGTGTATTTCATTACCATCAACATCGCATATTTATAATTTAGTGGTGTGTAAAAATTTATAAAGGCACAACTAGTGGCTAATGACAGCTGCCATGGCAGCCCATGTTTAGAGGATTTTTCATGTCACTGAAGTCTGGCCTGGAACAGAATGCCACATGCATAAAACAGGTGATGGAAAGAGGAGAACAGGCTGGGGCTTCACGCTGACTCCAGTGTTAGATGCACAAAGGCTGTCCCCACTACTGTCACCAAGAGCAAGCTGCTCCAGAGAGGAGAAGGGATAGCACCTGTGGGAGGGACTTAGAAGCATGAACCAGATGCTCATGAGCCTAGTGCCAGCCTGCTTCAAAGTGCAAAGCTTTCTAACAGAGAATAACTAAGGCGAGGGACCCTCATGATGACGTGATCAATGCCATTGCCATGTTAACACATACATGATTTTATCACAGAAACAGAAAACCCCTGTCTTTCCCAAAGTGAGTCCTAAAATAGCTGCTTTTCGAGGGGACAGCATCTTCATTGAGCAGTAGCTGCAGAGAGCCAGCACAGGTCCTGAAGTTTACCCTGTAAACCATGGCTCTGGTCTTGCAACTCATCAATCCCGTGTACTAGATGACAAGAGGCTGGCCCAGGAACCTGGAAAAGCCCACAGCCCACTATGGATCTCAGAACAGCTTGGCTCTGGGTAAGGCTGGACAGGTGGAGGTTTCCACTGCAGGAAGGGAGCTAGCCTGGCAGCTCAGAGGCCCAGCTGCCCTTGTAAAAGGGGACCAGAGAGGAAGGCACTCTTACAGCATATATCCAGGTATATTCTGCACCCTCACTGCCCATCATGCCTGCCCCACTCCCCAGTGAAGACAGGGGATACTGGCATAACCTGGCATGTCTGTGCTATGGGTGAGGGTGAGGAACCTTCTTGAAGATGTCTTACACCATCTGTTGGTCAAACAGAACCAGAACCTTCCCTTTACTGGGGGGACTCTCCACAAGCCTCATCTGGGATGCCCCCATGGTTATTCATAAGACCCTCAACAGTCTCCAACATGTTTGATAGACACTCATCTGTTTTCACTCAGTACAATTAAAGTGCACCCATGTTTTCAAACTATCACTCCAAAAAAGTCCAATTACGCTGCAAATTAAAAAAAAAAGAATAATTAAAACCCATACTTCTCATAACAACACAGAGTAAGGCAATTGCCAGACATGGTAATAAGCAGTTTATGTAATTTAAAAAGCCAGACCCCTAATATGCACAGAACATTTTTTATGAGTTACTTCGAGGTGTCTTGGTGCACTTTGATCCTGGGGCCAGCCCCTGCTGTGGTGGCTCCCCTGTAACCCCAAATAATGGTGTGGAAGACTCCCTGTAAATGCTCGGGCTGCAGCTCCTATTGGAAGGCACATTTAACACAAGCTTGCAAAAAGGATGGTGGGTAATTGCCGCTTGAATCCAATGTGTGCTGTATCTCATCTATGATATGCAATTTAGAAGCGATATTCTAGCAAGAGGACTTTATGACTTGCTGTCATGATAAATAAAAGTTTATGGCATAATGGAATTAATATTTACTTTGAGTGCAACACGGTCTAGTCAAATAAAGTTGCTTGGGAATCACTTTGGACCAAGAGAGCATGAACATGTCACCTACTGACAACAGAGCTCTTACTGTCTCCTCGAACTGTTGGCTGATCATTCACAGTCTTTTGCTGCTTTGGGTCCCATGCTATAAACTATTATTGTACTTAGAGATCCTGATTTGCTGATGCCTTCAGTGCAGAAGGTCCCTGTAGAGTCGAGCAGCATGGAGAGGGTGGAGTAGGAGCCAGGCAAGAAGAGGAAGGAAAGAGAGATCACATGGTTCCCTTACCAGTTGGGGGACAGGGGACAACTTTGGTCATGTGAGTCCCTCTGGTGCAGCTGCATCCAGAAGGGAGTCTGTGGCTATCACAGGGCATGCAATCTCTAGCCTTCCTGTGAAGAGAGTCTTTAAAAAGAATGCAATCTCAAATTGAAATTACACAGTGGCTGCCTGATTCTAAAGTAAATATATAGCAGGCATTTTTTGTTTTTGTTTTTTACTTTATTCTAAATTATGATGACTGAAGGTACAGAGAACAGCCAGTCAGGTCTTAAATGATCTTAAGTGAACTGCTGTCAAGTTTTCTGGGAAGTGAGTGTCATGGGAGCTTCAGAACCCTTCACATGGCACCACAGGGTTCCTTCTAAGACCCAAGGACAACTTTTGTGTCCATTGTTTTCTATTATTTTCTCCTCTGTAGAACCCCCATAATAAAACTGGGGTTTGCCCTGATCAAAAGGAAACAGAGGCTTCCAAGCAAAATAAGATAGTAAGAAAGAAGGGTTAGAAGTCCTGAGCCAGCAGGATGGGGGCATTCTGGGGCCCCAGTCTGCATGGTCTGGGAATTGGGCTCCTGTCCCATTTTTGTGTTGGCTGAAGACAGCCAGGGAGGAGATGGAGGGACTTTGGTGGGAGATTCCAGGCAATCAAGACCCACCCACACCAGCTGTTGACTCTGGGGAGCTGCAGGCTCTGGGTATTGGAGACACATTTGAGTCATGAGGCAGTAGGAGGCAAATTGCCCAGACCATAAACAAGTGGGAGAATTCCAGTGAAAGGGTGGATTAGTGGGGCAGGCTGGACCCTCCCTCTGCATAGCTCCCACTGAGCCATATGTGAAAAGGAAAGGCAAGAGATTGCTGATGGTGCTGTCTGAAATGTGAAAGCAAAGACAACTTCAATCACATTCTCAGGCCTACTGAGTACCTTTCATGTGAAGCAATGGAGATGCTACTTCATGTACCGCTGTACCGTGAAGGAGCAGTTCCTCCCCAAGGATCAATCCATGCAAACAGGGGCAGCAGGGAGGGAGCCCTCGGAAGGGACCCAGTCTCTCCATCAGAAATTGAAACAAAATGTTCAGGGCTTAAGTTTTTGGGAAACCAGGTCCAGAAAACAGAAAGCATTTGCCTAATTTAAGGTCGCGGTGCAAGTAGGTAAAGACAAGAAACAAACTCAGGGCATATTGTTGAAGCCGCGCGCTCTTGGCCCAGGTCATTACTGAGAAGGAGCATCTGAGAGGCCAGGACACCCAAGCCAGGGTGGCAGGGAGGGGAAGCCACCAGAACGTCTAAAGGTGAGCCACTTGGGGCTGTGTTTGGACATTTTGGTGACTCCCAGCTAAGCTCTTCAAAGACAGACTCGTGTGAATGTGAAATGGTCCTAATATTGCTGGAGTTGTGGGTCAGGGACTTGGGGACCTAACAATGCTGGTGTGTCTCGGGTGCTCAATAAACAGTGATGGAAGGTCAAAGAGGTAGATAATGCAACGTTGTGAGTTCAGAGCTCAGGATTAAAAATAATAATGATAATAATTTGAAAACAAGATAGGTGTGGTAGCAGGTGCCTGTAATCGTATTGCTGGGGAGGCAGAGCTAGGCAGATCCTCAGGGCTCACTGGCTAGGCCCAGTCTAGTTTACTTGGTAAGTTCCAGGCCAGTGAGAGACCCTGTCTAAAACAAGGTCGACAGATGGCACCTGAGGAATGACATCAGAGTTTCCTCTGATTGCCACACATGTACACATGTGTATCTGTACCTGTACTCACATGTGCACACACAAATATGCATGTGCACACCAAGATTGATGAATACATAATTCAGTACAGCTCTATTGTAGAATCTGTCAATAAATACATGCCATGCTACAGG
The DNA here is from genome assembly GCF_903995425.1 of Onychomys torridus. Taxonomy (NCBI): domain Eukaryota; kingdom Metazoa; phylum Chordata; class Mammalia; order Rodentia; family Cricetidae; genus Onychomys; species Onychomys torridus. The sequence continues at coordinate 162,905,899 of NC_050444.1, forward strand.
TAGGAATGCTGGGATTCTAGTGTATGACAGGTGTTGGCACTCCAGGGCTCTTTGGGAACAAGATTCTAGAGATTCCTCTGACTGAGTGATGGGAAGAGAGCTCTTGAATGTGGAGAAAGGCACCAGTGTGGACAGATTTCCAGGAGGGAGGGCTTCTCCACCAGGCAGAGAGCATTATGGGTCACCTCTCAGTTTAAAGTTTTCAGCCAGAAGAGATAATCATTGTGTCTCAGAGAAGACAATGTATTTATGAGGGCTGCAGAGGCCTGAGTGGGCCCAACAGTGACTCCAGAATGAAGGGAGGTGAGGAGCAAGTGACATCATACATGAGAAGTCAGAGGACTGGGCAGCTCTGGGAAGCCTGAGGTTGAGGTACAGCCCAGCTGCAGCACGAGGCCCCTGTCTCCTGTCTTGATTCTTACACTGCACCTGCCATAAGGCGTCTGTCCTCTCACTCAGCCCCATAGTTCGCCATCCCAGGGCTTCTCCCGGAGCCCTGTGGATCTCTCCCTGAGAATCCCCTGATTGTAACGGAAGAATCATCTGAAAGGGCTTTGTTCATTTCAGATCACAAATCACTTCCCTTGGTTTCATCTTAACCCAAAGCCCTGCACCCCCTCACCCCCCAGGCTCCAGTTGCAGCGAGGACTGGTGTAGTACCTGCTTCAACTCTTCAAGCAGCCATGGAACTCAGCAAAGACCTCTGAGGATGCTATTATCAGACAACATACATCTCAGGGCCAATTCTGTGAGAGCTAAAGCATGGGGTGAGCCCAAGGTTTGAGCCCAAGGTTTGCCCAGTTTTCTGAATCATTCCATGGGGAACTGAAGCCCAGCAGCCTCCCTGATCACAGAAAAGGTAATCAGAGTTAGGGGGTGGTAGATGCAGATTTGGGCTCTACAGAGAGGGATGTACACAGGGGGATCTACAGAGGGGGATGGCCTGAGAGGCACTTACTAGAGGACAGAGCTGCCCACATGCAGAGCAAGACCCAAGCTGAACATCAATTCTTTGGGTCATGCAGAGATGGGGGAACCTTTGAATTCCTGCCCCTCTGGACTAGAAAGTCTTGGTTAAGTACATGGAGCAGGCAATCACTTAAGACTCCGGACAGGACAAGCCTTGGGATCGAGGACTGCATTCCATAATAAGGGCCAGAAATCTGCAAGAGGCAAAATAAAAATCCAACCCAAATTTGTTCAGACAAAACAGTAATTAACCTGCCTGCTTTACATCCTTGGATCTTTGGTTTGAGAAACAGACTCAGAGTCTCTATGGAAACAGACTCCTACAACCTGTCTCCCAAAGCAGCCCACCTGGTGATTACCAGGTACATGGATTGAATTGATCATCAGATTTATTAATTGAGATCAAAAGGGGCTTTCTGATGGGGGAAGGGATCTTTTGGCAAGAAGCTCATGGGTTTGAGGTCTATAGAGACTGCTTGGATGTTTTGAGCATGTATATTCTTAGCTGTTATGAGCATGTACTGCTCTTGCAGAGGACACAGTTCAGCTCCTGTGCCCACATCAGGTGGCTTACAATCACCTGTAACTCTAGCTCCAAAGATGTACTTATGGTGACCCAGAAGCCAAGTTCAGAGATACAGCCAAGGTGGAGGAAAGGCTTAGTTATACCAAATCTCTAGTGAGAGTGTCTGAGATGGAGTGATCACCAACTGGGAAAAGAAATCTTTAAAACCAAATATTCAGAAAGATCCTGGGCTGAGGGGAGCTCAGGGGTAGAGTGCCTGCTTAGAGTGTGCCTCCTGTGGCCTCTGAGGGTACCTGCACTCACCCTGCCCCCTGTCTTGATTCTGTTTGTTTGTTTGTTTGTTTGTTTGTTTGTTTGTTTGTTTGTTTGGAGATAGGGTTTCTCTGTGTAGTTTTGGGCCTTTCCTGGAACTCACTCTGTAGACCAGGCTGGCCTAGAACTCACAGAGATCTGCTAACTCAAAGCCCTGCGTGCGAGCGAGCGAGCACACACACACACACACAGCATTCTATCACTGAGCCATACTCTAGCCCAGGGGTCTTTCTGAGTACACAATTTTGTAGATTTATTTTTCCAGTTGGTCATTGCCCCCTCTTATCCACTGTCATCAGAAATTTGGTTCAGCCACCTCTGCCTCCATTTGGCAGTCTTTCTGAACTTGGCTTTCCAGCCACGGTTTCCTAGTTTTCTCCCTGCCCCCATTATGTCCCTGTGTCTCTATTTATTTTGCCAGCTTTTCTTCTAGAACGCTAAATGTTTTCTGTGAACCTCGGTCCTTGGCTGCTTTCTCTCCTTTATATGCCTTCTTTTGGTACTCTTCCATGATATCAAGCATCTGTATCCCTGGTCGGTCGAATGCTCCTTGAGCTCCAGACTTGAATTGGCTTTTCAGTTTCTAGACTTGGATGTCACTGTTACAATGGCCAAAGAACTCTTAATTTTCTCCCCTAAACTTCTCCCTTTGCCATAATCCCTCTTTCCTAATGGTACCACCACTCCCCCAGTTTCTTACCTCCCCAACTTCAGAATATCTCCAATGTGTCCTCTTCCTTCAGGACCACACTCATGTTCTTTGAAAAATGATTTATTTGTTTGATGTGTATGGGTGTTTTACCTTCATGCATATGTGTGCACCACATGCATGGCTGGTGCCTACAGATGTCAGAAGAGGACCTCAGATTTCCTGGAACTGGAATTACAGATGGTTGTGAGCTGGGAACAGAATCTGGGTCTTCCGGAAGAGCAGCCAGTGCTCTTAACTGCTGAGCCATGGCTTCTGCCCTCATATACAAGTTCTTAAAAAGTTCCATCAGCAATATCTTCTGGTACATGCCAACTGAGCTCAGTACTAACACCCTCCAGTGTGGTCAGATGTCACCTACAAGTCCATGTCAGACAACATGTGGGCTCCCAGGGAGAGCGATGCTAACATTAGCCCCAGCTCTCAGGCACTGCATAGTGATGGGAAGTGTTCTCACTGTCCTATGGTTTCCTTATGTAAAGCAGGCTTCCTGCAAGCACCTGAGCATCCACCCAAAGAGACAGCTGACCTGGATCTTCTCATCCCCACACTGACCTTCGAGTGTATTGCCACTGGTAAGTGTCCATGGAGCCACGTGGCTAAGGACTGAGGGTGGCATTCAGTGGGCAGCAGACTCAGTCCAAGAGCCTGAGAAATGGAATCATTCCATCAGCTATGGGAGGGAGCTTGGAAAAGACTCTACTCCCCTGTGCTGACACTGTAGCTGCCCATTTCTAAGCCCCCAGGAAGCAGACCATGACATGACAAGGACTCAACAAGTATTTGCTGAACTGATGATACATTTCACAGAGTAGCTTTTCCTGTGCAACTCCATGCTCCTGGAAGACTATCATTTGGGGACTATCATAAATGGAGCAGTCTGGAATGTGCTCCTTAACCTACACTGTCCATTTAACAGCATCACCCATTTCCTAATCTTATTCAGTTTGTATTCATGGTGTTCTTATCACACACCCAGATCTCTGCCAGGCATCATTGTTCAAACCCAGAGAAACACACAGCAAGCCTCCCTGACTGAAGAAACACATGTCAGCAGGTAAAATGGAGGTGTGAGATGAGAGATCATTGACACAGAAGCTCGGTTACCCTCTGACCATGCATGTGAACAAGGCAACATTCTACGCTCTGAGTTTTAGCCAGGTCCTGTCTATACTGTGTATACTACCTCATCTAAACTGTCAACCTGTAGAGAGCTAGGTGACATTCTCACTCAAGGCTAAGCCTGAAGCCAAAGCTGAGGGGAGTCAAGCAACAGCCCAGGGCAGTAAGTTAAAAAAAAAGTGGATCCACTGAAGGTCTCTAAGTCAGCATACTGCAAAGACACTTGTCCATATGTATTGCTACGCTGTTTGCAACAGCCCATTGAATGATGAATGGATATATAAAATATGGTACAAATACACAATGGAATTTTATACAGCAGTAAAGCAAAATGAATCATGACATTTGCAGAAAAATATATAGAACTGGAAATTATGTTAAGTGAAATTAGCCAAGCTTGGAAAAACATACACTATGTTTTCTCTGATATGAAATCGAAGGAGGGTGTGTGTGTGTGTGTGTGTGTGTGTGTGTGTGTGTGTGTGTGTGTGAATGTGTGTGTATATGTGTGTGAAAATCAGCAAGGGACTATGAGAAAAAGATGATGTTGTATGGGAGGAGAGGAGGGGGATAACAAGAGGTAATGGAATATGTGACGTGATATCATAGGGGGACACTATTTGTGGGGAGGAAGGGATCAATAAGAAGGATGCAGGAGAGTGGGGAAGGGCGGTGTGAGGGAGATGAAGAGGAACCAAGTGCAATGACATGTGTGTATAAAATACCATAGTGAGACCACTGTAACAATAATAAAAGAAGGTAGACATGGCACTGGGATGCTGCAACCTGTTGCCTCGGTGCCACATGGTGACTGCTGGGCAGCAACTAGAAGGTTGCATCTCCCTTCTTGGATTTGTAACATGTATGAACAGAAAAGCAAATGGCTGAATGATCAGGATGAATGAATGAAACAGGATAGAGTTGGAGATGAATTGTAGGGAACATCTCTCCAGGGAGAGCTGGACACTCGTGATCAAGAGCTTGGGGCTTGGAGGCCATCTGGGGAAGGTTCTGGCTAGACTTTACCCTGGGCTGGGCTGGGCTGCCCTACAGGCTCAGATGTGGATAGCTTTCATTGATCTTGGCTAGACAGCCCTATCTGTAAGGTTTCTCAGGGACCTAGCCAGGCACGCAGTTGGACACTGGATTCTGAGAGGTTGGAGGAATTCAGGAGGAATTCAGCTTTGATGTCAGGCTGGCATTTCTATGTGTGAATCTGTCTTCTTCAGAAGCCTGAGGATGAATGGCCAGGCAGGGTAGCAAAGGCTGTATGGTTTGAATGCAGCTTCTAGCCTCTCTAGGGCGTCAAGGCCATGCCCACAAGAAGTACACATCCACCAGAGCATACAAGACCACTTCTAGAAAGCACAGGCAATTGGTTCTTTCTGCTAACTAAGTTTGTTCAAAGAACTCCTTTTTCCTTGCAGGACTGCAGGACTGCAGGGCAGTTGCAAATTGATCCCGAGAGAAGGCTCCGTCCAATCAGCCACCTCTCTAGCCCACACTACAGGAGCCCCAGAACAAGCCACCACTTCAGCAATCCAATCTCCATATATTTTATTTTTAAAATATTTCATTTTTGGCCAGCAGTCCTTAGATCGCCAATTTGATTTGGTTTCTATAAATGGATTTTTCATAGTGTAGGTGGAAAATGTATTTAATTTCAAATATCTGCAAACTAAAATATTCAATATAAACATCACAGTATGCTTGAGCTGGGCATGCACCCCACAAAGCAGAGGGCAGCTTTGAGACAGACACCTGAGCCTTGGGACAGGATTCTTTGTTGTTCCCACTTCCCGTGTTCAGTGAGCGGCCACCCCGGAGAGCTGGTGTCAGTCTCTACTTGGGTTTCCAGTGGCTAGAAAGAGGACCACTCCCCTAAAACTCCAACCAAGAAGCCAGCTGGCCATGTGTATTAACCAGTTCTCTCTGAGTGCAACACTACCCACGTAATAGAGCCACGCTGGCTGTCTTGGACTCTCAGCCACCTCCTTACAGCCCAGTTCTCTGCCCTTCTTCCCTTTAGCCAGCAAAGAAGCGTGAAGGCACAAGCCAGGGCTGGGGCCGCAGCCTCCCAAGCTTGGACAGCTGATGTCACTGCAGCTAACATCACTCCAGTTGAAGCTAATTCATCATTGGGCATTGACTCTGTGCCAGAAGTCATTAAGGACAAGGTGTGGAGGCTGTTTCCTCTGCAGCCCCACAGGAGGATCCTTCCTGCCTCTCCTGCTTCCAAGTTGCAGCGACCCCACAGCATCCCTCGACATCCCTCAGGTTGCTGACTGTCTTCACATGCTCTTTCTGGGTCTAGATTCAATTTTTCCTTTTCTCAGAAGGAAACCAGTCATTAGACCTGGGCCACCCTAGTCCAATATGGTGTCATTTTTGACTTGATTTGCTAAATCTACAAAGAACTGGCTTCTAAATCAGATCACATTCTGAGGTCCCAGGGGGACATGACATGGTCCAGTCAGTGTACTCCAATGTGTGAAGGCTAGGAGCTCAGGCACAGACAGCTTGCTTTGTGGATATGGAATCTGGGCCCTGTCTCTTGCTCTCTTGTCTTGCCCAGGCCAGCTTGTCACTGGCCATCTGAACCTCTCACTCTCCACAGTCCTCTGGGACCTGGCCTTTTCTGCCACATTGTTGATTTACCCTTTCAATGCACTTGCTACTTGTCCAGACACCCCAAGGCTCAGGTGTCCCTTGGGTGTCCCTCAGGTGCTCCATGTCTGTGCCACCACAGTGAACAACAACCAATTTGAGTCCTAAAACAAATTAACAGTGACCACAATCAAGCGGCATCACATCAGAGGTGAGGACTAGGTCAACCCAGGCAACCCACTCCCCAATGTTCACTCAATACTCAATGGTACTTCAGTCAGGAAAGTCCTTAGCCACAGGACTGCCACCGCCATCCTGAATGCCTGCTCTCTGCCCTGTGTGCCCTTTATTCTCCAGTCTCCCCCCTCCCAACCCCAGAGGCCACAGCTTCTCCAGGCATCTAGTGAAACAAATCTTACTTTTTTTTTTTTTTTTTTGAGATAGAGTCTCATGTAACCCAGGTTAGCTTACAACTTACTATGTAGACAATCATGACCTTGAACTTCTGATCCCCTTGCCTCTGCCTTCCCAGGTGGGGAGTATGCACCACCATGTCCAATTATAAGTGGTGCTGGGGGTCTAACCCAGGGTTATATGTGTTCTAGGTAAAAATTCTACCCACTGAGCTACATCCCTAGGCCATAACATTTTGACACAACACCTTGGTCCTATTTGTGGAAGATTGTGGAGGAGGGTTGGTTCCACAGCAGGCTGAGAGCTGAATCTAGCCACACAGTCTGGAGTCCTGAGAGCCATGTTGTCCTCATTTACAGAGCAGCATGCGCTCCTGTGGTGGGGAGCACACCTGTGGGCCAATCTAATTACCCCCCCTTTTGTTTTTTTGAGACAGGTTTTCTTTGTGTAGCTTTGGTGCCTTTCCTGGAACTCACTCTGTAAACTAGGTTGGCCTTGAATTCACAGAGATCCACCTTGGTAGACAGAAACGGCACAGTGAGGAGAGGGTGTGGAGCTGCAGAATCAAGCCTGGAGGTTGCTGAGAGGGTAAGTCAGAGTAACCCCTGGTGGAGGTTGGGCAAGGGGATAGCATGGAACCCTGAGCAGCAGGGGTGTGGCCAAAGGCTTGCACATGGTGTCTTTCCTTAGGAAACTGTGTTCTCTTCTAAACCATTCACCCAACATAGATTTGTAGAGCACTGTAATTGACTTGACTAATTCCTTGTTGGACAGGTAGATCATCTGGGATGTCTCTCATCAGCCCTACCACACATGGATGTTGTAGAATATTCTGTTATACTTTGTTCCTGTCCCAAGATAACAAATCTAAGCCCCATTGTCCAAACACTGGTGACTGTGGTCACACCCTCCTCAGGCTGATGACTTTCTCCACATAGCCTCTGGTGGAACCACAGCTCAAGAAGGGCAAGAGAGCTCACTGAGACCCAGGTTTCTGGGTCAAATAAAGCAGCAAAAGGAGGGTCAATGGCAGTGAGATGGGCTATCATCCAATGTCCAGAGCTAGCCCAGAGTCCGCCTAAGCCAGCAGCTGGCTCAATGCTCATACAGACTGTGTCCTGCCACACCTGAGGCCATCACCAAAAAGTGATAAAGAGGACAAGAAGGAGGTTCTATAGTTGGAGGAGAAAAGAGACAGAATATGGAGGAGACTCATCTCAGAGCTACCAGGGAATCCAAACCATTCTGAGCTAGGAGGTGCCAGGCACTGGGCTTGCAGGATCCATGGACAGGCATGCTAGGGTGGTCTCTATGCATTGTTTCCCTCTTCCATGCTCAGATGCATTATCTCCACCAGTGAACAAGATAATCCATGGGAAATGAGCCCTTAAAGTTCTGCTGTAGAAGGTGAAGTGATCAGACCCCTCGATCACACAAAAAGGGGCAGGGGTAGAGAGCTCTGGGGTGCTGCTGCACCCCAACAGTCTCCACAGAACTGCTGTACATGCCTTATCTCCAGATAACCCAGAGCACCGTGCCTGGGAAGCACCGCCCCAGACGGCGACACAGAGAACAAGAATGAGGACTCACTCCTTACCCAATCCACAAAGACTCCACGAATCATGCATACATATGCTTGTGTATACACACACACATACACACAGATGTGTACACACACACACACACACACACACACACACACACACACACACACACACACCACTTTCTTCTTCCAGAAACATCAACCAAAACTTACAACCAACCACAGATTCAGAAGACTTGTGCCATGGTAATTTAAAAGCCACTCACTCCTTGTGCAACTCAAGCTAGTAAACTGAACGGACAGTGATATGAAAATATTCCTTAGTTGGTGTTTATGCCAAATTAGGCTGCTGCAATTATGCTGAAATTCAGAATCTGCATTAGTCTGAAACTATTTTTAACATTTTTTTCTATTTAGCATGATTAATTCTCTCACTGAAGGACACACTTATTCTCATGTTTTGATTGTTTTCCTACTTTGATTTCTCTCTGCTTAGGTATCTAACTCATACAGGATTCTTATTCCAGGTGCTGGGATCCAATTTCTCAGGACATTTACTTTCCTAGGAATATGATTGTATTCTTGTTTTTGCAACAATTATTTTCTCCACGGGGCAGACCAGGCCATTGATATTAACTGTAATGTACCTCAGCCTATTAAATAAATGCTGGAAACCCTGAAGCCAGAAGGCTATTTTTAAAAAGAGATTCTTGAATTGATTTGCAAGATGCATATTCCGCCTAGCTTTAAATTAAAAAAAAAAATGACCAGTCTATGTTTTTAAAACTAGATTGTAGCTAATATACCAATACCGATCAAATGAATTTCACAAGATCCCATCCCACCCCAGATGAAAAGCTATAGTCAGAGAGAGAGAGAGAGAGAGAGAGAGAGAGAGAGAGAGAGAGAGAGAGGTAGAGAGAGAGAGAGAGAGAGAGGTAGATAGATAGATAGATAGAATATGAATTTCTTTTCTCCAGGGAGGTTATCCAGTCTCAAGGAATGAGCCCTAAATACATGTATGTACACACAACACCAAATGGCCTCAATAGTGTGTGTGTGTGTGTGTGTGTGTGTGTGTGTGTGTGTGTGCAACAATAATAATAAATAGAAAGAAGTCATGACTTTGAGGTGGGAGATACAAGAGGAGTTGGAAGGTGGCAGTGGGAATGACTTAAACATAGTACTAATGTACGAAATTCTCAAAAAATCAAAAAAGTAAAACCTGGACTGTATTTAGTAGAAGGTATGTTGGAGACAGAAGCAGAGGGACCCCATGTCCCAGTGAGGAATGGCAGTTGGCCAGAGAAAACAGATTATCACCATGTTTGCCTGCACCAATATTTCTCTGGGAAGTTCGTCAATGGAAATGCTCGATCTGTGTTTGTGAAGTATCTGGCTCTTTAAGTCAGAACAAATGTGTGCTGTCACAGTTGGGATTCTTGTTAAGAAAATATTTGGGTTTTTGTTTTGTTTTGTTTTGGTTTTTTGCTTTTCAGCAATTCTCTTCTAATCTGGCTCCAATAATAATAACTTTAAAACTGTACCGATTCCAGTGCCAATTTCCTCCTCCAAGACATACCACGCGGCCGACATGTCAATTACAAAGACAATTTCCATCCTTCCAGATGCTAACGTCATTAGTCCACCAGGAACCTTTGGAGATCGTTTACATAAAAACTGCCTTCACCTGCTAAATGCAAACTGCAGCACTCTCATGGACAGAAGGGAATGTGAACTACAACCCTGCCACAGACAAGCTGCCTTCACCTCTTTACTGAACAGGGAGGGGACGCAGTCAGCTACGAAGCAATTACCTGAGCAGTCCCTGTACATCCATGCCAGAAGGTATTTGTCACACAGCCTCCGCGGGAAGAGCTGGCTCTCATTGCTTTCTGTGACACTCTCACAGGCACCCTGTGGCCACCATCATGTCCTGACACCACACACTCCTTCAGCAGCATGCCTTCAGAGTGGCCTTTCCCTGTTGAACTCAGAGCTATTGCCAGCCCCTGGGCTTTCCAGTTTGGGTCAAGAAGGGCCTAGTGTACAAACAAGGAACTTGGGAAGTATTGTAGTGTCCCCCAAGAGAGCCAAGAGGAAACTGAGGAGGTGGGTTGTTCTAAGTTCCTTCCCAGGAGTACACTGTTCAGATGTGTGTGTGTGGGGGGGGTGTGCTTCTGACTTACTGTGGAGCCCTAAGGGGCAGAGAAAACCAGTGTGAGGCCAGGCGTCCAGTGTGCCAGCGGTCTAAGCTAATTAAACCCAGAGACTGGGTGCTGGCCATTTATTAGTATTACTAATATTAGCATTATTGTTACTGGAACTGCTAGGATCATAGCCTGGGTCTTGGTAGCCTTAACAACCTAGACTCAGCAACCCATCATTTTATTATTATTGTTTTTTAAGGTTTCTTTCTTTCTTTCTTCCTTTCTTTCTTTCTTTCTTTCTTTCTTTCTTTCTTTCTTTCTTTCTTTCTTTCTTTGTTTATTTATTTTGAGCTGAGGATCCAATCCAGGGCCCTGTGCTTGCTAGGCAAGCACTCTACCACTGAGCTAAATCTCCAACCCAAGGTTTATTTTTAATGTGTGTACATGAGTGCAGGTGTCTCTATAGGTCAGAAGAGAACATTAGTCCCTGGAGTTGTAGTTGGAGGTGGCTGCTATTGCCACTAGAGCTGAGAGGGTCAGAGCTTGGTCCTGGCAGCCATAACAATCTAGGCTCAGCCACTCATCCTCAGTAGGTCAATTAGGCAGTAAAATTACACTGAAAAGCAGAAGAAGAATGTGGCCGGACTGGAAAGAGAAACAAAGAGGCCCAGTGACCCCCAGAACTCTAGAGATCTTTGGGAGTCTTGACATGAGGCTTAGGGTTAAAATAATAGCAAGAGTTGTGCACAGCTAAACAGCCCAGGCAAGGTCTGTTCCTGCCCATCATCGTTGTCTTGGTCCAGTCTCTCACTCCCCACGGTCTGATGGGTTGTCAGCACAGTGTGCCATCTCCCTGGAATTCCAGTTACCCTCCGGCTACCAGCAGCTTCAGCCTTTTCCTTCTCTCAGCATGGGTGGCCCAGAGAAAGTCCAACTTTTGGGCCCAGAGAGAGGGGTAATAGTGTGGGTCTCATTCTTTTATTCCTACAGGGTCTTCATACTCTCCTTATGGTTGCCATGCTGCGGATGGAACACAGGGCCTTGCACATGTCAGATAAACCCGCCAGGCTAAAGCCCCAGCCCCACAGGCTCGTTCATTGTCTTTAAGAGTGTCTCTGACATTAAAGAATAAAAACATCCATTGCGGTTTGAGTGGCCTATGAGGGTAGTGCTCTGAGCTTCCTAGAATCACCAGCAGGCCCTTCCTGGGGCAGCTCCCCTTCTCCCCTCTGGTCGTGCCTGGCTGGAGTCCCTCCAGCCTGGGGACTTCCATTGGTGCTGAGGGAGCAGGTGTAGGAAGACGGGCTCCCAGAACCCAGCCCTGCTTTGATTGAGGCCTTTTAGCATTCATGCCTATGATGTCCCACGGCCTTTCTTTGGTGGGTTTCTGAAGTAGCGAAAACAGATGCTGCAGAAGAGAGCTGGGTCCCAGGCACTGTGGAGGGCGGCAGGCAGGAGGCCAGCAGGTTACCTCTGTGGAAACCTAGCCATTTTGTTTACGGTGTTCTGACAATGCTCAGAGCTGCTCAGGGCAGCTTCGCTTCGTACCAATCTGCTTGACATTCTGCTGAGGAGGTATCTGCAGCTCTGAAGGATGACTCCTGTGACATTGTCAGCTTTCAGGGCCACGGTTCCCTTGGCTTCACTGCTCCAAGGCCTAAGCCATCTGCAGCTTCTCACTTTCCAAGCCTGAGGTCTGGAATGTCAAAACTGATCAGGGAAAGGAAACTGACTAAAAACTAAACAAGCAGAGCAGGAGGCAGAGAGGAATACAAGGACAGGGTCCCTATGTCCCCAGCAAGAAAGGGAGAATCCCCCGGATTGAGTCTGCGCCACATTTGCTGCTCTTGCACATGCACATGTTCAAAACCATAATTAGATGAGAACACTCCCACTTATCACATCCCAGTGGCTCTCTCTGTTCTTAGCCTGAAAACGCAGGTTCAGGGGTCTTGCAAAGCTCAGCTCTCATCACTGCCCCCTTCAGGCACTGCACTATAAGTACACCAATTGGCTCTCAGGCCTTTCCTCTAACACATGTCCCTTCGGGGTGCCCCAGGGCCTTTGCATACTCTGCCCCTTGGTCCTCTGCTGTTCCCCTCTTCACAGACAGGAGCACTATAACACCACTTTTTCTGCAGTTCCCTCATAGCTTCCCAGATCAGCTGACCACCTACTGTAATATCTCACCCTCGGTACTTTTCCTTTGTAGTATCTAATATTTTTCAATCAATTAGGGGTTAAATTGTACTTCTTCTATCAGTGGCCTGGGATCCCTATATATCCTCTCCTGGTTATTGGGAGAGACTCAATAAATATTTCAAGAGTAATAAACCCCCAAACTCAAGAATAATAAATCTCCAAAGCCAAGTGACTAGGGAGAGGAAAGTTTACGATTTAAGGTAGAAAATCCATGACATGCTGAAGGAACTGAGCTTGAGAGTTAGGGAGTCCTGTCTTTGAGCTGGGGTCTCTGATGAGCTGAGTGTCCTTAATTACTTAAAAACCTGACTGAGTCTGTTTATCAATGGTGGAACAGTGCACAACTATTGAAAAATTGAGTTACCATCTGAAAAAATGCTTCCCATAGCAAGGAGTTCCTTCTGCTGCATTCTTCCTATCATTGGTGTTGTGATTAAAGGGCCAAGCGGAGGGGTGGGGTGGGAAACCACCGACTTCAGTACTTCTGACCCCAGCTGAAGGTGCCCTGTGCAGTTCTTCCCTGTGAGCTGGGTGAGAGAGTTGCACATAGTGTTGTACAACCCTGCAGCTGGCGGTTCAGGAGGTTGCTAGGAACTGAACTTGGGTTCTTAGCAACTCCTAACTGCACTGATGGTGCCATCAACAAACAGTCTTTGAAGGATGAGCTCAACACACACCCAGCATCACCCTGATATGTCCAGGAATATACCCGGAAAGCAAGTAGGCACGGATAGAAGGCTTGAACATAGTAAGTCTTCATAACACACCCAGAAAGATGCCTAAGTGGGTATAAATAATCACTCACAGGGTGAAGTCTAAAATCCTCAAGTGCAGCAACCAGGTCAAGTGCACAGGATCACAGAGTCATTTAGAAATAGTCTACTCATTTGAAATAGAGTCCAGTGACAATGTATACGAGTGTCTACAAAAAATCCCCACACAATAGTGTGTGTGTGTGTGTGTGTATGTGTGTGTGTGTGTGTGTGTGTGTGTGTGTGTGTGTAAGAAATTATCAAGGGTATATGAGCTGACTCAGTAGTTAGAGAGAGAGAGACAGACAGACATAGACAGAGACAAACAGAGACAGAGACAGAGGCAGACAGAGAGAGACAAATACAGAGAGACACAGAGAAAGAGCCTTGTTGCCAAACCTGAGGACATGAACTTGATTCCTGGGAACCCCCATGAAAGAAGGAGAGAATCAACTCCTACAAACTGTCCTCTGACCACCAGAACCATGATATGGCATGTGTGACCCTCCCTTCATAAATGTAATAAACTTTTTAAAAATGTGCCTCTTTGGAAGATCTCCCCCAGGGACCTTTCTCGCCTTGTCCCAATTCCTGTGCCTCTAGTTTCAGTACTGAAATCAGCAGTATAACTCTTACATATTTATTTTATCTTGATAAATCCATTTAGCTACTCAAAGCATATATTATATTAAGTTTAGAGTCAGCATGCTGATCTCTATAAGACAGGTAGATGGAGTTTCTTTGCAATTGCAGATCAACTTGGAAAAAAGTTGCTACCTGAACACTGAGTCTTCAAATCCATGAATACAGTATATCCAGTCCATGAACACAGTGTATTCAGTCCATGAACATGGTACATCCAGTCTATGAACACAATGTATCCAGTCCATGAACATGGTACATCCAGTCCATGAACACAGTGTATCTAGTCTATGCATATGGTGCATCCAGTCCATGAACATGGTGTATCCACCTCATGAACATGGTATGTCCACCCCATAAACATGCTGTATCCAGTCTATGAACATGTATACCTCTCCACTGAGTCTTTTATTTCCCTCAACAGTGTTTATAGCTTCAAGTGCAGAGTACTTACATATTTGGTTAATTTCACACTAAAATATTTCGATGTGTTACACCATCATAAATTGTATTTTGCTTGACCTGTTTCGACTGATTCTTGTCACTCTCTGGAAACAAGCTTGCTTTTTTTTCAATTCACCTGGTTTCCTGTGGTCTTTCTGGACTCATCTACCAGTTCAAATAATTTTTTCACAGATTCTTTACTGTTTTCAATGAACAACACTTCCTTCTTTCCCACCCATAAAGACTTTCTCCTCATATGTTGACCTTCCCAAGCCCTCTATCCAATCCAGCATTGGAGAGAAGCGGTATAAGGGAATGTGTGGACATTCCTAATCTCAGCGGGAAGTACAAGACTAGAATACTAGTTATGATCATCAGGATAGACTTTTTGAGATGTCCTTTATTTTTTTAAAATATGTATGTGTGCATGTGTGGGCATACACATAGACACCCAGTACACTCATAATGCACACACACATATTTGCGCGCGCGCGCACACACACACACACACACACACACACAGCACAGTTCAGGTGTGGAGACCAGAGGGCTATCACAGATGTCTGTCTATCCCTTCTGTCTTGTTCAAGACAAGGTCTCCTGTTCTTTACTGCTGTGTACTCCCAGCTGGCTGGCCCATGAGCTTCCAAGAATTCTCTGCCTTTACTCCAATATTAGTTACTTTCATATTGCTGAGAGAAAACTCCATGACCAAAAGTATTTTCTAGAGGAAAGAGTTTATCTGGACCCATGGTTCCTGAGGGATAAGGGTCCAGCACAGCTAGCAGTCATCACAACAAAAAGTAGGAATGGTAGCGGCAGCCTGAGGCTGAGAGCTCACATCCTCAACAGCAACCACAAAGGGGAAAGAGCAAACGGGAAGTGGAGCAAGGCTGTGCACTCCCAAATCCTGCCCCAGGGATTCCTCCAACAAGGCTGCGCCTCCTCCCCGACTGCACCAACAACCAGGCACTGAGCCTTCTAAGAGGTAAGCCTATTGGGGACATGTTGACACTCCATCTTGTCACAGGAGCTCAGGTGCTGTATCTGGCTTTATGTGGGTTCTGGGGATCCAAACTCTGGTCCTCGTGCTTGCACAGAAGAACTTTGTCCACTGGGCTCTCTCCAGCCTGACATGCCCATTACCTGATGGTAGAAAACCCTTCTATGCCTGCTTTGCCGGGAGTTGTTTTTTTAAATCATGAATGAATACACAATTATGACATTTTCTGTAGCTGTTGATAAGATTATATGGTCGATATCCTTTGTTTTCTGAACACAGGCAATTACATTGATTTTTTTCAAATGTTAAATCAATCTTGCACATCCCCAGTTAACCCCATTAATCATGGTGAATTATCCTTTTCACATGTAGCCACACCCCCTTTGCTAATACCCCATTAAGGATTTTTCTAACTACGCCCCTGCTGCTTGTTGGTCAGTAGTCTTCTTGTGATGCCTTGGTCTTGATTTAGGGTCAAACACACTGACCCTGCGAAATGAACTTGAGTCAGACGCTCCACCGCCCCCTCTCTTCTGAACAACATTCAGTAAAGTTAATTTTATCCTCTCCTTAAATGTCTGACAGGACTCAGGATGAGAGAGTTTTCCTCGTAGGAAGATTTATAATTATAAGATCAATTTCTTTAGTAAACATAGTCATTTAGAATTTCTATTATTTGGACTGACTTTGATTATTACTTTTATTATTATTTATTACTAATATTTCCTCTTCAAGATATTTGCCCATTCCATCTGTGTTACCTAAATAATCACCATAAGGTTTTACGCTATTCTGTTATTATACTTTTATTGGATACAGCCTCCCTATTGGGGTCACTTTTCATTCCTGATACTAATAATTTGTTATTTTCTGTCCTTGTTTTATGATCACATTAGCTCTAGATTCATCAATTTGTTGATCTTTGAAGGGTTTTTGTTTGTGTTTTCTAGTTTTGAGACTTTCATCCATGTATACCAGGAAATACGATGCTCTCTAGTTCCTCCCTATTTCCCGCAACACACCCTCCCTTCCAACTTCTTGTCTTGACTTTTAGTGGGGATTTTTTTTTAATATTTCCCATTGTTGTTCACTTGATATTTCATGGATATGCTGGCTTGTGTTCTGTTAACTCCACAGAAGCCAGGATCATGGAGAAGGAGGAGCCTTGATTGAGGAAACGCCTCCATCAAATTGGCCTGTAGGCAAGTCTGTGAGCTCTTTTCTTGATTAATGATTGATGTGTGTGGGCGCTCCCCATTGTGGGCAGTGCCAACCGCTGGCAGGTGGTCCCAGGTGCTATAAGAAAGCAGGCTGAGCAAGGTGTGGGGACAAGCCAGGACCTGGCAGTCTTCTATGGCTCCTGTATCAGCTCCTGCCTCTAGCTTCCTGAGCTGCCTGAGTTTCTGCCCTGTCTTCCCTCAATGATGGACTGTAATTGAGACATGTCAGTCAAAGAAACCCTTTCCTTCTCAAGTTGTTCTTGGTCAGTGTTTGGTCGCAGTGCTAGAAATCTAACTAAGAAAATTGATTTACTTTATCTAATTTTTCCACTTTGATATTAATCAGCTCTTCCTTTTCTACCTGCTCTACAGAAAAGCTTACATAATCTTTTAAACACTTGTTAATACAAATTAAATGGATTGATTTTTAGGCACACACACAGTATAAGCACTGAAAACCACAACCCCCTTATAACCCTGCTTTCCCCGTAGTCACGGGTTTAACCATAGCCAGTGTCTCTATGTCGGCTCTGAGTTTTCATTCATTTAAAAACGTTCCACAGCTAGTTTCCTTGGTGATTTACTCTTTTATCATTGTTTAGTCCCCAAGTCTCCCGAAATATTTTAGATACCTGTTTTGCTGTTGAACTCTCAACTAATTCTGTTGGTGCAAAAAACAGAAAGTCTTTTTCAATGTAATGAGCCATTTATGGCTCAGTGGTCCACAGTAGTCAATGTATAGTTTGGATTGTCACCTTGGATACCTCATTTCTTGGTTGGTGCAAAGCTGTTCACAGCATTCCTTTTATCATACCATTGTCCCTAAGAGTTCACAGTGATGTCCTCTCATCTGTGGCTAATTTTAGTCCCTTGAGTCTTAGGGCAACTCCAACTTCAATGTTTGGAGAAAGCGTCACTGTCTTCCACAGCAGAACCATTATTTGACACAGTCCATAGTCTTGTCTTCCCTCCCCCACCTCAGTCTGTCAGCCGCAGTGGCCTTTTTTTGTCCGCCCCCCTTGAAACAGGTCTCACTGTGTAGGTCTGTCTGGCCTAGAACTCACTATGTAGACCAGGCTAGCTTCAAACTCACAGTGATCCATCTGCCTCTGCCTCTGGGATTAAAGGCGTGCACACCACATCCAACCTTGGTTGGATTTTCAGAAGAACTAATTTTCATTCCTCTGGACTTTCTCTACTACTTCCTTTACTCTCCATCTGTTTTACCTGCCCTGTATCAGTCTGTCCCAGCTGCTGTAACACAAGGCCACAGGATGGTGTGGCTTAGACAGCAGAAATGAATTTTCTCACAGTTCTGAAGGCTGGAAATCTGGGATCACGGTGCCAGCAAAGCTGGTTTCTGTTGTGAATTCCCTTCCTGGCCCGTTGAAGGCCACCCCCTTGTCATGCCTTAGTCTTTCCTTGTAGAGAGAATGTGAGCTTTGTGAGGCACCTTTCCTCCTTAAAATTCACTTTTAAAATTAATTATGTGTGTCTCTGTGTGTGCACATGCATGTGGAGGCATAGAAATCAGTTAAGTGTACTTGTGTGTGTGTGTGTCTGTGTGTACATATACACATGAAGGTCTACAGAGGGCAATTGTGTGTACTTGTGTGTGTTTGTGTGTGTACACAGTATGTAGAGACCCACAGAGGCCAGTTATGTATACTTCTGTGTGTGTGTGTGTGTGTGTGTGTGTGTGTGTGTCTGGGTATGTGTACATGCATGTGGAGACCCACAGAGGCCAGTTCTCTCTCTCTCTCTCTCTCTCTCTCTCTCTCTCTCTCTCTCTCTCTCTCTCTCTGTGTGTGTGTGTGTGTGTGTTTGTGTGTATGCACACACATGTGGAGACCCACAGAGGCTGGAGTCATCAGATACCCTGAAGCAGGAGTGACAGGTGGCTGTGAGCCTCCTGACATGGGTGCTGGGAAGCAAACTTGGGTCCTCTGGAAAACAATGCACCCATTCTTAACCCCTGAGCTAGCTCTCCAGCCTCTGGGATGCATTTTATTGAAAAGATAATAATCCTCTTGGACCAAAACCCCATCATCCATGCTTAATGATGTCCTGGGAGCCTCATCTTGCCTGATAGGCATGCTAGGGCTAACAGAGTTCTGCAGGGACGTGGAGGAAGAGGAATGTGGTCCAGCATGCTCTCCTCCAGCTCCTTTCTGAGTCTCATTTCTTTTCCTAATTTCCTTGGAGGAGGTTTGGGTAACTGTGTGAGAGCAATTTCTGCTTTTCTCTTTTGATGTAGGCAAGAGAAGTACTACCTTTCTCATGGCTTTGGTCAATTATATTCTAAAGAAAGCATTACCCACTAAGAAAGAGATCTTCCATCTACCACATAGTTACCATTTCAGATGCTAGGCCTCCCTTTGTGTATGCAGGAACTTTGATGTAGGGACATTTTCTTTCAATTTGAGAAGTTTCTTGTGATGTCTTAAGGGAGTGGTTCTCAACCTGTAGGTCATGACCCCTTTGGGGGGTCTCATATCAGATACCCTGCATATCAGATGTTTACATTACAATTCATAACAGTAGCAAAATTACAGTTATGAAGTAGCAGCTGTGTTCTCTGATTCGTTTTATATTGTGTCTAACCTTCTACCAGACCTATTGTGATAGACTCTAGGGTGGACCCGACAAAACCTAATACCTGGTACCCATCTCCCTATGTCATCATAACCTGTAAATTGTGGACATATTGGTGACTTGCTTCTAACTAATCAGGAATATCCAATGTATTATAATAGGATTGATATCTATGATTAGGTATAGAAACTATGACTTCTATCTTACTAGAAAACACCTTGATCTCAGCCCCATGAATGGCCTGCATTCACTAAGGGCTTCCTAGTGTTTCTGACCCTTGGAAATTATGAGATGGTGGGTGGGTGTGGCTTGGAGCTGCTGAGTTTGCTGTAATTCATAATGTATCATCAGATAACACATCTGGCAAGGTTTCACTTTGAGTATTTTCTAATCAGTCTTGCTTCCCTGTGTTCATCTTCCCCTGTGAATAATCAAGGATCTGTGAATAACACACACTGAGGACTTTCATGCTGGTTGTCTCAAAGCCCTTGTCTTTAGGTCCCATGCCTGTGTTATTGGTTTTCCGTGGACTGATTTCTTTCTTCCAGATCTAGCTCACATTTTGATGATTCTTTCATGTCTAATAACTTTTATTGAGTTCAGGGTATTGTGAATAATGCATTGTTGATGGTGGATTTCGTTATGTGATTTTAAAGGATGCTGGATTTTGCTGCGTCAGGCATTGTGTGACTTACAACTCACTCAAAGTCTGCTGCTCTGCTTTTTGTGGGTGAATCTACTTCACAGAGGGGTTAGCCCTGTTAGTAGCACATGATCATCCTGGGGTCTTTATCAGTCAGCTAGTCTGAACTTGACCATTTCCCAGGGTCCTGAGAATATTTGGCTTACAGCTCTACATTAGTGACTCTTCTTGTTCCCGTATTGAACACCTTCAAGAGGTAACTTAAGGAAGGAAGGGTCCACAGGTCCACAGGTCCACAGGTCCACAGGTCCACAGTTGGAGGGCATAGGGCATCAAAGCATAGGGGACAGCAGGGTCATGAGGCTGCTTGCTCACAAGCAGGAAACAGAAAAGGAGCAATACTCAGGACCAGATTACAAACCTCAAGCGCCAGGCTGTAGTGAGCCACGTTCTTGAGCGTTGCCCCCACCTCCTAACAATTCCACAGCCCCCCAGAACAGTGCTGTGCCCAAACACAGGAGCCTGTGCAGGTTTTCACTCAAACTGTCACAGGCTTGCTTTTGAGCAACCTTGTGACATCCTGCTTCATGCCTTGGTGTTCAGCTGTATGCTCTCAGGGATATGTTTTCCTATTTATTCCTTTCTAGAACTCCCCAGGAGTCTTCCCTATAAACTTGAGGAGTCTCTTTCTCCCTGCTCCATTCTCCTCCTCTACTCAACTAGACCACCATGCTCTGCTTGTCCACACACCCATGCTGCTGCCTGGAAACCCCTCCGGCTAGACCATTGAAGCCCCTTTATCTCTTCAGATCACACAGCCCTGAGCAGCCTGCTGTCTAACACTCAACACAGCTGCTTGTAGATCCCAGCTGGTTTGGGTAAAATAGTGAGTTCCTTGTTGTTACTATTAAAGGTCTTTGAGCATGTCAGGAGATGTACAAGAAAGAAAGGGTTTAGCATTTGACTCCGCCCCTTGGGTCTCCTAGCTCTGTGCTGATTCTCAGTGAGCTCTGTTTTAAGGTTGGGTGGGGGAGACCTTGGGAACATCTATCAGAAATAATTTTTAAAAATTTGATGGCATCCGTCATAGCTAACTTTAGCTGTCAATTTGACACAATGTAGAGTCGCCCATGAAGGGAGTCTCAGTTGAGAGACTTCTCAGATCAGATTGGCCTATGGACATTGTTTTGATTGTTAATTATTGTAGGGGGCCCTGTCCACTATGGGCAGCAATGTCACTAGGCAGATGCCCTTGGTCTATAGAAGAAGGCTAGCTAGGCATGAGTCTGACAGACAGCAGGCAAGCAGCATTCTTCCATGTTTTCTGCTTCAACTTCCTGCTTGAGTTCCTGTCCTGACTTCCCTCAGTGACGGACCATGACAGGGAAGTGCAAGCCCAACAACTCCTTTCATCCCCAAAGTTGCTTTTGTACAGTGTTTTACCATGACAACAGAAAGGGAACTAGGCAGAGACCCAGCCACAAGATCCTAGACCTTCACTGGTGGCACTCAAACAACTAGACTCTTTGCCTTCTGAGCAAGGAGTTGGTCAGCATGTGCGAGCATCTGCCAGAAAGCTCCTGCCTGCACCTGCGATGGATTGCTACTCCTATAGGTGATGGCCAATGTGCCCCGTGCACAGCCATGTGCTCCTTGTTGTCAGTTGAGACATTGCTCTGATGGGGGGTCTGGATATTTTCCTCTTGGTAGGGTCTCAGCAGACCCCATGGACCATGAGTCTCCATCTCACTTCCATACAGCAGGCCCACTTTGTACCCTGAGGAAGACACAAGCCTCTGGGGATCTCCACCATAGGAACGCTTCTAAAATCTCCTGTGCCTGAGCCACACCCTGAGCAGTGAGAGGCAAGCCTCTGCTCTGTAATCCCCATGCCCAGCCAAAATTGTTCTAGCTCCTATCTTCTGAAGACAAATAATTCATGATGTGAAGGCCACAGGTGCCACAGCAACACTACCCCACATTTGTCCCAGCAAACACAAAACAGGGCAAGGGATGAGCTCTCCCTGAATTATGATACTTTTAGAGTACCCTTAGAGGACCCCAGGAGCCCCTTCCTTCCCGCCCCTCAACTCCCCCACTCCATAGAAGGGAGACTGACACTCAGAGGGCTGAAGTAGCATGCCCAGTGTCTCCTAGCCCAGGCTGGAGTTACGCATCTAGAATTTTCAAAGCTGCCTCCCAGACTTCTGCGACAATCTTATCAGTGGCTTCTTGAGACCGTTGGAACAGAATCCAAACTCTGACCTGTCACTGGCCATGCTCCTCCCACCATCTTCCCTCTGTCCACCCAACCCCTGGCTCTTGTCCCTTTGCTGCAGCAGGGCATCTGAAGTGCCTCTGGCCTTCACAGAGTCCAGTCCTCTGGAAATGATCCACCCTCCAAAGGGCAATTCTTTCTACTCACCAATGGGTGCTCCTGCTTTGGGTAGGTTCATAGGGCCCTAGTATACCATCAATAACCAGTGCTGGCATCTGAGCATGGGCCCTGGGTGCCACCCTTTAGCCTGCTTGTCCCAGGGTCCTGTTCTTGTTTCTACCTCTGCCACTAAGTCCACTATGTGGGTAGACAGCACGATAGCCATGGACAGCGTCCCCTCCCCCAATGCCCAGCACAGCAGTGGACACACAGTGGGCTTGGAGTCATGTTTCTTGAATGAATGGATGGAAGAATTCAATAACCAGTTATCCACTGAGCAGTGGCACACAGCTCAGTCTCTATCCTCCCAAGTACTAACTAGGTCAGCCAAGCCTCAGGTCCTAGGCTAGACCTATATACCCTGTAGGGTCTCCCAGACAGCCCCATTTGTCTTGAGTTATGTCTGAACCATGCTCATTTCCATAGACCAGACAACCCCAGCATGAAGAGTGGTCCAGATTCACTCACAACTGAAATCACCTCTTTGTCTTTGTCTCTCACTCACGCACCCCTCACAGCTTGGCAAAGAAGCCTCCAGCAGGCCTGGTCCTCTCCATCCTACTGCATCTGCATAGTTGATGAAGAAGAATTTCAAATTTTCCTGTTTCCCTCCCAAATAACCTGGGATCTGGCTCCTCCACCCACCAGCAAAGGCTTTAATATTTAAGCTGCAAGCGGCAGAGTTCTGTCAAGGGAAGAAAGCTCAGTTTTCCTCTATCAGGTTGTTCTCCTGCGCCCTTCAAATCTCCAACCAAACCATCAGACAAGACCTTCCCTTCTCTCTGCGAGGCATCCTAAGTTCCTGATTATGAGGCAGAGCCTGATCCAGGGCTGGGAGGAGAATCCGAGTCAGAATCTAAATAAATCATGGGCTGCTGAAGAGCCAGCTGGGTCTCTAGCCTCCTTGTTAGCCAGTCCAACGCATCTCGGTAGAGGATACAAGCTGCCTTTATGACGTTCCAGTGACAATAACCAAGTGAAGAAGACAAGATTAACTGGGGGAGGAAGAATCATTCTCCTCTAGGAGTGGTCACTGGAAGGTTGCCTGTGCCCCTGCCGATGGCCCTCCCCCAACACATGGGTCCCTGAACTCAGGATATGGAGATGTGTTGGGAGCTGGAGAGAGGGGTGGAGGATGGGTATGATCAAGGTACATCTTAGGCATGTATGAAATTTTCTAAGACTAAATAAAGAGTAATAAGGTTTTATTTAGCCTAAGATGCTGTGAACATGAGTGTGCATGTGTGTGTGTGTGTGTGTGTGTGTTCACATGCTTATGAAGAAGCCAGAATCAACCCCAGGTGCCATCAACCTTGACTTATTGAGACAGAGTCTCTCAACTGGCTTGGTACTCACTCGCAAATCGGGCTTGGATGGCAGGCCAGCGAGTTCCAGGGACCTGCCCATCTCCATTCTCCCCAACATTGGAATTACAAGTATGAGTCATCACACCCAGGCTTTTCTTGGAAGCTTCAGGGGATCAGACTCAGGTTTTTGTGTCCCAATGGCAAGGCCTTCACTCGACTGCCCCAGCCCCAGGCCTGGGACACTGGACATGACTTTGTTCCTACTAAGAATGGATTCTACAGTTACAGCATGTCACAGGATAGGGTCAGGTCATGGTTCAAATATTCCATAGCCATGTGTGACTTGTAGTTTCTGGTCTGTGGCCATCCATAGGTGATGAGTCAGCAGAATCACCTCCTTGCCTAGCCTCAGTTTGCCAGAGTCTCCAAGGAAAACGTGGCAAGGAGACCCAGGATGCCCTGGCCCTCAGGCTCCCTTCCCCAGCCTGCTGGTGTGACAGCCCAGAGAAAGGCACCTGGTGCTCAGAGCTTCCTTCTGGTGCTGGGATAAATTCACTTGAATTTATTTGGCTTTTTTCTTTTAATGAATGAAAGGTGAGTACAAGGCATCCCACTCATCATGAAGAAAAGGCAGCCCTCCAAAGGGGTCCACCAGACAGACACTCTTTCTGAAATAAATAAAATGGTAACTGCCTGGGACAGAAAAGCTAGATGGAACTGAAGTCTGGAAAATCCTTCCCCCTATTTCATCCATAAGCCAAAATATTGCTAAGGCTTTTTATAAACAAAGATAATGAGTTGTATAATTTATGTAAATTAACTAATGCTGCTGCATTTTCTAGAAGTAACATAAACTGCATTATTTATTTGATGTGCTTTTTGGAGTAAAAAAATTATAATTATAATTGGATATTGTACCTAACAGGTTTCTCCCATTGTTTTTTGATTAGCGTTGGTGGTTTGGAATACCAGATGTGGAATCACTGAGTGTGCCACACTCGGAAGGGCTTTCCCTTTGCACATGAGAGAGACTCAGGTCTGACCTTGACTCTTGAACAAACCTTCTTTGGCAGAGTGAAGCTTCATGCACACGTCGTTCTAGGCACAGCCCAGTGCCAAGTGCCAGTTATTTTCAGCCAATGCTGGCAGGGGGCTAGTTGATCAGCTACTCTGGGACATGACTAACACCATTTTCCCTCCCTCATGGCATCCTCATCCTCACCACTCAAGGAGGATACCCTGCACCAGCAGTAGTCAGCCTTGCCCAAAGACTTGCTCTAAATGCAGGATCTGTCTCCTCCACACAGCCATTCAGAGCACCCAGGGGACTCATCTGCTGGTGCAAGCTTGAGCAACATTCGCTCTATGTTTATGCTCAGTGAAGGCCTTGGTTCTCTGATGCTCCCAGTGGAGGAAGCTGGAGCAGTCACTGGGAAGACACCAGGCTGGGCCCCTCAACTCTCCTGCCCCAGCCTGCTGGCAGCAACCCACATCCCCTCACATCTAACAGACAATGAAATGAACAAAGCAGAACCACACACTGCAGTTCTTAATATTACCATATTAGGGGCATTAAAAATGCAAAGACGGATAATGAAGCAAAAGAAATTAAAGAATGACCCGAAACCCTTGCAGCCTTGGACACACTTCTGTCACCTAAATGTGAACTGACATCTGTTGGCCCCTGTCACATGCCTGCTCCTCCTTGCTCACAGGCAAAATGCAAGGTCCTGAAAACTGCCAAATGCAGATAGCTGGTGCATCACTTTGTTTACGCAGCAAAATGCAGAAGATGGGGTTTTATTGAAAAGCAATGGATCTTTGGGAGGCCCTTCTCATCTGGGACCAGAGGTCAGGACCTCTGCTTGCCCACCTCCATCCCAGCTGCAAGGCCTGCCTCCTTAATACCAGGGGTGAAGAAAACCAAACATCTCAGATGGGAAAGCAGACGGGGGAGGGGGCGTAATTTACAGAATTTATTTCATCTCTTTTCCCTTAATCACATAAAAACAAAACCCCCAAACATTCTACATTCCAGTTTGTGTCCAACACAATGTGCAAACTAATTGAGTGTAAAAACCATCGCTCTGCATTATATCTGTGAAAGTGGGTGTGACAATCGCTCTTCCTCCCCCACCCCCAGCTCTGATTCATTTCTGGTTTTGTTATAACTCAGTCCGTTCACAATATGTCATTGTGAACGCTATTTGCAAAAGAAAGTATAAAAAACAGATTCTTTACTCCTTAGTGCATTTGTTTTCATCTCTCCTCCTCAGTCTCTCTGCATTTAGACCATGCTTCCATCTGGAGGGCTTAAAAAAGTTATAGACAGAATTGCCATACATAACGAAGCACACACTCATCTGGTATTTAGCCTGAGAATTTTATTGCCAGGTGTTATGAAAGGGGCGGGAGCGAGGGGGGAATACGGACAAAATACAGTTTCATCTCGTTTCCAAACATTGCATTTCGTGTCTGAAAATATTCATTAATGTGGGGAATAAGCTGCTCCAGTGCAGTTACTTAACATCCTTCCAGGAGAAGGCAAACGTTACCAGCGGGGATGAATTCGGGCAAGGTCAGGGAACCCAGGACCCCGACTCAGCTCCTGCATAGGTGGGCACCAGAAACTTGGGCTGTATGCCTCCAAACCTTTATTTAGCCATCCAGGAACTGGAAGCCTTCCTCCACCTGGTTTGCCCACCTAAGATTCAACTCCTTTAATCACAATGATTGAAGAGTTCAAGTCAGCTGCAATGTCTGGGAAGATAACTCAGTTGGTTTAAATAATTGCCACATCAGGACCTGGGCTCAATCCCCAAGAGTTCATGCTGCATATCATGGCACGTGTCTATAATCCCTCTGACATGGAGGCAGAAGGATCCTTGGGGTTTGCTGTCCAGCCAGTCTAGCTGAATCAGGGCACTCCAGGTTCAGAGGGAGACTCTGTCTCAAAAACTTAAGGTGAAAAGACACTGAGGAAGACACCAAGTTAACCTCTGGCCTCAAAATGTATGTACACACAAATGTACTAGAATCTGTGTGCATATGTGTGTGCTCACACACACACACAAACACACACTCACTCACAAACACACACATCAGAACAATCCTTTTCTTTCTTCTTTTTAGTGGAAGGATCAACTTCTTTTTTATAAAGACTAATTTATTTTTCTTTTATGTCTATGAGTGTTTTGCCTACATGTTATATATGCACTATGTGCATGCCTAGTGCCTACATAGGTCAAAAGAGGGCATTGGATCTCCAGGAAGTAGTGTTACAGAGGGTGTGAGCCACCATGTGGGTGCTGAGAACTGAACCCAGGTCCTCGGAAAGCGCGGCCATTGCACTTAACCACTGAGCCATCTCTTCAGCACCAGAAAGAACCACTTCTTTGTGGACCAGTTAGCTGTGTAGAAAGTAAGGCAAAATTCGCTCGTGAGAAGTGAACTGTAGAGTGGTTCAGGTTGTGTTCTTTGGGGAACCCTCACCTCACAGTACATTAAATTGACACTTGGGTCTAATTACAGACATAAAAACACATGCCAGAACCAGGAAGGGTAGGGTTAAGTATAATATCAGCACCTTATGCCATGCACAAGAATCAGGCTCATTTGAGCAGCAGGTACATGGGAGCTAAGTCTTGTCCTTCCCACGGAAGCTCCCAGCAGCCTTGTAGGGAAGAGGTCAACGTGCCCAGCATCTGCCTGATATGTTGAAAAGAAAAGGGAATCATGGAACATTTTTAACCTCAAGCAACCAGACAAGACAAAATTGGGAATTCCACTGAATGTGGCTTTGTCATCCACTGCTGAACATCACACCATCTGGGAACACTGTTCCAAGGTGGTAGGCTGGACAGCCATGGCATTGTCTTCAGCAGCTGAACCTAACTTCTGGTGGGCTCATTGAGATCTGAGAATGGGCACTAGCCCTTGCAGGATTTGAATGACAAGACCCTCCATAGGCTCAGGTGTCTGAATTCTTGGTCTGCAGTTGGTGGTGCTGTCTGGGGAGGCTGTGGAACCTTTAGGAGGTGTGGCCTTCCTGGTACATCATCAGTGTATCACTGATGCTGAGCTTTGAGATCTCATAGCATTTCCATACTTCCAGTTTACTCTTGCTGCCTCTGAGAGAGCAAGACAAACTCCATTTCAAACAGCATTTGGCCAGCAGCTGAACTTAGTTCCAGTAAAAACCTCAAACAGTTCCAAGAAAAGTCACAAAGAGCCAGGGCCCCAGTCAAGGCGACCCCATCAGGCTGGCCAATGAGTAATTTTGGTAAACAACAACCACAGTCTCCAAATGTCCTTGTGGTTTTCTGATAACCATTTTTGAAAAATACCTCTGGACCCCAACCAGTGAATTCAGAGGTTACACATCCTCACCCAATCCTGAGACACCAAGGCTTGTACCACCCTGCTTGCAGTTTTTCCCTTTAAAAACCTCTTACTCTGAGAGTTCGAGGCCATTCTCCTCCACCCGCTGTGTTGGAGTGCTGGATTATGGACCAAGTTTGAGTTTGTAATCAGTAAACCCCTGTGTGTTTGATCAGATATCGTCTCTGTAGTGGTCTCATTTGGGGAGTCTCGAGATGTGGACATAACACTTCCTACTTGCTGCTGAAGGTGAAATCTCTCAGTTTCCTGTTCCAGCTGCCTGCCGCCATGCCTCTCCCATCATTGTGGATTCTGGAACCATCAGCCAAAATAAACTCTTTCTTCCATAAGTTGATTTTGGTTGTGGTGTTTTATCATAGCAATAGAAAGCAATTAATGCAGCCCTCAAGACAAGTGGACAGAGCACCCTTCTCTGCCCTTAGACCTGGACTTTGTGTATGAGCTGGGCCACCCTGCTGGCTTCTGGGGAAACACTCTACAGCCTCATTTCTATTGGAGTTCCAGGATCTAAGAGTGCTCATAGGGTCCTCCAAGAAGTTAACGAATGTTCATAACATTGCAAGCGAAGGGCACACAAGCTCACACACTAACCTCACCCCTCATGCACCTCCAGAGATGATGGCCAACTTGGACAGAGCATCTTCACAGTGGGAGTTAACAAGGGTGTCTGGAGAGGTGGCTCAGTTGTAAAGCGCTCTCTGTGCAATCTTGAAAATTTGAATTTAAAATCCCTAGAACCCCCCTAAAACCCAGACATGGTGGTACATGTCTACAGTTCCAGCACTCCCGCAGCAAGATCAGAAGTGGAGACAGGAGAGTCACTGGAAGTTTGAGGTCCAGTTAGGTTGGTATATGCAGAAGAAACTGACAAGAAAGACCCGGCCTCAAACAAGGTTGAAGGCTAAGACTGACAGCTACAGCTGTCCCCTGACTACGGTGTGACGCACCGTGGCATGTGCGTATCCACACTCACACACACAGGATGTAAACGCATGGAGATCAAGTCGCTGTGAGCTCAACCCACCAACGAAAGGATGAAGAATTGTTGCCTCAGAGTGAAGGACATGAGGGCTAAAGGGAGGGAAACCGCACAGCCACTTGCTGAGGAATTTATGTTTCCATAAGTGAAGCATTAGAAGCCGTTCGTAGAGAAGAAATTATTGATACGTGTGTTCCCTTAAGGAAGCTTCTCGAGAGGCCCATTCCAGATCTAATAATAATCTGTATTCTTCTGAAATGGCAGGTCCAATCTCTGATTTCCCTGTCACTAGCAAAGGTTCATGAATCATTAAGCTGCACACCCTCAGAGGTTTGGTTTATTGTGCACCACCTAGAATATTTAATAAAATAAATCCTAAATAATCAATTCGCGAGGAGTCGACATTTCTTATGCTTTTGTAATAAATGTCTACTTCCTGAATCCATCAAAAACTGCACGTAAATCGTGGCAGCAAAGAAGAAAAGTACCTTTGTCACTTGCCCATGTTGTCGCGTAAGTACTTAAGCAGGGGACAGATTATATCTGCACCTCTCCATGGTCACTATTTCAAGGAGGACTGTGCAACATCCCACATGGCACTTAAGGTCCCAGGACTCATCTCTCCATCTTTAGGACAACCTGGTCCTTTAACCCACCCAGTGCTGCAGGACCACATCCTGGTATCTGTTGTCCCAGTGCAAGGGGAGCGCACATCACCCCACTGAGACTCGCCTGGGGCTCCTGTAACGGCCCCAGGTAGTGCCTGAGCTCAAGGAAGAAACAGGCATTTTTAGAGTCCTACTTTCAAGGTGGTTTTTTTTTGTTTTTGTTTTTTCAAGAGACCTTTTCCTGCCTTCCTCAGGCTGGAAACAGCTTAACATAAGATAAAGAAAGCATATGGCATGCAGACCTTTGGCCACTAGAAAGAAAATGAAGATCCTCCAGCCTCCCTGACTGTATTATTAGTCAAAGTACTAACTAGGGGCTGGGGAGATGCTCTGTGGGTGCAACAGTAATCATGGAAAAGTACAGAGACTTGGGTTCAAATGTCCAGAATCCCAACAAGGCCAGACACAGCAGCACACGCCTACAATCCCACTGTTAGTGTGGTGAGATTGAGTGGAGACAGGAGACTCCCTACAGACTCTCTGTCCAGCTACCCTGGCACACACAGTAGAGATGGAGGGGCATTCTTGACCCAGTGAGCAGTCAACTGCCCTACCTCAAATGAGGTTGAAGGCAGGAACCTCTACACATACTCTGTGCATGCCCACAATCACATACATGAACACATCCCCCCACCCCGCCCCGCTCCAAAAGCATACACACACATCACAGACAAGTGTCAGGCTATAAACGAGGTACGAGGACACAGCAGAGCTGGAACTTGAGTTGTTGAAGAATTCCTAGCATGCCTTTGACAATCCACTACAAACTCTGTCTAGCTCTCACAGTACCTTACCCCTTTTAGAAGCTACTATCATAATCCAAAAGAGGTGTAGATGACACTCATGCTCCAAATCCACCTCACAGTGCATCTTTGTGAATAAAGTTGTGTTAAAAACAGTCCTGTCCATTCATAGGGCATCAGTAAAGGAATTGAATTGTTCAATTAAACTAACTAATCACAGAACCAAAAATATTTTCTGTCTAGGGCTGGGAAGATGCCTCAGTTTATATAATGTTGCCATGTGAGTGTTCATGTATAAAGCTGAGTGGCATACACTTGTAATCCCAACACCCAGGGGAAGGCAGAGACTTGAGACAGGAGACTTTGAAGCTCACTGGCCATCTAGCTCAGTCTCAAAGATTAAGGTAGCTAGGGACTAAGGCAGACACCTGGTCCTGACCTCTGGTCTCCACACACACAGATGCATGTGCATACACACACACACACACACACACACACACACACACACACACACACACACACAAAGCATGAACACATGCATATACTACATATCAAATTTTTAAACATATTTTCTATTTGGACACTTACGAGAAAACTTCTATCAACTCAAGATTTGTTCAAACAATATTTAGCTGAGCACCAAATATATATATAAAGTGTCATGCCAAGAGCTGGGCTAGTGTATAGAAGACTAAGGGTACTTAGTCAGGAGTAGAGGACACAGGGCAGGGCTGTGTCCCCAGAAGCCTGCGGGTCAGTGTCAGCTGGCATCTTCTGCTTCAGAAAATTGGTATTCTTGTCCTGCATTGCCAAGGGCAACTGAGAAATGGCAGGATCAACCACACCATCAGAGAATTTAGTTAGAGATTTTCAAGAGGTGCTGGCAGTCAAGTAACAAATTGTCACACTGACTCGTGAAATTTTCCTTTTGACTTTTTCCCTCAAGACCGAACAAAACTCATTCAAAACAATTTTTTAAGACTGACTTACTTTTTACTTTATGGGCTTGAGTGTTTTGCCTTCTTGTATATGTGTGCATCCTATGTGTGCCTGGTACCAGCAGAGGTCACAAGAGGCACTAGCTGCCCTGGAGCTGCAGTGACTGATGGCTGGGAACCACTTTGTGGATGCTGAGAACCAAGCCTGAGTGAGTCCTTTGCAAGAGCAGCTGGTGTTCTTAACTGCTAAGGCATCATCAGTGCTTGGCATGAGATGCCCAAATAGGACCCTGCTAGCTGCAAGATGAAGCTCCAAGGGGTAATTTATGTATCAAAGGGGTAAGGGAGTCATATGGGGGATCCATGAACCAAGGCCACTTGTGGCAAGGCAGCAGGGAAGACAGGCTGTGAGTCTTCTAGGGTGATGTAGACCTTGTGGTCTACAGGTCACCTGTGAGCAGACAGACAACACACAAAGTGAACTAACTCTGTGACTTGCACATTGGCTCCAGTTTTAACTAGGGTAGGATATGAGCCCTTGGGTTCACCTGGAAGACACCTACCTCCCAGGATTGGAACAGAGTCATAGGAATGCAAGGCTATCTAACAGTCAGGAGAAACCCTCAAAGCACACAAAAGCCCTGCTACGTAGTCATCAACTTCCTGTCTCCCATTCTGGCTTGGTTTCCAGGGAGACAGATAAGGTGAGATCAACAGTTAAAACCACACAACCATTCAGAATGTGGCGACCAGCTGGTGCTGCCCAAGAACCTCAACACTGGCAGCGAGAGGAATGGCCACCCCTCCTTGTCTGCTTACCAGCAGCTCTTCCATCTTCCCCTCCAGCCATCCCTCTGTTTCCCCTTAACTGTGGCTGGACACTGTGCAGAGTTTATGTCTTCTGTCTTCCCTCTGCTGACTCAAGAGCAGCAGTGGCAGCTCTCCTGCTGCAGATTAGACTCAAGCCCACAGGGCACGGGGCTCCCCACAGGGACATATCCTGAAGGGTGGGCTAACTTCACCTGGCAATGTGAAGAACAGGAAGACACCAGGCCATTTGCCATTCAGCCAAGTGAAGGCCAGAGGTATTCCCCACTCAACAAGCAACTGCATCTACATCTGACTGTCCACCAAGAGACAAATACATATCACTGTCTCAAACGCATGCCCAGCTCTGTATGAGGTCATGATGGGTGGTCACAAGCATGTGAGTAGCCCTCATCCTGAGTTCTATGTAGCGGTTCAGGTGGAAAAGAGCCCTTGGTGAGTTTGATAGTGGTAGTCAAGGGTTTATGTGGTTGTCATTGGATCTGCTAAATGTCCCATGGCCTCACAGACTAACTTGAAAGGACCTTTAGGAACCATCAAGATAAAAATTAAACCTAAGTCCAGCCACTCCAGCTGATGGTCTGCTGAACCGCCTCCACAAGGAAGTGTCCAGCACACTAAGGCTCAAATCAGATTTATAGGACATTTTATTTCACCATTTAGCAGAAACAAGAATCACATTTCCTTTAAAGTTCTTTGTGGCACATCTCTATCCACAAGCTGTTGTCCTAGCACCACTGAGAAAGCCCTGGGCTCCATGGTGGATGCTGTACCCTCACCCCAGAAGCCCAGCATTGAGAAAGTGCATGGCTCATCAGAGACAGTGGAGGATGCTGGCCCTCATGTCCTCCGTGACACATGAACCCAAAGCAGACTAGTTCCTTTCACAAAGATACAAAGGAAACTGTGGTCGTGGCAGAAGAGTGACCAGGTAAATAACAGGAGCCAATGCAATGTGAGTTCACAGACATGGCAGGCACTATTTACCATAAACATGCCCCATGAAATGTTTGAGATGCACTTGGACTGAAATAGTATTTACTGTTTCCCCTAATCAGCACCAGTCTTGTGTATGTGGTAGTGACGTGGTAGCCCATGTAGAGGCATGCAAAAGTCAGAAGTCGACCTCAGGTGGCTTTTTCTATCCCTCTCCGTCTTCCTTTATGAGAGAGGGTCTCTCTCCTTGAGCCTGGAGCTCGATGTCTCAGCCAGGCTGGCTGGCCAGTGAGCTTCAGGAACCTGGTTCTCTGGCCACCCCACCTGCCAGCACTGGGCTGTAGATGCATGCTGCTTCTTTGAGCTTTTGCACGGGTACTGAGGATGCAAATTCATGTCCTCACACATGCACAGTAAACATTTTACCCACTGAACCACCTCATCTCTCCAGGCCCCTTAACTGTGTATCTTGTAGTCTACCCTTTTCCCATCTCCTCTCCTCTCCTCTCTCCTCCCCTCCTCTCCTCTCCCTTTCTATCATCTCCCTACTCCTCCCGTGACCCAGTTCCAAGTTTCAGCTATGCAAGCAATGGAGAGCAAATATCTACCATATAGGATAACACAGTGACCACAGAGTTTCTCAGACACACAGCAACTCTCACTCCCAGATCCCAGGAGGAGGAAAGTAAGGTCAGCAGACACTCTAAACCTGGACAATGAGCTATCAGAGAGAGAGAGGACCCTTCAGTGACAAGTACTTGCTGCTCTTGCAGAAGACCAGAGTTTGGTTTCCAATACCCATACCTAGCAGCTCACAACTACCTACAACTTAAGCTCTAGGGAATCTATGGGCTCTGGTCTTCAAGGGCACCACACTCATGTGCACAAGACCACATACAGATTCTCACACATGCACATAATTGAAAATAATAAAAACTATCTTGTAAATAGAATAAGTCATCCAATGCTTGCTTTGCAAGCATGAAGACCCAAGTTCAGATTTCCAACACCCACATAAAAAACCAGGCATGGCAACACGTATCTGTAACTCCAGGGCTGAGAGCAGAACAGAAGGATTGTGGGCCTCACTGGCCATATCATATAGAAACAACTGGCTTTGTCTTGGCACATTGTCGAACATGACACTCTTCCTCCATACCCAACACCTGAAGTCCCCAGTGTCCAGACACCAGACAGAGCCTTATAGCACAGAAGACATAAAGTGTCCAGCCATGTATGTGCTGGATACACAGATACATTGAAGAGTACACACCTCCTAAGAAGGCACAGGTGAAGTCTGAGGGCAGCAGGAGGAGCGAGTACTTCCCTCTGGCTAAAGATCAAGGCCTGATCTGGAGGACTCAAAAGTCATGTGGCCATGACACCGGAAGAAACATGGTCTGCATGAGGGACGCTGTCAGTGCATGGTGAGTCTACAGGAAGTAACAGGGACCAAACACAACCCTTGACTGAGAGCAGAAACTGTATCTGTCAAATGTACACAGTGGCACAGGCGGGCTGCTGGCCCCTTGGGGCCTCGCCTTGTGGCTCCCTTGTTTCATTAGCCAAGTTCCCTCCTTATCTGTTCACTGCTGTTTCCCAAACTTGATTTGAGCACCAGACCTGTTTAGGCTGGCTACTGCAAGCATTTCCCATCATCTGCAAGCAAGATACCTATTTATCTTATAGCTGGGAACAGAGCTGAAGGGATCTGGCTCTGCTGCGAGGCGGTTATTTCATGCCCTGTTAATTCCTAATGCAGTAACTACAATATCGTTTCTACTCTTGAAAGAGGTCCTTTTTTTCTTCTTTTTTAATATGTGGCCTAAGTGCTCAAATAAAGAACATCATTCTAATGAGGACAAGTCCCCAAACCTAACCTCATTACGGCCACTGCTGTGCCAACGCCGCCTTCTAGCTTGAAGGTGCTTAATGGAGAAATGAGAGACACTGGGTTCTTTCCAGGGAGCACAAACACATCAGCAAAATGTTCACATCCGAAAATGACAGTCAGAGGAAATGGACTGGCGTTCCCACCCAGGGATGGTCCAGGTCGGGGACCTCCTTTCATCACAGAATGATGGGTTCTATAGGAAGCTGGCTGGGTGGAGTCTTCCACTGTACCGGCAGCCTCAATACCAGACCCATTCACTGACCCCAAAGGCAGCCTGTCTTCACCAAGGGACATCTTAAGATCAGAGCAGAGGGGCCTGTAGTAGAAATCTGGCCTCTAAGCACCACAGCCATTGTTGTCTGAATATGTCACCCTTAAGATCAGGCCTGCTGAAGTCAGAAGGAGGAATGGGGGATGTCACGAGACCCTCACCTTAGAGCTAGCAGTGCCCCCTGCACCTCTGCCCCAGCTGTAGGTAATTCTTCCCTAAGGGCCTGTGGCCTTGTGGGAGGCTAACTGGGGAGGGGCTGCAGCTGTGATGTGAGGAGCATGTGATCATCCAGGACTTTCTGGTGGTGTGGCTGCTTTGGGGTGACCTGAACTCATTTAAGCACCCCTCACTCCTGCCCTGTCAGTAAGCACAATAACCTCTTTCATTTCCCCCATGTAAGGAATTGGTAGAATTGCACTTCTGTCTATCCCTGACTCTCTGTCTAGGCAGCAGGGGGATGGAGTTGGGGGATCAGGAGGAGTGACTGTTTACACCTGCCCATGAAAAGGCTCATGCAATAGTCCAGGCACCAGCAAGCAGAAATCCAGTTTGGCCAGGGCTAGGAAAAATACCCACATGCCACCAATCCAGTCATTTGTTGCGAACAGTTCCATGGACTGTTTCTCAACAGACTGTCATTGCCCATGTATTTCCTAATGTTTATCTGTCACCTGAATAGCTTTATCTCTATCCATGCTGTGCCCTAAAACCAGGTCTGCCTTCAATGTTGCCTACATTTTCCTCACAGGACCCTGGAATTCTTCCAGCACACATCAAAACCCTAAGATTTTGTCTCCTCCTGAGACTAGGGACCACACACCCTTCTTTGCACCCCTGCACCCCTCAGTACCTGTCACAATGCTAGTAGGTGATTGGCACCCAGAAAGTGGCTGAAGGATGGACCACACACACTGAATATCATGAGCGGAGCCAACAGGAAAACCTGAGATCACCCTGAGTGCCAGGGACAACAATTGAGAACACTCAGGCTCCAGTCCCTTTCTCTGAAGGCCTGACCTCTCCATCTACAGAACAGGTATGACACTATGTGTTCTGCACAGATGTCTTTAGGAGAACCAGACAAAGCCAGTATGCCTTGTTCACAGGAGATCTGTAAACTCGTGATTGTCTGCACACTGAGGGTACAGCTCCCGTCTCCCTGGAGACCCGGCAGTGAAGGAATGGAGAAACGGAGAGCTGAGAGCTGGTCTGGCCATGGGACACACCAGGAGTCTGAGGAGAAGTGTGATTAGACATAAAGTGGCCTGTTCAGCATCGGGGGCCAGAGAAAAAGGGACATAGACTTGGGAAGGAATCTTCCAGAAAGGCTCTCTGGCTGATTGCTGTTGTCACCTGACAAGCGTGGCTGTGGGAATTCCTAAGGCACAGTGATCTTCAGAGCAGTCCCTTCCCCGGGCAACACCAGATCAGCAGCCAGGAGTCAGCTCAGGGGCAGGACCCACTTCAGATGTGTTGAGGCCTCATTTGTGAGAGGCTGACACCCCATCCCTTCCCCCTCCTCCCACCAGCTCTGGAAACTTACTGAGCGAGCTTCTCCTTGGCTCCCAGACACAAAGGCTGATTTTGAACTAACAGCTAGTCAGCTTCAAAAGCTGCTGTCCACACTCTGTGCCC
Organism: Onychomys torridus; assembly: GCF_903995425.1. Taxonomy (NCBI): domain Eukaryota; kingdom Metazoa; phylum Chordata; class Mammalia; order Rodentia; family Cricetidae; genus Onychomys; species Onychomys torridus. The sequence continues at coordinate 162,942,789 of NC_050444.1, forward strand.
CACCTCACCCTGTGCCCCACCCACACCCTGTGCCCAGCTCAGGAAATCAGTGTGTGTGGCGGCCCCAGCCCCCAAGAACAAAAGGAACCAGAACTGAGCTTTCCTTCTGCCTGCTGGAAGTTTTCCTGGCCTCGGGGAAGGCTTATAGCAACTGATATGTTAAATGATGGATCCAGATGTCTGTATCATGCCCTTGAATGGAGGAAACCCATGAGGATACTAAAGAATTCACAACTCTAAAACCCTGGCTGTCCATCCAGCAGGAGGGTAGCTGGAGGGGACTAGGGCTTGGGTGACACAGGTGCTAGACACAGGACCTGCCTGATGAATCCATAGGGAGGAAGTAGGTTTCTGACCTTGAAGCCTAGTATATGGCGCCACTGCTGCTGGCAAAGACTACCCACTGGGCTTCCCAGCCTGCTGCAGATCATGGCTAACATAGGAGCACCACTAATGGTTGATATTGCCAAAATGCTCTTCCTCTGGGCTATTTAAAATTCTGTAACCATGGAAAGGCAATTACTTCAATGAGGAGGAGCCCTTCCCCATGAATAAGAGGGGAAAAACTCAAATTCAAAATGCATACACTACCATCTTCTGAGGACCAGCATACCGGAGGGTGGAGGGGAAGTAATCATTTCCAGTGCTGGTGGGCATGTAATTAGAACAGTCACTCAAGAGCAATTTGGCATTGTCTAGCAAAACTAAAACTCTCACACCCAGCAATTCCTCGTCCAGACTTCCTATGTGCCCAAGAAGACCTGTGTAAGGATGCTTACTCAGGAAGTAATGGTAAAGTTAAAAGTCTGGAAGGTCTCACAGTCAAGGGGGACCGGCTTAGTATGTATCCAGAGGAATATGATAGAACCATCCAAAAATGATCAGAAAACAACATAGATCCAGCTTAGCTGGAGATATTAAGACAAACTGAAACCACATGTCAATTATTCATTCACACACACACACAAACACACACACACACACACACACACACACACATATACACACACAAAACCGTCCCCAACTTCCAAGAATTCATTTCATACCCCCACCTAGCCCAAGAAGCATCTCTTGGCCACTGCAGCCCATTCTGGACTCCTGGGGACACTTATCCTAAATGCTCAGCCTGTCACATTTCTCCGCACTGTTAATGAGCAGTGTGTGCAAACATGGCCGCCTTCTTGCTCTACCTGAGTCTGTGGGCAGTGACCACACTTCCCTCTTTCTCTGTAGGGAGCACACAAAAGCTGGGACACAGCTTGTTGTCTGGTTCAGTGGGATAACACTCCAAGTGCCAAGGGAAAGACCAGCCACCAAGAAGGACAGCTGCAGGTGGCCTCCCTCTCCCCAAAACCAGAAACAAAGGCAATCATTGACCAAGGCATTGCCATGGAGGCCTCCCGTCCCACCACTCACACAGCTGCTCATAGGGCGACCCAGAGAGAAAATCTCCAGCTACAGCTCATGGCCAGCAGGTCATTGATGGCCCTCTCTGATCTGCATGTGTCCCCCTCCTCCACATCCGAGGAACCTAGTCTGTAGGCTGCAAGGCTAAGCACCACAAATAACTCCCAACATAAATATGGCCTAAAAATAGCCATAAATCATTCTCATTCCATCCGGTGACAATTCTAATTTATAACGAGAGGGAAGAAAATGAACACGGTGGCTTTTTTTCCCTGGGCTTCCAAGCTACTGCTGAGGACGAATTCCACCCTGCTGTTACTTACAACCAGGAGTTCCTGATTTACGTATTACTAAAGATGAAATATACCATGGGCCTCCAGGCGTGAGGGCTGCTTGCTGAGGTTTAGTGTGAATTCCTGCAGGCTCTCTATGTCCTGCATAAGCAGCTTCCTTTCTCTTGGTCCCCACCCAAGCTTTCTCTCTCTTGCTCTCACTACCTATTCTTCCATTATGGGATGGTAAGAGCCGTCCCCCCACCCCAGAGGGCAAGCCCCAACTCTCTGGGCTCCCTGCAAGAAGGGCTAATGTCTATGTCAGAGCAGGACCCTGGTCATAATGCTGGAGATGGTTCTTTCCAGTGGCACGTTCGGGTAATCTGCACATTAATGTTCCATGCAGTCAATTAAACTGCACACAAGGCAGAGGAGAGGGAACTGGAATTTCTCATACCACGGCTTTTCTTATTCATCACCATAAAACAATTCTTATTGGTATATTAAAAAAAAAAAAGCACATACACATAAAACGAAAGTTATCTCTCTCCATGGGGTAATATAATAAAAGCCATTTGATGCTATTTTTGGCAGCCATAAAAGCACATAATTAATACAGGGAAAAAATCATTGTGACAAAGTGTGTCACAAAACCCGTCAGTGCCCAAGGGCAATCCTTAGAACTCAAGTGGGCTCACAGTCCCTGCTGCCCAGTGAGACATGCCAGACACTCAACATGACAGTAGCTAGGATGCTGGCCTTTACCTCTCTGAAACGCCAGCTGAACGTGGGAGGCTTCTGAGTTCTCGCCCATGGTATCCCTGGCCACACCCTTTTGAGTGTGGCAGTAAGACCCTTGGGCGGGGACTAGTACGGGATGTGAAAGAGCTAGTACTGGTTAATCAGCAGGTCCTGCGGGACACCTGGTCGGGACCCTCTGAAGGGAAGGGACTTCTCTCAGGTTGCCCCTGGCTCAGAGCCAGAATAGCAAGGTTGCATCCAGGAAAGCCAAAGTTGAATTTGGTCCAGATCCTGAGCCTTCCCTACAGATTCCTCTCCACTCCAGCACTGCAGGAACCTTGCTAACCCAAGAACCTTTCTCATTATCTTTAACCTCTGTGGAAGTTAAAACACCCGCAGGGAGATGAAATATTAGTCAGCATGGGGAGAGTTGCCCAGCCCTGAAGGGCATTGCCAGTTGGCCAAAGCACCTTGAGAGGGCACTTCCTCACAATGACACCCGTCTTCCCCAGACCTGCACCCCAGCACAACCCCAAAGCACCCAGAAACACATATGATAAACATAGTAGAGGAACCCACAGGCACCTCGCCAGTCCCCATCCATACACCAGTGACCCCCTAGGTAGAGCACTTTGGCCATGGTCAGCTCCAAAGAAACAGAAGAGAAACTCTCAGGTGAGAAGGCCAATGCCAACAGCAGGAACTTAACAAACAAAAATCCCCTTGACAGTGGTGACTGGCCTCGAATCACTCACAAGCAATTCCGAATTCTCTGTGGCGGCCCAGAAATGACATTAGGGGGACAGGAGAGCCTTTCCCGCCCTTTACCTCCACTCCCTGGACTTTGAGCTTCATGTGGTCCTCTCTGGTTGTTTTCCCATCCTTCCTCTTCTTCCAACAGTACCCGTCTTTCCTGTACTTCACTTTCTTCCTGTTGTAGAGTATCATGGAGCCATTCTGCGGTCTGCAAGCGACAAATGGTTAAGTTACTGAGAGAACTAAGCAGAGGGGAAATTTATGAAGAAAGATTCCGCAGACCAGTGAAAGTCTCTACAGAAAAGCAGTATTCCACATTTGCTGGGACATAATTTTTCACCTTTTATTGCAGCTCCCTGGATTAACCGTGTTTTACGGCCAGCCAAAATTTGCTTGTGGATTTGGTACCTAATGAATTAGATGTGTCAATGATAGGCTTAAAAAACAACCCCTTAGTAATTTCCACAAACTAATCAGGATATACGAGGTGGGGGCCCCCGAGCTCAGCAGCAAAAAAGGAGGCAAAAGAGAGAGAGGGAAAAAAGCAAAAAAAAAAAAAAAAAAAAAAAAAAAAAAGCCAGGGGTGTTTGGCAGCCTGCAATATCTTATCTCTTATAGAAGGATTTTCTACACATCTTTTAATCCATCAGCCAGCATTAGGGAATAAATAAGTTTAACGCAGATGCTAGATGACTATGTTCAAAGCAGACCAATAGAAACCCTGGGTGCTGAGGCCAACCACTCTTGATTCATTGCCCGCATTTAGATTACTGCTGGATACAGATGAGCATCACGGTCCTTCTTCTCTGGCAAGCAAAGCACCTGATTCCTCCCCATTTGGGCTTCAGCTGTCAGATGTCTTAGATGCACTAGGACCCCTCACCTGTTCTGTCCATGGCTACTGCAGCTTAGGGAAATGGCAGCCCGTTTGGTTTAACAGGAACAAGCTTGGCTGAGGACATGACTCAATGAAGTGTTTGCCCTGCTGTAGCATGAATCTTAAAGGTACTTGTTAGTAAAATCAAACCTGAGGCTAGTTATTGGGGTGAACTCTGGAAGATCAGAGAGACAGAACAAGCCACAGCTTCCTCACCTTGCCATTTCCTCAGCTGGTCTTATTTCCTCAGACTGGAAGCCTCTGAGTCCTCATCCAGAATGAATCTCAGCTGAACTGTGCTGCTAGAAGCCTAAAAGCTTAACCAGCCAAGTGCTGCTAGTTTCTGGTCTCCAGCTTTGTGCCATCACTCCCTGGGATTAAAGTCGTGAGTCACCATGCTTGGATGTATCCTTGAACACATAGAGATTCAGGTAAATCTCTGCCTCTGGAATGCTAAGATTAAAGGTGTGTGCTACCACTGCCTATCTATGTTTAATATTGTGGCCGTCCTGTTCTCTGACCCCAGATAAGTTTATTAGGGTGCACAATATTTTGGGGAACACTATACCACCATACCCTGCGAACATGAGGGCCTGTGTTTGGACCCTAGCACCCATGTAATAAACTGGGTATAGCATTGTACACCTCTATCCCAGCACTTAGAGTCAGGAAGATCAGATGTTCCAGGTCATTCTTGGCTACATAGTGTGTTCAGTGCCCACCAGGGATATACAAGACCTTGTGTCAGAAAACAAAACAAAACAGGCCATCAAAAGTGCCAAACAACGGATCTCTGTGAGTTAGAGGCCAGCCTGGTCCACAAAGAGAGTTCCAGGAAAGGCGCAAAGCTACACAGAGAAACCCTGTCTCAGAAAAAAAAAAAAAAAAAAAAAAAAAAAAAATTCCCATGGAATTGCTCTTTAGTCTTCCTGTGGCTGCTGCTCACACAGTCATGCTGGGTGGGAACCACAATTAGCTGCAATTGTGCCAAACAAACAGAATATTGTGTTTTCCAAAGAAGAAGCATGCTTCAGCCACAGAGAGCAGAGCAGTGGCATGTGTGTGTGTATCTATGTGTCTGTGTGTGTATCTATGTGTGTCTGTGTGTGTGTGTGTGTGTGTGTAGGTGTCTGTGTATCTATGTGTGTGTGTCTGTGTGTCTATGTGTGTGTGTCTGTGTGTGTCTGTGTATGGAGGTGCTGTGGTCACATATTTTGGGTAGGACTTTACAAAGAGAGAAAGGATTAAGGCCCTGCCCTAGCTGCCAGTTGGTGCTATAGGAAGCCATTCCCAGAATGAAGTTGCAGCAGGTGCAGATGTGGGCAGATCCAGCCCTGAAACTAGCGCACTCACCCAGGCGCCAGCTATGTGCCACCTGCACCTGTCCACTAGGCACAGAAAGGTTTGCCTTTGGTTTTGTGTGTACACATGTCAGAGCCAGATGAGGGAGCGCTGCACAGTCATGGGGCTGTTAGGGCAGCTTTGGACGCACCCTAGCTTGCTGCTTCTCTGCTACAGGAGAGGTGGGGAGAAGAAGCATGCCCATCCATCCTCCCGCTGCTTGGGGAGAGCCTCCCGGCCCCAACTTCACTTTCTCTGTTGAACAATGGGCCATTTCACCATCCAGGACTCAACACTGGCTATTGATGGCTTAATCTTCCATTGTCTAGAGGGTAAAAAGAAAACCCAACCCTCCCGGGTGCCTGCAGCTAATTGTGGTTCCCACCCAGCCCGACTGTGTCAGCAGCAGCCACAGGAAGACTAAAGAGCAATTCCATGGGAAATTATATACTTTCGGTGGTGCCTCCCTATACCACATTGTTCCCTGATCAGGGTGCAATTGGTTTGTCACTGTTGGTTTCCTCCCTCAGCCTGCACCAACTAAAACAATCACAGGAAACAGCTTCACACACTATTCACACACTATACCCTGACCGTATCTACAGTGCCTACAGATCTGCACTAGAAACCCCCACAGTTGTTCTCCATCTCTTCATGGGAAGGTGACTTGTGGAGTGGGGGGATTGTCACTGGCCTCCTTCAGCCCCAGCAGCTCTGGCCACTTGCATTGTAACCTCAGACCACTGTGAACCCTCCCAGTTCCTCAATCACCCAGCAATAGGTCCCAAAACCTGAGCTTCCATGGATAAGGCCACTGCCTGGGGCTGGGGAGGGGGGTGCAAAGGATTATGTTGGGGCAAGCAAATGGACTCTGTGTCCCTGTACTCCCACAGAGGGGGTGGGAGTGAGTGAAGACACACATGGGAACACAGCCAGGATACCTCTAGTTAAAAAAAAAAGGGGGGGTTACCTTTTGAAGAAGACCTCAGGAAAAACCACCCAGCCTCCAGGGACCAAGAAATGACCTGTGACTTGTTCCATCCCTGCCATGGTTAAGGATCTTTAGCACCTGTACCTATATGGTAAATGGTCCCCAGAGAGGGGGGACTCCCTCAAACGCTGTCATATGCAATTCTTGTAACTCATCTTCTGTTGACCTCACTTTAAAATTCTGAGAATGGCCCTGTCATTTGTCATTGTAGCAGGACACCATCTAGGGAGCTTCAGTGTTCAACTCAAAGGACCTCAATAAATGGAATCGTCAGCTCATTTCACAGTAATAAGAGCCAAGCAGTGTGCAACCCTCTAGTCTGATTCTGTTGCAGTTTGCTCTGCTCAGTGTAATGTGGAGGCCCCACCACATTCCCAGGCTCTAACAGCAATAAAGGGGAAAAATGGCCCTGCTACAGATGGAGTCTGACAGGTTGTGCCGCCATCCCTGATGTAAACACAGCAAGTCTGAACCTGTGGGAAGGGGTCCCAAGAAGGATGGAGGAGAAGGGCAAGGCCACATGGGCTAACATGGAAGGGCCTCCATTTACTAACTGACCACTTAAGGCTAAGCAGGCCTGAGCAGAGCAGGGAGGCAGGAACAGAAATGCAGATAGAGGACATGGACTGTGTGGACAGAGCCAGCAACCTAACAATCCTAGCCTTCTCTGTCCTAGTCATTCACATGTACCTGCTGCTGACAGAGAATATCACATCTATACCCATCTATCATCTGTACACGTTCTTACCTGCACACCAGCTCTGTGAGGGAGGCATTACCAACATCCCCAGATAACCAGCCTTTTGTGCTACAGTGTCTGGCAAGTCTGTGGGTGCCAGAGAAGCTGAGGCTGTAAGATATACAGAGACTGAATCCTGATCTGGTCTCCTGGCTAGAATTGGTAGAGTCCTGAAGCACCCTGAGCATGAGACCAGTGGTCAGGAGGGTGGAGGCCAGGCTTCCTCTCTTGTAGTTGGGCAAATCCTGAGCTGCCCATGTTTCTTCTGTGAAATCCGGCTGTAACTCTAGAGCTATTCCAATATTCCCTTCCTAGGACTGGGGTAACCCAGACTTGCCCTCCCACAGCTATGGTAAGTAGTGGTGTTCAAGGTTTCTTCTCCTGTTACTAGGGTAACTCTGGGTTTGTCCCAGGTCCCACCCCTAGCTAAGGTAACTCTGGCTCCTCATTTTCCCCTCTGGAGTTGGCACAATGGAAACCTGCTGAGGAACAAGTCCTTTATATTCATCCTTTGCCTCCTTCACCTCCACTTTCCCCTACTGCTGCTTCCTGGGGTCAGCTGTGACATAATCTTGGGCTAGACTCTAATCTTCCTCCCAGGATCTCCTTCTGGGACAACTAAGCCAAGACAAGCAGTCTGAGAGCCCCAGGGAAGCTCTTGAGGCCCCCACTGCACTGCACTGGTGCAGAAGTGCAACAAGAGAGAATGTGGCCATGGGGAGCTTTGTTCTAGGCAGGAGGCAGCTACTCAAGGAACCCTTTCATCTTCGAAACTAACAGCTATGAACATCAGTTACACTCCACTCAGTGGTGAAAAAAGTCCTTGGAGTAGAGGAAAGCATCACAAATGATAAGATCTACATATATGTGGTATAGGTGGCTGAGTGGGTGTGCCAGTGGGCAGATAATAGAAAGAAGCTAGAGATTACACAGTGTGATGGTGTGAAAAATATCCCCAGTAGGCTCAGATGTTTGAACACTAGGTTGCCCATTGGTGCCACTGTTTGTGTTGGCTTAGGAGGTGTGGTCACACTTTAAAAAGCTGCAAGTGAGCTTCAAGGCTGCAAAGCCACACCACATTCCTGGTCTGATCTCTCTGTTTCTTGTTTGTGGTTCAAGATGTGAGCCCTCAGATTCTTTCTGCTCTGGCTGCCATGCTGCAATGCTGCCATGCTGCAATGCTGCAATGCTGCAATGCTGCAATGCTGCAATGCTGCCCTTCACAATGGACTCTAATCCTCTGGAACTGTGAGCCAAATAAACCCTTCCTTCTACAAGTTGCTTTCGTCATGGTGTTTTATCACAACAGAAAACTAACTAATACAGATATATGTTATAGGTAAATAGATGATAGATAGATGATAGCTGAAGATAGATGGATCATAGATTGATAGGTGATAAATAGATCAATAGGTAGATAGACGATAGCTAAAGATAGATGATAGATAGACAGATAGGTAGATGATAGATTGATAGATGATAGATGATAGATGGATAAATGGATAGACAAATGATAGCTGACCATAGATGATAGATTATTGATAGACAGATACATACACATGAAAGATAGATAACTGAAAACAGATGATAAAATGATAAAAGAACTTCCATCTACGATAAAGAAGGAAAATTTGAACATAGGTGTGGCGAGCTCCTCGACCAGCGAGGAAGAACGACCACCATTCGAGGATTCTTCTCAGATCACACTTTATTGGAGCGCCTCTTGATTGAGGGAGAGTGGGAGGTGAGGGTCCCCAAAAACCAAAAGGCAGCTGCTTATATAGGGAACCAAGCGAACGGGTCAATCTGTGATTGGATCCCGCCAGAATGCAAGCACGGGGAGCCACGGGATAGGCTGAGGACATAAGGCCAAATTACCATATATGCGCATGCGCAAGCCTCGAGGCGCACAGCCCAGCAAGCACAGCCAAATATGGAGTTGTTTACAGCAAAGCTGTCAGGAAGTCGGCGCCATCTTAGAATGGCGGCTCCCTACACATAGGGAAGAATTTAATTAGAAAGTTCTCCAGTCTAAAGAGAACTGCAGAATCTTCTAAAGGACACCAAAGCAGGTTTTGATACATACAAAAATGTGACATGCCTCGGCTAGGGCAAAATAAGATCATAAAATGTGACCTCCCCTTGAGTTAATTTCTGTCAATGAGAACACCGTTAGGGGTTTTTGTTTGTTTGTTTTTGTTTTGTTTTGTTTTTTTCTCTAATGTAGAACATTTTCTTATAAAATTACTTAGGAACTGGAGAGATGGCTCCTTTGTTAAAGGGCTCACACCTCTTTCAGAAGACCAGGTCCAATTCCCAGGACCTGTGGCAGCTCACAACCACCTGCAACTCCAGTTCCAGGGGAATCTGACGCCCTCTTCTGACCACTGTGTGTACTGCATGCACATGGTACATGGACATATACTCACCCATGCACAGACACACAAAATTAGAATACATAAATATTATTATTTATAAGACATAAATATAAAGAAGAGCCAGATAAACCCCAGGGAAGAAGCCAAGAGACAGGCCTGGTGGTGCAGGCTGTAACCCCAGCTATTTTGGAGGCTGAGGCCGGAGGCTTGAACGTTCACGAGCTGCCTAGGCTACAAAGTGAATTCAAGGCCGGCTTGGCAACTTGTGAGATATTGTCTCAAAATAATTAGAAAAACAAGGGGCTGTGAAGATGACCCAGTCATAAAAGGGCCTGACACCAAACATGATCACTTGAAACAGGATCCCAGACCCATGTAAGAAGCTGGGGTGGCCATGAACTTCTGTAATGCCAGCACTAGGGGAGGGAAAGAATGGTGTAGAGACAGGTGGAGCTCACTGGCCGGCCAGCCAGCCTAGGCAAATCAGTGAGCTTCACATTCCACGAGAGACTCTCTCACAACAGACAAGTCAATTTGAGGAAAAACACTGGGCAGCGACCTAGGGCCTACACATGCATGTGCACCCATGTGCAAGTATAGCCCCCACACATGCCCACACTCATACTAATAAATAAACATATTATATACACACACCACACAAGTAAAACAAAAAGTAAAAAGAAAGTTGGTGATATTACTTAGCTCAGTGGCTGCCACCTAGTAGGTGCAAGGCCCTAGGATCTACCCCCAGGAACACACATACATATACATACAACACACACACACAGCGAGGGAGAGAGAGAGAGAGAGAGAGAGAGAGAGAGAGAGAGAGAGAGAGAGAGAGAGAGAGAGAGAGGATAAGGGCTAGCTGTACCATCCACTGACCCATACTCTAAAGCCTCTATACTTTAAAATATATGAGTCTGGTAAATGAATATAGACCAGTAGAACAGAATAGACATTCCCGCTTCCGTATACAAGTTTAACTTACACAATAAATGAGCTATATCAAGTCAGTGGGGAAAGGGACCAACACTTTAATATGCAATATTATGATCACTGGAGAGGAACTAGAAAGAGATGTCATCGAGACTGACTACCTTTCTCCCACTGACACACCACCCTAAGCAGACCAGTAACTTTCCATGTAATAAATGAACCACAATACCGGAGAAGAAAATATAGGCGGTTCCTCCACTACCGAAACGAGTGACACTTTCCGGACCATGATTCAAGACTCTAATGCCCCCTGTGAGCGGGCTACATCAGACTCCCTAGAGCAAAGGCACTAGATCTCCTTCCACAGTGGCTGATCCATCTCACACCCTGCCAGCGATGCATAGGGGCCTGACATCCTCTCATCCTCCCCAACTCCTTCCTTTGGACTGAAGCCACCCTAGTGGGTGTGTGGTAGTTTTAATTTGCATTTCCCTAATGACTACTGATGCTAACCATCCTTTCATGTCCTTATTAGCTATTCCAATAATTTCTTGGGTAAATGTCTATTTGAATCTTTAGCCCATTTTCGATTAAATTGCTTGACTTCTTTGAGTTGTCAGAAGCCTTTATATAAAGTCCTAATGGAACTATTTTATCACACACTTTCTCCAAGCCCATGATTTGAGTTTTCTTAATGGTTTCTTTGACATTTTTGATGAAAATCCAGGTTATCCATTTTCTCCTTTTCATGAATTTTTAGAGATGAAGGAAGTTGTTGTTTGGTCCAAGGCCATAAAAGTCTCCTCACATTTTCTTCTAGAAATTTTATATTTTTAGTTCTTTCCTTCAGGCTTGGGATGCAGTAGTTTTTGATACGGGTGATGCAAGGGTCTCAGCTGACTTTTTCTGTGCTGCTGTCTAAGGTTCTCAGCCCCATCTTCTAGACTGAAAATGTCTATCCTACCTCCCAACCCACCCACTGAATGACTTTTGCATTTTTGTTGAAAATAAATGAAGTATAAACATAAGGTTTTATTTTTGAACTTCATATACTGCTCTGTTCCCCATCGGATGCCAATCATCTCGATTGCTGCAGTTTTGAAGTCAGGGACCCCAAGTCTTCTAACTACCTCTTTTTAAAGTTGTTTTGGCTGTTTTGAGACCTTTGTAATTCCATATGAACTTCATGATTAACTTGACAGTTTTAGGACTAGGGAGAAAGATTAAAGGGTTTTTCTTTGTTTTAGGTTGCTTTTTTGATGTGTATGTTTGAATGCCTGCATATATGTGTAATCACCACAGGCGTGGCAGTGCAGTGGCTGCAGGGGCTGGAAGAGGCACTGATCCCCTGAAGCTGGAGTCACACACAGTTGTGCCACCTGGAGTGGGTGCCAGGAACCGAACTGATCCTCAGCAAGAGTGGCAAGTGTTCTTAACCTCAGAACCGTGTCTCCAGCCCCCCTGGGGAGTTCGGATAGGATTGAATCAAGAAGTCAATTTGGAGAGAATTGCTGTCCTGATAGTATTGAGTGTTTCAGCCATGTCCAATGATGTGGTTTTTAATTCCATTTACATGGAATGGTCTCTCCAACTATGTAAATCTGGGCTCTCCCTGAGTAAACTTTAGAGCTTGCAATGTACAGGTATTAAAACTTGTAAAGCAAATCCATGCTAATTAATTTATTCTATTTAATGTTTTGTGAATGGAATTGTTACCTAATTTCACTTCAGGGTTGTTCATTTTGACTTCATAGATACATAATTGACGTCTGTATATTGATCTTTGTGAAGGTGACAATTGATCGAGGGCTTGATAGGATTTGGGATCACCTTGGAGGCAAGCCTACAGGCACACCTGTGAGGGACAATCTAGATTAGGTTAGCCCCTGAGCATGCCTGGGAGGGATTAGTTAGAACAGCTTAACTGAAGTGGGAAGATGTTCCCTGGGCGTGGGACCTGTGCAGAATAAAAAGGAGAAAATGGAGCTTGATGGCTCTGTGAGTAAAGACACTTGCTGTGCCAGCTCCTGGTGACCGGGGTCCTGTCCCCAGATTCCACATAAAGGCGGAAGGAGAGAGCTGACTCAGAGCTGCGCCCTGATCTTCACATGCTCACCATGTCACGACCTGGTGTGCATGCCTCTACAAAACACAATAATGATTATAAGTAAAATAAAGTCTAGGTTTCTTTTTAAGAGAGAGAAAGCTGGGCCCTGGCACCCATTGCACTCTGTTTCCTGACTGTGGATGCCTGTGAGCAGCTGCCTCAAGTTCCCACCTCTTTGACTTCGTGCCCTGATGGACTGTACCCATGAGCTGAGAGCCAAAAGGACCCTTTCTTTCTAAATTGCTTTCACCAGGGCATTTTGTCACAGCAACAGAAAAGCTGGCTATGACAACCATGTATGTACCAAGACTTTCTAAATTTCTTCTATTAGTTCCTGTAAAGTTTCTGTAGGTTATATAGACTTTCTACATGTGAAATCGAGAGACACACATGAGTAAAATTATCCCATCTCTTCCTTTCTGCTGTGGCTGCCTTTTAATTCATATTCTTGCTTCGTTGACCTGGCTGGGTCCTTCAGTTCATTGGTGAGAAGTGGTGGAAACATCGTCCACTGTCCCCAGTTACAAGGGGAATGCATCCTAGTTTTTGTTTGGCTTGTCTGCCTTTCAGTACAGTGTCAGCTATAACAACGATTTAAAATTCTGTGAAACAGGCTCAGGACGCTACTTGACGAGGCTCCCACTGACCAGCCTTGGGACAATTTGAGTATGAGTAAGAGTAACAAGTACAATGATTGGAATGCATTAAATATGTTTAATCTCTGGATTCATTGTGATCCTAAAATAAACAGGCTACAGCAACAAAATCCACAAACTGCTCACTGCTGGAGGACATCTGTGACCTAAGACATCATTTTCAAAACCTAAAACAAAAACAAAACAAAACAAAAAAACCAGAAAGGCAGGGAAAGAATCACACGCATCCCTCCTTCCCTGTCACACGGCTCTCCTGAGTTATCAAATAGAGGAAAATTTTCTCTACAAAAGCCCTCCAGTCAATAAAAAGAGACAGAGGAAGGGAGCAAGAGGCAGTGCCATCATCTGTAATCTCAAGTGCATTAGCAGAGCTGGTCGGGTGCAGAGCTGGTTGGGTGCAAAGCTGGTCCGGTGAGCACTCCAGGGCACTCACCAGAGACAGCCTGGCGGTAAGTGTCCCTCAGTGGGAGCACCTTCTACTATTGAACAAACAGAAAAGACCTTGAAGAGAGAACATTACATTGAGTGGGTACATGTTGGAGAAAAGGGTCCAGGAAGAGTTGGAGAAATGGGGGATGGGTGGGCACTATCAAAATACATTTTATAGATGTATAAAATTCTCAAAGAATAAATACAAACACTACTAAAATAAAAGACCTTAAAAGTCAGTCTCTTGACTCAGTTTCCATTTTCTCAGCCTCAGGGGACAGGAATATCCTAAATGACGCCATGGGGGAAACTGTCAACAAAATCCAGACTAGGAAAAACCATTAGAGAACAAACAGCCTGGCTTCTTCAGCCAGGTCTTCAAGAAACAGAGCAGGAGTGAGCCAGAGTCAGGACATACACATTACAACACACCAAAACACATCCTTCAATTAAAGTGGTTATCCCTAAGGTGGGCATTGACCAGGCCAGATGAACTGTGTATGCATGTACACATACATGTGTATATGTATGTTTGTGTATGTGTATATTTGTTTATGCATATGGATGTGTATAGGTATATATGTGTATGTGTATAAGTGTGTGTATTTATATCTATGTATAGATGTATGTGCATATGTGTGTATACGTGTGTGTATATGTATATGTGAGCTTATGTGTATATGAATATATATGTATTTGTATATGTGTGTTACATGTGTGTAGTATATATGCATATCTATATATAATGTGTGTGGTATATATACATTACATATACATATGTATGGAATTTATTAGACAATTTTAATCTCAAACACTGACCTTTAGAATTATTATTAACTTGAACTGATTATTACAGTGCAGAAGTATTTTTAATACTTTTAGATATACAGATTAAAGTATGTATTGATTAAATCGTGCGACATCCAAGCTATACTTCACATAATGTCAGGGAGTGGGAGGGCTGGAGGACGTGAGCTGGCCAAGCACTGACCACAGCTGAAGGTGGGCCCAGGGACGTGGGAGCATGTAGCTAGCTTGTCTACACTTGCAAATGTCTGCAACATCCATAAGGAAGACGACTCTCATGAGACCTGGAGTGGGCTCTCCTCAGCTCCTTCCTTACACACCTTGAACAAACACCTTGACTTCCTGAGAACCTGAAGTGAGCAAGGTGCCCAGCAGCTGCCTAGCATGTAACATGCTTGCCCATGACTATTCCTAGTCATAAACTTGGTCCCTTTTCATGGGTTCACCCTCAGCAACAATGACAGAAGGACAGAGAGAGTGAGGTGATGATGCATCGTGGGGATGTGCCTGGGACACTCACCGTGTGAGGAGCCATCCCTAAATAATGAGGCCATCACCTTAGGAAGGCAGATGATTGACAGCTACTAACCAGAGGAAGGCTGTGTGCATGAGAGGTTTTGTACATACATGCAAGGTGGAAAATTATGGAACCATCAGGAATTGAACCCAACACTAAGCTAAACCTATCAAACTGCAGTGTGAGGCTGGGAAAACGCTCAGTCAGCAAAGCGTTTGCCTGTAAGCATGAGGACCTGAGTTCAATCCCCAAGCAACCATATAAAACACAGGCATGGCAGCATGCATCTGTAATCCTAGTGTTGGGGGTGGAGGACAGAAAGATGGATCCCTAGAACTCACTAGTCAGCCGGTCTAGCCTCTTCAGAGAACTCCAAGGTCTGTGAGAGGCCCTGCCTAAAAAAATATGACAGATTATTGAAGAAGACACTCAGCATGGGCCTCTGGCCTCTGCTCATGTGCTCATGTGTGTGCACACACAAACAAGCATGTGCTGATACCCACTATCCAGACACTCTTTCCACTCTCCACCCTTAGACAGAAATCAATGCACCCCACACTGGTCTGGCTCATGACTCTCTCCTGGAACCCTCATTTTCTCTGTGTTCATTTGCAGAATCTCAAGAAATAGCCACTATCATCTATGCAGACAGTGAGACCCAGCTGCTGCTGCTGCTGCTGCTGCACTGGCCCATGAATTACAGGAACCATTCTCTTGGGCCATCCTGCAGCCTGACACCCTGACTGCAGCACTCTGCATGCCACCGATCAGTTCTTGCTCCACTGTTCCATATGATCTGTCTCTTATACCTTCCCCTCAAACACAGATGTTCTTGCACACAGTAGGACTGTGAGCCATACCTGATGGCTGCTACACATCATAAACATCCCCTTCCTCCAGCAAAATCCCAGACAAGTCTTGAGTGGCTCTGTTGTCCTTCCCTTCTTTGCTCTGGGTCCCCCGCTCCTGCCCCAGGCATGAACGTGGGCCTAGTTATAGGAAAATGCAGCATGTGCATTTCCAGCTGCCTGCAAGCCGTGACCCCATGTGTAAAGCAGATTCCCATGACAGGGACCAGACTGCAATACTATTCTCAAGGCCGGTGCTAAATCTCCACTCCAGAAGGCAGTTAGAAAATGGAAAGTGCCACCCTTAATTGAGGCAGATGTACTTTATGTACCTGGGCCTCTCCTGATCTTTTCACCATGAACAGCCTGATTTACATGCACCATTAGAGGCAGGTGGCCTGGACAAAAGTGTCAATGATAACCATGACACTAAGGAGAGCTGTCCCTGACTAAGCAGTTGTTCTAGGGGCCAGGTAAAGCCTTTACACCAACTTCCCATTTTAATCTCACAGTAACTTCAGGTTGGTGCCAATCTTCTCAGAAACATGGAGCCCACAGAAGGACAGAAATGGTCTCAAAGTCACAGAGCTGGTAAGGTGAGGGCCGGGGACTTCTTTGTGGGGTCTGGCTACTAAGCCCCAGCTACCCACTAATCTTCTCCCACCAAGGATTTTCTGGCCAGTGTGAAGAGGGAAGCATTTTCCACAAAGGAAAGGCTGTCTGAGCCTGACTTCAAATTGGTCCTGTGGTCCTTTGTCACATGGGGAGAGGGACATCAGGGTAAAGGACGTCTCCTCTGCTTATCTCCCTTGCACACAGACCCAGGGAGAGCCATGATGGATGGCTAGTGCATGCAGCAAGGTTGATAGAGCACCAGATGGAACCTCAAGAAGCCGTAGAGACAGCCCAGATCTCACAGGACACCAGGCTGGTTTATTAGCCTGCTGCCAGGCATCTTCTCCCTGGCTTGTTTATAGAGTCCTCACGATTTGGGGGGTGGACAACCCAAAGCAAGCAGGCTGGTCACAAACATTCAGTGTCATACCCTGCCCCCAAGTCATGGTCACTCCAGGATATTTGTAGAATGATGGGGGGAAGGGGACCATGAGGACTGGCCCAGGCTGCAATCCACCAGATATGAAAACCAATTGCTTTCTATAATAAATTCTAACTGGAGCCATAGAAATCACAAGGCTGAGGAGAAGGGAGCGCCAATTTGCTTGATTTGATTAGCTCCTTCTTGGGTGGGCCAGCCCTGGCTTCTTTTCATTAAAATAAGGGCAAATTGAAAATCGTAAAAGAGGCTTTCTTATCAGAGAATGAAGGAATGACCCGGTAGATTCATAAGCTCCAAAGCCCGTCAAGGAGCCAGGACACACCGAACAGTACTGGCTCTTGACGTCTAAGGTAAGCAGGTCCCAGGAAGCTGCTGCCTCAAACAGCTTCCTCTGGGAAGCATTCTTCATTTTTCTGAATCAAAGAAGAGAAAGCTGATCATATCACCCCGGCAGCTAGTGGTCTGTGCTGCCCAGTTTGTCTAATCGCCATGAATGCTTGCGAAGAGACCACGGAAGAGGAGGTTGTCCAGACAGGGATGCCAGGTGCCCTCTTTAAGGCCCAGGTGGCTTTGTAGGGAGAGAAAGCCAGGGTAGGCAGGGCTTTCGGGGCTTCACAGCGGAAGTCCATGTGTGTGTTTCTCAAGGATACCAGGCAGGCTGTTAACCACAGCTCTGTTCATCTATTGATGTCAGAGGTCATGGGACAAAGAGGCTATGGGCTCTTGGGGATGGAAATGACCAGGATCAATCCAGGGTGGACCTGTGAGGACTCACTAATACCTCATTCCTGGGACTCTTACAGGCTCCTCTAAAAATCCTATGACACCTGGTGATTTATTTGGTTAATATTTATTGAGCAGCTATTACACACCAGGTACCGATGTGGGGTACTCTGGGTGCCACCGCCTTGTCTCTGCACAGCTTACAGACTTGGGGCCCCTGAGGCCCACCTTGTTCACCTCAGGGACAAAGGTGGGAATGCTGACTGCTGGCAGTGTGTTGAGACAGGCAGCCTGGGGACTTGTCCCAGGACCCAGCATCTGGGCAGAAGTAAGGTAAAGGTGCCTGGGCAGAAGCTTCCCACTGAGGCAGCAGCAAGTTTGAGGGACCTGAGGAAGGTGCCTGGCCTGGTGGAGGGCAGGCAGGCAGGGTTACAGTGGAAGATGAAGCCATGGAGACTTCATGGGTGGGGTTAGTCCCAGCTGATAAAAGACCCAAATTAGCCAGGTGGTACAACCACAATCCCCAGGGAGGGAACAGCTAGGACTCTGGATTTTAATTCGGGTGCAACACTGCCCCAAAGCCCCAAGTTGACCCAACAGAGGCAGCTTTGGGTAGAGTAGGGATTATGCCATCTCCACACCACGTCACAGAAGAGTAAACTAGTGAAGGAAGCCACTTCACAGAGGCAGGCTGGAAGCCCCTCCCACCCAGGCATCACACCACAACAGAGCGTGTGCATCACACCACAACAGAGCGTGTGCAATGCGGAACCTGTGACCTGAAGCTTGGGGCTTCCTCCTGTGCTCACTAGCCAACTGCCATTCCTGGGGTACTTTCCCCCGTTGCTGTGTATCGTAATCCATGCCTAACTCAGGAAGTGTGACTTTCCATTTCTTCCTGGTTGCTGCAGGGATCTCTCACCGACCCCACTACTTCTTAAACTCCAGGAAAATTTCCTTGTGCTTCCCTTTTGGACCATTCCTAAATTCTTTTATTAAAGAAAGAGATTTAAGAATGCCAAAAGGGAGCCTCAGTTTCCCCAGTATCAACACTCAGAAAAAGTAATATTTAGGCAGAGACCTTAAAGAGAGAGGATAAGCACCCTCCAGACAACAGCACCCCAAAGGGTCAGGGGGAGGGCTTCAGTGGGCCTGGCTTCTGTCCATCCCTGTCATTGACATGGTAGAATGGTTGCTGGACTTGGCCTGTCTGAGACAAGTTCTAAGGTAGCCTGGGTGGGCCTCAAAAGGGGAAGATCAGGCTGGCCCAGGCTGAGGGTGAGCTTGAACCCGAAGGATCAGGTCTGGAGTGGCTGCGGTTACAGTCAGACAGGGTTTGGACTGTAGGCTTCCAGTGTGCTAGGCTGCCGCTCTTCTCTTTGAGCTACATACACCCACCGCACAAAGGACATCTGTCTCAGCCATCTGTGGCTGGTTCTTCAGCCTCCCCGCCCTGGCTGACTTGTAAACAGCAAGCACTCCATAAATGCTTGCCAAATAGGAAAATAATCAAGAAAGGAAAGGAAGAGAAACCATCACTCTGTTTAAAGTATTTGGTCAAACAAAAGGAGGAGGGGCTAAGAGGGAAGACAAGACCTATCAGCCGTATCATTTCTGATTCAAACAGTTGCAAAGGAAAAGAACCTTCCATTCCTGCTGCTCAGTGCAGCCTAGACTCAGGTGCCCTGGCCTCACAGGATAACAGGAGCATTATTCAAATGCCACCCAGGGTCTCTGCTTCATGTTCTACCTGGACGCATCTCATCTGGCCAAGTCCGTGTCTCTTTGGTGGAGCCCCGTGCTCCCACGGCCCCTCACCTGTCACATCCCACCACCGATATTTTATTAATAATCCAATGTAAATCTGGGAGAAAATTAATATGTCATCTCTTCGCAGGAAGGACTAAACATCTCAATGTGAGGGTCTGTTGAAGTTGTCATTTATCATTAGCACGCAATTCAAGGCAAGCTTCCCACACTCTGGTGGGAGCTTTCGAGACAATGAATCTCAGGGAATTAGCCTCTGGTCCAATTATTCCTGCTTCCCCCACCTACCTAAGAGATAAATTCTGTCTCCGTGGGAGGAAAAAAAAATTAAAAAGAGAAAAAGAGAAGGAGGAGGAGGGAGCTTGCTGTTCTCCTTCCTGGTTGAAATCAATTTTTCTCAAGGAGACAAGGCAATATTCATCGTGCGAGAAGGGAATAAGGCGATCCGCTAAAGGCCAATAAATGGAGCCGTTCCGATGAAAACTTCCTCAAATCAAATGTAGGGGAACCTCTTAATGGGCTTTGTTCTTCTTTTCCATAATCCATAACTATTAAGAGAAAGATGGGCAAGGAGAGGGTACTGTAAAGGGATTGCTGTGTAAACATTAGGAGTTTCCTTCTAGAGAGATCGGAGGACCACTGTAAACACAGGGCCCCTTTCACCCTAAGCACTAGGTGCCCAGGTAAAGCAGGACCATGGAGCCACAACAGCAAGTAGGCCCTAGCCCTCAGGGGATTTATACTCCAGGGAGGAATTCACAAAAAGCGGATTCACAAAAGCCGGTGAGCACCACAACGAAGCCAAGACATAGAAACTCTGTGAGTTAGAGCAGAATTATTTTGTCTGGTAACTTTTTTTTTTTTAAGCTTTAGTGCAGACCACAAAAATTCATTCTGGCAAAAAAAAAAAAAAGCCACATTCTGATTGAAAAGTGATCAGGACAGATGGATGGCTGCTTCTCCTGGCAGCAGAAAGGGGCCTTGAGCCCAGGGACCCCAGTTCTGTCCAGGGGGCCACACCGTGTGGCACAGCACTGCCATAGGTGCTGAGTGGGCCTTGCTCAGTCACGGCAGGTAGTGTTCGAAGTGACAATGGCTGCAACTCCTGGCTGGCTGACCCCCTCCAGGCCAGTAGATGAGGTATCAAAGGAGTTGAGGGTGAGGATCCTTGGGCAGGAAAATGGACTCAAAAATGGAGTCCCTCTGGGCACTGCTTTTAGGTGGGCTCACCTCCATCTGGAAACAAAGCAAGACTCAGTGCTGAGGAGGCCTCTGCATGACAATGGGCCCTGACAAGTCCGCCCCAGCTGGCTGTGTGTCTGTCTGCACCAAAATGCTTGCCAAGCAGGGCTGCTCCTGGCCCTCAAATCACCTCCACTCTGAGCTCAGAGCAGCTGCCACCACAAGACAGGTCTGACTGGATCCCTGTTCCACTGAAGAAGACCCATCCCAGAGACTGGGTACCAAGTGTCTCTAGGTGAGGTGTGGGGCTGTGGTGTGCTGCCAGACTCTCTCCGTCTGGCTGCCCAGCCCGCTTCCTCACTTAGGATTTATATCTGAGCCCAAGCCAACACCTCTGCTTCCTTCCACCCTCCTGCCCATTCGGCCTCTAAGACCTGGCTCCTTCCCATCTCCATACCTCCCCCATGGAGGAGATATTGCCTTGATCTGCTCATGAGGGGAGCTCTTATTGGCTTCATTGGGTGGACTTGACTGAACTCCCAAGTTGGGAGCCCCTGGCTGTGTGAGACTGGACCTGCCCCTCCTTTGTAGTTTCATCCCAAGGGTCCCACGGTCCACTGACTCCCACCAGCAGTGGGCATAGAGTTGAGTTGTGTGGAATGCAGGAAGGGAGGTCTTCGAGCAGGGAAGCTACTAACTGCCTGTGAGACAGCAGGCCTCAGTGGCCCAAACCCTCAGACTTCAGAGGAGCCATCAATGCTAGCTCCTCTCCAGCTGGCCTGGTTCCCAGAGGCCATGACTAACACCAGAAATCATCTTGGCTGCCCTTTACCTCTCTTGGATCTTTCGGGCTTGAGCTCCCAAGCAGAAGAGCCCGAAGTGGTGACCTTCCATCCATGAGACTGAGTCAACCCTCCCAACAGCAGTTCCCTCATGTCTGTGTGATATCTACCCTGGTCGGCACTGCCAGGGTAAGGCAGGATGGGAGCGATCTGTGTCCATGTGGGGTTGACAGGCAGACTTAGGACATGTTCCAGATGGCCAACACACTGGGGCCTTTCTACAAATGAAGGCCTGCTTGAGAGGACTATGGGAAAATTGGTGGCCCACAATAGGAGCTGATGAGTTGGTAGGGATGGGATACACAGACTAAACAGGGTACAGTGGCTGAGAGATTTCTGGAGCCTGGAACCCAAAAAAATCAGGGGCCAGAGAAACAGGCCCAGAGCTGGGGTCTGCTAGCTCCTCTCAAAGATCTTTTCTTCCCTTGTTCACTGCCCCTCACCCATGCTCTAAGTGATCAGTCACTACCTCTTGTTTTCCCAGAAGGTCTGGCAATGGCAGCCTCAAAATACAGTTTCATCTACTTTAGGGATAGGAAAGCCAGGTCAGGTTGCACTCTCCCTAGGTGGAGGACCACAGGGGCCTTCCTTCCAGGTTCCCAGGACCAGCACCGGAACTTTCTGTAGGATTGTATACCTCAGCACCCTTGACCCTACTGTTTTGGAGTCACAAACTCCAGCTGGATCCATGACGTCAAAGAGTCCCTGATGATTCTCCACTTGAACATTAAAGAGTTGTTTGGGCCTTGGGGGACCCAATCTGGCTCTCAAAACACCACAAAGAAGTATCTGATGAGACTCATCAAATCCCACCCCCTGTTATAGACTATGCCAGGGGCTCAGCATGCGACTGCTTCCTCTCTTGTACAAACCTGCACCCATTTTTTCCCAAAGATTTATTTTTGTTATTTTTATTCATGTTCATATGTATGTGTGTCTATATGAGTGTATGCCAGCTGTGTGTCGGTGGCCAGAAGAGGGCATCAGCTCCCTTGGAGATGGCATTGAGTTACAGAGGTTTTGAGCTATCTGACTTGGATACTGGGATCCAAACTGGGGTCCTCTGTAAAAGCAGCCAGTGCTCTTAACCTCAGAGCCATCTCTCCAGCCCCAGCTTTTCTGTAGTGAACAGATAGTGTTCTGCTTCAGAAGAAGAGAGAGCTGAGTGTGTGCTGTAATTGAAAAGCTGACTCTTTAAGTAGGACAAGCTGAGCCCTGGCTTGGTGTCTGGCCTGCTCCCCTTAGGCCTGCCTCCCTTTCCTCAACCACCACTGGGTGCCACATGACCCCACCAGGCCCATTGGCTCCTATCTCAAGCTTTGGGTTCTGCCTCACGGTCTCACACTGTTTGCTCTGGTCCCTGGGTGCATGGCCCTGTGCCATGACAGCCTGCAGACCAAGGGGAAGTTACAGTGTTGAGGGGTTGCTGGTGCAGGACAGAGTCGGGGTTGGGGAGCAGAAAGCATCCCTTGCTTGGCACCTGTCCCCCTTCTCCATGTTTTCACTGTTCTTGGGCCAGCTTCATACTCAGCCTGAAACCTGTAGGGGCCACCCTCTTGGTACCCTCCACCTATCCTCTCTAGAGTGGCCTTCCTTTCAATGATTCTGTGAAGGGGACATCTTTGGGCTGCCTTACTTAGCTTACATTTCCACCCTTGCCTTTTATGCCCTGAAGTCCTGTCCCCAGCAGAACATGCACTTAGGTGTCCCTATGTACACTGTCACATTAGTCCCAAGAGCCCAGGAATGCAGCTGTGGTTTATTCTGTTGGTACATCAACCCCAAGCCAAAGCCTCAAATCCTGTTTGGTTGGTTCTTCAAGGCCTGTCTCTAATAGTCACTAGCTCTTCCTCTCCCCACCGTGGAGTTAAACAGCATTTCCCTGACCCTCCTTTGCCCATTCTATAGGTGACCTGGGAACCTCTCTTCATTGTCTCTGGTACTTTACCTGCCTGCTCAGAAGGTAGGAAACCTTGATTGTGGCTGCATCCCTCCATCTCCAACTTCTAAATGACCCACAAGAGTGTCATGACTCCAAAAACACCTCCAGACCCCAAAGGAGTAGCAGGTGCTCATAGGTATATGTCAGGACTATATGGGTCCTGTTTGACTCTTATAATGCTCATGGGTAAGTGATGTTATGCTATCATTCATCTCAAATGGATCCAAGAGGGTAGTTTCCAAAGTTCATACAACTGTCACAGTGCCCCCAGCATTGTACTGGATGGGAGGGCTGGCCCTAGTTTTGAAGCACATGACCTTCTCCCAGAAGCTGTCTAAAGGTGCAGAGCCTCAGAAGCCCATCTGGAATTCAGAGCACCAGTAAAAAGCTTCTTCCAGCTTGTGAGAAGAAGCTTTCTTGGTAGTTGAAATGCCCTGGGTATCCCATCCCCTGTCCATTTCATGTACTGGACACTCATGGTCATGCCTTCTAGAGTCCTAGACACCAGCCCTGGTCTGTAGCATCCTTGGGATCTGCCTCTGGCTTTTATTAGTTATGGAGAGAACCAAGCTGCAGGTGTTTGGTCCACAGAGACCTCTGCACCTCCCCTCTCCAGAGCTCATAAATCAGGGCCTCATGGTCTAACAGCCATGATGTTCCCCTAATCATGTTACTGCAATATTAATAAGGCTGTTTAATGCAACTGGATCCTTCTAAATTGTCACATAAAAATTTGGTAAATGTCAGACACATCATTTAATAGAAAGCGATGCTTTACTGTCAGGGGATCCGGGTGGCTAAAAGGATGAGCAAAGAGCCCGGGGATGGTGACCTCAGGCAGGTGTCGGGAGCAAAGCACTCCCACCCTGGGCTCACCTTGGGCCTTTCTTCACTGGCAGTCCGCGGTCACCCTCAGAGTCCATGATATGCAAGACACAGGGCAAGGGTTGCTGAGCAAGGTCTGGTATCAGGCTTGGAGGAAATGGGAGTTCTAGTTCTCAAGCAGCAGATGGTCTTGGAGCAAGAGAGAACCACTAGGCTGCCCAGTCCCACCCACTTCTAGCAATGCCCCACGTTACAGTGGACTATTACTCGCACTTGAGGAAGCAAGACTGCATGCAGGAATACCGTCCCATACATGAGCAATTTAACACGAATGTGTTGGGTTCACATAACCAACCTGATTTCACTCAACCTCTTCTGAAAGGATAGTGGTGGCTGCGCCAGTGTGGAAGTGCAGAGCATCAAGACATAGACATTGAGCAAAACCCAACAACAGACAGGAAAATGCCTAAAAGTTGCTTCCACTGGGATGGGGAGACAGCTAACTCTTGTCTCCATCTCCCCACAACTGGGGTTTCATATAAACACTGTCATGCTTGGCTTTTATGTGGGTGCTGGGGATCAAACTCGGTACTCATGTTTGCACAGCAGGCACCTCAGCCAATGACTCACCTCACCAAGCCTGTCAGACTTTTAATGCTATAATATAATGTCACGTGCAGGGCTGACCTGAAGCTAAGAAGGGATCAAAGCATGCCTAAAACCCTGGATTTTCTCAGCAGGAGTTTAGCTGCTCCCCCACCTTGCTTGGGCACCAAAGACCCCAGCAGATAGACTTCTCCGAGCACAGACATGCCCCACGCATGTAGCAACTGATAAGCTCATTCATCTCCAAGGCTACAAGGACTGGCTGCTATCTATCTGACCACTGAAACATCCTGGGCTGGACTTCCTTTCTTCTCTATATGATCTTATAAGAGTCCTTCCCCTGGTCCCTGCTGCTCCCAAGTATGCAAATGAAGCACCCTCGATGTTCTTGCCCTAACCAACAACATACCACCACATGGATCCAACTGGCCATTCTTCCCGGGATACAACTATCCCCTGCCCCCTCCCAACAAACTAGATATCCTCCAACACAGTCTTCCAGGTGTTCTTTCTCTTCATATTCATTGCTGCTCAGGATCCTCCTTTCGTCCTGGTTCCCCTACCCCCACCCTCATCAGGCTAGTGCACAATAGTCCAACCATCCAGGAATGAAGTGTGACTTGAGCCTGGCAGTCACACACAAAATGCATTGGGCAATGCTCACCGCTATCCTGGGTCACAGACTGGACATGCCCAGTTTATAGGAATAACCCTGCTGCTAGTGACAGACAAGTCCCCAGGACATTGATGTAGGAAAGGAGTAGCAAAGGAGGAGTCGGGCAGGAGAACAGGAGAGATGTGACTATAGGCCCGGTCAGTGTGCTGCCCTGTCCAGCCAGCTCTCTGGCTTCTGTGCTTCAACACACTTGCTTCTAAACTCCCTGTCTCAGCCAAGGAGACTCCAGTGCAGGGGGGCGGGGCCGGGTCACAGAGCTTTCTGCCATTCAGAGGCTGCAGTAGTGAGAAAGTGCCTTCCTGAGAAGCGAGTCTCAGAGCAGCAGCCATGAGAACGGCAGGAAAGTGGCACTGCAGTATGGGTGGGCAGGCTGCCACTGGCCCATCCAGGAGACACAAAGAGGCTGTCATACAGGGCCCTGGCAAAGGCCGGGTGAGGACACCTGCCGAACACTCCCATAATGAGAGGGTGTACCAACCCTCCAGCCTTGCCCTTGACAGCCAACTGACCCCAAGAGAGAGGCTCTGCCCCTCTGTGCTGCCAGCCCGCAGGCACAGAAGACTCTGGGATCTGGTACAGTTCTCCAAAACGGTGATGGTGTTTAAAAATAAAACCGGCATGCAGCAGATTTCCTGTAAAAACCCTTAATTTTAGCAAGTGAGAACAGTTTTAGAAATCTGCTTCTATCTTGGATTTCAGTCTGTGTGTGAAGACAACCCACTCTGATTTGGCCAGCTCTAGCTTTTGCCTCCTCCTTTTGGGTAGAAGCTAAGCCACCTCACAATGGCGCTGGCTGGGACTGGACAGGGCACACACATCCTAGCTAGCTAGTCGAGGCTTGCCAGATCCCTTGGCTGCTGGTTTGCAGCCTGACCTTGAACAGCCTTTCTGTTTCCAGCTAAGCTTCCAGCCAGCCTCTCCTGTAGCAAAACCAGGTCAAGACTGGAGTCTCCCACTACAGGCACCAGCCTCCTGTTTCCAGCGAGGTGAGAGGCCGCTCCTGCAGAGCTGCAGTGATGCACACGCAGGCACGCACCTGTCAGGATGGTCTGTGTGAGTGATTGTGGTTTTAACGGCTCTGTATCATCATCACCTGCCCAGAAGCTCTCTGACCCTCAGAGCTGACCAAGTCACTAGGGGATCTTCCACCCAACTCTTTAACACAGCCCAGAAGATGGGACGGCGCCTCCATTAAATCTCCCACAGATGCAAGCGAAAAACTGCGATCTAATAAAGTTAAATGCAGCTAATAAAATAAAATTTGAGATTAAAAGGAAGCTGTCTTGCATATTCATGAGCCACGTGAATGTCGAGACGATTGCTTCTAATCTCCTTATTCTTGGGGAGTTACTGCACGCTGGGATGGATTCTTAGCAAACCTCGGCCCCACAGACACCTGAGCACCCAGGAACCCACAGATGGAGTGCTTACCACTGTCACTTTTCATTACCATTTATTTT
This sequence comes from Onychomys torridus, assembly GCF_903995425.1. NCBI lineage: Eukaryota > Metazoa > Chordata > Mammalia > Rodentia > Cricetidae > Onychomys > Onychomys torridus. The sequence continues at coordinate 162,969,674 of NC_050444.1, forward strand.
GCATATTTTCTTTCTGAAACCCCAGCAACCTCCTGTGACATGTGGGACAGTGACTGCTGATGAGTCATAATCCTTGGCTGATACCCTAGAAGCCCAATTTATAAGCCACAAATTACTTATATCTGGTCACAAAGGTTAGAGTTACTTCCTCCATGAAGTCTTACTGACCCCATGATGACCGGGTATGCATTTCCCAAGCAGCCCATGCTCTCCTTGCCTAGCATCTACTCCTAAAGCACAAAGACTCACACACATAGGTATAGGCACATGTGCACACACGTGTGTGTGAATGTTCTCTCTCTCTCACACACACACACACACACACACACACACACACACACACACACACACACTCAAGTGCATGAATGGCCACAGGCACATGCACACATACACATACACCTGTCATAATCTCCTTCCTCTTCTGGACTGTAAGCTTAGTGACGTCAGAGACTGGCTCTGCTCTGTCATGATAGCCTGGCACAGACTTGAAGGAAACACCAAAGTCACTGGGTGGTGAATGAGAGGCTGCAGAGCCCCAAGCTGTGGCTCATGGCTGTCCCTAGGAGCGGCTTGAAGAGGCAGGGATGAAGGAGGTGACCTCACCAGCAAGGGCAGGAGATCCCAAGGACAAGTGTTCGAGATGTCACAGAGAGTGCCGCACAGGTGCTGAGCATGGCACGGCATTGTGCTGGACCTTCTCAGCGTCTCCAAGGCAGGTGACAGACCAGGCAGAGGAGGAAACTGGGCTTGATAGGATGCATGGGTACGCAGAGCCACCGCAGGGGAAACCAAGATTGGAGACACACCAGCCTGCTGACAAGCTCCTCCAGGAGGCAGGGAAATCAACACATGAATGGGCCACCAGGGCAAGGAGGGGTGTGCTCTGCAAGGGGCCATAGCACAGGGAGAGCTCTTCTGGGAGGGCCAGCAAAGGATACAAGTTCACTGCCACCCAGGCCCAGATACTGTTTCTAAGGGGTGGGGGCATGAGGTGGGGTATGCAGTGAGGACAGTGTCCTTCAAAGTACCTTATTCTATAGTTGACGGGCCAAAGGAGACAGACAGGGAGTGGGAGAGAGGAGAAAGCTGGTGAGATGTGGGAAGGGTTTGGTGTTCCACACACAATCGAGCCTCTGCCTCTCCTGGCAAGCACATTCAGACATAAAGTTCAGATCCTCATAGCCAGAGGGTCCAAGGAGCTGGGCCAGGCCATGAATCATCACCCCAATGGGGACAGAAAGCATCAGCCTTTCAGGTCCCATGGCCTGTCTGACACAACACGCCAGGGATTTTCCCGACAGTATCATCCGTTTGGCTGATGGCCCTGAAGTATTTCATTTAGCTGGAAATCACGCCTGGTCCATTTCCCACAGCTAGCTGACATTATGAGAAACCCGTTTGACATGTCTGCAGTAAAGCAGCTCAATAACCCATCACCCGCCATCAGGGTCCCACCACCCTCCCAGGGGAGCACAGGGCTCAGATGACTTCTAGAGCAGAATTGCTGCTTCCTGCTAGGATGGGATCATAGCAAGCCTCTGTGTGTGTGTGTGTGTGTGTGTGTGTGTGTGTGTGTGTGTGTGTGTTTGTGTGTGTGTGTATGTGTGTGTATGTGTGTGTGTTTTTGTGTGTGTGTGTTTGTGTGTGTATGTGTGTGTGTGTTTGTGTGTATGTGTGTGTGTGTTTGTGTGTGTGTTTGTGTGTGTGTGTGTGTGTGTGTGTGTGTACCCATGTGTGCATGCTCTGGAAAACAGTTTATCACATGGCACCAATTTGTTCCCAGTCTCCCTGACCATTCTGTCAGACTCCCCCATTCCCTTACTAGACTGGAGATCATTATCTCCAAACTATTCCCGGGATTCCACAATGTAAGATTCATAGCCCCGACTGATTCCACAGCCAGTAAGCAGCAAAACTGAAGGGTCCTAACCTTGATCTGTGAATTCAGAGGCCATCCCTTCACTGTGGTCCATGTCCCCATTCCCAGGAACCTGGGACAGGGCTTTAGGCATCACTCTGCCTGGGAAGGTGTTAGGAAGGGCTCACACCTCACAACCCAGTGCCTACAGGCCAGAGAGCCTGAGCCAAGCAGGATCAGTTCTGGAGGAACATCCTTCCCGAGACCAGAGGGATCTGTTGCTCTCCAAGTCGATCTCTGACTTGAGTGCCAGCATCCTGTGTGACACAAGCTGGGGGACAGAACATTCATCAAGCATGCAAATGAACGAACGAATGAACAAGTAAATAAATGTCACGGCTGTCATCGAGGCTCTAGGGGAAAGTGGCAGTGTCTCCCCGTCACAGGGCATTTCCCATCACTGCAGCTTCTCTTACAGAATTCAATCCTTCCCGAGTTGCCTCTAACGTTCTGCATGATGGCTTCTGAGAAAACCATGCCATCAATTTGTGCTGGAGCCATGCAGGCGTCCAGCACTTCCTGCCTCTGGCCTTGCTGCCTGGCAGGCTCCATGGGGAATTCCCTACCAGGTCACACTCTGATGCTAAGTGACCACAAGACCAGATGAAAGGGAGGCAGCTGGACCAGTGTCTGCGGAGTGAGAGGGGCCTGAAGGGTGGGAAACAAGAGGTGGCTTAATGACTACAGGGGTCTCTCCTCAGATACCATCCCCACACGTCCTCCTGCTCTTGGACACTTCCTGGGGGTTTGGAGGAAATTAAAAGTCAAAGTTGAGCCATGTCATTTAATATGAGAATTGTGACAGGCTCCTGGCATGTAAGTTCTTTTTAAAGATTTATTTATATTTCATATGTATGAATGTTTGCCTTCATGTATGTCTGTGCATCATATTTGTACAGTACCTGCAGAAGCCAGAAGAGGGCATGAGACCCTCTGAAACTGGAGATACAGATGGTTGTCAGCCACCATGTGGGTACTGGGAACAAAACCTGGGTTCTCTGCAAAAGCAGCCAGTACGCTTAACTTCAGAGCCATGTCTCTAGCCCTGTGGACATGGGCATGTGAGTTATGGAAGCACTCCAGTAGAGTAACAGCTATTGGTAGATATGCTGGGCTATAGGCACAGAAAGAAATTCCTTTCTCCCTTCCCTGCTCAGCCTTGGATTGGCACACATTCTAAAAAGGCAGCTCAGAACCCAATCATGTCCTTCTAGAGTGACTAGTGAGGCTCCTGGCCCTCTGGAAGGATGAGAGCCACAGGACTGAGGTGACCCCTGTGCAGTTATTTGAATTGCAACATTCCCTTGTAGAGCGAGGAGAAAGGCTCATAAGCCTCAAGAAACTCAGAAGGCTCAGGAAGCTCATAAAACCTACACGGTTCAGGAGGCATCATCTATTGCTATGGGAGAGAGACTCTTCAGAGGAGCTGCCTACAGTTTGGACAGAGAGCTCAAGAAGTTTTGTGAGTCATCAGCCATGCTGGGGTGGGATTTTTAGTAACACAGCTGTCTGTGTAAGTTGCTCCTATAAGTTGCCCAAATAAACCCATGGGTTCAACAAGCTCAACTTGAGTAGAATCATTTCTTTGTTCTGTTGTCAGTGCCCTATCTGGGGTAATATTTCACATCTTCCCAGGGTAAGTCATACAGCATAGTTGGCTCCCAAACAGATACCATCAGAACCAAAGATCATATGGGAAGAGAAGTGACATGGTCCCTGGTATAAGCCACTATGACAACTGAGGCTGGTCTGTCTGAGAACAGAGCAACCACAGGGGCAATCCTGATGTGGGTACCTGTTCCCATTTGGGACAAAAAGGTGTGATTACTCACTGTAGTGGCAGTTGCATGCTCTCTGTTGTGGGTGATAAGACATGCTAACAATACTGAGAAGTCTGAGGATGTGATGCTGGCTTGTCATTTCCTGCAGAGAGAAAAGAGGTTAAGTGGCATCTATGTTAAAGATCCCTTCCTGGGATTGCAGCCCACAGGAAAAATAGGACCAAGACGGGGAAGAGTGTGAGGCAGCAGTGGTTTGAGCTGTCCCTCAGGCCTGACCTGTAACACAGGAAAGAAAGTTTGTGTTCAGCATGTGTGAGAGTCTTCCCAGGAAAAGTGTGACATTCAGCACTGTCCTCCATCTGAACTATAGGAGAAGGCATTTTAAAGAGAAATCAGAGTGCTGGAGAGATGCTTCAGCCTTTAAAGACTCACAACCAAAAGGAAATGAGGACTTCTCACAGACTGGCTGGTGAGTCTGTGGGACAGGGGGCCTCACTCTGAGTGCTGTATTCATTACTCCTTCAGACAAAAGCTGGGGAATCCAAGACAATACAAAGGAACTCAGTCCTTAGACAGGCTCACATGCGCCATTAGAAACGCTCAGGTATCACCAGTTGAGGTTCCCATGACTATGATCCAGGGCTAGATGACAGAGGAAGGACAGGTGTTACTGAGGGAACCAAGGGTTCAGAAGACTGTGTTCCAGATGGGGCTACGATCGCAGGAAAGTTAACTAGGAGGTTAATGGCAGGGAAGAGATGGAGGAAAGACTGGAAGAGCCTGAGCTTAGGGAGGAGCAGAGCAAACAATATCATCTGGACAAGTCAAGACCTTGAACTCAGGAACTCACAAGACCAGTCTATAGTAGAGCAAGGATGGGAAGGGCACATGAGCCTCCATCCCTAGCTGCAGAGTGGGTTTTCTTTAGAGACATGGCCTTTGGTAGGTTGGCCACACTCCCATGGACACCTGTGTGCATATGGCAGCATTAGTTAGACACAGTGGGTTGTTTTTTATTTAAAGAAATGGGGGGAGGGCATGAAGTACATGGGAACATCCTGGAGGAGTTTAGAGGGAGGGGTGAATATAATTAAAATGTATTGTACATGTGTATGAAATGCTAGAAGGGTAACTAAAAGCACTATATTAAAGAGAAAAAGTTAATTCATTAAGGACCTTGTGACTGGTCTGAACTTTGGGGGCTTTTCTGAGCCCATGGTAGATCTTTATGAGATGGACAGGTCTCAGATGCACCAGCAAGTAATCAAATACCAAGGCGACCAAGGGGGAATGAAGATGGCAAGCCAGACAAAGGAGTCATCCAGGCCACTCAAAGATTTGTGTCAAGTCCATGCTCCCAGGGGAAAAAACTGATGGAGAGACAAATGTGCCACTGGGCCCTTGGAAGCTGCTAAACCCCATGTGACTGAAGGGCTGAAGGGGCTACCGAGGTGGAAAGCTGTTTCCTCAGGTATACTGTGCACATTCTATGGTGACTGTTCGCTCAGCTCAGGACCCTGTCAGAGGTAATTATGGACAATGGAGAGGCAACAGCCAGTGTGTCTGCCCAGAGACTGTCAGAAATGGGGGGCTGGCTTGATTGACAGGCATAGCAGGCAAGAGTGTGTGGCCTTACTCTCCCTTAGCTCCAAGCCAGGCTGAGAAAGATGAGTCCCTCAGGAGTAGATATGCAGTGATCCCCTGCGTGACATGCTATCAACATGTCAGACAAGATATGTCTGCTGGTGCGATAGTGGTATGACCATTGTAGGTGAAACCAACTATTTCTGACTGAATTTAAGGTTCACTCCATGATGGAGTGACTAGACATCTGTCTATCTATTCACGTGATTCTAGGAAAACCACACAATTTTGCTTTTCATGGACTTACAGAGAACCACAGAGGATGGGTGTTACTACAAAGACAGAAAGTAACAAAACTCTCAGTGGCCTCCAAGAAGGAAGGAGCTGTGTTCAGTAATCAGGATGCTCCTGTCAATAGGATATCAGACAGAAGGCAGGTGGCTGGGCTGGGATCTAAGAACCCAAGGAAGAAAACCAGCAGGACAAGAGTCATCCCAGCATGCCCAGCTTCTCCTCTTGTTCCTTTAGACCTGAAGCATAAGGCACTTTAAGATTGTCCTGTCCTTTGAAGGGCCTGGAGTTTCTACTATGGCGACTCAAATCAAAGGTACCCAAGTCACCCACCCCATGCGTTTCTTAATCCCCATCTGGGTGTCAGGTGTACCATACCCCATCCTCCAGCCATGAGAAGATGAGTCTTTCTCAGGCTTGGACTCTGGGTGATGTCTCATAACTACTCTTGAAGTACGGTAGGACAGGGTCTGAAGCAACTCCGGCTACCACGACAAAGGATCACAGGTTAAATGCACATGTTTCCAGGTCTGGACAATAGAAGTCAGAGATCAAGGGGCTGATAGGTTCCCCCTCCTCATCTTCCTTCTTCTCCTCACCCCCTTCCTTTTCTAAATTTATATACATGCATACATACATGCCTATGTATGGGCACGTGAGTGTAGTGCCAGCAGAGTCCAGTAGAGTCAGGTTCCCTCAAATTGGAGCTACAGGTGGTTGTGAGCTGCCCAGTGAGTGATGGGAACTGAACTTGGATCTTCTGCAAGTGCAACAATTGCTGTTAAACCCTGAGCCATCTCTCCAGCCCCGATAGAGTTTTCTTGATGAGGCCTCTTTCTGGTCTGCAGATAGCCACCTCACCAGGCAGAAGGAAGAGTGGGGCAGCCATGCATTCCAATCCCTCCCTCTTCTCATCAGGACACTAATCCCATCACTGGGGTCCTGCCTCATAACCTCACTTAAACTGATTGCCTCCCACTGCCATCGCACAGAACCAGGGCCACTCAAACTGTCAGACCATTACATCACTGAGTCTCCTTCATAAAGACCTACAGAGACTCACACACATAGACACATACAGTCTCACACACAGACTCACAGGATCACAAACACACACACACACACACACACACACACACACACACACACAAACACACAGACTCACACATATACACAACCCACTAAAGTCACATCATGTCACACGACTGAACCACAATATTCTCTTTCCAACATGCTACAATACCAATGACCTCCTAGAATGATCTTACAAATACAGTCACTGGAAACACCACATCATTTGGCTGAGTGTCCATAAGAAAGGACAGTGAATAGAGCAGTACCATGGTGTCAAGTGGGTGTCACAGGGGAGACACTCAACCTGCATAAGAGAGCATCCCTTTCAAGCATGCCCTTAAGACTTGTCTGTGTTCAATTAGTACAAAAGGCCTTGTTAATAACAGGCCTGTATCACTGTTGGATTTGAAATTGATGCCGCTGTAGGAAGTTTCTCAAAAGGCTGTAAGATGCTCTTCAACAGCCAAGATAATGATGATCACAAAAATCCTCATCTTCTAACTCATCCTCCAGAACTACACAGACAAATGAGAACAGACCAAACCACACTAAGCTCACACCACTAGTGTGCTTGGGAAACAGAGACACTGTAACACCAAATTACCTATAAGAAAATATGTAGCAGTTTTCAATGAAGGCTTTTCTTTACTTTTTTCCTTTTAAAAGTATTTTCAAGTGTGTGTGTGTGTGTGTGTGTGTGTGTGTGTGTGTGTGTGTGTACATGAGTGCAGTGCCTATGGGGGCCAGTAGGAGGCATCTTGGGAACAAGAGTAGAACAGCAGCAGCTGCTGCTGAAGACACCATGATGAAGAAGGAACAGAAAAGAATTGTAGGGGGTGACCACAGCATTCTGCATCATGATGGGGTTTCAGTTATGCGGGAGCATGCACTGATCTAAACCTATCAATACTTTACTCAATATCTGCACTCTCACCATATTTAGAGTCTGCCTAACAAAAGAACCATCAGCAACATTTGAACTCCAGATACAAGTATGACAGGCAACCTGTTTAAGGATGAAACATGAGTTTGACTCACTTTGAGATGCAATTTTTTAAAAGCATGGATAGATTAATAGACCTGTGACAAAGCAAGTCACAGACCTCTTCACATTCTGCTTGTTTACAGATTTTTGTAATACAGTGTTGTGGAGGGTGCTGGAGACACAGCTCAGCAGTTAAGGGCACTGGCTGCTCTTGGAGGGAAATGAGTTCCCAGCACTCACGTTGAACAGCTAACAAATGCTTATAACTCCAGCTCCAGGGAATCTAGCGCCCTCTTCTGGACCCCATGGGCACTTTATGCACACACACACACACACACACACACACACACACACACACACACACACACCGATACACATATACACACACAGGCATATAAGTAGAAAGATATTTTTAAAAATCAAGTAAAAATGTTTCAGGAAATATTGGAGATTTATCAGAAGGGTGAAGCAGCCAAAATTGGCTGAGATAAAAATCCAGGAGTCCAGATGGACATAAATAAACAAGTGGATAAATAAATAATGCAAGGCAGCACAAGCCCTTCAATATGGCAGGGCACACTAAACAACAAGCAAATTTAGCAAAATCACCATCTGGCAGACATTAGAATAATTGATTCAATAAGAATCATCAATGGAAGCTAAGATAAGTGGGCAAAAGTTTAATGAAAAATAAGGTGTTTATATAGCCCCAAACTGTGAATTAATTGCAAAGGGGGAAACAATTGAGTTTATACTAAAGAAATGAGCAGACACCATCTTCACCAGGTTGCATTATACTTGGCACCTTTGAGCCCATACACAGAGAGCGACCCTGAGTTACTTGTGTGGGTTCCTCTAAGGAAGCATGTCCTGAATGTCGGGATATGGAAGCCCCTGGTGAACCACAGCGAAGTGAGTGCTTCAGAGCAAACGCCTTTAAAATGCCAGGGCTGGGGCTTGAGAGATGACTCAGTGGGTGAGAGCACTGGCCGCTCTTCCGCAGGATCCGGGTTCAGTTCTCAGTGCCCACACTTGGGTTCACAACAGCCTGTAACTCCAGTCCTGGGGGAGTCAATGACTTCTTTGGCCTCTACAGGCACTAGCCACATGTGGTGCACAAGCATACATGCTGTTGAAATAAATAGTTTTAAAAGTGCCAGTGTCACTAATGACACAGGACCTTTTCCAGATGAATGGGTATTTCAGAGATACTGGCTGGGTCCTGGAACAGGTGCTAAGCATTAGTAAATATTGTCATTATTATTCTTTGCTGTAAAGGACACGGGAGTGAAGCTTATGGGTTGGTTAACTATGTTGCCTCAGGCCTATATTGCTGATTTTGACCACTGCAGTGGGTTGTGCTTGAGACTATTATAATTCTTAGGATGTACACACTGAAGTATTTTGGATTACTGGGTGTCATGTCTGAGCCTTTCTTTCCAAATGTTCAGGTGCATTCATACACACACACACACACACACACACACACACACACACGAAAAGGTGGAAACCTGGTTTAGGGACCAGCTCTATATGTAGTGAGCTTGCCATGTGAGTCCAAGGATCTGAGTTTGATACCCAGATTTCATGTAAAAAAGGAAATCCAGGCATAGTGGTGCATGCTGGTAATCACACTCCTGGAGAGGTGGACAGGTGGATCCCTATGGCTTGCTAGCCAGCCAGCCAAGTGCAATTAATGAACTCAGCGTGTGAGAGACCCTGTCTCAAAAATCAGCTCCTGAGGATGACACTGTCATATATGGGCACACTGAGATGTGCAACTTCATACACACACATGCACCTGTACATACAAAAATACACACATGCACTTGCACACAAACACACACTACCTGCATACATACCTCCATGTACACACACATACCTCCATGCACATAAACACACACACACACACACACACACACACACACACACACACACACACACATGGGCCTGTGTACATGAAATACACCCATAGCATCTGCACACATACAAATTTGCACACATACACATCTTCATACATAAACACACACACACATGCATCTGCACACACGCACACACACATATATACACCTGTACTCACACAGGTGGGGAATCTGGGTGAAGTACATAAAAGCATTGCTTGTTTTGTTTCTAGAGCTCTTCTGAAAATTTTAAATTACATAAAATTAAAGTACCTAAGAGATCAAAAGCCCAGACTGTCAGAATTCTTTGATTTTGACCAAACTTTCCTGGTTCAAAACAGAGAGGTGCCTCTGACTCAGAGACCCATGAGGACTGAGAACTCCCGGGACCATGTGACCATCCCAAGGACAGTAGCAATTGCAGTGTGAGTTGGTGTGCTGAGCAGCAGATAGAGGGCACTCTTGGGCTGATGCTTGCCATTTCCCTTCCCTTCACTCCAGCCAGTTCTAACAGATTGTAGCTGACAGAGGACCGGCTTCTCTCAGAGTGCGCCAAGGAACAGACCTGACAGCCGCCTCCCCCACCCTGCTCTGGAACCACCATCAAAGACACAATTAATAAGCCAAGGGCGAGACTCCTCTTTCTCACACAGCCTCAGATATGAATCAACCCCAAAGTGTTAATAGATCACCCGCTATCTCTATGACCAAATACAATTTGCATTTGAGATGACATCTGCAATATTTTAAAAGCTCAAGTCTAAAACAACAAACTTGGCAGCTTTTCTGAGTAGCAATTAACACAGTGACTAATCCCATCAAGGAGACAGTAATTGGCGTGGAGATCCCCCCTCACACCAGCAGCAGGTTGAGAAACTTAATCCTAACCTCTTTTTAACAGTGTAGACTCCGGGCCTCTCTGCTCATCAAGGAAACAAATGCAATTATTAAGGACAAGGGTAATTACCCTCCGGCTCCAACAACAACAACAAAGAAGTGAGTAAGAGCAGGTGTGTGGGAGGGTGGGCTTGGATCACAGGGGAAGCTCTTTATGTTACAGCCAGACCAGGTAGGCTATGGTACCTCTGCCTCTGACCCCACTCAGGACAGATGGCCAGCACCAACCCTGGTGCAGCTTCCTCTGCAAAGACCCCAAGTGCTGAACACTCAGGGAAGAGAGTAGAATATGATGTGTGGGACACGGGCTGCAGCCTGTAGATGGGCTGGACAGCGTGACTGGAACTCTGCTGGCTCACTCCCAGCACACTTAATCCAGTTACTTACTCCAAGCAGATGCTCTTCCCAGATCTGCTGGCATCCCTCCTCTCCTTCAAGCCCTTAATGAACACAGAGTCCTGTGAGTTTTTGCCCTGAACCACAACAGCACACATAGAGGGCCGAACACCAACTAATTCCTGCAGGTTGGCACCCTCCACGGAACCACATGTTCTAGGTTATTAGATTAACATCATGACCAAATCTTGGGGAGGAAGGGGTTTATTCATCTTGCAATGTATAGTCCATAGCTGAGGGGAGTTAGGGCAGGAACCTGGAGTTAGGACTGATGCAGAGCCCATGGAGCAATGCTGATTACTTGCTTGCTTTCCATGACATGCTCAGCCTGCTTTCTTATACACCCCAAAACCACAGGCCCAGGGGTGGTGACACTCACCATGGGATGGGTCTTCCCTCATCAATCATTAATTAATCTGCCAGAGGCATTTGCTCAATTGAAGTTCCCTCTTCCTAGGTGACTCTAGTATGTGTCAAGCTGGCAAAACCCAGCCAGGACTCCCAGAGTTCTTGAGGCTCTTGCTCGGTGAAGCCTGTGTCTTTTGGTACATGACGAGACAGGCAGAAGAGTCCTAGCAACAACTTGCCAAGCCCTTGGAAGCTCAACATCATCGGCACTCCAGGAGTAAAGTACCATGCCCATCGCACTGTGCCCATTTCAGCTGACCACAACTGTAGAACTTCTAGTGAGGTCTGGGATGTGTCTTCGTTGACAATGAATGAATGGATGATGACTAAATGAATGTGCACATGAAAACAAACCAACTGTGGTAAGCCGGGACTAGCATGCTTGTCAGAAAAGCAAGTAGAGCTAGCAAAACAGAGGCAACGTGGATGTGGCAGGATCTGTCAGACCACCCACTGTCATGTGCTGTTGGCCACAGCAGGACCAGGCACGAGAGAAGGGGCCTCCATCTCTGAGTGGATATGCTACCCTGTGTACAATAGATGAGGTAGCATGGAAACATCTCACCTACAGGCTGGTACCACCCTGGTACCAACCCTTAGTAACACCCTAGTTTTCAACTAGTAGCTGAGGGGAGGCCTGGGCCTGGGAAGATAGGCAGATGGCTTTGAGAAGTCCTTCACCAAAGGGTGGGAAGGGCTCAGATCTCATGAATATGGGGAGAGCTAAAGCAGATCTCAAATCCTCAAGGAGAATAAGAGAGAGAAGGGAGAGAAAGAGAAGGGAGGGGAGGGGAGGGCAGGGAAGGATACAAACCAGGAATTTGGTAAGGGGAGGGAGTGAGGGAGGGCATCCTGAGCAAGGTGTTGTAGACACCTTGCCCCTGGCTTCATCACACTTAGGAATAGGGTTGGTTGTCCAATCCACTCATTAGAGGTGGACCTCATCGCAAAGGTGGCCATTAAGCTGTTGATGATGGTGCAGGATGGAAGTGGGGTGGGGCCTTTAGACAGTGCACACATTAGTGTTGGTATGAAGCCCACCTGTTGAAGAGAAGCAGGAACACTGAGCAGTAGTGCTTCCTTAAGTCTGGAATAGCTGGGATGGGAAAGTGGTGTACCAATTTCCTCTTCCGTTTTACATGAGCATGGAAACTCATTGCTGTTGGCACCAGCCACATGGCACCTCAGATGTTTTCTGGGCAGCCCTGGTGTCATCCAGAGACATCTTCTATGGCAAATATGTCTTCTCTCCAATTAGAAGGAAAGGCCTTCAGGGTGGGAACTGGGGATTACCCATCACTGAAGTCCATACAGAGTCCATCGAGGTACCAGGTGCAGCTGCAATGCAGTGACTGCTAATGTGGATACTTACACTGCAGCTGCAAATCAGAATACATCAGCCCAGAACTTCCTCCTTGAGTCCCGTCCTGAGGCTGACACACACACAGGTGCCCTCAGCACTCAGGTTTTGTAGAACCGCCTGTCAGGGTCATGGAAGAGGAGCCAGTTCTGTCACAGCCCCTGGGGCAACTGAAGAATCAGTGGGCTACCGAAGGCACAGACCTCCCAGAAACCACATCCACAGAGGGAGGGGCTATTTGGGCTGGAATTTATAACTCAAGAACTCAAGAAGAGTCTTTAAAAAAGCATGCTTCTCCACCATCCACTACACTGGATATTGACAGAATTTGAAGACTGAAAGAAGTTGATATTGGTTTAAAAAGGAAAACCACTGGGAAACCCCACATTCAGAGATCAGACAAGAACAGTGTCATAAGTGAGGGACATTAAAACTGACTTTCAGAAGTCAACATTATGCAGAAATCCCATTTACAGTACCAACAAAGATAAAAATATGCAGGAGTAAACTTATTGGGGTATGTGTAAAACTTCTAAGAAGAAAACTTGCAAACTAACACAAAGCATGAACGTGCTCTTGAAGACATGGGGAGGTAAGAGCTGTTCTTGGATGAGTGACTCAATGTCATAAGGAGGCCACTTGTCCTTGAGCTGATTTACAAATTGAATTACATCCATGGAGCTACACAAATCAATACTACAAGTTCACACAGGAAAATAAACTTTAAGAATATCTTGAAAAATGAGAAGTGTAAGTGTCACTCTGGTGAGAGGCACAGCTCCTCTCAGACACAGCCACAAGGCAGCCATAGTTAAAACAGCAACTCCCCTGCCTGAGATGTGGAGCAGAAAACTAAGGGTGGGTACTCACCCAACTGCAGCTGGGAAGTCAATGTAGGCTAAGTGCAGCTCTCGGGCCACTGCTAGGACCGGCACAAGACACCCCAAGACCAAGTTCTCAGCACAAAGGAGATTTATTTGCTTCAGAGGGACAAAGACAGGAGATAGAGGATGAGGGGGAAGGGAAATAAACAAGGGACAAGGGGTGTTTGCCTCAAAGGGACAAAGGACTGCCTCTGGATAGAAAGGAGACAGACATGACCCATAGGCAAGTGAGTTTATAAAGGTAAAAAGGAAACCCCCCTATGTAAATTAGGGTAGTCACAAGGGGGCTCTTGATTGCTGGACTTCAATACTCTGATAGCTGGACCTTGGTAGCCAGCCTCAAGGGGGAGGACGTGGCCAAATAAGGGACTAGACCTTGGTGGCTGGCTTTAGGAATGTCATCTAAGGGTTTTAGTAAGGGAAAGGGAGTGGGGGAAGGGAAGGCCTGCCAGAGCCATGTCTGCCATGCTCAGGTCTGTGAGAGCCCCTTCGGGAGTGATGGGGTTGTTTGTTTGTTTGTTAATAACTATTGCTAGAACAACATGTTAACAATAATGAAAAAGGTAAAATTAGATCCACACACACCTCACACCAAACCAGAGCATAAACCCCACGTTGGTCAAAGATGCAATTTTAAAAGAGGAAACTACAGAAACGCTAGAAAAATGCACCAATTTCAACAATCTAGGTGTAGACCAAAGTTTTCTTACTGTAATGTAAAATTACAAATTCAGGGACAGAGAAAGTCAGGGACATGGGGCTATGTAAAAATAAAGACACAGCAGATGCATGTAATATCAAAGACACAGAAAGAATGAGATGAAAGAATTGGAAAGCAGGAAGGGCACTGGAGTGGCCACATCAGTGTCCAACACTGAAACAAAGGATGCTGCCAGCCACAAGAGGAAACACCTCACAGAACTGAAGAGGTTCACCCAGTTCTTCGGGAGGTTGTAACAATCACACACACACACACACACACACACACACACACACACACACACACAAAGAAGAAAACCAACTGAGTTGGGCAATTCAACTACAGTCCTTGGAGACTTCAAAGCTCTGATTTCAATAACAAATAGAACAAATAAAATGCTGACCAGGAAACGAAAAAAGACCTGAAGCACATCGTCATCACAACTACAAACTTAGTACACATCTCTAGAATGCAAAAGAACGCCTTTGGGCACGGTCATCCCTGTAAAGCATGGGGTCTCTAAAGAGTATTTCCCGGGGTTGAACAATCTTCCTTCTGGACATACACTCAGGGGAGATAAAATCAACGCTTCACAAAAACACTGAGGCATCACATTCATGGCACCCTTAACCACAACATCAGTATGTGAAGGTGACCTGAGCATCTGTTAGTGGATAAAGAGAGCATGATATGCATGCACATGTTCACATATATGAGAATACTAGTCAGCCCTAAACATAGAATGAGTCTTTTCTGCCCCAACATGGATGGTGTAAGTGTCAGGGGTTAATAAAAAGGCCACTGACAGAAGATGGTCTATGATGTCACTACACATGCAACCTAAAACCCCCAAATATACAGAAACAGAGAATTGAACAATGATTGACAGTGGTGGGAAGTGGGAGAAAGGACTGAGGGGTGTAGGTCTAAGAATCAAAGGCAGCAGAGGTAAAGCATGAATGTAAGTCTAGAGATTCCTGTGAACACCATGAGGACCTCAGGCAATGAAAACCGTGTTGTACATGGATTCATATATAAGGAGTAGATTGTTAGCTACTCTTTATTGTGTGTGCATGTTCTCTCTCTCTCTCTCTCTCTCTCTCTCTCTCTCTCTCTCTCTCTCTCTCTCTCTCTCTCTGTCTCTGCCATACACACACACATACACACACACATGCACCCACAGGCACACACAAATAAGTAAAGAAGAAATTATAACCAAATGATATCTATTCTGGGAATTCAAGGTTGGTTTAGCTCCAATAACTGACTTAAGTCTTATGTCACAACCAATGGACTAAACAAAAGGTGCGTGGCAATCTGACTAGACACAGAAGAAACATTTGTGGAGACTGCTATGTTTCTATGAGAAAAAGCTTCCACTAGGAGATTGCTTCCTCAGCCCTAAAAGGGCACCTACCAAACCTCCAGGGCTTATGTTGTCCTGAGAGGTGGGACACCAGGGTTTCCCTCTAGGCCAAGAGCAAACAAAGACATCCACTCTCATTGCCTCTCTGCTCAGCAAGGCTCTGGAGGCTCCCATCAGAAAAACAGTGGACATCCAAAGTGTAAGACAAAAAATAAAAAACGATTGGGCTGGAGAGATGGCTCAGAGGTTAAGAGCACTGGCTGCTCTTCCAGAGGTCCTGAGTTCAAGTCCCAGCATCCACATGGTGGCTCACAACCATCTATAATGAGATCTGGCGCCCTCTTCTGGTCTGCAGTCATACATGCAGGCAGAACACTATATAATAAATAAATCTTTTAAAAAAGAAAAGAAAAGATATGATCTTTGACAGAGGAACACCCTAAGAAATCTACTAAAAACTGTTAAAGCTAATAAATGTATTCCCCAAGATGCAGGAAGCATGGTCAAGACAGAGAACTTAGTTGTATTCTTCTGTAATTCAATGAAATATCAGCAAATAAAATTCATTAAAAAAACATTCCCATTCACAAACGCATCAAAACTACAGAATACTGGGGTTGGGGATTTAGCTCAGTGGTAGAGCGCTTGCCTAGCAAATGCAAGGCCCTGGGTTCGGTCCTCAGCTCCAAAAAGAAGAAGGAGAAGGAGAAGAAGGAAACTACAGAATACTCGGGATTGGGGAAAACATGACACTGATGCAAGAAATTAGAAACACAAACGACACACTGGCGTCTGCGACTCAAAGGGCTCACAGTGAGATGGCGGCACTCCCCACACTGCTTTGTGACAAGGCCATGCCTAGCCAAATGCCTTCCGACCACCCTGTGGACACTGCCATGCTGATTCCGAAGTTCATATATAAATGCAAGGGATACAGAACAGCAAAAGTCATACTTTAAAAAAGACCAACCATGCTGGGGGCATGGCTCAGTGGATCAACTGCTTACTGTACAATATGAGGACCTGAGTTCAAATCCTAACATTTACATAAAGAGCTGGGCAAACCCAGTGCCAAGAAAACAGGAGGATTCCTGGGGCTGGCTGGCCCACCAGTCTAGACAATCTGTAAGCTCCAGGTTCAGTGAGAGCCCCTGTCTCAATGGGTGGAGAGTCACTAAGGAAGACCCCGGACATCAACCTCTAGCCTCCACATACAGGTCATCTGCACACTGCACACATCACACATATGTACATATCCTATACAGATATGTACTTACCGCCCTTCAGAGGATGAGGGTGGAGGGGTGGAGGGAGAACAAACTGATTAGGAGCATTTGTGCTTCCCAAGTTCAAAACTGACTACGAAACATGTAAAACGTATACCAGGACAGACATACAGAGCTAAGTGGCCAGAGATGAAGCCCTGTCTCTGCCAACCCAACTTTCAACAAGCCACTAACACCAACCAATCACAAAGAAGAGCCCTCTTCTCTCTCAACCATGGAGCCGGGGCAGATATCTACCAGAGAAAAGCCTTAGATGCTGACGTCACACCACGTGCCGAAGCTGACTGCACTGATGGCCAACACCAAGGGCCGAGACATTTTTAACAGACAGTGGTACCAATCTTCAGGACCCTGTATTTGGCAAAGCACTTTTAAACACCAAAACATTTGACATTTGTGATACTGAAGCATAGACAACAAAATTAAAATAGATACACTGGACTCCATCAAAAGAACTTCTATACCTCAAAGGAACCAGAAGAAGACGAGAAGAGTGGAGATGAGGAAAACAACGCAGGGAATAGGAGAAACATTCTCAGATCATGTGGCTAGTAATGAACTTATATCCTGACTTATCAAAGAGCTCCAACAACGTGATCATCAAAAGCTGATAAAGAAGAAAGAATTGGCAAAGAATCAGAATAAACATTTCTCCAAGAAAGATATGCAAATTCCACAAAGAACTCAGGAGTCACCTGCCCCCAGGGACAGGCTATCAAGCTTATGGTGGGACGTCACAGTGCACTCTGTGATAGAATGGAAGTGTCCGTCAGCAACAACAGCTGAAGAATGGGATTGTACCTGCTGCTGATGGATGTGTGAATGGCGGACCTCCACTTGGGAAATAGTCCTGGCCTGGCCATTCCTCACTTATAACTACTGAGCAGCCATGTGCCCCAGCCAGTCCACCTTAACATACAGTGAAAACAGCACAGACGTCCATCTTCTGAGGAGTGGATGGACAGTGTCTGCTGGGTCTGCACGACCAGGCTTTAGTTGAACAGGTTAAGCAAGTAAGAGGGCTGGGGAGATGGCTCAGTTGGTAAAGTGCTCGTCACAGAAGTGTGAGGACACAAGTGTGATTCCCAGCACTCACATAAAGAACCAGGTAGCTGGTGCTTGTAATCCCAGAGCTTGGGAGGCTGAGAGACAGGCAGATCCCTGACTTCACTGGCCACCAGCCCACCCCTAATCAGTTAGATTTAGGTCACAGTGAGAAACTCTGTCTTAAAAAATAGAGTGGATAGTGCCTGAATAATGATATCTGAGGTGGACTTCTGGCCTACACACACACACACACACACACACACACAATTATAAAGGAATAAAGTACTGATAAATGCTACAACCTGAATGAACCGAATAAAACATTATGCTAAGGCCAACAAGATGCTCTGTGGGTAAGATTGCCTGTCACCAAGACTGATAACCTGAGTTTAAATCCTAGGTCCCGCATGGCAGAAAGAGCGAACTGACTCCAAAAGTCATTCTCTGACTTCTACACGTGTGCCATGGCAAATGCATACATATGTGTGTGCATGTATAGGATACATATACATTAAATAGATAATATATCTAAAATAAATAAAATGTAACAAAAATAATGCCACAAAAGGAAACCAATCTTCGGTTACGTAATTTAATTTATACAAAAGTTCACAACAGAGAGCTGGGGATGTGGCTCAGTGCGTGAAATGTCCACCAGGAGGATCCCTAGTTCAGATCCTTGGCACAATGTAAAATGCAGGCCTCGTGACACACACCTGTAAGCCCAGAGCTGGGGGTGATGGTGCAGGCAGGTCCCTGGAGCTCACTGGCCAGCCAGCCTAGGCAAATCAGTGAGCTCTGGGCTCAGTGAAAGCCCCTGTTTCAAATGGTAAGGTGGACAGCAACAAGGAATATCCACTTCTGACCCTCACATGAACACACAGGTGTGCACAAATGCACACATACACCACAACACACCACACATATAACACACTCAACAAATTTAAGTTCACAATAAGGGTTATGAATTTAAATTAAATTAATATTGAAGGTATTAATGGTTGCATAGGGTTGGGGTAAGATTGAGGATGAGAGGACTGTAGGGTGAGAGTCAATGACATAAGGTATTTTCCTGAGGTGACAAAATGTTAATAGCAGCCTTATCTGTGACTCCAACCCATCTCATGAGTGCACTTTAAATGGGTGGATTAAAGGATGGAGAAACGGCTAAGCTCTCAAGAGCACTGGCTTCAGAGGACCCAGGTTCAGTTCCTAGGACCTACAATGGCAGCTCACAGCCATCTGTAACTCCAGTTCCAGGACCTCTGACACCCTCTTCTGGCCTCTGTAGGGGATGAAGCACACACATGGAACACAGACATACATGTGGGCAAAGCACCCATACACATAAAACAAAATAAATAACCTAAATGTGCGGATTATACAGTAGATAAGTCATACTACAATAAAATCGCTCATAAAACTGTTTTCAGTTTGACAAGAAACATGATAATCATAAACTCCCCAAGTATCACTTCATAAGATATTTATCAGGGCTTTTTTTTTTTGTTCTGCTTTTAAGCCAGAAAATACGGGAAGTGCAGGAGCCTGTCAGGTCGTCCTAATCAAGCTTTGGACCAGGTAACACCAACCAGGAAGAAGGCAGCTAGGTACCAGGAACCCCCAGAAAAGACGGACGGAAACCGGCTTACATCACCTCTGTGGTGCGCTGAGCAACACTATGTGACTGGATCCAACCACAAGAAAGTGTCAAACAGACCAGAAGCAACGGGGCAGTTTACAAATACCATTATTCCCCAAAGGTTTGACTCGAGGCAGAGAATCTGGCTTACAAGATCAAAGAAATGTGATAACTCAACAAAGCTGTCACCCTGGCTGGACTCCTGGACCAAAATCCAAGACAACAACCTCTTTCATCTTCTGTGAAGAACATTAATGGGGCGATTGATATGGAGATTAAATAATGATAATGTATCAATGTTAACTTCCTGATTTTGTTATTAGTCATGCTCTGTGAACAAGAGCTTCGTGGGCCTTCGGAAATATCAGGAGGGAAGTCCCGGGTGGGTGGGTCTGGAGACCAGTCCAAGAGAGGGCGGCTCCCACTTGTACCCTAGCAACACTTCAGGGTGAGAATCTTGGGTGAAGGCGAGCTTGTACTCAGCTTGGAAAAGGAAGGAGGGAGACCAAAGCCTCTCCCTTGTGGTTAGGAAGTCAATGAGGAAGATCGACAAGTGGAAATGCATGTCAACAGGAAGTCAGCACTTCAGAGGAAAGGTCAAAAGTGAGGATGAAATGGGGGGGGGGGGGGGCGGAGACTGAGTGAGGACCAGAGGGAACCAGGGAAGCTCTCTGCAGAAACAACAGCCTAGAGATGGCCGGATGAGACGCCTGCCACCCGCACCCTGGAGAGCTGGCAGTGACTGGTAGTGAGACCACAGAGGTGTGGGGACTCTGAGGTGGTGCTGGGAACACCCCCAGGCTTTTGAATAAAGGAATGCCATTAAAGGGACAGGACTCAGATTCTGTTTCAGGGTGACAGCCACAGAGTAAGGTACGCTGGCTGGCTGCAGCTCCCATTGCAAGATGTGATTCCTGAAAGTCAGTGTCCGACCCTAGAGCAGGTGGCTTTGTGGGGTGCCCAAGACACACACCCCAGTGGTAGGGATCAGTACACACACAGTCCTGTTTAGACACTGCACTGCTGGGTCGGGGACACACCATGGACCTGGGACTTACTGAGTACTGGGAAGACAGTCCTTCTGCAAACGTCATCCATGCTGTGGCATTGCGATGCATGTGAGCTGCCCTGCTGAATTCTGCTGAAGGAAAGTTAACAAGATTGCTTCCTTCTGCTCTGTCTTCCCAACCAAGGAAACAGCATCACTGAGACAGTCAGGGCACAAGCTGACCACAGAGGCCAGCCCTGCAAAGCCTTTCTTTCCTCTGTCCTCACCCCACCCAAGACCACACTGAACACTGGCTCCGGAAGCCTGACCATTTCCTCAGGACCCAGGAAGCCATCAATCCTCAGGATATGCCGTGCAGCTGTGAAAGGAAAGCCATGACTGACAGATTAGGAAGGGGATTGGTCTTCAGTGAAGTCCGGGTCCACAGAGTACTCAGAACAGAAATTCTGCTCTGACCCACCCAAACAGTGGACCAGCAGGATGGCATAGCCAAACAAAACCAACCCCAACCTGGCCCTCATTTGCATGGCAGGGAGT
The DNA here is from genome assembly GCF_903995425.1 of Onychomys torridus. Lineage (NCBI taxonomy): Eukaryota > Metazoa > Chordata > Mammalia > Rodentia > Cricetidae > Onychomys > Onychomys torridus. The sequence goes on from NC_050444.1 coordinate 162,990,740, forward strand.
GCATGATGGGAAGTTGCATGCAAATTGACTTAACCTAACCTTTTAAGGATGCCTCCAAAGTGGACTTGTCCATTCCCCTAGCTAGTCCTCAGCCAGGTACTGGCAGATCTTCTGTTACTACCTGCCCACTGTACTCCACTACACATAGTAAGCTTCTCTTTTCTTTCTGTTCTGGTCAAGTGGGTAGATCTTACCACAGATCACTTCAGCCAGGAGGAATGTCTGCATCCATGAAGTGGGCTTCCCACAACTGCTTATGGCTGGGACCTTGTCTTTGGAAATCCCAATGACACTTTTCAGAACTACTTCTGGCCCTGCCAGTACCAACCTAGAGGAAAAAACCTTCCCCCTCCCTTGTTGTAGCCACATCTAGTTCACTAGCCAAGGTGACATCATGCTTAAGCTACCAGGAGGTACATATTTCTGCAGTTCAGAATGGGTAGATAGATGAATGGAAATACACACAGAAATAGATGATGATGATGATGATAGATAGATAGATAGATAGATATAGATATAGATAATTCACCCTATTTCTTTTCTATTCTCCACAATGCCAAGCAACAAGCCCATGTTTAACACATACTTATAAACTTCAAGATAATGAAATATTCTCTGAGACGTCATTAGAAAAGAAAATGACTGGAATGAGATAATAAAAGCTCTGCCTTACGCACCAAGTTTGAACTTTCTCTAGAAACTTTTTTGAACAGACTTTGTAATTAATGCCTTTTCATCATGACTCAGAACTGGAATCAAAATATTAACACAGCAGTTTGGCGGTCTACCCTCCCAATGCTGAATGCATCCTGGTAAATAATTCCTGCTTATAATGGCATGCTGTAGATTTAAATCTTACCCCAGACATGAAAAAGGACAGTTAAATCAACTTTGTCCATTTAAATATCATTTTCCGACATCTAGAACCCATCTCTTTATTGCTCAACAACCCTTAGCAATTTCTTCTCCCCTCGTTTATTTCTGGTTCCCAGGGGACTCCTGTCTGATTTATTGGAAATTAGTTCTCATGGCTAGTAAATGCTTGAAACTGTTTTCATATAAATCATTCTAAAATCTGTGGGAGCACTGAAGCCAGGCTAGAATGATCTCTTCCAGTAACACTGAGCTTAGCCACACCCTCTGTCCTGCTGACAAGCTCACACATTCCCTGCGGGAGTGCCCTGGGCGCTAAGGACACCAGCGCCCCCCCCCACACACACACACTTTTATCTTCTATCTGTGGACAGTGATCACTTACACATTAGATATTGGCAAGCCAGCTTCTCTTGAGGCCAGCTGTCCCTGGGAACGTCAGGACACCCAGGACAATGTAAATGAGCCATCTATGGTAGGAGAATGTCACGTTTCCTGTGTCTACCAGCTTGTGTTGGCCTTCATCTGTCAGGACAGGTTCAGCTCTGTCGCAGTAACAAAGAGGGTTCATTTACTGATAATACTGAATGGCCCTCGGAGCTCCACTGGGGAGGCTGGACCTCTCAGAGCTACAGCGATAGAAGCTTGGCTGCACACATAATTCCAAAATGGTCAGCGCAGGAAAAGGAATATGGGGGTGGGGTGGAGTGGGTAGAGAGTGGGACTCCAACTTTAACCATCTGGAAAGTGCCCATTCACTTCCACTCATCTGTCATTGGGTAAACCAAGAGGCACAGCCATGCAAACAACACAAGGTGGGGAGAGGTGGAAGTCTCCCCATGTTCAGAAGGTGGATGGACCAATACCTATCCGGCAGCCAAGCCCTCCTCCCTGTGGTGGGTCAGGTGGCTGGTGTGTGTGTGTGTGTGTGTGTGTGTGTGTGTGTGTGTGTGTGTGTGTGTATTCTTGGGTTTGTTGTGCCCTATACCTAGAAAACTCCCTCCAGGCCAGCACACAGGACCCTACTCTGAGAACCGTGGCAGCTCCCACACAGTAGTGGGCGAGATATCTGATGTTCTTCATAGGAATCAATCTAAAAAACAAATGGTTGTTATCAGAATAACTCCTGGGAATAGACAAAGCTCTTCAAATTGACAAAGCAAAGAAGCCTCAAAGGCACAAGTGGGAACTAGAAATCACGCAACTCAAACACTCTCAGAAGAAGAGACGAGCCAAATATTTCTCTTAGCCCCGAGCTCCTTCAGGGGTTCAGAGAAGGTGGGGTCAGCCGAGGGACAGCTGGACTGAGCTAGCGGCTTTTCTTCTTTGCTCTTTCCACTCCTAGACTCCTGCAGATAGTACTATTTTCAGAAGAAACCCTCCAAGCATTACTGTGAGACAGCAGGATAAAATGCTAGACACGGTAACGAATTGCGTAAAGGATGGCGTGTAGAAATCATTTTTAAGCTGAGAACACCCTTCATGGACCAAAATGATCTATATGCAGGCAGACAGGGCTCATGTATCTTTTGGAGAAATGATAGGACCTTATTCAATGATTTAAAGAACAGCACCATAAAAAAAATAATTCCACATATAAATATTTAAATATAGTTTATTACACTCAATACCTGTCCAAACATAGTCTCTCTATAGATCTTTTTTCCAACTGCACTCAAAACCCTGGACTCCAAGCATACCTAGGAAGAATCTTTAAAGCCAAGGAGAAAACTTCACCATGCTTTGGGGGAGATGGAGCTGTTTCTTAAAACTAACAAGAAATAAAAACAGTTATGTTTTGACCAGAGAAGGGGTGGTGGAGGGAAGGAATTTAGTGGAAGTGTTTATTACTTGTTTTCAGGTTCTGCTCTTAAAAACATAGCTCCACAAGCCCGAAATAGCTCATGTTATTAGATACGGTTTTGATTTTAAAACACATCCTTTAGGGGCCGAGGAAGTACCACAGTTATCAGACTGCTTGCCCAGCGTGCTCCAAACTCTAGGTGTACCTTGTAAACCGTGGTACATGCATGTAATACCAGCCCTTTGGAGTAGAGGCAACAGGGTCAGAAGTTCAAGGCTAGCCTCGGCTACATAGTGATTTCCAGGGCAGCCTGGGCTACAGGAGATCCTGTCATTGCTAGCTTCAGTTGACAACTTGACATATCTGAGAAGAGGGAACCTTAGCTGAGAAATTGCCTCCGCCAGACTGGCTTGCGGGTATGTCTGTAGGACGTTTTCTTAATTGCTAACTGGATACAGGAGGGCTCTGCCCACCATTGAGGCACCATCTCTAGGCAGATGAGCCCTGACTGTGTAAGAAAGACAGCTGAATGGGAGCCTGGAAGCAAGCCAGTGAGCGGCGTTACTCTGGACTCTGCTTCAGTTCCTGCCTCCAGGTTCATGTCTTGGCTTCTCTCATTGATGGATTGTGATCTGTAAGCCAGACAAGGCCTTTCGTCCGTGATTTATTCTTAGTCACTGTGATTACAACAGAAAGCAAAGCAGAACACACCCTGTCTGAGTACAAAAACAAACAGAACCCCACATCTTCTCTTAGTTTAGCCTCTTGTGGGCTTGTGTTCATGGATACAGGCTTCTGCCAGTGTGAGCCTCTACACACATCCATGAGAAGGGCCTTGGAGGGACAGAGGACAATGGAGTAGATACCATGTGCCACTTGCCCATGCCTCTGCAAATGCCCTGTCATTTCAGCCTCGGAGACTATGGGTGACATCAAGAGGACCCTGCAGTTGGTGACAGCTCTGGGCTACTGGCCTCTTGTGTAAAATCTCCCTTCACACTCCACAGGCACCTAGAGATTGTCTTTCCAAACAGCTGCTCTGCTCTCCTCTGGCCACTGGTTCCCATGGGGCTCAGGACACCTGCAGGACTCACGGTGTATGCCTTTGTCACATACCAGAGTACCGCCACCTGGGCTCTGCACTTGAGACCAGCTATCAAGTATGTCTGACCGCTGCTTGTCCCTTCTTCCCTCAGGTGGGTTCATACCAGTGGAATGGTTCTGTCTCCAGGATCTGTCCTTTACTGCTCCCCACCCCCTGTCTCCTCCTCCAACCACAGAAGTTCTCTAGAACTCACCTGTTGTCAGGAGCAACAGCAGGTTTGCAAAGGCAGTGACTCACCTAAGGGACCATAAACTCTGTGCTGCCCTTGGCTCTCTGGGGAGATATGTGACTTGAAAAATGGCGCACTCTCTGAAGAGCAAAGGCCTCTTTTTAAAGGACAAGAGAAGGATATTGTACAGGGGAGGAATTTAATAGGAAAAAAAGTGTTTATTACAAAAGATGCCAGAGTCCTCAGAGAGTTCTGGTGTTCATAAAGGTCTGAAGCAGGGCACCAAAACCTGGATTCTACCTGAATGTGAGCTCTCTGCAGAAGGTCGGGGAGAAACTTGTAGAGAATGTACCCAGAGACCCCTCTGAGTGTTTGATGGAGGCCAGGAGACAACCTCAGGCATCATTTTTCAGGAATGACCCACCTTATTTTTTGAGACAGGGTTTCTCACTGACCTGGAACATGCCAAGTAGGACAATCTGGCTGGCCAGCACGCCCCGGGGGACCTGGCTGTCTCTGTGTTCCCACTGCTGAGGTAACAGGCATGTGCTACCCTGCTTCACATTGCATTTTAAATATATTTCTAGGAATGGAACTCAGGTCTTCACATGAGCGAGGCCAGCACTTTACTGAGTGAATCGTCTCCCTCACCCCCTTGCCCCATCCCTGCCTCTCCCTTGGGAATTTCCTTTGTTTTGTACCTCAGGGTTCAAATCATTGACCTGCCACAACTAGAAAGATGACTTTGGGCAAGCCCTGTAACTCTACTAAGCCCACTTCTTCGTCTGTAAAGTGGGAGGCATGGGTCTCATGTACAGGGCTAGGAAAATGAGGAGGAGACAGTTCCACAGGGACTGGTCTTCACAGCCATGGCCACTGCCCTGGCATGGCACTTGGCTCAGTGGCTAGCTATGGCTAAGGACACCGATTGTCCCATCTGAGTCTCTGCTAGCCCTAGACTGTAGCTCTCAGCCAGCAATCTTCACATCTGAGACCCCAGGTGTAATGTCTGAGTATCCACTGCCAAGGCATGAGGCTTTGTTCCTTTCACCTTGGGGCCTGCCTATAAAAACCTGCCAAGTTCCTTGGAAAGGAAAACACAAAAGGATCATGGTACCAGCAAAAGTTAGGTGGTACCGTCCCAGCCAAAGGCCAAGTGCCCAGAAATACCAGACAACCACACTGCTGAGAGTTAGCCGTCAGCCAAAGATGCCGAGGCAGAAGACTGAGTGTGAGCACCCTCCCTACATGAGTAGCCTTAGAGATCCAAGCCTGGATTCTAGTTCCTTTGTTGTTTCTGTGATAGGAGGAATTTAAGGAAGGAAGGAGGGATTTACTTGGGCACATGGCTGAGGAAGGCAAACCCTCCACTGTGCTCAGGAAGGCATGGTGGCAGGCTGGTGCTTGGCTCGCCTTCTGGCCCAGGGAATTGGGCCACCCAGATGCAGGTGGGTCTTCCTCCTCAGTTAAGTCAGTCAAGAAACAATCTCCCAGCATGCCCAGAGGCTTGTCTTCTCAGTGATTCTAGAGCTTGTCAAACTGACAATATTAACCTCACAGGCTCTAACCAAATCACCAGTGAAGCTGCTTGACCATGAAGGGTGTGGTCACACACCCTTCCGAATAGGGTTATCCAAAGAGCACACCTGACATCTTCCAGACAGCCTCTACCAAGACTTGGCTTGCCCACTCTGGCTCACACCCCACCACACTGAAGGACAAGGACACAGCTATGTCATAGATGGAGATGTTGGGGTACAGAGGTAACGACTGTGCCCAGGTGACTCAGCAAGTTCCCAGACTCTCAGGAAGGGACTCCAGTTTCCCTGACACCTAGCTATTCTGTCCCTTCCTGCCCACTGCAGCAAGAGAAGCTCTTGATTGGAGAAATAACACGGCCAGATAATACCTCAGTGAGACTTGGGTTCCTGGGGGTGCTGGCCAGTGGTGCAGAAACCGTCAATGACAGAGCGGATCCAAGACATCCCTCCCATCCGTTACCCCCACTTCAGTCCTCATCCTTTGTGCCTTGCAGCTGTGCCAGATGTAGAGAAAATTACATGTTCCCTGAAACTTAATGACCAAATTTAAAGCAATTTCCAACTAATCAGGGTTCTGTTAAGTTGCTTTTATTAATTTAACCATTTTAAGGGCTTCACGAAATGATGCAGTTGGAAATCACGGTGGGGGAATCTGTTCCCTTAGGTACAGAGGCAATGGTGTGCCACCTGAAGAGCCCACCTCAGAGCCAAGGACTCCGGAAAGATGCCAAGCAAGGCTTGGGAAACACATTGGTGTTGACAGCCCAGTGCATGATGAGACAGCGCCCCCTCCCCCATTTCCATTCTGTCTAGGGTGGTTGACACCTGGTCCTGAGGCAGAGGGTAAATGAAGGACACTCCAGCCAGAATGAGAGCATTTCCCAATAACTCGACCCTGCTGAGCCTCCATGAACAGCTAGGCCCCAGAGCAAAGCTATCGAGGATCCTACCTAGTGATTCTTATTTGAAACAGAAATAAAACTGTTCATTTCAGATCAATACTGCTGACAAGGCCTGGCATCCATCCATGTCCGAAGGCTCTTCCAAGCAGGGCTGTGTTCAAATTAAGCCAAACAAGCAGAATGCCAGGCATCTGCTAATGATCTTTGAGCCTTGCAAGCACAGTGTGTAGTGTCTCATTATTTTTAAAGCTGAATCAGAACTTAAAATTCATATTTAAAAAATAACTAGTGTCCCCATCTACAAAAACCGTTGGGTCATTACAGAAATAAACACCCTCTACCCACGAGCTGTGTGGCTTTAAGTAAATGACCTCACCCCTCTGAGCTTGTTTCCTCACTGTGAAACATGGATATCTTCCTTCCTGGTGTGATTTGCGGGGGTAAATGAGTTGTTTAAAATGCTTACAGCAGAGGCTGCCTCCCAGTGAGCGTATGGATAATATTAACTACAGCCATTATGTGTATTCGGAATAAATGTGACTGGGAGCTTGTGTTTTATGACTTGCTCATAAGGCTTACTGTAGCTCTATTTTTGAACTGCAAAACAAAACACTTGTTTATTTTCCTGTAATAAAAACCACTCAAACAATTGGAAGCATAGAGTGAAACTTGAAACTCCCCCTCCTCAACTAGCTTCAACCTCTTTCTCAAAAACAGTCAAAGCCAGCAACTTCTTCATACATGTTTTTCCAGAGCAGGTGTGTGTTTTTTTAAATTGTTAACTTGTAGAATTTTTAATTCTCTGTGTATGTACATGTCAGTCCATTCCCTTGCAGCTGGAGGGACACATGGTTTGAAGCACCCTGTGGGTGCTGGGAACAAAACAGCTTCTCTCCAAGGGTAGCCAGCGCTCTTAACAACTGAGTCAGCTCTCTAGTTCTGTGTATATGTTTAAAAAGTATAAATACGGGGCTAGAGAGACTGCTCTGTGGTTAAGAACTCTGGCTGCTCTTGTAGAGAACCTGGGTTTAGTTCCCAGCACCTACATGATGGCTCACAATTATCTGTAACTCCAGTTCCAGGGGATCCAATGCCTTCTTCTGGTTTCCATGGGCACCGAGCACACACACAGTACGCAGACATGCGCACAGTCAAAACACTCATACATAGAAAATAAAATAAATAAATCTAAAATTAAAGGCATAAATATGCATATGGGGTCGCATAACTGAATGCTAGATTCATGAAAAGTTTGGCAACAAATGAATTCCAAATCAAACACATAATGAATCAGAGGGCTTTCTGGGAACACTCGCCCAGGTTGCATCATGGGACGTCACACCATGCAATCCCAACAAACCCTGAAACACCCTAGCTCACATTCAAGACTGCTGTTATGTCATGAAATGCTGTGTTTTTACTGTAAATATAGCTTTCTGTCCTTATAAAAACAAGTTGATAATCTGGAGCAGTGACTCAGCCGTTAAGGCCTGTACTGCTCTTGCGGATGACCGGAATTTGGTAGCTCACACTGCTTTCAATTCCAGCTCCAGACAACCTAACACTGCTAGTCCCAGCAGGCATTCACATGCACACAAACATACAATGCACACACACAATTAAAATAAACCTTAAGTGGCTTAACTACAGAATACAAAGGTTCAATACTTCCTCCCATCATCCCTCAGCATGGAAGTATCAAATTAGAATATCCTTGGATTGGGTTATGTTAAAATGTTTCATTTTAAAAACTGCTGTTTAAGTTGCTGGTTTGAGATTCATAAAATCATGAAATGAATTTTGGCTAGGAGTTAGGATGAAATTTTCAACTGTTTCTAAAATAGTCCTAAATAGACTTCTGCCATGTTGTACTATGTGTTTCCAAAAAGCAGTGTCTTCAGCATTGAGCGTCACACAATCAAAACATCAGTCTACCCTGAAGAGCACAGAAGATGCCCTACGTTCGCAGCAGCGAATGTTCAGCCAAGGTGAAGTCCTTCTGTAACAGCAATCACATCATCGTGGTATGCAAACTGGCTTCCATTTTATTTAAGTTTTTATTTTATGTGCACTGGTGTTTTGCCATGAGTGTCACCCCTGAAACCTGGAGCTCCAGACAGCTGTGCACTGCCACGTGGGTGCTGGGAATCGAACCCAGGTCCTCTGGAAGAGCAGTCAGTGCTCTTAACTGCTGAATCATCTCTCCAGCCCCTTGGCTTCCATTTTTAATAAATGATAAAATTATATGTATATCAAATACTTGCCTGAAAATCAAGTTCATAAAAATAACTTTAAAGTAAGAAAGTTTAAAGGGGTTGGAGAGGTGACTCAGTGGTAAAAGCACTTCCTGCTCTTGCAGATGATCTGACCTTGGTTCCCAGGACCCATGTCAGGTGGCTCACAATTACCAGTTCCAGGGAAGCCAGCACCCTTTTCTGGCCTCCAATGAGCCTGCACTCACGTGCACATACTCCAGCACAGACACACATATACGTATAATTAAAAATGTTTTCAACTAAAGTAAAGTTCATTATGTTTTCTTATCAACAAGAATTTGATTTTGTTTACATGCCTACATACTTGGACCCAGCTAAAAAGTGTCTCTGTTGAAAAGGGGTCAAGAACCAAAGAAGGTTACATAACTCTGGCTTACATGTAGGATGTATACTCACACACACACATTCATACAGTCACACATGTAATTTTAATGTATTCTATGTCTTGTTGTTTTCACTTATTAACATATCTTGGGTCTCACTTAGTGTCAGTAATTTTGGTCTTATTCTGGTTTTTTTTTTTTTCTTTTTTATTGCACCTTACTTATCTTTTGTGCACATGTGTGGGGTGGCACACGCATGCTGCATCACACCTTTGGAGATCAGAAGATGGCCCCAGGGATTGAATTCAGGGTGTCAGGCTTCAAGGTGGGTGTCTTTACTGGTGGAGCCATTGGCTGCTTCCTCGTGTTCACTCTTTTCCACTGCTGTACGCTACTTTGGGGTCTGTGTAGCACACGTGACTTAACTTTCCTCCGAGTGTCTCCCTGTTGAAGACCACACAGAAAGGACTCTGAATGTGTCTTTGTGTCTCAGGTGACGGGAAATGACTGAGGAGGCAGAAGGATGTCATAAAAATGTAGAGCTGTGGGGTGGAGAGTAGATGTCTGTTTGCACATTACCTGGTAATGAACTAAAGCTTGAAGTGTAATGCTTGACTCCACCTCACACTGCCTGGAGTGGTTATCATCTTAAGAGGAGGTAAGATTTTAATTGCAGCTAGTCAGGTCATAGGCCCTAGGGGAGAGCCAGCCACATTGTCCCACTAACAAGACATACTAAACCGACTCCTGGTGAAACATCACTACACCCATAGGCAGTGCATCTCTCGTCCCTCATCAAGGAAACTTCAGTTCTGACCAAGGCAGAGAGAATAAGTAACTTCCAAATGCTTAGCACTCAACAGAACATCAGTGTTACATCCCCTCCTCTCAAGGCTGAGGAATCATTGTAGATGAGGGACAAGAAATACTGCAAGAGCCAGAGACAGGGCATGACAGGGAATCATGGCTTCAACACAGCAGGGCAGCTGCATATGTGACCTCACAGAGACCGTGACAGTCTGCACAAGAAGGGAAGTCACAAACTCCCACCCTTAGCCAAGGAGCTACTAGCAATTGATTACCTCTGAGAAAGAGAACCGTTTTATTTTATTTTTGTGTGTATGTGTGCGTATGGCTTTTTGAGACAGGGTTTTACTAATGTAGCTATGACTAGCATGGAACCCACTATGGAGATAAGGTTTGGCTTCAAGCTCACAGAGATCTGCCTGCCTCTACTTCCCAAGTGCTGGAATTAAAGGCATGTGCCACCATGCCAAGTAGAAAGTCAGTTTTTAAAGGGTGGCTCCTGGTAGATCAACCACACTCCAGCGGATAGCCACGCATCCAGAAGTATATGGGCAGCACAAATTGTATTGATGGGTTTAAATCTTTAAAAAGAGAACACAAAGTTGGGTGGGTAAGGAAAGGGTAATGGAGCTGGAGGAGTGGGGGAGGGGAAACATGATCAGAACACACTATACTACATTTTCAAAGAACTAATAAAGATGAGGAGGGATGGCCCAGGTGAGCAGTACTGCGAGGACATGAGTTTGCGTTGGTGAGTTAGCATTCAGTTGTAATCCCAACACTGAGGAGATGGAGAAAGAAAGATCCTAGAGGCTCACCGGCTAGTCAGCCTGGCCTCATTGTGAGCTCTGGGCCAGTGAGAGATCCTGTCTCAAAAATAAAAGGTGGACAGCACCAGCTTAGGCTGACTCTGGTCCCCATACATGTGTGCACCCCTCCCCCAACAGGCAGAGACAAATGCTAGCAAAGATGTAGAAGAGCAGGAGTGGGAGCCCTTACCTGGAGTGGGGTGTAAAGTGGTGCCACACCTATGAAAACCAAAGTGGCAGCTCTTCAGAAAATCAGCTCTGAAATTGCCATGGATCTAGCAATTCTGCCTGGAGCATGCACCAGAAGGAGAAATGAAAAGGGCCTGGACACCAGTGTCCATCCACAGCGGAACTGTTCTTGCAGCCAGGATGTAAAAACACCCGGATGTTCATCAAGATGTATCAATAAACAAGAGATGGAATGTGACCATCATTCAGCCTCTAAAAGGAAGAAGGAAGGACACCATTTTGAGACAGGATGCAACATGGGTGCAAACACAGAAGACCCTGTGCTGTGGTGCACCTAAGGCCTCCACCTACAGGAGAAACTAAAGCCAAAGACAGACGGAAGATCTGATGGTGGCTAATCATCAAGGGAGGAATCATGTGAAGGGAGCTGTTGGGGCTCATAGAGTCTCAGCCTGGGAAGGCAACACAAATCCTGTGAATGGATGCTGACTGTGTTTGCACACAGTATGGCTGCACCTAACACCACCAATCTGGTTATTGTTTTGTTTGGGTTTTTTTTGTTTGTTTGTTTGTTTTTTGTTTTTCAAGATAGGGTTTCTCTATGTAGCCCTGGCTGTCCTGGAACTCACTCTGTAGACCAGGCTAGCCTCAAACTAAGAGATCCACCTGCCTCTGCCTCCAGAGTGCTGGAACTAAAGGTATGTGCCACCACTGCCAGCTAATGTCACTAATCTGTACATTTGGAGATGTGTATGGAAAGTGGTGTATATTTTGCCATAATTTTCTTTTTTAAATGTAATTGCTGGTTGGGGATTTAGCTCAGTGATAGAGCTCTTGCCTGGCAAGCACAAGACCCTGGGTTCGATCCTCAGCTCAAAAAAAAATGTAATTGTTTGTTTTAAGCCCTTCCTCAAAGCTACTTGGGAGAAAGTTATTTCAAAGAGCTCTCGGTGGTGCCTGGAAAGAGGCTCAGTGGTTAGGAGTACTGGCTGCTCTTGCACAAGACCGAGTTCAGTTCCCAACACCCACATGGCAGCTCATCGCTGTCTATAACTCCAGCTCTAGGGAATGAGATGCCTTCTTCTGGTCTTCTCCAGTACTGTACACTTATGCCCTACATACATACATGCAGATAACACACACACACACACACACACACACACACACAGGCAGATGCCAGAGGATCCAGGCTCCACTCACTGTCTCTGTCTGGAGGTGGAGGGTCCAGAAACGCCTTATCCACGATGGTTAGAGTGAAACGTAATGAGAAGTGGAGAAATGTATAATGGGTCCCGAAATCCCTGGACAGGCAAACTGGTGTTGTTTCCTCTTATTCTGTGGTTTTCTGTTTGTTTAAAATGTTGTCACTGTTTTCAGAACATGTCCTTTAAATGAGAAAATGCCAGCAAACCTTACTCAGGAAATCTCCAAGGCCTGGGTTCCCAGCTGCATAGATTTTATGATCCAGTTTTTAAAAATTTAATGGGGAGAGAAACACGGGATTGACAACTTTTTATTTCTCTAAGTAAGGATTTTTTTAAAAGCCATCTGCTTCCAAAACTGTTCATAAAAGAAGGTGTGTTTTGTATGGAAACAGCAAGTGGGGCATAAAACGAGAAACGGTGGCACCCCTAAACTGAGAGTTGGGGGCGGCACTTCCTCCTCCCACAGTCTGTCACAGGCCAGCAAGCGAAGGCTCTGGAATTGAGGACCACTCCCCATCATCCGCACCTATAACATGTCATCTTCATTGTTTCTCTGATGCTGCAGTCCCTCCTGCCCTGGACCCTGAAGCTCTGCCAACCTCTCTGGACAGTGGCCCACAGAGCCTCACCTCTACCTAGATCCTCTGTTCATCACTGAGTGTTCCAGACCTCATCCCAGGCCACATGAGCATCAGCCAGCCCCCTCCCTGCCAGGAGATGCTGGACACAACAACCAGGAGATGGAATCACACTTCAGGGACTGAAGGACACCTTGCTCAGAGAGACATGTTTCACTAGAAGACACCTGGATTCCCCCAGCCAGGAGACTGCAGAACCTGCCTTAAGGAAGAGTCCAAATTACACCCCACCAGGGAGGCTGTGAATTACATCTATCTACAGAGGGAACTACAAATAGGACCCACCAGGAACGCTCTGGTTACATCCGCCAGGATGTCTCCTGCAGTCTACCCATCAGCCAGAATCATGCCCTCAGGAAAGATATTGAATTATGCCCCTAAGGAAACCATGGATTACACCCACCAGTAAGATCCTGAATGACATCCCACCAAAGTGACTCTACTATATCCCTCCATGGAGACTATGGTGCACTCTGTGAAGACTACTACACTACACCATAGAGACTACAGAATGCCTCTCCATGGAGCCCCATATTGCACCTGCCCTCCAGGGAAATGCTGAATGGAGCCCCCAGGAGCTATGTGCCTGGTTCTACATGTCTCTCCACCCCATTCTTGCCCACAGTTCTCTTCAATAACACTCATTCTTCAAGGCACAGGTTTCTTGCAAGGACTGGCACCAGATGCATCATTCTTATGGCATCATGTTAATGAGTAAATAAATTAAATATAAATGAAGGAAACTCCTTAAAGCATGGTGATAAGGAAGATCTCCCAGATGACTACTGATCTGCAGTCACCCAGCAGGTGGGATCAGAGTGATGGGGACCCCAGTCTCCTCATCCCAGAGCAGTACACCCTAACAACAGAGGATATCCCCCAGAGTCAGTGTCATAGGTACCCATAAGCTATCACAAGGAGGATGATCAAAGTGACATTCCCCTAGTGGCTACCATGTCCAGGCACTAGCCTTGCTGTGTGACCCCTTGTTTAAGCCCTAACTCCTAGAAAAAGATGATACTAGTCCCTCTAAAGAGGTTTCTAGTTTAACACTTGAAGACATGGAAAATTTACAAGAACAGCACTAACAGCCCTCAAATATCCTTCCCCTGATTCCTAATGTTAATTTATACCTTCCTGTTTTTCTTTGTCTCCCTACCTCCATCAGGGGACACACACACACACACACACACACACACACACACACACACACACACACACAAAACGTTGATTCTGAACTGAACTGTCTGGGCATCTGTCTAGTGCCTCTTCCCTGTGTATTCCCTATAAATCAGGTCATCAACACATACAGAAAACTAGCATTCCATCGTCAGCCCCTCACAATGATCCTTCAAAGTCCTTCACAGCAAAGGAAAGACAGGGGCATGTGTGATCCAGGATCCATCCAGCATCATGTGGCTCTCAAGTGTTTGCATCTCTTAGTATCCTTTACTCCAAACAGTTCTTTGTGATTTCTGCCTGTGACCTTGGCATTTTTCTTTGCATGCAGGGCAATCATTTCTGCACAATTCTCTCAACTTGGGTTTGTCTGGTGTTTGTTTACAATTAGTGTCAGGAAGTACACCTTAGGCAGGACAACCATGGAGGTGAAGTATATCCTCTCTATGCTTCAAAAAGATATGGGATGAATACCACCCCAGTAGTAGTGGCATCAGTCTTGACACTTAACTCCAGTAGGGCTTGCCATTTTTCTGCATATAAAATCAAAACTGCTCACTTGAAATTATTATGGATCTTGTAGGGACAACTCTATAAATTCCTTCTACATTCATTATCTGTATCTCATAAAAATAGTTTCTCCTTTTTATTTCCATGTGTGGTCATCCCACATCGCCACAGTGTGGCAGGGGGCTGGCTCTGGCAACTTACACCACATCACCCACCAGTCCTGGATCAAATTGTGCCAGGCTTTCTTGTGCGGCCACAGAATGAGTCATCTTCCCAAAATCTCGGGTACCTCTATAAGAATAAGTTACTTAGAAAATGAGATGGAGGTGCTAGGTTTGCTACCGGAGTGTCACTGTTTCCAAGCTCCACCACATCAGCACATGCACATATGCCCCCCTCCTCCCCCTCCATACTCATAGCTGAAATTGAAATTCCAATCCAACACCCAGGCCTTCCCCTGCCTACATGTAGAATTCCTTCCACTGACTAGAAGAAAAATGGCATTGCTAATTCCCAAGACATCTGCCTGTTTCTTCAATGGTAACTATAAACAATTTCAGAATTGCTAGTGGGTGGGAGAGAGAGAGAGAGAGAGAGAGAGAGAGAGCTCAGCTCCATAACATGCTTGCCTTGTGTGCTGGTTACTTTTAAATGCCATGTTGCTACAACCTAGAATCATTTGGGAAGAGAGTTTCATTTGAAAACTGGAGATCAAGTGCTCTGTGAGTGTGTCTGTGGGGCCAGTCTTCATTATTAACTGATGTAGGAGGGCCCAGCCCACTGTGGGTGGCACCATTCCCTAGGCAGAGGATCTTGTGCTATATAAGATAGGAGAAAGCTTGAGCAGCAAGAAGAAAACAGGAAACACCCCTTTCTCTTTACTTTTGGCTACATGATGTGGCCAGCTGTCTCAGGCCCCTGCCTCTGTGACTTACCTGCAATGACAGACTGTAAACTGGAATTGTAAAGCAAGAAACCCTTTCTTCCTCTATGTTGCTCAGGGTGTTTTATCACAGCAACAGAAAGAAAACCAGGAGACCTTGAAAGCATGAGGACTCACGTTCAACTTCCAGAACTGACATAGAAAAGTCGGGCAGATATGGTTGTGTATGCTTGTAAACCCAGAGCCGGGGAGGTAAGACAGACAGATCCCTGGGGCTCACTGGCCAGCCAGCCCAACCTAGATTGATGAGTCTCTAGACAGTGAGAGACCCAGTCTCAAACAAAACAAAACAATAAAATGGATGGTGACTGATAAGGAATCACTTCCAAAATTGTCCTCTGGCCACACACACACACACACACACACACACACACACACACACACACACACACACGAATCTATGTCTCTAGAAAACAGCCACACCAACTCTGACAACCATGCAAGTATTTTCCAGCTATGTTTTGATACTAGCCTTAGGGTGTATGGTGGAAACACTGAGTCTCTATTCCCCAGTTACTTGGAGAGATTACACACACACACATACACACACACACACACACACACACACACACATACACACACACACACTAGTGTGGTTTATTACCTTGCTTCTCTGTCTTTATCCCATGTGGGGCTTTGCCTTGAACCTCAATGCTTTCTTAGAGTTATGAAATACTGACGTGATTATTAATGTCCAAAGTATACAGAAAGGTAATCTCAGAGAGATTTGTTTGTCCCTTCCAGCCCTTCCTGTGTCTCTGCTCCCCACTTTGATCCCCACCAGCCTCATAGATCATCAGTCTCATTCAGTTCTGGTTTCCCTTTTTGTGAACTTTCTCACTAAAATACAGAAATGTACACACTGGTATTTTACTTTCTTTATTACTCAAGGTAGCAGCAGTTAAACAATTCTGTGTATGTCCGTCTGTCTGTCTGTCTGTCTGTCTTTGTATCTCCATCTCTGTGTCTGTCTGTCTCTGTCTCTGTCTCCTTTTTTTTTTTTTTTTTTTTTTGGATGATGCCCAGGATGTACTTCTGATCCTCCTGTCTCTACCTTCTAGTGCTTGGATGACAGGTGTCAACTGTGCTAGGGATGGAACCAGGGCTCTGTATATGCTTTGGCAATTGCTCTAAATCCCTGGCCAGATTTTTCATTTTTAAGAAAGGGTCTCACTCTATAGTCCAGGTTATCCTCAAATTCACAGAATCCTCCTGCCTCAACCTCTGAAGTACTGGGAATGTAAGCATATGCTATAAAGCCTAGCTCCTAAAGAATTTCTGTTAGCAGTTTTATTCAGGCACCATTTCCTTGTGTGTGTGTGTGTGTGTTGGATATATATGCATCTCTCTCTCTCTCTCTCTCTCTCTCTCTCTCTCTCTCTCTCTCTCTCTGTGTGTGTGTGTGTGTGTACATATACATGCATGAGTGAGTATATGTTCATATAAGGGCCAAAGGCAATTTCAGATGTCTTTCCTCAGGAAACATCCACCTTATTTCTTTGAAGCAAGGTCTCTCACTGGCCTGGAACACATCAAGTAGGTGAGGCTGGCCAGAGAGTGAGCCCAGGGGTCTGCCTGTCTCCCCCTCTCCAGCACTAGGATGACAGTAACACATCAGCACACCTGGATTTTGTCATGTGGGTCCTAGGGATTGAACTCAAGCTATTGTGCTTGCAAGCATCTTCCTAGTCCCTTTAGGGATAATTTCAACCATGAAGTCCATCACCAGCATTGCACTCACCTGCACTCCCACACTGCACCCTGCCAAGACCCCACCGAGATGCTCAACCACATTTCACACTGTCACTCACCAACTCTGGGAGATACCCTGAGCTAGTCCACAGAGACTTTACCCTTCTCTTTCCTTCTGCCCGGTACTAACAGATACTCAAACACTCCATGGTGTTCGGCACTCAGCTTGATTCCAATATGGATCTCCCTTGCCTGACAAGAACCTAACTTCCAATTTTCCAACTTTATAATGTATGCAAAAGTGGTGTGCACTGAGTAAATACATTTCAAATTTTGTGTTTTGATCCCCCATGCCCTGGGTTTATACTCTGTGATACAGCCACAAGGTGCACACTAACACTAAAGCATTGGCAATATTTTCAACCTATGATGTCTTAAACTATGATGGGTTTATTGGGGTACAGCCCAGTCATGAGGCTATATATTTACAACCACCACCAATTCTGTAGTGAGCCACTGTGTGTGTGTGCATGCATCTCTCTCTCTCTCCTGTGTGTATTTGTCTGTCACCTCTCTCTCCCTCCCTCCCCCCTTCTCTCTCTCTCTCTCTCGTGTGTCTGTGTGTGTGTGTGTGTGTGTGTGTGTCTGTCTGTCTGTCTGTCTGTCTGTCTCCATTCTTTCAATGTATTTTAACATACTTCCTTGAAGTAGAATTCCTGGACCCAAATACAAACATGTAGTAGCCAAATTCCTTTTCTCGAGGGTCACACCATTCACTGCCCACCCCAGCCACATGTTTGTCTCCTTACAGCTTGGCCAACAGATGTGCTGCTGAGCATTTTAATCTTTGCAACATGACAGGTGAAAACAGCATCTCAGAACCCTTCTTATCTGCATGTCTCTAATCGCGAGGAAAGCTGAACATCACTCCATAGGCTTAGAGGCAACTGTGCACAGATGGCATCTTCTGCCAGCCTCCCCTGCCCTCTAGCAGTCTCTGTGTACCGAGCATAGTCATTCTTTTTGTTTTGGTTTTTCGAGACAGAGTTTCTCTGTGTGGTTTTGGTGCCTGTCCTGGATCTTACTCTGTAGACCAGGCTGGCCTGGAACTCACAGAGATTTGCCTCCCAAGTGCTGGGATTAAAGTGGGGGTGGGGGGCACCACTGCCCTGCCACATAGTCATTCTTTATACACAATGTATTTCATTGAAGTGCACCCTGACTAACTGATACTTTGTTTTCTGTCTCAAATCAACAATTTTTATGCACTTAATCTCAGCCAAAAGGCCCAGAAGTGATACAAAGTTGTTTTGTGCAGTCAATGTATCCTTATCCTATGTCTAGGATTTGGATCTGGCTGGGGAAAGCCACCCTGACAGCTCTGCTACTGAGAAATTCTCCCGTTTTCTTCTAGTATCTTTATGATGTCAGTTTTTACATTTAGATCTCAGATCCATTCAGAGGTTCATTCTTAAGGATGTGTAAGACCTGTGTTAATGTTCCAGTCATCTGAAGATGTCCAGTCATCTCAGTGTAGTGCATTGAAAAGTGAAGGTCTGCTCCAGTGATCTGACATCTTGCCCCTAACCTTTTTCTTAAGATATTTTTAAAAAATAATATGTATGTGTGTGGGGGTATGCACGTGGTTCCAGTTATCCTGAGGCCACAAGAGGCTGTCAAATCTCATGGAACTGGAGCACAGGCAGCTGAGAACCACCATGTGAATGCTGGGGATCAAACTCAGGATCTCTGTAAGAGCATTATGTGCTCTTAACTGCTGAGCCATTTTCGCAGCCCAGATCCTGACTCTGATGTACATGAAACTTCCTCGTGGACTCAGGTCTGTTGTTGGACTTCCTATTCAATTCTACTGTTAGTTTGTCCGCCTAGGCACTAGGACCACGCTGTGTTAACTGAAGAGGCTTCAGAGCTGCTTTTCATGTCTGGTAGAGATATTCCTCCCAAATGGCTCTCATTCCTCGGGGCTTTTGTGGTTAATGCATGTTTGTTTGTTCACATGAACTAAAGTTCCGTTGTCTCTGAAAACAGCTTTTAAGTATTTTCTCAAAGATTGTGTTCAAATCATCAATAAGCTTGAAAAGAATCAACATTTTATGTTAGTCTGTGTGTTCAGGACCACTTTTGTATGCACTGGATGGGTTGAAAAGTTCTCACTATCTGGGCTCCACCAATATGTCCCTAAGTTCATTACTAACCATCCTCTTTGTTGATAACAATTGTGTCTTACAGCTGTTTCACATTTGAAATAAGGAAACTACCGAGGGCTAGATAGGTGGCTTTGAGCATGAAAAAAACCTGAAGACCAAGTTCAATCCCCAGAATCCACAGGAAGGGCAAGGGAGAGAATGGACTCTGAGACAATTTGTCCTCTGATCTCTGGTCAGCACTCACACATATGAGCAATACACACATACACACACTTTCACACAATATCAATGATAACATTTTAAAATGAAGTTGTGACTATAATAGTTTTTAAACTATTCACACTTGATCAAAGTGCAGGCAATGGATGTCAGTCAAGTGCTCAGCTACAATTGGGAGATCTATGTCACACACACACACACACACACACACACACACACACACACACACACACGCACACATACAAGCGCGCGCGCGCGCACACACACACACACACACACACACACACACACACACACACACACACACACACACACACACACACACACACACACCAATATTCAAGGACTGTCTTGGGAGGGGGCAGAAATATTGAGTCAAAGTGTAGGAGGGCCAGGAGGATGCAATCTCTCCCAGGCATGACAGACCACTGCACTCATAAACTCACAGTAGCTGTGGCTGCCCGCACAGGATCCGCACAAGATCAAACCAGTCAACATCCCAGCATGCAGCAGGGAGGGCTCCTCACTGAGATGCTATTGGCTGGTGACAGCTCCCAGTGAAGAGACTACGCCAGCTTTCTTATGGGTGGCGGCTATTCCTGGGTTCTTATGCTCTGCTCTCAGTGTCGTTGGGGTCTCCGGTTGGTTGGTTGTCTGTTTTTGCTCTCATCTCACTGTCGGTTTATTCTTCCCCAGCTCCAATCTTGCTCATTTCCCTACATTTTTTAAATTAATAAAGTGCTTAGGGGAGTGAATCTTTCTCTGACCGCTGTTTTAAATGCACTCTACAGATTACAATGGGACCTGTTTCATAATCAGTACTTCTTATTTATTTATTTATTTATTTCTCGCTTTTGCTTCAGTTGTAACAGAAAGATTTTCTCTTACATGACCCCATCTTTTAAGCTTTGCTAATAACATCCGGTTCTGGTGCATTCTGCTCAGATAATATTGTTCATGGTGTATCATTCGTGTAGAACTCACAGAGGTTTGTGACATTATATAGGATGAATTGTAAAATGCTCTATATGTACTCAAGAAGGTCTATCCTAATACGGATATGTACATTGGGTATGTGCATGTTTCCTCAGTCACTTCCTGGGCAATTATGTTGTGCTTTTGCTCAACTGACCTGCCTTTAAAAAACTGTCTGGCTGGCAAGATGGTGCAGCAGTCAAAGGCACTCACCACCAAGCCCGATGACCTGAGTTTGCTCCCTAGGACTCACAAGTGGAAGGGGAGAAACATTCCATATGTGTGCTGCATCCCACGCTCACACACAAAATAAATAAACATAATTTAAAGTGTTTAATCTTCTATTATTAGTCTGTCTCTCCCCCACTCTTTCTCCCCCTCCTCCTTCTTGTTTCTTCTGAAGTTTCTGCCTCTTCAAGGCAGTTCCCACTTGATTTCATACGTAGATACTGACACCTTCTTCACCTTTTATTTCTGGACATAAGAACCTGCAGGTGAGGTGTGACTGATGCTGTAGCTTACCTTCCCATGACTTTGGGAGTGGTAGCTACAGAGAGGCACAGAGATCCTTGCCTGGTCATAAAGACATCCTGGAACCCTGGGCCAGGTGTGGCTCACTTGGAGCCCCAATTCTTCCAGAAAGCATCCTTGATCTTGGGGTGTTCCTAACATTCTCTGAGCCACCATCTGAAAAGCTGTCCACGGCCACCTCCAGCAAGCTCCTGCTGCTGAGGACAGCTGCAGCAAGTCCAACCCTGTTTCCAACCAAGAGCACATGTATACACACATACACAAACAAGGACATCTCTATTGGCACAAGGCTCGGTTGTCACAGACTCCTGGGAGGGAGCCTGAGGGGGGCTTCACTTTGTGTGCTCCTTCCCAGCCATCGGGCTCCAGCTCTCTGCAGCCTGGCTACCTCCCTGCTTCCCTGGCGCCTCTTCTCTCTTCTGAATGGGACTCTTGCCTTGCTCGTTCAGGGGCGAGCTCCTTCTACAGAAAAGGTGAGGGAGAGAGGCACCCTCTACATACAGAAAGCACTCTGAAAAGCAGAGCCTGCAGCCCTTGGCTAAGCGGCAAGTCAGGGTGTAAATGCAGAGAACCGGTTAGACCTAATTGATTAGCAGAGTAGAAGAGGCCCCAAGCGAACCGGGGTTAATCAGATGGCTAGAGGAATGAATATGGTTTACCTCAAGGCCAGCAACACAAGCTGCACAGTCAAAATGTCACCTGGATTTTCAAGCCTAATTACCAATGCAGAGCCTTCATTCGGTAGGCGATCAACAGTCACGAGAAAGGCAGAGACAAACAGGAGCTAACTGTCTCAAAATCTTTCTAAAATAACAGCAGTGGTACTACCTGGCCAGGGCAAGATTGGGGGTGACTTACCCTATGAACCCACACTGCACCAGCTTTGGTGGCCCTGGGCAGTGAGGGAATAAAGGCTATCAGAAAGCAAGCAGGGTGGTGGGAGATACTTAGTCAGCAAAGTGATTGCTGTCTAAGTGTGAAGACCCAAGGTCCGTCCCCAGAATGTCCCCATGTGAAGGCTGAGAACAATGGTCTTCCCCTGTAATCCCAGGGCTGAGGAGGCAGACAGGGGGATCCCTGGGGTTCACTGGCCAAATCTATAAGCCACAGGTTCAGTGAGAGACCCTGCCTCAAAAAATAAGGTGAATAGCTGGAGAGATAGCCGGTGATGAAGGTGCTTACCATATGAGGCTGATGACCTGAGTGGTCCTTGGATCCCATAATGGAAGGAGAGAACTGACTCCTAGATGCTACCCTCTGACCTCCGTGTGCACACTGCAACATGTGTGTGTCTGTACATGTGGTTAGTTTTTGTTAACTTGGCACAACCTAGAGTCACCGGGAAGAGAGAACCTCGGCTGAGGAATTGCTTAGACCAGACTAGCCCGTGGACATGTCTATGAAAGACCGTCTTCATTATTAATTGATTCAGGAGGGCCCAGCCCACTGTGAACAGCACCATCCATACACAGGCAGTCCTGGACTGTACAAGAAAGCTAGCAGGCATGAGCCTGAAAACAAGCTAGTAAGTTGCAATCCTCCATTGTTTATGCTCTGTGTTCTTCAGTTAGGTTCCTGCCTTGAATTCCTATCCCGACTTCCCTTAATGATGAACCGTAACTGGAAGTGTGAGCCGAATGAGCCCTTTCCTCCTAAGTTGCTTTGGCTCATGGTGTTTACCACAGCAAAGAAAAGCAAACTAGGCTGCACAGAGGGACACAATAATAAATAAAATTCAAGAATTTTTTTTTTAAAAGTGGGGCTGGAGAGACGGCTCAGCAGTTGAGAACACTGGCTGCCCTCAGAGGACCAGGTTCAATTCCCAGCACCTACATAGTGACTCACAACTGTCTGTAACTCCAGGGATATGACAATCTCATACAGACATAATAAACAAGGAAAGCACCAATGCACATGAAATTAAAAAAAATAAGTCATTTAAAAATTTTTTAAAAAGTAAAATGGATGGGCTGGAGTGTTGGCTTAGAGGTTAAGAGCACTGGCTGCTCTTCCAGAGGTCCTGAGTTCAATTCCCAGCAACCACATGCTAGCTCACAACCATCCATAATGAGATCTGGTGCCCTCTTCTGGCCAAAAGAACACTGTCTACATAATAAATAAATCTTAAAAACAAAGTAAAGTGGAAAGCAATTAAGAAAGATACTCAGGGTTGACCTCTCCCTCCACACACGTGCACACACAGGCATGCACATGTACACACACAACAAACAGACCTTGTGCTTTTCAAATGTTCACCCCTTTTCTTCAAAGGGGACTTCTCAGGAAGAGAGGCCTGTCAAAGTCAGGCAGAAGCCTAGGTGTGTGGGAGGAGCTTCTATGAATGGGCAGGGCTTCTAATTGGGAGGTACCAGTATATGGGGAGGGGCCTCAGTGAGTGGGAGGCACCCTAGTGTGTTGGCTGAACTCCACCTGTTGCCTGCTTGGTATCAGGCACCCCTTTATGAAGACAGTTACCAATGTGTTTTTCTCTTATTGGTGAGAATCTCACTAAAGTATTTTGCAGCCTTCTGAGGTCAGGTGGGGTCTGTGATCAACATCTGGCCAGAGGAATGTAGTGCCACTCCCAGGGCCTCTCTGTCCCTGTCCCAGGCCAGTGAGAAGAGCACACCGAAGCTTGGAAGCCTGGAGCAGCTGGGCTCAGAACACTTACTGTCAACTGGCAGCCCTTGACTCTGAGGCCTGCAGACACCTGTCCACTGCTCTGTGTGCCTGGCACAAGATGCTTCCAGAACACAGAAGCACCATTCCTCTGGAAGAGGCTGCTCTTCTGTGCAGACACTGAGCCATCTCCTCCTAGCTCCCAGCTGCTCAGGGCTCTTGCAGCTCCCCAGAACCCAGCAGTACCAGCAAACTACCACAGCTCCAAGGGCCCTGTGGTTTCAGTTTCACCGTGCCTTTATAGGCATCCTCTTGCCCCGGCAGGGAGGCAGCAGCAGTGACTGTGATACAAACCAGGCTCCTCATGCAGCAGCAGGAGTGGCTGACCACATTACCACATGTCAGAGATGCACAACCCCACACATGCAGTCCCAAAGAAGACACTGAGGGAAGTGCCTTTTCCTGTAGATTTCAGTCTACCTACAGGCCAGGGAGAAGAGTGGAGAAATGCCCACAGCCATGAAAATAACAGTGTGCACAGTCCAGAAAGCCTAACACCACAACTGAGTTTCTGAAACTGAGTGCCTTTAGCAGAGGGGCCTGTCCAGAACTCACTCACAGGACAATCCTTACTCACTCTCTCTGCAACCTGAATAAGAGGCAAGAGGGTGAAGGATTCTGCAACTGCAGCCTTCGAGCCACACAAGGTATCTCTCAAAGCCCAGCGCAGGCACCCGGGGACACCACATTTTTGATGGGAAGAGTAACTAGCTCTAGGCCCAATGCAGGCCCTTCCAAACTTACTGCTGGCAGTGCCACCCCTCACCCAGTCTGCCACCCTGGGGCAGCCCCATCCCCCCACCACGGGGAGGAAAGCACATCACATCGTGGAAAGGTCGGGATTCCTCATTTTAATTCTGATTACGGCTTAATCCAACACAGAGAGCATTTGGCATGGTGCCTCTCTGCTTAACGTAGGAACGTTTTAATGGAATTGTGTTATCATGGGAATGTGCGGCCAACTGTTCAAACAAGATACTTGCTACGGCTTTCTTGAAGAGCTAAGCAGGCTCATGGAGAACAGAAAACAGAATAGGCATTCTGTTCTCAGATGTTCATGTGTGGGGACATTTTTCACAACGCCTTTGACATGCAGCTGTTTACAGCATGCATTCCATGGCTTTGCACTGTCCCAAGCACCAGAGCCATATGTGCAGGGCCCTGTCCACTGTCCCTTGCAGGGCACTCAGGGATATAAGAGACAGCCCCTGGAGGTAGCAAAGTGTCAGTATATTGGCATGTGTGCCTGGCCCAGGCCTGAGTGCCTGTCACTCACTTTTCAGTCTCTTTCTACTCTCTAAACCATACTGGCATATGAGAGCGCGCGCGCGCGCACACACACACACACACACACACACACACACACACACACACACACTCACCCAGTCTGCCACCCTGGGGCAGCTCCTCCCCCCCCACCACCACCACGGAGAGGAAAGCACATCATTTTTTGTTGTTGTTTTTTAAAAATTCTATAATTTGGAAGAAGGTGGTAATTCATTTCCAAAATACACTTCAGAGTCCCACCTTCCACATAGCTCCTTTATTCACAGCCCTTTGGTTTTTCAGACAAAATTTTAGAGCCGCCCTGAAGCCCTAAGTATTGATTACCCCTCGATGCACCTGAAAGCAGTGTTCAGTCCCTTACAAAGGCTTGTTCCATAGACTCTGTCCCATACACTTATCTTACGGCTGTAGAGACACATATTAGGACGCAAGTGACATCAGGAAACAGAGGGGAAGCCCAGGCACATGGGTGCGGGGAGGGGTAGGGAACACCATTTCCACTTACCTTTGTCTTTTCCTTAAAAAACAAAAACAAAACAAAGTGGTGTGATTGGTTGAAGGGTGGAGAACAAACCCCAGAACAGTCGGTAAGCTCCAGAGGTCACCGGAGCCAACAATCCTCGGGGGGGGGGGGGGGGGGGGGGGTGTCAGGGCAATGCCTGCAGCTTCAAGAAGTTCCTCAGGAGTTTCTGTGGCCCAGCTCATAGTCCCCCTCATCCATGTTCACCAGCAGCTGGATGGCTTCATGGCCCACAGCTTGCTTGAGAGATCTGTGATGAAGGCACCTTTCAGTGCCTCTAATAATGAACCATCGATGTAGTCATGCCAGAACACGTTGAGGTAGGTGAGCTCAGAGAACTTGATGTCACAGATCTCTCTCTCTCTCTCTCTCTCTCTCTCTCTCTCTCTCTCTCTCTCTCTCTCGCACACACACACACATACACACATGTGCTTGCACACACCAGGGGGCACCAACAACATGCTTTTCTAAATTTTCTAAATTTCTACTTCTCTACATTATAATCTCAGAATTTTGAAGGAGGGATTAAGAACTGAAGGCCATCATGGGCTACATAGGGAGTTCAAAGCCTGCCTGGGATATGTGAGATCCTCACATATCTCAAAGAAGGGGAAGGGATGGGAAACTGGAGAGATGGCTCAGATGATACAGTTCTTTGCTTTCTAGGTTATGAGGGCCTGAGTTTGAGTCTTAGAACCCATATAAAACAAAAGGCTGGGTGTGGTGAAGAGTAGCCCTGTGCCAGAGCTCACAGGCCAGACAGCCAAACCTGCTTGGCAAGATTCAGGCCAATGAAGACCTCATCTCAAAAATAAAGTGGTCAGGACCTGCAATATGACACCCTAAGTGGTCCTCTGACCTATTCACATATTTCCCCCATATTTCCATGTGGACATACACATACAGGAAGAGCCACTTCCTCCTGGGGCAGGGCTAAGCTGGGTGCCCAGGGTCTGGCTGGAGCCTGCAGCAGATTGTCTACTGAGCTTAGCCCCCCCCCCCCCACTGAAACAACTCAGGGCCCGGCAAGGGGCTGACCCCAAGTCCACGGCCCCTCTTTGGAGGATGAAGACATCGCTGCATCTCCTGAAAGCCACATGGGTCTCCAGTCCTTCTTGCTTTCTTAGGACAAAGCTCAGACTCCCTGTTTCCAGAGCCACCGGGGCAGCTCCTACCAGCTGTCTGCTACTCACAGTCAGGCCCAATGTCTTTATGCGATCAATCCCAAACTCAGCTCACCCTCCCCAGCATCCCTGTCTCCCCCTGCATCCTTTCAGAAGGTGCGCTGACACTGAGGGCCACTGGAGGGTGGGCAGGGTGAGCCTCACACCCTGGCCCGAGAGGAAGAAATCTGAACTCAGCTCTACCTTGAGGCTTTTCTCCTGGAATGTTCCAGTCACGCAGAGGTGGCTCAGGTTACCTCTTCCCTCACCCAAGGCACTGTAAACAGTGATTTTTTTGAAAGGGGACCTTGTATATTTTTATGCACCAAAGATTTATGGAAATAATTAAGAAATTTGATTACAATTCCATGGTGGCTATTTACTTGGGGAACAAACCTTTTCCATGAACACTTCCTCACTATGACTAATGCACTTGGCTTTTTTTTTATTTTGAAAGCATAAATTTTCCTTGTTGATAGTGACTATGTACAGTGTTTGCAGAGGAGGCTGTTTTTACTAAGTTTCTAATCTAATAAGTTCTCTGGAAGAATAATGCAGCTCTTTGAACAGCCTGGCAGAGCTGTTCCTGCAGGAGCCGGGAGCCTAGAGAGGACTGGACCCTGAGCCTCCCTGGGCCATGTTTCCTCCAGGCAAGAATCCAGGAAAGGACGGGCTGGAGAAGCTTCCATATGAGCCAACAGAGGGCTGACAGTGCAGGATGCTGGAAGGACCCAGGAATCTGGGAGAGTCGGGGACCTCGGCGACCAAGGTGCTCACAGTGGAGGCCAGGCCCCATCAGTGCTGTCATGTCCTGCTGGGTCTTCTTGGATCTTACTGGTTTTCACTGGTCTTTTCTGGGGTCTTCTTAGTATTGGGGTGTGTGTGTGTGTGTGTGTGTGTGTATGGAAGACAGGTAATAAACTTATGTGTTGTTCCTCAGGCACTACACCCACACACACACCTTGAAACTGATCCTCTCACTGGGCTATGGAACTGACCAAGTAGGCTCTGCTGCTGGCCAGTGAGCCCCGGGGAGCATCCTATCTCTGAACTGGGGTTACTGCCGGGCACCACCATGCCAGCTTTTTCACATGGACACTGGGGATCAAACTCTGATCTTTACTGACTGATCTTCCTCCCAGCCCTCTGCCGGGTTTTGCAGGAAAATCCACCATCTTCCTCCCTCAAGCCAAAGGATCATTAAAAAAAAAAAAAAAAAAAGAAGAAGAAGAAGAAAAGAAAAGAAATCAGGATATACAAAGCCCTGGGTTCAATCACAGTTGAGTATCACACTGTTTCTTATATTTGGGGCACAAGTATGATCCCAGCCTCTGCCATGAAGGGCACTGGGTGTACTCAGCCTGTAGTACTCATACATCACCACTCCATGCTCTGGGGACAATCGCTCTCAGTTCTGATGACCAGAGCTGTGCTCTACGGACAGGTGGTGGAGCTGGGATTCCAGTGTTGGCATGCTGGCTCTCCAGAGGACAGTCACAGGCTATTTTTGCATCCTTTAAGGAAGTCACAGCTTAAAGGGATAAGAGGGACACGGTGTCCAGGAGCTCGTGACTCAGCCTCCTGCACAGGCTGCCTCCAGCCAGGCTTTGGCACAGGGTAGATGGACAAGGCTGGTTCATCCTCTCCAGGCACCAGGGAGCTGGTCTAATTTTAGCTCCAGAGCTAAAACTGCCCATGCAGGAGACCAGTCAACACCTGGCTGTTCCCAGACCTCCAGAGGCTGAGGGTCTGGAAAGGCCCACCCTCACACACTCATTGCCCAGGGCCCCAGGGATGCCAGTCGCTCCAGGGAACCATCACAGGAAGTAAATGTCTTTCCTGCTGCCAAGTACAAATGTCCCCCATGTCTTCCCAGGGAAGGCCAGGCAAAAATGAAAGTGCAGGGCTGGCAGGGAGGCTGTGTCTAAAGATCAAGGACAGTCCCCAACTGGGCTCCCCTGCCAGGGCTGCAGGCACAAACCAGGTTTCTGCATTTTCACTTCCTCCATGCCCTCTCCTCTTTGAGAACCATCTGCGTGATCCAAGGTATCCGAAACTATCTTCTCCCACAGCCCCACCCCTCTGCCTTCACATGCCCCCACACCTTGACTCTCTTAGAAGTGCCTCTGAATCAGAAAGTAACCAGAGATTTGTTTCTATGTGCTTACTGCCCTTTAACAGTGAGAAGCAACATGGTAAATGAGGGGCTGAGTGAGAGGAGAGGGTGCCCCAGGGTGGGATGGACAGCAGCCCAGGTGTCCATCAGCTTACAAATGGGGCAGAGAATGTGGCCTGTTCATATCATGGAATAGTACTCCACCATGAAAAGGAGTGCAATGCCAGTTGGCGCTACCACAGATACTGAGTAAACTCTATACTGAGTAACAAACCAATTACCAAGGCCCAAAAGATGTGTTATGATGGGTGGTGGTATTGTGTTCCCCAAAATATTGTGCACCCTAATAAACTTATCTGGGGTCAGAGAACAGACAGCCACTAGATACAGAGGCCAGAAAATGGTGGCACTCACACCTTTAATCCTAGCATTCCACAGGCAGAGATCTGTCTGGATGTCTGTGAGTTCAAAGCCACACTGGAAACAGCTAGGCGTGGTAACAAGAGCCTTTACTCCCAGGAAGTGATGGCGGGAAGCAGAAAGGTATTTAAGGCATGAGGACCAGGAACTAGGCTGGTTAAGCTTTTAGGCTTTTAGCAGCAGTCCAGCTGAGATTCATTCTGGATAAGGACTCAGAGGCTTCCAGTCTGAGAAAACAGGATCAGCTGAGGAATTGGCCAGGTGAGGAAGCTGTGGCTTGTTCTGCTTCTCTGATCTTCCAGCATTCACCCCAGGTTTGTTTTTATTAATAAGAACTTTTAAGATTCGTGCTACAATTATGTCTTGTGATGTGTCCACAATGGGAACCCTTGCTAAACAAAAGGAGATTAGGAGGTGGGAGAAGTGGGGGATGGGAAATAAGGGCCAAGCAGGTGCAGGACTTTCCTTGGATAGTGAAGATGTTTCAGAATTGAATAAAGGTGTTTTCACCATGTGGTGAGTACACAAAATACTACCGACTGTTCATTGTAAAACGTATCCTGTGCTGCTGTCTCTATGGATAAGGCACTTGCTGCCAAGCTGAAAGAATTCAATTCTTGTAAGTTGTCCTCTGACCATTACATGGGCAGTGGCCTGCATGCCCTACCCCACACCAAACATATACTAAATATATAAATAAATAGCCAGGCCTGGTGGCCCACACCTTCAATCCCAGCGTTCGGAGCAGAGACAGGTAGATCTCTGTGATTCCAAGGCCAGCCAGGGCTACATAGCAAGGCCTTGTCTCAAAAACAAACAAACAGCATTTTGTATCAATTAAAACTTTGAGCTAGGAGACTATTCAAAGGAAGGAGAGCTTTGAGTCTGGGATGCAGGAGGGTGGAGCTAATCACACAGCAACCATGGGGAGCCGAGCTTGAGGAGAAAAGACTCCATGAGTGGGAGCAGGGACAGAGAAGGGGCATCGCAGAAGATATTCCGAATGGGGGATGGGCCGCAGAGGACCCGAAGTGACTTCTCAGTGGACACAGCAGAGCACATTCTAACCAGCCAGTACACTTCCACCGGAATCCACAGAATGTCAGCTGTGGGGTGTGTGTGTGTGTGTGTGTGGGTGTGTGTGTGTGTGTGTGTGTGTGTGTGTGTGTGTGTGTGTGTGAGAGAGAGAGAGAGAGAGAGAGAGAGAGAGAGAGAGAGAGAGGTTTGTATATGTGTGTGGAGGCCAGAAGTTAACCCTGGGTGCTGTTCCTAAGGAACCTTCTACTTTTTTTTTTTTTGAGACAAGGTCTCTCATTGGCCCAAAGATAACCCAATTAGACTAGGTAGACTAGGCTTGCTGGCCAGCAATCCCTAGAGATTGCATGCAGACACCAAGTGAGGTCTTTATGATGACACAGAAAGCACATTGCCAACTGGGCTGTCCCCCAGCCCCCCAACTCTTGTCTGTCTTAAGCTGCCATTGGACAAAGGGGCCAAGGAACACATCACCCTTCTCTCTTGTTCCAGGAGAAAAGCAAAGAAGTTTACTAAGAAGTGAAATTGGCAACAAATGATAGCTCTTTAGGAAGACAAGGAGGAACGGACAAATCCACCTCAATGATTTTTATTGTACTGTTCTTAGTAATTACAGCTCAAATAGAAACTAAAATCGGTAATGGAAAACTGAATGACACAATTAACACACTTCGTTCACTGCAAGCAGGCCTCACACACTGTGGTCTGCAGCCCACGTTACCGGAACCAGCACCAGGTCTTAAAAATTTCAGAAGTAGTGGTCAGTGCAGTGGTTTAGGTGAGAATGCCCTCCAAGGCTCATCTGTTTGAATACTTGGTCCCCAGCTGGTGGAACTGCTTGGAAAGGATGAAGAAGTGTGGCCCTGTTAGAGGAGGTGTGTCACTTGGGTGAGCCTTGAGGTTTCAAAAGCCCATGCCAGGCCCAGTCTCTATCTCTCTCTGTCTGTCTCTGTCTCTCTCTCTGTGTGTCTCTCTCTGTGTGTCTCTCTGTCTCTGTCTCTCTGTGTCTCTTTGTCTGTCTGTCTCTCTCTCTCTCTCTCTCTCTCTCTCTCTCTCTCTCTCTCTGCATCTAGCAGATCAGATGTGAGCTCTCAGCTACTGCTCCAGCACCATGCCTTCCTGCTGCTATACTTCCAGACAGGATGATCATGGAGCCACCCTCTGAAACTGTAAGCAAGCCCCCAATTAAATGCTTTCTTGTAGACATTGCCTTGGTCACAGTGTCTCCTCACAGCAACAGAGCAGGGACTAAGGCAACCAATAAAATGACTCCTCAGGGTGAGATGCATGTCTACCAGCTGACAATCTGAGCATTGTCCCAGGGCCCCATGGCACAAGGAGAGAACTGACTCCTAAGTTGTCCCCTGCCCTCCACACATGTATACACACACACACACACACACACACACACACACACACACACACACACATCTAAATCAATCAATCAATCAATCAATCAATCAGTTTTTAATCCCAGAAGCACTTGCACTATAAGGAAACATTTTTCCAAATTACTAAGAAAATCAGAAATCAAATAAGAATCTGGTAACAAGAAGATTCCTGAAGAATAAAGTTTGGAAGTGAAGAAAGTTTTAGACAATTGAATGGAGAGATCATAACGCAAGTCATAAGGTATTGAACTCACTGATAATGGGATGTGGAGGGTAATGTGCTCATTAACTTAAACTTTAACATTAACATAAGGGTACAAGCTGAAAATGAGCACATCGAGCTTGCCACTCACCACATTAGGAGCGGACGGGAGAATGCACTCAGAGGATTAGGAAGGAGAAGATAAATGTGAAAAGAAGGCACAAAGCAGGAAATCTACAAGGCAGATGCAGCGACCGGCTCAGAAGTTCTTTGGAAAGAACAGGATTGGTGACAAACTTTTGATGGAAAACAGGGCAGTATTAGGAGCGAGAAGAGCATCACTGGAGAAGCTTTAGAGATTAGAGAGTCACTGGGCAGACATACGACCATTTCGTGGCAATAAATTGGGAACAAATGAAATGGATAGACTCCAAGAGAATAAATGTATCAAAACTGCTTTAAGAAAATGCGGCTTAGAAACCCTAATATTCGTATAAACATGGAAATTGAAGTAGTGGATTAAAACACCAGGCCCCAGTACCAAGTCATTAAGCATTCCAATAGTAAATAACCCTGATTTGACACAAACTTTTCCCAAGTGTAATTATCCTGTGACTTCAAAAGCATGCCTGACATCTACTTTGACAAGAGCATTATGGGAAAACCAGCCCAGAGGCTATCGTGACTCAGGGATAGAGAGGAGGCCACCTCCTCATTAGATTAATATTATAAAATAAGTAAATACAAATCATGGTATCAACATCATGGAAGAAAAATATGGTCATTCTTTTTAAAAATGTGTGAGTGTGTGTGTGTGTGTGTGTGTGTGTGTGTGTGTGTGTGTGTGTGTACCACATGCATGCAGTGTCCACAGAGGCCAAAAGAGGGCATCAGATCACCTGGAACTGGAGTTACAAACAATAGTGACCTGCCATATTGATGCTGGGGACCAAATCTAGGTCCTCTGGAAGAACAGGTGCTCTCGATGCTGAGCTGTCTCTCTGTCTTGAACATGGCCATTCGTTTGTTTGTTTGTTTGTTTCTGTGTTTTTGAGACAGGGTTTCTCTGTGTAGCCTTGGCTGTCTTGGAACTCACTCTGTAGACCAGGCTGGCCTCAAACTCATAGAGATCCACCTGCCTCTGTGCCTCTGCCTCCCGGGTGCTGGGATTAAAGGGATGCATCACCACCGCCCAGTGAACATGGCTATTCTTAATAGCTGCTTTAAAAGTATTCACTACCATCAAATGTCCAGTTTTGATTAAAGAATAAAAAATGGAGGAGGAGTGGATGGAGGAACGGGGGGGGGGGGGTGTTGCGGGGAGGGACTGGGAAGAGAGGAGAGAGGGGAAACTGGGATTGAGATATAAAATAAATAAATTAAATAAATAATCTTAGCAAACTGGGATTAGAAGAAAATTTTCCTGATCTAATAAAATATTCATGTTATGCTGTGAAACAAACAGAAGAAGCCCTTGGCAAACACCACTAGTAATTAGGAGACAGAAAACTAACTCATTATCTGTCTGTCTGTCTGTCTGTCTACCTCTCTATCTCTGTCAGTGTCTCTTTCTCCCTCCCTCCCTCCCTCCCTCCCTCCCTCCCTCCCTCCCTCCCTCCCTTCCTCCCTCCTTACAGTGCATCATATAGTGCAGGCTGGCTCAAATTTGCAATGTAGCTAAGGATGACCTTGAACTTCTGATCTTGGTGTCTCTATCTCCTTTGTGCTGGGATTACAGGTGTGTGCCACATGGTGCTCAGGACCAGGGTTTCATGCATGCTGGCCAAGCACTCTGCCCCATCCTAACCCCCAAAATGTCTCTTTTAATATGAGACATGAGACAAGAGCTCCTATGATTACCAGTTCTTATCAATGTCACAGGAGAAGTCCCAGTCTGCACTGAAATCTGAGAACAGGAAAAGAGGCTGTAAACTCTGGAGAGGGAGGAATACCATGCGCTCACACTCGATGATGTGATTATATAGAGAGAATCCACCATACTCCACTGGCAATGCATCAAATTTAAAGCCTTACCAAAGTAGCTAGACATAAAATCAGCACACAAAAGTAAATTAATATCATTACAACTGTGACAAACAGAAAATATCATTTAAAAGAAACCAATTATAATTGCAATTTAAATCTAATATTTCTAAGAATAACTAACTTCTCAGGGTTTATCTTAAGAATGTGTTTATGAATAAAACATAAAGCTTTTTGGTGGTGCAGGTCTGTGATCCCACCATTCCAGTGGCTGAAGCAGGAGGATTGCTGCAAATTCAAGATCAGCTTAGGCTACATAGAAGCACTGTCTCCAAAGAGAGATTTTATATATATAACTGTGGAGAACTACATTAAAGATGCTGTAAATATATATTAGAGATACATTGTGCTCAAATAGAGAAGGGACACTATCAAGGAAGGATGAGTTCTGTCCAACTGGCAAATAGATTCAAAGTAGCTCCAATCAGAATCCCCAAGGGAATGCGAGATCTTGATGAGCCTTGCCTCTGCACCTGGCTTGGAAAAGCAAAGGCCAGGAACAGGCAACATGAGCAACATATCCGAGCATCTCATCTGAAGTATAGAGTGAGCATAATCTACCACCTCCCAAGACTCATTCTGACTACACATGTGCATATTACACTTCCTTTCTCTTTTTAAATGGCAAAAGGTAAGAGCTGACTGCCTTGATGGTAGATACACAGAAATGAATTCTCTCCAAATTTTACATGTACATTCTATGAACTAGTTAATGATCTCTTTAAATCAACATCTCCACTATGTCAATTTGTCCATCTAGGGTGGTTTTATTCATCCATGCATTAATTGGAAGGGCCTTAGGGAGCCCAGACTAGCCCCACCCTCATTATATAACCAGAGGACCTTGGAACTTCCAATCATCCCCACCTCCTGGTGCGGAGATAACAGGCTCTGCCACCACCCTGCTCTGTTCCATATGGTGCTGGCAGCAGGGTTATTGCATAGTCCTCACCAATTTCAATGATTTGGCCAACCTGGATTTAGTTTACTGTCTCTTTAAAAATAGGCCCTTTTTTAAAAGCCAGTGAAGCCTATGTTATTAATGTCACACTTCCAACATTTCTCAACTATAATGTATTTGAGCAGCTTTCTGAAACACATTTCCATAAAGAAAAGTGATGGTTCTGAAAGGGACAAGAGAGGCTCCCTTCTGAGGTAAGATACTCCTGAAGGGGCTGGAGAGATGGCTCGGGGTTTAAGAGCACTTGCTGCCCTTACAGAGGGTCTGGGCTCGGCTCCCAGCAGCTTGGCTTAGCAGTTCACAAACATGCATAACTCCAGTTTCAGGGAGTTCAACACACTCATTTTGCCTCCACAGGTACTGCACATATGTGGCACATATATATGCATACCAAACACTCATACACATGAGTTCACACACACATACACAGAAAGAGATATTCCTAAAAAGGGCAAAACCATTACAGAAGCTTGAACCATGGAAACAGGAGGCAGAGAAGGCATAAATACTTGTCTGCCTTCTTTGTCTTGGATCCGAAGAACACAGCACCCCAAACTACTTACACATGGTTGCCAGCACTGGTCTCTCAGTTTAATTAATCACCCCTTATATAGGCATAATAAACTTTGCTGGATAAAATACTGGGGGGGCGACAAGTAGTTCTAATATTCAGAAAATCTTTCCTATCTCTCTGTGACATCTGACTCTCAATGCTCAGTACTGTACATGCCAGCTCAGAGCTATCCTGGCCATAGGCATGAACCCTAAACTCTGTTACGTATCATGATCGCTTACATTTTGTAATAAGTAAGGTGCCAGTCAGAGCAAGGGATGCCAGCTCAAACACAGCCCCTTTGGCTTCCAGCCACCTGCCCATCAAACCCATTGCATCCTCGAGAAACCCCCAGATTAAATAAATATCTGGCAGAAGAATATTGGCAAAAACGATAATAAATTCAGCTCAATTCCCACCACAAACTGGCAAACTCCATCAACAACCCAATCCAATCTGTCTGCCTCAACTTCCAAATAGCTGGTGATGGCGCCAGCCAGGGCCTGTGGGATCCTGGAAGCTCCGAGTCGGTACCTCATGCCTTGTTATCTGCCAGAAATACTGAGGTAGAATAAGGATGGGCACGACTTCCTATGGGGTCAGAAGGAGAAAGGACCAAAGGAGTGAGGAGGGGAAGCGTCTAGTGTTCTGTTATGGCCCGACTGTGAACTATCCCTCACTGGGTCATGTGTTTGAACACTTCATCCTCCACTGGTGGCTCTCTTTGGGGACACTGTGGAATTTTTAAGAGGTGGAGCCTCAGGGGAGAAGCGGGTCACTGGGGAGGGGATCGAGGTTTGTAGCCTGGACCTTGCTTCCTATACTGGTTCTGCTTCCAATGGCCACTAGCTGCAATGTGACCAGGCGACTCATGCTCCTGCTGCAACATGACCATGTGACTCAGTTCCTACTGTCATGCTTTCCTCACCATCATGGAACAGATCCACAGATCATGAGCCAGAAGACACCTTTCCTCACGTTGCCTCCTATTGGGTATATGGTCACAACGGTGAGAAAAATACCCCACTTCATGGCTGAGCTTGTACTGACACAGAACTGTGGGGTCTCCACCATCTTTTCTTTCTACACACTAAATGCTGAAAGAGACACTAGAGACTGGAGACGGAGCCAGGAGCAGAGAGATGTGCTTGCTGGAGGACAGACTGTCTGGTGAGGAGCCACTGTGACACATGGGCATGGCACACACCAAGAGCCGAAGAGTTCTCTAGGCCCTGGCCCACCACATCACACTCCCAGCTGTTCCCCACTGGTCTTCCCACCCACGGTGTCTCTCTGGGTTCCATAGACTACCAGCAACATCCTACATCATACACTGCTCTATTCTCATGCACCAGGCTCCAGGAACCTGGCCGTCCCCAAGAATGATGCCTCTCACAGCTAATGCCTCTCCCTTTTGGTCCCAATCACCTATGCACTCTGTACCATTGTGCCAAGATCTGTTTTTAAGCTCAGTCCCAAGACCACTATCATCCTGGATGACTCATCATCCATGCCTATTCTCTACACTATCCACCACCCTACCCACCCCTACCTACCCCACCCCATCCACCCCACTCTACCCAGTGCCTCTCAGCTCCTCCTCTGGTAACTTTTCTCAGCATCCAACCCTGGCTGTTCAACCTCCAGACAGCACAAACAGACGTCTCTGAAATACCCATCGCCAACCTTTCCTTGACCTCCGTCTGCCAGGCATTTCTCCCCTGAGCTAGTACTGATGGCCAGTCTCACAGGGACAGGGGGACTCCTGGCTACTAGCCTTCTTCGTTCTCCACCACCCCCACCCTCTGCAACCTTACTCTCCCTTACCTGGGTTGCAAAGCCTGCTCTTACCTTTTGCCCTAAACAGCAGACCTCCTCCCACAAAGCTGGACTGGAGGGGGAGGGGAAGATGTGGAGAGGGAGGGGCTGGATCTAGACGTTCATGGTCACAGTCACTCCAACTCCACCCACAGCCCGACCTCCCTACTTCCCCTGCTTGTCTCTGGGGCTGCCAAATGCCACTGTTCTCCTCAACTAGTTACCTCCCCACCTCCAGCAATCCTCTCTTGTTGAAATATCTGCTTCTACCTTTCTAGTGGCTTTTCTGTCCATATTTAAGTATACTCTAGGGTCTCCATTCTGTAAACCAGGCTGATGTCACATCCCATAGGATCCATCGATTCTCTGCCGCCCTCAGAGCCAGGAGCCCTGAAGAAGTCAGGCTGTTCACACTCATTTCTCACCTTCCCACTCTCAGGCCACACCAGCATGATCTCTGCTCTGCTTTTATAAGATCGCTAAGGAATGTATATTGACCGCACATAATGGCTACCTCCAGGAGCAGAGAGTACCAGTGGAGGTAGCCTCTGTAGATGAGCCCTGTCCCTGTAGACTCTCCATGGTCCCCTGGCCTCCTCCTCTCCCACTGAGGGCCACTTTAGGTCCCCTGGGTGGACTCTGCCTGAGTCCTAGCTGCTGGTGGACACCATTGCTCAGTTTGGGACCCACTGATGATTTGCTTGTCTGTGGCTCTGTCCCTCTTTGACTCTACACACATCTGCATGTAGACAGCCCCACATGTGCACTGACCTGGCCCTGGCCCCTCTACTCAATATCAGCATCTCCTTCCCCTGTGCCTGGAACTCCCAGCAGGCCTGGGAGTGCAGTTTACTCAAAGGAAGCCTCTGCCTCCCTGCTTCATCAAACAGAAAGACCACCCTTCCCGTCTGAAAGCAGGCTCCATGGCACAGCTCTCTACCTCACGCTTATCTACATCCATTCTACACACAGTCTACACCCACTCTACACACAGTCTACAAATAGTCTATACCCACTTTACACACAGTCTACAAATAGTCTACCCCCACTCTACACACAGTCTACACCCACTCTACACACAGTCTACAAATAGTCTATACCCACTCTATACACACTCTACAAATAGTCTACACCCACTCTACACACAGTCTACCTCCACTCTACACACAATCTACACACACTCTATACACAGTCTACACCCACTCTACACAGTCTACACACACTCTACATCCAGTGTCTCCAAACTCTGAGCTCTGACTCAGTCTGCATCCTACCTGGCACCATTTCCCCAGGGGACCACCAGTTCCTCCCTGGTGTCTGAAAGCAGGGTCTTCTTGCTTTACTTCTGGCTCCTAAAATCCATCTACTGCAGAGAAAACTAAAAAGTCAACCTCTGAAACTAAACCTCTACTTTGCAAATCGAGTTGGGTCATTTTCAGAAAAACAGTGTGTTGGCTCCTTGAAAGATTGAACATAGGGTTACCTGGAATTGACCCTGGAGTTTTACACACCTAAGAGAAACAGAAGCATGTGTCCATGCAAAAATATGTTCACATATAGTTGCAATAGCATTATTCATAATTGCCAAGGGAAGTTGAATGTGGTGGCACACAACTTTAATCCCAGCTACTTGGGAGGCAGAGGCAGGTGTATCTCTGTGAATTCCATGCCATCTGGTCCATAGGGTAAGTTCTAGACCAGCCAGAGCTATATAGTGAGACCCTGTCTTAAAAGAAACAAACAGGAATTAGCCACTCATTAATAGACAGATAAATAAAATGTAGAATATTGTTCAACAATTAAAAGGGATGTAGTACCAACAGTGCCAACACATGTAGTCACATGGATAAATCCTGTGTAAGAGAAGGAAGACACCACACACACTGTGACTTCATGAAATGTCTCAAACACACAAACCCAACGAGACAGAAAACAGACCTGGGCCTAGAGGGAGGGATCACAGGCTAAGACGACTTCCTGTTCTTGCAGAAGACCTGGGTTTGGTTCCCAGCACCCACACGGTGGCTCACAACCACCTGTAACTCTAATTCCAGGGAATCTGATGCCTGTTCTGACCTCTGTGAGCTCCTGCACACATGTGCTATACGTACGTATACTGAAGCACACACTATACACACAAAATAAAATAAATGAATGTATTCTAAAAGAAGAGACTCACAGTTGCCTTGTGCTTGAGGAGTTTGGAGAAACAGGGAATGAAAGCTAACAGGTATAGGATGTCTCGGGGGAAGCCATAGACTGATTGTCATTCTAAAACTGACTGTCAATAGTTACACAATCCAAATGTACTAAAATTCACTGCCACGGAGAGGCTCGCTGTAGCACTCCCACACAGCTAAGACAACTGCAATGTCCTCCACTGGTTAAGAAGGAAAACCCGAGTACCTTCCCAGGAGCTATGGATGGGCAGACCTGAGCAAGCTGCAGGAGAGCACACAGCAGTCAGAGGACCCATGAGTCAGGGACAGGGAAGGAAAGCCTGGCACACACACGATCCAGGAGAACGGACTCACCCTGCTTCAGCAGAAAGGCACTGAGATATCTTGAGCTGGGAAGAGATATGATGAGAGCAGACGTTTCAGAAAATATCTCAACAGAGCAGGAGGAGGGAGAAGATGAGGCCTTAGAGAACGAAACAGGGGCTCACAGGACACAGCAGGGGAAGGAGTAAGGGTTTAGTCCAAGTCTAGTCCACATGAGCGGTGGGTGGCCAAGATGTGTCAGGGAGCAAAAAGCCAAGAGAATTGAATGGACGGAGCCGTGCACCAAGACCAAGAGACAAGAGAGTTGAACTGATGGGCCATATGCTGAGATGGCACCTTGGAGGGGCAGTCCTAGGAGGAGGTAAGGGACACCTGCATCAGAGGGAGCTTCCCAAAGTCGGATGGGTCACCATGCTTTACCTTGGCAGAACTGTCTAGGATGGAAGGACTTAGGGTCATTATGGAAACAGAATCCATAAGAGCAAATGAAAATTCCCCAGGCACTCACATATGCTAAACAAGGACTCTACCACTGAGCTACAACCATTAGTACTTCTGATGTTTGGTTTGGTTTTAATTTTGAGAAGGGGTTTTCACTCGCCTTGCATCTACTCTCTAGCCCAGACAGGCCTCAAACTTGTCTGAACCTAGAGGGTCATAGTCATTATGGATGAGCACAGGAATAGCTCACAAAGAGATGAGAAGGTGGCCAGGGACCTGTAGAAAATCCAGAGCTGAGTATCCCAGGGGCACAGGGAAAGCCTTTTTCTGTAACACTCCTGACTCAGCATGTCCAGCTAATGCTGCCGAGAGACCAGAGAAATGAGGAGCCTCTGAGAGCAACTGGGAGGTGGTTGGTGAGAGCATTTTCTTGGATGTGGCATTCAGGTAACAAAGTAGAGAGAGCTAGGGTGAGGCCATTTCAAAGACACTTGAGTGGGGAGGGAGGGGGCAGGAATGAAGTTAGACAGACTGGGGCCAGGCTACAGCTCAGTTGGTAAAATGCTTCCAGTGCACAAAAGAAGATGTGGATTTGGTCTCCAGGACTCATGTGGAAATTAAAGCAGGACAAAGCGGCACACACTAAGGATCCCAGCTTTCAGGGGTGAGGGGAGAAAGGAGGAGCCCCAGGGATCACTGGCCAGTCAGCCCAATCTATTTGGTGAGGCCCAGACCAGTGAGAGACTCTGTCACAAAAACCAAGGTGGACATTGCCCAAGGAACTTGGGAGGCTGGCCTCAGGCCTACACACACACATGCATACACATGTGCCTACATACCCACAAACACACACACACACACACACACACACACACACACACACACACACACACACAGCATAAATTAAAACTATAATGGGGAACAATATCCCTTCGGGGTATTAAAACCTGGACTGTGTGGTAGGCACATAGCCCTTGTTGATAGAGACATAAACACCAGGTCATCTTGCTAGAACAAGAGGAATTAGACACTGGGGACATGAAACCTCCTTGATCCAGAGACACAGAGGAGGGCCATGGTATGGTCTAGAATTCAGATAGTAGACAAAGGAGTGAGCCCTCTCTCACCATCACAGGGGACATGCAGCAGACTGAGGGTGTAACAGAGAACCCTTATGTCTGAGTAGAGGAGAGGGTGATCATTTGCTGAGAATAGGGGTGGGGGAGGGGATTGGATAGAGTTTGTTATCAGAGTCTAGATTCCAGCTGTTCTGGTTTGTGGCTTTTCTCATGTGTACATGTGTATGTATGTGTGTGTCCTTGAATCTACCTTACTTCTTGAGACAGGCTCTCTTTCTGAATGTGGGGCTCAGCAATTTGGCAGCTTGCCAGCCATTGAGTTCCAGGAACCCACCTGCCTCATCTCCTCAGCTCTGGAATAGCAGTGAACTACCATGTTAGATTTTTAACGCGGATGCTAGGGATGGAATTCACATCCTCAGACTCACAGGGCACGGATTTGACCAACTAACCCGTCTCACAGGGCCAGGGTTTTGTTTTTTTTTTTTTTTAAATTTAGACTAAAATTAACCACACTAAAAGACCTATCAGCCAGGCGG
Source organism: Onychomys torridus (assembly GCF_903995425.1). Classification (NCBI taxonomy): domain Eukaryota; kingdom Metazoa; phylum Chordata; class Mammalia; order Rodentia; family Cricetidae; genus Onychomys; species Onychomys torridus. The sequence goes on from NC_050444.1 coordinate 163,032,349, forward strand.
TGGTGGTGCATGCCTGTAATCCCAGCACTCAGGAGGCAGAGGCAGTTGGATCTCTGTGAGTTCGAGGCCAGCCTGGTCTACAGAGCTAGTCCAGGACAGCCTCCAAAGCTATAGAGAAACCCTGTCTCGAAACCCCCCCCCCAAAAAAAAAGCCTATCAACCACTTGAATTTTGCAATCAAATTAAGTAAAACATTGAAAAAACACATTTAAAGCCACTGGGGTGATACCTGTCACCCCACATTGGATCCCTGTGGACCTCTCTCTCAAGCTCTACCTTAAGAAAAACCCTACCCTGAACCAAAACTACATGTCCTTAAAAACAACTCCTCTCCATCTCTAAGACATGTTGTTTCCTTTTTTTAAAAAAAGCATCCAGGTATTTATGATATTTTAAAATGTTTTGTGTGGATGAGTGTGTGCATGTAGGTGCACATGCATCCCAGCATGCATGTGGAAGTCAGGGATACCTTCCTCACCTTCCTCCTTGTTTGAAACAGAGTCCCTTGTCCACTGCTGCATACTCCAGGCTAGCTTGCCAGTGAGTCTCTGGGCATTCTCCTATGGCTGTCTCCCATCTTTCCATAGCAACACTGAGCTTGCAGGTGCAGACTATCACATCCAGCTTTCCATGGGTTCTGGTAATTCAAACTCCAGACCTCACATTTGTATGGTAAAGACTTTATCCTTTGAGCTATCTTCCCAGCCCTCTTTATAATTTCTAAAATTATTATGTTAGGCATGGTGACACATGCCTTTGATCCCAGAACTTGGGAAGTGGAAGCTGGTGGATCAGTAAGTAGTTCAAGGCCAGCCTCAGCTACATAGTGAGCTCAAGGCTAGTTGGGCTACTTGAAAAACTGCCTCAAACACACATACACACACACACACACACACACACACACACACACACACACACACACACACACACACAGTTTTATTACAAGGTTTAAATAAAATAAAACTCATTGGTCCATCTCTACTTCTTCCCAGACTTAGGAGCCAGAATATTCCATGTAGCCACCATGGTCACTTTCCAGCCCTCTCTTGCAAGCCTGTTCCAAAGGCAACAGTTGCTTTTACTCTCATACTTACTGTTCCTATAGTTCTTTCCATCTAAATTCACCAGATCTATATAAGTTCACAAAAGGTGTATTGCATAGTTTTCATGCTGTAATATGGTAGTATTGTGTTCCCCAAAATATTGTGCACCCTAATAAACTTATCTGAGGTCAGAGACAGAACAGCCACAATATTAAACATAGAGGATAGGCAGTGGTAGCACATGCCTTTAATCCTAGCATTCCAGATCCCTCTGGATCTCTGTGAGTTCAGGGCCACATTGGAAACAGCCAGGCATGGTGACACACACCTTTAATCCCAGGGAGTGATGGCAGAAAGCAGAAATATATATAAGGTGTGAAGACCAGAAACTAAAAGCATTTGGCTGGTTAAGCTTTTAGGCTTTGGAACAGCAGTTCAGCTGAGATTCATTTGAATAAGGACTCAGAGGCTTCCAGTCTGAGGAAACAGGATCAACTGAGGAATTGGTGAGAAGAGGTAGCTGTGGCTTGTTCTGCTTCTCTGATCTCTCCAGCATTCACCCCAACAACTGGCCTCAGGTTTGCTCTTATTAATAAGACCATTTAAGATTCCTGCTACACAGTAATTTAACATGAAAATCACCATATAGATAAGCTGGATTCCACAGAGAAAACCCGGTTCCCACCACCTAGATCCTAGAACTCACACTTTGCTGTTTCTGTCTCATAGCTTTCTGTCCAGTGCCTTCTACCCACCATCAATCCATGTTATTTTTTTTTTATGCATTCTGGAGTCAATTGTGGACACTGGTACACTTCTGCAGATGTATCATTAACAAGAGTTCAATATCTGCAGCTTGTTTGTTTTAGGTAAAATGTACGAGAATGAAACATGTAGAACTCAAATGTGTCATGGGTTGAATGTTGACAATGCTGGTACCTATGGAAACCAGGCTGCTGTCAAGGTACTGCAAAAAACCCAAGAAGTTTCTCTCATACCCCTTTCTAGTAAATTGCAGACACTGTCATCTGCAACACAAGTGGTAACTGTTAAGATTGCTCTCTGCCATAGATATCTGCCTAATCTAAAAGTTCAGATAAATAAAACATGTGCTATATACTTTGAGTACCTGGATTCTGGATTCTCCCACTCGGTGTGATGGGGCTTGTGGTATTTTTTTTTTTTTAAGATTTCGCACATGTGTGCAGGTATTGACAGGTAACAGAAGAGGATACCTGACCATCTAGAGCTGGAGTTACAGGCAGTAGTGAGATGCCTGACATGGAAGCTGAGAGCCAAGTTCAGTCTTCTGCAAGATCACAGGCACCATTCCCTGCCGAGCCATCTCTCTCTCCTAGCATGGTGTTTCTGAGATTCACACATGTGTGACACACACGGAGAATCAATTCCTTTTCGTCTCCGAGTACTATTCTATTGTGTGACTCTATTTCTTTTTGCCCATTCACACATTGGCAACTTCTGGACTTGCTTCCTGTTTTCAGTTATTAAGAGTCAAACTCTAAGAGCATCCTTATGTGAGGCTGTTTGTGAACATATGTTCTCCTTTTTCCTGGTAAGTGTTCAAAAGAGGAATTACTTGATCATGGGGTATATGTTTGCTTGCGCTATAAGAATCCATCTGATCCGTTTCCCACATGTTCAGGCTGTTTCATGTCCTCATTGTCCATGTGTGTGGCTTCCTGATGCTCTCACACCCTCGCCAACCATTTTGCCCCTATTGTGAACTGTACCCAGTAGGCAGGTGTGTTGTGTATCTCAGTGTGGTTCCCCCACACACACCCAGTGGGGTTTTCCTTCCCCTGCCCCACACCCAGTGTGGTTTTCCACTTGAACTCTCCTGTCTACAGTGTTTGGCAGTTTCTTTTATCACACTAAGAGAAGCCCCTCTACCTCTAATTTGCCAAAGCTTTTATCATTAATTTTTCTATTGAATGCTATCAAATACTTTTTAGGCATCCAAATTACTCCTGACACACGATTCTCAGGAGACATGCCAAGAACTTCTGTTGAAGAGCTGGGGAGAGGGTTCAATCTGCAAAGTGCTGTGGGCACAAGGTCTTGAGTTCCATCCTCAGAACCTACATTTTAGAAGCTGGCCATGGTGGTGGTGTCATCAGTAATCCCAGAACTTGGAAGGCAGAAACAGGTGGATCACAGGACCCCAACGGCCAGGCAGTCCTGGCAAGCTCCAGGTTAATGAGAGACACTGACTCAAAACCGAAGCAGACAGCACCTGAGGAATGCCATCCAGGTTGAACTCTGCATAGATGCACCAACACACATGCACATAAGAATGTCAAAGAACCCCACCCCGCAACTTCTTCTGTTCCCAAGTCACTGCCCTGGTCCACATTACAGGTAAAGATGAAGGAGGATGTACTGAGTGTCTTACAGAGAAAGATGCCATCCAGAGGGTTAGAAGTGTGGTCTGGCCCAGGTGATCCGACACTTGCAACATCTGCCTGTGTCAGCCACAGATGGCCCAAAGAACACAAGTCCTGCTTGGAGCAAGGTTCTCTGAGTGTAAAGAAAGCTTGACCAGGCTCTGCAGCACCGTGGGCAGCTGTGACCTCACCGTGTGGTGTCTGTGGTCCTGCTTCTTGCAGCAGGGTGGGTGGAACAGTCTGCGAGGTCCAAGGTGCTCCCTCTGAGTGTCACTCAGCTCACATCTCCATTGGAAGCCTTCTCTGGATGGCCCCACGTGCGTTAGGGTCACTCTCCTGACTATCACATTCACAGGGGCATCAGTGTCTGCCACCTCCTATTTATCTGTGTGTCCTGCTGGCACTGTGCTTCTCTAGAAGAGGTGCCCAGCACATGTGGGACTGTACAAATGGAGAAGCCAGTAGGAAGCCACCCACTCCCAGCTATGTGGGGACCACTGATGGTGGTAAATAGAGCCTCAACAGAAAAGGCCCATTTCTAGGGAAGTACATTTGAGGGGTATCTCTTGGTCCTAGCTCCTTCCTGTATGATCTCTCTCTCTCTCTCTCTCTCTCTCTCTCTCTCTCTCTCTCTCTCTCTCTCTCTCTCTCCACCCCATCCCTGCTTCCTGGTCACTACAAAGTGAGCAGCTATGCTCTGCATTCGATACCCTCATGATACTGTACCCCACTATAGCCTGGAAACAGCAGCACTAAAGGACCTGGCACCTCAGAAGCTGTGGCCAAAAGAGATCTTTCCTCATTTTTTCCCTCAGGTGTTTGCCTGACTGGCACACAGGCAGAGACTGGTGCCCTCTTCCCACCATGTATAATAAGGCTTTGAAGGATCTTAGTTTTGTGAGAGGCTCATGTCCATCTTGACCACCCTGTACCCTCTTACCCTCTGGCTACAGTGATGTTGCCTCCACCAGCCCAAGACCCCTCCCCACCCCCAGGGTATCCTGCCTCCGGCCTCCTCTGCATCTGCCACCTCTCACTTGCAGGGATTTCTGGGCTTCAACACTATGTGCATCTTGCTTGCTGTGGGTAGAAAGGACCCCTCCAAGGAAGGACGTTCAGACTACATTGTATCCTCAGAACACAAGAGATTCAATAAACTATGTACATGGGTGTCAGCCACAGGTTCCTGGCACCCACCAGCCCAGCTAGGGCAGGAGGATATTTGAGAGAAGACAGTGAAAATATCCTCCAAACCACAGGATATTAGCATTATAGCCCTCAAGGTGTCAAGCCTTGGATGCTAGTAAACCCCAAGAGGCTGACCCCAACCTTCTGGGCCTGTTTCCTTCCCTCCATGGCTGTGGCTCATGTCAGCCAGAGAGACAGATCAATGCCATCATCTGCACCCTAGCAACTTTCTGAAGTCAATACCCTACAGAGAGCATGCAAGCTAACTACAGCCTGGGTAGGAAATATTCCTAGACCAACTCCTTCCAGAGACAGGGACAGACAGCAAGGAGGGTGCTTGGCACCCAGGCAGTGGGCAAGATGGCATCGGCGAGAAAGGGAGGGACCAGGAGTAGTCTAAGGGATGGGAATGAACTCTGTTGAGCCCAAGAAAAAAAAAGGACCCTACCCACACATCACAGACTCCAGAATTCTAATGATGGGTTCTTAGTGGGGGTGAGCCACTGGGTCAATCCAAATTCTGACTCCAGGGAGGACTCCCAACCTGATTTGACTGCTGTGGTACTTCAGAGAAAGGATACCCACCCACCCCCAAGCTTCCACCCAACTCTCCAGATGCACATGGGGCCACCAGTGCCCCAGAGGGCCTGGTGCCCAGAAGTAGAGAGGAAGCAAGCCACTGCATCACAGCAGGTGCCCAGGTATCTCTGGCTTCATGTCACCACAGTCACCACATCTTAACGCAGCCTCCTAGTGCCATGTCCATTATCATCCCCAAAGTGTTCCCAGTGCCCCAAATGCCCAGAGGGAGGGAAGGATGTTGAGAACCTGAGGGCACTCACAGGGGTCCACCTTCTAGCCTCCCTCCCCACCTTTCTCCTCCTGTGCTCTGCCGTCTTTGGTGTAGACCATGTCTTCAGAGAGATGGCAGAGCGTGGCCACCTACCCTGGTGCAGGTTGTCCAGCTATGGACAGCCTGTCTCTTTGAGGCAGAACAGCTAGGAAACAGCCCGTTATCCTTAGAATAATGCTTGACAACAGGAAGCTCGATTAGGGAAGAAGCTGTGCACGTTTCAGTGACTTGAAGCACTTAACGTCTGATGTTTCCTTTTTTCCCTTATACCAAGTGACAGGGGATGGCCCGCTCCTGGTGTCAAAGCTCAGTTTTGAATCACAACCAAGTTTCCCAAGGAGTGGGGACTCTCTTTTTCTCATGAATACAAAATCTTTCTATTGCGGATCTCCCCTTGCCCCCCTTTTCCATTCCAAACATTGCAACAGGCAGCAAAGGGTTCAAGATATCCATTCTCTATCTCTCAGGGATCCCACTGCAGCAGCCTGATAAACTGCTGTGATTCAATACTGCCACACGCCGCCTGACTTGCTTCCAGAATCTCAGAAATGACCTCAAGGTGCTGGCAGTTTCTGCTGCTGATGCAGTATGCAGATTCTGCAAACAAGATTTAGTTCCACAGCTGGTTTTCAGAACAGCTTAGAGTCAAAGATTCAAACTACAGAGCACAGCGCGCAAGTTCTTATCAAAATGTCAAAATCGATTTGGCCAGAAAACCTTGGCAGGCAACATCTGTGAAAGGTTAGGGGTGTGCGCTCCTCCCTCCCACGGATTCACACAGATGCCAAGTTCATCAGGGCAAAAGGCACTAAAGACTGTGTGCACATGAAGCTGGGGCACTCCAGAGCCACCGTCCTCTCTTCTGAGGAGCCAGGAGGGAACTGAAAGAGACTCCAGGGAGATGGGGGAGCCTGCTGTGCAGCTAGTCAAAAACAAAGCATCCCTCTTCCAGGGGATGTTCTCAGCCGCGGCCCCTGGTCTCCATCCACATGGCTTCCACATGGCCTTGCTACAGACAGAAAGCAAAGCAGAAAAGGGTACAGAGAGAGGGAGGGGAAGGGATGAGGGGAGTGGGGGTGTAGGGAGGAGGGGGAGGAGAGGGAAGGGATGGATAATGACCCAAAGGGAAGTCTCGACCTCATTCCCCCATTCTCTCACCAGTCCAAAGTAAGGTGGAGCCGAACCCCACCCAAACTTGGAGATGCCCTGGTCTGCCGTCTGGTGCAGTGACAAACACCATAACCAAAAGCAGTTTAGGGGAGGAGCGGGTTTGTTTGGCATACACATCCAAGTCACAGTCTGCCCCTGTCACTGGAGAAGTCAGGACAGGAACTTGAGATAGGAGCTCGAAGCAGAAACCAGGGAGAGACGACTCTTACTGGCCCCATCTCCCAGACTCAGGCTCAGCCTGCTTTCTTCCAAGACCCAGGACCACCTGCCAGGAGTGGCGTCCACTTGCAATTGCTTGGGCCCTCCCCCATCAATCAACAACCAAGTCAACTCCCACAGAGCACTCTGACAGGGCCATCCCTCGTCTGCCTCGGAGTCTCCCTCTTGCCAAGTGACTCTTGGCTGTGTCAAGCTGATGATAAGACGTGACCAGGGCGGGGCTTCACAGGGCTTCCTTTCTTTTCTCAGAGCTGTGACCGGACAACTGGAAGTAACTTAAGGATGGGGGGTCGGTTTGCCTTGTGCTTTGAGGGGAGGCAGCCCGCCATGGGAGAAGACACAGCACCCCACCAGGAGATGCTCACAGCTGTGTCAGTGGGAGCTTGCTCACATCTGGGCAGATCAAAAAATGGCCACAGGGGTTTTCAGCTCATGGAAGACAACTACCCACATTCAGAGTACACACACACACACACACACACACACACACACACACACACACATCTCTTAGGAAGTTCCCTCAAAGACAGGCTCAGGGGTGTGTCTCCTAGGAGATAAAAAAAAAATCTAGTCAAGTTGATAATGAAGACTGACCATCTTGGGGAGAAGCCTAGCTGCTCTGTCCATGTTCTTCCCTGGAGCACGGATTTACAGAGGAGCTGCTTCCTATGAAAGAGGAGCCGAGTATTACAAGTGAGGAAGGCACATCTAGAGCCCAACACTGCTCAGAGCGCCTGGAGGCCTGCTGGAGGATGCTGAGTGGTGGATGTATGGATTCCACAGGCACCAGCAGCTCCTGCTCCATGTAAGCCTATGTTGAGGTCAAAGCTAATTACTGATTCTCATATTTTCCCACTTCAGACAGAATCATAACACTATTAAGAGCTAATACATTTATTACTGTGATTCTCAACCGGGCAATATTAAAACCTGTGAAAGTGACTTTGCAAATTACCAAACAGTCACCAAGCTAATGAAGCAAAGCTTTTAAAGTGACTGAGGAATAATTCCTATATTATAAGGACAGCAATCTGTGAAGGGAGATTTGGTTTAAAAAAAAAAACACACATTATAACGTATAATGGAGAATGTTAATCTGTGGTGAATCCAATCAGAACAGAACAAAGAGAAAAAAGAACACAGGCAGAGAGAGGCTGCGGGAGTCCACAGGCAGGAGGCTGCCTGGGAAGGAGGTACCCAAGGGCCCCTGTGGTACCTCCCTGTGGGCACCATGCCAGCTACCTGTGATGGCCATGCTAGCACCTGGTATCCCCGAAGAGGCAAGCCTCTAGGAATGCCTGTGAGGGACAGTCTCGGCTGGGTTAACTGAGCTTGGAAGACCCTCTTAGAATATGGGCAGCATCATTCCATAGGTGGGGACCCTGAACTACACAAAAAGAAGGAAGGGGTTGTGCACTGGCACTCATCCCTCTGCTTCCTGACTGTGGATGCAGCGTGACCAGCACCTCACGCTCCAGTTCTGCAACTTCTCTGCCACAGTGGGCTGTATGCTTAAAGAGATCCTTCAGGCCTTCAGCTGTTTTTAATCTGTCCCAAAGATGAGAAAGGCAACCTATACACCTACCCAAAGCCACATTCCCCATAGCATTCTGTTGAAAATGCACCAGGACCCCTCTCTGTCATGATCCAGAGCTGGCTGTACCTTCACAGCGCTCAGTGATGCTCAGTCTGCCATCATCTCAGAGAACAGCCATACCCTGGGATATGGCTCCAGGCAACATGAGCCAAGGGTATAACCAGGGGAACCTTCCAGTTATACCCAAGGTCCAGGCTCCACCCTGCCTGGGCTGCAGCCCATCTAAGGAAAGAGGCGGTGCACGGGAAAGGAAATGGGTGGGCTGGGCCTGCCTCAGTGCTGATGGTGAATGGTAGGCCTGTTAATTAGTTCATGGTACACCCCTTTTGAAGCAGTTCTCTCCATAACCACAACACTTAACAAGAGGCCACATGAAAGCCCTGTGCAGAACAAAGCCGAGGAGACAGGCACAAATGCTGGCCAAGGGAGAGGAGGCCCGTGTTCCTAGTTAGCAGCCGACAGCAAGCACCGGGCGCTAGTCAGCCAAGTCCACCTTCATGCAGAAGCATTTGCCTCATTCTTGCCCCAGTGGTTCCAACTGGTGCTCCCCCTAGCAGATTTTGAATCCTATTATACGGTAAACATCTGTGGCATTAATTTTCGCCCTGTAAACAAATGCAGGCAGCTGTGGCAGATCATCTGACGAGTCAATCACTTTGAGCAGCTTTCTGCCTGCTTTCTTCAGGCTGGCAAAAATGAACCAGAGCTCTCAGCCCATCTGTGGCACCGCTGGCAGTGCCAATCCTGCCAGGGAAAGAGATTGCTTCCCTTTGTGCCTGGACCCTAAAAGGAATGACCCTGCCTTGAGGACACAGTCTCCACATTTTACTTTTGACTTTTATTTCGCACTGGTAGAAACTGGATCCTCGAAACCCTGAGAACTGGTTTGCACTGTGTACTCATCAGGGGTGACTGGCATGCCCAGAGGAATGTTGAACAGCATGGATGAATGTTTTTAGGTATCACAACTTGAGGGAGAGAACGTTGGTATCCACTGAGTGCTGTTAAACACTCAGGACAAACCAATGGCTAACAGCTATCTATCAGGAGAATTTGCTTTTAGAGATCACATCTCCAATATCCCAAGCGGACCTCAGACTTCATATTATCATGAAATGACCTTGAACCCCTGATACTCCTGCTTCCTGTTCCTCCCGAGTCCTGGGATTACAGGCACACCAAGCTCAGTTTGCTTGTTTGTGTGTTTAAGTGGGTATCCATTGTACCAGTGCTGAGATGCCTGGGAATAGGGATTTCTGCATTTCTGAGAAAGGTGCTTTCGTTCACTCCCCATCCCTTGCAACTCAGCCTAGGATGGGGGAAGTAACTGTCTGGCTTCATTATGTCCTGTGGCCTCTGGTCTTCCCTTTCCCGGGCTCCAGTCAGAGAGACTCTGTGCCCAGTCCATTAACCACACCCAGCAGTACCAGCTCAGCTGTTCCCTACAGAGCAGGGCCAGGCCTGTCTCCAGCAGCTCCCATTGTATCTGGCTCATCTCTTCTTAGCCCTGGCCATGCTCAGATTGTTCACAGAGGCATGCTGTGGGCTCTCCTCTGAGGCAGTGGGTAGCTAGCAGTCCATCTGGTGTGGGCCACTGCCACCACTCTTGTGGGATCAGAACACTGGTGTTTCCCAAGGTGGTCTTTCTCCAGCCAGGCCCTCATCTGAGCTCTGCCTTGGCACTACCACCTCCCCCCAAAAGTACAGAATGAAGAGCTTCCATTCTTGATGACGACCTCCATGAAGCCTGGGCTCCTGCATAGGCATGCAGCATGTAGTGTTCTCGGCATCTCACGCACCCTGGCACTCCCCAGTGCCTTTGACCCAAGTCTGAGCTGCCGGCCGCCACCCAGGCCCCACTTCTTGCTGGAAGTCGTCTAGACCCACCCTATTGGCTCCAGAGAGCTCGTCCCCAGTGGTCTGTCTTCTGTTCTCAACATGTCCAGGACTAGCCAGAAAGTCTAGCTCTGCTGTTAAGGCCCAAACAACAAAATACTCTCATCATTGCACATAGCCTTCGAGAAAATGAGCTCACTGGCTCCTCCCCACAGCCCCAGAGGCCTGCTTGATTATCCCCAGCCCAGAAGCAGAGAACTGACCCAGGACAGCGCAGTTGCCAAGGCGCCAGGCTCATTGTGAGCTGAGGCTGGCACTTCCACTCCCCAGGCCTCAGAGCAGGAGCTTTTCTACTGCTGTACTGGTGTGGAGGGAGGGCTCGAAAGGACCAGTACCCTGGAGGGAAGCCCCATGGGCCACATCCCGCAACCCTGGGCTCTGTCTGAGAGTCACAGTCTCCCCCGCTGCTCAAAAGCAAAGCCTCCTTGTCCCAAAGGAGGAGCACCACCATTCCAAGCCTAAAGGGGATACTTAGAACCCCCTGACCCCCAGTGGGAGGGGTGTCCACCTCTACCCAGTGGAAGTCCTGCTAGCAATAGCAATAAAGTGCTCATACCCCTTCCCTTGGGGGCTCACTGCCCCACCTCTGCCTTGACCTAATCTCTAGATGACTGGATCAGTATCATGTGGAAAGTGGAACCCTTCAGGCCTCTGCTCTACACCACACCTCAGAAATATGCCTTCAGAAGTTATACACTTCTGATGATACTGCTCAGGGAAAAGACACTTGCCTAGTGTGTACAAGCCTGGGGTTTTGATCCCCAGTGATGGAGGGAGGGAAGGGAGGAAATGAGGAAGGGAGGGAGGAAGGAAGGAAGGGAGGGAGGGAGGAAGGGAGGGAGGGAAGAAGGAAGGGAGAAAGGGAGGGAGGGAGGGAGGGAGGAAGGAAGGAAGGAAGGAAGGACACTCAAAGGACAGGAAGGGTCCGTCCATGGTACAACCAATAACAACAATGTCTTCTGACCCTCTCCGTGCTGGACCCTGAGCAGACACTGGGGACCAGAGTCAAGCTGGGTGAAGAAGTAAGAAACCGTTCAGACTAAGAGGGGTCAGATGCTGCATCGGGCTGCCCCTGCTCTGCGGGGGCCACCTTCTCAATTCCCTCAAGAATGGCAGCCACACAATGCCACAGAGTGCCTCTGTCCCTCTGACCCACCCCAGAGGCGCTCTCACATGCCTCCAGGTTCTTCGATGAGAAAGGGAAAGAGGAAAGGAAGAGCTAGGTCATGGGCGCACACTGGGCTTCTGCACATTCTGAGCAGAACAAGTCAGGATGGCTGTCCCCAGAGTGGAGCAGAGGAACCCTAGGTGCACACCGAAAAGGTGCCAAGGCTTGGAATGGGTCTACCTTGTCTCCAATAGTAAAGACTTAAGGTAACCAGTCAGTAGGATGGACATTCAGAGCAAGAACAGCCCTCTACATCCTTGTCCACAGTCCAGCAAGGAGTGTGCATGTATAGACAGCCATAAGAGTCCCCCAACTTCCCCCAAACCCCAAGTCACCCTCACTGGCAACTAGCCCCAGGCTATGTGTGGGGTTCCTAACACATAATGACCAGGCCCCTGCTCTAACTCTGCATGCAGAAGCCCTCAGGAGCTGGTAGATAGGGGCAGAAGTCCAGGGAGGTGGCCTTGCACAGCCCTAACAGCCGTGTTCACAGGGCCTCACAGACACCAAAGACGTGGTACTCAGCACACTGAAATGGATATCCCAGAGAGCTACTGGGATAAAAGAGTGTCTCCCAACATGCCCTTCTCTCTCCCTCCTTCCAACATGCTTACTCCCTTAAGAGAGTGTGGGCATGAACTCCCAGAGCTCTGGAACATCCACAGCTGCCCTGGCAGGCCAGGCCTGGGACCTTGGAGATTGCCCACTACTTGACTAACAGAAGAATTATGGTCCTCTGGTCTATCTCTAGAACAACCAGCTGCCCTGTATGGTAAGAGTGGCAGCTAGAAAGTGGCCATTCCCGAGCCCCTAGCAGGAGACAGTCCACTGGGCCTTCTACACCTCTCATTTTTTTAAAAAAGCATTCAGGGCTGGTGTACTGGATAGTTTTATGACAACTTAACACAAGCCAAAATCATCTGAGAGGAGGTAGCCTTGATTAAGAAAATGCCTCCATAAGATCAGGCCTCAGGCAGACCTGTAAGGCATTTTCCTTTTCTTTTCTTTTTTTAATATTTTTATTCATTTTACATGCCAATCACAGATCCTCCTGTCATTCTTCCTCCCACTCCCCACCCCCTTGTTCCCCCCCAAATCTACCTCTCATTCCCTTCTCCAACATGGTAAGTTCTCCCATGGGGGGACAGCTAAGCCTGGTACATTCGGTTGAGGCAGGACCAAGCCCCTCTCTGACACATCAAGGGTGAGCAAGATGCCCAATCATAGGTAATGGGATCCAGAAATTCAGCTCATGCACCAGGGATAGATCCTGATCACACTGCCAGGGGCCCCTCAAACAGACCCAGCTACACTCCCATATGCGGTATGGTGGTTTCTCAGAAAATTGGGAATCAATCTACCTCAAGACCCAATGATACTTACTACTCTTGGGCATATACCCAAGGGATGCTCAATCATACCACAAGGACACTTGCTCAACTATGTTCATAGCATTATTCATAACAGCCAGAATCTGGAAACAACCTAGATGCCTCTCAACCAACCAAAAAAAAAAAAAAAAAAAAGTGATACATTTACACAACAGAGAAAAACAATGACATCATGAAATTTGCAGGCAAATGGATGGAACTAGAAAATACCCTGAGTGAGGTAACCCTGACTCAGAAAGACAAACATGGTATGTACTCACTCATAAGTGGATACTAGAAGTAAAGCAAAGGATAATCAGATTACAACCCACAGCTCCAGAGAAGCTAGGAAACAAGGAGAACTCTAAGAGAGATGTACAGATTTATGAGAACATGAGGCATTTTCTTAATTAATGATTGATGGGGGAGGGCCCAACCCATTGTGGGTGATGTCATCCCTGGGCTGGTAGTCTTGGGTTCTATTGGAAAGCAGGCTGAACAAGCCACAAAGATCAAGTCAATGAGCAGCACCCTCCATGGCCTCTGCATCAGCTCCTGCCTCCAGGTTCCTGCCCTGTTTGAGTTCCTGTCCTGACTTCCTTCAGTGATGAGCAGCGCTGTGGAAGTGTAAGCTGAATAAACCCCTTCCTCCCCAACCTGCTTCTGGTCATGGTGTTTCAACGCAGCAACAGTGACCTAAGACAGCTGGGGAGATGGCTCAGTCAGTGGGGAGCTCGATGTATGATCCTGAGGACCAGAGTTCAGATCCCAGAAGCCACATTAAAATCCAGGTGTGTGATTCTCATGTGCAATCCGAGCAGGGGGAGGTGGGGTGGGACAGGCAGATCCTTGGAGCTTATTGGCCATCAGTGTAGGGCACATTGATGAGTTTCAGGTTGAGTAAGAAATTCTCTCATACCCACAAGTAAGGTAGAGAAGGAGAGGATAAGGCATCCTACATACTCTTCTGGCCTACACACACACACACACACACACACACACACACACACACACACACACACTCGTATAGTTCTAGATCCATAGTAAGTGTTCATCACACAGAACCACTACTTATGGGAACAACTACTTGAATAGTTTGTACTCCCTCTGTTCACAGATGAGAAAGACTGAACTTGAAGAGCCAAGGGAGCTAGCCCAGGCTCACAAAGCACATCATCAGAGGATTGGAACCCTGGACCATGTTACTCCCAAACTGGCCTCTCCAGCACAAAGACACACACACACACACACACACACACACACACACACACACACACACACACTCACACACACTCACTCACCAGCCTACTGGATCCCTCCTCAAAGAATAACCTCATCCCTGCACTAGTCAGAAGTTTCCCGATCGTAGCCAGTTTCAGAGCTGGTCTCAGCTGGATCTCTGGGGCTGGTGGGATGGAATATGGCAGGGCACAGGCTCTGGGGTGCACAGAGACACCCCAGCATTCCTTGTATTAATCCTGGCTCTGTGTGTCAGACAAGGCTGCCATGCACCATGGCTGTCCAGTCTCACCCTGAACCCTTGCTTCCCCAGACAGCCACATTCCCAGAGCCTGACTGGGCAGCTGCCAGGTCCATCTGTCCCAAATCACCTTCTTCAGAGAGACTCCAGGCAATCCCACTCCATTCTTCCCTCTCAGAGCAGGCTTGGCTCGGGCAGGAAAAGCCCATTCTCCCTGCACTATTAAACACAAGTCTTCAAAGACACATCTCACATTGAGTTAAACCCTTTCCGGAAGCCTTTGGTGGTTTCCATAAATACCATAGATGAATAGGCTAGAGCCCATGAAAGCCTTTATTTACTGCAGGATGAAGGGCCAGGAGGAGCAGGGGAGGGAGCTGGAATGTGGCCATGGGGCAGGTCAGCTAAGGAGGGCATCTCAGCTTGAGGGGAAGGAGGGGTGTCAGGAGGTTTTGTGAGAAGGACTCTGGACAAAGAATGTGTCTGCTCCTCATGACCACCCCCAAAGAAACTGGCCTCTGTCATTTCCTACAAAATAAACAAAACCCTTCCTGTAGACACTTGAGGATGCTTCGGAATGAGCATCGTATGTATGCAGTCTGTAAGCTTTGCTGCACAGTGTGTCCTAGGACAGGCTGATACTCTTGAACAGGCGCCCGACATGAAAGTCTAGGACAGCCTTGTGTGATGGCAGCAGGACCTGGCTAATGACAAGGGTGCACACAGAAAAACTAACTTGTGAAAGGTAAGGACCAACAGAAAACACATCTCTGTGCACACCACAGTTCACATGCAAGCCATGGTGTCAAGTCACACAGCTCAGACCAATGGGCACGGCTTTCATTTGACTATCTGAATCCCTCACAGCCATTTTCCATGACCCCATTTTCAGCTCTTCCTTTGAAAAGGGTGCTCACCTGTACCTGAGGCAACACCCAGGCGTTGCTCTTAGCCCCTGTGGGAACTGCAGGTGAATGGGAAGATGTGTTGCCAACAGAAATGCAAGTTGTCTAGAACAGACAGCAAGAGGAATCTGCTACCCACAGGGGTGGAAGGAAGCCTGCCATTGACACTTAACAGTTTGTTTAGGTGTGTAAAATGTAATTAATTTTAGTTTCACACATCTCAAGTGGCTCCAAACAATGCTCATTCTGGAACATTCTAAAGTGTTTCATGGAAGATTTTTTTTTTTTTTTTTTTTTGCTTCTTAGAGTAATTAATACTCAAGAATGGAATTGAGATTTTAAAATGTATAATCTCTCATTAAGACTGAAACCAGTTGCATCCCTGATGGTCAGCTCAGAGTTCAGAGACTTGGCTCTCCTAAAAATCTCTCCTGGAATATGGCTGGACATGAGCTCTCCTATTGCTGAGAACCTCTATGCTGTCCCCCTCCTCAGTACACAGCTCTGCCTGGCACTTGCTGTAACTGACCCTAGAGGGGGTGGCACCTGGTTAAGTCAGCAGCCTACAGCACCCAGGAAGGTCTCCAAGAGGGAAAGAGGCCTGTGTCCAGGGTCTCCGAGGTGGACCCTTATTATCCTGCAGAAATAAAGGCCAGCAGAGGAATGGAAGGCAAGTGGGTTGTGTGTCTCAGAAGCACCTGACAGCTCCTGGCCTAGCTGTGCCCCAGGGAGGGGATGTCAACCACTGTCAGTCACAGACCTGGAGGCTGAGCTGGCTGCGGCCTCTCTGCATCACTGCAAACCTCTACCTCATTTTCCCTGAGTCCTCCAAATCTGCCTCCACAATACCATGAGCCTCACTCCCTTCCATCAAGAGAAGCCACACAGCACCTCAACTCAGACGATGGTGGCTGTGACTAGAGATCTGAAGCAGCCTGGTCCCCTGGTCCTAACTCAAAGCAAGTTCTAAGCCCAGTGAGACACAAACATTTGCTCTTGTATGGGAACTATGCTGTCAGCCTTCTTGGATGATGGCTGCCCCAACCCAATCCACAGAAACTGCACAATTCTGGGACACCACCACCAAACTGGCATGTTCACCTATTCTGTGGCCATCATGGACTCTCCTTCCACCCTACCCCAGGAAGCTGGCTGCTTTAGGAAGAAACAATCTCTGACCCATTTGATGGGTCCCCAGGGCATGGCCCTAGCCATGGACAATGCTTTGCATCACTCACCCTAGGTTCATATGCATGTAGGCTGTTTACCAATCCCTGTTTCCAGGTAGAAGAAGCCTAGACTGTCAAAAGATTACAGAGTAACACACTCCAGGGCAAACTCTGAACCTAATCCTGGTATGGAACTTGCTTTCACACCCAATCTCTTAGTAGCCAACCCTCCCCAAGCATTCCTTATGCCTGTGAAATGCAGTCCTGGGCCACCATGTTCAAAGCACACCAGCATGATGCTGTTCATGAGGGTGGACCATGCCATTTCCTGTTACATGTGTGGATGGTACAGGGAGCTGTAGGACTCCAGGAAAGCAGGGAGCATTGGGAAGGAAGGTTTTTTCACATCTATGGAGGTCACGGCCTGGCATGGGGTGTCAGGAGGACAGGGCTCTATAAGTTTGGGCATTCTACCCATACAGTAACACAGTGATGATAAGTGTCCCCATAGTCTTGGGCATTTGAATGATTGTCAGTTGGTGGCACTGTTTGTAAGGTTATGGAATTTGGGGAAGTGGAGCCTTGCTAGAGGAAATACATTGCTGGGGGTGGGCTTCGAGTCTTCATAGTCTTCCACTTCCGCTCATGTTCTCTACTTCATGTGTGTGTTTGACAGTGTCAACTGCCAACTCTCATACTGCTGCCTCCATGCTTGCAGCTTGCTGTCATGCTTCCCTCCATGGTGGGATCTAAGGCTCCAAAACTGTAAGTCCAAATAAACTCTTCCTGTTATGAGTTGCCTTGGCCATGGTGTTTCATCACAGCAGCAGCAAAGTAACACAGATGCAAAGAGACACAGTGTCCATGCAGTGGAGCCTGGGCCCTACCCAGCACACAGGAAGGTGGAGGAGGTGCAAGCAGTGAAACTACTGGAAAGAGCAGGAAGTAGGAGGGCACACACTCACTGCTGGGACTGGATGCGTCCCTTCTCCAGGAGGAGCTCCTGGCTCCTGTTCTGCAAAGATGGAGCTGTCAATGAGGTGATCTCTAAGTTCTCGTCCAGGTCTGAGGATGGAAAAGTCTTCTGGGGCATATAAGAAATTGCTTGTTTCCTTTCCCACTAGAAGGTTCTAGAAGCATCCTTGAGAAGGCCTTCCAGGACTGGAACATACTCATAATCTCACTAAGCACCTCTAATAGAGTCCTTGGTCACTGTGCCAGGCTCCGTGGTAGACACCCAGTGAGATCCAAGCTCAAGAACAGAGTGACACTTCTAGACTAACAGCTATTACAGAGTCACAACCAGGGTCATTCTGGGAGAAGCCAGTACCAGGGTCCCTTGGGAGGCCATGCAGTGCCTATTTGCCTATCCCAGGTAACATGACATTTTTCTATGCATTTGTACTGTGTCATGCTTAAATAAGGTTAAATATATCTCCTTTTAGTGTGTATATGTGTGTGGTGCATGCCTGTGCATATTACTGTGGTGCACACATGAGTGCATATATGTGTGAGAGGCCCAGTTTCAAACTCCAGTCCTCAGGACTACACAGCTAGTGTTCTTAACCACTGAACCATCTCTCTAGATCCACAGCCAGCTTTTTAGATAGGTGCTGGGATCCGAACTGCACTCTTCATGCTCATGTACCAAGCACTTCAACCAAGCCGTCTCCCCTGCCCCCCCTCTCTCTCTGTCACACACACACACACACACACACACGGCCACCCATGGTCTCCAGTGCTCTCCAGTGTCTTCCTAGTACTCCAGGAAGGAGATGGGATACTGGCCTTGATAATGGGTCTGTACCTGGTGAGTCCCACCTACCAACTGTCTGTACTTGAACAAAATAAGTTAAAAATAAAATAAACCGGACCTCAGATTATAGGGATGCCATCCCTGGGGGTTGTGGGGAGATCAGACATCAGAAACTCATTGAGAAAGGCATTGTCAGGAACATACAGAAAGAGGCTGGAGGGGTCCTGCTGTGCTGCTCACCAGGCAGGCCGCCAAAGCCCTTCACACAAGTCGGGAAACACCAGGCAGAGGCCCTCTCCCACTAGTGCAGAGTCCTGCAGCTCTTTTGATTTCTGGATTGACTAGAAGGTTTGGCCACCCCACAGCTTCCATCCTGGACAACGTCAGATGGACGAGGGGCCAGCCTCCAATTAACACAGCATAGAAGATGTTATGTCCTAGACAAACATTGCCTCAGGTCCAGAGAACAGGCGTGATCCTTCGTCTTCTGTCAGTAAATTTTAAGAACGAGACGAAAAGGTAGCTGAGAGTAGGGGTGGTTCAACTTTAAGGTACATTTTTAATTAAAAGAAAAAGATCAGAGCTGTGATGCGGCATCATAAAGCAGATAATTTTACAGCTGGATGGTCTCCCTCTGATGTACTTGAAAACCATTTTCAAGCGACATAAAGTTTAACATACCGGTACATCTGCCTACCCGCTAGAATCTACATGGAATTTAAAATTTAATTATATTAAAGCTTTGCTACAGTGTGCATCACAAGCACACTAACCAAGTGGAACGTCAGTAGACTCTCCATGGACAGCTTTGTTGTGTTGTATTGTCCCCCGCCCCTTCCCCTGGAATTCAGTTTCGGAGAACCCAGTGTTGAGTTTGACAGACAGTTGATGAAGCTGTCCAAAATGTTTACTGCATACATAGAAAACCACTGGGGACCCAACTGCTTACTCTCCCAGGTGCTGTGGGGGAGGGGGGTAATCTCCCTCCCTCCACTTGCTCATGCAGAAACAGGGTCACAGAAAGGCGGGTACTGGAGAGCTAGGGTGACCTGTGAAGTTGGGTAAGGGTGGCCAGGGAGTGCATGACTCTGGAGAGTCAGTCCACTGTGAAGTTGATCTCTATGTCAAAGCATGCTTCCTGGGGGGGGAGACTTGTCTTGGAAACCTGTTAGTTGCAGGCACTTACTATGGTTAAAAATTAAATCCTGGCTCAGGAATCATTCAACGGTGAATGCTTGTCCAAAGATTTACAAGGACCTGTGCTTCCTCCCTGGCCCTGGAAGATGAAGGAAGGAAAGAAGGAAGGAAGGAAGGAAGGAAGGAAGGAAGGAAGGAAGGAAGGAAGGAAGGAAGGAAGGAAGGAAGGAAGGAAAAAAGAAAGAGAGAGGGAAAGGAAGGAAAGAGGGAAAGTATAGATATGAGGTAGATCATAGAATCTACTCTGAGAAAAAAGATGAAGAAATAATAGGATAAATGGGTAGATGATAGAATCTACAGTAAAAAGAAAAAGGAGAAGATATAAAAATTTAAAAAGGTAGATTACTGAATCTATTATGAAAAGAAAAAAATACTTTTAAAATGGAACTACTTGTTTTACATAGGAGAAGTAACATTTTTTTTTTTTGCCTGAGTTTATCAAATGTTATTGGACTGGACATTGTTATATATAATGGAGTTTTTCACCTGAATCTGTCAAATGTTAATGGACTAGACATCGTTAATGTAATCTTGACTGTGTATATCATATATACTTATTGGATATTATTTTTCTTGTATTCATTATAAGCTTTTTTAAATTTTAGACAAAAACAGGGGAAATGTGGTATTGTGTTCCCAAAAATATTGTGCAGGCTAATAAACTTATCTGGGGTCAGAGAACAGGACGGCCACAATATTAAACATGAAGATAGGCAGTGGTAGCACACGCCTTTAATCCTAGCACTCCAGAGACAGAATCTCTGAGTTCAAGGCCACATTAGAAACAGCCAGGCATGGTAACACACCCATGAAATCCCAGAAATCCAGCTTTTAATCCCAGGGACAGCAGAAAGTAGAAAGATATATGAAGGGGTGAAGACCAGAAAACTAGCAGCATTTGGCTGGTTCAGCATTTGGTTGGTTAAGCATTCAGGCTTCGGAGCAGCACAGTTCAGCTGAGATTTATGTGGCTGAGGACTCAGAAGCTTCCAGTCTGAGGAAATAAGACCAGCTGAGGAACTGGCGAGGCGAGGTAGCTGTGGCTTGTTCTGTCTCTCTGATTTTCCAGCATTCACCCCAGTAACTGGCCTCAGGTTTGATTTTAATAATAAGACCATTTACGATTCCTGCTGCAGGAAAGAGGAAAACAGAAAGAGAGAGGGAGGGAGGGGGAACAGAGGGAGGGAGGTTGGATTTACTAGCTTGTACAGAAAAACTTCCCTGGCAACGTCAGGGCTGTATAAGTATGGGAAGAAGCTTCAATCTGAACCAGGTGGGCTTGATTTCAATCCTGTCCCTGCCACTAACTGTGCATTTGTGTGTGTGTGAGTGTGTGTGTGTGTGTGTGTGTCCATGTTTGTGCATGTGTACATGTGTAAGTGCATGTACATTCCTGTACGTGGAAGCTAGGGATTGATTCAGGTGTTTTTCCCAATCACTCCCTCCCTCCCCCACTTATATTTTGAAATAGGGTCTCTCCCTGAACCTGGAGCTCACCAGTTCTAAGTCTCAGGAATCCTGTCTCCCCGGGATTGGGGTTTAAGGGTCTGTGTTACCATGCCTGGTTTTTTACATGAGTGCTGGGGATTTGAACTCAGAACCTCATGCCTGTATGTTAGTCATTTTATCAACTAAATTATCTCCCCAGATCTTTGCTGTACATTTTCAACTAAGATATTTCAAAAAGCACACAGCATGTATATTTTATATACACAGAGAGGTGCAAACATAAAATTGGTGACAGGGACATACAACTGTGGACCATTTGGAAAAGCAGGACAAGGAAGCATGAGAGACACAATCTACCACATTCTGTTATTCATTTCTGTACATTGTGAATTTTCAAAATCCATAAATTCTTTTTATAATAATTATTAACCATAAAATGCACATTTAAATTGTGATTTGTTTCTTTCCAGTCGTCATATTTAATTTCTGGATTTTAAATTAATACTAAAGGGATTTTTATGTTTGGCAGTCAAGGACACAAGCCAAAATCTATCTGTTCTAAAAAGCTACACTGAATCCCAGTGATGAGCAGGGCCGAAGCAGGGGTCACAGAGGGACTCCTGTCCAGAGATGGGGACAGATGGGGACACAGAGCTGAAACAGAGGCATGGAGGAGTCCAAGCACAGGCAGGTAGAAGTTGCCATTGATAAGTCTGAGATGGAAGTTTGACCTCCAAGGGACTTGTGAGGCTGATGCGCAGAGACAGCTGGGCTAGAACTGGGACTATGTGGTCATCTGTACACCGACCTGCATCAAGAGAAGAGCTTGGGAGGGGTGGCCAGGGAGTTAGGAAGATGACTCTCGGGGAGCCTTGGGCACCTCTGTCCTAAGAGGTTGGGACAATACGAGCTGCACAGGGGGATGGCACAGAGTAATGACCACAGCAGGAGACCTGCCCGAAACAGCTGCTGTGACAAGAAGAGGTGACCAGTTTGCCAAAGCCTAATGGTGGGCAATACACAGAAGACAGAGATGCAAGCTTTTGACTTGCTGACCTAAGCAGCATGTTTGGGGATGGAGTGAGGAACAAAGGGAGCCAAGCGGATATCGAGACAGCAAGACATGCCGACCCACCAAGGGTACCAGACTGTTGCAGCTCTTAGGAAGGCTTTAGTTTGCTCTTTCAGAGAAGCCACCAAAGACTGCTTGGTGCTGACAGGAATGACCCAGTAGACAGTGGAGAATTCAGAACACCCTGAGCAGCTGGAAAGAAATGGGACCCAACACACAAGGAGGGAAGTGTTCCAGGGTGTTGTATGATATTCTATTGTGTTCCGACAAATAAAGCTTGCCTGGAGATCAGAGGGTGGAGCTAGCCACTTGTTAGCCATGGAGGCCAGGCAGTGGTGGCGCACACCTTTAATCCCAGCACTTGGGAGGAGGAAGCAGGAAGATCAGGAGTTCAAGGCTATCCTGGGCCACATGATATTTATTTAGTGTAAAAGAGAAACAGAGCTGGGAGGTGGTGCATGCCTTTAATACTAGCACTAGGGAGATGAAGACAGGAATATAAGGCAGGTGGAGACAGGATCTCATCGCCCATTTGGTCTGAAATTTCATAGAGTTAAGAAGTCTCTAGTGGTTGGTTGTTCTGTTTCTCTGATATTTCAACTTTTACCCTGATATCTGACTCCTGGTTTTTGTTTTGTTTGTTTATTAGGATCACGCTTCATCCAGGGTCCAAACAGGCTACCCACTGACCCAGAGCAAAGCACACCCAGCAGGTAGACCAGGTAGGGAGTAGGGTGTTATAGGGTGTGCAGAAGGTCTCTTCTGACCTATGCTGTCCTCCCTGTGAAATAACAAGTGTCTCTGGTGACACTGTGCAGCTTGAACTTGACACTTCAGAAGGTCCAGAGTGGGATTTAAACAGGTGGAGGATTTAGCCACACAAGCTTCATGGTGGCAGGAAGGGTATAATGCACACAAGAACCAGTGTCTACTGAATTAAGCGGCCGCTCACATTTGTAAGCCTTGCCCTTAGAAGACTCGGCAGGATTGCTAGGAGTCTTGAAAGGGTCACTCTGTGACTATCAAAAACCAGCAAGGAAGTCGGGAATGGTGATGCATGCTGGTCATCCCAGCACTGAGGAGGATGAGGCAGGAGGCTCATGAGTTCACGTGCAGTCTGGGCTTCATAGAGAGAAGCAACCTCAAGAACCAAGAAGCATTATGGATGGTAGAGAGCAACTCCAGTGATGTGTAAAGCTGTATGAGAGAGACACCCCCTCCTGTGAGGACACCCCAGACATAAAACTCGGAGGTGCAAGAGACACTTCAGGAAGAGGGGACGACAACAAACACCAGGAACACCCCACAGTGCCTCCATGGCAGCTTCTCAGGGGCCTGGCCCCGACTCACTCATCTCAGACCTCCTTCAACCCTGGGAAGCCTGGAGAAATCTGCTGGCAGTCATGCATTGTGTCTTCTCTCTTTCAAAAGCCATCCTCCCGTGTCCTCTGACTAATTTCCTGACTTCTCTGGATGTTCCAAAGGAAACACACACATCTAAAGATCCAAAGATGATATCCACAAATGAGAGAAAACATACAATGTTTGTCTTTCTGGGTCTGGGTTACCTCACTCGGAATGGTTATTTCCAGCTTTGTGCATTTACCATCAAATTTTATAATTTCATTTTTCACAGCAGCCAAATAATATTCCACTGTGTAAATGTACCACATTTTCATTACACATTCATCAGTTGATGGACATCTAGGCTGCTTCTATTTCCTGGTTATTGTGAATACTGCAGCAATGAACAGGGATGAGCAGGTATCTCTGTAGTGAGATAGGAAGTCCTGCGTGTATTTGCCCACGAGTGGTATAGCTGAGTCATGTGGTGAATCTAATTCTAGCCTTTGGAGGAATCTCCACTCTGATTTCCAAAGGTGGCTGCACCATTTTTTTGTAGTTTATTTATTTGTTCGAGATTACAGTTCACATTGTGCTCCCAGCTGAACTAAAATTCACTGAGTAGCCTAGGCTGGCCTCAGACTCAGCCTCTTGCGTGCAGGGACAAGTGTGCCACCGTTCCAAGCTAAGGAGCTTTTCTAATATTTAGACATGGACAGTCCTGGATAGTAATTCCCCACAGTCTCCAGTGATTCCTAAGAGAAACAGCAGTGGATCTTGGGGAACAAAAATTAAATCGCTAACCCTTTGGCAAATGGAAGGAAAGAGAGAAGACAGAATCACCAGAAAAGGAAGAATACATCCCCGTGTGTCCTACAGACAGCTGGTGCGTGGGGAGGCAGCATGGGGAATCATTTTATGGTAATTATTAAAATAATAACTTTGATGATAACTGTGATGAAGCAGACAATTCCTTAAAAGTCAACAAATGACACCCTATGCAGAAACATATAGACCACTTACCAAACTTTTGTCTAAATCAAATGTGTAGTTAAAAACCTGCCAGCCCAGGTGTCTGGTATTTTGTTTGTGAATGCGACAAAACATCTATAGAGGACATAAGACTGATTCAGCACAAACTCAACAGTACAGAAGACAGAATGTTTCACACTGCTTTTATGAATGTGGCATTACTCTAACACTAAAACCAGGCAATGGTAATATACAGAAAGGAGCCGTCGACCTATATTCCTCAAACATGTATGCCAAAAATCTTTCTGAAAATAGAAGCAAACCAAACCCAGTTATGTAGAATATGAGAATGCTTCATACTCAAGTAAAAGATTGATTTCATATTCCAAAATTAATTAAGGTAACTAATATGCTATTGACAGGTTAAAGGGAGAAGATACATGATCATCTCAATACTTGGCAGCATCCAGCCTCCACCCACTGTAAAAACCCACAGAGCTCTGACTAAGGTCTATAAGAAGCTAACAGTACTGTTTCCTGGGTTCAGTACTGTCCAATAGTTATGTGCTGTGCTTCCATTGGGAGAAATTGGATAAAGGGGACAGAGAACCTCTTTGTACTATTTTTATTCCTTGAGAGCCAGTAGTTCTATAAAAATTAAATGTTAGCCCAACCCCAAATATCCCTGGCAAATTATAAATAGAAGGGAAATTCCTCAGTCAGACAAGAGACATTGATGAAAAACCTAGAGTTAGTTGCCTGGCATGGTGGTGCACACCTGCATGGTGGTGCACACCTTCAAACCCAGCACTTGGGCGGCAGAGGCAGAGATAGCTCTGTGAACTGGAGGCCAGCCTGGTCTACGTGGATAGCAAGTTCCAGGCCAGGGAAGGCTACCTAGTGAGACCATGTCTCAAACAGAAAAACAAGACAAAAGTCCCTGGAGTCAATGTCATGTCTGCAGTTAGAAACTTACAATTCAATAACGGAAACACAAACCACGTTTTATATAGGCAAAGATTGGAAAACATTTCATCACAGAAGACACACAGGTGGCGTGCAACATCGCCCATCTTTAGAAACACAGCCAATGCGTCTCCTGTCTAGCAAAGGTTTTGAAGTAAGCACAGTGAGTAGAAGGTGTGGCTAGGGTGTGAGGCAATAGCTCCTGGGAATGTGAAAGAAGCGAGTACTTGGAAAAGCAGCCCGTGGCCTCAGAGTGCAACAGCCCAGACACACCACTCTGGGCAGGTTCCCAGAAGAAAACAAAAGTCTAAACACGTATGTTCACACACATTTTGTTCATAACAATAAAAAATCACTAGCGCCCTTGTGCATCAGCAGGTGGATGGATAAGAAACAAGTGTGGGATGGAATACTACTCAGCCTTTCAAAGCTATGGGTATTAACACTCCCAAGAATGTGGATAAATCCCAAAAATAATCATGTGAGTAGAGGCGGCCAACGTTAAAAGAGCAGAAACTGCATGACCACACTTAGAGAAAACTCTAGAAAATACAAACTCATCAGAGTGACACAAAGCAAATGGTTGTTTAGAGACTAGATGGGGTGAGACGGACGCACACCCTTGACCCTGTGTATGTTGGTTACTCTGGCTAGGGTGACATCTACATCATGGCTGTGTGCACATGTCAAACTCATCTCTTGCATACTTTAAGTGTGGACAGTTTATAGTCGTAAGTCACACCAGAACCAAACTGTTAATACACAAGCTTGTTGATCAAGCTTTGTCATCACCCATTTTACAAATACAGAAACTGACATACATGTCATGACACTAAGTCAAAGCTTCCCACAGCGAGGACACAGTGTAGACATTCTAAGGGGAAAGCTTCCCACAGGACACAGTGTAGACATTCTAAGGTGATACTGTGTAGACATTCAGGACATTCTAAGGGGAGAGCAAGACTAATTACAAAGTTCCTCACCCTCATGGGGACTGTGCACAGTACTCTTAATGGTGACTTTGTACAGGTGGGGACTACACTTGGTACCCTTCATGGTATTTGCATATAGTTCTCTTCACAGCGGCTATACACAGTACCTTCGTGGTGACTGCACATGGTATTTTTGGAAATGATTGAGCACAGTGCTCTTCCGATGAGGCTGGCCCTAGAGAGACAGCAGATCTAGAAGAGGAGAGGCAAGCAAAGCTGGATGTCACTGTCCTTCATGGCCCCCATTTGCACTACAAATTGAGTAAACAGCACCCAGGCATTCTACATCCAGGTGGACCTAAATCCATAGCAAGTCTTGACCCATACTATCTCCAGGAGCCCTGGTAAGTGAAAGCTGTTTCCTTCATGATTAAAAACAAGACTAACCATTTCTTTCATAACATTCTCGTAAAAGTTTTAAAATAAAGTGAAGTCCAGATTCCTCACCCTGAGGAAAAGGCCCACTATGATCTGGTTTTATTCATAAAAAGACTGCCTAACTCTGCCCACTCTGTGTGTAAGCGTGAAGACCTGAGTTCGGATCCCTGGGTGAAAAGCCAGCACGGTGTGCTACGTCTACAATCCTAACACTGGCAAACAGCTGGGCAACAAAGGTAGGGATTTTCTGGCCAACCAAACTCGCAGAATTGGTAAACTCCAAGTTGAGTGAGAGACTTTGTCTCAAACTATAAGGTAGACAGCAATCAAAGATGTCGGTAACCTTCACACACATGTGTACACATACACAGACAGGTATAATAAGCATAATGCTACATGCATATGTACATACACAAGTCTAGCAAAGTGGCTAACACACATTGATCACCAGGACCTGGCAGATCTATTCTGATTAATCACTTGACTTCCCGAGACCCTGGGGAGATGCCCCCCAGCCCCGAGTGAAGTACTGTACAGAGGCACCCTAGAACATGCTCACGGTCAGCAGCCCTGGAGAATCCCCTGGGGTCACCCCAAAATCTCCCTAGATTCCCCACCACCCTTGGAAGGAGACAACTGGACTTGAAACCTAGTGTTGTGTGTGAAATGCTGGTTGGCTCTTCAGCTCTTAGAAGAAACAAAATGTTAAAGCCTCCCATGTCTAAGGAGCATGCAGTTAGTTTAAAACAGGAGATATGGGGTGATCAATACAAATCTTTGTGTTTTTAATGGGAATCATTACTCAAAATATGTCACTAACTAATCAATACAAAAGTTAAAACTCATCAATATTTAAATTTTTCCCATTGACATCTTATCATCCTAGCCAGGAAGGAGTTCAGCCCATCACAAAATCCATTATTTAATCTTTTGAGTTTGCAGAGTTCAGAATTAAACACCACTGGTTGGAAGGTGTCAGTTAGCAGCCTGAACAGAGACCACAGCAGAGTCAGTTCAGGAGGGGACAGAAAGACAAACCATGGAGAAACCTGCACCATGGTCAAGCAGGCTGACACACCTTGGCAGCAGAGCAGGCAGACAGTCCTCTGTCACTGTGTGGGGTGGCTGTCCCTGAGGTGTGAGGTTTTGGGGAGGTAACTCTGTCACATGACCTGGCTTCAAGCCAGAGTTCAGATTCCTCCAGGGGTGTCTCAGGAGGCCTCCCAGAATCGTTTCTTCCAGCCCTACACTACGGTCCTATCAACCCTCTCATCCCCAACCCCCTACACATGGCCTCTTGCTCTTGGTTTTTAGAGTATTCTTTCCTACTAAAAGCATCCCAGCCCAGGTCTGGCTAATTCCTTTACCTTCTAGGAGCTCAGCTGCCATGACTTTTCTCTGGGAGATATTTCCTTAGACATCTGCAGACAGGTGAATGATTCCCACACTGATCTGGAGGGCAGGTTCTGCTTCATTGTATCATCCACTGATCCATCCACTCCTGTATCCCCATCCCCCAGTGTGGTTACTGGTACTCAGAGGGCCCAGTCAATACAAGATGTATGGATCCAGATCTGAAAGTCTCCACAGATGATTTGAAGAAGAGCAACTTGGGTGGGGCAGTCCTAGCCTCAGGGACAGAGGTGAACAACCACAGTTAGCTCAATGCTCACCATAGTTGCCCTAATGTGGGGGAGAGGCACTTCCCACGGGAACAAGGGGAGCTGGGAAGAGGATGTGAGGCTCGGAGCAATTCACATCTTAAAAACCGAACATTCCATTTGAGGACCAAAGCCAGACTTGGAGCTCCCTGGCTACTCAGACAAGAGGACAGAGGTGGGGACAGAGGCAGGGTGTCACTGAGAGTAGATTTCAGAGAATTCAGCGTCCCTCCTGTCATCCTGACCCCACTGCTTCAGACTCCAGCAACAGTTATTTCATTAGCCTTAAAACCCTTTGTTCTCTAAGAGTTCATCTTGAACTGCACGCAACCCGGAGAGGCAGGCATTAAATCTTCACCTACCTCAATTTCATTCTTGCCCTATGGTCCTGAGCCTCATCTTACCAACACCACACTTCAGTGTGGGGATTCAGGAAGGAATGACCCATGACCCAAAACTTCAGGCATCTATGTAATACATGCCAGTGGCAGAGCCTGAGAAACAGCTCAGAAATCCATTAGTGGGCTGGCGAGAGTGCTCAGCAGGTAAAGGTGCTTGCTGCCAAGTCTAACAACCTGACTTTGATCTCCAAGATCCACATGGTAGGGGAAAAGCCCTGTCCCCCATGACCACATACAGAATTAATTAGTTAATTAATTAAGATATTTTAATTCATCAGCTGTCCCCCACCTGCAATATAAAGTATTGGCTAACACATCACCCTCAATTCAGAGTATGAGTGTAGAGATAAACATCGAAGAAAAGAGTATTTGATCCTGGCCTCCAGTGGCAAGTAGAACATTCCAGAGGACTTAGTCCTCGTGGCAGAGGGACCTTGTGTATGGCGGGAAGGTGCCGAGTGAATGTCACAGAGCACAGGTCGGGGACCTGCAGAAGAGAAAGGGTGCAAAGAACCAAGGAGGGCACGGTCAGAGCAGGGTGAAGAGAACAGCTGTGTGCCTGAAGGCCACCTACACACACAATAGTCACCATGAGGTGAGGTGTCCCAGAGCCTACTCTGTATGTCACGGACTGGGGTGCAGTGGGCCATCATGTGCTCAGCATGTTTTAAGATCCTGGGTTCACCCCACACATTAAAAGATGCAAGCAGTGGGGTGACTGGAGCTGGACATTCTCATTGCTCAGACTTAAATTGGGTTCATGACCACTCCCCAGCTTTCCCAAGACACAGGCATGGCCACACTGGCCTCTCCCCAGCAAGACCTCCCTCCTCTGTGCCACCAAAGAGGCCCAGCTTTAAAAAGCAAGAGTGATGAGGTAGCAGAGCAGGTAAGTGAGACCCCAGACTCCAGAGGCCCTAGGAACCATAGTGGGGCTCTCCAAACATGTTGGGGTCCACAGGACTCTCTCCTTAGGAGAGAATCAGGACAATTCACAGGGCAGTGACAATCATAGGGGTCTGGCTGTGTTGGGCTTACAGACCACATCTGAAGATGCCGGCTTATGCAACCTTTTGACACTGACACACATGATGTCATCTACAAAATTAACACTCAAGAAACAGTGTGATCAAGTTAGTCTCAAAAAAACATGCCAAAAGAATCTCATGATGTTTTAAGTGAATTAATGACCTTTGATGTTTAGGCAGCATCTACAGTGATCCCTGGCCACGTGCAGTCACATGGGGTCCCCAGGCTTCAGGTCAGACACACAGAACAGAGTTGCATGGAGTGGGCAGAATGTCCTCCTGGGTTAAAGATGTTCTAGTCAGACCAGCATGTTTACAGACTGGTTTTGGTTCTGAGGGGACTTGGGCTGGTGTGAGGGTAGAGGGAAGCCCCCCAGAGCCACTGCAGTGCCCAGCAGAAGAGGAAGGGTAAACAGGCAGACCTTCAGTGCCTGGGAAGCCGGCTTCAGGAAGCAGAGCCAAGCAGGTCTGGCTGCCTCACTCCTCAGCGCCAGCCTTGCAGCCATGCACAGAAACCGATGCCCCCATGGTAGGAAGATCCCAGAGATCCTCCCACACACACTCCTGAAAGCAGCTGTTGATAGAGAAGACCTGAGCATCTGACTTCAGGAGAACACAGATAGAACCCTCCTCCTTGGCCACTCTCAGAGCCCAGAAGCTCCACAGTGTTCCCAAAAATGGCCTTCCAGAGCATCCCTGCCCTGCTGGCTGGTCCTCCCCAGCACCCTCCACAGGACAACCCCAAGAGGCCATGTGAGTGGCTAACAAGAGCCCCGCTGAGAGGTGGTGCCAGGGAGGGACAGAAAGGCAAGTGGGCCTTTCTCTGAGCCCAGTTTCTCTCCCAGCCAGATGGGGACAAAGTGACTTCCAATCCCAGGGCTACCCTCCCCCGCTCCCGCCACCCTGCTCCCTCCACACTGCTTGGGTCATTCACAGAATACCAGCAGCCAAGTGCAAGAATTCTCCCCAAGTGTCCTTGGAGCCCCAACTGTGTACCCCTCTCCAGCAGGCAGAACAAAAGGGCAAGCCTTCCAAGACTTCTGCCCTCACAGACAAGTGGATTAATAGCCAATTATTGTGGGCCTTGTGTTTAGGCGTGTTTGCCTGTGGCCTTGAGAGGCTGCTAATTCTTTTATTACAGGCCTTTTCTGTGAGAGAATTCGTGATTGCTCTTTAGCAACCAGAACATCTAATTCCTGACCAGGTTAGCGCCTAATTTACCCACCTGTTTGCCCACGCTGTGTATCAGGAACTGTGGCTTAATTTTATGACTATGGGCACCTGTCAGGATGCCCTGAGAGGACTTTAAGCTTTTACTTATTTCATATTCATTGTGCACATGTACTGTGCCTGAGCATTTTTACACAGACTTACATATGTACAGTGGGCACACCCTCCCCACCCCCACCCTCAGCCTTTCCTCCTGGGTTAGTCTCCTTTGTCCCCTGAGACATTTTTATCTCTACTGTGTCATATATATGCACATGATCCCATGTCTGTAAAAATCTAGGCACCATGAAATGAGGGAATCATGTTTGTTTTTCTGAGACTGCCTTCACGTGTTTAATATCACCTCCAGTTGCTCCCATTTTCCTAACTCCGTCGTCCTTCTTCATGACTGAAGAGGCTTCCACAAGCGTACACCTTGCCATGCTCTTCTTCATCCCTTCCTGTGTTGTCAGACACCATGATGTAGCTCTTGCAAACAGTGCTCAAATAAACACCAGTGGGCAGGCACAGCTCTGGTATGTTGACTTGGGTCCATACACAGCAGTGGTGTAGCTGGGTCACATGGTGGATCTGCCTATAGTTTTCTGAGGAGCCTCCACAGTGGCTGGACTACTGGACATTATCCTGTCTCTTGTTCTGTACTGAGTCCATACCCTTTTCATTTAAGCACAGTCTTGGGCCAGCACTGGGTCAGAGGCAGCATATCTCAGCCGCAAAGACAGACACCTGAGTCATTGCTTCCCACTGTGTGATCCCCAGGCTCTGTGCCTGACTCAGCGTCTCTCATGAGCAGTTTCCTCCTCTGGTCATGGGCACCAGGGAGCAGGAGACATCAGGATGCTCATCATCCACACATGCAGAGTCATGCCTAAGGAGAGCACATGCAGACAGCCCCCAGCTCCTGCCAGCTCCCCTAGAATCACTTTCTTTAAAGGACAATTGCACGAACTATATAACATTATATCTCATACATTAATCAAAATCATGAGTCAGATTTTAATTCTCCCCAGAGAACCATGGAGCAGTGTTTCTGTTCCACAAATGGAAGTGGCCTGGGCTTTGCAGTTTGTGGTGGGGATGGGATGTCGAGGTTCACCCTGCTATAATCCCACCTCCTGTTTCTCAGGCCCCTCCTTGAGCATTAACAGGATGCACACCTTGCTTCTAGCCAGCAGAACACCACAAAGGTGACTGGACATGGCTTCTGTGACTGTTGTCTGCCGAGGCTCACTTGCAGTCTCTCTCCCTTGCAGGCAGAGCTAAGAAGCCCTGTAGGAGGAAGCCAGCTCAGATCAGGGATGGAAAACAAGAGCCAGGAAGATAGAGGCTGCTCAGTGGGTAAAGAGCGTGCCATGTAAACCAAGTATGATCCCCAGAATTTCTAGGGTGGGAAGCTGAGGATGCTTGTATACATTTGTAATCCTAGCAATGGGGAGAGAGAGACAGAAGGATCCCTGTGCTCACTGGCCAGCCAACCCAGCCTTCTGGGCAAGTTCCAGGTCAATGAGAGACCCTATCACACAAGAACAAAGTGGACAGCGCCAGAGCATCAACATCAGAGGTTGCTCTCTGGCCACAAATGTGCATGTGGCTTTGCATGTACACACACACACACACACACACACACACACACACACACACACACACTACAAATGGAGTCCTGCTGACAACTATAAGAACTATAACAGAGCCGGCTTAAGCTGGACCTTCCTGGGAGCTTGGAGCCTCAGAGATGCTGGTGCCCATGACCCAGCCAGGTCAGGACTCCTGACCCAGACACCATGAAATGTATGTTTGTGTGCATGTGTTGATGTGTGTGCCAATGTGCCTGCATGTGTGTGCTTGTGTGTATGTGTTCATGTGTGTGTTTGTGTGTACGTGTTAATGTGTATGCTTGTGTGTATGTGTTAATGTGTGTGACAATGTGCCTGTGTGTGCATGCGAAGGCCAGAGGTGGCAGCCAGGTGTCTTCCTCAATCACTCTCCACCTCATTTTTTGAAATGGGGTCTCTCATTGAGCCTAGACCTCAGCAGTTGGTTGAACTGACTGGCCAATTAATGCCAAGGACCCTCCCCTCTATACACATGCACCACACCTGGCATCTGGCGTGAGTTCGAAAGACCCAAGCTCAGACCCTTCTGCTCACACAGCAGGAACATTACAACTGAGCAGCCATCCTCCCACTTTTCTTTCTTATGAAGACAGTCTTATAGCTCAAGCTGGCATGGAACTCACTGGGTTGTCCAAGGTTGAATTTTGATCCTCCTGCCTCAGCCTCCTGATTGATGGGGCATCAGGCTTACTCCACCATACTGAGATTGCTTCAACAATTATTCTTGGCATTTTATAACTTTACCTCAGCAGTTAGTTCTCATCCATGTTGACTGTAGATATCTTGATGTAGTATCTTAACAGGGAGAGGGGGTCTTTGGTGAATCTCCATCCTCATTAGGTTTTCTGAACACATGTGCAAAGGTGTTTCTTGGAACAGTTCATATTCTTTTGGTCCCTGACTGGCCCCATATCCTTTGTGACAAATTCCAGGACGCCTGAGGGCCACGCATTCGATGTCCACGCCACAGATCTACTTGTGAATGCTGGTGGTGTACTCTCTTGTCTCCACCCCATGGAGGGCAGAATAGCTCTTCTTCTCAGCATCCTTCTTGGTGGGAGCTGTTCTGAGGCCCAGGTTAGAGGGGAGGTTCTTGACCTAGCCTTTCTCATGGGGTTCCCAGAGGGCAGTAGGCTGCCCCTCTAAGGAGCATCTCAATGGCTGGCACTCACCTGCTTAAGAGAACTGAGGAAAGGTCACATCGTGATTTATGTCAGCCAAATCCTCCAGCAGGTTCCGGGTGAGACAGACTACAGGTTTTCAATCAGCATTCACTGTGCCTTTACTATCCCAATTGTGCATCAGATCCCTGCCCCTCCCCAAAGGTACAAATGCAGAAATGCCAGTTTTCCTATTGTGGGGGTCCTTCTGAGGTCCTTGCTTGTGCTACACACACAGCTGTCTGCTTCACTCCCTGTGGACCCCCCAGAGAGACCCCAGAGTAGTTGGATCACAGCAGCTGTCTCCTGGTGACACGCATTTCCCCCTGTACTTTTTGTTCAAGGGTTTATCCATGTTGACACCCCAGGACTCACATTCCACAAGACAGAACCAAAGATGGCTGCTTGTGCTGATCTTGCTTCTCCTGGGCCCCTCTTGGAAAACAGCAGGGCTGGGGAGGAGGCCCCTCGTCTGCATCTCTCTTCTGTTTGAAGCCCTGGCTTCTACAGCTTCCCCAGCTTCTGCACTGAGCTAGTCTGGCTGATGAACCTCGCTGAGACCCCGGGGAAACAGACAGAACGGTGGGGTCCCTACAGGCTCACAGGAGCTCGGCATTGGTCTGGAAGGCACCTGAACCAATGGGGTCATTTTAATGAAAAAGATCAAGCACTAGCAAAACCTTGGGGAAAACAGACGGCATTTAAGCCTTTAATTTCTGAAATTTGAACTGACATCAGGGGTCCTTTAAGAGCTCTGTCAAATTAGGCACTGCCTGAGCTTCAGACCCCAGGTGGCCTGTGAACCGCAGGGGTCTCTGGGAAATACAGAAGTTACTGACTTGGCAAAGCACTTTTCATTCCACACAGAGCTCTGCACCCCCAGGTCCCCACCCTCAACATAAGCCTCATCCACCGCAAACATGTCCTGGTGTGGACCTTTGCTCTGTAGTCTGCACAGCAAGTTCCCCTCAGACTTCCTGCCCTTCTGTCCCTGCGTTAGCCCCTGACACACAAGAGACTCTGTGTCAGCAAAACACATGCCCCACTTGTGATGTTCAGTTCATATTTGCACAAGCAAGTGAAACACTGGTTGTCGGATATATGGAGATAGGACATTCATATATGGAGATAGGACATTCATAATAGCAAAGCACTTCAAATCCTATGTAGAGATGCAGTGAGAACCTGCAGTGACTCCCAACCACCTCAGGTGAAATAATAAAAACACATTAGAGCTCAGACAAAACAGGCTGATGTGTTGGCACTGTCCATTCTAGAAGTCCCTGGAGCTGTCCCTACCCTTAAGTGACCAAATGTCCCAGTCCTCCAGAGGAGGTTGCACCCATCAGGAGAGTTGGGAGTGTGGAAAGCTTTGCGGCCCCGGGCCTGAGGAACACAGTCTTTGGACAGAGCACCCTGGCTGGGAATGCTGACTGGACTGGTCATCCAGAGCCCTCTTAGGTCCCTAAGGGCAGAGACACAGGACAGACAGTGTCTCTGGGAAAACAGAAGCCAGAAAAGAGCCGATGGGTAAGAGCGTTTCTGTACAAGCCGGAGAAACTGAGTGTGGATTCTTCAGGACCCGTGTACAAGGCCAAGCATGGTCAGGTAATGTGCCTGTAACCCCAATGCTAGGGAAGGTGGAGACAGGATCACTGGGACATGCTGGCCACCAAAGGAGCTCCAGGTTCAGCGAGAGACCATGTCTCAAGGGAATAAAGTGATAAGTAATACACTCAACACCCTCCTCTGGCCTCTGCAAGCACACACACATTTGCACATACATCACAATACCCCCCACCACTCTGCCCTGAAGATCAGAAATTGCTAAGGAGGAAAGCCCGAATGGTCACAAGGCCAAAGGCCTGGGATTATTTCACTATCAGATCATGATCGCCTTGGTTGAAGCCTGGAGAAGCAAAATCTCCTCCTATGTCAACATGGCCCCATGGCAGGGACGCAGGGTTGCCAGCACAGCTCCCTGCCCGTTATAGTTTTGAAGCATAAAACACATCACCAATGTGAGCGAATACCATTAAAGGTTAATTATTAGCCGTGTAAAGGTTATTTTTGCATATCTCACCTCTTGGACAAAAGCCACTTTCTCATTACTATGTTAGAATATAAATTAATCTGTAAAGCACTCAAAATGCCACAAAACCTTTATTATAATGTTAATGTCATGGACGCATATGCATGCGCTGGCCTGGCCTGTCTGTGAGGCCTCCTTGCCTGTCTGTCCTCTCCCTATAGTCCTGGATGCTCTGATTGGAAGCCACTCATTCACAGTCCTTTCCTCTGAAGGGGGAGCCCACCCTTTCCCTAGAGTGGCACTGGTCCCCACCCCACCCTCAAGCTGGCTCCTCCCTCCAGCCCTGCCATTTAAAGTGGCCACGGGAGCAAGTGCAGTGGCAAGAGCAACCTGGAAAGCCCACCCAGAGTGCACACAGGGGTGACTGGCCCTCCGCCAGCCACAGTCCTCAGCCCAGGAACTAACTTGGCTGACACAGCCTCCGTCTATGGCTTCTGACAGAAAAGGACAATTCTGGGCTTAATAAAGTTAGACTGGGTTTCACTGAATAATTTATCTGCATGCGTTGCACTTCAGCAAGCTGCTGCCTCTTGTGCTGATGCTAAGCTCCCCTGGGGTGAGCCAGGAGACTGGTGCCTAGGGATCAGAAGAGATGGGGACACCCCCCCCCCCGCCAAGACAGCTGCTACCAATAGGCCAAAGGGAGAAGCATGAGGTAAAAGAACATATCACCCAGTGAAGCAGTCCATAGGAGCAGAACTTCTGTACCAGGGAGTGAGGCCACAAAATAGGTAAGCAGGTCAGACCATCCCTGTAACCACAGCACCACATCCTGGAAAGGGAGACGCTGGAGACCTGAGGCCAGCAGGCCTGGTTCAGCATCGAACAGCAGTGACCTCTGCCCATCGTGGGTCACGGACCACAGCGAGCTGGAGGCTGAGCTGTCACAGGCCTGCCATCCTAGCTCTCAGAAGACTGTGACAGGAAGCTAGTGAGTTCAAGGCCATACTGGGCTACTACACAGCAAGGCCCCACCTTAGCCCCCTCCCCCAAACGAAAAGTAACAAGAGACTGGCCTCTAAGGGACACAGGAAGGGACAGAGGAGGAGGTGTCCGAAGCTAACCAAAAGCTGATACCTGCTGGTCATGTATGAAGAGAAGGAGCTAGAATGCAAGATGAAAGAATGTCTACTCCTCAGTCAGATCTGAAGTTAGCCTTCACCAGGCTTCGTTTTAGCCACATGCCCTTGACCATTCACATCTCCATCTTCCTCGTAAAGTAGGAAGGACAGGCCCTAACTCCTCAGAAGTTACAGAGGGAAAGAGGTGGCATGTCCAAACTCTGTGAGGCAGCAAAGAAGCCCATCAAGAGACGGACACTACGTTTCTCAGAACCCTGACACACACTGTCAGTCAACTTCCCTAAGGGATGCGTGGTCCAAGGTCCTAAAAGAGATGGGTGTGAACAGAGACAAACATGAGATGATCAAAGGCATAACCCAGCAAACAGCTGGGTGCAGCAGGCTGCAGGAAGTACCTCTGCCTCTGCATCCATCACACCTGTGCAGCCTCCCCCAGGAGGAGCTCAGGAAGGGGTGAGAATGGGCCTCCAGGCATGAGATGCCATCTGGGGCTCAGTTCCCAGCCCACTCCCTTTCTGCGTGTCTCCACTGGTCTGCCCCACAGCCCTGGGAAGTTAAGTGTTCACATCACAAGCATGAGAGGAAGCGGAGCTGGCGCTCAGGGGGACAGGGGACTTGTCCCTGTTCATCTGTTGTCACATGCACAGCACAGCATGCTCAGCACACAGCAGGCAGAGGTAAGGAGCACTCGGGCCTATGTCCAAAGGCTTCCTTCTTCAAATGATGCTAGACTGCCCGCTCAGAAACGCTCAGAGACTTTCTTCTTCTCAATCGAATCTCCAGAAAAGCCGGTGGTGGTGCATGCCCTGCCTATACCTGAGAGGCTGAAACAGCAGGATTGCAAGTTCTAGGCCAGCCTGGGTTACATAGCCAGACCCTGGAAAGAAGACAAGAGGGAGGGGGGAAGGGCGGGAGAAGAAAGGGAAGAGATGAAGAGGAAAGGGGAGGAGGGGAGAGAAGGGAAGTGGGAGGGGGGAGAGGGGAAGGAGAGAGGGAGAGAGGAAGGGGGAAGGGAGAGAGGGGGAGGAGGGGGAGGGGAGAGAGGGATAGAGGGGAAGAAGAGAGGGAGAGAGGGGAAGGGAGGGAAGGGAGGGAAGGAGGGGAAGGGAAAGAGAGAGGTGGGGAAGAAGGAAGGATGAGGGGAGGGAGAAGGGGGAGGGAACAGGCAGTGGAAAAGGGGGAGGAAAGGGGGGGTGGGAGGGCCATACCTACATTTTAACCCCTGGAACCCATTTGTTAGGTCGGAGGGCAAAGGAAGGTTCTGGTAGAAAACTAAAGGCTAATCAACAAGCACGATGGGGGTATGGGGTTCTGGGTCACCACTGTGCAGGAAAGGCCAGAGGAGAGTTGGGTCCAGGAATGCTATGATGCTGAGATGGCCCAGGCGTGTGGGCCGCCCCTGGCAGCTTGAGAGCAAGATAAGCGTCTCCTCCAGCACCTGCCTCCCAGGCGGCCCAGCCCCGTGCTTTCCCACTAAAACACCTGTGTGGGCATCTGTGGGGCAGCAAGGCAGTAAGTCTGAGCTGCCCTAAGCCTTTCTCGGTTATGAGAGAAAATAGAAACATACATCAGGATGTATTGGGGATGGGAGTCCCCCAGAAGGACCCTGGGGGTCATTTTCTGCTGCTTGGGGAAGAGCGCCATTCTTCAGGGTGCAGCCCAGCTGGAGAAGAGGGGCTGTCCTTCTGAGGTGAGGGGACAAACCTTCCTAGGAGAGGCAAGAGTCCAACCCAACTTGGAAGACTGCTCCTTCAGCTCCTCTGGAGGGAGCATGTGGTGCTTGAGTGTAAATGTGATACCCTCCCTCCCAGGCCGCTGATTAACTGTTACAAGAAGAGCACCCACTCTCCCTGCAGCGTGCCTGAATAATTCATAGTCGGCCTGTTTGAAGGAAGCCATGCAAGGCAGGGAGCTGAACTGGGTCAGGCTGGCCCAGCCTGCTGGAGCAATTCAGCCACTAGGTCATTTTCAAACGCAGGGGGATAAGCAGTCACAAGGATTA
Organism: Onychomys torridus; assembly: GCF_903995425.1. Lineage (NCBI taxonomy): Eukaryota > Metazoa > Chordata > Mammalia > Rodentia > Cricetidae > Onychomys > Onychomys torridus. The sequence goes on from NC_050444.1 coordinate 163,071,207, forward strand.
ATTATTGGCGTCTCAACTCTTCCTGAAGCCCAGTGGCTAAGAAAAAAATCATCGCAAATTGATGTCTCTTAAACTACCTCTGAACATCCCAGCCTTTCAGGAAAAGAAGGGTTTAAAGGGGGAGGGGGTAGAAGCCCTAACTGTTCAGGGTCAAGGGATCCGTGGCCCAGAAAATGTGCTCTGCTCCGTGTTAGCCATGTGCCCCTCACATGCCCCCAGCAGCTCCTGGAAGCAAGTGTGTGGCGGTATCAAGGTTTCCTGAGCAAATTAAGCTATCACCCAGAGTCCAGGAGCAAGATCCAGGAAGGGACTGAATGAATCACTTGAAAGTCAGATAAATTGGAAGCAGAACCGCCCCAGGCTGTAGCTAGTTCATTTCCTCAATGACCAGGGCTCCCTCTCCAATCCACCAGAGACAGGGGTGTCAGAGGCCGAGTCTACACAGTAAGAACCAAATGGAACTGGCACGCTGAGTCCATTCCACTGATTGTCCCTTGGCTCTGTCTGAGAAGGGTCAGGCCATCACAGTCCCCAAACTCTCAAGGACTCTGCTTTGCCACTCTGGCCAACAGAAAGAAGATTCATCTTCCCATGTTTACCTAGCAACTGGACTAGTGGTCTGGGCTGCCATAGCAACCACAGACCACCTAGGGACTGCAAATGGGTTTCCACGGCAGCTGTACAGTGGCTTCTGAGGCTGGTTCCAGCTCACAGGAAGCAGTCATGTGTGCCCTGGGCACTGGAGGATCAGGCACGATTGCCACCCTGAATCCATCTAGCCAGCATGCATGTGCGTGTGCATGTGTGTGTACATGTGTGTATGTGTATCCACCCGCATGCATATGTGCATGAGGCCCCGAGATCAACTTTGAGTCATTTCCCAGGCACTATCTACTTTGATTTCTGAGACAGGGTCTCTTGGTGTGCTTGGAATTCATCAGGCTGTCTAAGCTGCCCAGACAGAGAGCCCCAGGGATCCTCTCGTCTCCACCTCCCCAGCACAGGGGTTACCATGACCATGACTATTTTTTTTTTTTATGAGTTCTGGGGTTGAACTCAGCTCTTAATGCATACACAGCAAGCATGCTTACAATGACTGAGCCACCTCTCCAGCCCCCATCCATCTACTCATCTATGAGAAGAAAAGCAAGTTCCAGAAAGGGAAGCATCACTCACTGTGGGTTCTGGGCCGGCTCTGCCTATGATTTACCTCAGTGCCTGTCTTCTCACCTAATGTGTGATGATGACAGGTGACATCTGAGTGGCTCCCCTGTCACCCCACCCCTGGAATGTACAGGCTGTGTGGTCCCTCTCCTGACAGGAATTGGCACCAACAGGCTCCCTTCTGAGAAAGAGCCTGCAGCCAAAGCGGGCAGATGTCACCTGGAAGACGAGCAGGCAAAGAAATGGCTCCTGTCTGCCAGCTGCTGTGTCACGGCACCATATGAGCGAGGTACTGAGGGCAACCCCAAGCCAGCAGCCCACAAAGAGCCTAGCCCTCACGAGGACCTGAACCCTCCATTCCCATGTGAGTCAGCTTGGAAGAGCCCTGCCCAGATGAGATGGTCACTGCAGCTATGGGGCCTGGAGTAGATGAAGTAGCTCAGAAGTCCAATGATCTTACCCAGCAGGCACAGAGAAAGGATGGGTACATGCTATTCATGACACCAAGCTTTAAGGCATTTGGGGCTCTCAGTTCAGCCTCCTGGGCACATCGCCTCCCTTGATAAGCTCCTCCCATTCTGCACACTCGTCTGATAAATGTTGGAACCCAGGCTGTCAATCTCCCCTCTTCCCTCCCTGAATCTCACCTATTACCCCAAGAACAGACAAATCACTTGGGCAGTCAAGAATATGAGTCTGAGCACTCAGGAGGCAGAGGCAAAAAGCCAAAGCCAGAGCCAGCAAGATGGTTCAGCAGGCCAAGGTGCTTGCCACCTCACCTGGTGAGCCACACTCCACCCTGGCACAGACACAGCATAAGGACAGGACCAGCTCTCATGAGTTGCCCTCCCATGGGTTGTCCCATGGGTTGCAACATGGCACTTGTACATCCACACAAATGAATTTCTTTGGATTTAAACGCCTGTACTCAAGAGGCAGATGCAGGTAGATCTCAGTGAGTTAGAAGCCAGCATGGTCCATATAGACAGCTCTAGGCCAGTCAAGGCAACGTAGTCAGACTTTGTCTCAAAAATATGTGTAAAGAAAGTTTAAGGCCAGCCTGGGCTACACAGGGAGCTCTAGGTCAGCCAGAGCTACACACCCTTGAGGGAGATGAAGAGACAAAGGTGATATGAGACAGGGACAGAGAGAAAGAGAAAGAGAAAGAAAGAAACACATTGTATGACAGTGACTTGGGACCTTGGTCATCACTGTGCACAACCTAAAATGCAGGAGCAACAGAGGTGTGTGTGTGTGTGTGTGTGTGTGTGTGTGTGTGTGTGTGTGTATGTCTGTGTGTATGTCTGTGTGTGTCTGTGTGTGCATGTCTGTGTGTGTGTCAGTGTGTGTGCCTGTATCTGTATGTCTGTGTTTGTGTATATATCTGTGTATCTGTATTTGTATGTGTGTGTATGAGTGTGTGTATGTATCTGTATGTGTATGTATGTGTGTCTGTGTCTGTATATGTATCTGTGTGTGTATGTGTATCTGTGTGCCTATTTGTGTGTCTGTGTCTATGTGTGTGTGTGTCTGTATGTGTGTGTCTCTGTGTGTCCAGAGCCCAGGGCCACTAGGGACTCTGAACAAATCATCAGGGATACCTTCATACTAACTATACTGTAACTCCCAGTGTGCATGCTAAGTGCTGGGTGTACCTCCTTCACAACACTAAGTACTGTCATCCTTTCCACTAGGCAAATGAGGAAATTGAGGCAGGATGTAGCTAACTTCCTGCTAATAAATGGACATAAGAAGGGCACAAGTCAAGAGTCCAGCTCCTGACCACATGACCCTTGGCAAAAGTTCTGCTATGGACAACATGCTATAGGTGGGGTGTCTCACTGTGGGCACAGTGGTCACTTGGAGCCAGGGAATACTTTGATGTAAAGTGTTTTCCTGAACACTGTAGGATAATTGTGAGTAGCAAAACTTTGATCAGCCAGATGCCAGGAGCATGCCCTCTCCCATCAGGACAACCTAAATGCCACCTGCAACATGGTCAAATTTCATGTCAGAGGAAAGACCTCCCCCGCCCCCCAGTTGAGAGTACTGCAATGGTCTAGGGAGTCCATCAGGGTGACCTTAAATCTTTCTATCCACACTCCCCAAGAAGCCCAGAGGCATGAGGATAACTGAATCTTTTGAAATAGACCACCATGGGGTGCGATCCTAGGATAGAGAGCTCTCTCACCCCTAGAGTCCCAGCCTGGGTAACACTCTCACCTCTGGGATCCCAGCATCTGGAATTCTTGTACCCCTGAGGCCTATGTACACAATCAACATGTGGGGGCCATATCTGCGCTTCAAGGGCGTCTTTCCACTATGGTGAGCCAGTCTGGCAGGGCCAACCTGGCTTCTTTTTTTTCAGGGCCTGCCAGACTCCTGGCAGCTGAAACACAAAGAAGCCATCCTGCCAAAGCAGGCCTCTTCCTCAGTGCTCTTTGCAAGGTCCCTGGCTCACAGCCCCTCTCCCAGCATCCCTTGGCCCCCAGAACCTTATTATCACTGATGCCAAAGACACCAATTACCCTGTTCCCTGTGGTCTAAGGAAGAGAAAAGTCCAAATGCCAATCCTTGGTGCCTTGTCTTGTCAGCACATACCATCCCCAGCACAGTCCACGACCTTCTGATTGACACCCTCACTGCTGTGCTGTTTTTCCAATGAAATCAATTGCATCTGATTGATCCTGGCCTGGTTCTGCCCTCCTTCTCCAGCTCTTGCATACACACACACACACACACACACACACACACACACACACACACACCCCACATGTACCAGACTTGTGTGTGTGTGTGTGTGTGTGTGTGTGTGTGTGTGTGTTGTCTAGACTGCTCTCTGGTTATCTCCCATGTGTATGACCTGGCTCTCCAAGCAGATTGGGGGCCATGCTATCTTCTTCTACCACAGCAGCCCCCACAGCCCTAGGTCACAGGAGGCACTCCAGAAAGGACAGGCCCAACATTGTGGAGTTACACTTCGGTGCCTCCTCTCTGCACCCACTTGCCATCTGCTCTCCCTACCTCCCAGGCTGTCCCAGTGGTTCAAGACTCCTCCCCAGAGGCAGCCACTTCCATCCCTATAGCAGTGATTGGATCTTAACTCCCAAATTAACCAGACCAGTCTCCCAAACCAGAACTAATCCTCACGCCTCCTGAGTCACACCAGAAAGGCGAGAGATTAAGCCACCTGCCTGTTGGAAGCCTCTTTCCAAGCCAATTAGGAGTAATTTGGGGAAAGTGGGTTCAGGAGCTTCAGCATCCAGAGCTCTCCTCTGACACAAAGGCTTAGTGTAGGATCAGTGTCCTCACAGAAAACAAGTTCTACTGGAAAATTATAATGAACAACTCTGTGGGGCAGAGACAGCTGGGCCCACAAGCTTCTGAACACTCCTGGATGCTCTGCCACTAAGGGTAGGTGGGTAGAAGTGATTTGAAGCCTTTAAAAAGAGATGAAGTCTTTAAAAGGCCCCCAATAAGAGTTGGAGAGAGCTAGGCTCCAGTTCCAAATTCCGTGGCTAATTAGCAGATTAGCCTTGGGCAAGCAATACTGACTGAGCCTGCTGCCTCATTCAAGAGCCAACTCTAAAAAAAAGACTCTCCCACCCCGTCCCCTCTCCCTTCTCTCCTCTCTTCTCTCTCTCCTGCCTCCTTCCCTCTCTCCCTTCTTCCCACTCTCCTCCCTCTTTCCTTCACCCTATTCTCTTGCTCAGTGTCCCCCACAGGCATCACCTACTCCTCAGAACTATGAAGACTTGAGACTAGATTCCAAAGAGGTTTGCAAAGTCAGAAACAGCCCACCAGCCTCAGCATCTTTTGCGGGGCTGTGCTCTTAGCAAATGAACATAAAACAGATCTAAAAGGAATCAGCTTGCTAGAAAACACAAATAAACCAGAAGCAGCTATTGCCCTGTACTTTGACGGATTAGGAAATCCCTGCACACACCTGGGGAAATTTGGTGGGGAAACCGCACAGCTATTTCAGATAGAAGCACACACACACACACACACACACACACACACACACACACACACATATTTCTTTCCCAGGATCTAGCCCCTCTTCACATCCGGCCGGCCTGGGCTAACACATCATGCTGCACTTTGGGAACAAACAACAAATAGCTCAAAACAGTGGCTGAGGCTAAGGGCAGAAGGAGCGCCAGCTCTGCCTGCCTGTCGCATGACACTACCTCACCCTGTGCATCTCAGTATGGGTCCCAGGGAAGCTCCTCTCAGACCTGGGGAAAGTGACTAAACCAATGGTCCTGAGACTTCTGTCAAAAGACCCTTCTCCAGAGGAAAGAGCCCGGACTTTCTGGCAGGGGGTAAACTCACAACGCAATGACCTTAACTCAGTAAATTAATTCCAAAGCACAATTGTTTTCAATCTTCATTTAAAATCAGACTTTGTTAATCTAGATTTAATGACATAGGAAATGGAAATTCCCTTAATAAAATAAGTTATGAATATTTATCATCCTATTTTACCTGAAAATTGAATAATTCATCAATTAACTTTACTATTAATTATTTAATGCAAAATTAATAAACTGAGAAACTCATACGTATCCTCACAGACCCTCTGGCACCAGCTTAAGAAATTAGGCCCTAGAGAAACAGTGTAGCTATGGGAAAATCCCAACAGACACTGATGGGATGTGTAGCTAAGACCAGAATTCTTTTAGAAGCCGACCCAACCTGCTTACTCATAAAGTGAACAGCGAGATTTCAGCCCCCTCACCCTGGAATTCTGTACCACAGGTAGGAGGAGGAGGAGAAGGAGGAGGAGGAGGAGGAGGAGGAGGAGGAGGAGGAGGAGGAGGAAGAGGAGAAAGAGGAGGAGGAGGAAGAGGAGGAAGAAGAGGAAGGAGGAGGAGGGAGAGGAGAAAGAGGAGGAGGAGGGAGAGGAGGAGGAAGAAGAGGAAGAAGAGGAAGGAGGAGGAGGAGGAGGAGGAGGAAGAGGAGGAGGAGGAGGAGGAGGAGGAGGAGGAGGAGGAGGAGGAAACAACAACAAAAACAACTCCAGCTTTGGCGATTCTTTCCAGAGCAATCATCCCTAACATTCTCTCTGCTGTCCATCACAGTATCGTCAGTGGTAACAGGCTCAGCGTGCGCCAGGCCCAGAGCTGGAACACGCATGCTCCGTCCTGGGCATCACTCAGGACACCCGAGGAAAGACAAACAGACAGAGAGGAAGGGAGGCAGGTTACAGGAGTCACAGAAGGCAGAAGGACAACAGGTTGGTGGATGTGACACCCGAGCCCTTGCACACCAGCTCCTCCACGCTTCTGTGGGTCCCTCTGGAGTGGTTTGGGTGAGACACACTATGTCCCACACACCAGCAAGAAGACAGTGCCTCATCGGCTCATCCTTCGCACATGCCCAGGTCTCTCTACTCCAACCCATCCTTCCAGCCCCCCTCTAGACTGCCGCCTCCACAGAGCAAGGCAGCCATGTTAACAAAGGGTACTCATTGTTTTGTTTTGGTTTTCCTTTTCTGCGTATGCGTGTGGAGGGGTGCGCGTATGTGTTCATGTGGGTATGTGTGTATATGCATGTGAGTGAGCACATATGTTAGAGTGTGTGTGCTGATTCTCTTGGGTGTCTTCCTCTATTGCTTTCTACCACAGTTTTTGAGACAAGATTCAGCTAGACTGGCTGAGGTGTGAGCTCCAGGGATTTTTCTGTCTCCTGAGCACTGGGGTGGCGGCCCACCAGGCCCAACTTTCACATGCCTGTTGGGATTCAAATTCAGGCCTCCTGTTTGCTGGAAATGTACCTACTGGCTGAACTATCACCCCATCCCCAACATCACTTATTGTCCCATTCATACTGTCCAATGAGAGCCTACACTCCACTTTCCATCCTCTCAACCCTCCACCCCTACAACCCTGGTCCCCCATGCATCCCTTTCGCGTCCACCACCCGCCCTGCCCTCCTGCGAGGATTTTTAATCTAGTCTTACACTCCCTCTTTCCTGCACACAGGACCTATGTAGGCCGTCCAGCCATGGCCGGTCTGTTCCCCTGCAAGTTCGCATGTGCACCTCCAGGTGGGTCCCCACCCTAAGCCTCAGGAAAGTGGCCTGGCCATGCCCCCGTCCACCGGCTCAAGGGACCACCTCTCCCTGCACTCTTTCCTCACCATACCAGTTCATTTCCATCCCAAAGCCCCGCACGGCGGGGCACAGCAGAGGCGCTCAAAGAACTGATGACTCAACAGAGCGGACACCTGCCAGCAACCATGTGAAGGGGGAGACGTGGGTCATGCAGCTCCTGAAGACAGGAGGCTCTTTCTTAGTCATGGATGAAGGCAACGCTTGTTCCCAGACAGAACTCTGCCCCTCTGTCCACCTCAGAACCAGAGCACACATCTTGCAGTGCCTGCTGTATCATAGGACCCCGTGACACGGGGGTGGGAGTGGGGGGGGGGGGAGGGGGAGGGCTGGATCTCATGTGGCATACATGAGGACCGCACATTCACAGTGCAGGTCTAGAAACAGAAGGACTCATCTGTTCACTTCTCCAAGTTTGCTCTTTGTACAATTTCCCGTCTTTCTCCACAACTTCCCACAGCCTGGCAGCGGCTCCTCCAGCTGATCCCTCAGTCTGGGCACCAGCTGCCATTTCACACACAAACTCAATCACTCCACGGTCTTAGCCTGGCTCCTACTCAACTGCCAAAAAGAAAAAGCAACCTGGCCCAGAAATGCCTGCGGATCCAGGCGGGAGAGCGCCGGGAAGCCAGCTCCCTTCTCCCCAGAGGAGCGGAGGCGCTAACCAGCAGGGACAGAAGTTCCTCCTTTAGTAGAAACTTTCCTCTTCTCTGTAAACTCCTTGTTAAAACACAGCATGAAGAGGGCGCCTTCCCAGAAACCATTGCTTTCACAAGAAGTGGTCAGCTCGGGAAGGAATGTGTGTGTGTGTGTGTGTGTGTGTGTGTGTGTCCCCAAACGCACATGCATGTATATATGGGTGTCATATATTTGTGAATGTGTATATAGACATGTACTGTGGATCTGTATATATTGGGTACTGTGTATTTATGCTTCTATGTTAACATATGTATACATGTTTTTGTACTTACACATATGTGTATGTGTGTGCATGTGTTATGTATACATTGGTAATGTGTGCATGCCTGTGTATTCATGCCTGTACATGCTTGAGAATGTATGTACTGTGTACCAGCACATATTGGGTATTTGTGCTTGTGTCTGCACATATGTACATGTGTATTGTGTGTATGTGCATACTGTGCTGTGTGTGTGTACTCATGTTTATGTACTCATGTCTGTGCATGCTCCAATGTATATATATATATATATATATATATATATATATATATATATGTGTGTGTGTGTGTGTGTGTGTGTGTGTGTGTTAGGTATTGGGCATTTGTGCATGTGTGTATAAATGTGTGTTGTGTATACATGTATGTTGTGTAATATCTTCATGGATATACCTGAGCATGTATGTATATGTGTACTGTGTGTGTATATATATTAAGCACTGTATTGGATATTAGTGCTTGTGTATGCACATGTTGTATTACATTGTGGAGTGTGGACATCCATGTTTCCACATACCTAGCATGCATGTATCAGAAGTATGTGTGTGCCCATGTGCTGTGTTTTTCTGTGTGTGCATGCAAGAGAATGCCCACTGTGCAGAACACACAGAGAAGCTTCTGGCAGAGGGGCAGTCAGTGGGGCTTCTGTGGGAAAGCTAAGAGCAGCAAAGTGGCCAATCCATCCTGGCCAAAGTGGGGAAGGGGGATCCAGGATCTGCTGCCAGAGTGCCAGACCTTTGGGAGGTCACCTAGGGCTCCTGTGGAGACAGGCCTTCCTGCCTTGCCATGCAGTGAGCGAGGGCCAGGCCCACTTCCCTGAATCCAGCAGCAATTTAAAGGTGAGCACTGACCAGAGGCGCAGGACACACCAGTGCAGGCTCCCTGCAGAGCCGCTCAGCAACCACAGTCCTCTAGTTCAAGACGGGGTGAGTGGGGGGGGGTGAAGATGCTGAGACAAAGGCAGCCTAGAGTCGATGCCCCTAACAGGGCAGGCCAGCTCCCAGGGTCCCTGTGAGCACACTGGAGCTTTGCCAACTCTCAGAACCAGCCCTCATTGCCTAGGGGGCCAGAAGGCAGCATCAGGTGAGCAATGTCACATACATGTGACGTGCATCCACATGAAACCCAGGAAAGACAGTCACACCCTAAAAGGCTCAAGACATTACTTCAGCTCATATGTACAGCTCTTGAAATGACCTGAACCCCAGAATTTGGGCCCAGGGGGTGGTAACACCACATCCCCCTGCCAAGGCCAGCAGGGCTTTGCACTCAGGGCGCTAAAGAGGCTACAGCATGATCAGGCCCCTTCATGTCTCCACCCTCACACCTGTCTCAGCTCCTCCAGCCCTCGAGGTCGACACTGGACCCTAGGGCATCTTCTGCTTCCTGGAAGTGAACTCCAAGCAGCAGCAAAGCTGAGCATGGGCCTCCGGCAGGGGCCCAGAGTAGTGATGAGGGGTGTAAGCACTCAGGGGAGCCCTGTGGAGGCCAGTCAGGAAGGGATGGGCCCTCCCAGGGAGGCTCTGTCGATGACAGTGAAGGGAGAAAATGAGCTGTAGCCTGCAGAGAGATGATGGAAGGGAAGCAGCAGGTACCCTGGAGGGCAGAGGGTGAGATCTAGGAGGCAGGTGAGGCAGCAGGCCGGAGTCTCCAGTGTGAAAATGCACCAGGAAACTATCTCTGCCATAGCAGCCAGCTATCTCCACACAGCCTCTGCCCCACATGAAACACCTGGGTCTCAATGACTCTGGACCTGGAGACAGCAGAGGAGGAGAGATCAATCCTCCCAGGAGCTGGGAAAATGCAGTAACTGTGGAGTGAGTGAGTGTGTGCATGTGCAAGTGTGTACGTGTGTGTGTGTGTGTGTGTGTGTGTACATGTGTGTGTACATGTGTGTTTGTGTGTGTATGTGTGTTTGTGTGTGTGTGTGTGTGTGTGTGAGAGAGAGAGAGAGAGAGAGAGAGAGAGAGAGAGAGAGAGAGAGGGAGAGGGAGGGAGAGAGAAGGAGATATCACAAGTTTCCATTGCTGGTTCCCAGGCCATTAGCCAGACCAGCCCAACCCAGCACCCTAACAGCTTCATTTGGAAGAACTCAGTGGTACTGATGAATCTCTTGTGGTTGAGACCCAGGGGACTGAGAGCTGGACACTATTGCTATCAAGGAGCACACTCTGGGGAAGGAAGGCAGCCACTAGCACAGTGAGAAAGCTATGTATGTCCTCTAAGCATACAAGACAGTCCGTGACCATGACTGACAGATCAGGAAGCTGTAGATACGCAATCAAGAGGTAAGACTCAGGACCAGGACAAGTGGCCACCTGGAGAAACAGGAGCAGGCCTCAGGGCAGCCAGGAGCCTGGTCCTCCTCAGCAGCAGCTTAGAACTCCTTGACATACTGAGCAACGTGCTCATTTGCATATTTTTAAGAAAGCTAAAATAATAAAACAGGAGCCAGAAGCGGGCCACCGTGTGACCCCAGGAGGCTAGAGATGGAGCCAAGAGCGGCTTCTGCAGGCACTGGAGACATGACCTGGCTCCAGGAAAAAAGGGAGGATGTGATGAGGTCAGCTCCTAGGTCTCACACCAAGATCACTCATAAACATGCACACACACATACAAACATAGATAGATAGATGATAGATAGATAGATAGATAGATAGATAGATAGATAGATAGATAGGCACACATATATACCCACACATATAAATACACACACACACACACACACACACACACACACACACACACACACATATATATATATATACACACACATGCACATGTAGACATACACACACATAGCAGTGCTACCATTTCCACAGGCAGCTAGGCACGGCCAAGGACACAGGAAGCTCACCAGATCTCCAACAGAGCCCAGTGTGGGTGACACCCTCCCCTGCTGGGCACTTGGAAGACCGCCTCTGCCTTGGCCCAGAGGGTGGATTCCATGTTGTTTCTCTGTTGGCATTCTATAATTCCAAATAAAGAACCAGTGTCTAGAATGGACGCACCTCTACACAGAGCTTAGTGAGGCCCCCAGCATCACAGAGACCCCACCATATATATCATCAAGATCCAGGTCACATCTAACTCCTCTCCTCAACCCCAGAGGAGGATACCTCAGACATCGAGGGGTCCCTGGAGTCCTGACAGGACCCCAACTCACACTCTGAAGGGACACTAGCCACTGGAGCATGTGGCTCTGGCAGGCCTTCCCTGTGGAGACGCACAGAGGTTTCCTAGTGAGAACTTACTCAGGGTCCAAGAATTTGAGCTTGCTTTACCCAGCAGGACTGCATAAGGGGATGATTTGACCAGAGGCATGGTTACCAGGTGTTTGGAAGGGTCTACACTTGGCTGTGCAGTGTGCTTTGATCTTGAAAGGGGGAGGTCTTTTGCCCCGCCCCTTGGCATGTTATAAAAAGCTCTTGAATAAAGCTTGAGTTGGCTGGGTATTGACCCAGGGCCCTCTTGAAGCTATCCTGTGTCTCTGTCTTTCTTGTCATCTAGATCTATCTTTCTAATACTTCCTCATTCCTCTCTCCTCCTGTCAAGAGCCCTTCAGCAGGCCGGAGCTGGTCTCTGATACTTGTCCTTCTCCTCCATCCCCTCAGCCATGATAAAATCTTTTAGGTGACATTCCTAAAGCTAGACACCAAGGTCTATTTATTCCCTTATTTGGCCACGTCCTTCCCCTGAGGCTGACTGCCAAGGTCCAGCTATTAAAGTATTGAAGTCCAGCAATCAAGAGCGCTCTTGTGACTACCCTAATTAACATATCCAATCAAAATCAACCACCTCATCCTAACACAGGGTTTCCCTTTTTACCTTTATAATCCACCATTTGGGTCACATCTGTCTCCTCTCTGTCCAGAGGCGGTCCTTTGTCCCTCCAGGAAAACACCCCCATCCCCCCTCCCTTGTTCCCCATCTCCTTTACCACCATATCCTCACCCATTCTAACACAGACACCCCCCCTTCTCCTCCTAAAAGTTACATCTGCAAGGTCATTTGCTGCTGTTTTATGCCTGGGTCAGAAATCAGCCACTTGACATTTTCTTCCTCTCTTAATAAAGGATCTCTGTAAACAGATGTTTGGGTGTGGTTTGTGCCAACTCCGGGGTCCAGGAAGAAGCCCCCACTGTCCGGGGTCTCCTTCACACTCCCTGGTGCCATAGTTGCTGCCTTGCTAACAGTGGTAGAGTTTGTACTTGCTCATTTCACACATGAGGGATGTGTCCAAATGCCTGTGCGGTGCACACATGACCAAGTCCCCATTACACTGCAATGCAAAGGCTGCCACATTGGAATGAACGTTTTCAATGTCTGTTCCCTGAACTAACATGCTGTTGTAGAGCTATTCAGTCAGAATTTTAACATTCCTTGCTAGAGGTAGGGAGGAGACAGCCAAGACTCCAGAAGTGAAGGAAACATAGAAGTCTCCTGAAGTAAACAAAACTTACAAGGCTTAGGATACACCTGAAAATTATAAGACTTACAAGGCAGCTGCCCAAGGTCCTAAGGTTATAGAAACAGTAGCAATTGCTGGGGAAGGGAGACTGACCCCGCCCTGCTGCCAGCAAGGCATTCAGGGAGCCCCAGGGATACGGCTTTTGTGAGGCTTTTCAGTTAGGCAGCTGCCTGGGTCAGCCATGTTCCTCTAAGCAACCCTTCACTCATACTTACTCCTATAAGTAACCCCAATACACTCATTGGTTCATTAAGCTAGACCAAAGTGGAATTGTTCCATTGGTCTGTGCTCAGTGACCTGTCTGGAGTAGACAGACTTTTGCTCACACAATACCTGGGTGAGAGAACACCCTCCCAAACTGGCACCACCCACCCCACCCACAGCACATGCAGAAACAGCCCCAGCCCCACCAGAAACTTGGAGAAGAGCTGCAGCAACATAAAACTTTACAATCAACAGCAAAGTCACCATTGTGGCCATTTCAGAGCATACAGTTCAGTGGCATTGAGTCCTGTCACACCTGTATAGCTGTCACCACTGGTCATCTCCAAGACATTTTGCTCTCTTCTCCAAAACTCTGTCCCGTTAAGCACTAACCCCAGACTGAGGGAATCAGTCATCTTTGCCTCCCTAGTTCTACTCTTCTAGATTCCTTATGTATGCACAGCTGTGTGGTATTTGTCCCTTGGGATCCGGCCTAGGTCACTCAGATCTGTGTTGTAGCTAGTATATGAATTCTGCATCTTGCTAGCTCTGGGAAGTTTGGAGCATCCCAGTGAAATCTGTGTGTTATTTTTATTGTCCTATTCTGGTCACATGAACACTTTCACTAGTAATGAGTTCTCCACTTTCTATCCCAAAGATCTAATGCTCGAAGGTGGCCTGTGGGTCGTCCTCCTTTGTCATGTACACTGGACCTGAGAAAGGCAACACCAACTTCACTGGACCAGTCAGGTTCCCAAGCCCTCTTCTCCCAGACTGACCCCACCCCCTGGGCCCTGATTGCCACGTTTTCTCCCAAGCAACACCCTTGAACTATAACAACTGTGCACAATGCACACACTCCTGTCAAAGTGATGCCACCTCAGTACCAAGTTGTTAAGAAACAGACAAGGCAGCCCGGCCTTGCCCTTGGAAATGTACCTTCTCCCTGGGAGGCAGACTTACAACTCTAGACAGACAGACTGTTGACCCACTGACATAAGCAAAGGGAGCCATAGGAATCTAGTGAGAAGGAGGGCTTGGGGAAGTTGCCAGGACCAGAGAAGGCATCCAAGGAGAGGCAACCTAGCTTGGATGTGAGAAAATGTGAGAGCCACGACAGAGTAAAGGCAGATGGGGGCAAGGAAGATGATGGTAGATAGGGCAGCCTATTCTAACCGCAGTGGGTGCTGGGAGGTAGGCAGGCAGGCAGGGGTCCGAACTGAGAGGTGCAGGTTGAGACTGGGAAACAACTCAGTGAGTATGGACCTTGTCTCCTGGGAATTCTCCAAGACTCTCAAGTAGGATCTGATGCCAGACAAGGCTGATGATAGGCAAGTTTATGGCAAAGGAGTACTGCCCTATGCCGGGGAGATCTCAGTGCCCTGCATACTAGAAGAGCAGTGAGTTCTGAGCCTACAGAAAGCAGAGGGGAATGATAAGTTCACAATGCAGGCTCAGTGAGTGACCAATCAGAGTCAGGGGACCAAGAAGAGTCACAGGGAAGAGCTGAGCTGTCCTTAGTTGTCTTTGAAAATAAAGTAGCTCTTGGGAGAATCAGATGATGCAAACCAGGGTATGACTCAGGCAAAGAGGCAGAGTGTGGTGACATTTTATTTGTACTCTAACAAATAAAACTTGCCTAGAGATCAGAGGATAAAGCCAGCCACTATATTAAACACAGAGGCCAGGCAGTGGTAGCACACGCCTTTAATCTTAGCATTCGGGAGGCAGAGATTCATCTGGATCTCGGTGAGTTCAAGGCCACACTGGGAACAGAGCCAGGCATGGTGACACATGTCCTTAATCCCAGCACTAACCATAGAGGTCTGGAGGTCTGTACAAACAGACAGGAAGTGATAGGGCTGGGCAGAAAAAGGAAGTGATGTAGATGGGTGCAGAGAGGAAGTAAGATGGCAGGGCACAGAAAAGTATACAGGCGTGAGTATACAGGAAGTAGAGCTCTTGGGCTGAGGATTTCCTAGAGGTAAGAACTTGTGGTTTAAGCAGGGCGGTGGTGGCGCACGCCTTTAATCCCAGCACTTGGGAGGCAGAGCCAGGTGGATCTCTGTGAGTTCGAGGCCAGCAGCCTGGTCTACAAAGCAAGTTCCAGGACAGGCTCCAAAGCTACTGAGAAACCCCGTCTTGAAAAACAAAAACAAAACAAAACAAAGAAGAGGAAGAGTTCTAATGCCAGTAAGCTTGGAAAGTCCTGTAGCCTTGCAGCCCTTCCCTGGCTGGCAGAGCTTTGGTACAGATTTTAAGATTGTGTGTGTGTGTGTGTGTGTGTGTGTGTGTGTGTGTGTGTGTGCTGTGTGGTGTAAGAGTGCTCACAAAGGCCAGAAGAGGAAGTCAGATCCCCTGGAGATATAGTTACAGATGGTTGTGAGTCACCCAATGTGGGTGCTGGGAGCCAAACTTATATCCTCTGGAAAAGCAGAAAGTGCTCTTAACCTCTGAGCCATCTCTTCCGCCCCCCTGGTACAAAGTATAAAACACAGCAGCTAACCCATAGCAAGTGCTACAGATCACAGTGCTAGTGGGCTGGCCAATCCTGAGGCTAGATGTGCCAGAAGCAATAACATGGAGAAAGCCCAGGGCTCCTGCTTCCCGATACTCTGATCCCCAGTTTTTACCCATTCCAGTTCATCTCACAAGTGTACATGGAGAGAATGTTCCAGGCATTTGGATCACCCAAGAACAAACCCAACTGAAATCCCCCCATTAGCACAAGGGTGGAGCCAGATAAGGAGTAACGGAAGTGCTACAAAGCACTCTGAAAACAGCACAAGGAAGAGGCAATGGGGCCCTCTGCATAGGTGGGGGTGGTACTGGAAGAAGACCTCACAGAGAAAGGGGACACCCAAACCAAGGCCTGAAGGAGGAGCTAGGATAACATTCTAGACAGAGGGAGGACTCTATTCCAAGATCATACATCCACAGGGCAGGGTGGGGAGGGCAGAGTCCCTGTGGTCTCCAAATGATATTATGATCCTGCCGAGCACACCACAAGTGCCAAATAAAGACCTCCCCAAGGCTGAGTTTTCAGGCTTAAGATCCCACCTGCCTATAGCACCATGTGGGCCGTTTGAGCATTCTTCATTCAGCCCTGTGGCGGCCACGCTGCCACCCCAAGGATCTCAGCCCTGGGAGCATCTTTGAAACACACCTCATTATGAACAGGTATAAGGGACTTCCAAGGCCTTCTCTATAATTAGGATGAGCAAGGACAATATTTATCCCTAGGGCCCCCAGCAAGCCTCAGCGACAGCAGTGGGTCCCTCTGTAGTTCCTATACCAACATCTATATGTGGGCTGATTACAACAATTAATTTAATAAGGATCCTTCCACACAAACAATGTATCATTTTATTAGCAAACTCTATAAATGTCAATGGTGCAATTCATTCTTATTAATTTTCTAAAATGAAATTAACAGTAGCTGCAAACAGAACTTGCATTGCCTTGCATTCAGCAGAGTATTGGTGCCATTAATTCCTTAGTATCAGGAGACTGGCTTGTAGGAACTCAGCAGTTAACTGCACCAATTAATCTGAATACTGGAAATGGTGGGGGAAGGGAATCCAAACTCAACTCAACAACTAATTTAGGAAGGTCCTTGAACAACCAGGGCAACTTGTCCTCCTGGGACCAGAAGCTTTCAAGCATAAACACGGAGCAAGTATGAGAATGTAACAGGAGTTCACATGTTCACTGTGCCTGGAGTAAAGAAGTTAGACTCCCAGAGCCTGAAGGATATCCTGTTGATGCCTCCAAGGTCCAGGCCTCCAGCAGGCTGGGGGAATCCACTCACAGACAAGTGCAGTGGTAGCCTGTGACAGACACGGACACTCATCCCTGCAAAGCAGGGTCACAGATGTTATCTCCCCTGTGACGCTCTTGATGTCTCAGGAAAGACAGACAGGACAGGAGCTCTACTTTCTAATAAAGAAGAAAAAAGGGGGAAGCAGGGCATGGTAGCACATACTTGTAACCATAACACTTGGATAACTGAGAAAGGGAAGGAAGAAGTAGGGGAGGGAAGAAGAGAGAGAGGAAAAGAGAGACAGAGAGAAAGGAAGAGAGAGACAAAGAGAGAGGGAGAGAAAGAGAGAGAGAGAGAGAGTGCTTTTTAAGAGCTTAATGGATTTTCACAATGTTACAGAACCAAGCCTCAAATACAAATCTGTCAATACAGGATCTTAATTCCTTCTCTTGCTTCTCACATCCCTATACCTCATAACAAGAAGTCTCTTGATCCATTATATTCCAAAAAGTCAGGGTCCAGTATGACCAGAAGTTATATCCTCTTCTCAATTGACCTCCAAATTCCTGGGCTGAATGAAATGTGAGGGAAAACTCCAGCCTTTCAACATTCTAAATTACTGTTGGCACAGTGTGCATGTGTGCATGATCGCCATGTTCTGGAGACTTTCTCTCTGTCTCATAAATAGCTCTGTCCTCCTGCTTGGATTCAAGGAGTGTGGTAGCTGATATTATTAACCTAACAATCTAGAATCTACTAAGAGAAAAATTTCTGGGTATGTCTCTTAGCAAGTTCCTATATTAAGTTAATGGAGAAGAGAAGACACACCCTAACTGTGGGTGGTATCATGCCAAGGGCTGGAGTCCTGTACTGCATAAAAAGTGAGCTGAGCATCAGCATCCATCTCACTCTGCTTCTCAAAGACTCACCCTTCTGACACTGCCATCTTTGCCATGATGGACTGTTAACCTCAAACCCTGAGCCAAAATGTGCCTTTGTTTCCTTAAGTTGTTCTACAAGAAACTAAATGAATGTACCTTGTTATGTGAAGGAATGTTCTAAAAGCCAGAACCCATTCCAACATTGCTCTGAAGGGATGGATGGGCCAAACTCAGGACCAAGGGAGCAGAGAACCCATCTCATTCTGATCCTGGTTCCAGTTGACAATGTCAAAGACTTTGGTGCTCGTCCATGATTACAGACTGAGAACTCCACCTATTCGCCTCAACCATGTAGTCAGCGCCCTGCAAGCTACCTTCCATCTAACATAAGCACCTGGCCCTGTCACTGCTAATAGAAATGCTGTGGCAATTGGAAGAGAGTGGCTGCAGATCTCTGATGATTTAACATGTAACCTATCAAAAATAAAAACTTAAAGAGTTGGGCAGGAAATAAGATGCTGTCTTTAAAATGAGCCCCAAATCCCTGGCTCACCATCCTTCACTGATAATAACGTCACTTCCATGGGCAGGACACGGGTCGGCTATATTTTCACCAATTTCCTCCAGTCCCAGGTGGCAAGAGAAGTTAAGTGTTTGTGGCAGTTAGTGGGTTCAAGGACATTTACTACATAATATTTAGCCATTGCTCCTGATTTGGGAGCTCTCTCTCCCAGCAATCAAGAGTAACCCGACTTTATTGATGTATAAAACACACTGAGAACCAAGCAGCAGTTAAGCTCGCCTTCCTTTTTAAAAAGTATGTGTCACTGATGGCAGGTGGGCACTTTCCCAAAATAAACTGCCCCTGCCCTGAACCTGTCTGATAAGTTTCTGAACGCCTGGCTGAGAGATGGAGCCCAGAGCCATCCCATGGAATGTTCTGACAGCTGTTGCCCAGCATCTAACCCTTCTTGTTGCGTTCACTGCCACCGTCTTGGACCAATTAATGAGCGTCCCCTTCACAGGCCATCGAGCACAACATGGCACTGTCAACTCGTCACCCTGCATTGAGTGGCCGAATCTGGAAATCTACAAAATTCAAGCATCTGGTCTCACCATACAGAGTTGGAAAACTGTGATAGCCAGGACATTACCTTGTCTTAGGGGATGTGGTTAGCCATTCTTCATGTTTCTCAAATGTTATTAAATAAGCCGCAATTTCCTGAAACAGAAAAATAAAAAGATCATGATAACAATTAGTTCATGTTGGACCCTGAGAAGCAGAAATAAAAAAGTAGTTATTTTCCCCCCAGCTGTTGTGCATCTTGGCCTGGCTGGAACTTGGACTTTTCTAGAAAAATTGTTGACCGGGACTCAGCCTCTCTTTTGATTCCCTGAGTCCTTTTCACTCAACCAGCCACACAATCACCATCAAAGCCTGGGTTTCAAAAGAGGAGTCAGTAGCAAGGACAAAATATTTCTCTGTGGAAGGAAAACATCAGAAACCCTTTGAGATCCCAAATGCCATTCATCTGAGGGAGGGAAGCACACGCCAACAGGTCCTGGTGTACGCTCTGTTTCTCTGAAACAGGATGTCTTTCAGCTTCCTCACTAAAGAGCTGCGTCTTCTCAGCTTGACTCCAAACTCCCACCCTGGAGCCAAATCACAGAGAGTCAGAGAGAGAGAGAGAGAGAGAGAGAGAGAGCACTTTTCCCACTGTTAACTTGATTTATTGAGCAGAGCCTCAGAGAGCCAAGTCAGCTGAGTTTCAGGCAAAGATGGAAAAAATGCAAGCACCTGAAGGTAAATCAAATATTTATAAAGACACAATAACATCATCACAGATAGAATTACTGATTTATTAATAATTTCCACAAGAAGCCAGTGAGTGACACAGCATAAGTCATTGCCCCATCTCTCAGGCATGACATGGCCCATTACGCCCAGATCCAAACAGATCTGCTAACATGAAATTGGCTGGGATAGTAAGTTAATTAAAGTCAGGCTAGCACACATTTCCCTTGATCTTGGTGGCAATATGACACAGAGATGCTGCCATGGACTGTCAGGGAAACGCACAGCATGGGCCTGGGGCTCCCTCTCAACTCTGCTGCAGCTAGATCTGCTCCGAGCTCCTTGGAGTAGAGTGGACCATGTGCCCAGAGACCAGCAGCCTCGAGGGCTTAGACATAATGGGTCTGAGCCCTGTGACCAGCAATGACCCACATGGCCTTGGGGAAAAGGAAGAGACATTCTCAACATCAAGTATACAGGTCAGTTACGGGTAGAAATACGACCTGCCATGCCATGAAGACCACCAGGGCCAGGGAAGACCAAGACCCTCTGTAGTCATAGTGAATGGCCATTGCCACATACATTGGAACCAAGAGCCCAAACCACCACAGCCTGGAAGAATGAACCTTACAGCAGAACCCAGGAAACAGCAGCTGGTGACAGGAGCAACTGCTTCCTTGTCCAAGTTCCTATCATTGACTTTTAGCTAGAGAAAGAATGAGCCCACTGGGCTGTCACTCCTGAGCCTCTTTGAGAAAATCCTTCCCTGGGGTCTCACCATAGGTCAATAATCCCATGTCCGGGCCAGCCCTGCTTCTCTCTTCAGGACAGGACTAGCTGTCCATCTTCTATCCTCCCACACCACCTTCCTCAGTGCATAGGATTCATCACTGTGTGTCCTATTATTTGTTTACTTGGGTAGCATCCTCACTGGACCATGCAAGAGTAAGGGCTATGTCACTGCTGATGCATTCACAGGACTTAAATGTGTCCTGGGCATAGTAGAGAAACCTGAAAAAGATGTCTGTTAAATGCAGGATGAGTTGGTAGATGAGTGAGTAAATAGGTGTGTGTGGGGGAATAGGAAGTTAACTAATTAAATAGGTGGGTGGATGGACATGTGCACAGATGGATGGACAGGTGCACAGGTGGTTGGACAGATGTGCAGATGGATGGACAGGTGCACAGGTGGATGGACAGGTGTGCAGATGGATGGACAGGTGCACAGGTGGATGGACAGGTGTTCAGGTGGATGGACATGTGCACAGGTGGATGGACATGTGCACAGGTGGATGGACATGTGCACAGGTGGATGGACATATGTGCAGGTGGATGGACATGCGTACAGGTGGATGGACAGGTGTGCAAGTGGATGGACATATGTGCAGATGGATGGACAGGTGCACAGGTAGATGGACATGTGTACAGATGGGTGCACAGGTGGATGGACAGGTGTACAGGTGGATGAGCATGTGTGCAAGTGGATGTACAGGTGTGCAGGTGGGTGGACAGGTGCACAGGTGGATAGACAGATGTGCAGATGGATTGACAGGTGTGCAGGTGGATGGACAGGTGCACAAGTGGATGGACAGGTTCACAGGTGGATGGACAGATGCACACGTGCACAAGTGGATGGACACGTGCACAAGTGGATGGACAGATGCACATGTGCACAAGTGGATGGACAGATGCACAGGTGGATGAACAGGTGCGCAGGTGGATGGACATGTGCACAAGTCGATGGACAGATGCACACATGCACAAGTGGATGGACATGTGCACAAGTAGATGGACACATGCACAAGTGGATGGACAGATGCACACGTGCACAAGTGGATGGACACGTGCACAGGTGGATGGACAGATGCACACGTGCACAAGTGGATGGACAGATGCACAGGTGGATGGACAGGTGCACAGGTGGATGGACAGGTGTGCAGATGGATGGACACGTGCACAGCTGGATGGACACGTGCACAGGTGGATGGACAGATGCACAGGTGGATGGGTGGGTAGATAGGTGAGCAGGTAGATGGATGGATTGATAGGTGGGTGAATGAGTAGATGGTTACGTAAGTTGGTGTACTGGTATGTGGGTAGATGGGGAAAGAAGAGTGGACACTGTAGAAATAAATATACATTCATAAGTGAAATATGTATGTGTCTGTGTAGCAGTTCATGTGTGTGGTAGGATGTATATATATATTTACGACTGCAGATAGTGAAGTGTAAGATGAAAAGCTGCAAAACAGTGGTTCTGGAATTAGGCCTTGCAGTTATTTAATTAACTGAGTTGCCACAGAAAGGCAGCTCAACCTCATTGCAAAGTGCCTATCTGCTGTAAGCAAACAGACCTGGCCTTGAGTTCCAAGTCTGCCAAAGATCAGCTGCCTCATCTCAAGCACATTGCTTACTCCACTTTACAAGGAGTGGCAGTTCTTATATCACACTGACAGCCATAGCATGTCTGTGGACAAAAGCTTCCATGGTCAGCATTACAAGGTCTACATGGTGTGACCTACCTGTTCAGAGCTCCCCCCCCAAAAGAGGTAGCAGGTGCCATTATGGTCCAGGCCACCGCTGGGTTTATGGAAATCTCTCCCTAGCCCCTCCTCATCGCATCCCCCACTCACACTCACACTCACACTCACACTCACAATGGATGGTAATGACAGGACGACTGTTCAGAGTTGCTGGATTCAACCCTCGCAGTCAACCATTGCATCCCATTTGTTTACACAAGATGCTGAAAGCAGACATGGCTACCACAGGCATGGTCAGCCACATGTTAGGTAGCAGCTCTCTGTCACAATTTCAGCATTCTTGGTATCCAGAGTAGCCCACCATGCTGACCAGATACCCCATGTAATGACTAGTTTTTAGGTCAGCTTAGCACAAGCTGGAGTCACTTGGGAAGAGGGAGCCTCAGGTGAGAAGTGTACCCCACTAAACTGAGTGGTACATTTTCTTTACTGATGACTGATGTGAGAGGGGCTCGGTGTGTGGTGCGTTCCTGGGTGCTATAAGGAAACAAACTGCATAAGCCACGCGGAGCAAGGCAGTAAACAGAAGTCCTCCACAGCCTCCGCTTCGGTTCCTGCCTCCAGGTTCCTGCCTTGACTTCCCTGGATGATGGGCTGTGCTATGAACCGGAAGATACATAGACCCTTTCCTCCCCAAGCTGCTCATGGCCGTGGTGTTTTTATCACAGCAATGCAAACCTTAAAACACCCCAGATCCCTCCCCTGGCCAACAATCACACCCGAATGACCCAGAAGATAAGGGTGCATAGTACATCCCAACAGCCTTACATTTATCACTTTTCTCCACAGACCCACACACATGCTCCCACCCACATCCACCAAAGCCTGGTAGGGTTTCCCACTGTTGCTGTCCTCCAAAAGGGAAAATCTCTCTGGTCCCTTGCTGCACTCAGGTTCTACACTAAAGACACTCAACACCTACTGTGTGGCAGCTCAGGAATAAGGGCACTGTGGAGGCTATATAGCCTCTGAACTCACAACCAATGAGGGGAGAAAGACATGTCAGCAACAGAACAGTCACCCTGCTACTGCAGGGCCATGGTGTGTTCAACTGTATAGCCAAAGGGTTACCACAGGCCTACTAAGCCAGTATGCAGACAAGCAAAGACCAGGAAATCACGCTCAGTAACGAGCTTCCTTTGTCCACTGGCCACTCCCTCCTCCTCCATCAAGGGAGGGGTGGGGGGGTGTTTCTCCTAATCTGTGACAGCTCCCACATGGCCTGGAAGAGCACCCATCCCACTTAATACCAGCTGTTCTGAGCAAGGAAACTAAATACTTGTAGCCAGGTCCTGCCTCTGCATGGTCAAGATGACTGGACTTGACACCAGGGAGCTGTTGCATGCTGCTTCTGGTCTCCACATGTCCCAGAAACATCTGGGTCACCTATCTAACCCCAGCTTCATGTGATCCAGTCTTGACAGCCCATTGCCCTTGCCAGAGTTCATCCTTTCTCTCCATATAGGCAGGCAGGGGCTGGATGGTGCCCTCTCAAAGTTTAGGAACTGGCTGAGCAGATGAAGACACCAAGGAACCAAACACCCTCATGGAAGTTGGAGTTCAACGAGATAAGGCAGTGTAAGAGCCATGGAAATTCGGAATACTGGGCATGGAGAGCTGGCTCAGCAGTTAAGTGTACTGCTCTGGCAGAGTAACTGAGTCCAGTTTCCAGCACCCATGTCAGAGAGATCATAACTATAACTCCAGCTCCAGGATATCTGACATCCTCTGCTGGCCTCCACAGACACCTAACTCATATGTATATACCCACACAGACACACAGAAAGACACACTGTAATAAAAACCATTTTTAAATTAAAAAATACAGACACTAACATTCATAGCAGTGTTACTCACAAGAGCTTAGAAAGAGGCGGAGGCCACCCAGTCTGCAGATGGATGAATGGGTCTACAGAGGGTGATCTCTCCAGAAACATAAACCAGAGCAAAGTCCTGTTCCAGAGGGCTATCACATGGACATACCATAATGAAGGCACATGCTTCATAAAAGCTTACCACAACAGGCCATGCGTTAAGAATGCTATTAGTGAACTATGTAGAACATCCCAATCAATTGGCAGAGGATATAAATGTGTGGTTATTGAGGGCTGGAGATGAGGGGGATGAGTGGCTGATCAAAGGACATGGAGTCTACTTCTGGGGCTGGTACAGATGTTAGGAACTAACAGGAGTGTTGGCTGCACACCACTAATGCTACAGAGCAGCCGTTCTCAACCTGTAGGTCATGACCCATTTGAGGGCCAAACGACCCATTTGAGGGCCAAACGACCCTTTCACAGGAGTCGTTTAAGAGCATCAGAAAACATAGATATTTAGATTATGATTCATAATGGTAACAAAATTACAGTTATGATGTAATGAAAAAAGTAATTTTAAGGTCGGGGGTCACCACAACATGAGGAACTGTATTAAAGGGTTGCAGAAATAGGGAGGTGAGAACCACTGGGCTAGAGTTTATATAAGTAAATTTTATTGTAATTTTTTAAGAGCAAGAAAAGAGTTTATGCATCCAGCTAGATGTGGCAGGTGATGGAGATACCAGCCAGCCCTGCCTACAGAGCAGACCTGGACTGAAAGGGCCATCTTGGCACATCTACCGGCTTCCTCCAGGCCCCTGCTATCCCAGCATCCTTCACTCATCCCAGATCCTGCATTGACACTAGGAAGAATGACTCCACTGTCAAGATGAAGAAAGTCACGGCAGGCTCCAAAGCAAAGACTGTCCAGCTTGCAGATTCTAAATGCTCACTTTGTCCTTTGGATGTTCAAATAGAAGAACTGCTGCCAAAGCACAGTGCATGTGTGGCCAGAGCAGGGGCAGCAGCCTGTGGGAGACAGAATCCAGTTTTGTGGACTCCGCTTTGCATCAGCAATGGTCCCTGCCATCAGGAAGGCAGAAGGGTTGCCCCAGGGGTACTGTCGTGAAGGGTGAGGGTACAGTACAGCTCTTCATCCCACTACCCAAGCACATCATCCGGGTGTCAGTGATATCCTCAGGGTCTGAGAGGACTTCCAAGCTATGGTAGTATGAGCCAGTGGGCACTGCTATGCTGACTTGGATCCTACAGCTGTGTGCCTCCTTGCACCTGCTCACGATTTCTTCCACATCCCCCCCAGATCCTGGTCTCTCTGGGGAATCACCAGGCTGTCCTTCACTGCACAGTGGTCTGCAGCTTCAGAAACCTGCCCTGCAAGGACCATGGTACTCTAGGACCCCGAAAATATAGCACTCTCTGTTATATAGCTTTGTGTGGAGAATCCAAATCTGGGTCCCCATACAGTCATAGAGCCCTGGAGTTCTTGGATACAAAGGTGACTGGTGACCCCATAGAAGGCTGCACAGGGGTATGCAAAGTTCTTCTATGCACAATAAAGACACAGAGAGCCACACTGGAGCCTCCCTTAGTGCAGGGGGAAGGGGCAGAGATTGGCAGTACAGGCTGTTGCTGTGGGACACCATGCCCATGCAAAACGCTCTACAGAAATGCCCACCCAGGGAGGCCCCCAAACAGCTCAGGGCCCACCCTCAGCACCGGAGCCCCACTCTCCAACAATGAGTAGCAGGGCCATATGCCACCGTGTATCATCCTGAAATTTCAAGGAGCTACAGTTTTTAAAGTTAAAAAAATTGAGAACTTTAATAATAGGTTTTATATTTTAACCCAAATGTATTCAAAATAGAACTTCCCTAATTTTAGAAAGCAGTCGAGCTGTCTCCTATTCTTCATACTGTTTTCTAAACCTGGCATGCGTTTCCATTCCAGCCCACCTCAGTCGGGCTCCGGGGCCAAACAAGGCTGGTGTGTGGGATGGTGGCCCTAAATAGACACTGTGGGAGCCTGTGACAGACCGAACCTTCTGGCAGTCAGGTGGAGTCCGGGTGGGAAAGAGGGGGCCACCATTACCAGACACTTCCTTACATCCAGGGCTCACTGTCACCTCAGGTCCCCTCAGAGTGGAGAAGCTGTGTCCTCTGGGGTGTGAGAGCCCTCCGCCTGTCTGGTGGAGAACATAAGAGTCTGGCGGGAGGTGCTTTATAGTGCTGTGGGTCTCTCCCCAGGAGGCATACACACACACACACACACACACACACACACACACACACACACACACGCACACACACACGCACACGCACGCACGCACGCACGCACGCACACACTGTTTGTTTCCAGTCACAGACAACAGTCCAGCAAAGAGGCAGCAGCTTGCTTTCCAACAATCACACTGAAAACAGCTCTTCAGAAAAAGGAGAAGTCTTGCCCAGGCAGCCTGCCCATCCCCATTACTCCATCTTCAGAACACATGTTCAATGTCCGGGAAGTAAAGGTCTGTGGAGAGGTCCTTAGTGCTTTCTGTTAAACAACTCTGATAACATGTCCATGTCTGTAAACATGTATATATAGTATATTGAGTATGCTTGTGTGTATATGTTTGAGTAGTGTGTAATATATGTGTGCATATATATATTTGAGTATATGTATGTATGTTCATGTTTGTGTGTGCATGTGTATGCTTAGGTATGCATGTGTATGTGAATGAGCGTGTATTTGTGTATATGTGTTTATGTGTATTGGGGTATGTATATATTATGCATATTGGGTAGTATCATATATATTTTTATATGTATTTGGGTATGTGTATTTGTGTATGTTTCAACTGTGTATATGCTTGTGTGCATATATTTTTTTCGTATATATTTGGGGGTGTATATATGCACATGTGTATGCATATATGTTGGTACATGTTTGTTCTATAGTCTCCTGAGCCCCGGTAATAAAAACATCTCTGTGGTCTATACAGTCTCAGCTACCTTTTGCATAAAAAATGGGTTTTCAGCCAAGGGGTAATTTTAAAAGTTTGGTTTTTATGAGAGTTCTACACAAGGGTTTTATCTGTGAGGACGGACACTGAAGGGAATCGGCAGTGCTCTGCGAGCAGCTGGCCCCAGCATCTGCTGGAGCCACAAAATGCAATTATATTACTCCCAAATGTGAAGTAAAAATATCTTGTTTCCAATACTCTTGGTTTTAAGGCTCATACCGAGTGTCCTCTGGGCATTTCAGTGGTGCCAGCTCTCCGTGCTATGTACTTTATTAGGGATGTGTGAATGTCATATTAATGACTTCTAACCAACATGTTTACAGTGCAAGAAAATTTTCCCAGAACCTGCCACTCACTGCACTTCACTAAAAATAATTGGCCCTAATTTAAATAAATAACCATTCAATACCCCTTCCCAGCGGCAGTTCTCCTGAATAAAGCTAGTAGGTCCATTTCTGTGACAAGGATTCCACCTGGGTCCAGTGGAATAGAGTCCCATCTAAACTCTCGGGACTGGTCCTCCTGTCAACAGCCAGGGCATCTTGCCTTCATGGGATCAGGCCCATACCTGTCTGGAATACTCTGGGTCTCCACCCACAAGTTAGACCAACACCCCAACCCAAAATGATGAGCAACCCTATTAGAAGCAATGAACATATGGACTCATGGGTTTTCTCATTTGGTTTCTCCAGGGTGTGTGCCATCATTCCACTCAGACACGCCATGTGACACTCATAGTGACGGCTTCTGGGAGACGGTGTCTGAAAGACTTCCAGGGTGGTGTTGAGCTCAGAGTTCATGCCTAACAACCTGAACTTCTGTGAAAAACAAAGTCTAGCACAGCCGTCTGTCTGTCGTGGGGGATGGGGAGGCATGCGGTGGCTTTCCCAGTGCCAGTCAGTGAAGAAGTAATGAGCCAAAGACAGTCAGAGACACAGCAGCAGCTCACACCATCACAGGCATGTCTCCTATCTACAACACTTACTTGGTGAATTACTGAGGGCCCACTGAATACCAGACACTGTGTCCTAACAGTACAAAGGGAAGTGAGTGATGGTCCGTGGGAAAACAGCTGGGAAGACAGGTGGGGCTGTGGGGTGCAGGGCTACCTTGTCAAGTGCAAGGCCTGTGAGGAGGTTCCATTAGCAGTATGAACAATGAACTCAAGCTGAGGAGAAAGGAAGGGAAGGTTGAGCCAAAGACTAGCATTTGGACAGCTCCAGAGTGAGCAGGGGGCTAGTGGCAGAGACTTTGGGGCAGGAAACAGTATGTGGACAGACAGGAAATGGGAAGAGTAAATGTGTTCAGGGAAACATCAGCAAATGAAATAGCAGGAGCTGACAGGGTCTGGGGAAGATGAGCAGTACCTAAGCAGGGGGGTGTGGAGGCCCCAGACTGGGGAGCAATTAAAATGCCAGGCAAGTGGAGTCTCAACCAGGAGAGCTGGAGGCCAGGAAGGCTTTCAAGCGGAGGGGAGACATAGAAGGAGACATGCTTTGGAAATGTCACTTTGATGGCTGTGCAGCAGAGAGAAGACTGCTGGGAGACTGTGATGACAGTCCAGGAAAGGGACGCGGGCTCCTGAAACATGGCAGGCAGAGGAGAGAACACAGCACAAAGTGAATATCTATAAAAGAGAAGCCAGTGTGGGGTGGCAGTGGCACATGCCTTTAATCTCTGCACTCGGGAGGCAGAGGCAGGTGGACCTCTGTGAGTTCAAGGCCAGCCTGGTCTACAGAGTGAGATCCAGGACAGGCACCAAAACTAGAGAGAGACAGAGAGAGAGAGAGAGAGAGAGAGAGAGAGAGAGAGAGAGAGAGAGAGAGAGAGAAGCCAGTGAGATTGTGGGACCCTGTTGACCGGCAAGTGGCATAAGGGACAGGTTTGAAGCCCAGGGCACCCACAGGCAGCCTTGTGGCTGGACCCACAGCGTCTGGCTGGCTTCCATGTGATGTTTCTCTCTTTTCTGCCAGTTGAAAGACTGGGTTGGTAGAGGGGAGCTTTTCCCAGATGCTCTAGAAAAACAAAGTCAGGCACCAGTGGGTCTTCATGTGTCACACCTACTGGCTGGTATAGAGGAAGCCCATGCCCCATGGCTGGGCCTGAGCTCTATGCCACTGCATCTACACCAGCTGGCTTCCTTTACTAACTACATGTTACACGAATTTGATCTTAAGGCTCCTGCTGTGGCAGTTATGACACTGGAGACTGAGTGGGTTGGAAGACCATGGGCCAACAGAAGCTATCCAAAAACACAGCTTAGAATGCAGATTTTAAAGAGACCAGAACATACCCAAACACTTGCCATTCCTTAAGTCAGTAATCTATGCTGGTTTGGAGTGATCAAGAGGTTAATGCACCCCAGTCGCTACCTTAATGCTATGCCAATTGCCTCATTATTACTCATCTCTCTAAACTCTAAGTTCGCCCTTCATCCTGCTCATGGATGCTGAAACTGGGCCCTGGAAACATTTCCCCTCTGCCAACTTAGGAAAATGTGAAGATTTATAATTAGGGAGCCACAGGGAGCCAGGAAGATCATTCAATCAGTGAAATATCTGCCACATAAGCATAAGGCTCTGAGCTTGGACAAGAACCCCTCTTTTAAAAAAAATTAAAAAGTTGGACATGGTGCTGTACACTTGAAATCTCTGTGCCAGAGAGGTGAGGACAGGCAGATCCCTGGGCTTATGGGCCAACTAATTTATCCTACTTGGTGAGTCCCAAGCCAAGGACAGACCCTCTCAAACAAAAGGTAGACAGTACCTGAGGAATAGTACCCAAGGTTGTCCCCTGGCCTTCATATTCATATACACACATACACATACAAACACATAAACAATGACTCTGTACAATGATAGAGAGGAAAGGCACAGCCCTCCAGTTCCTGTAAGTCTAAGGTGATGTTACAACTTTCAGCACTGTTACCTAGAGATGGGACCCAGGACCAGGCAGGTGGCACAGCTGTAGCCACAGGACCTAAGCCATCCACCACAGGCTACCTCAGCCCGCTCTTTGTCCATTGATGTCCTCAAGAAGCAATGGCCACTTCTGCACACCTTAGTTCATCTCCTTGGCAATAGCATGTTCATTTGGAGATTAGGCACTCATTTTTAAAGGTCTGGACTCCAGCCAGTGGGGTGCAGGAAGAATCTTTCAACCATCTACTGACTCTCCATCCATGGGCTAGAGGTCATACCTACTCTCTTGCACCTGATACTGTAAGAATCCCTAGGACCATCTTTTATCCCTTTGAGGAGTCAGCCATCTTCTACTGGGTAGATTTATTTTATATATTTGTCTATTTATTATCTATTTAGTGTGTATGTGTAGTGTGTGTGTGTGTGTGTGTGTGTGTGTGTGTGTGTGTGTGTGTAGGTGCCCATGGAAGTCAGAAGAGGGTGTTGGATCTCCTGTAGCTGGAGTTATTTATGGTTGTAAGCTGTCCAACATGGATGCTGGGAACTAAACCCAGGTCCTCTGCAAAGTAGTATGAACTCTTAGCCCCTAGGCCATCTCTCCAGCCCTGGGTAGCAATTCTTCACATCCCTGCTAAATAACAAATGTATGTCCTGAGTGGATCCTGGCCAGTGTGAGAACCGTCCCCAGCACGGGGATGTCCTATCACTGGTGTCCTCCATCACTCTGCTTTATTATTCTAGGATAAGGCCTCTCACTGAACCAGAAGCCAGAAGAGAGGCTAAAGCATGTGGTGGAAATGAGGAGGGTGACATGCCCTTGGGGAATTACCCAGTGTGTCCCGGTGAGTCTACAGCAAGCTCCCTCAATGTCCACCAGATGGTAGTTTGAGGCTCCTGAAGGGGCGTGTGCCCCACTCTAGAGCTTATTAGCTCTGAATCTACCTACATGTAGATAAAGAGCATTTCCTCTAGATAAGAAAGCTACTATTTCACATTCGGTCATCACTCTGTGCCTCGGCTGGGACAGCACGATTATAATGAAGTTAGTAATATATGTAGATTCTTTTTTTTTTTTTTTACATTTTTAAATAATTTTTTATTTTGTAATTTAATTTAATTTTACATATCAGCCATGGGTACAACTGTCCTCCCCCCACCTGCTCCCACCCTGGCCTTCCCCCCAGTCCACCCCCCCATTCCCATCTCCTCCAGGGCAAAGACTCCCCTGGGGATTCAGCTCAACCTGGTAGGTTCAATCCAGGCAGGTCCAGTCCCCTCCTCCCAGGCTGAGCAAAGTGTCCCTGTGTAAGCCCTAGGTTCCAAACAGCCAGCTCATGCACTAAGGACAAGTCTGGGTCGCACTGCCTGGGTGCCTCCCAAACAGTTCAAGCTATTCAATTGTCTCACTTATCCAGAGGGTCTGATCCAGCTGGGGGCTCCTCAGCTTTTGGTTCATAGTTCATGTGTTTCCATTAGTTTGGCTATTTGTCCCTGTGCTTTTTTCAATCTTGGTCTCAACAATTCTCGCTCATACAATCCCTCCTCTTTCTCGCCAATTGGACTCCTGGAGCTCCACCTGGGGCCTGGCCATGGATCTCTGCATCCACTTCCATCAGTTATTATATGAGAGTTCTAGCATGACAGTTAGGGTGTTTGGCCATCTGATCACCAGACTAGGTCAGTTTGGGCTTTCTCTCAACCATTGCCAGCAGTCTACAGTGGAGGTATCTTTGTGGGGACCTCTTTAGCACTTTGCTTCTTCCTATTCTCATGTGGTCTTCATTTATCATGGTCTGTTATTCCTTGTTCTCCCTTTCTGCTCTTGATCTAGCTGGGATCTCCTGCTCCCCTAAGCTCTCTTTCCCTCAAACCTTGCTCTTCATTACCCCCACTCATGTCCAAGTTGTTCATGTAGATCTCATCCATTTCTCTGTCATTGGACGATCCCTGTGTCTTTCTTAGGGTCCTGTTTTCTAGGTAGCCTCCCTGGAGTTGTGAGTAGCAGTCTAGTCATCTTTGTTTTACATCTAGTATCCTCCTATGAGTGAGTATTTACCATGTTTGTCTTTCTGAGTCTGGGTTACCCCACTCAGGATGATTTTTTTCTAGATCCATCCATTTGCCTGCAAACCCCATGATGTCATTGTTTTTCTCTGCTGAGTAGTACTCCATTGTGTATATTACCACATTTTCTTTATCCATTCTTCAGTTGAAGGGCATCTAGGTTCTGGATATTACAAACAATGCTGATATGAACATAGCTGAGCAAATGCCCTTGTGGTATGATTGAGCATTCCTTGGGTATATGCCCAAGAGTGGTACAGCTGGGTCTTAGGGAAGATGGATTCCCAATTTTTTAAGATGTAGATTCTTGATATAGATTAGAGATCATTGGGTTAAGCCATATTGTATGTGTGTGTGTGTTGTCTTATATATGTGTGTATATATTGTCATATATGTATATATATATATATATATATATATATATATATATATATATGGTTTAATAGTTTAATATATATTGTCTTGTGGGGTGTGTATAGCTACATGTGTCCATGTGTGTTCACATAGTCAGAGGATGAAGTTGCCTACTTCCATTGTTCTCTATCACATTCCTTTACAACAAGGTCTCTCACTGAATAAGAGGCTCACTGCTTAGGGTAGCCTGGCCAGTTAGCAATCTCTTGAGACCTGCCCGTCTCTGTCATCCTACACAGACATGAATAGTCATGCATACTTCTGACATGGGAGCTAGGGATTTAAACTCAGGACCTTACACTTGTACAACAAATGCCCTTATCTGTTGAGCCCTCTCTCTAGCCCCAAGAGTTAATTGTGCTTAATCAGTTTCATTGAGGTGTAATTTGCATACAGTAAGATGCATCCTGCTTTTAAATGTACAATCAGTGAATGTGAACATTCATCTCTGTCATCACATTCAAAAACCTTTACAGCATTTGCAAGGATCTAATTGACTTATTGAATCTTAGACATGTACATTCTCTCTCTCTCTCTCTCTCTCTCTCTCTCTCTCTCTCTCTCATACACACACACACACACACACACACACACACACACACACACACTCCATTGCTGGCTGACTTGCACAGTAGCTGATGGGAAGTCTGCAGGAGGTGTCTCTCTTTGGCCTCCCTCATCTGTCTTTTACCCTCTTCTGTCTGATAAGCATCTCCCTCCATCGCTGACAAGACACCTTTCTGTAGTTTTCTTCACATTTCTTTTGTTTGCTGAACCTCTTGAATCAGTGAGTTTACTTCTTTACTCATCAGCCATTGCTGGGTTCTGTTCAGTGCTGGGTTTAGAATCCAGGGCCTGAGCACACGCTAGCCAGGTTCTCTACCACTGAGCTACCCAGTGGTTTTGGTATCTTTACATTAGCAGTACAGACTAATCACTGTGACAGATTTAAGATTCTCATGGATCCACTCGGGGCTTATCACTAACCTTTATATAAGGTAAAGGTAGGTTCTACAAACCTGTCACCTAGAAATATTTCAGCCCAGTCGCTGCCATGGTTGGACTTTGCTGAATGCTCCAGGTATTCAAAGAGAACTTAGCAATCTGGTAGTCAAAACTGAACCCCTCAGGGATAAGGGGGGTTCACTTGACAAAACACTTGTCTTGTAAGCATGGAGACCTGAGTTCAATCCCTAGAACTCACATGTTAAAAAAGCCCAGGGTTGGTGATGTGCTAGTGATGGAGTACTGCTGGAAATGGGAAACAGAAGGACTCTGGGACTTTCTGGCCAGCAACCCAGCCTGCATGATGAGTTCCAAGCTGGTAGACCCTGTCTCACAAAGAAAAAAGGATCAAAACCTGAAGTTCTCCTTTGGCCTACACACACACACACACACACACACACACACACACACACACACACAAATGCTTACTTCCATTCCTACTTGAACCCTGTGGAATTTTTACCTTCCAGCATCCAATTGCTCTTTGTACAGTCTGTTGAGTTTCACCTACATACAAACAGGCCAACAGAACAACCCAGGGAAGCCATGGAAATTTCTGGAACAAAGCCCACTCCTACTTAATAGTCTACCCTGAGATTCTGACACCTCAGCCTCTCCAGTCTCTGCCTTATGTCTCCTCCACTGATCAGGATCTCCACACTCTGCTTAGGACAGTACCCTGATCCCAAGGGCGGGAAATGCAAAGAGCTGCATGGCTCACAGTCTCTCAGTAGCTGTAGCATGGCCCCATAGCCCAATTGCTAAACATAGTTTTTTGTGCATCGTGCCCAATTTCATCACAGCAAGAGAGCAAACCTGGTTCCAGCTATTCCAACAGGGCCAGCAGCAAAGGCTTTGTTGTAAGTTTTTACAGATTTTACTGACTCCCAGGCAGGTCAGCCATCTTTGGGTAGAGGATATAGGTTGCCTCAAGAAGCAGGGTAAAAACCTTAAGTGTGCCAGGCGGTGGTGGTGCATGCCTTTAATCCCAGATCTTGGGAGGTAGAGGCAGGCAGATCTCCATGAGTTCGAGGCCAGCCTGGTCTACAGAGAGAGATCCAGGAAAGGCGCAAAGATACATGGAGAAACCCTGTCTGGGGAAAAAAAAAAAAAAAACCTTAAGTGTACCCTGTGGTCTCAGAGAGAGCCTGTCACAATGCCTTTGGGGAGCTAGACAAGTTTGAGTTCCCAAAAGTGGAACAAGAGATAGTATCAGGCATGACTCCATGCTGCCCCTGCCTCCCCCACCCCACTAGCACCTGTCTGTCACCAGTGCCCCCAGACAAAGATGCAGACTTAATAGGTTCTGCTCAAGAATGGGAAGAGCCCAAAAGAGCAGAGCCTGTTGCTTCTAGAGCCGTGATGTAAACCTGAAGAGGAAGCAAAAGCTGTGCTGCACGAAGCTGGCTGCTTCCTCAGCCTTGGCAGGAGTCTGTCTGCACAGAAAGTGTCACCAACAGCCGCACCCTGCCAACTCCCGTTAAGAGTGAGGGACAAGGGAAATTTGCTCTATAAAAATGGGATGCATCCACTTGGGCTTTGTGGAATCACTTCCCTTTGAGATAAATTCTGAATTCTTGGCTCAATAAATCAAAAAGTGTGTGTGTGTGTGTGTGTGTGTGTGTGTGTGTGTGTGTGTGTTCTCTTCCCACCCATAATGGTCTGCTCTAGCATATTAATCAATATATCCCCCTTTGAAATGGTTTTCCATCCCACCACTCGGGAGGAAGAGCCAGGCGGATCTCTGTGAGTTCGATGCCAGCCTGGTCTCCAAATCGAGTTCCAGGAAAGGCGCAAAGCTACACAGAGAAACCCTGTCTTGGAAAAAAAAATGGTTTTTCATCACTTAAAGGGGTCAGAAAAACCTTGAAGTTTGTCGACAATAACTGGTTCCATGGAGGCAGCAGAAATGGATAGTGGATCTTCCCACCTCCAAGACAAGCAAAGCCTCACAGGACGTCCTCACAGGACGTCCTCACAGGACGAACACCAGTGTTCATCTAAAACTGCACCATCACCCAATAAGACTAATAAAAAAAAAAAAAAAGAGAGGCAGAAGCCATCTTAAAATTAACTCTTCTAAGATACAAGCAGAAAGCATTGATCAAAAGCTCCTACCGTCCCTCCCGGTCGACAGCCCCAAAGCCATCCTAACACTCCATAATGGAATCCCATTATCTACAAAAGAAACTCGTTCCAGAGGAGAGTCACAAACAAAGAGAGAATCAAAGGAGGGTAGCAAAGGGGGAGACTCACACCACACACTTCCCTTGCCACACACATCCCCTGTCACACACCTCTGCTCCTGGAGAAGGGGCATAGCACTCCAGCTGAGCCAGACACGAGTGTGCAAAAAGACAGCTCATTTCTGAAGTTGCAAAATTGAGCATCAAGGGAAGGCACAGCCTAAGGGAAGTAGGACAAGAGATCCTGCTTCTCTCTTTTCTTAAAGATTTATTTTGTTGGTTTGCTTGTATGTTTGTGTGTGCGTACATGCGTTCTTGCACACCAGAATAGGAGCTGGATCCCCTGGAGCTGGAGTTACAGGTGGTTGTGAGCTGCCCAGTGTGGGTGCTGCAAACCAAACTCTGGTACCTTACCCTGTCACTAGAATGTGGAACTCATCATTTATTGGCTAGTTCAGGACCCCGTAAGCTCCAGGGATCCTGTTATCTCCACCACTCCCCACCCCCCATGCAGCACTGGGGTTACAGGCACACATGTGGCATGCCTAGATTGTTATGTGCATGCCAGGGCTCTAAACTTAGATCCTCAGGCTTGTGCTGCGAGCATGCTTACTGTCTGAGCCATCCCCCCAGATGCAGGGCCTGCCTTTCTCTGTACAGGAGAAAGCTGAACAGATGTTGACTGTGCAGAGTGAGAAAACAGGCCAGACAATTACCTACCCCAACATTCCAGAGGTGTCTGCTTTAGGAAAATATAGGGGTTTCCACTAAAGCAGGGAGCAAGAAAGATTCATTAGCAAACACCTCAAAACCTTAATTCACACTTCAAACAAACAAGTTAATTGTGTAGCTAACAGAGTGTGACTTGATTATAGGCCACCAGTGGCATTAATAGATGAAAGGTGTTTGGGTTTCAATAGTGTTTGAATTTCATAACCCGCCTGCACGAGGGGAGGCAGGCTTAGACACTAGCTCCGTTTGCTAACACCTGTAATCAGGAATCCCATGTGGAAAGCAAGCACCCAGATCAGAGCTTCTGGAAGCAAAGAGCAAACAGAAGGAGAATTCATGAATTGTAGACAGGCAATTTCTCTCTGCTGCTTTGAAGAGGGGCTGAGTTTGGTCTCCGAAGACCCTAACATATGCAGAACACAGCCTTTGTATCTGACTCACAACTCAAATGGGCCACTGTGAGGTGGCTGCAGAGGGGGTCCCCAGAGGGGACAGCCATGGGACCAGGTGGCAAACATCAAGTACACACATCTTGTTCTAGCTGTGAATAAACTGCCTCAAGTTTCCTATGGTGGGTCTAGAGCTCAGACCCTCAGATTCCATCAAAAGGCTAAAAGCAGGGGAGAGGCTGGAGAGGTCGCTAGTTGAAGAGGCACCCGAAGCACAAGCATGGGGCCAGCACTCACATAAAACTCTGGGTGCAGTAGCACGCACCCACAATCCCAGTGCTGAGACAATGCAGAGGAAGGTCATTCTGGGGTGACTGGCTTGTCAGTCTAGGTGAGTAACCAAGCTCTAGGTTCAGAGAAAAATGCTGCCTTTTACTAACCTGGAGAATGATCAAGGCAGACACCTGAGGTCAATCTCTGGCCTGTCCACACACACCCAGGCACCCACAAGCACACTTGTACACACACACACACACACACACACACACACACACACACACACACACACACAGCTAAAATGAGCTGCTTTCCCTCTATCCTCACTTTCTGATAACATTGAGGAACCAGATTAAGATAAGGAGTGGAGCACTCCACAGTGCATCACACCAATCGGCATGGCTGCTGGGCACAAGCCTCAGTCAATCAAATCCATCTTTGTAAAGAGATAGTGCACGGAATGTCAAAACCATAAAACGGGTCCTGCTCTCAGAGGGCTATAATCGGGTGGCACTGGCAGAAGGGAAGCCTAGTACCATCTTCAGCTTTTGTTTTTTGCTTTGCTTTCTTTTTTTCTTGTATGTGTGCATGTGCCTGCTCCTGTGTGGGGGTGCACATGTGTAACAGTGCATGTGCACATATGTGAGCACATGTACAACATGATATAGAGGCTGAAGACAAGCTCCGGTATCATTCCTCAGGGTCCATCCACCAATTCAGCTGTGCTGCTTGGCCAGTCAGCTCTAGGGATCCTCCTGTACCTGCCTGTGAGTATTG
Source organism: Onychomys torridus (assembly GCF_903995425.1). Lineage (NCBI taxonomy): Eukaryota > Metazoa > Chordata > Mammalia > Rodentia > Cricetidae > Onychomys > Onychomys torridus. Next base: position 163,108,708 of record NC_050444.1, read on the forward strand.
GGGCTACAGGTATATGACACATCTGTATTTTTTTTAAAAAACGTGTGTGTTGGAGGTGACGCTCATGTCCTCTTGCTTGCATGGCAAGCACATCATCCACTGTCTTTATGTGAACATGGGTTTCCAGCAAAGGGAGGCCCTCGTAGTCCAGTGTGGTCTACGAAGTCAATGCCAAGGATTTGCAGACATCTGTACCCCAGAGAGCCACCCGGATGCAAAACCCATCCTCACTTGCAAGTACTTGAAATTCCCTGGGGATCTGAGTCCTGCATTTGGGGAAATGTGAGCCTCTGAGATCTCGGCATTCTCTCTAAGGTTACAGCCTTTGAAGGCAAGACACCTCAGTACAAATTCTAAGGCCTCTCAGAAAGAATGCCCAGGCCAGACTTCAGGCTAAAAAACCTAATTGTGAGAAAAGAAGGAATGCGCTGTCCCTGGTCCTGAACCATCAGGGCTGCTGCCCCTGGTCCTGAACCAACCCGGAGCGCTGTTCCTGGTCCCAAAGCAATTGGTGGTGCTGTCCCTGGTCCTGACCCAGCAAAGGTCCGGTGCTGTCCTGGCTCCTGGATAACACTGCCAGAGACTGTGATTTGTAGGAGTGGAGTTTTCTCACACCTGTGACCTGTGCACACTGGGCACACACCTATAGAGGCCATAGGAAGGCGTAACATGACATCATGTCCACCGGAAACGTGATCTCACACTGAACCTAGAGCTGTTTCTCAGCTAGGGTGGGTGGGCCCCAGCTATTCTCCATGTCTGTTCCCCACAGTGCTAGGGTCACAGGCACACACATCCATGCTCGGCCTGTATGTGGGTACTGGGCATCATGACTTCAGTGCTTGCACAGCTTTAATCCACCAAGCCATCTCTCTGGCCCGGGTGGCTTTTTTTTGTAGGTCTCAACCCATCAATGAGTCCTGAAATTATTCAAGGTACACATGGATCTCTCCAAGTCAAATGGAGTGCAGGAGAACGCAATTGGAAAGAGAAGGTCAGAGGGCACACACGCACTGTTTTCCTGAGACTCCTGTCCAGGTATTTCATTCCAGGTGAAAATATAGATGTGTGGTCTGGGTCAAGACATAAAATATATTGTTGACTGCTTGCCAAGGACAAAGTATTGAAAAATTGCTTCTCTGGACTATAGTTGCTGTGCTATGTTCTTGAACATGAAGACCCCTAACCCTGTGCCCAGAAAATAGCCAAAATGTCAGTTGAGAGGTGGTGGTCATTGAAAACAGGATATGATCCAGAAAAGCACAAAAACCAGGACTTGCAAGCCCAGGAGCTGGAGCAATGAGGAGTGAGGAGCGGGAACTGCTGCTTTTGAACCACAGTTATCAACATCATGGGAATTTTTCCCTCCTGCAGAGTTGGAGTAGAAGGCAGGCTTCCAACTCTAGTCATAGCTCCATGGTGATTTCAAGAAGGCAGCTGCACACCGTCCTGCCACATGCAGCCCTCAGGCAGAGAAGGTGCTGGCTCCAGAGTCCTTGCCCTCTGTTCCTCAGGCTCAGTGGAAGGCTTTGGTTTAGTGTTGAAGGCATCACCGTATAGTAGCAGGGACAACAACTGCACCTTTACATAACCTGTTATGGGGCTTAAGTGAACAAATTCATATAAGTTACTTAAAAACAGGACCTGGGGCTCAGTACTGGAGCAAAAGGGTTAAATATTACTAGAATTTCACTTAGCTACTAAATTAGAATGGAAACTGTATAAATCCTACCTTGTCCAGCTATTTAAACCATTTGTGGGAGGCTGGAGAGATGGCTTGGGTAGGAGCATTAGTTGCTCATCCAGAAGACCCAGATTCAATTCCTGGCACCCACATGGCAGCTCACAACCATTTGTAACTCTATTTCAAGGGAATATGACCCCCTCTTTTGGCCACTATAGGTACTACACATGTGTGGTGCATATATGTGCATGCCAGTAAGCAAAATAGCCATACACATCAAATAAAAATTTGAAATATAATATGGGCTGTTCAGAGGGTGGAGCAGGTAAAGGCATTTACTGTCCAATGATATCAACCCTAACAACCTGTGTTCAACCCCCTAAGTCCATGTAAAGGTGGAAGGAGAAAACTGACTCCATTAGGTCTCCTCCAAACTATATACACGCTCTGTATCATCCCCCACCCCATCACACACATGCATGCATGCATGCATGCACACACACCATACACACACAACATGCATGCACACACAAGCATATAGCCCCTTACACACACACACACACACACACACACACACACACACACACGCACATGCACTAAATTTTAAAACCATTGAGGGATACTTTAACACTTATGAGGATATTGAAAAAGAAAATTCAATAAAAGTTGTGTAACATAATCTCAAACATATTTTTGAAGACATTTTGTGAGAATATTAACAGTGGTTGGATTTGGACATAAGTACTTAGATCAATTCCACTTCTGTACACTTTCTTCTATTTTTCAATTTTTTTCTACAATTAGCATATGTTTTATAATTAGGAGAAAACTATACTTCAAAGACTCTAACTCAAAGTCAAAATGGCTTTAATCTTGAAATGAAAATGTGCCATTCTGCAAGGCATGCAATAAAGCTGGGTAGACAGCTGAGGAAGTCTGTGTCTTTCCTTGAGTCCATAGTACAGGATATTTGCTGACCCTCTGATCTCTCAGTGACACTTCACAGTGATTAAAAATGGAAATTTTACCCCAACTTTTGATCTACTTCCAATCCCAGAGTAACAGTGATAACCCTAAAAGACCCAGGATCCAGGAACCACAGCTCACCTGCCCACCCCTACATCCAAAGGACCCGGATGCTACTGGGAAACATATCTCAAGCCAAGCACTGAGCTCCCAATAGCATCTCATGTAACCTTGCCATAACCGTGGAGTGGGTGTTGACCCTGACCCACTTCACAGACACAGAATAGAAAAGTTGAACATTTGGTCCCCAGTAGGTGATGATGTCTAGGAGTTGTGGAACCTTTAAGGGGTGGAGCCTCACTGGAGGAGATCTCAGAGTGGATAATCTGGAGGTCATACAGCTGCCATGTTCCCTAGTCATTCTCTGCCCCTTGACTGTGGACACAATACAACTAGGCTCCTAGAGCTCCTGCCGCCATGCTTTCTCCACTCTGATGTGCTGGACTCTGAATTTATGATCCAGAACAGACCCTTCCTCTCAGCCCCCACTGTGTACTTACTCGGTCACAGCAACAATAACTATAACTAGCACACTCTACACAAACTGACTCTCTGAAGACCTCCCTCTATACCCCTTCAGCGAGTGAATCCCACCCTACCAGTGGCTCCTCCAGCCACTCAAGAGTCCCACTGTGTCCTCTGCTTCTGTAGCAGCTACAGCAAATCCATTTGTTATGCCTTCAGAAATGGCCACCATCCAACACTTCTCTGCCTGCCACCCACTGGAACCCAGCCACAGGGCCTCTCACCTGGATGGCTGTGATGTCCTCTTCTCTGCTCTCCCCGTGACATCCCAACTCCCCCAACACCAGTCCTGTCTCTCTCAAAGTCACAATAAAGGTCTTTACAGTGGCCTTCTGGGCCTGGATGATGTAGAGCTTCTTACCTTACCGCCCTGCCCCACCTACTCTGCCCCTTGATGCCTCCTCAACACCTGGCATGTCCCACTACAGGACCTCAGTGTCTACAGAGTCAGAGTATGTCCTGGCTCTCTTCCTGCCTTCCTCTGGGTCCCAGCTCAGATGCCCCCTCATCGGTGAGGCCTTCACCAACCACTGAAGAAAACAGTGACATCTTACAGAGCCCTGGCCTCTTGGTCCATGGAGCTTATATTCCCATCTGATTTTCCGTGATATGCTGTGGCTTTTCTATGGTTTGTTACTGCCTTTCTCTGTCCTTACACACACACACACACACACACACACACACACACACACACACTGGAATGCAGACCCTCCCCCTCTCAATCATTGTTGAACTCCCCAGTACCAAATGAGTGAATGAATGAATGAATGAATGAAAAACTAAACCTAATTAAAATCATCTATTCAATAAATTCTAGGGTTGGGGATTTAGCTCAGTGGTAGAGTGTTTGCCTAGCAAGCGCAAGGCCTTGGGTTCGATCCTCAGCTCAAAAAAAAAATCAATAAATTCTAGTACTGTGTTTCAGAGTTACATCTTATACTTTCACACTCTACATCCCTCTGCCTCTGGTTACCAAGATGTGCTGCCTGAGAACCTCACAAAATCAGAGATGTCAGCTTGCATCCTTGGCCATAGAGGAGGCTACTGTGACCCTCCTTGGGGTCTGAGTGTGGTCACAGAGCCAGTCTCTATGCATATAAAGGTCAAGAAGCATGGAACAAGAATCTGCCTTTAATCCCACTGAGGCTCAGAAGATGCCATGAGTGGGCCAGCACAAGCTCATCCTCTCTGCAGGAGAAACTGCCACAAACAGGGACCCTCGTGACAGAGCCACAGGCCTCTCTACATCCTTCAAACACCTCCATCCCACTGCTCATGTGGGTAATGATCCCCAAACAGGAGACCACAGTGTGGTGTCAGCATGTTACAGCCCAAGCTCTTTGTTTTAATTGGCCCCATGCATTTCTGATTTTAGAGCAACCTTCACTTACTTGGTTTAAAAAGTCAGTCTCTGCATGATCCAATAGAAGCCCAGAGATTAGGTGAGGGTGAGTATTATGCACAGCATTTGTGCTTAATGGTTAGATATTAATTGGCTTTTCCTCTAAGTATGTAAATCATTTCAGTCTTTGTTCATTCTCCTTAATGAAGGAGCCATGCTCATCAGTGGTCCACATTCCACATCACCTTGTAAAACCACAGCCCATGTATTTAAAAAATAAAATAAAATAGATTTATCACAATTTGAAATACATATAGTCATTAAAATAATAATTAAAATATAACTACAAGCACAATAAAAGTTCCATGATAACAGCCTACACCTTAATGTATATTAATTCTCTTAATGATTTACTATATACATCTCACAGGGTCAAATCAATGTCTGTGCAAAAAAAAAAAAAAAAAATTCAATTAAATCCTATTCACTGTGTCTTTCAAGAGAGTCTATTGTTTGGTTTTGTCTCCTACCAGGCCATTTGTCAGTTGTTCTCACCCAAGATTACAAACAGAAAGGACATGACCCATCAAGGTCAGGAGGATTGCACCCAAGTCTGACCAATCCACCTTCACCATCTCCTGCTCATTTTTCACTAGCAATCTTGTGGAGGGGAAGTGCTGCCAGGTCCACATTCTCCAATAAGCCTTTGGCCTGCAGGCTGTGACCTGCACCAACACCCCCCCCACCCCCCACACCCCACACACACTGACTGGACCAGCCCAAGCAAGCTTCTGCAAGCAACAAACTCTGGCTGCCCCGCCCCCACCCAGAACTTCTTGCCCTAATGCACAGACCAGTCATCTTGTCCTCCCCAAGCTTACCCTCCCCCTAGGTTGAGAGCCAAGGGTAAAAAAAAATCTGCTTCCCCAGTCCCTGCACAAAAGCCAGCGGCTTACCAGGCTTTTCCCTTGCTTGAGTGCGTTTACTAAAATTAAAACCCACAGAGACTATTTCCATGCTTGGAGAAAGTGGACTGCCAGGGACAGTTTCTCAAAGCAGAAGGCTAGAGGTCAAACAAAGGCTTCCTAGAATCTCTTCTCTGGCCCCTCCCTGCCATCCAGCAGTCATGTGGTGGACAGTGCCCAGAGCCTCCCGGGCTCTGGTTGGAATTGAAGGGTCTACTTGCCCCTCCCTCTGTCACTGACCACTAGGGGGCAATCAGCATCCCTGCATTTGTAACCAGTGCGGTCCTTCGCTCCAACCACATCTATCTAGACAGCTTTGGGATTTCGAAAGGGGAGGAAGTAACACAGATCCTCCCTCTGCAGCAGGGGAGAAGTCCACACAGTGACAACCAGCAGTGTCACACCCATTTTGCAGGTGAAGAACACCGAGAAGCTGACTGACAGTTTACTTTAGAACCCAATCTTTAGAAAGGATACTGAATGAAACACAGCCAGAAGTGAATGTTGAATAGGCATGCTCTCTCACAAATGGCCTGGAAACGCTAGATATAACATTCCTTTTGGCCCTTCCCAGCTGGCATGGCAGGGGTTTGGGTGTATGTTTAAATGGCCCCTCTCACTGAGACGCCTTCACTCCGCTATCCCTCCTGTGCACAAGGCCTTGCCTCTCAGAAGACCCTTCCTGGTTCAGAGAACACTGAACCTGAGCATATAGAAGGTGGAGAGAGCTGGAAGGGAGCTGAGGAATGCAGCAGACAACAGAGGTTCTCATTAAACAAGATGGCCTCATGCTATCATCAGGCTTTACAAGATTCAACTGCATAGATAGATGCTGTTAAAATATAGGTGCAATTTAGGCCTGTGGTTAATACTGTTTAATTTTAGTTTGTACTGTTAGTATTTCCCCAAGCTGGCCGTGGACGGATTTGAATCTTGGCTCCAGGCTTCGCTGACTTGACAGATTCGCCTAGTTAGGGTTCCTTCTGCCAGGACCCTGTGGCCATGCTGGGCTCGTGGTCCACAGCTACCATCCAGGGTCCCTTCACAGACCCACACTTCAAAAGCAGGACACACAGCTGGTCCCCTCAGGGTGGAGGGCTGAGCCATGCTCTTGGCAAGACCTCTCCCTATCACCTCCTTTAGCTCACCCATTTGCCTATTCCTCCAACCTCTGTGCCTTGTCTGTGTACACCAGGCTGAGAGCACGAGATTCATGATTTGGAAAATTTGATCACATGGTCCTGGGAGGATGCAAGGCTCCAAAAAAGAAATCATATTTTCTATTCCTGGCTCCTCTGGTTAGAAGCAATATGGGCCCTGGGCAAGCCACTGCACATCTTATTTTGATCCCATAGGGTCTCTGTGAGGGTTAAGCAAGAAGCATGGAACTCCCTCTGCAGAGTGAGACATTCAGTAGGTGCTCAATAAGTGACCAGACCTACCTAGCCAGTGATAGGCTTCCCCTTGGCCTTTGGCTCAAAGAAACACTTGTAAAATAAAGATGTTTCCAGAAATGGGGAGGTATAAGAGGCCTCTGGGGGCCCTTGAGGAACCAGATAGGCATGCGATCTTCTGGATCTGGAGCTCTGAGAGACCAAGCCTTCTGCCAGCTTTGCCCCTCCCCTGTCCTGAGGTTCTTGAGCAACTCCCTGCAGAAGTCTGGCTTCCTTCTTTGCTGTCAATTATGTACATGAAAACACGTCAATAAATCCGCTCAGCTGGAACACCCCATAAACACCAGCATGTAAAAAGAAAGAGAAAAGAGATTTTCATGCCCGGCATGCTGAGCAATAAGAAAGAGAAAGAGACTGCTGGTCCCTTGGCAGCCCTTGAGTGGCCTGGAGGGTCTTGTTGTCAAGAGGTGCTCCTGGCACACTTACGAGATCCAGCAAGCTGGATCACTCAAATGTTGTGGAGCCATGAATTTTTCCCCATTCCAATAAAGTGCCTTTTACTTTATTTGTCCAGATTATGTAGAAATGGATTTTTCCATAAAAAGCAGAGCTCAGGAGACATGATGGATTTTCTCTGGCACCTCACAGGGGCATGTCTATGTCTACTGCCGTCCTCCCAGGCCAATAGCACACGCCTTGATCAGCCTGTCCTTCCTTCTGGCTGCTCATTGGCTTTCAATAATTTCTCAGAAGCCCATGGGTAGCCACTAAATTTAAACTCCTGTCCTGAAAACTCAAATTCAATTCAATAAGCGCTTATTGACATCCAACTGCACACGGGACATGAGGCAAGGCGTTGTGCTACACACGAGGCATTGGAGAGGAGCAGCCTCCTCACAGCTCAGCTCTGGAATACTCTCCAGCCTGAGCCCAGCACAAGGAAACTCAAGAAGGACTGTCAAAGGACATGAGGACATAAGAATGCCGTGCCATTCACAAGAGGACACTTGGGGCTGCAAAACCACAGAAAATTCTAACCTGGAGCATCTTGAAAAGAAAGACAGGTCATTTCAAGCCATGAGAGGTTGGCAGATACAGCTCACCATCAAGAACCTGAGGCTAGGGGGTGGGGAGATGGCTCAGTGGGAAAACTGCTTGCTCAACAAACATGAGGACCTGGGTTTCATTTTCAGAACCCACTTAAAAGCCAGATATGGTGGCACATGTCTGTAATCTCAAGACTGGATAGGCAGAGACAGGAAAACCCCCGCAGATCATCTGGCCAGCCAGTCTAGTCTAATTAGTGAGCACCAGGTTCAATGAGAGACCCCGTCTCAAAAGAGAAGGTTCAGAGCAACTAAGGAAAACACTGACCACCAACCTCTGGCCTCTATACGCAACTAAATGTGCTTATGCACAAACAACTGAAATCCTGGTGGCAAGAGTCAGAAGAATGGTGCTGGGTAAAGTGTGGAGGGTCATCTCTGTTAGACCAGACACTCTCGGGTGTTCTGAGAAACTATCAGAAGAGCCACACACTAAAATCAGCAAGTTTTTTCATCCTTTCCTTTATGTGTCCTTTGCAAGAATCATAGTACCTGGCATACAGCACCCACTCAAATATTGGATGGGTGGATGGAGATGAATGGGTGGATATCTAATTAAACCATGATAATGGGAACAAATTCAAGCGCATTTCCATTACCTTCTAGGGTTTCAGAGAAGCAGAGCAGGAAGGCTATATTCAAGAAGAAAACACATGGTGCACGCTGTTTATAAGACATGATCAGAGACAAGGGAGACAAAACGCATTCTCAGGGGTGCTTGGCCCTATTTGGCCAGCACTGTCCGAGGAAGAAAGGCATTGGATCTAAGGAGTCAGCTGAAAACTCTTCCACGTTCCTCCACAAAACTGTTCCAAAGGCCAACCAGCCTCATGGCTAGGTTTGTCACAGCAACAATCTCACTCATGGTATAAGTTTTCTGAATTCATTATCTTTCCTGTCATTGTGCTCAAACACTTGACAAGAAGCTAAAGAAGAGATGAGGCATCTCAGCTCATGGTTGGTGAAGATAGAATCTGCCAAGGTGGGAAAGCATGACAGCACGTTTTGCATGTAAGATGTCTCCCACAGAATTGTTATCTTTGAAGACTTGACCTCTGGCTGATAGCAATGTTTGAGAAGTTGCAAAAACTTTGAGGGATGGAGCTTAGCTGGAAGAGGTGGATATTGGGGTGGGCCTTGAGGTTTTCCTGTCCCAAGTCTGTTTCCTGTTCTGCTAAGATGTAAGCAGGTTCCTACCACACAGATCCCCTCTGCACCATGCCTTCCCCCACTGAGCTGGACTGCATCCCTTCAGACCAGAAGCCAAACTGAGTTTCCCCTTAAGTTGTTCCTTGCACTTGATCACAGTGACAAGAAAAGCAATGAATACAGAAAACTGGTATCAGGAGTGTGGCTGTTGTCGTGATAGACCTGACCACGAGGCTTATGGTTCTTTGGAAGCTTTTACAGGTAAGATATGAAATAGTTTGGACCTACAAGCTAGAGAAGTCCTAGAGTGCTGTGAGTATAGTTTAATGGGAAATTCTGGTAAAGTTCAGAAACTTGAAACAGCAATAGAAAGCCAGGCTTGTGAAGTGTTAGAATAGAAGAAGGGTTCTTAGCAGTCAGAATAGAGGCCATTCATACTGCATTCTGGCAAAACCTCAGCTTTCTTTCTATGTCTTGACTTTTGAGTAAGGCTGAATTCGCAAAGCAGTGGGCAAAGTTCTTTAGCTGAGGAAATTTCAACAGCATAGCATTCAAGCTGTGGCATGGTTATTGCTCCCCACTCTTAGTTAGATTTACAGTTGCAAGAGGCAGAGAAATGTGAAAATGTAAAGCACAGTGAGGAAAAAAGCATCCACATGGTAAGAGCCAGAGACGGGCAGACAGGCGAGCTCAGACAAAGCAGCTGCTGTCGTCAAACACGATAATCTCAAACCTTTGTCCTGGGACAATAAGAAATGGACCTTGAGAGAAAGACCATTGCATTCATTAAGAGTGCCAAGATATGACAATATAACTCATTTGACAACAGAGTTCCTGAACAAAGATGGCATGTAGGGCCCCCCATCCCAGCAAGTCCACATAGGTAAATGCATTTTCAGGCTTACCCATCAAGGCACACAAATGCAACTACAACTATGGTCCAAAGAGGGCTTGGCTTACCTCTTGGGCTGGCAGCAGAAATTGGCATTGTCCATGTGGTGCTTGTTTTACAGGAATGCAAGGTGATGCAAGCGTGTGTGAGTCATGGTGGCTTATGCCAGTGTTCTGGAAAGCTGGGTCAGACAAGCTGTAGCAGGTTAGATGAACTACATGGAGCTCCTGGGCAAGCTTTTCATGAAGCTGTGAAGTCTAAGTTACAGTGGAGACCCTGAGGAGTCAGACATGCCAGAGTGTAGGAAAGCTACCAAGCAACAGGCAGACACCAAAGGGGAGCTAGCCCAAGAGAGGGGTCATTGGGCTGCAGGCAACAGAGCTGGCAAGGCAGGACCGTTCAACCCTGTTGGAGCCCAGAGGATAACGCAACAAACCCCGAATGCCGGACAAGGAGCTGTTGGGTTTTGTGTTTACTCGGATGGATTTTGTTCTTATTTTGATGCTTATTTCCTTACTATTCCCTATTCTCTCTTTTGGAGTGGGACTATTTACTTCATACTATTGTAAATTGGGAGCATGTAACTTTAAAAAATAAATTATAGGGGATTACAGTAAAGAAATTGCCTTGAGTCTCAGAAGAGATTTGGACTTTTAAACAGCGTTGGAACTGTTAGGTCCATGGAGAGTTTTGACACTGGTGTGATGGTGCTTTTCATTATGAAATGGCTATGAGCCATGGGGATGAGGAGGGAATGTCACAGTTTGAATATAAAATGTCCCATGGGGTCATGTGTTTGAATACTTGATCCCCAGCCAATGGTGGTACTTTAGGAGGCTGTGGAAACTTTGACAAGTGGGGACCACATAAAAGTGGATCTCTGGAAGAGAAACTTAAGGTTTACACCCTGCTCCCACTCTCTGAACCATCTTTATCTCTCCATCTCCTGCAGTATGAGCAAGCAGCTACCACTTACTCTCACTGCCATGGAACTACCTGTTACCATGTCTGAGCCACCACGACTAACTGTATCCCTTCAAACTGTAAGCCAGAATGGCCCTCTCCCCCATTAAAGTACTTCTTGTTGGGCACTTGGTCAAAAATGAAGGAGCAAAGTACGTGAACCTTCCAGTCTCAGGAGGGACTTTTATTCCACTCTGCCTCTGTGTGGTGTGTCACTCTCTTAACCTGATCAGCTGTCTTCCTGACACTCCATGGAACCCCCTCATCACTTCCTTCCCAGCTCAACTCAGATTCTTCCTCCCCAGAGGCCCTGAGCAATCATTTCTCCCTCTCCTACACCCCTGCCTCCCTGTCTTTTCCTACATCCCTATCTCCCTGTCTTTTCCTTTGCTATACAGCATATCTCATCAACCAACTTATCCTCACTGTTTATTTGTTGAATGCTTACAGCCCTACCAGTGTCCTTCACATGAGCCACTTCTGGATGAGCTGGTTCTACAGGGGAATGGAGACCCTATGTAGGTCTTAAGCAATCCAATCACAAAAGAGAAGCCTCCTCCACCACACATTAAAACAGCTCTTTGTTATGTGTCCGTCTCATGGTGACCATTGCTCACCTCAAGTCAGATGTTGCTGGACTTAGGGTCAGACAGATTAACTTTACATATTTAAGGTTGGCTCTTTCTCTAAGTGAGATCAACTTCAACATTTGGCCATCTGCCTGTGGTGCAAGCTCTACAAAACCCACCCAAAACATAGGAATTGGGTGAACCATCTCCTTTGTAGAGATGACTGGAACTCTGTAGCTGAAGAAAGCATGTGTGTTTAGATAGTAGGCAAATGTGATCTCTAGGTATTCAATCAAAGTGCTGCTCAAAGGCCATATAAACCTACCCCATGCTCTTTCGATGGTATGGCTTACTCATCCATTTCAGCATTTGTGCTTCTTCGTGCTCTGTGGCTACTTGGGGTGGCTTACAGCCAGGCATCTCAGGTGAGATGCTGAGATGGGGGAAAGTCGTGATGACTCTGGGCAGGAGCCTCCGGAACAGAGGAAGATAACAAGAAGCACTGGAGGGAGGGGAGACAGTGTGTAGAACAGTGCAGGGCAAGAGAAGGGCAGTCCCTGAGTGTGAGCAGGGCTTGGAATGAGCCCCTACCACTCCATCACCATCTCCCCCTTTCCCTGACCTTAAGTGTTGGCACTTGCTGCTCCTCTTCACTCTGTCCTGCTTTCAATCCCACCCTCTCCCAGCCTGTGTCCCTAAGGGCAAGCTGCCTGCGATGACTTCCCTCTCAAGCCTGAGCTACTTCTCTGGGGACCTACCTCTAAGACAGCCCTCAACTGGTACCTAGCATCTCTATTAGGTGTACCAACACCTCACACTGGACACATCTGAAATCCATATTCTTATTTGCCTCCTCAGCCCCATGTGTCCCCAGGGTTCACCTGCTCAATGTGGACATTGATTACACATGGCAATCTAAAAATGTCATGGATTTCAATGCTAAAGATGTCTCCAAGTGGTCTACGTCTCTTCCTCTTCTCTGCCAGCCCCTGATCTGTGGCTGCCATATTCTGTTAGACAATAGTGGTCACTGCCCAATCAGTGCCCAGACTCATCTCATCCCACCCCCAGAGATCCAGGCCTTGGAAAACATCACTTTCCAGCCTCCCACACTGTCCTACTATACCTGATGGGGCTTCTGTGGCCTCCCTCAGCCTCTGGCATCATTTCTCTCCATGATCTCTGGGTTTCTGTCCCAAAGCACAGCATCCCTCTGTCTTCCATCTTTTTTCTCTCTCTCTTTCTCTCCCCACCCCACATTCTTTCATTCTCTTCACCTATAAGAATGATTTCCTGGTTGTGGTGGTTTGAATGTAATTGCTCCCCCATGAGCTCATAGGGAAGGTCACCATTGGGAGGTGTGGCTTTGTTGGAGTAGATATGGCCTTGTTGGAGGAAGTGTGTCACTGTGGGGGTGGGCTTTGAGGTCTCATATATGCTCAAGCCATGCCCAGTGTCTCAGTTCACTTCCTGTTGCCTGCACATCAAGATGTAAAACTCTCAGCTCCTTCTCCAGCATGTCTGCCTGTATGCCATGTCCCACCATGATGATAATGAACTGGACCTCTGAACTATAAGCCACCCAACTGAATGTTTTTTCTTTATAAGTTGGTCGTGGTGTTTCTTCACAGCAATAGAAACCTTAAGACACTGATACTCCACAAACCAAACCTCTGACCCTCCTTCCCAGCTCAACTCAAAGATTCTTCTTCCTCAGGGGTCAGCCCTAGGTGAGTACTCACTACCCCTCCTACCCCACACTTTTCATCAACAAAATTACCCTGGCTATTTATTTGCTGACTGATACAGATTGAACTGGGTCTCCTGACATTCATATGTTGAAGCATTAACACCTATTATGACAGTACTTGGAGATGGGAGTCTTTGGGAGGTCATTATGGTTAGATGAGGTCAGGATGGAGGCCCTCATGATGAGATTAGTGACTTTATAGGAAAAGAGAGGGGGGAGCAAAGAGTCCCCTTCTGCCTAGTTAGCTATAATGATCAACTTGGCATAGCCTAGTCATCTGAGAGAATCCTCAATTGAAGAATTGCCTAGATCAGACTGGCCTGTGAGCATGACTATGGGGGACTATCTTGATTCTTAACTGATGCAGGAGGCTCCTTCCCACCACAGACAACACTGTCCCAAGCAGGTGGTTCTGGGCTGTATGAGAAAGCCAGACCATCAGGAACTGTGAGTGAGCAAGCACATCCTCCATGGTTTCTGCTTGAGTTCCTACCCTGATTTGGACTATGAGCTGGAGGTGTAAGCTGAAATAAACCCTTTCCTCCCCATGCTGCTTCTGATCAGAGTGCCTTATCATAGCAACAGAAGGGAGACCGGAGACACCCCCCCCCCCCGTGTAATAACATGAAATAAAGCAGCTGTCAGTCAGGAACACAGTCAGCAGAACCTGGGTCCCGACCTTCCCAGGCCCCAGTACCGTGAGAAATCAATGTTTATTGTTCGCATGCACATTCTAGTCTGCGGCAGTTTGTCATGGTGGTGGGAGGAGACAAGTGCGTTGACTTACTTTCTCTCCCTGCCTCACTAGAATATAAACTACAGGATGCAGAAAATGCCTCTAACAAATTCGCCATTGTTTTTCCAGAGCCGGCAGGATGCTCAACCAAGGACAGGTGCCAAAAACACGGCTGCAAACTTGTTCCCCTGCATAGCTACAACGGACGGTGTGTGAGCAGGAAATGTCTAACAATCTGCATCCAAATGCAGACAGTAGAGCTGGGAGGGCGTTCTGGACACCAAATGGCTTCAAAACCTAAAGGGGGCGGCTACATTTCTTAAGAAATCTTTCAAGAGTCGCAAGGTTCATCTGAGAGGTGATCTTCTGTCTGTCTGCTTCCATCTGCAATGCAGCCAAGCAGAAGTTTCCTGAGGTGTGCTCTGCAGAACATCCTCTCCATGGAAGTGCCTCCAAAATAAAGGACAGGGTTGGGGGTGGTATGGGGTCTACTGTCCAACGAGCAAGCAAAAAGGCTGCACGCCACACTTGCTACCCAGAGCTATGTCTGATGGATCCTGCAGCTGGAGATGACCCTTGTGCTCCTCTTCCCATCAGCAACTCTGAACCAGTTTGAGTTGCACCCCCACAAAGACATATTAAGAGTCCTAGCCCAGTAGTAAGTATGCCCTTAATGGGCAGATGTTACCAGGTTAAGACAAGCTCACAGGCCCAAATTCAGTACGACTGTGCCCAAGGCCACATGAGTCAGGGACACCCCAGAAGGCAGCCAGCCACCTGAAGATGGGAGCAGAGGATGGAGGGATACAGCTGCAAGCCAAGGATTGCCAAGAGTCCGTGGCCACCAGCACAGGCTGGGAGGAAGTAAGAAAGGGCCCTCCCGGGGCCTCAGAGGGAACACTGCCCTGCCAGCATCTTGATTCTGGACATCTGTCCCCTGCAACCTGCAGAGAACACAGCCTTGCAGTTTCCTATGTCCTGCTCATAGGACTGTCAAGAAGTCACAGAGGCAAGCACTCCAGTCTGCCCTGGCCACCCACTCCCCAGCCAGAGCCCATACTTCAAACACACCTGGTTGGAGTCAGTGCCTAGGACATGTTGCCGCTCAACAAGAACGCCTTAGAAAATCTCAGGAGGCTCAAAGGTCCCCACACGCTGCCCTCTACAATGGCATCTCCATCGCACAGGCTGCTCCATACCAAACTATCTCTGTGTGGAAGGCTCCATGTCACACATTCTATGACATCACCTTGCCTCCTCTTTCTCCTCTCCCTCCTTTTTATATCAAAGATGTTTAAGTAACTGCACCATAGATCTCTTTGTAACTTACCCTCTGGATGCAGTTCATTACATAAACTCCTACAGAGCATCTGTGTGCTGTGGAGGGAATGCTTGACCCTTTTCTTCTGGACATTCTAGCACAGTCTGACCTAGGGCAGAGGGTAGAATTGTAGCTGAAATGTTGGATTCCTAGCCTGGCGCCTGTTCATGTGAACTTCGTTGGCAAGAACAGCTTACACCCTGCAGATGTACATGTGATCAGGTGAGGTAATAAGGCCCTAACCCAGGGACAGGGTGGAGAGGAAATCAGAATATTTCCCTCCCCCACTCCTTATGGTCTTGGCTCCATAGCAGGATGTCCAAAGATGGCTTATCTGAACCCTGCCTCCTTTCCACTGTGCCTTCAGCAGTCTCTGAAGAGATGGCCACGGCTTCCCACCATCTCTTCCCATCTGCCTGTCACCATGCTATCATGCCCATGCTCTGCCCTACCCCAGTGCCTTTACACAGCTGTTCCCTGTACTGAGAACAGTATTCCATTCTACCCTGGAGCATCTCTGAGCTCCTAATTTAATCTCACTTCTGCTCTTCTGAGAGGCCCTTCCCAGTGCTGAACACTCAACCCTCACCCTCCTGCCCTTGTGCCCTCCACCAGGATTAAAGTTCAAGCTATTTGATAACTGGTCCGATAGAGATACTGCTCGGGCCAGGGTACAGGGCACTCCCCCACACACCCACAGATGGAAACCTGTATCACTGGGTTGGCATTGTGGGAGTGGATTCAGTTGAATAGCTCAGGTCACCTGCGAAGACAAGCTAGTGACCACGTGTCCACCGCTCTGTGGAATGGAACAGGTCTCACTCCTGGGCCTGGCACAAAGGAACAGTGTAATTAACACTTGTCTGACTGAGCCAGACTCTTCCAGGCCAAGACAGAAGGGGAGGCCGAGGGGTTTCCCAGACGGTTGCATAAACTTGGGAGCCAAAGGAACCCCGCGCCTAGATAGTCTATGTGCTCAGATGGTGAGTCTGCCAGATCTCACAGCTTCAAGACCTTGGAAAGCTCTGAAAATAAACTGAGAGGGAAGAGGAAAGCATGAGACAGAGAGAGAGAGAGAGAGAGAGAGAGAGAGAGAGAGAGAGAGAGAGAGAGAGATGGATGAGTAATGCCTTCTAGGCCATTCCCCTGGAAAGCTCCACGCAGGCAGTTCCAGCATAAAAGGGATCTTTGGGGCTCACTCTGGGGCCAGTGTTCTTCATGCTCCTGAAAAGTTAGAACCTGATTCCCCGGTGACTGTGATGCAGGAGAGCTTGTCTTGTGTTATACCAGAGACCCTGAGACTTTCCACTGTCTGAGGCTTGTGTGCTACACTGACGACAAGCAAAATCAGAAGCTAGGGACAGAACAGCAGTCATCCATTCCAATACACCTGGGCCTGAGCCCAGGTCTATGTAGGAAAGGCACTGCATCCTACAATCCCCTACTGTGTGAGGCAGGAGACTCCTGTTACCACGTCCCTCCCCCATTTAATTGTTGACTTCCTGAAGCCTGGGATCTTCAAATATGATTGCTTTGAGGGGTGGGGCCTCAAAGAAATAAGAAAATGATCCCCCATGAGATGAGTGTGACCCAATGGGACTGGTATCTTGTAAGATATTGGGACACAGAGGGACATCAAGATGTACACATGGAAGACAGGTCATGTGAAGAAATGGTGTGAAGACATCAGCAAGGCAAGGACAGAGGCCTCAGGAGGAAACAGACCTGCAGACACTTTTATCATGACTTCTAAGATCCGCCTGGCTGGTGGGACTTGGCTGTGGCTGGTCTACCAGGCTCACCCAGTCCCTTTGGAGGAAAACTCGGCAATATTAAGGTTCTCAACATGCAAACGTCCACTTAAGACTCATAGGCACTGTAGAGGCAATGTATAAAAAGTTAAATGAGAAGCTGTAGAGTCCTGAGGCTGGCCTGGGGGGCAGCCGGAGTCGCTCCACATTGCCGGTCTGTGACTTTGGCTCACATCCTGGTTCCAGCGGTTTGCTGTATTGCTTGAGCCTCGGGCTGCTCCTCTCTAAAGTAAGGCAATAATAGCAACTGCTTCTTAGCATTGTGTGAGATTTAGATCTGATTATAGCCTTACAGCATGAAAAATAAGTGCCCAGCACAATAAAAGGCTCAATTAGTACCACCCAGTATATTCTATTTTCAATCCTTTCTCAATGCACATGATCCACTCTGGTTGCTTCAGGCACAAGAAAGGGAAAGCATTTCTTTTAAGAAGAAAGGCAAAAAGAGAAAAAAAGATACCATCTTACCAAGCCACAGAACACAGGGCACAAAGATGATCAAGTTTCCTGGATTCTCCTGACTCCCCTTAATATGCTGTCTTCCCCAGCCCTTGCTCCCCACCAACCACTCAACAAGCAAAATCCACAAACTGAGCCAGTCTCTCATCTTTGGAAGCCAGTAAGGGAGCAGGGAGGCTGATGAAGTCTCCCTGACCTGCCTGGAGAAGGAATGATCTGAGACACAGTGAGCGTAGCCAGAGGTAGGGGAAGGTAGTGGAGATTGTGGGTCACACAGGAAAGAGATAAAAAGGGGAGCCTGGGACCTGCATGGTGACCCT
This sequence comes from Onychomys torridus, assembly GCF_903995425.1. Lineage (NCBI taxonomy): Eukaryota > Metazoa > Chordata > Mammalia > Rodentia > Cricetidae > Onychomys > Onychomys torridus. The sequence goes on from NC_050444.1 coordinate 163,126,720, forward strand.
GGCCACAGCTGCCCAGAGGACCTGTGTTGAGTTGATACAAATGAGTGGCCCACACTGACTCCTGTGACTGCAGCTCCAGGTCTCACTGGAGCACAGGAGAGATCACCCTGCAGAGCCACAAAAAGATCATGAGGACCAGCAGCAGAAAGGAGTGTGGGGGTGCGCACCTTCATGTTCTGCCGTTCCCCAGAGTAGCTGCAGCCGCTGGAAGCCAGACTTCCTCTCTTGTAGTGTGAGTAGGGGTGGGAGTGAGTAGAGTATGATGTCAGAGGGCATGCACACCCATGCATAAGTGTATGCAAGCAAAGCTCAACGTCAAGTGTCCTCCTCCTCCACTCTCCATCCTGCTCTTCAAAGCTCTCACGGCAAGGTCTCACTGATTGGCTAGAGCAGACAGACAGCACCAAGTGGGTCACTCTCCCTGCCCCCCTGCACATGCTGCTGCACCTGGCTTTGATGTGGGTGCTGGGGATCTGAACCCAGGTCCCCATGCTTGTGCAGCAAGTACATTACCCACTGGCCCATCTCGCCAGCCCCAGAGTTATTGAATTTTTCAAAACTACCTCTCACCCTTCCACAGTGTTGGGATAAAAATGCAGCTGTGTAGACAGAGCAGGGAGGTCTGACTGCCATGTTTAGACCTAGAACCTGGGCAAAGGACCTGTAGGTCCAGATGCCACCACTGGGAGGAGATGTGGCCTTAACTGGTCCACTATACCCGGATGTCCACAGAGGCCATCTACCTTCTGTTCACCTTTGTTCTTCACACACACACACACACACACACACACACACACACACACACACACACGTCACTCCACATAGAAAAACTATGAGCCTCTGCCACAGACTCGGAGCAGTTTCAATGGACGCCACCTACTTCTATCCAGCCCAGGGCCTGGTTCTAGGGAAAGACCTCTGGAAGCTGAGTAGCCCATGAACTTGGGGTTCTTGACCTTCTCCCCCAAAGAGAGCACACCTGAGACAAAATGATGAACGCATCCTAGGAAAGAGCCAGACAAGGGCTTTCTGGCCAAGGTGGGGAGGTGGGAAGCAATGCCAAGGACATCAATGTTTGTTCCAGGGACAATCCAGCTTTGGACACAGCAGACATGGAGGCATTTGTGGGTCTAGGGAAAGGTCCCATACAGCCCAAAGCTGGGTCCCCAGGGGAAGGATAGAAGGATGCAGGTTCTCATCCACTTGGACACAACTCCTAGAAGTGACACTGGCCAGGTGTCCTCTGTGGCCATTGGGATGAGTGGGAGTCAGACCCTGGAAACACCAACTGCTAAGCCAGGCTTTACCTGGGAGCAATGATGTCAATGGACCCAACTCCTGGGTCTTAGTTAGAGTTTCTATTGCTGTGAAGAGACACCATGACCACAGCAACTCTTAAAAAAAAAAAAACAGAAAAAAAAAAACCATTTAATTGGAGTGGCTTGGTTCAATCCATTATCTTCATGGTGGGACATGGCAGCATGCAGGAGAAGCAGCTGAGAGTCCTACAACAGGAAGTGATCTAAGACACTGGTGGTATCTTGAGCATATATAAGACCCCAAAGCCTGCCTCCACAATAACACACTTACTTCAATGAGACCACACCTACTCCAACAAGGCCACACCCACTCCAACAAGGCCACACCCACTCCAACAAGGCCATGCCTCCAAATCGTGCCACTCCCCTTGGGGGCCATTTTCTTTCAAACCACCACGCCCTGAAACAGACATTTTCCCTTGCTTGTCCCATGGCCTGCTATCAACCTGCTTCTGGGGCTCAGGGTTCCCACAAAGAGGACTTCTTTGCATGGGAAGTCTCTTTCCTACCCTGACTTGCGCTGACTCGGACCCATTCTAGTGGCTCTAGCCAGAGTGCTGAAGAGTTACATGTAGACCAGAGGACTCACCACACCAAACCCTTCCCAGGCTCTCTCTGGATGCTGTGAGACCAGCAACCACGGGAGAAAGGAAGACACCCCAGCCCATCTAACAAACTCCCAGACCCTCTTGTGGGATCTGTCTCATGGTGGAGAGCAGTCACACAGGCAGATAAACATCTTCCCAGGGACCTACAGAGTCCTTGAGTCCTCAGCCCCACAGGCATCGATCTGAATTCCCGCAAGTGTCACCCAGCATCCTAAGAACCACCAAGCCTGTTGCACATGAGGGTGTTATGAATCTCACTGCTTTTTCCTGCTTATATACCTATGAGGTTGGCTTTTAAATCACTTTGCTCTGGCTGTGATACAAGCTCTTCCAATGGTCCATTCCCCAGGTGGCTCCTGCTGAATCAGTCTGTATGTGAGACAGTTTACATGTACTGCAGGATGCCAGGCTGGGACCAGGAGTGATCCCTGCCCAGGTGTATTTCCAAGATTAGAGACATAAGGCAAGGCCAGATAGTGCACCTGTCACCCAGAGAGCCACCTGCACAAGAGTCCTGGATTGCAAAGACAGAATGGTGGTCACCTCAGGCCAAGCAGAAAGGCAGAGTGCTGTGGGCCTGCTTTCCCTCACCCCTGGTCCCCAAACCAGGCTCTTTGTTTATGTGAGTCCTACACTCCTGTCACAGGAGGATACAGGTGCAGAAGCAGGGTGAGGTAAGCCCTGCGATGAAGCAAGGGGATTGGAAATGCTGGCACTGACTTTCCCAGGAACCATGCAGAACCTTGAAGTTCGGTTCACTCTCTCCCCAGGCCCTGGCTCCACCCTCACGGAAGGGGAGTGAGATGCCCATCTCAGTAATCCAGGAGCCAAAGGTGAAGTGCTCCAGCTGCGTTCATCTGTCAGCACATCCTCAAATCTAGCACTTTGCGACATTTTTCCTGTGTTGCTCTTCTAACAGAGCACAACTTTTATCTTCAAGAAGAAAATGAACTGGGGTTAGTTAGATGACTTACTCAGCAAGGCAACTGCCACTCAAGCCTGAGGACCTGAGCTTGGCTCTCCATCACCCATGTTTAAAAGCCAGACATACAGCACATATCTGTAAACCTAACCCTTGCACATGCATGCAATGTACACATACCATGCACACCCCCATATAAACAAACACATGCATACACACACACACACACACACACACACACACACACACACACAAGTAAAGTATATCAAATAAAAAGAGTTAGAAAAGAAATTAGTCTAAAATGGCTTTCAGGTGACACACACAGCCAGGGTCTGAGAGGTCAGACCACAGTCCCCTTCCCCACCTGGCAGCAGTGTGTTCTAACTGCATGTCGCTATTTGAGTGGCTCAAAATAAATTATTGAAATCATGCCTGTAAATACTCAGAAGTGTCCTAGTGATATCACAAGAGGTTGTAAAACTGCACACAAGTGTGTGTGTGTGTGTGTGTGTGTGTGTGTGTGTGTGTGTGTATGAAAAATGGTGAAATATGGTTCTTATGGCTGACCCCAGGTGAGGAAAAACCTCAAGTTCCCGGAGCTGACTTACACCTCTGGGCCTCAGAGACCAGCTGTGTAGCCCTCAGTATCTACACTGACCCTGCATCCCAGGAAGTGATGCATGTAAGACTTTCGGGACCCTACAAGTCAAGCAGAGAGAGTGGCAGAAGAACAGAACCGCCCAGAAGGGACAGTCCACCTTGAGCAGAATGAGCAGGGACAGAAGGACCTGCTTTAGGGCCACTCTTGACCAAATCTTGTCCTCAGGGAGGCTGCTGCACCCTGAAGTCCTGCCAGCCAGGGTTCATGGCAAAGAAAGGAGTGTGAGAGTCCCTGAGTGCCTGGCGGAGATTACTTTGATGTGATAGAGTGAGCATGGGTCTGAGGCCAGCAGGCCAAACCAGAGAAACAGGCTCTTGCCCTGGGGTCCTACTATAGCCCCTAGGGACAGAAACACCCAGGTAAAGGGGACCCAGGATATTCATGATGCTCTCCCTTTCAGGACACGGGTTGTCACCAACCACAGCATTGGAAGGCCTCAATGAATACGCCCTGGTGAACTTGTTATGGCCAGTTAGTAGCCCTCACCAAGCCACCTACTGTGCACAAGAATTCAGGAAGTCCCTTCTTGTATGTTCTTCCATTTGTTCCTAGAGCTATGCATGCAAGATGCTGTGAGGATTCAAGGGTGCTAAGTCACTCTGGAGCCCCCAAGCTGCAGAACATGAATTCCTCCCTCCCTCCCTTCCTCTTCTTTCTCCCTCCCTCCCTTCTTTCCTTCCTTCTCTCCTTTATTTTTTAAAGAGAGTTTTATGTAGTCCAGCCTGACTCAAAGTTGCTATATACCAGAGGGTAGCCTTGAACTTACTCCTCCCTCCACCCCCTGAGTGCTGAGATTAAACTTATACCTCTAGACCTGGTTTATGTGACACTGAGGACGGAGCCACACATGCTAGGCAAGCACTCTATCAACTGAACGACATTCCCCTTCCTTCCTGTGGTACGGACTCTTAAAGATGTCATAAAGAAAAAGTATGTGGCTCCTATTCTGGGGCTTTGATTAAAACAGTAGGAGGTACCATTACTATGAAGTGCTGACCACACATTATCATCAACCCCTTGAATAGCTCATGGAGCAGGCACAGTTACTAACCCATTCTGTGGATAACAATACTGATGAGCTCATAGAGCAGGGCATGTTGGCACTGATCAAACTAAGTCTAAACCTACTCCTCACCTGTTTTCTCATCACCTCATGGTCAAAAAAGGATACCCCCTTCTTACCTATCTCCACAGCCCCCAGCTGCTGGTGCAACACATTGGGCATGACACATAGCCAAAAGTGCCTAGTTCTTCAGACACTTATGGGTGCCGCACATCCTGAGCTGCAGCTAACCTACTAATTAGCTCTCACAAATAGTAGAGGGAAAAAACCCACAAAGAATTGAGCCAGGGTGAAATAAATACGCATGGTACCCAGAAGGTCTAAGATCCTAAGCCATCAATCACTGTCATCTACGGTTCTCACATTCACAAGCCCAACAAGGATGCCTAGGATTGGACCAGCCTATTTCTCATCCATCCATACATCCTGAGGGAGAAACTGACAGTCCCCAGTGGGAGACGCCCAGTAGCCTGTAGGAAGGCTGTAGGTCTCCATGTCCCTACTCATTGTGGTAAACTTGGGGTCCCTCCCAGCCTGGAAATCAACTAGACACTTCAGGAGGCTCCTGCTTATGTGGCCAAATTGTCAGCCGTGAGAAAGTCAAGGGGTGAGTCTTAGTAGCAAGAACTTGTGAAGAATAACAAAGCATGCAGAGCCCACCAGGCCTTCACCATGGTGAGAATGATACTGTGGTTTCCACATATCTCCTCAGGATGGGCTCCCTGGTTGTACCCCAACACTGTGTCCCTCTGTTCTACCACCCAAGGAACTCCCCAGCCTCCAGCAGGGCACTTCCCTAGTCAAGCCTGAGAGTCTACCTCCCTTCTCCATGAAGGCAAAGGCTCCTCGGCTGTTTCCTGCATTGCAGGCATCTAGAACAGTGTCTAGAGCAGAGTACAGCTGGTCTTATTGGCTATTGGTTCTCCTTTTGAAAACAAGACACCAAGCTATGGGGGAAGACACACAGAGGCACAGCAGGGCCCTTTGCATGCCCTAGGACAGAGGGTTTGTGGAAAGGACAGTTGAGTTGCCAGGCACAGCTCCAGCAGCCTCCATCTCTGCTTCCTCCATCTCTGCTTCCTCCATCTCTGCTTCCTCCTCTGGCTGCTTAAGGAATAACTCTGTCCCCAGCTCAGGGTGTATAACCTCAGAACCAACCAAGTCCCCGCATGCGCCTCACACAGTCCTGGGGTTCTTCCACGAGGGCTGAGACCTTGGAGTCATGGATCAGTTCATGTGCAGACCCACAGGCTTAAAGGAGCTCATCTCAGAAGCCAAAGATGATGTTTGGTCCTGATGCTAATTAGCTTGCTGTTCAGGGACATTTGCCTCTGTAAAGCCCCAGGGAGCTCCCCACTACTGACCTTCCTTGGTTCAGCCTGCAGCTGAGAAGACACAGCTCATCTGCAATTTTAATTCTGAACTAATTCCTAAAGTGACAAGAACTTTGCACCACAGGGCAAGGGACCATGGGAGTGTCTCAGGAGTTCAGTGAATGATATCAAATGTCCTTGAAGAAGGTCTGGTCAAAGTTCAACTGGCTGCCCACCATAAGGAACCTGCCAGAGCAGCCATATCTGACAAATGCTCAGATTGCAGTATCTGAGTATGGTGGCAATTGAGGTCAATGATGCACCCCGTGCTATGGAGCTAACTCCAGAGCAGTCGAGAAGAGGATGAGGGGAAGCAAGGACGCAGAACAGAAGCTTGGAGACAATTGAGTATGCTGGGACATTCATGGAGGAAGGCTGTGTTTGGTACAGAGCTCTCGGGGAGAGGCCCCTGCTATGGTCTCTACAGACAAAGACTCTGGAAGCTGGGTCTGTCTCACCCAGATATGCATAAAAGCAAAGATGAGACTCTCCCACGCCCTTCCCAAGAAAACCCGTGCTTGACCTGGAAATACAAGCCAGTGGTAATGCATTTGCACCCTAGGTTCAATTCCCAGAAAAAGAAGTTCCTGAAACTCTGTACTTACTAATTTCATCAATAATTAAAACTTATTTATTTTACTTTTAACTGTGTATATATAGGAGGGGTGCATGCACATGTGTGTGCAGGTGTCCGTGGGATCCAGAAGAGAGCATCAGATGCCCTGGAGCTGGAATTACAGTTTTTAGCTGCCTGAATTGGGTGCTGGGAACTGAACTCAGGTCCTCTCCATGAACAGCAAGAACTCTTAACCACTGAGTCATCTCTATAGCCCCCAAACCTAATAAAATTTAAAATATAAACATTATGCCTGGCGGTGGTGGCATACACCTTTAATCCTAGCACTTGGGAAGCAGAGGCTGGCAGATCTCTGTGAGTTCAAGGCCAGCCTAGTCTACAGAGCTAGTTCCAAGACAGCCAGGGCTACACAGAGAAACCTTGTCTCAAAATACATACATACATACATACATACATACATACATACATACATACATACATACACATATATAAAACATTATTAAAACTTTACTGATTTATCATCTATATGGTGAAATTGGCATTTAAGCTGCAAGGAAGTCCTATGATCTCTGTATATTAAAAGCTAATTAAAATCTTTAATATTTAATTAACAATAATTAATATTGTTCCCCAAAAGACCCAAGGAGATGAGTTTGTAATGTAGTTTTTTAAAAAAGATTTATTCTTTTTTTTTTTTTTGGTTTTTCGAGACAGGGTTTCTCTGTGTAGCTTTGTGCCCTTTTCCTGGAACTCACTTGGTAGCCCAGGCTGGCCTCGAACTCACAGAGATCCGCCTCCTCTGCCTCCTGAGTGCTGGGATTAAAGGTGTGCACCACCACCCGGCAAGATTTATTCTTATTTGTGTGTTCGGGCACACATGCATTGTGTGAATGCCACATATGTGGGGGTGCCCACAGAAGTCAGAAGAGGGCGGTGGATACTTTGGAACTGGAATTACAGGCAGATGTGAGCTGCCCAATGTGACTGCTGGGAGCCAAACTCAGGTCTACATCGAGTGCTCTTAACCACTGAGCTGGCTCACCCTGAAATGGTTTCATAACATCTAGAAACTGGATGAACTGTCAGCTTTTAACATACTCGCTTCTGCCTTTCCTTCTCAACTGCACAGTAAAAGCCCTTCGTCTTGACTATAAATTGGGATTAATGTAGCCCACCTTTTTACAATTCCATACTTGATATTATTAAACTTTAAAGTGTAGTTCAGTGGTTGAGCACTTGCCTATATGCATGAGGCAAAAAAAAAAAAAAAAAAAAAAAAAGTGGGGGGGGGGGATAAAAAGAGAGAAAATCCATTCTGGGAACTAACTCTTAACTGACTAATTCCATCAACAGTTAAACTTCTAAGGCTGTGGGCATAGCTCAGTGGTAGAGCATTTGTCCAGAATGCTCAAGGCCCTGGGTTCAATCCACAGCACCACAGAAAAAATTAAACTCTTGATTGTATTTTATTTTCAGACATCTCCTACTGCGACTTCCCTCGCTCCAGCGATTACCTAGGCTTCCCAGGTAGTGGTCCATCTTCCTTGGAGTGGCTCCCCCTTTTCCTCTTCCACACTCAAAAACTCCTTGTCACAGGAATTAACCGGTTCTATTCCTCAAGCAATTAGATTCAAATCTCTTTACTCACAGCCGAGTCCCGTCCAGCAAGAAAGCAGATCTTGATCCCTACTTAGATAGGACCCATCCTCCTGTCCTCTGTGTCCTAGGCCCACAGAAAGCTTGCCTAATTATGAGAATTCACCAATGATTAAACAGGGCAGGCTGAGCTGAAGGGGCATAGCTCCCCAAAAAGCTACAGCAGAGCCTCTTACACTAGAGAGCCCTGAACCCGGTGTTCCTCCACCAGTGCCCTGTCTCTGAGCTGTGGTATTGAATCCCTGCCTTCCCCCTTCCCTCCTAACTGCACTGGGGACCCCTCCATGCCCAGTCAGCTCTTCCCATGCACAGGTATCAGGCTCTGCAAATGTGTCTGACGTGGCTGCTTTGGTAGTTTCCACAGTGTCGCTGACAGGAGATGGCCACTTGAAGCTGATCTTTCAACAAGGACATTCCCAAGTGCACCTGAAGCCTCTGCAGGAGGGCAGCTACTTCAAGTCCTAAATCTCATCTTCGTCAAGGGAAACTAGAGCAAGCCACCCGCTAATAGAAACGCGAGATCTTGTGCAGCGTCCTCTCCAAGTCACAAGAGCTCCGTTGCAAGGACAGGTGACATGGCATGGCTGGATGACACTTGAGCACATCTCCTGCTGGGCTGACACCTCACCATCGCCCAGCAAGTGGAGGTTCTGTACTTAACAAGAGCTTTGCCATCTAATCCTGGTGATCTGTCGGAGTGGGGGAGCAGCAATGAGAAATCCCAGGGAGCTAGAGCAAAGGAGCTACAGGGAGCTCCAAGAACGTCTTTGGGGACACAGTTCAGTCCAGCATTTTGTGCCCCAGGACCCCTAACAAGAACAGGGAGTGGAAGGAAGGAGGCAGGAACATGAGGGAGGATGCTACACAGTTGTACCCTCCAGACTGAACTAGCAACGTTGTCTCCTGGAGCAAAGAGAGAGACATAAAAGTCTCAGAAAGTACACAAAATTCGCAAGGTTCAGGATGAGCTGAGGACTCGGGAACTCCTGAGAATTACCGGATTCACAAGGCCAGTCGCCAAGGTTACATAAGCAGTAACGCTGAATCGCTGGGGGAGGAGCCTCAAAAGTGCAGCCTTCACGCAGCCATGCCCCTGGAAGCTGCCTGGGCACATGCTAGGGTTACTAGGTTGGACGGAATGGGACTGTCCTTTTGGTCTGTTTGGTGCCTTGTCTGAGGTGAATAGACATTTGCTCACATCTCCCCAGGAAAAGTCCAAAGAGAAAGGGAGAAATGGGGAATGTGAATCTGGATACCAGGAGGGCGCCATCCTTCAAGGCTGTGAGGGGCCAATTTCTCCACAAAGGTTCCCTTGTCTCTCCTCCACCTGTAAACACTCAGTCCTGACTTCAGAGTGTTCAAACAGCCTTCTCTGTGGTGCAGCCGCCTCATGCTGAAGGGAGAGCGCAGACCCTCCAACACATGTTCACCGTGCAGCCTGCAGCGGCAACAACAGTCATCGCTCACATCTCAGTGATGCAAACAATAGTCGCTTCTTTCCCATACTACACTGCATGTTTCAGGGGAGGGAAGTGCTCCCTGTGGTCATCCAGGGGTCCAAGCTGTTGAGGCACCGCTTCAACAGTATTGAGCCAGGGGAAGACTCCCTGTAACCCCCACGCTAGCTTTTACAGCTTCTGCTCAGTCACTCATCCCCTCACCCCCAACCTCAGAGAGGGCAGGGAGGCACAGTCCCCTCAGGAGAAAATGTAGAAGTGCCATTGGTCAATAGAGGGAACAGAGATGAGCAGGACTCCAGGACAGCCATGCCACACCAGGCTCTATCCTGAATCTGGAAGAAAAGCATTAGTTGTATTTTTAGATGCAGAAACCAAGGCTCAAGGACACCAAATGTAGGTATGAAGGCAGTGGTCCAGTAAGAAACGAGAGTAGCACTCAGAACAGGACAAAGCTGTCTGTCCCACACTCTCCCCAGAGGAGTGACTCACTTCCTCCTCTCTCCCATCAGACCCTGAGTTCTTGAGAGGGAACTAGGCCTTCTTGGTCTAGCCAGCAATATCAGGTGCTCCAAACTGTCTGCAGAGTGAGCTTGTCAATTCCACCCCTGGGACACATGAGTCAGGACTGGATGTTTAGCCCTTCCCTGCCAGGCTGGGACTCTGCCAACACCAGGATCAGAACCACGGACATCTCTGAGATGTGTTGCCTGGAGAACCTAGGGTCCACTTGAGTGTTCTCTGGGGATACAGGGGGTCTGAAGTCCCATCTTGCTTCTGCTCTGGAACACACTCAGTCCCAAACAAGCTAGCCAGAAAAATCTGGAAAGTTGTAAACAAATGTCTTCCAGTTTTTCATCAGTGCGGGCTTAACCACATTGCCTGCGAGCTTATTAAATAAAGTAAATTAGGTCTCAATTATTTGCTTGCACACCAGGCAGGAAAAAATGAAATTTTCAATTTAAAAGTAATATTGCTATTAATATGCAGAAGCGGGTCTGAAATTGGACTTTCTGTGCCTTCCTGCTGAGAGAGGTCAGAGGAGAAAGATTCTCACAAAGTGGGCTCCTCCCCATCAAGCACCTGATGAACAAGCCCCAGGACTGTTCAGGGTAGGGGACACCAGGGTACCTGGAAAAGCAGCTTGGGAAAGGACGGTATCATTAAACCATTTCACTTAATCTCCTTATTTTCCTCAGTTGTGAGAAAAAAACCTCATCACCAGATGCCCTGATTTAACATGGCCTTCATTATCAAAAAATCTAAATGGGGCACATTCCAGTGCCAGAATTTACAGTTTTTAATGGAAAAGGGGATCTAGGAACAGGGAAGGATGTGCTTAACTTATCAGCCCCATGTTCAAAGATCAGCTCCCTCAGGGCATCTGCAAAGAAGAGGCCCATCAATCACCTGTGCTGCTTGATTTGGGCTCCACCCAAACTGTGAGCTCTGGAAGCCAAGTTAGTATCTTGGATGGTCATGCTGGTCACGTTCCAGGTCCCTCCTTCCAGAAATGGTTCTTCCTCAAGGACTTCGACCATAAGTATATAGTGAGTGTGATGGAATAAAAATAACCTTTCCTGGGTAGAGGGGTTAAAGATCTGGAGGGTGACCTGGAAATAATGATAAGTCAGATGGGGTGCCCAGTGCAGGATGGTGCTAACTGGTTCCAGTCTAGCCAAGGACAAGATGAGCAAGCAGAATGCTCAAGCCACAGCAGAAGGAATCAGGCAGGCAGGCAGGGCCTGAGACAGCCAGGGACCTTTTGGGGACAGGTTGGTCTTATCCCTGGAGACAACATGTCACAATGATTAAAGAGTGCCACTCTGGGACTCTGCTGTCTCCTAGAGGGGTGACCTCAAGCAAGCCAAAAGCTCTAAACTTCTGTTGTGCACTGAAACATAGGGTGAACGTTGGTTCTAGGTTCTTGGGGTCCTTCTGAGGATTAGAACATTAAGCACATGAAGTATTTGTTTTGAATGTGGCACATGGGAAAAAGAGAGACTCACCATGTGGAGTATTGGGGTACACACCACATTTCTCAGGGTTGCTCTGTGAAGACATTATCATCAGTTAGAGAGATTTGCTTCCAGAGTATTTCAGCATCCGCACAGGAAAGTTTCACGTGTGTGTGTGTGTGTGTGTGTGTGTGTGTGTGTGTGTGTGTGTGTTATCTATCTATTGTGTGTGGCCATGCACATAATCCTAAGTACATGGGGAGGGGCAGAGGACAACTTAGGGTGTTGTTCCTCACAAGCAGTCCCCCTTGCTTTTTGAGATGAGGTCTCTCTCACTGGGGTCTGGGGCTCACCAGGGAACCTGTGTGCGTCTACAGCATGCGATTATAAATGTCTATCACAGCACCCAGCGTTTCTGTGTGGGTGCCAGCGCTCAATCAGGTCCTGATGCTTTTGTAGCAAGGGTATCAGCTGAGCTGTCTTCCCAGGTGTTTGTGATGCTGGGATGAACCCAGGGCCCTGTCCGCGCGTGGCAGCTGCTACACCTCTGAGCTGTGCACCCACTCCTGCTTCAGCTTTCACTGAAATGATGTTAGAGGGAGACATAGCAGGCTGATGGGGAGGGGGGAGAAACACTGGAGGGAGAGAATGAGTGTTGAGAGAAGATTCCACCCCAGGTGGCCTCAGTGATGAGGGAATAAGTTCCCTCTCCAAAGCAAGTGAAGAGCTGATGCCTCAGAAGGTCGCCTGGAGTGGGAAGGACTGAGATTCCTCCCTCTGCTCATTCAGGCTCCAAATGCCAGGTCTTCAAGGTCGGAGAGGACGGCTCCTCTTTCAGTGCCTGCCACCAGATCTGTGAGGGAGGTGCTATTACTCATCTAGATACACCTACATCTTCCCCAGTTCAGACCCTGCGCACCTTCTGAACCCCCCCCATCCCGACCCTGAGGTCTGCTCTCAGTCACACAGGACAAACACTGGAGTGCCCAGCCACTCAAGTCTGCGCCTGCCATGTTTCTCTGTTTCCTGACCAGCTGGACTAATCTCCTGTGTCCAGTCCTACCATGATCGCACCAGTCCAGCAGCTGCAGCCACATGGCCCATGCTCTGCAGCACCGGTGATTTTCCATGTTTATGTGACACCTCCGCAGAGACATCCAGGGGAAATTAACACTGAGGCGGATGGCTGCATTTCTCCTATACATCAGCTCCTGGCCTCCTCCACTAGCAGCCCAAATCGCCCCCTAGAGAACCCAGGTAATTCATTCAGCTTCCCCCAAACCCATACATCCTCCAAACACTCCCAGGAATGACCGTGTGCACCTGCATCCCGCCTGCTCTCTGCCCTCACTGCCTGTCGCCTTGCAGAGAGACCACATGCTTCTTGAATGTCACTGCATGTGACACAGAAGGGAGCCGATGCAGGAGAAGGCTCACAGCAGCTCCAGCTGGCAGGCCCCTGCCAAACCTCCCATCCCCAGGGCCCAAATTCTTCTGCCAGCCACCCACAAAAAAAGAAAGGGGGGAGGGAGAGGGAAGAGAGAAAGAAAGAAAAAAGAAAGAGAGAGAGGGAGGGAGGGAGGAAAGAAAGAAAGAAAGAAAGAAAGAAAGAAAGAAAGAAAGAAAGAAAGAAAGAAAGAAAGAGAGAAAGATAAAGTGCTTTCCCTGGAACAAACCTCCAGGAGCTGCTGCTATGGAAGACATGGGTTTCTTACCCCTCACTGAAACAGCACAAAAGGAAGATGACCAAAGAGACAGGGAGGGACATGTCTGAGAACATACAGAAACTACTCTGGGAAATTATAAATGTTTGTCATCACACCCACCCAAACACCCACTCACACACACACACCCCACACACACACACACCAGTAATAACTCTGCAACTGACCCTTCTCACCACTAGCCAAGAGTCAGGCACTACAACTTTATGCACTGTTGATTGCTGTCCCCATGTCATAGGGGAATGAACGGGGGGGGGGGGGGGGGGGGGGGAACGGGACAGAGAAAGGTAAGCCAGACTAGTCAAACCTAAGACAATCTCATCCCAAAACTGCTTCAAGAAAGGGACTCAAAGGATGCATCTCTGAGCTTGTGTGTAGAAGCTGAGGGTTGCCCTCATGCATCAGGGAGCCAACCCTGGGACCTTTACCAGGTACCATGAAAGTCAAGTGTCCCCTGAGTGGCCTCATATCCTGGCCCTGCAAGGCTATGCTTCTGGTGGACCACTCACACATGAGAAAGAGTCAGGGGCTGAGGTCCATGTGCCTGAGCTCACTGTGGTACACCCATGTCACTAAGTACATTTGGGGGAATTCTCTTCCCATTTTGTTTTTCTTACTTGAGGCAGCTAAAGCAACTCTGGACCACCTGCGTTCCACCTTGTTACAGTGACCTCTGGTGGTCATGAGCCAGACACTGCATAATTTCTAGCAATTGAGTAGCTAATACCTTGAGATCATCTAAGAGAAGGGCAGTAAGAGGAGGAAGTGGGAGTCAGGAGCAGCTGGCAGCAGGCTGAAGGGAGGAGGCTGGCTGTCACCTGACTCTGAGTAGCCCAGTCAGGCTTTTGGACCATAACCCAAGCTCTGAGTGCCAGCCTGCAGCCATGCCTCAGCTATTGCTACCCCTCCCCCCACCAGCTGGTAGCATCTCCATGCCAAGCTTAGAGGGCACAAGCTCTCGGAGGTTTGGAAAGGGAGAAGGGAGGGTTTCTAGAAGACTTGAGGTCTCATCTCTGCCTCCAGTCCTGCTCTGCCTCCTTTGGAGCACCTGAGATAAATCAGGGAGTTGCACACAAGCCCCCACCAAGAGAAAGCCAAGTGGAGCTGCTGCATATAAACCATCCAGGCCAAGGGGCCAGAGATTCAGCTCGCCTCCAGAGGCTCATCCTTAGACATGTCACTGCCCACAATTCTCCCAAGTCCCTGCAGGGACTGGTCAGGAGTGGCTTAGCCTCTATGTCTAGAATATGAAGACAGGATCACTCTCCTGGCATTCTTAGGGACTCAAAATGGATGGAGAATTATCAATATTGCCTCAATTTTCCTTTCTCTATGAGAAGACATCAGAAAACCTTCCTGCCAAGGATGGTACAAGGATCATTAAAAGGAAAATGTCCATGGTAATTGCGCCTTTATGCATATTTCTTCACTCTGAAATTCTGTAACACAATAAAGCTTCCATTCCCCCAGAACTGTCTCTTCAGCATGTTCTTGCATTATGCTTAATTTCATAAGAGTTTCTCGGCCCCACATAACGACACAGTTCAATGCAAAATCAGATATAAATCTCGCTTAAGAGACTCTCAACAGGAATTTCATCTAAAACTGTAAATGTTAAAAGATTCTGGCTCTGATTTATGCTATGTTGTGTATGTGTTCAAAGAGAGCTCTTCGCCATCCCTCTCAAGCAGTAGGTTCTCCTAGAACCACAACACCTATGCCCTGGTCTCCCCAGGTCGGCGGAATCCCCTGGTTTCTCTGTCCTGGATGTAGAAACAGAGACATGACCAAGTCCCAGCTCCAGTGCACCTGGGACATGGTGTGAGAGATGAGCAAAGACTATCCTGCCCCTGGCTGGCTCAGGAGCAACTCTGAGGTCACTTCCTTGCTTCTCCAAATAGCAGGACATCATACAGGGCCTCCATATCCTGCCCCTGCTTGCCCCAATCTCTATGAAGACTGGAAAAGAGGTCAGAAGGAGATCCCTCAGTCGGGATGCTGGAGTGAATTGTACCTGGCCATGATCCCAACTCTCAGCTCCCTAAGTGCACTGTAAACCCCAGCCAGAGACAGCGTATATGGACAGGGCACTTGAGATGCCGGCTGTGAATCCATGATGAAACAAATGAATCCAAGGAGGCATTCATCTATTGTCTGAGCGTATTTAAGATGTTTTTAATATGCAGATTATTTACAGACCAGGCTGCTACAACTCCGAAGCAAGCATTACAGTCCGTCATGTAAAACCATATCCAGGCGATTTTATTACAGTCTATCTTGTGCACGCCATGCTTAGACAGCTTATAATATACAAATTATTTACATCGTGAAAACATCTCTGTGGCCCTGGCTTTCCACTTTCAGCAAAAGACAACACTGCTGCAATAGATTACATTGAAATACGCTGGCTGGCTTCTGAAACTTCCAACTTTATATTCCAGAATGCTAAAAGCCAACAAAAATAAAAGATACAAATTCACGGTTAGTGTTTGAAGGCCAGCATGTCTAAAAATACATTTGATGGGTAGAGCTATCATGAGCTAGAAGCACCCCCCCCCAAAAAAGTAAGTCAGGGCTCCACAATTGTAAAATCCATTTATTTAAAGAAGATTGAGGTTTCCAAGCCTTGTGACAGCACTTAACACATTTAAAAACCTGCGCTGCAAAGCTCTGAAAGTCCCTGAATTCGTCCATAAAAATAAAGAAGAAATGCCTTACCACTTCTAATGGACTCCACCCAACTTGGAGCAGAATCTGTGGAGTACACGCCCCCAGAAGAAAAGGAATTGAAATGACTTGTCTCCATATCTTTCCAGGAAAGTGGATTAAATATAGATATGCACTCCCCCCCAAACCCGCTGTAGGCTGCCCATTTTCCTCCTACACACCACAGCCCACAAAAACTAAGAGAAAATTAGCAAGCCTGTTTAAGTTCTTGGATACCTGATGATGGCAAATCCGAGGGCTCCAGCTTTGTGCCTCTTAACTCTGTCTTAGACTTTAAAGCTATTCCATCAGCCAGGTTGACACATGCCAATTAGCTTTGAGTGTTTCACAGCACACATCATCCCCTGAGATAATTCACCCCACATCCATGCACATCCTCCAAAGTCTCCCATTTGTTCCCCAATATGCCATTAAATGAGACTTCTGGATGACAGTTCAGATGTGACAGGAAGTTCTACTATTTTAATTCACACCCCTTGTGCCCAGATACCAGGAAGGACCCCAGGCTTAGCGACAAATGTTTCTAAGTGGAGGAGTCCCCTTCTGTGTTCTTTGTCACGTGAAAGGCAGAAGTTGCTTGAATATTTTGCATCTTCACAAATGAAGGAAAAGTTTCTAGAACTCTTCCAAAAGAAAAAGGATGAAAGGAGGAAGGGGAGGACAAGAGAGGGAGAAGGAAATAGAAGAGGGAAGGAAATAGAAGAGGGAAGGAAATAGAAGAGGGAAGGAAATAGAAGAGGGAAGGAAATAGAAGGGAGAAGGAAATAGAAGAGGGAAGGAAATAGAAGGGGGAAGGAAATAGAAGAGGAAAGGAAATAGAAGAGGAAAGGACATAGAAGGGGGAAGGACATAAAAGGGGGAAGGAAAAGAAGAGGGAAGGAAATAGAAGGGGAAGAAAATAGAAGGGGAAAGGACATAGAAGGAGAAGGAAATAGAAGGGGAAGAAAATAGAAGGGGAAGAAAATAGAAGGGGAAAGGACATAGAAGGGGAAGGAAATAGAAGAGGGGGAGGAAATAGAAGGGGAAGGAAATAGAAGAGGGAAGGAAATAGAAGGGGGAAGAAAATAGAAGGGGAAAGGACATAGAAGGGGAAGGAAATAGAAGAGGGGGAGGAAATAGAAGGGGAAGGAAATAGAAGAGGAAAGGAAATAGAAGGGGAAGAAAATAGAAGGGGAAAGGACATAGAAGGGGGAAGGAAATAGGAGGGGGAAGGACATAAAAGGGGGAAGGAAATAGAAGAGGGAAGGAAATAGAAGGGGGGGAGGAAATAGAAGGGGGGAGGCAGCAGTGGCCACAGTGCCGCAGATCAGCGATATATTGCAAAGCATGATTCACACACAGCAATATAAAGTAAAATTGACACTACCAAGGAGCCGTGCTCCAGATAGATCACAGAGATATTTTGCCATCACCCTCATAGGTGACCACCTTCAGTGCCTGTGTCATTACCAAAGCCAGCACTTCTGAAGCTCTATGAATGAGCAGTGCTCCCTGAGGGATGCTGTGCCCGTGTGCAGATAGATTTGAGAAGCAGCTGCTGAGCAGATGAGTGTAAACTGTTAAAATTGCTGGTAACTGTGGAAGCTGGTTGATGGGCACATCAGGTTAAAAAAAAAAAAAAAAAAAAAAAAAAAAAAAAAAAACCTGAACTTTATTATACAATCAAAACCGAAATGACCTACTTTCCGATTGAAGTCACAAAATACTAATTCTTCACTTAATATTGTGTTGATCTCCTCTTGCCATGTGCATGTGGCCTTTTGTTCTCTTTTATATCTGCACTAGGAGCCACCATCTGCGGACCATTCTTCCCTGACAGACATCTAATGTACCATGTGACTGAGCCACAACCGTCTCCAAGCGAGTCTGAACACACAGAACAGCATTTCTGGAGGACAAATTCCTTCTTGTGGACTCTAAGAATAGAAATGTGTGCTCCTGACACAGTGATACCAGTCCACTGTGGCTGAGAGTGACATGGCACACATTCTCCACAAACCATTGTGTAGACCTCTCCCAAACATTGAATTCAACCTCAATTAAGGACACTGGAAAGTCAAGTAGAATGATTGACCAGGCTCTCATGTGTGCTTGTGTGTTCATGTGCGTGAGTGTGTACTTGTGTGTTTGTGCATGCGTGTGTGTGTGTGTGTGTGTGTGTGTGTGTGTGTGTGTGTGTGTGTGTTGGGTGCCCGCACAGGTGCACATGCGTGCAGGCAGGTATGTGTATGCACATGTGTGAAGATTGGAGAAGAACCTTGGCTGCCACTTCTCAGGTACCCTGCAACTTGATTTTGTTGGGTTTGGGACTTATTTTTTGTTGTGACAAGGGTTCTCATTGGCTGGCTGGCTAGTGAGCCCCTCTGGGGATAAAACTATGATTGTAGTGCTTGCTTCAAGCACTTTACTGACCTGGCATCTCCCCAGCCCCTCCCAAGAGCTCCCAGACAGGAAGTAGGAGCCTGACTCCAAAGCTGATCATTTTATTTGGTTGGCTTGGGGTTCTGTGGGCTTTTCAATTTGTTTTGCTTTGTTTGTGGGAGTGTTTGGTTGGTTGCTGGTTGTTGGTTTGTAGACAAGGTCTTGTGTAGCTAAGGCTAACTTTGAACCCCTCATCTTCCTGACTGCACTTCCCAAGTGCAGGGATTATGGGTGTGTGCCACTGTGCACCACACTGGCTGAGAAGAGAGACTCTTGTTGCTGGCTGTGTCTAGGGCTCTGCTTTGTGTTGTTCCATTTTGGAAAAGATATGGAAAGAGAATCAGCAGAGTGGTTTTCTCTTCATTTTTTTTTTTTTTTTAGGATTTCTTTTTATTGCTTAAAACAGTGTGTTCATATATGCAGAAGTCCAATGGAGATGAGACTTCAGATCCCCTGGGGCTGGAGTTACAGATGGTTAGGAGCCACCTGATGTGAGGGCTGAGACTCCAACTTTAGTCCTCTGAAGAGCAGTGTGAACGCTTAAACGCTCAGCCATCTCTTCAGCCCCTTTCTATTGACTGCAGAAACCGGATCCCCTTTCCTTTTGCTGTGTGTATACTTAAACATTCCGTTGCTGATGCTTCTTACTAGTAAAATACCCTTAAAACTGTGGGTCTTAGCATTTTTTATTTTTTACATTTTTATGCCTTTCTGTTTGAAAGTTTGATTTTTTTGATACATGTTTTCACACTGTATATCAGGCTTACCTGCAGCTCACTATGTGGCCCACCTCGCCTCAAACTCATGACAGTCCTCCTGCATCAGATTTCCTAGGTGCTGTGATTACAGGTGTGCACCACCTTGTCTGGTAGAACTGATCACTTTAATCACCGTAATTATAGATTGTGACAAAAAGATCAAATCCAAATGTTGCCTCCCCATAGCATTTGAGAGCCGCCATATCCCCAGGTTGATGGTTTTAAATTTATCCAAAATTCAAAGAAAATTCTCCCCAAGTACCTTGAAAACCAAAACTCAGAGAGCACCACAGACAGGTTTGCAGCGCAGGGAGGCCTGGCCCCCTGCCCGGGGGGGGGGGGGTGGGGGGGGGGGGGGGGGGGTTGGTCCGCTCATCAAGCCCTCCTGTCCTGTGCACCCACAGACCCTCTGGGTCCTTCAGATGCGGCTCTACAGATACCCAGCCCATCTTCCCAGATGCATTCAAGTCAGCTCAAGTATTTCTTTACCAGACAGCTGCAACCATAAAGGCTTAATGGGCGCGTAAGTACACCATCTTTCTCTACATCATCTACACAATTAATTCAAGTAAATCTTTAGGCAATCTTTGATATATCTGAGGGACGTTATTAGCAATGACCTCAAAAGGTCTTATTGTTTTATTACCTAAAACATTAGGAAAGATGCCATTAAAAGGTTGACTAAGTAAAAGGCTGACTGAGAAGCCTTCCAGCAGTAGGCCACAGCACAAGGCAAATGACCAAGTCTTCCAGGAAACACTGCCTCTAAGAGGCTGCAGGCCGTGGATGCACTGGCTCATGACATACAACCTATGGTCCCCAAACCACTGTATCGCTGTTGCCATAGCAACAAAGGGAATGTCCCTGATAGTGCTGATTCACTCTTTGCAGCAACACAGCAAGCCATGCCAGAACAAAAATGGGTTTGGGAGACAAGCTGAATGAGAAGAGGCAACAGCAGGGTGTCTGAGGAGCAGAGAGCATCTTAAATGTAGACAACATGGAGAAGACACAAGCCCCAAGTCCTGGACACCAGGTTCCAGCAGTGACTTTATAGCTGATTGGCAATGTGACATTGGACAAGTTACTTAACACTTAGGAATGGGAGACATCTTGGCTGTGAAGCTGTGGAAAGCCATGCATCCTGGGTAACAGAGCTGAGTGTGAAAGTAGGTGGAGTCCCTTGCAAACCACTGTCTTTCCGCTGAGGGTAGCTACTGGCATTGTTGCTAAAAACTGGGGGCAGATCTGGTGGGCTAGTAGTGTTCACTTAGCATTTTTCACAGCTTTGAGACTTGATTGTGTGTTTATGGCATTTCCCTCTCTTTTCTGTACTTCTTGATGCTTATGGAAGTTTGAGCGTTCTAGAATCTATAAGAAGTAACCAAGTAGACACCACCCAGCCACATCTTCTGATCATAATATTTTGCTAGATCAATTTATTTTTTAGAAATTTTAAAGAAGGGACCAAAGCAATTTCTCAGTCTCTAAAGCACTCTCCACACACACACACACACACACACACACACACACACACACACACACACACGGGGGGGGGGGGGGGGCTGGGTACAGTGACACACATCTGTGATCTGCTGTTAGAGAGATGGACACAAGAGAAACCCTGAAACTCATGGACCAGTCAGTTCAGCTAAATCCGTGTACTCCAGGCCATTGAGAGACCCTGTCTCAAAACTAAGATGGAGGGCAACTGAGGATGATGCCCAGTGCCACCCTCTAACCTCCATGGGCACACATGATCACAGATGACCAGAGCTCTTATCTGTACTTCACCTGGCTCCTCTCTTGCTCTCAGGTAGCCACTGACTTCCAGTACATTAAGTACTGCCCTAGTTAGCGTTAACTGCCAACTTGACACAGCCTAGAGTCACCTGAGAAGGGAGTCTCCTTTGAGGAACTGCCCAGGTCAGATTGGACAGCTGGTGTGTCTGTGGGGGATTGTCTTGATTGTTAATTGATGCAGGAGTTTCTGCTTCAAGTTCCTGCCCTGACATCTCTCAGCAATGGGCTGTGACCTGGAAGCAGAAGCCAGATAAACTCTTTCCTCTCCAACCTGCTTTTGGTACCGTGTTTCACCACAGCAATAGAAACCACAACTAGGACAGAAAGCTATGTCCCCAGTGTGGTGATGTCATCAAGGGGTGGAGACTTTCAGAGGCGTGGCTTAGTAGTGTGTTGTTAGGTCACAGGGACAAGCCGTAGGCTGGGATTAATGACATTCTCAGAGGGGGTTGGTTTCCTCCTGCTGAGACCAATGCCTGCTAACAGGAAGCAGCAGGAAGGAAGGGGGTGGGGCTTGTTTTGGTCAGTGTTTTATCACAGCAACAGAAGGCCAAGAAGGATGGGCATAGTCAAGCTTATATGGACTATAATACACAATGCATTTCTTTTTAACTTTTTTTTGAGCTGAGGATCGAACCCAGGGCCTTGCACTTGCTAGGCAAGTGCTCTACCACTGAGCTAAATCCCTAACCCTTAACTTGTTTTTATGTAACTGTTTTGATATCTATACACATAAATACCCATATCTTAGTTTTCACTGCTGTGTACTAATTCATCCCAAAAATATATTCATAATTGGTATGTTCATTCTACCACAGAAGACTGTTGAAATGGTTTCACATGCATACTAGTGTAGACAATGCTACAGAGAATGTGCTTGCACAGAACTCCAGGCAAGGGTACAGGGGTATCTGTGTACAGAAAAGTACTCTGATATGGTCCCTTGAGACTGCCTATGAGACTTGTTCAGGGGTCTGAAAGGTCAAACCTGATTTTATAGGATACTGAGGAGTGACTTTCTTTTTTCGACATGTTGGCATTCAGATGACTGAAGCCAAAGCAATGGTGGATAACACTCGGGGTCTCAGCAAAACTCAGGGTCTCAGCAAGACAAGAACAACAGCAATCAGAAACACGTGTGCACTCTCTCCTTAGTTTATGTAGGAATTCCTTCAAGGGCATTGGGGTGGGGGTTTAAAGATACTGTGGCAAGGAGAGTAAAACAGATGATATAAAGAGCAAAAGGAGAATAATGGGAAGGAGGTTTAGGTGAGGAGAGAGGTGGAGAGTCAAGCAGGAAAAGGGACAATTAACACTAAGGATGTTTGAAAAGGCCATATGGAAACCCACCCTTTATAGAAGAGACAGACAGACAGAGAGGGAGGTCCATATAAAAGAGTTTCATTGAGTTACCCTACACAAGGGATAATACTCATCCCAGAAGACATAGTTTGCCAAATAAAAATTCCAGTGCCAAGTGTGGGATACCTCCCCTCAAGTTGTTAGTCAGGGGTATCCCCAGAGACCCCCCCAAACAATACAGGCTATTATCATTGCTCTTGGTTGCCCACCAGAACTTGATAGTGAGATCCTAATTGCTAAAGACACCACATGCTTTGATCATAGGACACGGAGACATCAAGCTAGATGGCCAGGAGGAGTCTTCCTCTATGGTGACCAGCTTTCACAGTAGTGATTTGGGGTTGAATTTAATGCCTCCTCCATGGAAGGAAACACATGCCCAGTACTGTAAATCTGCCCAGGAACCCATGCCTGGGAGCTCATAGGTCCCAGAGATGAATCTACTACTTTTCTCCCTGGACATGGTATAAAGCCACCCTCTATGTTCTTGTTGCTTTTCTCATAGATTAGTGCAACCTCAGGCCTCATTGGAGAAGCTTCTTTGTGGGGTAGACAGTGGTTGATTCAGAAGCAGAGGATAATCAAGGGAGCACGCAGCCACAGAGACATCTATACCAAACTCCTTCCCAAGGCTCAGAGACCATCATGGACATGGGGATGGAAAGACTGGAAGAGCCAGGAGAGGACAAGAGGGAAACAATGTCTTCTGGACATGATGGGAACAATGTACTCATGAGCTCACAGCATCTGTGGCTGCCCACACATGGCCTTCACAAGATCAAGTCAACCATCATTCTAGAATGGAGAGGGAAGGCGATATGACCAGTTGATAGATTCCAGGAAGGGCAGCTTTCCTTAAGGACATGGCCCCTGGTAAATTGACTACACTTCAGTAGGGGCCCCATGCCTATAAATATAGGTGAGCAGCACTAGTTGGACTCCAACGGATTGTTTAGAAACAAAGATGGCATGAAGTTGGGAGGGAGTGGGAAGAGGGGCTGGATCTGTGAGGAGTTAAGGAAAATGGTAGTAAATATGACCAAAAACATCTCATGAACTTATCAAAGGATAAAAATAAGCTGGGCGGTGGTGGCACACGCCTTTAATCTCAGCACTCAGGAGACAGAGGCAGGTGGATCTCTGTGAGTTTGAAGCCAGCCTGGTCTACAAAGCGAGTTCCAGGAAAGGCACAAAGCTACACAGAGAAACCCTGTCTCGAAAAACCAGAAAAAAAAAAAGGATAAAAATATTGTTTTGTTGTAAAGAATTTCTTAATAGGAGTGGACATGTGGCTCAGTTGGTAGGGCATTGGCCTAGCACACACCAAGTCCTGGGTTCAATCCTCAGTACCACACATACTGGAGATCACAAGTTTGAGGCCATCCTTGGCTACATAGTGAGTTCAAGGACACACAAACTACGTGACACCCTGTTTCAAAAAAGGGGGAAGCTGAAGAGACAGCTAAGTGGATAAAGCCCTAGCAATTCAAGAATGAAGGCATGAGTTCAAATTCCCAGAACCTATTTAAAATACAAGCATGATTGTACACACCTGAAACCCAAGTTTTAGAGGGTAGGTACAGAGGCAGGTGAATCCAAGGGGGTTTACTAGCTAGTTAGCCTATCCAAATCAGCAAACTTTGGGTATATTTTAGACACTTTTTCAAAAAATAAGGTAAAAAGCAATAGAGGAAGGCACCTGGCAACCTCTGACCTCTACATACATGGGCATGCACACAAATGTATATAACATAAAACAGACACACACACACATACACACACACACACACACACACACACACACACCCTCCTGGAATGATAAAAACAAATGAGTTGAGTTTAGTGTTCTCAGTCCCTGATCATGTGTAACAAAACAGAAGCACACACGAGGATCTCTCCCATAGGCTGAAGGATGATGACTATCTTGAAAGAAAGAATTCCATGAGTGCTTGAGTTTCAAGACGAACTATTCACTTCTCATTGAATGCCAACCTGCAAACCCAAGAATGTTCTCCAGACTTAAGTATTTGCCAGGATTTGAGCTTCTGTCCAAGATAATAACTGAGAAGTGGGCATGTGCAGAACCTTGGTTTTCCAGACATGAACATCTCACAGGAAGGAGCAGGCCTGAGAGATGGGAGACATACAAGGTGAGCTCTGCAGCATCTTTCAATAACTTGCTATGAGGTTTCCAGGCCATGGCACAAGAAGGGAGCCCGGGCCTAGAAATCTCCTTGAGTTGAGGAGAAGGAGCTATAAATGGAAGTAACCAAGGTCACTGAAGGCCATAAGACCAAGCAGGGGAAAAGCCATGGAGAGGGTGCTCTTCAAGTAGTCATGTAAATACAGATCCACACATGTATCTGAGGCCACACAGCAAACCAACCAACGGGATTATGGCAGGCAACCCTCCAAGCACACATCAAAGTAGAATAACACCTGTTTCCGACACCAAGCATGGAAATAGTCACAACATAAAAGGCATAGGATAGCTCTCCCAGTAGGAGAAAAATTAACTCCAGACTCAAAGCTGCTGAGGACCAAGTAACAAAGCTTAAAAACAAGACCTGAGATGTTTCATCTGATTCCAAATGATGTAAGCATGCTCCAGAACAAAGCTCATGAATATTTATAAGAGAAGAAATGTAGCAAGCCTCCCAACATGGTAAACTCGTAATGTCTGAGATGAAACGGAAAATTCCCAGGTATGCAAAGGAGTGAGAAAATGTGACTTATAATGAGGAAAATCAATCACAAACAAACCAGAAATTATACAATGATGGAATTAGTGGATAAGAAGATTGAAGGCATGAGGAAGAAGTGTGGAAATTTTAAACAGACCCAAGCAAAGCTTCTAGAGATGAAAATTGCAATCAAAACCTAAGGTGCAACTTGAGTGGCAAACAATGGATGAGATGAACAGAAAATTAGGTGTCACAAAAGGAGATGCTGAGCTAAAGCCTACAGTAGAAACCATCAAAAACAAAATGCAGGGTGAAAAGGATGCTGGGAATGGTGGAGCATGTCTGCAATCCCAGCACGTGGGAGGTGGAGGCAGGGCATTCACGGGAGTCCTTGGCTATACATTGAGCTCAAGGTCAGCCTGTGCTACATGAGACTATCTCAAAACAACAAATACAAACAAAAAGAACCGGAGGTGGAGGAAGGAACTGGACCTGCATCCGTGAGAATTTCAAGAAAGCTTTATGTAAATAAAGTTCCCAATGGAGGGGAAGGGACAGGAAAAAGTTTTGAAAGAAAAGAATGTTCAAAGTTTTCCAGATTTGATTTAAAAATAACCTATTAATTTGTATGGTCAAGAAACTTGGTGAGTCTCAAGCACAAGACACATAGAAAAATACTGTTAACTCAACAAGATCAACTTGCTTAAATCTAGCAACAATGATCCATCTTAAGAGCAACCACAAGAAAAAAGACACAGTATGTACAGAGAAACAAAGATGTAGGATTCTCACCAGAACCAATGAGAGCAAGCTGGAACTCACACAGCCCCTTCTTTAAAGTTCTCAAAGAAAAAGAAAACTAGCAACAAACAAATAACTAAAATTGTATCCTGGAAATGGCAACCCCACAGCCCAGAGAGGGACTCTTATAATTTAAATGTCTCTAAACAGCAAATGTCTAAAACAAAACAGATAGTGATGGAATAAGGTTAATGACATTCCAGGAGTTTAGATGTGTGAAATGTGTAAAAGGATGAGGGTAAGACACAGAAACATAAGACTCTCACGCTGTGTTTGGGACCACATAACCTGACTGTGAATTGTGATGTTACACTGCACATGAAAACTCTGGAGATAACTACTACAGCAAGGAAGTAAAGTTGTTAAGCCAACAAAGAAGATAACATGGATCACAAGAACTCCTTTAACCGAAAGGAAGGTGGGAAAGGGGAAAAGGGGAACAAACAACAGATATTAAAAGCAGAAAAACAATAGAAGCCTAACTATACGTATACTCACATTAAAAGTAAATGGTCTAAATACTTCAAATAAAAGACAGAGATTATAAGAATGTATTAAAACACAAGTGCTAATTATCTGTTGTCTATAAGAACATATACCTTAAATATAAGGACAAAACTAGTTTAAAAGTAAGAGGATGGAAGAAACTAGTCCCCAGCAACACTAACTAACACAAAGAAGGTGATACCAAACGTGGAAGTGAATGGCTGTCATTCCAGTATTGAGGAGGTTTGGGTAGTAGGGTTGTGAGTTCAAAGCTAGCCTAGGCTACAAAGGAAAACTCTGTGAGAAGAAAATGAGAAGGAGGAGGGGATGGAGGAGGAGGAAACAAAAGAAAGAAAAGAGGAGATGGGGGAGGGATTGAAGGAAAGGAGAGGAGGGAGGGGTGTGAGAGTGGGGGAGGGGAGGGGAGAACCAGGATCAGCTCCTTTGATATCACACACAGTATAATTCAGAGCAGAAACACAACCAAGGATCATTTCATAATTATAAAGGAAGCAACTAATCAAGAAAATACAAGAAGCAAACAAGAAAATAGATACACCAAAACTGAGAGAGACGTAGGAGAAATAGACAAGTCAACAACTATAGTTAGGAATAAGCAATAATGGATGTTTAAAAAGAACAAGTGTACACAAAACCATGGATATACAGGCCTGAAACACACTACCAGCATGACCTAACTGACAGTCACAGGACATCTATGGAATAGTCCGACCAGCCATGGCTGAGTCCTCATCCTCGAGTCAAAAGCTGCATCATTCTCAGCCATAAAACTCCTGGTGAATTTAAGAGACTTCTCATACAGCACTGCTCTCTGTCCATGGTGGAAGTGGATTAGAAATGTGTCAGTTTTTAGCCGTGAAGATGAGGCTGTTATTCCAACTCTGTATTGTTGCTGATGAAAATTCTGAACTGTTAAGCAAAAATCAGAATTTGAGAAAACTTGTATTTTCCACTGTGAACTCACTCAGCCACTTACAGAAATTAATGACTTTTCTGGAGCTGTAAGTGGTGATATACATAGGTAATTTGGGGGTGTGTCACGTAACAAGCCATGTTGATGCTTAAGACTTTGTATCACTCAATGAACCAGTATTTTCAAAATGGCCTAGTTAAAGAATCTTTCCAGAGACCTGTATGACAGACTTCCCTCCAGGCCAGGGAAATGGCTCAGTGGGTAGAGGAACTTGTCACCTGATGCTGCAAGCCTGATAGCCTGAGCTTGATACCCAGAGCCCATGTAAAGGAGGAGAGAATTGACTGCTACGAACATGTCCTCTGACTTCCACAAGTGCACCAAGGTGTGCATACACTTACATCCATATACATACACACATCTACACACACACACACACTCACACTCAAATAATAAGCATAGTAAAAATTTAAAGATTCTCTACCAAAACAAAAGAATAGGCTAATGATTATACTAGAAAAGGTTACAAAAATACTCATTACCACACAGTCATAGATCACTTTTTGCTATTGTGCAGATGAGTTAGCATATGCTTACCCAAACTGAAGACCACAGCATCTCTCAGCCACATAATCTCAAGGAAACACCATAACACACACAGTCTGTGCTACCCAATGCATCCATAAACAATGGTAGTTTCCAATCCACATTGCAACTAACATCTAAGAATGTATCTGTCACAGCCTGCGTCTTTTTTTTTTTTTTGGCCTGTGTTTGTGGTGTGCATGTGTGGATGCATGTTCACATGTGTGTGCATGCATGTAGAAGCCCAGAACTAACACGGGAAGTCCTCCTCAACCTTCACCTTATTCATTGAGGTAGGATCTCTCAATTGTACCTGTAGCTTGCGGATACAGTCAATGTAGCTAACCAGCTCACTGTGTTCTCCCATCTCCACCTTCGGAACTTTGGAATTCCAGGCAGGCCACCATGACCAACCAGTATTTATGTGGGAGCTGAGGATTTGAACACCCATTCCACCTGCTGATATATTTTAGTTTTGATCTTAGATGTTCCCTAAAGGCCATGGGCTGAAGGTTTAGCTTCCAGCCTGTGGTGCCATTGGCAGGTACAGTAGGGTTTAGGAGGCAGGGCTTAATATAAGGAAGTTAGATTATTGGGTCTACAACCTTGAAGGTCCCACTGGGGTTCTAACACTCCTTCCTCTGTCTCTGTTTGCTCCCTTGCTCCTGTGTGGTGAACCAACCTCTGCCATGCCCTCCCCACAATGGAGCTGGCCTCACGTCAGGCCCAAAGGCAACAAGGCCAAGTCCGTAATCTCTGGAACTATGAGCCAATGTCAACCTCCCCTCTTAGCCTGACTTTCCCCGTGTTTTGTTTCAACAACAGAATGCTGACCAACACAGTACAATCTGAGATCTCAGTATTATACCCAAGAGAATATTCAAAAACCTCTAAAACAGCCATCAAATAACACCTTATATTCTATTTGCACACCTAACAAAGCCAGTGTTTTCTGATGCACTATATCTGAACACTGTTGACAGCAGGCACAGATATGAGAATCCAGTGGTTTCCTGAAGCCAAACATGAAAGAAATTTGTAAAGATACAAAACCATGTTGTTCCACCCCAGTCTCATTTTGTTTTCAAAAATATTGTTATTTTTATTATACAGTAAACCATTTTAGTCAAAACAAAATAGTTTCATTACAGTTGTTTTAATGAGTTAATACATATTTTAGTAATCTCTCGGTTTTGATGTCTAGTACTGTATATATTACAGCTGTAACTCATAAGCAGGTGATCCTTGGACCCCTAAAGAAATATAGTGTGTGTGTGGGGGGGGTGTGGGTGTGGGTGAGTGTGGGAACACACATGCTATAGAACACATGTAGAGGCCCAGGGAGAGGTTCCAGCATAGTCCTTGCCTTCCCCTTGGAGGCAGGGCCTCTTGTTGCTCCAGCTGCACACACCAAGTAGCTGGCCTCTGGGCTTCCAGGCATCCCCCTGTCTCTGCATCCCCATCTCACCATAGGAGGGCTGGGATAACCAAGGCACACTACCACATCCAGTTTTATCTGGGCCGTGGGGATCTAAGTTCAGACCCCATGCTGGTACAGCAAGCACCTCACACACTGAGACATCCCCAGCCCTCCTCACACACTGAGACATCCCCAGCCCTCCTCTCACACTGAGATATCCCCAGCCCTCCTCATGCACTGAGACATCCCCAGCCCTCCACACGCACTGAGACATCCCCAGCCCTCCTCACGCACTGAGCTGTCCCCTAGCCCACCTTACACAACATGCAAGCATTTTAAGACATCTTAACAGGCAATGGTGGCATATTCTTTAATCCATTAGGAGTCCTGAGACCAAGAAGAACAGAGGACCCTTGCAGGAGGGAAGCTTCACGGCCCATCATAATAATGCCAAGGGAGAGACTCAGTGACATTTGCTAAGTCGCTAAGAGACTCCCAGCTACCCAGATTGCTCATTGCACATGAACAATTGAGACCTTTGGTTTTATTGTAGCAACAACCATAATGGCCGTGCTCACACACACACTGTGCCAGGCATCAGGCTCCGGCCCCAATCCTCAATATCCACTCTCTGCCCTGAAGATGAACAAAATCCATGTTACCAATGAACAAACAGGTTCAGGAAGGTGATGCTCACTGCCCTCACAGGATGAAGAAATTGGAGTCTGAATCCAGATCTGTCTGGTTCCCACAGGACCACCTTCACACTTTCGACTCTTCACAGTACCCAGTTTTCCTCATTCATTCCTGACCACCATGTGACATAAAGTGCTCGTCCGTGTTCTGGCCTCTGTCCTGAGAGTGTGAAGGGGCCATGTGCATCCCGTGGAGGGGATTGTACCAGGGTCTGTATGCTACAGCAGACTCCTTGGTATTTGTGCCTGAGTGAACAGGTCAGGGTTGGACCATGCAGACAGCCAGCTCTGTCATCTGGGTGGAGGGTGGAGGGGGGTCTGTATCAGGACTGGTATTTATGATTGAGTGAACAGATGAAGGATGGACCATGCAGACAGACAGACAGCTCTGTCATCTGTGTGTGTGTGGAGGGGGGAGGTACTGTATTGAGGTTGGTATTTGTGAATGAGTGAATGGGTCAGAATTGGACCATGCAGACACCAGCTCGCTCTCTCTCTCTCTCTCTCTCTCTCTCTCTCTCTCTCTCTCTCTCTCTCTCTCTCTCTCTCTGTGTGTGTGTGTGTGTGTGTGTGTGTGTGTGTGTGTGTCAGGGGTTAGGGGGGTGGGGTGGGAGGATGTCTGTATCAGGGTCAGTATTTGTGACTGAGTGAACGGGTCAGGGATGGACCATGCAGACAGACAGCTCTGTCATCTGTAGCACCCTGTGATCCATGCTAAAATGTCTCCAGTTGCTGGAGGTTGGGTCTTGGACATCGCCCAAGGGTCTGTGTATTGGAGACTTCATCACCAGCCCATGGTGCAGAAGGTATGGACTCTTCCTGAGGTGTGGGGGTGTGGGGAAATCCTGGTGAAGAGGATTTAGAAAATGTGTCTACAGAAGACCTATCAGGACCATGTTCCCCTCCCCACTCTTCTGCTCATCTCCCTTCTGCCCTCCTCTCCTCTCCCCCTTTCCTCTCCCCTCCCTCCTCCTCTCTTCCCTGTTCCCCTTTTCTAGCTTTTACCCACCTCCCTCTCCTCTTCCCTCCTTCCTCCTTCCTCTTCTCACTGCCCTCCCTGCTCTTCTCTTCCCTCCTCTCTTCTCCTGGCCCTCTTCTCTCTCCCCTCCCCTCTCTTCTCTCCCCCTCCTCCCACTGTGGAGGGATCAGAGGCCCTCCACCAGGCATCGACTCTTGTGGTGATACACTGAGTCCTCACAGGTCCAAACAACGGGTCAAATGACCATAGGCTGAAACCAAGAGTCAACTTTCCCCCTAAGTTGATTCTCTCAGGCATTTTGTCATAGTGATGTGAGACAGACAGACACCTTTCTCAGTTATACTGAGTGTAAAATATAATAGGGCTCCAATTAGGCAAACCAGGGACTGTCTGCCCTTCAAGCCCCATACAGGTTCTCCAGTCCTGCTGACATGGGAGAAGATGTGCACTGTCCCTAAATCTCAGGAGAGAGCTGGAGTTTGTGGAAGATGGCTGGAGCTAGCAAGCATGGGGAGCTGGCACTGGGCCATTAACCCCTCTGGGTACAGTTATAAAAAAATCCATTCTTACAAATACTTTGAGGGTCACATATGAAGCAACATGAGCCTGCTCTGCCCACCTGACAGTCAACACTCACTGAGCATGTGCAAAGCACCATTGGTCCATATCATTCCCCCCCCCTTCCCCACCCCAAGGCACAAAGGCAAGAAAGAAGGCCTTCAATCTAGCGGAGCCTTGGGACACAGCAGGATAATGGCCTGCGCCTCCGAGTCCCAAAGCCCATGCAGACTGGTGTCCCAAGATCCAGGAGCCATTTGTGGGACTAAGATGGTAAGGGAGAGGAGGACCTTGGAGGAAGACTGAGGTTAGAGGTGGGGATACAAGGCTCTAAAATGATTGGCAGAGAGCAACTGGGGACCTGGAAGGAAGGGACCCTGCTAAGTTAGAGGAAACAAGAGCCTAGGTGTGCTTGGCAGTGCTTACTGTGACTCTGACCGCCAGCTCCTCCTCCCTGAGCCTGGCTGCTGTTAATGTCAGCTCCACAAACAAGCCAATAGCCCCCTGCTGGTGGCTACAGTGCAGCTTGCTGGTCCACTGTGTGCACATCGTTTTCCCTCCAGAGCTTAGTTTCTGCCATAAACTTAAACCCAGAAAACTGTCAGGATGAAACACTCCTCATAGCGTTTCTGGCTTACAGGAAATGTCTATGGAGGCATGACTACCAAAGTGAGCAGAGTCTAAGGGGCTCTATACTCATGCCCAGCTGTCCCAACTCTCAGACAGATGGCTGCATCCCACATTAAAGATGTGCCAGGGTCTCCCTCTGTGCCCATTGACAGATGAAATCTATCCCACACCCTTCCAGAGTTGCATGGGGGAGGGGAGGCTTGCCAGGTTTCCCTTTCTGCCCAGCAGTGTAGATACCCTGCCCACATCTCCATTTTCCAAATCTGGCTCAATGGCTGTGTAGAGGAGGCTCACCAGCTGCCAGCCAGGGGGTCACTACATCGCCACCAAAACCAGCAAGCGGATGGTGTGTACCACCAACACGAACTGGAGCAGGGACTGAGATCAAACAGTAGATGGGAAAATGTAGACTGGCGTGTATTGATCACCAGGTCACTGAGATATATCACTAGGGTTCCTTTGTCCCTTCCTCCAGGTCCAGTGGACCTCCTTCTGGCTCGTGCTTTTGGCCTCTGGCTGAATTGCAGATATTAAATGCAGCGTGGGTGTTGCTGTCGATTCTCAAAGCAGCACTTTAATGTAGATGTCCGTCCTCTCAGGAACCATGGCACAAGCAAAGTGGGTGTGTTCCACATACAAAGGGAAGCCATCTCTCCTCCACTTCACCCCTCAGGGACTACACATATAAAATGCCAAAGCCCCACTTCACGTCTTTTCCAGCTCTCGGGTTCCTTAACCAGGGATCAAATGAATTCTAGGGCCAGGAGGGCCACAACCCCAACACAGCACCTCTCAGGAGGAGCCAATGGGATAAGTCCTTTCAGGGAGCAACACAGATACAAGTAGTGGGACAAGCCTGTGCCAGAGAAGGTAGTGAGTATCCCAGGGCCAGAGTCAGACGCATGCCACAGCCTTCCCGCTCCCACTCAGAAACCTCTCTGAAACCTTCAGAGACTGACTTTGTGGTTTCTGGTACTGGAACTGCCTTATAGAGCCTCCTCACACCCTCATTCATCGCCAAGCATGCCTGTCCAACAGTCTGACAAAGTCTAGGAGGCAATTGCTACCCTGCCCCCTGCTAGGAGCATCTCCCCCTGGTCTTTGCCAAGGACATTCCTTAAAGAGCCCTCCCTATAAAGCCATATTCCCCTGGCACTCCCTCCTCCCCAACTCTTCGGGAAAGACTTAATCAAGCTTACATACATTCAAGCTTTACCTCTCCCAGAAGCAGGGATTCCCAACACACCCCTCCACGATTTCTGCTCATTAGCCCAGGTGACCCCCAACCCCAAAGGAACACCTTGTAGCTTGAGGCAATATCTCAGTTATTTTGTTGTCTCCCCTGTACCTGTCAAATCTGTACCCACCCCAAAGACCCACCCCAGTAAAGTCCAGAGTGCTGACTAGACAGACTCCTTGCAAACCCCACATCCCACAGCTTCAAGGCCCTGCAAGGTGCCTTTGAACTTCAGAGTCCCTGCTTATTCACCTGTGCACCCCTGGAGGTCTGACTGTCCCTCCTCCCCAGGGTACAACTTCATGGCCAGCGCCCCTACCCCCACCCAGCTGTTTGTGGGAGTTTTCAATCCTGTGGCACCAGCCACCACAGGGGAGGGATCATTACATTCAGATCAGCTACCACGGCAATAGGTCAGGCTTCCAGAAGCCTCCCCCAAACGCTGATTAATGGACAGGAGCGGCCCTTGCGCATCTCATTGCGCACACGGCTGCAATGAAACCATCTTTGCTTTACAGTTCTGTGCAAGACATAAAAGTGGGAACTATCCCAGCCTTCCGAGGGAGCAGGCTATGAATACGGAAGCAGCCCCGGGTTATTAATCCAGCACCATTAGTCTTAGGGAGTCACCCCAGTGCTGACCCCCTGGAAGGAAATTTCTCCAGCTGTCCATTCCTCATTTCAAATTATCCATACAGTCACCATACCTACCACCGGTGAGTTATTTGATATTTTGGCGGGGAGAGTAAACAACATAAAAAGCAGCAGAACTTGGGGTACTATAAATTCTAAGCAAGTTATTTTCGGAGAGAGGAAGGCTGATTCATAGGGTACTCTGCTTCCCAAGACTAATTTGGTTTGCTTTTTTTTCTTTCTTTTATTAATAGGAGGTTAGCACCCTGGAAAGATCACATTTTTGTTCTCGGCTGCACCTGTCAAGGGGATCCCAGGCTCACAGCCCAGCGTTTGAAGGTTTATCCCAGAATGGTTTCCATGGAACAAACACAGTTCTCACTGCATGCTTCAAAACCCTGGGATGGACAGACGCAGGTGCTTTGGTTCTTAAAGGCCAACATGGTGTGACTAGTACAGACTGCCAGAAATCCCCACACATCACGTTTGCCCTATCAGTTCCTTGGGAGTGCATACAAGAACAGAGAAAGCAGCCTCTGGCTTGTATTTTCTTTTTTTATCTGAATGGATGAAGTCTGGCCGTGGATTTTTTGGGGTTTGTTTGTTTGTTTGGTTGGTTGGTTGGTTTGGTTTGGTTTTTTGTTTTGTTTTGTTTTGTTTCTGATTTTCACAACATCTCCTTATATCAGGTATAAATTAAAATTAAAATAAAATTAAATTTAAAAAGCTGTGCATACACTTTTCACTTTATTCTCTCTGCTTGGGACTCCCGGCTCAGCTTCAGTGTGAAGGCTCACACCTTTGTGGCTGCCTTCAGCTGTACTCCAGCCTGTGCCCTCTTCCTTCTCTCCTCCCTCAGGGACTCTGTTGGGTGTGTGTTGGGCCTTCACATCCCAGCTCTCCATCTTTACCTAGGCTACTGTATGGATGATGCCCATTGGTCTGCTATGTGACTGGCTCTTTCTTTATCAGAATGTGCATTCTTTTGTTTATCTCTTCAGTTAAGAGGTTCAGGAAGTCTGGTTTTAATTGAAAATAATGGTTGTTTTGTCTTGTTTTGTGTTTTGAGGCAGGGTTTCACCACATTGCCCTGGCTGGCCTAGAACACTCTATGTAGACTAGGCTGGCTTTGAATTCAAAGAGAGCCACATGCCTCTGCCTCCTGAATGCTAGGATCAAAGGTGTGCACCACCACACCTGGCCCCAAATAATGCAATTTTTTAATTTATAAAAGAGGTGGCCAGTTCTTTAAAATGTCCTACCAGCTCTTATCCAGTTCTTATATGGTCCCTGATTTCAGCTCTTCGTACTTGGTATACTATCTGTGGTGGTTTGAATGAGAAAATGTCCCTTACAGGCTCAGGTATTTGAACACTTGGCTGCCCATAGGTGGTACTGTCTGGGGTTGGTTATGTAACTTTTAAGAGGTGGAGCCTCATAGAAGAAGTGCATTATGGGAGGTGGGCTTTGAAGGTTTATAGCCTGACCCCACTTCCTGTTCTATCTCTTTGCTTCCTGTGTGTGGATTAAATGTGATCTTTCTGCTTCCCAACTGCCAGGCAGGCCTGACACTCCTGTTGCTGTACCTTCCTACATGACGGCTATGTCCTCACCTGATGCCAGCCCATCCCCACATGACGGCTATGTCCTCACCTGATGCCAGCCCATCCCCACATGACGGCTATGTCCTCACCTGATGCCAGCCCATCCCCACATGACGGCTATGTCCTCACCTGATGCCAGCCCATCCCCACATGACGGCTATGTCCTCACCTGATGCCAGCCCATCCCCACATGACGGCTATGTCCTCACCTGATGTCAGCCCATCCCCACATGACGGCTATGTCCTCACCTGATGTCAGCCCATCCCCACATGACAGCCATGTCCTCTTTGGAATTGTGAGACAACATGAACCCTTCCTTCCCTGAGTTACTATTTGATCCCAGCAGGAGAATAACACACATTGGGTCTCAGATGACTCTGCTATCCCTACTGCCAGAGACACAGACTCTTTCCTGGATGAGCTTGTCTTTCATCTCTTGTGGTAGACTTTCTTGCTTCCTTGGTCATTTTTGTCTAAGATCCTGGTTACGCTGAGCATCTTCCTGCTTTTTGTAAGACTCGAATGTGTCCTACATCACACATCAGCCCCAGAGGGTCTTAAAGTGCCCAGGCCCCAGACTAAATGCCCTACACTGGGTCTTAACCTCCCTCTGACAAGGAAGCAGAACACAGGCTTTCCTGGAAACTAAATATTTAAAAAAACGTTTCTTGTGGCTTTTCTGCTCCAGATGCCGGGGCTGGGGGAAGGCCATAGACTAGCCTTCGCAGGCAGAAGTGATACACAGTGAAGTTCAGGCTTCTGGTGTGTGCAGTAAGCTGTGACCAGCAGTGGCCCCATCCTCACTATGGCAGAAGATGCATTTCAAGACCCCCATGGACTTCTGAAGCTGTGGGCAGTGCAGATCCCTCTCAATGCTGTGGCATTTTGCTAGACATACCTACCTACGATACAGTTTAATCTGTAACTTAGACACAGGAAGAGATTAACAAGCAGAGCCGAAAACAGATCAGCCATAATCACTGCAGAGAAAGTTATGTGAGTGTAGTCCCAATTGTAGTACTGCCTGGGCCCTCCCTCCTTATGGTGCTGTGAGGAGATGCAGTGCCTGCAGGGTGTGATGAAGGAGATGAGGTAATGAGGGGTAGCAAAACATCAGGTGCCCGGGCTACCTGATGCCACTGACAATGGGTAACGGAGGATGGGGGCTGCCGCGTGCACACTGCGGCCACATTCAAACAAGCGTATGTCCCCCCACCCAGTTTCTGTCCCCCTGCCTCTGTAATTTCTCCTCCTGCCCCTGCTTACTGACTCAAGGGCAGTTTTCATTTTATTTTTTTAGTTTATTAGATCCCAGGCTGGGAAGATTTCAGTGGGTAAATTGCTTGCCGTACAAACACGAGGACCTGAGTTAGGATGGCAGAATGCATGGAAAAGCCAGGTACAACGGTGTCTATCCCTGCCCTGGAGCCAGACACTGCAGATGAAATGGTCCCCATAACATCCCATCAGCCAGCCCCAGCTGAATCAAGTTGGGGAGCTCCAGGTTCCATGAGACACACTATCTCAAAAAAGAAAGAGTAGAGGCAGAGGAAGACATCCAACATCAACTTTGCACCCACATGCACATGGACTTGCACGTGCACACATACACATACACCACACACACACACACACACACACACACACACACACACACACACACACATCAACTGAAAGAGAGGAACAAGAAAAGGAAAAGAATGGAGTAAAAAGAGAAAGCAAGAAGCTGGAGGGCACGTGTTTGATAGGCCCAATGCAACTAAGGGGCAGAAATGAAGAAATGACATACCCAAGGGAACAGAGAGAGCAACCGAGGCAAAGGTGCAAATCTCAAAGCTGGAGGAGACACCTAGCCTCTGGTGGGGGCAGAGGCCCAGGTGTAGCTCAGCTCACGGGGAGCCCAGGCTTCACGCTGCATCCAGCTGCCCCCTTGTCTCACTGTTGTGGGCCTGACTCAGCATGGCCACACTCAGAAACCACCCAAGGAAACACAAGGATTCCACCCAGCAAGGGAGGATCTCATAACACCTCTGAGGCTTGTCATTATTGAGTCACTGTGTGACTCATGTCCTGTCCTCACTCCACACACACACACACAAATGGTTAGGAGCAGGAAAGGTCCAGGCTCTGGGTATTCAGGCCTCTGCAGACTGCAACAGACATGGCCCGAACCCAGAATGGAGAAGAGGCGCTCTGACAGCTGGGGGCTGCACAGAGGAGATGATGACATCACATGGCTCTGCATGCCTGCAGCTCAGGTCCCTATTGTGAGGGTCACCTGGCTGCCTCCCATGGCTCTTGTCAACCCTAGTCTGTCCCCAGCTCTGGTGTGGGATCATGATGTGGATCAGTCCCAGGCTCATCATGTCCAGCCCTGCCACTGTGGCAGGCAAGAAGTATATCATACACGCACCTCTAGGATTCCTGGGTTACATGATTAGGTGGTAAGAAATCATCTGTTTATCACCCATCCAGGTTCTGCAAAGTCCTGTGTTAGTAAGCTTTGCTAGGGAGAAACATAGTCCATCTGTAAAGATGAAAATATATTGTGATGGCCACAGAGATGGCTTGGTGGATCAGTACTTGCCACCCCAGCGTGTGGGTCCCCTGCACCCACACAAAAGCCAGATGCAGTAGTGAGTGCATCTGTAGTTCCAGCACTCCAAAGGGGAGACAGAGGCTGAGGCAAGGGAGTCCAGTCAACATATGAGGCAGCAATGAGGTGGGCAAGCAAGGGTGTCGCTAAAGGCTGTCCTCCTGGGGCACCAGGCACAATGATGTGCACACATATCCATGCACACATATGAGCATGAGAGCACACACACCTCAAAGATTTTACAAGAACTTACTTTGGCCTGCCGTTTAGGAGGGTTTAGTCTGTGATTGGTCTGGGAAGCACCAGTGCTCGTGGCGGTCAGAAAGAGAATCGGGAAAAAGGAAAGCACCAGTGGTCCTCAGCCTTGTTCAAGCCACAGTCTCAATGGCCAAGACCTCCCAGCAGGCTCTACTTAAGTTTCCCAAGAGCCCAGGTGTGGTGGCACAACCCACAGCCCAAGCACTCAGGAGGAACAAGAATGCAAGGCCATCCTTAGCTACATAGTGAGTTCAAGGCCAGCCTGGGCTACACATGAGTCCCAAGAGCACTCAATGAAGAGACCAATCTTGTAAGACATGAGGCCTTGAGGAACATTCTGGATCCCCACTATAGCAAATCCTTTAGCCCTAAATAAGCTACCTCATGCTCCAGGACAGAACTGTTAATTTAAAAATTGGTGGGTATTGAGTAACCTTGGACATGAATGCACTATCAAAGTCTGAAACACAGGAATGCTGGTCACCACCCTAAGGGGACTGAATGACAAATTATCAGTGTCTGCCACTGTGGGGGCGGAGCCTAAGGACTTCTGGAATCACACACACTATACCTAGAAAAGAGGAGAAAGGAACAACTGGTCATATTGCAAAAACTGTTTTCATCAGTGCAGGAAGCCAAGAGAGTCGGGGAGCCACACATGGATGCTCCATCACAGGCACAGAACTCTCCAGGCAAGTTTGGTTTGGAAGTCAAAAGCAAAGGGAGCCAAGAATTCTGGTTTTGTTTTCTGTCCTGATGGAAGTGTGTGCAACACTTCACACCGGCAAACAGGCCCTAGCTCAGGTGCCTCCATTTAGCTACTGTTGCTCTAAGATTCATTCCTCTACAGAACCGTTCCTCATTCCAAAGCTGGCCACTTCTGGGCTGGCAGCAGCCATGCAATCCCATGTCCCCTCTTCACAGGAGGCACTCGGTGATTTACACACATAGCCCCACATTCCGTTCATAGTCCATCCTCTAGCGGGTGTTGCTGGCCACAGAGCATATTGTTGTTCTGAGGGAACCTTTTTCTAAATGGCCTCCATACACCTTTATAGATGCAAAGCAGATGACCAGCCAAGGTCCAGGCACAAGGGTGGTTCTAGAAGATTCTCAGAGTCAACTTCTCAACCCACCAGGGCCCTGGAATCTTGAAGGTACAAGAAATGGCACATCAATGGTATCAAGGCCACCTCAGTAGAGCACACAGGAATCTGTCCTACCTACCATGGTCCCCTCACCAGAATGGAAGAGCAGGGAGCCAATGTATGAAGAGACCCTCTATATCCAGGGATCACCACTGATCTTTACTGGCTGGGGATATTTCAGGCACAATATGGCCTTCCCATGACCCACATCAGAGTTCCAGGCAGCTCCTGCTCCCAGGCTGACCTCACTGAAACAGGAAACCAGGTCAAGCCTTGGCTATTCCAGGCTGGGAGCTCTAACAGCTGTGAAGGGAACTGTGTTAATTATGTTCATTGAGACAACAACAAAAAAGACCCAGTTTAATTGTGAACTTGGGACTATTCACTGGGCTTAGGGTCTGGACTGAATAAAATGGAGACAGTGGGCTGAGCACTGAAAAGCATGAATTCCTCACTCACATGCAACATGGCAGGTTCCTCCAAGCCTCTGCTGTTGCGCCTTCCCTGCCATGATGGACTGTAACCAAGACCTGTGAGCCAAAATAAACCATTTCTCCCTTAAGTTGCTTCTGTCAGAGTATTCTACCACAGCAACAGGGAAAGAAACCAAGACAAATGGTCTGACCCCAACACAGGAAGCACACCACAGGGACGACCTACCTCAGCCGCAGGACAGAGATGCTTCCTGATATAGGAAAGACATTCCGAATTCCCACCAGCGATCTAGCTGAATCAGTGGTTTAAGTTTGGCAGGAGGTGGCAGGAGAAGGACAGTCCCTTAGGGAGCCACAGCATTCTCTAGAATTTATGGAGGATGCCCTGTGTGGCCTCACTGCTACCTGCACTCTATCCAATAAAGATGACAACAGGATGTGTCTTCTCAGGGAGAGCCCAGTGGGGACACCCTACATCAGAAGCACTGTGAACAGCCTGCAGGTCCGCTCAGCCTGGTCTCCCTCCAGAGTCTCCTCTGCAACTTCCTGCCAAACCCAACTGAGATCACAAGAAAGCCTGCTCAGAAGTCACCTTCTGATCCATCAGTGACAAGTGAGCCCTGAATCCCTCCAACTCCTGAGTGACCTGGCCAGGTCTCTAGGTGGAGCCCAGAAGGTCAAACTCTCAAGCATCTGCAGACTGGACACTGCTGAGGATAGAAACAGGCACAGGGCCCCCTGTGCAAGTGTCCACCATGAAGGAAGCTGCTGAGATCATCCAGGACAAAGCCTTGGAGACTGAAGCCTTGGGAGCAATCCCTAACACTCACAAGAAGGACTTAGATTGTCAATTTCATCCAAATTTTTGGAGAACCAGCCATGAGCTCCATACTCCCCACCTCTGCTGAGGTAAGCAGGAATGAATTATAAGGAAGTAGGTAGCTATCAGATGTAGAAAACAGCTACTTCTATGCACATAGTCAGTCTAAAAAGGACCACCTACGGATGCCAACCTGAAGCTGGTGACCTCAGGAATGGAGGCAGGAGGAAAAGAAAGATAAGAAAGCAAGGCTGAAGGAAATGTGGGCAGTCCATTCATTTCCTACAAACATCAAGGTCTCAGGAGAGACCAGCACACAGTAAGTACCAAACAGATCCTGCCTAAGGAGTACACGGATCATCAGTGGGCAGGCTACGTTATACATGAGTTAG
Organism: Onychomys torridus; assembly: GCF_903995425.1. NCBI lineage: Eukaryota > Metazoa > Chordata > Mammalia > Rodentia > Cricetidae > Onychomys > Onychomys torridus. Next base: position 163,168,004 of record NC_050444.1, read on the forward strand.
GTGAAGAGAGAGCACTCGAGAGCCAGGGAGCTCGTGTTGGAGACCAGATCAGCACTTTCAGGTGACTCATTCACTCTCTGCCTTGTTTTCTGAGGCCGGATCTCTCACTGGTTCAGTCAGTCTGGCTGGCCAGTGAACCCGCATGACCCGCTTGTCTCCATCTCCCAGCAATGGAATTACGATGGTGCGCCACTACACCTAACTTTCTACATTGGTGCTGGGGATCCGAACTCAGGTCTTTGTGCATGTACAGCAAGCACTTTACCAACTGAGCCAATCTCCCCAGCCTACAAATGTTAGTTTTACAAAACTAGCTCATTCAAAAGTTGTCTGCACCTGTATAAGTGTCAATATACTCCAGGCACATTGCACATCACACACACACACACACACACACACACACACACACACACACACACTGCACAGTTCACGCAGGATTCCTATGGCCTTTTATTCTCTAATGGTATGTACCAAATACAAAAAAAGTAGAAAGGAGAAGCAACTTGAACCAGCAAGGCCAAGATCACAGTCCAGAGGGTCCCAGCATCCAGTCTGGAGCCTGTTTCATTCTGACACCATATCTAAGGCACAAAGAGGAGGGATAACACAGAGCAGGCCTGCAGACACTTAAAAGACTGAAGTCGTTTCCTTCTGCCCCAGAGTTAGTAATACCTACTGATAGTGGGGCATACGAAAGGGGAGCAGCATGTGGCTAGAGACATAGCTTGGCACTTAAGAGCAATTACTTCTCCTTCAGACCTGAGTTCAGTTCCCAGCTCCCACACCAGGCAACTTAACTGTTTGCAATTCCCCTCTATGCGGTTCGATGCCCTCTTCTGGCCTCTCTGGGCACCTGCACTCACATGCCCATACCCAAACACAGACATACATATAATTAAAAATAAATCTTGAAAAAGAAATAGAGGCAGCGTGTGGGCCTTCTGACACAGCTCCAGGATTGTGTCAAAGTGAGAGACAGGAAGACAGGCAGGCAAGGAGGCGGGAGGAAGTTGTCGCTGTCAGGGGACCCGACATCATCACTTCTCTCCCATCTTTCCTGCTAAGGGAATTGGAGGGCAGAGTGGTTTTTTTTACTTGAGGAATTGAGAGGTTTTTTTTATTAAAGACCCTCTGAGGACACAGGAGACACCATAGTTATTCAGAGGTCACTGCGTATTCATGTCAGAGTGTTTCTTTACAGCCACAGGGAAAGAAACTAAGACAGATGGTTTGACCCCAGCACGGGAAGCACAGCCCACCCCGAGTGAACGTGCTCAGGCTGAGGCCCACTCCTCCATCCTCCCCACACATTTAAAGTTGTTCTTGGGCCTCTACATGCATATATGCATACACATCACACACATATGCACAGATAACATATACACACATATACACATGTGCATACAACTATACACATATCTACATACACACATACATGCATACAAACACACACATACATACTCACACAATGCATACAGATATAAATGCACACATACACACAAAATGTCATATATACATACATATGTATACAGACATGCACAAATACTTTCGTACATTCACACACAGAATATTGAGAAGCATCACTATTCCATGCACTCAGAAAAACTATGAAGGTAGCTGTGACCCCAGCCCCACCACCCCAGGTGGCAGCTGTTAAGACCCTGAAGGCAGATGACAGACCTGGGACACAGCAACATCTGGGTGATCTAGGCAAAGGGAAGGAGCTCACTCAAGGTGCAGGGTGGGGGTCTTGGTCAGGGTTTCTATCGCTGTGATGAATCACTATGACCAAAAGCAAGTTGGGGAGGAGAGGGCTTATTTGGCTCACACTTTCACATCACTGTTCATCATCGAAGGAAGTCAGGACAGGAACTCACACAGGCCAGGAACCTGGAAGCAGGGCTGATGAAGAGGCTATGGAGGGATGCTGCTTACTGGCTTGCTTCCCATGGCTTGCTCAGTCTGCTTCCTTACAGAACCCAGAACCACCAGCCCAGAGATGGCACCACCCACTGTGGACTGGGACCTCCCCACCAATCACTAATTAAGAAAATGCCTTACAGCTGGATCTTATGGTGGTGTTATCTCAATTGAGGTTCCCTCCCTTCAAATAACCCCAGCAGTGTCAAGATGACACACACCCAGCCAGGACAGTGGGTGTGGCAGACCTTACAAGGGTCTCCTCTGGGCGGAAGTGAAGGTGCAAACAAGGAGGCCATTAGGACACCCACCTCAGCTATCCTGCCACCCAGTGACACTGTCCTCATGCTGTGAGGCCCACTCGGTTTGCCCACACAGCAGAGGAGACCCTTTCGGAAGGTCCTGGGATGAAGGAGGTGCTGGTCCACCCAGCAGGGACACAGGAGAATAAAGAGCAGAGGCTCACACTCCCTGCATTTGTTCTGGAGGACACACTATCCTGTAATTTTCTAAATCTCTTGACTTGGAATAATAAGATCAGAGACTCCGAGTGGGAAGAAAGTTTACAGATCATTTAGCTTCTGTTGTCTGAGTCAGTTCGCCCTCAGGTATCTGAGGGAAAAAAAAGTGTTCCTTTTTGTTTGTTTGTTTTCCTCCAGAAAAAGCACTGAAAGTCTCAGTCACCAAGCAGCTCCCAGGCCCTGTGATGCTCACCTTCGATGCACCAGCCTTGACAGCCCCAGGCAGACTCTGGGTGCAAAGCTAAGGGCTGCTCAGTACAGGGAGACACAGAGGTCCTTGTGCTCACAGATAAGCATGGGGGTGGCCAGGAATGAAGAGCACACGGGACTGTCCCTTCAGAGGGAGGATCCATAACCTGTTATCTGCCCATAAGGCTGGAACCGATGTGGTAAATAGCAGGTTACCTTGCACTGTCTGTGTGGTCTTGACCACACTGGATCCTCCCCCAGATCATTATCATGAGATTGTCATAGATTAGAACACATCTTTATGGAAGGTGTCACAAGGTCATCTGCTCACCGTTTTTGGAAGATGTCACATGTACTTTACAGAGTTTTGATGTAGTCGTGTCTTAAGCTTCATTGTGTACATGGAATTGAGTTAACTTTTTCCAGGAAAACTTTCACCAAATTGTGCTGTGCTTAAATATGCCTAAAGTAGATGACTTGGGGTCAGACTCCCAAAGTTTGAACCAACACCGGCTACTTAGTCATGTGGAACTGAACCACCTTCTTGCCTCCCAAGGATCATTGCTCTGCTGCCTGTGGTTGTTGTGAAGACTGCCACTCCCATCCACCTGGCCCACTGCTCTGGAGGAGCATGATAATCCACCTATGAGAAGACAGCCCCTTCTTCAAACAGCCAGGCCTTTTAGTGAGTGAAGTCCTGCCCAGACTCCCTGGGGAGGGCAGATCCTCTTACATGGCTGGGTTGTCTTAGAGCAGAGGTCCACATTCCTGCCTGGGGCTGGGCAGGATATCACTCACAGAAAGGCCTGGGGTCCTGCCACCTCCGCCCTGTCACGACTCACCTAACAGGGTCAGCTGGCACAGAAAGGAAAACCCAGGCCCCATTCCTTGTGGGCATTGGGATTCCCAGGAAAAGGGAGCCTGTCGCCAGCTCCTTCACAGTTGACTGCCTCTCCAGCCCCCTCAGGCCTGGGAGCTATTTATAGCCTCACGTCCTAAACACAGACTGTTATTTTTGGTTTTGCATGGCCTGGCCCAAGGCTCAGCTTCAATTCAAATTTCCATATGTGCCACTTTCGGCAGGTACCAGGTCGCTGTGCACTGCGCCGCTGGATGCTGGAACTGCCAGAGCTGGACCATCCACAGAACCCAGGCCTTGGCCTTGGGTGCCTTTGTGCACCCCTTGCCTGCTCAGCGGACCAGTCACCTGGGTGGAGCGGTGATGGAGCTGGCACAATGCAGGACCCACACGACCAGGCTATTTTAAGAACAGTATTTTAGGAAAAGCATCAAGGCTGGGTTTCAACTATCAAGATCACAGCCAAGCCTCCTTGCCCCTGACTTTGGAGGAGGCATTCAGCTGTTGTTTGTCCTCTGGGCTTTAAAGAAGAGTCTTAAGGAGGCAGAGAGGCAAGGCACACGAGGCATCCTGCACGTCCTGAGAGCCACAAAGGGGCCTCGGGCCCTAAGCACCCACCACCCACCACCCAGAGCTGGCACAATGTGAAGGGCTCTGCACACAGCTGGGAGTGGGAAGTGGTACCCAAAGGCCCATGCCTGCCTCTGTCCCACATCTCAAGTCCTTGCAGCCAGGAGTGGGTGCCTCTGAGCTGTGCCTCTCTCGCCTGTTCCCTGAGGACTCCTGGGCACATACATGAATGAGACAGAGCCCTGAAGCCATCCCATCCTGCAGACAGACCTCCACAGGGGTCAGAGAGCATGTGCTGACAGCTGGGTCATTCCACGAGGGGACAGAGTTCCCTCTCCACTGGGCTGTGCCCCCATGGTAGCTCATCTTTATGTGACAGGATCTAGCATCACCTAAGAGAAAATCTCTCTTTGCGTCTGTGGTTAGGTTATCTAGATTCAGCTATCTGAGGTGGGAAGACCCACCATGAATATGAGCAGTACCCAACTATAGGCTGGGGTCCCACACTGCATACAATAGAAGACAGCCTACTGGGCACCAGCATTCATTGCTCACTGCTTCCTGACGGCACATGCGATGTGATCAGCTGCCTCAAGTTCTGGCCACCGAGCCTTTTCCATGATGGCTCTCTGTACCCTCAAGCTGACATCAAAACAAAGCCGTTCTCATTCCAGTTAATTTTGTCAAGTATTTTTCTCACAGCGACAAGTAAGTAATGTAACCCCCAATGACACACCCAGGCCTGGAGACATGACCTTCACCATGGTCCACATGCCATCTCCACAGCCCCAACAGTTGCCCCACCACCACGCAACACTATTTTCTGCTTGCTTCAATCCTCCTCTGCAGCGCTACTTGGAGACACAAATCCTTCGCTTTCTCTGAGAACTTCCATATGGTCCCGTTCTCCTCAGTATAAGATACAACCTTTAAGCTCTGACAGGAAAACCAAGCTCATTAAAAAAAAAAAAAAAAAAAAAAAAAAAAAACACCTCACCCACCCAACCCCACAGCAGAAAAACAAACGCCCCAACTCAAACACAGGCATAGGACCAAAATACACATTTCTCCAAAGATATGCAGTGGCCAAGATGCCGTGAAAACCTGCCCAGTGTAATTAGGCAGTCCAACAGCGCAAACCGAAGCCACAGTGAGATCCACTTCATGCTAACTAGGGTGGCTATTTTCTAAAGGGGGGCACAGAGAATAACAAGTGTTGGCAAGGCTGTGGGGAAATCAGACCCCTTGTGCACTGCTGGTGAGCATGTCAAATGCTTCAGCCATTGTGGAAAGCAGTCTGGCTGCTCTTTGAATAAACAATATAGAATTGTTGCATGTGCCAACAAGTCCACTTCTGGGTCTATTCACACAATAGCTTGATGCTGGGACTTACACAGATGTTGAACCAACAGTCTTCAAAGTGGTATGGCCATGATAGCCCAGGGGTAGAAACAGAGTTGTGTGTGCTTATCCACAGATGGACAGAAAAACAAAATGGGGTGTGTGTGTGTGTGTTAACGTGGAACAGATGTAATAACGCAAGTGTGAGTGACAATGGATGGGAGCTCCCCAACCTACAACAGGAGTGAGCGGAGCTCCGTGCCACCAGAACAGAAGACCTGGAAAGACATCAGGAATGGCGTCTGGATAGTGACTGCTGGAGGGATAGAACCTGGCAAGTGTGCAGGGTTTTACCCTTGACTCCTGGTGAGGCAGGAACCTAAGAGGGTTCACAGCAGCAGAGCAGTCTGGCCTTCGTCCTAGCAGAATGGCTGTGGCAGCCCTGTGGGGATAAGGCTGAAGAAGGCTGAAGGCAGAATCCAGAGCCCAAAAAAGAGGGAGGGATCTCAACGGCCAGGCCCACAGAGCCACAGGGCCAGATGGTGATACCAAGTGGTGGGATGCTGGTGCACCCGGAAGTAGAGCCCATGGAGCTAGCGAATGGGACAGGTGCGTGTGGACATGACTGGGGCTTTGGAGCTGAGACACCACAAGAATAAGGGTGGCTGTAATGGCTATTCTTGGATGTCAACTTGACTACATCTGGAATTAACTAAAGGCCAAATGGTTGGGCACACCTGTGAAGAATTTGTCTTAATGAAATCATTTGAAGTGGGAAGACCCACTTCTAATCTGGGCCTTTGAGGTGGGAAGACATACTTCAGGTGAGACGCTACGCTTTAACTGTGGCGCCCTTTCGCTAGTACCCGATCTAAAGGATGAGGAGGACGCTTTCACTCTGCCTGCTTGTTCTCTCTCTTACCTCACTAGCAAGTCCATTCCTTCACTGTCACCAGAACCTACTCCTTCAGGATTCTGACATCTACTATGACCAGCTGAGACATCCAGACTCATGGACTGAACAACTACTACATTCACTGGTAGACAGCCATTGTTGGGTTGATTGGAGAACAGCCTGTGAGCCATTCTAATGTGTGTATGTGTATATACATATATGTATATATAATGGGTGTGTATGTGTGTGTACATATACATATGTGCGTATACACACACACACACACACACACACACACACACACACACACATATATATATATATATATATATATATATATATATATATATATATATATATAATATGTATGTGTCTTCTCTAAATTCTATCTCTAGAGACCCCAGACTAGTACAATGGTGTTAGGGGAGAAGGAGCAGAGTATCAGCATGAGGATGATGGGGCTCAGACCCTGGCTAAGGTGGACAAGTACAGTCAGTTTGGAGCTCAGAAGAGGAGCCAGGCTGCAGACACCTATAGGGAGTCAAACAGAGAGGCTGGGAACCCGCAAGGGAAAGCAAGAACACAGCCATGGCCCTGCTGCACTAGACAAAGGAGTGGGGGCAGGCAGGGGAAACAGAAAGAGGAGGTACAGCCCAAGAGGACTGTTCCCAATAGAATGTGGGAAGAAGGTGTGGCGGCCAGCAGTGGGAAAGCTGGTGATCAGACAAGGCAAGCACCGCTGGCTGGGACAGGGAAGGAACCAGGGAGAGCACAACCCTGAGGAGGGTACTGTAGCAAGTGGCATGTGGAGATGAACAGTGCTGGAGGGTGCCGCATCCAGGCCTCCAGACTCACCCCGCTTTGCCTGAGCTCAGCTATACCTAGCAGCCAGGACCTTGGGTGTCACTGCTCTGGGAGCTGAGACTCTCTGGCAACTCCCAAGTTGGGTCTGGAGAAAGCCAAGAAGTCTTTCCTAAAAACAGCCTGCCTGCTTCCCAGTGTCCATTAGCTCGGGTGTTTGGAGAGGTCTGGCTGCAAAGCAGAGCTCTAAGGCCTACCAGTGTCCTATGGGTGCTACTTCACACAAGCCCAGGTTATGATCTGCCAAACAGAGGCATGGATGGAAAGTCCCGGGGTAGGACTTGGCACAGGTGCCTGGGATATGCTGCCCCCACCACCAGCCTTCTTCCTTCCTGACTCATACCTCCATTTCTCACAGCTTTGTGCGGCCAGCCTCTTGGTGACTGCTGTGTCTATCTGGCTGTTGGGCTGTGCCTCTTGGAACAACCTAACAGCCCTCTGTACAGGGCTACTGCTTCGGCATTCACAGCCCAGTGTGTGGGTCCCTCTGCTGACTCCCATCTGGTTTCCTCAGAAGCTCTGCACAAACCACAGCTGCTGTGGAAAGCTCTGCGTACACTCCCGGGTCCTCGATAAGGCCCGCTAGCCTTTCCTGCTTCTAGCGCCTTCTCTGCCTTCTCTACCACTCTATACTCTGAAGACAGAGGGGTCTACATTGACACCTCCTCCATACTCAGAGCACAGGTTGGTCCCTTGTCACTCTTCAGGCCTCCAGCTAACTTGTCACATCCTGAGCACTCTGTTTAAAATAAGCCCCTCCCCAGTCCCCTGTTAATCTTGTTTTTATTTTCTTCATGGTATTTGTCATGGTTTATAACTATTTTATTCTTTGTTCCTCCAGGTTCTGAACTACAAATACACCAGGCTCTAGATATCCCACCTCATCTCTCCAGTCGTTCAAAATCCCAATACCATATGCCAAAAGACCCCATCACCACACCCCTATCTCTCCAGAGTCTTCCGAGACTTCACACCCCAGGGATGACAGGCTCCATGAGTGGTTTTTCCAAGTCTTTTCAACTCACGGTCTATTTCTCACTTGCCTCCCTCACAAAACTCCTACCTCATCCCTTGCTGATCTTAATGCAGCTTGTGTGCTGCCAGGAAGCTCCTGAAAGCCAGCTGGCTCCACAGTTGAGGCTGCCAACCTCCTGTGACATTGTCCAGGGTCCCTTCCATAGTTCCCCCTCTCAAAGGTGACCCTCACACTCTATTCCTCTCCTCCAGCCTTACCACTCTTTGTTCCCTACCACATGTCCTCCTTCTCCTACTTCCCCCCACCTTCCTCCCCTCCTGCCTCCTTCTGTGTCCTGGCCTCCTACCTTCTCAAGTGTTCTAGGTCCCTTTCTGTTGCTCTGATAAAATTCCCTGACCAAAAGCAACTTAGAGGAGGACATGGTTTGATTGGCTTACACTTCCAGGTTATAATCCATTATTGCAAGGAAGCTAACGGGAACTCAAGCAAACAGTGGCATCATGTCCACAGCCAAGAGTAGAGAGAAATTTCTGGATTCATGCTGCCCACTAACTTTTTTTTTTTTGTCCTATATAGTTCAGGGCCTAGCCTAGGGAATGGTGTTACCCATAATGGGCTTAGTCTTTCTACATCAATTAACAACCAAGACAATCTCCCATAAACATCCCAAACCAATATGGTCTAGCCAATCCCTCACTCAGGCCCTCTTCTTAGGTGACCCCAGATTGCAGCAAGTTGACATTTAAAACTATCTATCACACCTAGCTTCTGTCCTTCTGTCCTCTCCTATCAACATACAACCATGCTATGACTTCCCCATTTCCAAAAATTCCTCTCTTGGTCCTTGCTCCTCTCCAATCACCTGTCATTCCCCTTCTACAGTAAGATTCTCTGAGGCAAAGCATGAGCTTAGTCAGGACCGAGTGGGCTGCTCACTGTCTGGGGCACAGGCACAGTGTGGCTTCCACTTGACCCTCAAGCTGTCTGGAGCTCCTGAAGTGTGACACTCACTCCACTTATGAGGCTGCAGCTGAGAATCTCCGAGCCGCCCTGGCACATAGCACCACAGTGAAACTGCTCGCTGTACCAATGGTGCAGACGCAGGAGGAGCAAAATAGCCAGGTGGTTGGAGGTGTTCCTGCAGCCCAGCGATCCACCCGGGGCCACAGAGCGAAACCCGGGTCCTGGAGCCAAGGCCCGGAAAGAGCTCAAACCCAGGTGTCCTGCCTGCCCATCTGCAGTGTGTGGCCTGGGGAGAGATCATTCTCACTGTTTCCTCTCTGGAGTCCCAGTAGCATCATAGTCCTAGCGTGTCAGTGCTGGGAAAAACACCCGGCCCTTGACCCGGCTCCTCTGCAACCACCTGTCATTCCCCTTCTACAGTAAGCTTCTCTGAGGCAAAGCATGAGTCCACAGGAATTCCTAGTGCAAGACTATGTTGTTCTGAGGAACAAACTGAGCCCAGAGAGGGAAGAGTTTCACCAAGGCCCTCCATCACCCCTCTGAGAGCAGAGGCTAAGGGGTACAACAGGCATCAGGTTCCCCAAGTGTCACTGTCCCAGAACCATCTAACCAGGAGAGCCAGAGGGGCATCAGAGCTTCCCAAAGCCCTGGCCAAGACTCCTGTCATTCCCTCCCCAGCAAGAGTGCACAAGAGGCTGGGTAGTGGTGGCGTACGTCTTTAATTCTAGCACTCAAGGGGCAGAGGTAGGCAGATCTCTGTAAGTTCAAGGCCAGCCTGGTCTACAGAGTGAGTAGCAGAACAGCTGGGGCTGTTACACAAAGAAACCCTGTCTCAAAAAACAAAAACAAACAAACAAACAAACAAAAAGTGTGTGCACAAGAGGCCTGAAAAGGCTGTTTATTTCCTTCCATTTCTTCTCCAGCACCCAATCACACCCATTATCCAAAGGCCACTTAAAGCATAAAATGAGGTCAGACATTTCATTCACTAAATATCTCAGCTAAGCAGAAAGTTCACTCTTTCTGTACTTAATTATATAAAACAATCGTCTCAAATGGATATTTTACTATTTGTGTTTATTGGCAATCTAGTTGCTTTCAGAGGCATTCATAAAGGGTCCTAAGGCCTTCTAAAAGCTGAATTATCAAAATGAAGTCATTAACTAGTAAAAGCATCTTCCAGTCTCATGGGTCACCTGATAGGGTCCAGATTAAAACTGCCACCCACATAGGTCCCAAAGGATGCCATCCCCCCTTGGCATACTCAGCCACCCCCCAGACCTTCATCTGAGGCAGGTGGATCCCCTTGCAGGCCACACAAAGCACACATCCAGCCTGCTGGTTTCTCATACCTGGTGTCTGCCTAATGTCAATTTAAAAGCCACAAGCAGACCATAGAAACATTTCTTTACTGTGTTTTTTGCCCTTTTTTTGACTATACCCTGTCAGATCAAGGCCTGTACACACAGAGCTGACAGCTCAATTCTGGGGTCTTGCTTCCTCTACTTCCCGTGAGATTCCTCTGCAGTATCCACCCACACTTGTGTTCGCTGTGGGGCTCTAGTAGAATCTCATCTGACTACATCAGAGACTCAGATAGAAGCAAAGGTCTCCCCTCTCCCTTATCCTGACAGAGTGCCCACTGGCCACTCAGCCAATCCCTCCGAAGCAACTGCCACTGAGAGAAATACACAGACCAAGCTAGGAGGAGGCCAAGTCTTCCTGGTTGGATCACCTCCTCTTCCTTCCAGGGCAGGGTTTTCTGTGCTAATCACAGGGTGTATCTTCCTCGGGTCTTGCTAAAGCTAGGTTCATATAGGTCAATCCAACCACTGGTGAGCATGATTAAGGGCCAAGACCCCAGGACAGGGCAGCAAGCATGTGAGCCCCTGATTGAGTGTGTGTTGGGGGTGGGGGGCATGTTATCACCTGGAAAGAGGCAGTGGGATGTGTCATGAGAGGCAGGAGCAGGGTACCATGGACCCAGCTCTGAAGAGGGCAGGCAGAGGCCAGCCAGCCCTCCAGAGCCAGCTAAGGGAGATACCACATCACCTGAAAGACGGAGCAAGCTGGGGGAGTGTGGAGAGCAGAAGGCAGGAGGAAGTCTGAGACCAGGCCAAGGGATCATGAAAGCACTTGAAGGAGTCTGAACTGCTTCTTGTGAGTCTTGGGAATACCCTGGAGGGAGGTCCTGAATCTGGGGGAGGCCTCTGAGGATGCTCTGTCGTTCCCTGGAAACTCATTAAGGTTAGTTCCGTTCTCAGGGGCTTGTGTCCCTGGCAAGAGTCCTTGTTGGCCAACTGCTTAATTTTCTCATCTTTCTCTTAGGCCTCACCACCCCGTAAAGGAAGATTCTAAGAAATGCTCATGCTCTGAACCGCTGTTGTCAATGTAGACCCTTCTGGCCATCCCCCGCCACACACACACACACACACACACACACACACACACACACACACACACACAGAGTCCTGCATGGCCAGCCCCTGTGGGGTGTACCAACAGAGCCCCTCTTTTCAGGGTTGGCCTCTTTCATTCCAAATAACACACACACACACACACACACACACACACACACACACACACAGTAGCCCATAGATCCTTCACTCTCACCCTCAACACCAGCACCAGCCCTAACAGTGTTATTCAAATCACTTGTGAGCATCACTATTAATGTTCCATTTTTATTATCTACCTACACTGGATGGCCTCGCTGAGAATGTGCAGTTTATTATGGGATACCACAAATCCTTCCTGGAAGGGGAGAGAAAGGAAAAACCAAGTAAATAAATAAGCTACCAAGGAAGAAGAAAAAGCAATCCACAAAGTAGCCACCTTGGTGGTTTGGTTTCCCGGAAAAGCAAAGGAGAAATCCCAGGTTGTGAATGGAGCGGAGACAGAGAAAGGCTTATGGCTCCTTGAGCTGAGGGACAGTCTCCTTCCCTCAAAGGCTGGGCTTGGGGGCAGAGGACGGGTGGCAAGAGAGCACACAGGGAGCCCCGGCAGTCAGAGCCAGTTGCTGCCATCTCAAACAGGCCCTTCTCTTCTCCAACATCTTCCTCGTAATTAATAAGCTGAGTCTCTGCACCTGGGCCTCAGGTGGCTCTGGAGTAAGAAAGGGCTGGATTTGTTCTGTTTTGGTTTTCATCAGATAAACAATAAGAAGAATAAAGCCCACACCCGCCTTCAATTGCATTTCTAGGACGAATGCCACAATCCAGTAAAATCCTGCTTTTTTCTCTTCTTTCTCCTTTTTTTGTACTTTTTACATAACCTGCAATAAGCAGCTATTAGTTTATAATGGAAAAAATAAACCGCAGTCTTAGAAATATCTAATCCAACCAGCTCTTTTTATGCGGGATTTTAAGGACAACCCATTGCCCAAGGTGGGGCTAAAATTAAACCTGGAAGTTTCTCAAACCCAAACACCACAGCAGGTCTATGAAGCAATTCCCAATTTTTCTTCAAGCCAGGTAACCAGCTCCTTTCCTCCTCTTCCTGACATCCAGACTCAGATTTACTCAGCTTCCCGGGTCTCAAAGTTGCCCGCTGCTGACCCTCACCCCATGCCAGTGCACCCCCATGCCAGCACACTCCAGCAGCAGCTGCTCTCAGAGCTCCAGCTCTCCAGACTGTGCCCTGGGCTTCTACAAATGTCTCTGCGTGGAACCCACAGGGCGGGTGTACTTACAGGAGTCTGTTTATATACAAGAAGGTAGAACTTTTACACAAAACATGACAGTTCTTCCCTCCTGCCTTTTGGAGGCCTCTGCCTGCAGGAAGCCTTCCATGGCCCTCCTAGCCTGGCCAGATGTCTGATGTCTCCTCTAGCCCTGCACTTCTAGCATGCTGTTTTCTATGTTTATATAGTAACCGGACTTCTTGCTCACACCAAGCGAATAAACTCAGGAGAGCAATGAGGAGTCAACCTTGCTCACCTGTAATCCTCAGGCCCTGGCTCAGAGGGCCCCCCCCCCCATATTCAAGAAACCATCAATGAAGAAATAGAAAGCCAGCGGGCGTTAGTGGCATGTGTCTTCAATCCCAGCACTAGGGAGGCAGAGGCAGGCAGATCTCTGTGAGTTCAAAGCCAGCCTGGTCTCCAAAGCGAGTTCCAGGAAAGGTGCAAAGCTACACAGAGAAACCCTGTCTCGAAAAACCAAAAAAAGAAAAAGAAATAGAAAGTGAGGAGGAAGAGGAACAAGAGAGGGGGACCGGGACATCTGTGAATTCTCTTGTTGATGGGCTCATGAATGGACAACTGCTCCCTGGTAACTCCCTGGACCCCAGAAGGATGCCCCTTCTCCACTTCACCAGGAACCTTCCAGCAAGTCTCAGACTGGGTCAGCCATTAGCAAGCAGAGCTTCTGTCTAGAATGTAGGCCCAAGTCCAACTTGATGACCCTAAAACCTGACTTCAAGGTCGGCAGGAGGGCAGATGTGTGATATGTCTACCATGGTCCCTCTGGGTGAAGGTGAGCAGATGTGGGACATGTCTACCACGGTCCCTCTGGGTGAAGGGCACATAGGGGCTGCTACTCTCCCTGTAATTTCTCTGCAGTTTCAAAACTTTTCAAACTAAAAAAAAAAAAAAAAAAAAAAAAAAAAAAGTATGAAAAATCAAGCAATGGCAAACAAAAAGTCAGGAGAGGACTTCCAAGGGCAGTGACTGAGATTGGTATATATATATTATATGCATATAAA